>NC_057421.1:2430833-3646250 GCF_019457755.1 Venturia canescens | reverse complement strand
CGCCGACGAGCAAAATCATCGTGAGTTCTTTCCCCGGGTTTGCTTCTAACCTGAACCCGTTTTTTCTCTCTTTTTTTTCCATACCAAATTCCTTGAAGAAAATCCACGTTTCAAGACTCGAGCTTCTGGAATAAGTCGAGCACTTTGAAAAAGTGCGTGGTTCCATGCGACGCTACAGTTTAGCGTTAGTGTCTCGCGATAGGAGAGTGAGAGTCGGGCATTTAACTGCAGCGTTAGAGACACACCGAAGAGTTGTGTGCTCCGGAGTAGACTTATGTACACGATATGCCTGCAGAGAGGCCGAAGTCCGCGACGGCTTTGCCCGCGGACGCGCGAGAGCGGAGAAGGGAGCACGAAACGTGCCGTTCGTATTTCCACGGCGGAAACGCCCGGTTGAAACGAGGTGAAGGCTACCAGATGTAGATTGGAACGGCCGCGGGGTTTCCCCTCCCCCTCCGCCCTCCGCCGACCGCGCTTCGGTGGCAATAGTATAACAACGACTGTACGATGTATTAGAGTGAAATAGCGGTGTACGATGCGACAGATAGGGGCACAAATGAGACTCCGATCCACTGCATCGGATGAAGGGAAGGGACGAAGAACAAATTTGAATAATTTCACTATTGGGCTGTAAAAATATCAAAATGTGCTGCGATACTGAAAAACTAAAAGCAAAACTCGAATTGATAGTTGCCTTCGCGTCGTTTCGAGGATTCGAGTGTAATAGTTTCAGAAAAGACGAAAAATAAGTTTCTTCCTCTATCAATTTGTATCCGCGGTTATCGTCACACAGCAAAATTCCATTGACGTAATCGGGCGGTCCGAACGTCTGAAGCGCAGAAGATCGGAATTGTAAAGTAAATTAAAATCCTTTGGCCGTAGCGATGCAACGACGCGCGTTTCGATAGGTATGAAGAGAGTGTGAATCGTATAGTGAAAATACTTGATCCGATGATATTTGATATCCGAGACTCGAGAAGGTTCCAAGCGATAATAATCGCAAAAAAAGTGTCTCGTAAATATTTTGCTGGATTTAGCCGATTAAAAATAACACCGGAACGATCCTCGTGTACGCAAAAGCTCGTCGACGTTGTCGGTACATTGCAACGAATACAGCTAACTAAGTGAGTTGCATAACGTTGTGGGTGTGCACGTGGAGTGCACTCCTCCTCGTCGTTGACGACGACGACCACGCGGGCGCGCAAGGTCTGTATCTCGGCATCACGCTGATATCGCGCACCATTTATACAAACGTATATATGTACGGGCACACACGGACGAACACACGGGCGTAACCGTATGCATATTACGAGGAAAGATAGCACGGCCAGTTCGCGGGCACCCGATTACGTTAACCTCCGGGCTACGAGGCGAGTTAACTCAGCGAGGACGTACACATGTGCACACGAAGCGCGTTGCAACAGGCGATTCGATGCAGTCCAATTTATTAACAAACCTTTTTCTTTTATTTCGCTCTCCGTAGGAGCAATACGCCCGCAACAATTAAGCCTACTTTATCATTTGGAAGCCTCGATAACTTCATTCTGAGCGTAATTCAATTGTTTTGTCCGATTACAAAATCATTCGCGATTTACGATACGCTGCATCTGTTTCGTTCGAGTAATCATTCCTGTGAAAAAGTCTTACCAGGGAAAGAGTTGGATTGTTTCGTATCATTTTTTACATTCGCGTACATAAACGTGCGCCGGAGTTTTCGGGGTTTATTTTCTTTTGATGCTTGCCGGCGAGCCGCTACCGAGTCCTTCGATAAATTCAAATCGTCCTTTATGTACGTATTCGGATTCAAATATTGGCAGCACATGATCGGAAAACACCGTACTCGAACGTGCATAATTTTGTTGAAACTCACGTGCGACCACGTGACTAGTTGGAATGAGAGGTTTGTATTATTGGAGACGAACACGTACGATTATACGTAATTACACTTGCAGGTCATTCAATCTCATTCGCGATATGAACAAATATTTCCAGATGTAAATGGACGAACGCTCGTATTCAATTTCTAAGAAACGGTCAAAAAATAATCTCACTCGAAAAAAACATCGCACGAGTTCAAAATCGATAAAAAAAACACGAACTGATCCTCGTAAGTTGAGTTGGATTTAGCGAAACTGCGGATTTAGTGAGCTTCAATTACGTGTGTGCAGCCTGCAAATCCGGATGGTTTAATTTCCTTTTATGAAATCTTCAAATAATGCTGGATATCGAACGAAAAAAAAAATTAAGTAGAAAAAACACAGGGCAGTAGTTCCACTAAGATATTCGAACGCTTCTGGTTATGTAAAAGTTTTCATCCTGGAATATTGTGCAATAACGTGGCTGATCGAAGATGCAGGCAGAATAATAAAATCGATAAAAAAAAAGGAAGATGCGATACTCGGTATGTGGGCTATTAAGCCACGGGACCGATATCGTACGACATACCAGAAGGGCGTGTCGCTTTGTCGTTCAACTGCGCAGTTTGTTGCACGCGCTATAATCGTGTGTATCGAGCAAAGAGACATTGCACACACGATGTGCATCAGTAGTGGTAGTAGAACCAGCGGAGTCAGTGTGTGCGAAGCTCAAATGTGTACTGTGAGCGTGTGTGGAGTACATACGTGCTGGTTGTACAACGACAGAAATTCATGTTGATTACATTCTTCGTTAGCATTTGCCAGTGTACGAAAAACATTAGAAAAATCAGTGGAGTGGCGGCTGGAAATATTCAGAGCCTCGACAATAGTTTTGTATTTCTATGGGTTAAAGCTCAACTGAATGTTGGTTTATTTGTGAATTTCAATCTTAGATTAGGATTTGTGGTAATTAACCGCTTCAGTGGCATTGACGCGTCAGGTCAATCTGTGAATTTTAGTCCGCCATTTTCGATCCGCCATTTTGAATTTCTGCGTTTTGAGTGCGGATTCGTAATCAGCAACCTCAAAAACCCTCGAGTACCAATTTTCGCGGAAATCTGAAAACTTTTTTTCAGCGTTTCGGGCACTTGCGTGAAAAATGTCTTTTGCCAGTGGAGAAGTTGATGATTTTTTTCTTCAAAAAATAAAGCAAAGACTCGAGGTGTGGAACTGAACAGTAACTTAATTGCTCGAAGGTAATCGATCAGTCTCTCGTTTTATAATGTTTTTTTTTTTTCTACAAATCGAGAGTCAAGCGATTTTGAAATGTTTCATAACCGCACGAAAGAAACATTTGGTCGAAATTCTTGTTCTTCGTGAATAAAATACGAATGTTCACACACCGATATCCACACGATGTTCGATATATTTCGAAAACTTTGATTTCTCGTGATATACCGAGCACGAATGACGTCAGTCTCTGATCAAAAGTAACGTAACGTACTACCTGAATAACCTTTTTTTCAATCTTTACAGAGCTACCAAAAATTGTATTCTTTAAGTCGGAATCAAATGCAGAAATGACAGTTAAAAAAACAAACAAACACACACACACACACACACACAATTTATAAAGTTTTTTATGAAAGTCTATGCATGCACTTGCAACAGGGTTATTCGCCATGGAATCCCAACAAAGTCTTTCGAAATGACTTTACCAATGAATTCGGTTGCACTTTATTCTAAGCTACTATCTCTTGGTGGATGACTACGAATCTAAAGAAGCTAAAAGATAAAAGATCAGCGAATCTCATCCGGCGTACCGTTCGTAGTGTGTATATGCCTCGTTCGCGGTCTCTCTTTCTATCGCAGAGAAAACAGACGAAGAGTGGCGTCGGGGATCATGGAGCGTGTCGGCGGCGGTCGCGGCTGCAGGGGTCCCCCTACTTCCGGCGAACCATATCCGGCAGAACGCCTACCTATATATCGTTCTCTCGGACTCGATCGTCGACGCCAGCATCGGAGCGTGCACACAGCCACACAAACACACACGGAAGTTGGCCCACGGCAGCACTATTTCTCTCCTGTGATAGCCAATGGGCGTAAATTTTGATGATGGAATTGTCATTCGTTACTGTCAAACGACGAGCGTAGCTAGATATTTAAAACTTTAAACTCTTTGATGAAAAACGAGCATATTTTCTATGGCTCGACGAAGGATGAGCAAGAATTCAGGTCTCAGCGATGTCCGTAAAAACGTGGGCGGACTCATTTATGCGAGCTCACGAACTCTCACTGCCGCGGCTGCTTACGTACATATAGGACCGTCGTCGACAGTGTAGATCTGTATGTGCATGGAGATAATACGTATGTAAGTACGTTACGTATTGTTAGGTACGTGTGGATGGCGGCAGAGGTAAAACGGAGAGATCCGCCTGTCAAGGTTCGCCACGATTGGCACGTCCTTGACGAGGAGAGCAACACTCTTCCACGAGACAGAAGAAGCAAAAAATAACGAGAGAGAGAGAGAGAGAGGACGAAAAGAGCCACGCCAAGATGTAACGGACCTTTGAGTCTTCTTCTCCTTCTCCAGCTTTTTTATTTTTTCCTTATTTCTCCTCTTTCGTCTACTTCTCCGTCCGAAAGGATTTGACTTCGACCTCTTGGTCCTTAAGGAGCAAACAATAAAAAAAACGTTGTGCATGCTCACCGGAAATTGAACTCGGATGAGCTAAGATCATTTTTGACGTACGAGAGAAGAGATTTTATTTTCATTTAATAAACGATTATTTTAGACTCTACTTGATATACGGAAGCATAGGAATTGAAAGAATATTTTTCAATGTAGATCTGAGCAGGAGGTGGCTTTTCATGCAACGAAAAGGGGATGTAAGGATTTTCAGATACACTGGTGTTGAGTCAGAGGATAAAATCCAGGGGGAAAAAGACTAAAAGAGAGAAGCGACTGAAAAATAAAAAGAAAATTCCACAAGACACACAACCGATATAGTGAGACTGCGCGCGTTTGAGTCTGCCGCAAACTGACGATGACCACACCGTTTTCTCTGCACCTCTTGCATCTGTCGCGAGAATATATGTAATATTCGCCTCGGTCCATTATTCTCATATTCGCATCGAGGCAGATGAGAAAAGCTTGGCAACGGTGCACAGCGTATCCGGGTTTACCTATCAGTTGATTTTATTGACGCGGTAGAAACTATCGACACGCCTCTGTTCTTTGAAGAGTCTAGTCACGTAAAAGAAACACGAAAAAACGACTAACCACTGTGCTGCAACTGGGCGCACGGGAAATATTATTATAATCGATGAATATTATAAATGAAAAAACAGAAATTTGAAACAGGAATTGAAGAGTTTTTCTTCAAATCAATTGCAGCTTTGATCCTTTCTCGTAAAATATTTTGCAGCTGATATATAATTCCAAAGATCTCTTTCTCTTTATATTCTGACGTAGCGTTTATCGACGACGCTTGAGAAGCACACGCGACCAACAAGCACGAGACACACGCGGCACTAAATTCATGAAGCGTGAATTCCAATCGTTGACAAACGCATCGAACGTTAAAATTTAATTAGAAATTGCACTATCGTGGGTCGCTCGTTTGCTTAGATATGCAATTTCTGCCAAGCATTTTTCTCCTTCAGTACGAGAAACGTCGGAGAAAGGTTTATCGTGAAGCAATCAATCAGCGAGAGAGAGAGAGAGAGAGAAAGAGAACGAGAGAAAGGGGAAAAAGGGATGGACAGAGACAGACAGAGAGAATCGAGCAAAGATAAATGTCAAGCTGAGACGCACATTTGTGGTTTATGTATAACTTCAGACATTATGCACGTACACATTCGCACACAGACATGCGTAAAAGGCACTCTACGAAAGGAACGGGCCGTGTCGACAGGTGCATCGATTCGAAGAGGCTCGATATTCTCTTTATTTCTCTCCTCCTCTCTTTCAATTCATCTTGCAACTTTCCATATGGGATTTATACTGGATATGCGCAGAATATACAAAATACCAATCCGAGTTCTATTCAATGCTCGTTGTTGCTTAGTATCACTATATTAACATGAATTTCTGTACGTGAACACGTACATTCGTAAATATACACTTAAATGTACAAACTTTTAGTACGGCTCGGAATTTAGTAGAAGTTTCTTAAATACCAAACAACCTCAATAAATGATCGCCTATGCTCTCTGCTTCTTCTGTGTCATCTCAACATGCTTTATCCCGTTACGAAAGTGGGGAACAAATTATGAAAAAAATCGTATAAATGTATACAAGGAGAGAATTAAACGGTAATATTTAGCATGAAATTCACTGTAAAATTAACCGGATATATATTCGACTGCAGGGACGAGTTGACGAAAAATATTTATTCCAGTTTTAATATTTTACCGAATTTTTAGTTTTTTTAATGGTAAATATTGCAGATAGTGAAATTTACGATACGAATGCTAAAATTTACAAAACGTTTAGTGAATTTTAGACGTAGGTATCGATCACTCGTTTCCGAATTCGTATGGAAATTTTGACAGTGCAGCGCCATAAGACTCGCCGTGACGTCAAAATTGACTAAAAACTCGGGTAAAAGCTCCTACTGCGACCAATAAATATTATTTTTAAAAGGAAAATTCAATTTCATTCCCATAATAAAATGAGGAATTACAGCTCGTCACCGCACTATCGTTACCGGACGGTAATTTTTCAAATGTAATTCTCTCCGTGTATCGTTTCCCTTTCAAACTAATAAATCTGGATCATCGATGAAAAAGAATCGGTGTCAAAATGGAGAAAATTTTCATATAAATCAGTAAAAAAAAAAGCGTAAAACCTTTCTGAGAATCTCGATTACGATGACGCATTGAAAAAGGTTTCTGAATGCATGTTGGTCCAAAATATTGGAGGAAAAGAGTTTAGAAGACATTGAACAGGGGGTACGAGAAAAGCTCTTAGAAATGATGAATGTGTGTGTACGAATGACTCGTAAGTTTGGACACTGTTGTGAACGTCGGGTGCATGGGACCGGTGACGACGATATATGCTATAATGCACACATTGCTTGTGTTGAGTGCATGACGAAATGGATAAGTCACACATCTCTCCTATCGTTGCAGCGCCCGGCCACGATGAGAGCGAGTGTCGCACACGCCTCTCATCTCATCGTTGTCAACGAGGCGAAACGCGTTCGTGTGAGGTTGACAGATAGCAGGGGAGAGAGAGGGGCAAGCGAGTGAGAGAGACGGGAAAAGGAAAAGAGAGCCGTGCACAAGAGCAAACAGCAGCGATCATGTACTCGACTCCCGCATCATATTCATTTATAAATCGAGAGCATGTAGCAAACAAAAGAAGCCAAAGCCTCGGGATTTCAAGCACTGAATCGTTTGGTTTAGGTCCTTTTGTCTCTTAGTAACCATCGTGTTTGTTCATAGGACACGGTATAAAGAGTGGTCAACAAAAGGGCGTAATTGACAGAATTTAACGAGTACACTGAGCTAGGTTATCCCCCTTTCTGTTTGAGAACAGTCAACATATATATTTACCAACCTCTCGTACATATGAGCTAGTCGGTACAGTGAGGTCAACGTCCCGCTCCCTCGCCGTCGCTCCTGGTCACTTTTTTCCCTCCCTCTCTTTCTTCCTTCTTCATTTCTTACTCTCTTTCACTCGTTCCATCCTTATTTTTATCGTTCACAGCTCTCACTCCACTCGGATATATGTGCGCAAGCACTTCTCGACGCACGGTCTCTTGTTACGCCCGACATACTCTCAGTTTTTTACTCCACGTTTTATATGAGTTTTGTTTATGTATACTTAGAAACGTGTGAGTACGCCGCCCCGAGAATTGAGGAGCGTACGAGAAGCTACAATAAAGGACACGTTCAGCGCTTCTATGACTCGATGAGACATTCTGACAACTTCTCTCCTCCTTTTGGACCAAAAGCTCCTCCGATCTAAAAAGAAATAATGGAGAAAATTGCTCGTTTCCTACATTATTTCACGATAACAAAATTTTTTAGGTTTTTTTATCTAATATATGTGACATTTTTGAAGATACTTTGAAAATCGATGCGTCTCAATCCTCCATTTCAAAAAAAAATGGATACGCACGAGATACTCAATTGTTTCAGAAGCAGGTTGACCACAAACTTCCCAATTGTACATTCCGCAACTTCCTGTTTTCATCTGAAATAAATACCAGTGGCAGTCTTCGTTGATTTCACGGAGCCCTGAATCAGAATCACCCAAACTCGAAGCTACTCCATTTTGATAGCACTAAACCTGTGCTCAGGTGAATTGTGATGGATTTTTTAAGCTGTTTGATGCCCCATTAATATTTGACGCAGACCGTGGATTCTGGTGTGATCACTTCGAACGTGTGTTCACGAAGGGAATAAACGAAGGTATGGCGCTGGTGGAAGATGCGTTGGTGATTTTTCTTGCGCGCAGTCATCGAGATGATGACATTTCCGTTAGATCTCCATATGTCTCATCTTTATAGTGCCTAGCGGTATAGTAAGCTGTACAGCAGGATGTAATGGTCGTCGTGTCTTCAGAAGAGGCGAGAGAAATTTGCACCTGTCTCCTTTGTAAACTCCGTTACAAAGATTTCACTTAACAGGTTGAAATTGCAGATGAAAAATTTTGAAAATTGAAAACCCTCTCGGTGCCATAGCTCGTGAGTTTTCACTTCCACTGGACCTTTAATCGCCGAAAGTTACTTTTTTCGACGGCGAAAAGCCTCCAAACAATTTCAAAAGGAAAACATCGAACTGCAGACTTTTCAGAGTGCAAAGTCTGTTTCATCAATCGAGCAGGTCAAATCTTCAAATGAACCCTCGACTAGCGAATATTAAGTGACGAATCAAAAGAAAATAATAATTATTTCTTTAATTTGAATGAAGTGTGCACGTTTGCTAACCTAATCATCACTTTATTTAACCAGAATGATAATATGCGGTTGTAAAATTGTAAGTTTTCAACAACTGTCCAACAATCGAGCACCTTCTCACCTCGAATTGTATATCGGAGTTTTGTAATGATAAAAAAACGAGTTGTATACACAAGCATGATAAAAAAAAAATGGTTACACACAAAAATACTGCAGATACGTGAAAATGAGTGCAACGATAATGCACGCACGTGTAGTTTTGTTTATGTGCGCACATTTGTATCGCCGAGCATACACGATCCTGCGATCGCATACCGATCGTGATGTCAGCGAGTTTTCGCACTCTCCTTACGTGTGGTCTTTGTTAAAACACAATCGGGATCGTCGAAGCAGCAGTGTGCCGCGTACGATAACTCGAGTATCCAAACAAAAACTGCTGCGACCGCTTGCGTTATGTGCGCACCGGAATAGTATCGAGGCTTTGTGACAAGAAACAAGCGCTACGATTCCAAGCCGCATTTCCATGCTCTCGAGAGGAAAATTCAAATTTTCGATCATAATCAATGAATTTAAGTGATCTACTCGAATTTCCTTCGATCGCCATGAAAAACTGGGCCTCCTCATGGTTACGTACCACCTTGAGGTGAAACATTGAAATGTGTTTAAAAAATGTAAGATTCTCGGGTTTTAGTAAAAGAAAATGATGGGAATGCCACTTTAATGGATCCTTCAGTGCAATAACTGTCCGATTCATCGCTGAATGCCGGCTATTGGGATTCGTGGTAGTCTATAAAGGCGTAAAACGGTTTTGTACAGGAACAGGAATAGCGGAGCCAGAGCTTTCATTGCCCGAGGGAAAAGTCTGTATATGTATACGGGAGGAAGATCTTAAGAGAGAAAAGAGAGGAAAGAGTGTAGACGGTCGCATCGACGGTAAATTGAGAGTGGCGCGCGCCCGAGCTACACAATATCGTTCACGGTGGTCGAGATGCTCCTTCCTCGGAGAAAGAAGGAACAGCAACGAATGAGCATGAAGTAGAAGAGAGAGAGAGAGAGAGAGAGAGAAAGAGAGCGAGAACGTGCTCGTTCCAAGCTCGTAAAATCGGGATGTTCTTTCGCGCTTCAAGATGCCAATTCGATCGGAACTTCTTGCAAAGTTAAATCGACTATGAACAAAACGAAGGAAGAAGAATGAAGGAAAGAGCTCGAGTAGCATGAAAGTAAGTCGGGTATAATAGAAGCGCGGGCAATAAAACAAAATCACAAAAACGCATGTAGCTTGAATAGAAAGAGATAAAAAAAAGGAGAATTCGATCGAGAGCTGCTTTTCTGAGAGGAAAGTGCATCGAGTTACGGCTTGAAGACCATTACTGCGAGCACCGACGTCCGAAACTCTTTTTACGGACACCTTTTTCGTGGTTCTGCATAGCGAACCATGAAAGAGTTGTGGATACGAAGGTGAAAAAAAAAACAAAAAAACAAAAAAAAAACAAATACGTGCGTCGAGCGACTCTGCAGTGTATTTATCAGGTGCGGACAACGATTATTTTTAATTAACGGTTTGACGGTGATTACGAGGAGTTGTTAATACCGGGCGTGTGTTGAAGAGTAACGAGAAAGATGTGCGTATAGAATGGTGGCAGAGAAAAGAGTGAAGAAGAGACAAAGATGCGGGGGGAACCAAAAGGAATGATACAGCAATGGGTTATGGTTGGTGGGCGTATACGATGCGAGAGAGTATAACGAATGACCCGTGACCCGCAAACAAAATCTCACCGTCTCGCTCCATCTTTTTTCGTAAGCTCTCGAAGCAGCCTCGGAATGTATACGTATATCTTAACTTGTATGAGGGTGTATCGAGACTGCGATGATTTTCGGAGCCGCGAAATCGTGACGAACGAGCCAGGTGGCAGAGCCAACCGCCCACAAAGATCGCGAGCGATGGTCAGTCGGAAAAAGAAAAAAAAGAAGCGAAGGAATACGCGCGGATGGATAAAGAGAGCTAGCAGATTGCGAGACGGAGAAAAAGAATTTTAAAACAGATTAATGGCGGCTTTCAGTCACTTTTAGACTTAGCCGAAGTAAAATAGACGCCCACGTACGTTGCCAATAACAATGGAACAAGCTGTCCAGTAAAAGGGCGTAACTGTGCAAGTGCAACGTACGAAATTATTCTGGCGCAAGTCCTTTTTAAGTCATGAGAGCAGATCGATCAAAAAGGCTATCGGTCATATTTCACAGAGAGCAGCGAACATAAATTCGTTGCATTCAATTTGTAAGTAATTTAGCTCGCGGCAACTGCCGTCGTATTACACACGTCACATGCGAAATTCGTACAAATATTAAAGCCCCAAATGTTCCGGGGAGATGTCTGCCGAACGAGTGGAGAGTTCGCGGACTGTTGAAAAAAAATGCCACGAGGATGGTCATCCACACAGAGACACACACACACACACACGCGCGCGCGCGCGCGCGAAGAAATTCGGGTCTGCGCAAAACGGTATTGCGAACCAGCCCTTTTGCCGTTCACGAGACAAACTCGTAGGCTTTTCACAGCCTCGAGGCTCCTTACACACGTACGTAAGTAATATTGGCACCGCGAAATCCTTGGCGAAATTCTCATCCCATAACCCATTGAAAAGTTGATTTTTATGATTTTTTATCTCATCATCTTTTGCTCCATATCTATCCTACGCATCTGTCCTCGTCTCCGTGAATCTTTAGCTCCCTGGTGGGACGAGCGCGGGCGAGACTCGATAATTACAGCGGTATAATTACTCACCAAGGCTGGACAGCCGATTTGTCTCACGACCGCCTTATGGGATACAAATGGTGTTATTAGCGTTGTAATTGCACGGGGCTCTCTTTCGCATCGTGTCCAGTATATATATGAGTGCTTTACACACGCGATCAACGCTCAGTGCAGATGTGTACGTGCGCACACAAACAGATATTCCCTTGCATACTTTTATATCTATATGCGAAAAATCGTGGCGTTTACAATTCCGTAAAATTCGAGTCTTCCAAAAATTAAGTTTACCTCGTTCCTGGATGAGCCCCGCGATGAAAAATACTGTTGTAATATAAACTTATGAAAGATTTTTAATTACGATACCCCCCATTTGGATCAATTATCAGGCCAGCATATTCAATCACCCATTTAAAAATATGATTTTATAATTATATTCACCGATGACGTGTGTTACGAAATGCATTTTATATAATACACGTTTGCAGTACACGTACTCTGCTGTTTTGTTAAAAGGTTATTTATTTTATCAATGTGTAATTACTATTTTCGATGGAGGAAGGAGGCCGATGAGGACACCAAGCGAGACTAACTGGCTCGTGAAAAACAGAGGAAAGTTTATTAATAAGCAAACACGCGGCGACCGATCAATCTCAGCCGTATACATATATTACATGGACCATCATCTTAATATGTCAGAAAAAAAATAAATGTTGAAACGTTTATAAAGTCGTGGTAATTGTTACGAGGAGCGAGGTAGCCAATCGTCGGAGAAACGTGCGGATAGAGCGTTTGATGAGTTGGATCGCACGATTCGGGGGCTGAACACGATGCGAGCGTTGTTAGCTCACAATCACTCGGCTGCGGAGCACAACTCAATCTGAATTAAAAAGAAATATGCAGTGGCATTTTTTTCGCAGTTTCGTTTAGTCCGATCATCAATCATTGCTGAATATATGAGCGCTAAAAAATCGTCGACGTTTTATGGAGATTGGGCCTTTCGAGAAGTTGTCTCGGTTTTGGCATTACTCATGTGTAGACATACGTAAATATAGATATGTACGTGCTCATTAATACACGAAAGATACGGACCGAAAGCAGCTTTCTTTATTTCTGCGCTTGCGTCAATGAAATCTTTAAGGAGGTAATGCGATGATTTTGCGAATAAGTGGATTTTCTCGGGTCGTGTAGAGCAGCCCTCTTCCCGGAGTTTTTTCTCCGTTATTTAGTCGTTTTCTCACACATCTTCGTTTCCGTAATATCGTTAAAGGCCGGGGGGGGTGAGAGGCGGCATAAGAATTTTCGCGCAAGTTTTCCTTTTTACTCAAGCGGTTCTCTGAATGCGGACGAGAGGACAGTGGCTCAACTACATCTCGTCCCCATTTGTCCGTTTTGGGCTGCGACACCAGGACTTAACCCGCGGGAGGCGAGATGCGTAAGGAAGAAATCTTTCCAGTTTCGGTGGTATAACCGGTTCCGCACACGCAGGCACGCATATATAGAACACGGTTTTTGTCTCTACCGTGTCCTCTCGTGCCCTCTCGCTCCCTCCCTCCTTCTCTCTTCCATCCTCTTTATCTGCTCTCGCGATGTGTCTTTTTTCGAGGTCCGAAGAGGAGCGACACGAGATGCTTCTCTTTTTTTCGGTTGCCCATGTACGACTTGGACGGCGAGATCAATTAATTCACGTCATCGTGAAACATCAATTTCTTTAATTCCCGACACTAATATAATCATCGCGCCTTCCACTCAAGCACATTTCGTCAATATCAAATAATCATCGGCGAACGTATAACCTGATTTAATTGCACAATGTGATACACTTTTTCGTCCTGAGCTGAGAAAAAACAAGCCTGCAACGACGTCGCTTCTCTTTCCATTATTTCATTAATCAATGCGAAACTGGTTCGATCGATGGGGGAAAAAAATAAGTTGCTGAGCGACCATAAAATCTGCTAGGAATCCCGTTTCTTTGTTCTTTTATATTAGCGTGCGGTCGCAGTACTCGAGGAAAGGATCCGTGAACGATCACACTGGAGTTCAATATTCACGTGGTTCATCATGGACTCCGAAACTTGGAGGAAAGTCGGCTCCGAAGTTCCCGGAGAAAATCTCTCCGGAGGACCAAAAAACCGATAATTATTGGCATAATGATAGGGAAAGGATGCCAGCAGGAAAAGTGATTTCCGTAAAGAAGTTGAAAAAAAAAGATTAGAAGGTCTGATCGCCCCCGACGCCAGTGCTTGTGCGTGCACACCCGAAAGAAGCAAAAAAAAGCATCAAGTGGCTTCCGACGCGTATTCGTGTCTATGGATTCCCGTTACAAGACGTTTTTTTCTCGAGTTTTTTCGTTACTCCTCTCGCTCTTTCTTGCTGCACCATCGCGGTTATTGTTTCTCCATTAGATCGACAATTTGCCCGCATACGGAGTTAACGCTTCGCGAATGACGGTAAGCTTCCCGCGGACACGAACGATATATTCGTACGTTTTCGTGCTTAGATATATGTGCGAGCAATGTCATAACAGTTGTACCAGCGTACAGGCTCTGCGGTGAGCTCGAACTTTTATCCTCACAAACCCAATAATAAGAGCTGGTTTGTACGAGAGTGGCAAGCTACTGTTGGTGCTTGATCGAGCCGAGGAGAAACTCGAAGGAACACACGCCACGGAGGAGTTCACTGAGACGACTAAAGTGAAAAAAATACATGTGGCCGTATTCTGGAGAGAGAGAAAGAGGGGCCGAGAGAAGAGGCGAGCGTTACAAATCTATTAAGCGCGGAGAGGCCCAAGCTGGATAATTAGGTGGTCGAAGAATCTTCTCGCTCTGTCTTCCTCTCGCATTCTCTGCACAGACTGTCTTTTACGCCCCTCGCAATTACGTGCGAGAAATATTGTATACTATATGTTTAAAGATATATGGAAGAAAAAAAATGAACCGATCATGCGGCGATTGTACACGGATGCCAAAGCAAAACACGGGAAGCTGTACTGAGCGAGGGAGAGAGAGAGAGAGAGAAAGAGAGCGACTGGAAGAGAGACGGGGATGAGAGGAGAGTTCTGCCAAATTTATCGATGGAACGACGCGCATTAACGTCACGCTCATTTGAAGGATCGAACGATTTCGGGGAAATAAGCAGAGAGAAGACTCTGAAAGACGCGCAGGCTCGGGAGGCAGAGAGAGAGAGAGAGACTAAAAGGACGATTATCTTTTGGGCTTCTTTACGCGTGAAATCGATTGAGGAACTTCCTGCTTTACCAGAAAGATTGCCATATTAGCCGTAAGATTGCGAAAAGTGTTACGAAACCCATAAAAACCAAAAAGTATGTTTTTTGTAATTTTTCATTGGATATCGACGTTAAAGAGCGCGTCTCCTTGCGGCGCAGCATCAATAATTACACGAGGAATTGGGTGAAATCGAAGCCTACACAGGAGGAAAAGGTATGTGCGCGTGAGAGAGGGTTTTAAGGACGTTGTCGAACATTGTTGTTCGGAGCGAGAGGGTGCGAGGAAACGCGGGGGTTGGGCATTTTTATCGCGAATAGCTTGCGTGATGCTTCGAAAGTGCGTTACAATGTGAAGAATCGAGTATAAAAGAGAAGTAAAGAAAAGGCGAGGACGAGAAAGGGTCTCCCGTACACGAAACGGGGGATTTCTCAAAGACATAGATATACCCGGAGGAGTTTGTACTACGTGGGGCGGCTCGGCGAGGTTTTACGAGTAAGTGGGCCGCGCTGACACGATATTTATTGCCGATATTCGTTGGTAATATAGGCACTTATCCAGGTCTGAAACGGCGAGTGATACACACAACGCGAATAGCTACTAAACTCAGGTCGTATAACGAAAATACCGAAATCTGTTTATTCCAGCATTGATGTATCAGCGCGGACTTATTTTATCGCGTCAATTTTTATTCCCAATGGAATCAGAATAATGGCCGATCTGATACATAACTTATCACTACTTGACCTGCGACCCCCCGATCGGCGTTGGCGCTTGCAGTGGTAAAAAGTCATAAAGATACACGCATATCGAGCCGTAACGGAGAGCGAGAGATGATGGTGTTTATGCGAAATCGTTTAACATGAAAAATGAGGTGGGATACGCCCTTTTTTATTTAGCAGGCGTTATAAATATTTCACGTTGTCAGTATGCAGTCTTTCTATGTGCGAGATATAAATATACCTCGAGCAACGTATATGCAGATAAATTAACGTGTGTGACGCGCTCAAAGCTCTCGCGAGTATGCGTCAGAAACGGGGGCCAGCGGAGCGTCTCTCTCGCGACGGTGAAACTGCGAAGCCGGAGAGCGCGCGAGCTCGTCCGTACGACGGGACATCGTAATAAAATTCACGAGAGAACTCTGAGGACGAGAGTCCTCTTCGGTAGTGAGGGCAAAAGCTCCGTGCGCTTTGGAATCCAAACGTTAAGCGACAACTGCGAGCGCGGTACTCTTCAACCCCCTCTCCCTCGCGCCGCTCTCGCCAATCCTGATTATATGCATGGCTATAAAGATTGCAATTATTGCTCATTGAATTGACGTCGAGAGTGTCGGCGAGGGAACGCGAATGCAAGCTGGATTCGCGCACACCACCGCGCCGCGCGCAAACCCGACCCGCGCGCATAATGCTGCGAGTAATCTGCTGGGTTTTTTTCAATTTATTTCAGTTTTTAACGCATTTCACGTACGCGAGTGGTCATTTTTTGCGAGTATCACCGCGACTCTTAAATACCGTGAACGACGTTTATCGGCTGTATATAAATAAGAGGGAAAATCCACTCCGTACACTTATTTCGGTTAATTTACGAAAGTCTCGGTGATCTTTCCTCAAACGATCGTTTTCTCGGATCAAGTTTTTTCTCTCGCGCACAAACGGCTAAATAAAATTCTCTTCATTTTCGGATATTCGCGGGCGGGCAGTAAAACGAGATTTAATTGCAATCAAAGCAAGACGAATATGCCCGCAGCGAACTCGAGCGCTTCGCCTCGCGCGTTGAAGCTCTCGGCAAAGAATCGTAAAAATGTCAAGAGACCTTTTCTTAGAAACTTTCAATAGCCACGAAAACATAACTCCGAAATAAATCTCGAAAGATTACAATGTGCCACACACCATCAATTTCTCTCGTTCGCTTTCTCGCGTCACAATATTACGAATAAATGAAAAAATGAACGCGAGTGAGTTGGAATTGAAGAAAAATATATATTCGAAAGCCCACGACGAAACATCGGAAATGAACATCTTATTTGTGTATTTAATACGCGCGCGTACCGATCTGTGCGTGTATGCGTGTGCGTGTGTGTGTCAAAATGTGTAATATTTCTGTACGAATATGGTGGAGTTTAAGGTCGTACAGTTTGTATTGTTAGGGCGTATACCGTTCGATCGTTCTCGAGGTGATTTAAAAATTTGGCACCTCTTTAACGCCGCTGAAATTTATGTCCGACTCTAAACTCGGGTATGCGAGTTGTGCTCGTGCGGTGCCATGGAAAAAAGAATAAGGAAAGGAGAAAAGAGTGTGCGAGAGTGAGAAAGAGGAGAGAGGGGGCCAGAGGAGCATGAAGATCTTTGAGTGCAACGTGAGGCCGATGCGGTGGATTCTTCGGAGCGCGGTGCGGCGGCGGTGGTGGTGCGACGTTAACGATTCGTAAATTAAAAGCTACACGCTATTTTGTTCCGGCAGCGCAAACATGTGTGGGCAGAAGAAGTTGTCTGCTCGGACGACTCGCGTCGCCCTCACACGTGAATATATAAGAATGTTTATGTACGCATACATGGATGTAATACGTGGCCATTTTAGACGGTAAAAAAGGAGGAAAAGCGTGCCCCGAAATTTCTTAGTGTCATCGGGGCTTTCGTTATCTCTCTAGAGACGTGTATTTACAGGCTGACGCACAAACCTTGAAACACACCAACGAAAACGACAGGAAGACGAAAAACGCGTCGTCTCCCGCATCGCCGTGAGGTTCCCTCCGCGATGTAACGTACGATATCGCGTGTTTTCGCCTCGTCTCCCAAAGGGGTTCGATCGCGAAAGAAGCTTTCGCGGCGGCGGTTATTGGCCGGGTCATCGTAAATCAGAAATGGTTGACGGGGGAGCGCGAGCGCTCGAGCGCGGTCGTGTATGCACGGGCAGGAGGATGAGCAGGCCTCTCCGAAATCGCGCTGATCGAAACGTCATTGCGGGAGAGTTTTCTTATGTAGAAATTACCATTATAAGCCGGAGAAAAGAAAGAACGGTGCATGCGTGCGCTCGCGTCGGTATCGGGAAAGAGCGAGATAAAAAATGTGTTAAAAAGAATAGAAGGAAAGTTCGATGGTGATCGAAGAGCACGAGATTACGAGCACGTGTTTATTGCAACAAAGTTTGTGCATTCCAATCAAGAGCTTAAGACGCTCGAGGGTGTGGGGATTTTTATTCCGGAGTCTGCTGTCGACTCGTATCTTCATCGCGGACAGGTGCCTCAAAAAAAAGGCATGCATATGCATGCGCGTATGAAAGGAGTGAACAAGCGATCAGGGGAGAGCAACGTTGAAATTCCGTACAGCGAAATATTTTTTTTCTTCCCATTTATAATACGTTTCGGTATGAACTCTGTATACGCGATAAAAACAAGCGATATTAATAAATCGCGGTGTAGCGAGACACACATACGTAATTAGATTTCAAAGGAGAATATATAATAAGAATGGAAAAATAAATAAAGGCAGTTTAGTGCGCGGTCACGTGCGTGCGGAAGAGGTCAAGAAACGCGGTGTG
The DNA here is from genome assembly GCF_019457755.1 of Venturia canescens. Taxonomy (NCBI): domain Eukaryota; kingdom Metazoa; phylum Arthropoda; class Insecta; order Hymenoptera; family Ichneumonidae; genus Venturia; species Venturia canescens. Next base: position 3,627,973 of record NC_057421.1, on the reverse strand, counting down.
CGCGCTGCACCGCGTGTGCGACGCGTCAGCACGAATTCGCCTATGAATATATTTCGATTGAAATAATTTAGGTGGCGTGTGGGCGTCGAGAATGCAAGAGATATTCACACTTTTTCCACTATCCTCCTGCTTTCTCACCAAGTTCGGTTGGGAAATGAATTTTTAATTGAATGCCCACAAACATCGAGCGACTCGGTCCACGGGAGGGACATCTCGAGTACTCGTTCTCGCCGCTCTCCCTCTCCCTCCTTTACCTTCACATCGTGCACTTTAGTCACGTATGCAATATTATTATATACGCGTATGGAGGGATGCATTCGGAGGCAAATTAATGTCGTCCGTGTATACGAGAACGCGAGCGATGGGGCATTAAATCCACGAGGCCGCTAAATATGCTGATTCGCTTCGCGCTGCAGGTGGTACTCAGATTGCGGGGGCGAGGAGTGCGCACACGGAGAAGCTTGAACGATATTTCGGTCGGGGTTTCCACACTGCCTTCTCATTCACTATGCTTCAAAGCTTTGCTCTGTACACGTGCTATACATATATTCGGCTTATATATTTTGACAATTCCGTGATATAAATTTTTAACGCGGCGAATTATTCGTTTTATTTTATTCTTATGAATAAAGAATATTGGGAAAATAGTGAGATTCTTTCGTGCTCGAATTTATCTCGTGAGCAATCCAAAGTGCTCGGTTATTTTTGAGGTGATGAGATTCGAAGATGTTTTTAACGGAACGAAGGTCGGCGGGAAATTAATGAACCTAATGGTTCGAAAGGAAATTTTATGGATTCCTGTATTCGTTAAAATAAATCATTCTTAAGTGAGCGATTGGAGTGGGAAATGTTGAAAAACGTCCTAGCATATCAAAATAGTAGAATAAGGCGAATGATCTTTAAATGGGACTGAACGAGGGAAAATCTTGTGATAAAATTGTTAGACCAGCTTACAGAGTGATTTGTTTCAAGATTGAATTGCATGGATCGCAGCCACAAGTTTCGCTCGGTCGAGCACCCGATTTTCTCGAGTATTTACATAAAACAGAAGGAAAGTCGAATAAATATGACGAGGAAATGCGGATGTGATCGAGCACAGATTGTTTTTGTAGGATAAATTCCTAAGAATGAGCTATTAATTCGGGAAACAAGGAAGAAAGCTTCCTCGAAAACATTCCAACGATTTCAGTGTATATAAATCGAGCGCGACTCGATGCTGGAATTTTTTCATTTCTTCCTCGCGTCTCTTACGCGTGGAGAAAGTTATCCGAATCGGTAATGTACCACCTCGATATAATCGAGTGTGCCGCGAGAGTGTGTTAATTAGCTATCGGGCGTGCGGTTTCGATAATTGAAATGACACGAAATTCATTCACAATGTCGATTAAAAAGGGAAGGAAATAAATGTGAAAAGACAATGATAGAAATCGCGTCCGCGAGCCGAGCGAAGATTGAGCCACGAGCGCGCGTGCGTCGGTGACTAGTCCGACGATTTTTCACCTGCCGCAAAAACTTCTGAGCTATTCGCATTTTCCATTTAAGCATCGTGCACATAAACTGCATACACACACTTGATATACGGCTTATTGGCATACACAAATTCTTCGTAGCACATATTTTGACCGCAAATATACGTATATAGGTATAAGTCTATCGGTACGCCAAAAGGTATATGGCAATACATGCACGGCCACACCCCGTGCCCAGCCTTTCAAAAGATAGCAAACGATTATTAATGTTCCAAGAGTCACGATGACTTTTGACCCGCGCAGGCTGGCGATCGTCGAGACGAGAGAATATATCTTCGAGGCGAGAGAGGCAAAATCTCACGGACCCAGAGACGTGATGATCCTGTGCAAAGATGCCACGAAATAATCGCCCGAGCATTTGAATTAGCGTCGTGAATGAGTCTCTGCCATCCGCTTCTCGTCTATCGATGTCGCGCTAACGGAAAACTCACGAGTTAAATCATTGAATGGTGAAATAATGAAAGGAACGATGTGTGGTGAAAAATGATACTGATTACGTCGTCATGACGCTGAAGTTTGCGACGTTGGAGTCCAACGCAATGATATTTAAAAACCCTCCAATAATAGCAGTAATTCATTTCGTTCTCCGCCGAATTTGCAATTTGTAGTTTTTCAACCTATGCACCGATACTTCGTGAAATAAAAAATTGGTCAATTAGAAATATTTTTTTCGCTCTCATTTCGTCGGACTCCAACGTTGCAAACTTATTCAGCGTCGTGTACGCGGTCAATGAGCTGATTTTTCAAATCTCTTTGTTACGCGCATGTTTTACCAGCGTACCCGCAACCGGTAACATTTAATTTAATTTATTTTATAAAATACAAAAACTAAATCCCAGAAAGCCCGAAAATTAATAACTCGCGAAACATAAAAATGCTTAGTATACGATCTCTAAATTCTTATTTAATTCATTGGGCCACCACTCGGTGTGGCGACCGCGACATTGTTTGTGGCGCTCCTCGCCATACGGACCGGCACATTTTTGCACAGTCGCGGGTTCACTGCTCGGTGCGAGGCGACTTTTTCCCTAAATTCAAGCTCTTTCATTTAAGAATCGTACCTCAAACTTTCTGATCATGATTCGTTTTTCCGCGCTTCAAAATCCATTTCAATTTTTCCAATAAATCCCTTCTTTTCGAGCGGGCTCTCTATAAAACTTTTTTATCATCTTGTACTCCTGCGAGAGCTCACCGAAAATAAAAGCGACGCGACAAATGCGAGACGCAACAGCGGCATTCCAAAATTGCAAAGACACGGGACTTGCGTCCGTGCGAAGCTGCCGAAAGAATTCCCGCATCCAAATGAAAATCGGAAGCCGCACCTCGAGATATCGTCCCCTGAATACGCTGCTGCCTCGCTGCGTACTGTTAGGAAACGAGAAAGTGCAGGAGCAACGTAAATAATAAGTAAGAAATCATTGTTGTTTGTGAATCGTGCAAGCTCCTAGTGCTCCGCGAGAAGACTTTACATCCAATTTATACTGAACCGTATTTAGTTAAACCTGCTGTCCTCCCGATCCTCCTATTCGTACGAATATATTCACACAAATATATGTAACGGGGGTACATGGAAGGGAAGAATATATGGATATTTGCGTCGTTAGCCACCCGCGCGCGTACGTTTAAGCACCGGGGACAAGCGCGAGCAATGCCCGCGCGAAGAACTATAACGGAAAAGAGAGCAGCTTTAGCGAGTATCGTTTGTGTCGGGGGGGGGGGGGGGGGGGAGGCGATCGCAACCGGGCGCGTATTATCGGTGTATCATCCATGTTTTCCATACGTCTCTATGGCTACGATGTTCCTCGCGCCCCTGTATAAGGCGTTATATTCAATACAGCGTGTTGTACAAGTTTTAGCGAGTATGGAGGATGTATACGAGCCTAACTAACACAATGCGATTTACTCCGTGCGCCTTCTCCCGTATAGCATAGAAAAGGTAATAACAAACGAATAAAATAAAGTTAACAAGAATGAGAACACGCGCAAGACGGATTTTTATGCCGGGTATATGCACTCGGTATCCCGAGATATACATGTGTATAAGGATATGAGAAGATTTCATTTTATCGTGCGTGTCTCTGCTGCCGGACGGCGCGCGGATATAATCCACGGAGCAAATAAAGATAATATCCTGCTTTGCAATATCGAAAGAGCAACAGTGCAGGCTTCGCGTACACGGGGCACGCCCCTTGCATCGAACACGATGCACACAGGTGCGTTTACGAGGCGGACCGCGCGCACTCGTCGCACACACTCTCACTGCGCGGCCTCGCTGATAAGGCGCCAAGAAAAATCCTTTTTTATCTTCTCTTCCAATGAAATGTCATATTTATTGAGAAACACGCACGAGGAAGAATAATAAGTGGCGGGTTGCGAGAAGATTTATCGAATTCAATAAGGAGCGAATGCGCAAGATAATGCCGCGGAACATCCGGGGGACACACGCTACCACAACCGTAACTTCGACGAGATAAATGCGCGGTCGAGCATCCTCCGAATGCTCAGATTCCGGGATCGATTTATCTCGAGTTTCGCGTAAATATGGCCGATTATTTACAGGGACTGGGCTAATGTTTTTTTTCTGCATTCATATTCGGGACGAATGAATTCCGAAGAGATCGAACGGGGCTGACTGCATTAAGGATTTTCAGGACGAATGGTAAATTCCACTACTTTTTCGAATTCGCACAGATTTATAGGGGAACATGAATCCCTGTTTTATTGAAACGAGCCCTGCAAACTCTGGCTGATTATTCACAATCACTTTTAACGAAATATTTTTTTTTTACAATTGTTTTGTTTGTAAAAAGTAGTTTTGGGCAGCCTCGCGGGCGAGCAGACGCCGGAGCCACCAATAATGCACTTGCCCCGAGACTCTATACCGAGTCGCTCGATAAAAATTCGACGCTTTCCTTCAATAAAATATATACGTTTGTACTGAAATTTCCTCAAGCAAGAATCCTCCAATTCTAACGGAGCACCGAGAGAAGTTATTTTATTGAATAACAATGTAATAAACGTTGTTGTGCAAAGACTCACCATGAAAACCATGAACCTTGATTGCAGGTTGGCGCTCCCGATGTAAGTCAGCGTTTCCAGCCACCGGCTCTCAAGCGTGGGGAAATTCCTTCGCCCGCTAATCTTTCAATTTCCTCTCGTTGATTATACAATATACACAGACGAATATGAGTGTATGGCTGTATATAATCTTTAGCTTTTAATCTCACAAACACTCACTCTCACGTTAAACACGATACGAAAAGTTTTCCGAGCGGCAACAAGAATTTTCAGAGTTTTCAGCCCGATCACGTTTCACGAACGGTTAACAATTTTTCGCACGTTTTATGACGAATAAACAATTCGATATGATTACTTTGTTTTTATTTACGAGATTTTTTTCAATGATTTTATATTATTCACGAGCGATTATCACTATGGACACCACTCGAAAGATATGTCTACGAAGGTTTTATGTATTTACTGACTGTCTACTGGCTTCTGATTGGCATACTGGCATAAATACTGGCCCGTTTGGCTGAAAATATCTGAAACATTGAAAAAAACATCAAAACGAATTATTCATCGAGTAAATCAATGTTAAAAATACATTTTTTCTGTTCATTCGACACATTGTTTCATAAATTCGCGTATACATCAGTACATTTGGCTCAATAGAGGCAAGCAAATCGATCATTTCTGTGATTTCACGTGACAATTCAAAACGTTGGACCGAGTGCATTTATCTTTTACCTTTGCTATTAGGCGCCATCGACACGTGTATTCATTAAACTCGTAAGCAAAAGGTCTTCGAAAACTACGATAAGAATGTTATATTAAGGGGGTCCTGCTTGAAAAAATCAAAAAATCGATTCTTTTCGGGAATGTTTTTGGATAAACGGAAATAACTCGTCATAGCGAACTTTTCGGTATAGTTTCAAGAATATGTCAAGAATACTACGAAATACTAATTTGTCCGTGCGGTTTATGCGCAAAGTTTATCGGAATTTCTCAGTTCCGTACAATGTGGAGATCGTAATTATCGTCCGCAACTAAAATTCCAAATTTTTTCTCCATTTTCACATATTTTCCTTCCATATGAACCTATAAAAACCCGAAAAAATTGCGAAATTTTATATTTTTAACGAGTTTGAAAAAAAAAACTTTCTAAAGAAGAAGAATATCACTTCAACGCGCTGTAAATATAGAATTTCGCAATTTTTTTGGGTTCTTATATTTAATGGGAAAAAAAATTGAGAATTTTTGTTACAGACAGAAACTCCAAATCAGTATTTCTCACGGTAAAAAAATGTTTTTGTACTTTTTAATTATCCTTGAAACTATACCGAAAAGTTCGCTATGGTGAGTTATTTCCGTCTATTCTAAAAACATTTCCGAAAACAATCGATTTTTTTCATTTTCTGAAGCCGCCCCCCCCCCCCCCCGTTTAGCGTTTCCGAGCCAATTCAGTCGAATAGCGAGAGGAAAAAGTAGTGGAACAAAAATTGCCACATCATTAATTTATAGCGCAAGCGATATCGTTGTATATTAAAGAGTGCACGGAATTCGTGTCACACGCAATGACTTTTTTATTCATTCCTTAAAAGTACGTGTTTATTAATCGATAAACTGAACAATTGATCGAATAATAAATTTATGCGTCGTAGCGTTGTCACTCGAATTTTCATCCACGCTCACAAGATTCCTGAAATCAAAATTGTTGATGTCAGAAATGCAAAAATTGTTGATGTTATTAAAATAAACGTACTTTCAGATAAAAATCCGGTTTATCGATTTGATACCTTAATATTGTGATGATATTGGATAATATAATTGGCACCACGAAATCCCCCATGTGGTTGATCGAAAATTTTGTTTTTTCCCCTGTGATTCAACACCCGACAACTGTTTACTTTCGCGAAACCGCAATTTCACAATATTACAGTGATGAAACGACCCTGACATGTGGAGTCCCTGAATCGTAGCTACCGTTTCCTCTCAGAGAGTGTAAGGACACACACATATTCATATATTCACTAGGATATAAAAGAAATGTACCGTAAACTCCTTAGCAAAGAAATGGCTAATAGGACACGTTGCCTTATGGCAAGAAAATCTCGCGTCTGAAAATGCCTCATAACAGTTCAGCCTGAGCGCACAGTTGCCATGAAATTCCATGTAAAAATAGGATTGAAAACGAAGTGTGAAAAACAAGAAAATAAAAACATTGCGCACGGAGTCTAAATGAATTACGCCACTTGGAATGAATGCGTGTCTCGTATGAATTTACCGCGTCTTTTCAAACGATTTACTGAAGCGAATTGAAACACGTGAAATCGTCGCATAACGGTTAAATAACGCGAGATGTCATTGGGAATGATTCCTGAGGCGGGACGATCGCAAATGCGGCCAATTTTGTAAAACGAATGAAAAGTCATCAACCGCGAATGAGAAATATTCTTCAGCACAACATACCAGAGTTCGCACCACCATTTTCGAAATAATTTCAACGAAAATTGAAGTATCAATAACTTCTCACTTGAGCTCGAGTCGCAAAAGTTTTCGAGCTGTTCAGACTTTCATGGGCAACCGGAGAAGGTTAGGCGTTGAAAAAATTTTTACGTTTTAAACATTTAGCATTTCCCATCCAATTGATTTCTTTATCCCGTGACGAAATGTCGCCGCTAAAATTTTCTTCCTTTTGCAACTCGATCGACTTAGGAAAAATGAAGTCTCGTTAGTCTCGTTACGTATTTACCAAATTTGGTAAACCGAATAATTTTCTCGTATATTAACGTGTTTTCAAGTAGCAGTGAGAGGTGCACGACAGTTTTATATGTAAGCATGAGTTTCTCATGAGCGCGGATATTCTGATCCAGTTTTAATTAGACACATGCAAAGAATGCAGCTGTCTTTGATCTCGTGTCCAGAGACTACACCGGCGCATGGAGCAAGAAGAAACGCTCGTATATCGACTAGGAATCGACTACGCGGAGTCGGGCTGATATTGGCTTAAGGATTTGATCCGCGGGACGCGAGAAGGGCTTGGGTGTATCCACCGGTTATTCAGGTTCGTTACTCATGGACCTCTCGTAATTGTAACGTACGCGCGTCACAAGTGTCGTTCACCGAGGAACTCCGCACTCACACAGGACCAACGCGAAGATACTCAGTGTCTTGGCTTTCGTGTTATTGAGGATTTGCACGATAAGTACCTGCACGGGAATGAGTTCATTTAGAAAGAGGAACCTTCAAGAACGGAGGAACGAAAAAAGGCGACGGAATTCGAGAGTTTTTGTGCTCTACTAATGACGCTGAAGTTTGCAACGTTCGAGCCCAACGAAATGATGTAAAAAAGCCCTTCAATAATTCCAGTAACTCTCCAATTTCGTCCCCTGCCGAATTTGCAATTCGTAGTTTTCCAACGTGCGTGTGATACACTTCGTGAAATAAAAAAAATTGGTGGAATTACAAATGTTTTCTCGTTCATTCCGTTGAACCCCAACGTTAGAAACTTCAAAACTTTAGTGTCTTGCTTGACTATTCAGACAACTGGATGCCCTGATTTACTCCATTTCGTACTTCGCCTCCAATTCCAAGGGTACGAGAGCCTTTTTCATTGATGGAATCACGAAAGCGTCTCCACAAGTAAACTTTTTAGACAAAGTTTGAAAAAAGTGTCCTTCCTAAGTCTCTGAATTGGAGGAAGCTCCGAAATCTCGAGTATCCCAAAGTTAGTCCGCTTCGTTTGTTTCTAATTCAGACGAATGCAGAGCTGCGTTGTTCGGATCTCGCCGTCGGAATCGGGACGACGGAGAATTCATGAATGAAAGTAGGACCGCGCGCGTGCAAAGTCGCGCGGCAACGAATAAGTCGATGACAACGAGAGCGATGTTGGTGGCGTCAGCTAAGCGAAAGTGACCTGTGCAGCCAGCGACCACGTACGCACACGTGCCTGGCTCGATCCTTAGGCGCGCATGCATGCAACCGTTCGCAGGTAAGAGTTTAAAGGAAAACGGGACACGCCCGCGAGAGCAGCACGTAGTACATAAGCTCGATGCGATTGATACGCGTGCGCACACTTGCAGTACTTTTCTCGGGATAATTGGAAGCAATAAATAAACATATGAAAAAATAAATTTGCTGGGGAGTCGAAACAAATGAAATAAAAATAATTGAGCGCCGGCGGTGCTCGGAGAGCAAATACGTGCGGGATTGTGGCGTCAAAAGGCACGAAGCTTCCCAAGTTTTCTCGTATAAAAGGAGCAGGAAAAGAGATTGCTGTATGCGAAAACGAATAAAACGATTAAACGCTCGTAATAGCCTGCTATATACAGTCGATATTGCTCGACAACAATGCCATTGTTGTGTATGGAAGCTTGGTAAGATCCGATCACGCGAATATGTCTCCCATTTTTTCCTCATATTTTTCTTCCTCTTTTTCCATTGCTTCTAGAGATAATTCAAGATTGCACCTGGTTATGCAGCAGGTGACGTTGCTTTTGTTTCTTTTTTTTATCATTATTTTTACCGGAATATTGTACAGTTGAATTATGGTGTACTACGTTAGCCGCTCGAGTTCCATGTGCACACTTCCACTCATTTATTTGGATATATTATACCGAAGTGCAAATAATCGCAAGGTTCGAAGTGGGCAATTTAGATAGCGATCGCTTCTGTACTCCCATACACACGCTGCGCGCATTCCCTTCGGTGCTAATAACTTGATCGGTGTTCTACATGCTTGTGAAAAATCGATCGCGTTTCGATGCATTAAACATTTTAGCACTCAAATTTTTTTCTCTTCCCGGAACAATTGGGCCTTTGAATTCATCGAATTTCTGTGATACTTCGTAGAAATGAAGAATGAGAAGGAAGGGTCATGGAAGCATGCAACAAATTTTGTATTAAATCAACAATTTCCTTTCTTCGGTATATTCACGACGATTTGGAGATTATTTTTACAGCGTAGTTATCGCTATTCTCGTTTTTTACTTTTCTCAAATGGGCTCAAGTGTGTACCGAGCTAACCGCTCACTTGAACAGTTTTCCCCCCTCTTCGTGCCCCTCTCTGCAAACCAAACGACGATTTTACCTCCATTCTAAAACAGTATTTCTACTGACATTAGTAATCCTAGGAAGAATATCGTATGAAACATAAATAATTAAATGGAAACGATGAATTTTCGTTTTTCGCAGTAACGAGTGAATTCAACTTCATTTCATCGAAATCCCCAGTCCCGTTCGCACGAACAAGCCTGAATTGACGAACACGAGTGCGAAGCTTACGCGCCGAAAAAAACGGTCCTCCCCGCACGAGGAATGCCTCAAACAATTTCACCCTGCATCGAGCGAATTGCCTACCATTTTTCTCTCATTGAAACGTGCTGCCGTGATAATTTCATACTACAGAATAAAATCCAATGAATTGATCTCACTGTCGTACGGTTCTTACATATCTGCTTGATCATACATCGATTTTTCTATCACGTCAGTATAAATTTCGATGCACATATACATCGCAACACGAAACAAGCGGGGTTAACGAACTGTCCGGTTCTCGTTTTCATTCTTGCGAGTAAATAAATAGCAATGGAAGTAATGCGAGGTAACACGTCCCCTGCTCGTAACATCGACACACGATACTACAAGCCTGCATTATATTTCTATATAATGTATTTGTCTATATATCATTAAGTGTATATAGAACGAGGCTTAACCTGCTGTCCAGGCGAGCATGCGTGCGCCGAGACATTAATAAACTCTTTCTTCGCGAGAGAGGAGATCGCTTGGAATTGCTCGTTCGGTCTCGGTCTGCTTTGACATTAATTTGAGACCTGTCCAATTGAGATCTTATCGATTTATTTCGAAATGTTCGAGAGCAACGGGCACGGCCAGATCGAGACAGTTTCCTACGTAAACCTCGCGCTCTCGGACTGTCTTGTGTTTCATATTGCGAGCAAACGAATGCGGTCTGTGTACGTATGGGCACAAAGGGGGCACACGTTTGGAGAATATCGTACGAAAGCATCGTCTGTATCTGTATACGAAGTGCAGATGGAACCTAAAAATAGGAGGAGATGGAATCGAGGAAGTCGTCAAATGGTAATTGACAGTGCGGACTTGGCACCATTTTATTCTTCTTTTGTTACGTAAATATGAGTTTTGTGTTCCTCGTTTTGAATCACGGAGTCTTGTGAAGTGGAGTTTGAATCGTGGAATTGAAATATCCGTGGAAAATACGTAGAAAATTGAATAAAGTTCGTTGTTTCGGCTTCCTCGTCACTTTTATTCGATTTTATATAGGATGGATTTAAATTGAATTTGAAATGCTTTCCGATTCGTGCTTGCAGCAGTATCCTGAGGGAACATAGCAAAAGAAAGTCCGCTGGCCTCGATGACGCATGCGTCGTCATTTGTTTAAAACACGAACTTTTACGAAATTTAATAATGAAAATAGCAGGAGTCACGCCGGAGCCAAAGCTTGTCGCACTATCGAGAAGCAGTCCTCGAACTTTCGTAACGAACGGTCAGGGTCGATCGGCGAGATTTCGCTCCGTCAAGTTGCGCTGGGCTCCTTGACATCGCGATACTTCGATGATTTCACACGGAGCAAGTCCACGAAAAACAAACACAGACGAACTTCAGAGGAAAAGTAAATGTTAACGTAGCATTTCAATAAGAAACTGTTTTTTCTTGCATACCTTTAAATAAAAATTCTCGTTTTTAGAAATGAAATCTTTCAAAATTTATAAAAAATCGTCATACCATTATCGTCGTTAAAATCAAATTGATTTGATGACAAAAAAACATAATTTTCCACAATTTCCCTTAAGCATTAACCACCTAAATAAGCCGAAAACATGAATCATCGGAAATACAACATTTATACAAATCCCTCACCGCGGAATAATAACGAATCGAGAAATTGGACGATTCACAGTTTCTGCAACAATGACGACGCTCAAGTTTGTCGGAGTTCACCGTAATCAACGAGAAAAACATTTTACATTTCACCAATTTTTTATTTAACCAATTTTTTATTTTACGAATTGCGAATTCGACAGGGAACGAAATTGGAGATTTACTGGAATCATTGGAGGCTTCTTTACATCATTTCGTTGGACTCCAACGTTGCAAACTTCAGCGTCTTGTCGCTATAAGTCGTTGAAAATTTCTTAATCCACGAGGTTCCACAGGTAAGAGCGCCAGTAGATAATCAGACGAAATTCCTCACAGAATTTATCCCAAGAGGTCGGATTCCAACGAAAAGAACGAAAAAACATTTGTATAATTGACCAATTTTTTATTTCGCGAATCATCAGTGTAGACTGAAAAACTACGAATTCCAAATAAGGCAGGTTAAAGAATTGGAGAATTGCTGGAATTGTTGAAGAGTTTTTAAAAATCATTTCGTTGGACTCCAACGTCGCAAACTTCAGCGTCGTTTGGTTGAGCGGGTATGAAAAAAAGTATTTTTCTTTGGCTCGCGCCGGTGTGGCCATATACAATCCTAAAACTGGTGTTTCCTTTTTCCCTTTTATTTATAGCGCAAAGCTTGCCCGTGGCGTGTATATCCATGAATGCATATGTGCACCTATGACACACGTATCTCTTGTTGTGCTCGTGTGTACGAGAGCGTTGCACTGCACTGGGCGAAAGCACTGCAAACTCTGCTTTAGCGCTAGGATCATTGGTGCACGATGCACGAAATGTATACATATACGATTGGACTCTTTCCACGTTAGAAAGATGAACGAGCGTGCGTCATTAAATTTATGCTCTTTAAGTGGCGGTTACTGGATTTCTTAAAGGGGAAGGCCGAAACGCACGATCGCGAATCGCCCCGCGCACAAGGAGAAGGATGCGAAGAGCGTGTAAGCGGCTTATGTGTCGGAGAAGGGAATTGGTACTTCTATGTTACAGATGAAAACGAATGAAAGTAACCAACTAAATATGTACGAGGACGACATAAATGAGGGAAAAACGCAATTCCGAGTTGGTAAGCGAGCGAAACAATAAAAGCTCAACCTCTTCGTTCAGGTTAAATGTATAAAACGGCGAATCTCCATATATTTAAACAATAACATATTATAGCCATATCGCCTGCATTTTTGTTCTCTTTCGTAGCCGGTCGCCACTATATTGTCAAACATCTCGTAAAAGAACGGAGGATAATTGCACGTGCTCAGAAATATTGCGACTAACCGCGATGCGAGAGAGCACGGGAGGGTGTAATTTCGATCATCCCTCCGCATTTCGTAGTGTTATATTATGCATGTATGAATATGGAGACGGGAGGTTCGATAGTTAATGGATACATACGCGAGAGCGCTCGGTATGGTAAACGAGCGTTTCGTATGCGGAAAAGAGGTCTCGTCTAGTATGACCTATGCGAGCTCTGTCCGTGTGCGGCTACGGGACGAGAGAAAAAAGTCAAAGAGAGAGAGAGAGAGATAAATATGAGAGAGGAAGATTTACATATACAGTAAGATGCTGCGTGAAGAACACGTTTAGCCACACCCTGTAGCGTTTTCCTTCATAAAACGGACATAAAAAATTTTCCCAAGCTAGCGACGAACCAAAGTTCGCGATGACGAAAATAAAAGATAATTTTCTACTCTAGCATGAGAATATTTACGGCATCCAATCAGGCCTTGAAGATTAGCAAAAGCGCCGAATCTTTGAAGATTTCAATGATATTGATAAGCGTAGCTCGTACTAAGTTTCAGGCATTTTTTCTGCATTGAGAAAAAAAAGTCGTTGGGACAACGAAATGTGGAATTACGGGGTGCCAATGAAATATGTGATCATCACAAGGTTGAACATGATTAAAGGTATAAAATAGATTGGGAGTTGAGTGAAGAAAACTCTTCCAATAACAGCAACTGCTATTGAATCAACAATTTTTTTCTCAGTGTACAAATTGTTCTCGTGGTACAATTTTAGAGTCGCGATGCTTCTTCGTAATAAGTTATTCTTGTATCGGAGACTCTGAGTATTTTTTTTTTTAGTTTTTATGTCAGGGGTTTGGAAAAAAAAGGAATAACGAAAAAAAATTGACGCGTTCAACATTGGCATGAAAAAAATGTCTACGAAACTGAGCGTTGTGATTCCTGGTTCGTACAGTAGGAATAAAATGTCTGTCGTTAGTTTCGAGCGATTTTTCTATCAACGCAATGTTAAAATAATACGGGAGTGATCGTAAGAGCGGAGAAACTCCTCGTACATGGGCGTTACACGGCTGAGCCGGAGATGGCACTTGGTTGATTGTGACTTAGGAAGCGCAATCATGGCGCTATACGTAATACAATAAGCGGGCTGGGTCGGATCGCCGGGTGTGCGTGACTCGAGTGCTGGAACCATTTATTTAAGGGGACTTTGCCCCGGCAACGAGGCCGACGAATCTGTGATAGTTAAATTAGCTGATACGCTCTCGTGTGCACTGTCCAAGAATCTCTAATTCATAAGAAAACAAAACGAAACGATTGGACTCGTGGATGGATAAAAATTAGACAAAAACCATTGAACGAAAGCTCCGAAAAATATATTCCGTGCCCCGAATGCGTGCGAAGTTGTTTAATTTTTTCATCGCTCTTGATCGAACGGAGTGATGTCGATCGTAAAATTAAAACCGATCAATCTGGAGGTCAAATGCGACGCCGGCTGACACGACGTCGAAAAAATCTAGCAGAAACTATCAGACGTCTGCGAGCATCTCAAATGTGACAGCGAAGTTTATTGTAAGAGAGAAAGAAAACGCGGTAGGATCAAAACTCTCCTAGAGTAGCTCGCGGTAGCCGCCCCGTCAACGCGCGATCCCATTAGCCCGCATTGTATGCTAATGAGAGCGCGCCGCGGTTGTCGCCTGCGTGTATATACGTATGTGCATATATGATTTGCTCTTATATCCACGTCGCTACGAGCCACTGTTCGCCTGCTGGCAAATCAGCGATTCTCAACTCGGCACAAATTACTGCGGTAAGAATAACCGGAATGGTCATAAAAATAAATGAAGTTAAGGCAGTTGGAACACTTAGAGATCGTAAACTGGAGAACGATCGAACACGAATATCGATAGAAACGAGTTTTCTTATCCACGATGCGGAGGACCAGCTATCCGGAAGCTCGAGCCCAAATTAAGATGCAAATCCCAAAATCCGCACTGACCAAAGGAATTTGTACGGTTGACCAATTTTTTGTTGGATTACCACAAAAGCGTCAAACAATCAACGAAATTAGCATTAAAAAATCAACGCGAATATATCTTTCCCCGAGCATACAAATGAACTCACAATCAAAAGAGAACTTTCACCATAAAAAATGTTTGATAAACGCAGCATATATTGAAACAGCAGCGCTCAATCGCTCACTCCCCAACGAACTTATCCCTGCGACAAAGAACACGTCCGAAGTAAACTCCACAGAAACACATAATACGCCTGTATTTTATGTGCGGTACGTAGAGTCGCGTGCTAGACGGAATTTATTCCGGTCGTTTGCCGCGAATAAGCGATTGAGATTAAGAGAGGAAGAGCGAGGGGCGGAGAAAGAGAGAAAGAGAGCGCTAGATCTGATTAATAGCTTAATCGTTTCGCGCTTCTTTCCTGCTTCGAGCGAGGCATCGGCCAGCAGCATCAGCAAACGGGAGCGATATAGCCTTATAGCAGCAGCACACACTCGGGCGTCACCGTCATGCCATCCGGCCCGTGGTGTAACGCGTATTCATATATTTATATATACACGTCGAGACTAAACTCTCGCGATCTTTCTCTCGCACCTCCCACGGGCGATCTCGATCATCGATAGGTCGCTGTCTCCCTTGCTCGCTCTGATATACTCTGTCGCCTCGCGATCTCGTCACGGTAGGTATATCACGCGCAGCTGATACGTGTTAGTTAATGTGTGTTCAGAGCTCCAGCTCGTTGCCGTTTCCTATCGATCGTACGTCACCGAGAGGCCCGATCAACGACGACGATATAGAGCGAGCAACATCCTTAAAAGGGGGGGGAGCTGTGTTATAGCGAAAGTATAAATGAATATACGGCACATCTCGAGGCTCCGCGAGGCGTGATATTATTGATAAGTTCGATGAGATACGGCAGCTGGCAGTCCGGAAATACATTATCGTGGATATAGAGATACCCGCGGAGTGCTGATCTAACGAGCTGACTGCGAGAGTGAATTCGGCTTTTCCGTTTCGAAAGTCGACGATCCGCAATGACTTATTTGAAGTAAGGAACTTTTGTGTATTTCGGGTTAATATCGCTCGAGTTATGCTCCGAAATGATCTATTAATGATCGCGTCGATCGATTACTTTCGAGCTAGGCAAGAACGTATGTTTGTCGACGTCAAATGGTGAGTGCACGTTCACCAATCAGGGGGAGATAACGTGTCGTTTCGGACAGTCGCCTCCGTCCGGAGATCTCTCCATCTCTTTGCTGCTCCTACGTATTTGATATTCCAGGGGAGCGTAACATCACATTTTCTCCAAGAGATCATATTTCTTAGTGCGAAATAATCGAGCCGTGTCGGCTAAATACAATAATGTGATGGATGAATGTCCCGGGGATGATTGAGGAAGGCCATTTCCATTGAGTTCTTTCGCGTTCTCCTTCCCTTTTCTCTGTCTCGTAAGTACGGATGAGCCGAATTGTAAAATTCTGGAGATTGTGACGGACGAAGAGGAAATGGCATATTGGCAGGCTCTATTTTTCACGGAAGTACGAAATGGATTTTATCGCACCGGAATTTCTGTCTCGCGCTCTTCCTCGTGCACGCAGCGTGCCCAGCAGTTTTCTTTTCTCTCGCTGATAACTTTCTCGTTCTCTGCCTGCGCTATCTTTTCTCTCGTCTCTCGCTAATCTACTCACCCAACAAAGCATCTTCCGCCCCAGGCTCTAATTCCGAATGGCTTCGAAAGTGGCTCAACCATTTGGAATTGGGAAAGGAGGTGAGAACAGGTGAAATCATTCACGGAGGTATAATACGATCGTAGATTTCATTTTGTTCGACCAGAGGCGTGTGCAGAAATATCACACAAAGTCACAATCGTCGTAGAATTTCTATGGGAATGATCATCCGAAGTGGGATTATTGTCGCGGAGGCCTCACGCCAAACAACATGATTTGAGGCGAGCGACGACGTCGGCGAAATTATAGTCGTTTCCATTAAACGAGACTCGGGGTCGGTTTGAAAACGTAATCAAGAGGCTCGCGCACTCTCGTTGAAACGAACTCGGCGGATACGAAACGCACCATTAATTCATCGTCATTCAGCACCCCACCCAGGAAGCTTCTCAAAGAGCAAAGACTCGTGCCAAACAGCCGAGGTACTCGTCCAGCAAGCCAATCGGCTAGAATCGATAAAAATTTATGACACACTTCCAACAGCGTGGCCTGTGTCTGCACTTTTGGACTTCCGGTTATTCCCGAGAACGATGACTTCAATAAAACGCATATATAGAGCAAATATGTGAGAAACAATAAAAGAATAACCGTAAGAAATCCGTGCTCGGATGAAGATTGGCGCCACTTGATATACCGACGGTTTTAAAGCGCTCTGTGAGACACAAGGAGTTTTATGTGCTATTACAGCTGATAAATATACGAGTGTGTGTACATCTCGTGTGTATCCAGCCTCATGTAAATAGTTACGTACGTGTTTATGTGGGAGTCGTATTCCGGGAGCGTCTATATATCAGAGACGTTGCTAGTGGCCTGGCGACCGTGGGTGTGGTCATCACGCGCGATGGTCATCGCCACGTCTCTCTTTTCGCTCTCTCCGTCTCATTCGTCTCCCTTTCCCTCTGTCCGAGAGTAGTCGCGAGTTGCGGAAGATTCTCGCGCTCTCACGACTGCCACCAGCAGCTGCGGGATCTCTCGCGTTTTCTCTTCATCCTTTTTGCGCGTCTATGAAATATTGTCCGGAAATCTTACGAAAGTCTCGTAGCACAGGACTATTTTACGAGGGGTCTAATAGAGACGTCGCTATTTCTATGGGTTTCGTTGAACCTCCGAGACTGTGAGCGCAGCTTTCTCGTATCGACGCGACAATATTGTCGCGGCGATACGAGAAAAAAATAACGCCCGAGATGCGGCACGTTCGATAGTTTTGCGGAAAATTCTCTTACGAATGCACACGCGCGACGTGCTCCTGCCGCGCGCCGAGTCGAGCGATTAAAACTCGCCAAAGACCGGAGTCTCCAACACTCGAGCTTAACTCCCAAGTAGGTTAATCTCTGTGTTTGGCCTCACACACAGAAGAATGTACGGGAGGCGATTTAACGATATTTTAAGCGTTTAAATCCATAGAAAAAAAAACGCACACTCCGCATGAAACGAAGAAATAAAAGCGAATAGAAATCTCCACCGGAGATATAGCGAATGCAACGCGCGACATTAAGAATTCCGATCAACATTATATTCCCGAGCCACAAACAATCTCGTTCCCAATCCACATGAAATATGGAATATTCCGACATTCCGAAGCTTCCAATCCGCAAATTGTCTACGATTAATCTGAATAAAGCAACAAAATGCAAACCACGAATTTACCTCCGAAATCCTGAATGCTGCATGCCATATAAAAAAAGTCGATCAACATCATTTTTGTTTGATTGCCAAAACAATGTTGCTCGCCTCCCCCACACAAAACGTTGAACCCCCGAGCAACATCATTCGAAAATCGAGATAAACTCGCTTCCCTTCATTCTTATGGGCCCCAAGACAACGAGACCAGCGGCCAAGGGAATTGACACGTAAAACTGTGTCGTCACGTGTACAAAGGTGCACGCTCGGGCGAGCTCAGCGAGAGAAGGAAATCTCTCGTAAGAATGCTCATACATATGTACACCCATAAATGTACATATACAGAAAAGTATATGTGTGTACACGTTCATAAATCGAGGTACGAAGTTATAGTAGAGTATACGCGAGATATTTGTACGTGCAGTGGGATGACGATGGACGGATTTTATTCCCGTCGAAAACCGGATTCGCGAGAGCGGCATGACTGTTGGCATTGCCGATGTGTATTGTCCGTATACACGTATAGTTGCGTTCCCCGTTTCTATATGTTGTGTGTGCATTTGCCGGGCTATGCTGGCCGCATGGTCGACCGCATTTGCGCGAGTCGATTGCGAGAGAGGCGCGCGCGACATTATTGTGATCGATACACGGGGGAACGCCCATGGAGCCGTGCACCACCGTTGCGAATGAAAACTCCATGCGTTTACGGTGTAATATGTGCGGGCCTGTCTAATTGGACTGACGTATTTAATGACAATATTTTCCATCACGAAAATCCCTCATATTTATTCCGGCCCAACTCCGTTGCCTGCGATTAAAGAGATTTTATTGTTCGACTTAACGGAGACGCAGGTTTATCCGAGCCGACGAATTAATCAGTCACGGTTGCTCTTTCGGTTTATCATTTGACGGGAGATTCCTCTCAACCTTGAGAGCACGTGGGCCAATGAGGCTCTCGGGGAAGGAGGATGGGGCGCGGGAAAAAGTGGGGAACGGGCTCGATCTCGAATCAATTCGTCGTCACCATCAGCTTCCTCCTGTCAACGAACTTGACGTTTATTCTGTCGCGATGATTTGTCGAGATACGAACTTCCTGGTAGCCCACACTTTTCATCCTCGCGGGGATATCGAGATCCAAACGGCACCGCGTCCATTCGCGCTCTCTCGCTTGAGATTTAGACTGGAGTTAACGCCTCTGTTCATCGCGCGGCGCGATGACACTTGTGGATACAGCGATAGCGCGAGCCGTCCTCGGAGACTTGACGCGGCGACCGACGGCCCTTGATCCATTAGGTTAATTGCTGAACATTATGATTTCTCGCACGTTTCAGAAGAACGAGACGAGATTGCGGCAACATTCAGGGGGTAATTGCGAGAGCCAATAAATTTGGGGGGCAAATTAAATCGTCAAAGTTCACAAGGATTTTGAACCAAAGTGTTACAAACAGGAATGTTCATCCTCGAACAAAGGGGGAGGAAGAAAATAAGAAAAATGAAGAATTATTGTGGAAAAAAGGGAGAGCAAAAAACGTCTCCGAAGACCAGGCAATTCGTTATTCGAGAGATACACATCGCGAACAACCGGAGAACAAAGTGGAAACACAGGGAACGGAGAGAGAAGAGAGAGGAACGAAAAAACGAATGAAAAGCTTTTTAATTATATGTGGGCTCTTTCCAAAAACTAATCCGACCCCAAGAGACAAAGAAACGATTCGTGGGAGCAGAGCAGTTGGGGATTCATGTAGCCACAGCAGAAACCGAGTGATGACTTGGTGACCGAGCAACTTTTCTCTTCGTTCCTTCAATCCGGCGAAACGTTAGCAGCCCCAGAAATATATACACGCGGAGAGAATTCTCGATCCCATGGAGAAGATAGGCAGAGGAATGATTCAGGAGAGAGTGATTTGTGGTCACAATTTTCATTACGTGCCCCACCCTTTCGCACGCACACCGGAATGTCGAAAATGAATACTTCGTCGTCGCGCTGGGAGTTAATCGTTTCCTCGACTACGATCATAAAAGTATGTTAAGTTACAGGAATTAAACTAGGAGCAAAAACATGTGAAAAATGGATTCGAAATATCGATTGCATCGCGTCATCGACGAGGAGTTTCCACGCAAACTCAAATATCCCAGCGAACCTTTCGCGCGATGTAATTCCCTTGAAAAATATGAATATTAAGCCATAACTGTTCTTTTGCAGCAATAAGCTTTCTTAATTGCTCTGTAATTTTTATATTTTTTCAGCTCCGTGTCTATGCTTTGTGGAGAAAAAAAATGAGACATAATAAAAAAATTGACGTGATCGACGCTGCTTGCCACGCGGTTTTATCGATTCGGCCTTGAAGAACGAAGCATCGTGTTAAAGTAATCTTCAGTAAATACCGAGTCCCTTCTTCCAATGGCAGTGCTCAAGATTACGTTATAGAAATTTTCCAAAAAAAATTGACCAGCAGTTTCGAAAAAACGAATGTTCGTTGCCCAACCGAGGGCACGTGGAGCGACAAAAACCCAAATTCACGTAAGCGATTGTTCGTCGAGCGAGTTCATTTTCTCAAGGACGAACAACGTAGCAAAAAACACTGTAAAAATTAATGATCAGCGAAAAAAGGGTTCGAACGAAATGTAATTTTTAAGAGAGGCGATAATCGCATGCAACGTCGTAGAAACAAAAAGATTTCGAGTAATTTCAAACAATTTTATCGATCGAATACAATCTATAATTTACGGGGAAAGCAAATATGATTCGTCATCGATATTTTAAGAAAGCAGCTGTCGACCCCAAGATTAAAACTTGAAAAACATTACTATTTTTAATAATTTTTGAGTCACGAGGTTCCAGTTATAGTCGCGATCGAAGCCTGGGGAATGAGTCGAAAATACGTGAAACGAGCCGTTCAATTTTTATTGAAGAAACAATTTCCAAAAATTAGTAGAAAAACAAAATCTAAGAAAAGTTTCTCGTGCGACTCTCGCTCCGTGCATGTGTCTCGAGTCACTGTCGCGTCTCTCAACAACTGCATGTGACTAGCAATGTGGCTTGGACTCCGCGACGAAGAGCGCTGACAAAACTGCAGTTTAACCAGTAACTCGTGAGCATTGTATAAGAAAATTCCCTGATTTCGTTATCTACAAAAAATGATGGCTTTGCTCTCCTCGCTGAGGGAGAGCGAATCATAAAATAGGCAAACGCACAGTCGTGGGAATTTCATGTCTCGAAGGAGATAATATTGATGGCAAAAACAATAGCGATCCTTCGCACAGGCTTCCATAATAAGCGAGATAAGGTACTTATGCCTATAACTGCCAATTAAGAGGGGCCCCCGAGAGAGACCGATTTCTTCAGCATTTCGGTACTCTGTTTATACTACGAAAGGGCGGACTGGAGCACGATCCATAAATATATACGACATTGTAGAATACAGTCCACTGATATGTGATTTCGAGCTCCGAAATTATTATTTACGAGCTCTCATAATGCTCGTAGAGGATTTTACGCCCGTTCATGGACAGCCATGTAAGTACCAATTGCAAGCTTACCAAATTGCACGTACGGCACCACTTCTTGCTTCCGAACAAAAGGAAGTACTAAAAACCTTTTTATTGCCAGTGTCGTCAAATTTACGCCTTTTCAACAGTGAACTATGGCGCATGTGGCCATTTCCAATGTTCCCATAAACGAATACTATTATTATTATTATTATTTGAACCTTGAAAAAAAAGCTTTACGATAATAATAGACAATTAAGTAATGCACCAACTCTAAAATCTCAAGACAATTTAAAAAAGAAGCCCGCACCATTCGTCTTTGTCTATATTCGATGAAAAATGTTGACTCCATTTTTGTCATCAGCCTACGCAAAATTTTTCATAAAAAACGACTAATAAGTGCAGTTAAAAAATGTAAAGATAAAGTCATTGAGAAATTTGATGGAAAGCTAAAACTTTTGGATTCGTCAGGAGGCAAATTTTTAAAGGAATTTTTCAAATTCGACAGCAAAGACTGAGCAAAGGATGTTGGAACGATTGCAAAAATACTCGAACGGTTTCTCAAGAGCTTGCACCGATTTGAGAATGCTGATGAAAAAATAGTCGGATAGCTGGGCAGCTGGACATGGACTTGGAATTTTTATCTCCGATTAACTTTTTCTCATTCGTTTTCGCACTTTCTCCCTGAACCGTTCGTCAGCTCGTTAGGAGATAACGACAGCTGGAATCGATAGGGATCTATCGTTTGTTGAAGTGATGAGTAATGACAAGAAATTCATCGCATAGAAAAAGCCTCATCCTGGCGCGCATTCCCGTAATTGATTGTAAGAATAGCGTGTTTGAGCGGAGTCGATATATCAAAAGGGGATAATGTATGCACGCGGGGTCCGTGTGTATAAACATGCGTGTAAACAGGCGCAGGTAAAAGTTGGTATTATCAAGGATAATTTTGCTGATGGAGAATCATCGGTGTTCAAAGTTGAGCGAACGGAAAGTCATTAATGGCGATTCGTTCGCGACTAGTGAATGCCTGTCGAGAATAGATTCTTCTGACGACTTTGATCTTCGAGTCATTTGAACTCGCAAATATTTTATGCCAGTAAATCACGTTCGACGTGAATCGTACCTGGCATCGTGCTCCAAATTATTTGAAAAATGACCCTTCGAACAATTCCACAAATCAATATCTTTCTTTTCAACAAAAATTTAGGCCAGAAGTACGTTGAAAAATAAAATTGCTGGTATCAAATCAAGTTTTCGTTATTTGGCGATAGAAGCCAAATTTTGATCGAACTTTTCCAGATTCTTCCGTTTTTCGCTCGATTCATTTGCTGCCTCAAGGTAATTGCTCGGAGATAATTAAACGGTAACATTTACTGCAGGGACAAGTTAACGAAAAACATTTATTCCAGTAACGCGCCGTACAATTTTCCATATTTTGCCCAATTTTCACTTTTATAATAGTAAATATTGCAGATAGTGAAATTTACGGTACGTATACCAAAATTTACAAAAACCTTTAATGAATTTTCCGTTGCATCACGCAGTAAAATGTCTTTGCCCGAACGTAGGTGTCGGTCACTCGTTTCCGAATTTCGTAGCACACTCAAACGGCGATTTACACACTCCAACGAAGGGCTGAGCACATGGAAAGAATGGGGAAACATCAAATGACATGAAAATTTATTAAAAACTCCGGCAAGAGTTCCAACTGCGTAAAACAAATATTATTTTTTCATAAGAAAATTCAATTTCTTTCCCACAATAATACCATGAGCGCAGCTCGTCACTGCACTGTCGTTACTGGACGGTAATTATTCAAATTTAATTATCCCCGTGCACTACGACGCTAATGTTGTTGAATCGCCAAAAGTTTAATTCTATCAAAAAAAAATTCTCTTACAAAAATTCCGGAGCTGATCGACCGATTTGATCCGGAACAACAGGAAAAAATGTTTCCTGTGGACGACCCTGTAGATCGAGAAACCCGGTGATAATGAAATCAACATGGAAAGAAAAGGATTGAGAGAGCGAGAGAACGAGAGAGAAAGAGAAAGAGAGAGAGATAATGGCGCGGTGCACGTGGTTACAACAACGCTTTATTTATTATCGATCGCGGTTAGTGGCGCGCGACAACGAATTGTCTATATACATATCGATATCGCCATATAAACCGGTGTTCGAGAAAAGGCTTATGTATGCGTATAGATATATATGAAAGGCACGTGTTTATAATACTATACATTTACGAGAGTTACGTGCTTGTCTCGCACGCGCAAAAGTGCCGTTTCGCGGTTTGCCAGCAGAGCGCGCGCGAGAGCTTAAAACAGCAAAAGAAAATGCTAAACGGGCGTCAGCTCCGAGGTTTTCCATATTCATCCATTCACGCGGGCGATATCGCACAAATGGAAAAAAAAAAAACAAAAACAAAAAGAAATAATAAAAAATATAAAATAAGAGAGAAAAAACGAAGCAAACTATTAATATTCATAAATCATAACCAAGTGCCGGTATAATCGGGCGTTTGTCGAAGAAATAAACGATTCGTACACAGATTGGCAGTGCCTCGATGCGTGCCGCGTCCCAACATCGGCTGAGTATCCATATCTAGCGAAATGATGTGCAAAAATTCTGAGATATTCCATTCGTGTGATTGAATAGCGCGGCGATTGGAGGTAAAGCAGCAGGATCTTCGTAACGCAACGATGATACGAAAGCTCGAGCTGCTCCATGCCTCATTGGAGGTTTCCTGCTGAGCGAATGCGAAGTTAGAAATTCGGACTCTGCGTCTGCAACGGGCTGAGTGAATTGTATGTATGGCCGAAACGTTGCGTTTTCAAAATTCGATTAAGAACTGTCTTCGAAGGAAGTCTCTGACCATCTGCGAGAATATCGGCGTGTAAATGCTCGAGGAAGGTCAGGCCGAGCGGAAGAAAGTTAAAGCGCGTGTTGAGACGAATCTTTACGTGGATTGCAACCGTTCCGAGGGGATCTTTAATCGCCCCGCGTCTGGCTCCTTTTCTCGAGGCCCTCGCTCTCCCTTCCTTCCTTTCCCGCATATTTATCAGTTCACATAAAAGTTAGCTGCCGATGAATCATGGAGGCCCGAGCAGCACGGTGCTGTGTGCAAATTACTGATGGCTCCGGAGATACAGGAAACTCGGTTTTTTAAGGTGGCGCCCTCAAACTCACCGCGAGCATCTACCACTCGCGCAAACGTATTTTCTCTCACTCTCAATCTCGTGTTCATCCGTCCTCGTTGTTCCGGGAAACAAATAATTGTCGTCTCGTTATAACATTTATTACGAGAATTGTCGTCGTACGCGCTCGTGGTCTCGGTCTTGCTCGCGCTACCCGCAGTCGCGTCACGTGTTCTCTCGCTAAAACCATGAGCCAGGCACAAACGTGCCCGTTCTCTCTCCCTCCCTCCGTTTTCTATCCTTCGCCATACCTATAAATCCACACCGGACCTCGACTCCGACTTCTTGGTCATACTTTTGTCACTCCTTTATTCTATCCCGTGTATAAACGCGTGTTATGTAACTCGAAGCTTACTATTTAAGTCCAGTCCAAAAAAAGGAGGCAGAACCGGATCAAGATACTGCAATAGTTATCGCGACCTCAACTATTTCTATTTCTCGTTCTCCCTCGATCTACTTCGCTCTCTCAAACTCGCGTTAAAAACCTTTCGATATGACGGATATATTTGTTTTGAGTTAATGCGGATCTTACATTGAGTCGAATTACTGCTTTGGACATTCGGTTTCGTCTGCTGGAAAATCCAGAGTTCAAAGTACTCGTGCGAAGTACCGGAAGAAACCTTGAAGGAGGTTAATCATCGAAAATATACTGAGCGAAGCGATTCGCCAAGGCTTTCTGTTTTTTTCCTCAAAATTCATTGTTTCGTGGATTCAAAGGAATTCGCAGATTCGGTTTTCGAAAAATTCCACTCAATCGACCAAACTGTCAAAACGTTCAAATCCGAGCTCAAAATTATTGAAAATACAGAAAAAAAGCCTCCAATTTCCTCCCGAATTCGCAATTCGTAGTTTTTCAAGCTGCACCGCGATACTTCGTGAAATAAAAAATTGACAAATGCTTTTTTCCTCCGCGTCTCGCTGGACTCGAACGCTCCAAACTTCAGCGTCGTTCGAATTATTGCTTTCGAGAAGGAAATCCAAAATTGTTCATCCTTCAGCGACGACTTTATCGCGGTGAATCTTCAAACATAATTGATCGAGTGTAACAACATTACGGTTTTAAGGTAACTCCTGTATTGCATGCTACTCAAATGAGTGCTAAATTTTCAAAACGCTTTTAGACCAAGTTCAACGTACCGATTAAACTTATTGTCAGCAAATATGTATTCAAGCATATTTCATCAACGTGAAAAAATATTAAAAACGATAGTTTTGCAAAACTATCAACTGATAGATGCAAATTTCCACGATGACACATTTTCATAGGTATTTTTCAAAGAATCATCTGTATTTTTTAACCGATTTTATTGCACCGAGTCTCATTTTGTTCCTCAACTCATCCTCTACGAATTCACCACGTAGATTTTCCTGTAAGCTCATTCCTTCAGAAATTATGAATGAAAAAGTTTTCTCACTTAACGAACAATTAGCTGCAACAGTGAACCGATCGAGTTAAAAAAAACAACTACATGGTGGATTCATAGAGGACCGGTTGACGAACAAAATGAAACTTGTTGCATCGATGAAAAAACGCAGATAATTCTTTGAAAAATACCATTGAAAATGTGTCAGCGTGGAAATGTGCATTTATCAGTTGATGCTTTCGCAAAACTATCATTTTAAATATTTTTTCACGTTAATGAAATATGCTTGAATACATGTCTACTAACAATAAGTTTAATCGGTACGTTAAACTCGGTCTAAAAGCGTTTTGAAAATTTAGCACTCATTTGACTAGCATGCAGTATACAAGAGTTACTTAAAAAACAGCGCAACGCGACACACGAACAAACAGCAATGGAAAAAGCGTTACTGGCGCGCGCGCGATCGCACAGAGGATTTACACGGAAAGGAAGAAACAGAAGCAACGGCAAAAAGTAGCTCCGACTGTATGTGACATGTGTATACACACAAATACACGGCTGAACGGTCTGTTACAAGAAAACAGGCAATTCGGTAATGATACCGGTGTCGCGGTACGTACGCGCGTTAATTGGTTGTAACGAGTACTCTACACCGTGGGTGCTTTCTCGCAAAAAGACCGGGAGAGATACGCGACCGCGACAAGGGTAAAGAGAGAAAAAGACTCCGGAGAAGGGGAGGAAGGGTCACGAAGTTGCGGTCGTTCCGCAGCGAGCAAATATCGTGGACTCTTGATCGCGAAAACCGGAAAAAAGTGCGCGGCATAATTGAGCGTGATGAAGAAGAATTTGGAGACAACGAATTTCGTGACAAATGGATCTCGGGCATTGAGATTCGTGCGCTCATCGAGTGATCAAATTTTGGGGACGATTGCGCGCGGACGACGTTGACTTTTTCCGCCTCAAGCACACGGACAAAAATAATGACGCTGAAGTTTCCAACGTTGGAGTCCAACGAAATGATCGAAAAAAACTCTCCAATAATTCCAGTAATTCTCCTATTTTGTTCCCTGCCAAATTTGCGATTCGTAGTTTTTCAAGCTGCACCAACGATTCGCGAAATAAAAAATTGGTGAATTACAAACGTTTTTTTCGTTCATTTCGTTGGACTCCAACGTTGGAAACTTCAGCGTCGTCAAAAATACGCGACGGACCATCTATGAAAAGTGGACGCGACGCGACTCCCTGAAAAGAATTTCCATCGCGGAGAGCGCTCGATACCGAAGGCACGTCGGGGTGCTGGCGCGGTCATGAGGCTTGAACGTGTAAGTCGTAAAGTCGGAGGATTGATTAAACGCGCAAATGAGATATTTACGAACGTTTGGAATTTGTCATTTTTACTAATCCGTCAAATTGCACACAGATTTAAAGACACGACCCGGTGGGTCGTATGGAAATGAGAGTGCGCGCACTCAACGCCGCCCGAGGCTCGAGCCATTCGTCAAAAACTTTCTAAATCGATGAGCTACGCTCTAAAAAAATTCAGTTACGAAATTTATCAGGATTTGCACGCGGATTACGCTTCCTTCGGATTCTTCTTCGGCGCGAGCATCCCGCAGACTGTGTGACGACACGACGACAGTACGAGTGCCCTTGAAATTTCGCAAGTATAATAACGAATCTCTATAAAAAAAATAAACATCCAAAAATCTACACTTTCACTTTTACACATTTGCATGGAAGTTGACTGGTGAAAATAACTCGTTGTGTTGTGAGCATTCTTCTATCAGATACGAATAGTTTTCCGTACGGCAGCGCTTCGGAAACTTGAGCTGTTTCGCTCGGGGTCAGAACGATCGTTCGGGAAGGTTTGCTGTTGAAAAAATGACAGCAAAATTTCTCTTCAGTGTTCGATTCAATTTAGTTTGTTTTTTAAAGATTTTTTATTCGCACGATTTTTCGGTTTTTTCGATGTTTTTATATTCCCTTAATTCTCGATTTTTATCCGTATTCATGATGAGAATTTATCAACTTCGAGTGCACAAGTGCGTGGCCATTTGACAGGAATAAAAGAAAGGAGACGAAAGTTCGCTTTGCTTCGATTCATCTAGTTTCAACCTGCAAATATCTGAGTCAACATTTTTCAAAATGCTGAACACGAAAAAACCCCGAATTTTTGCATTCTCTTCCGGGTAGAAATGCATGTAAAAACACAAAATTCTCCATCAAAATCATTTTTCCGTAATAACGAGTTACGAATAGGACGTTGTTCGAACTAATTTTTTTTTTTTAAATACTCAAATTTTTGTGGTTACGTGAAACGAGTCAAGGGGTTTTTCGAAAAGCTTCGAAATTCCCTTTGATTATCGCCTTTTTCGATCTTTTTCCACGTTTTTTTGAGTTTTCAAAAATTTCTTAAATATTTTAGAAATATTTTTATAAAAAGTTCACTCGTCCGTCATTTTGTATGGCCCCAATATTGCCTGATAATGTTCGCACCGTCCAGAAGAATTTCAAGTTTAATCGCGAAATGTTTATAAAAATAAAAAATGATTGAGACGATTATATTTGTGGAAAAAAAATGGGACTCACCAGAGCTGGACTTTTCGCTGGATTGTTGAGTGTATGCACGTTATTCCGCCTCCTCCATGTATTCGTTTCTCGTGTTGTTACGTTTTGGTCTCACGTGTTTCTTTAATCCAATAGCGTATATTTCATCCGGAATTTCTCCACTCCTAATAATCTTCTATCACAGTAATTTCGTTGTGCTCACCGGAAACGAGAGACATCGCGCGCCATTAACCCGAAGTCTCTCTTTATCCTTTTTTTTCAAGGTATCACAAAAACGCGAGTGAAAAAATCATAATCCACTGAGCACTGGTCGCAGTCGGCTGCGAGGCGAGACACAAACGAATATTCATAATAATAATGAGATAAAATTTTAAACGATTTATCCCACTCGCGTGTTTTTTTGATCGGGGAAAAAGCGCGAGCGAAAGAAAACAAACACGCTTGTTATTGCACTGTTTCGTTCGGCACATTGAATTCTGGCTGAACTGAAAAAGTTTTTCCTCTTCTGACGCTCTCGTTATTCTGAATATCCGTCTATACTTTTATTTAGAGTAAAAACTCTTCTCACTATCCTTGGACTTCTCTCTTTTGCACCTCGACACTCTCTCTCACAACGCTGCACACTAAAACCCCACGATGTTAGAGAAAACAACGTCCTCGCTCAAAAGCTTTCGCCGTTGTTTTTATTTTCTTCCGGTAACGCGTCCTTCGACTTCCGACGTTCCGAGAACTCCCACTCTAGCCAACTCTGCCAACTTACTTAGCCAACCGTGGCAAAAAACTTTTTCATTCCTCGTTTAATTTTCTGATCTCTTCATGATCACTTACTGTTCTTACCGTTCGGCTTTAATTCGCTATTCACAAGAGCAAGAAACACGTCAAGTGAAATTTCAACACAGCACTTTGTTTTTCCAATCTTCATCGTTCGAACCGCGTTTTTACAACGAAATCACTCGGTTACGGCGCCTCCTAACGGTTTTCTCGCAAAGCATTTTTATTCCGGAAATTTCAACATTGATTTCGATCTCATCGGCAAACAGTAACTCGCGTTTCCACTATTTTCACTCGAATCCCTGTGTATGCTCATCTCGATAAGACAACTCAGATAACGAGAAACAAAAAAAATCTCTCGTTCACGAGAGAAGCGCGTCAGGGTCACCGCATTTCGTAAATTCTCGTATTTTTACTCGCCCGAATACGTTCGAGAATTCGTAATGAACTTTTTCGAGAATTGATTTTGTACAACTATTGACACAAGTGGCGGAGATAAATGTACTGAAACAAGTGTTCGGATAATGCGTCGAGTAAAACGCAAGCTGTGTCTATAAAGTCTGTCTCTGGTGGAGCTTCGAGCGCTCGTAGTATTGCGATCAGCTGATCAACCACGCGTGCTGCGATGGCAACAAAACGGTGAGCAGGCGGCGGCGCGCGTTTCGTTATTCTACTGCAGGGTGGCGCATACGAGACTGTTTTTTTTTTTCACCTATTACCAGATAAAACTCGACACCGATTTGCGACAAGTTTTTGTAATCGCTCGGTTTGTCAAGAAGAGCGTCTGTCATAGGAGCAACGAAACCGATTCGTGCATCCCCACGTGCGCACTTGAACCGAGCCCACTGAACTTGACACTTTCACCTCTTTTTATTCTCAATCGTTATAAATCTTATCGTCTTTGATCACTTAAAATTACGATAAATTAGTCCAACATCAATATTCATAAACCGAGTAAAAACTCCAAAAATAAAATGTTAATTACGAAAAATTCGAGTGCCCCATAAAATAATCATCGCTTCAGATATTTTCTTCTCGTATCTTTCACTTCGTGTCACAAAAACTAATTTCATATTGTCACGTTTTTCGCAATACGAGTCTTCCCCTGTTATTATTTATTGTTTTTTTTTTTTTTTTTTTTTTTTTCACACTCGGACCATGATTTTCGGCACCGAGGACAATCCTCTAAGAAAACTCGGCACGACCGCGAACGCGCTTCAAATATTCGCGACTATTCGACGTAAAGAATAAACTATTGTAACGACGGGAGTTAATGTCGAGAGCGACGTGCGCCATCCGCTCGTGTCGGCAGCCGGGCGTGCACTGGCTCTGGTCGCACGTCGCACCGTCTTCCCTGTCTCTCGGACTATACCCGCCGCACTCCCTGTGTGCTGCTCCTGCCTTCTACTACCTACTAGTGCTTTATACCGCTGCTACTACTACCGCTCCACCGACTCTTTCTATACTACGAGTGGACTTATCAGCTCGCGATCCTCGCTCGCTCGCCATGTTTATATATTTCTCTCTTTCTCGCTCCCTTTTCCCCCCCCACTTCGCGCCTTCTCTTTCGCATGCACGCTTGATTATTTCCTGTAAATGCTGAAAATCCGAGCAATATATTTTCGTTTGTACACAAACTTATGTTTCTGCTTAGAATAAAGAGTCAGTTGCCTCCGGTTTTTTATAACCGATTCTGTTCGAATTTTTGTTATCGAATTTTTAGTACTCTGCCCATTTTTTTTTCTCTTCAGCTTTAATCGGCATTTTTTTTTGGAATTTGACTCGCAATAATGGAAAGTGTTTCACTTTTTGATATTATTTCATCACCGATTCCGAGTCTCGCGTATCTTTTGATGTGAAAATAAAAACGTCGGAAAAGCGGATTACTTTGGGCGGAATGTTGCTGGATAAAAATGTTTTTGCCACTTTTTAGAGTTTAGAGTCTCACGTTCGTGTGTGCTTCTCACCAGCTCTTCGGACGCGGTTTCGTTCCAGTTCACGAGTGTTTTGTCGCGTTCGGTGCTTTAGCTTTTCACTCATTTTTGTCATGTTTCAAAACAGAAAAATATAAACGAATGCTTTTTGCTTTTGAAAGCGAGTATTTTGAAATAATGCGGGAATCTCCGTGGAAAAATTGACGTCAGATTTATTCCGTACTTTTTTTTTGCATCAAATGAACTTTTTCGATCACGCCTTACTGGAATTTCGATTTTGGGCAAGACAAATACAGAAATTTAATACACGATCATTTCGAAGGGATTTAACGAAAAAAATAGCCTGAAAAACTCGCCAAAACCGATGGAAAATCGACCCTTTTTCCGTCGAAATCGAAAGCAAAAAAAATCATTCCACTTGAAGCACTTCGACCGCGCGGCGTGCGCGTTGGCTCGGAACGTGTCTAACTGAAAAAAGCGCTATCTCTTCTCGACGGTAGCAGCGTAATCTCAACGGCGTTGTCGGTCGCTCGCGTTTTACTCGGGTCGCCGCTTTTCTCTTCGCGCGTTCTTCGCGCCCGTGCGCTCGCTCGCTCGGCTTCCTCGATCAGCGCGAATTTCCAGGAGGTTTTCCTCGCTATCTTTTCCAATGTCACGCTCGTGTGCCCGCGCGCGGAGAGAGGGCCGCACGTGTTTTCACAGCCGCATGAAAATGAGAATGAAAGAAACAAACAAATCGCGTCGCCTCACTCGAAAAGACCAAATGACTTTCAAAATTCGTAGCAAAACGTTCAGAAATGCGCTTTTGAAACATGGCGAAAATCACGCATCGACTGTAACATGAATGCAAAAAAATCACGCCAATGAAAAATCCACGCGCGTCCGGAGCGGCCGGTCAGACACGACGAATCGCCAGGGCGCAAGAGAAACGAGGCGAAAAATAAAACGAAACGGAGCCCGCGACGGAAGAGAAAGACTCGCGGGTGCGCTGACACATGCACGGCACAGACTCGCGGGGCGTCATGAGAGGACCTATTCCCACGAGGGCGAGCGTGCGACAAGATCTCACGCAGGCACCTCACTCTCCTCCGCGTGTAGCTTCGTGCACGCACGGAGGGTCATCAAAAGCCTACAAACCCGTTATGAAGACGCGTGTAATCCTTCCTCCGTTCGCGTGTACACAATTCACGAGTACGAACGCCGATTTTCATTACACACTTGTATTAATACAGCTGAATTTAGAGGGTGTATCGAGAATTGCATTGGAAATGGTAGAATTAAGGACGGAAAGTTCCCCAGCCATTTTCGTCTGCGGTGCAGCGTTCAGGAAGTGCGAAAGAACAAAATCGAGTGGTAGCTTCGACTGATGATTCATCGACGATGGGTCGGGCGGGAAAGCTCGTCCGGAGAGTTGTCCGAAGGACTCCAATCCAGCTGGAACTCCGTTGCAAACTTGATTCTCCAGACACCATGTATCCCCGTGAATATAACTTGTATACAAATACGCTACTCATGATCTACGAACAATTCTACTTGTCCGCGAGCATAATTCTACGCTTCTCCCTTTCTCACACGGTACGAATCCTTCATCGTCGCATGTTCTGACACCTCGCCTCGCGCACTGGGTGAACAGCTTCAGGATCAAACGCGCACACGCGCACCAACCTTTCTCTCTCCACGTAGAACGTTGGAATTTAATTCCTCTCGTATACGCAATTAAATACTCAACGGCGAGTCTTGTCGCACTCTTTTAAGCACTCTTTACAAACAATTACAAGAATCTTCATTTTTGTTATGACTGCACGGAGAAAAGCAAATTTTAATAATACCGTCCAGTTACGAAAGTGCGGTCATCATATCGTTATCGGAAAGAAATATAATTTTTCTATTTGAAAATAAATATTCATTGATCACAGTTGCAACTTTTATCGGAGTTTTTAGTAAACTTTGACGACGTCGCGGTGAATTTTATGGCGCTGGAGTGCAAAAATTTCCGTACGAATATTCGTCGCTGCATCGGCCTATTTCCTCATTCTTTTTATATGCGTTGAAGTGTGTAAATCACCGTTTCAGTGTGCCACGAAATTCGGAAACGAGTGATCGATACTTACGTTAGGGGAAAGACATTTTACTGTGATGCACCGCAAAATTCACTGAACTTTTTGTTAATTTTAGTATTCGTACCGTAAATTTCACTATCTGCAATATTCACTATTATAGAACTGAAAATTGGGCAAAATATGGAACAGTGAATTTCACGCTAAATAATATCGTTTAATAGGGTATTACACTTTTTTTTGAAAACTGTTTCAAAATAATCCTGAGATCGTAATAAACCAGTGGAATTTTTATTTATATTTTATAAGACTGCGAAAAGTGTCTTAAAAACTATTTTTTATTTATAATTTTCAATTTTCGCGCGGAAACGCTAGTGTTGTTCCGATTTGTGACGTCACTCCGTTGGTAAGCAATACGATTGCGAAAGACCAAGTAACAAAATTTGTGAATACAATGAGTTATGATAGTATATCATTGGTGTCTCGTGCCTGAATGCGATAATACAAGTGTAAAAATGCCACAAAAATAGTGGATTCATCGCCACAATCAACATATTTATCATTGGTAGATTTTTGTACTTTTTGCTTTCACAAAACCGTCTTCCATGATGCGATTTTAATAAAATTAATGATAAAAGTCCACAAACGTACACAATAACCTGTAAAATTTCAAAATAACACAGAGCGCACGATAAGAATGTAGATTGTTTACTATCGGAGTGACGTCAATTTGGAATCCAATATGGCGGATGGCGTTTTAGACATTTGAAAAACAGATGAAAATGGACGATTTTTAAAATTGAATAATAATACTTGCATTGCATTTTCATGAATAAATATTGACGTTTCTCGTTTACTTTTTACGAAAACTATAATAAACATGCATTTTTATAGATTTTTTTACATGGTGTAAAATACCCTAGAAACGAGAGTTTTTCCGTCAAAAATTTCGTCGTATCTTTTTTAAGCTTTTTTTTCCAAAATCCGCATCTGGCAAGGGATTCGTTTTCAAAATTTCGAAAAAATTTGACACTAACCGTGACAAAAAACTGACACTAAAAGTGTCTGCTTAATTGTTTCGTTATGATCGTTCCCAAGAGTGAATTTGGGAAACCGTCGACCAGAGGCCGATAATCGTGTCGCTGTCGCAGTTAAACGTTTCCAAAACGACGTTTCGCAATATGAAAAATCGGCTATCGCTTCGTTGAACGTGTCTCTGCTCGGACGCTGTTCGTCACTTTCATGCCCGATAGTCGACAACGATTATCCCACGGAACCGAAATCGTATTTCGACAGTTTTTCGTGAGAAAGCTTTCACAAGGGTTTGGGAAATTGGATTAAATATACGAGACCCGGAGCGCTTCCCAGTAGATGAAACGAAAAAATGACGCTCGTCACTTCCCGCGCTGTCCATATGTAAATCCATGACCAATTCGATATGCAGATGATGATGTTTAGTTGGGAAAATGATGAGGGTCGTTTATAAAGCGGACAGGAAAAACGCCTCCGGTTGTCGCATTGAAAATCAAACCGGATCAATCTTCCAAAAACTATCCATCATGAGAGACTCAAAACAGGAGCCCAAACATTGGACACGCTCATGAATCTTCTGCCTGCAGCGAGCCCGCTGCTCTTCGTCAGCTTCACTCCGAATCATGTGTGTCCCAATATATCAATCAAGCTCATCAAATCTTTATCATTCTCTTTTACTGTAAACTTCAAACGATGCGAGATAACGATTTCGTGAGACTTTTCGTCTTCCCCCTCGCGCTCTACTTCATCTTCATTCGTTGTTTTTTTTTTCATCAATTGAGTGGACAAGCTTCGATCACTTTTTCAGGGTGATATTCGAATGAAAGTTTGAGTTTCTCGAAAAATCCGAGGGCGAGAATGCACGAAAATCACGTGGATTTTCGTCGAATAAAAATTGCCTGTGAAAATCGATGAGAATCGTTTCAAGAAGGGATAAAATAAAGAAAAAAAGTCTCGATTGTTTGCTTCCAATACCGAGATGACGAACTTCCAACATTGTTTTCAATCACTACCGTTTTCTTCGGATTTCTAATCTCGAGCACGATTGTCGTTCCATTGATAAAGTCGCCGCCGCAATTGTCCATAGCCGATTTAAATTCTTGCGCGCAATGATCAACCGGCGATCAAATCTCGAAACACACGCTTTTTCTATGTGTAAATAATAAAAAGAGAAATATTTGAAAAATGTTGTCTCACTCAAAAGATCTCAAGACAGAAATATTTGGCTTGGGAAACGCCCAACAAAGGTCATCGTGATTAATCTTGTAGGAGGTTTGAGTGCGCCGCGGTCTCTTGAGAGATACGAATACAAAAATTATTCTGTTTCGATATAATCGCAGTCGTGTCATCGACCCTCAAAGACTTATTATCTTGCTGACATGACTCGATGTATTCGGCCGCGACTAAATGGACACAATGACGGAACAATCTTCAGCGTGGGTGCTCTTGTGTCCGGTTTTATGGATCGTTCACGACGTTCGCTGCACATGTGTATCGCATAAATCTAAGCACACTCATTATTTCTGTAGGCTTTTGTGGCTCATTAACCCTCCGGGTTCAATGCAGACTTTCTTGAGTAACACCCGGAATCGAGAAAAAATGAATTTGGAATTTCGGGAATCGCAATTTCGAATTTCGATGGTCGCCGAAGTTTCGCGTCATTTAACAGTGCATTGCAAAAGTTTTTTTTTCAATTTTTTCAAGAATTGCGTTTTTTTTATTGCATTTTTCTTCATCTCCGAAATATTCACGGCTTCAAATAGTCTCGAAGACAACAAATTTTTCAGTGCTGGGTCCATCGGGACTCTTCCAACGCGGATGCCGGAGCCCGTGGTTCCGAGTGAAAGTCTCAACTCTCCGAGCTCATTTTTAATTTGACATTTTCACTTTAACAAACCTGAAAATCTATTTAAAAATCGATTTCGTGTTGGTTAAAGAAATTCTGCTTCAGCTGGAGATAAAATAACTGAAAAAGTTTTGGTTCATCTTGGACTTGATGATGTTAAAAGTCGTCGGGTCTCCCGGCTCCTCTCTGCACCAAAAATGCAGTTTTATGTGACTTTACAGCCAAAAAAACTCATCGATACTTTTCAAACTTTCCGCCTTGTCCCGTTGACAGTTTTTTTTTTTAATTTCTGAGTTTGAAGTCAAAAACAGCTTTTAGTTAACGCAGACAACAAATCGAGGCTCGAAGCTCTCTCGGATAGAGCGAACTCGCGCCGGTTCATGTGTCAGTTATGCCATCTAGCGGATCGAACGCTAACGACGAAAGGCGCGTCTGTAAATCCGGTTGCATAAGTCACAGGCGTCGAATCGATTCCATTGGAATTCGATGTCGAGATTCTTCATAATTAAAAATTTCATTTTCATTCGCCCAATCACGATGTCGTGCCAAGAAATAATTGTCGGTTACAGTCTAACACATAACCTTAAAATCGAGATTTCATGCAGTTCCGACACGCTGGATATTGCTTAAATTTATTAACAAAACAATCATTTTAGGTTTTCAGTCGAATAAAAGATCGCGAGTCTCTTAAGTAGAATTGATCATCGTCGATGGCCTCGCCACTTCATAAAAATGAAATGAAAAACTCCCTTTAATGACAGTTAAGCAAGTTTTACATCTGACATGGGATATTTTTTGTGTCAGGGATCACTTGCTTTGAGCTTTTTTCAAAGATTACTGTCAATAGCTTTCCGTTGACTTTATTTCGAATTTAGTGTAATGAACGTAATGAACTAAATCTCCGAAGCTTTTGGCGTGTATACAAAATACTTTCAGTCCAAATAATGAATGATTTTTCAAGCAGCTGTGCATGTTACCAGGGAATGAATCGGGGATCGATTAAAATACGATAATAAGAAAATTTTTACAGGGCCGTTGAACAGAGCAATTTTTTATCGAGATTTCCATTTTAAAAAATGGGATTCATTTATTTTTTGTTCCTTATGGCCTTGACCAAACGTCACTGATGCAAAATTTCATCTGCGCCCTCACTCGACCACTTTTTCGAACAAGTAAATCTTAAATCTTAAGTTATTTTTAATAACGACTAAAGAGCTGTTTAATAAGGTTGGAAGATTCGATTTTCATATTACACTAAAAAACATGAATTTCGGCTTATTTTGGAACATCGCAAACGAATGTGTTAAACATTAATCCAGGTCCTGATAAACATACATTTTCACGACGACTGTCGTAACCTTGAACGAGAGGAATTATTGTAACATGAATAAAAATGTGTAACATCTCTAAAATATTGAGAAAAAAATTAGCTGAAATGGATTAACATGAAATTCAACCCTCGTTCTAGCAAACTCGAGTTCAAACGTATTTCTTTTTACACTTAACTTAAATGACAATTTACGGAAAGACACTTATACAAGAATAATTTATTACATTATATTATATGTGATTGGAAAAAGTGAGTGTGATAGTTTTGTAATATTCTTGGAATGAAGAACCTCGCTAAAGCTGTTCTGACATCACCACGGAGCAAAGAAGATGAATCGTAGAAAAGAGTAAGCGACCCACAGCACGAACATCCATGCGATTGCCACTAGTGAATTATGCGCTATTTTCAGTCTTTATTGACACAAGAAAAAAAGATAATCAGTAAGACGAACCTACTTTTTTGTTAGGAACAAATTTTTTTATCCATTGCGATGTCAGAGCACTCAACCTTCTACTGCATATCGAGGCAAATATGGTTTTGGAAGTTCAGCAACTTTTGCCTCCTAGCCGTTGTATTCGAAATTGTGTTCAATTACATAATTGTCGTGAGAATGTTGGGTTCGTTTGTTGGAACTAAACTGGTCGTTTGTCGACAATCTCGTATGCAGTAGCAGGTAGGAAACTCCTTAACGTATTCCTTTCACGAACCCGAATATTCTACAAATAACTGATTTTAAACAACAGTTAAGTAAAAGTGCATGCGAATAGTTTGGCCAAATTTCAGGTCAGGTTACCGAACATTTAATAAAGAATGAAAACTTGAAAAATCGCAAAATTTGTACGAGAGCTTATTGAGATTTCATCATCACCACATTTTTATTCAATAATTCATTTACTAAATAATTCTAAATTCCTGATACAAACTGTTTCACAGATAGAAAAAAATGTAAGGAATCCATACCGACGATAAAAATAAAGGGTTACCGAATTCTTAAGTTAACTTCTGTACTGCACGCTAGTCAAATGAGTGCTAAATTTTCAAAACGCTTTTAGGCCAAGTTTAACGTATCGATTAAATGTATTATTAGTAGATTTGTATTACAGCATATCTTATTAACATGTAAAAATATTAAAAACGCCAGTTTTGCAAAAGCATCAACTGATAAATGCAAATTTCCACGCTCTGAAACATTTTCACTGGTATTTTTCAAAGAATTATCTGCGTTTTTTCATCGATTTTATTGCAACAAGTTTCATTTTGTTCGTCAAGCGGTCCTCTATGAATCCACCATGCAGTTGTTTTTTTAAACTTGATCGTTTCACTGTTGCAGCTAATTGTTCATTAAGTGGAAAAACTTTTTCATTCATAATTTCTGAAGGAATGAGTTTAATGAAAAATCTACGTGGTGAATTCGTAGAGGATCAGTTGAGGAACAAAATGAGACTCGGTGCAATAAAATCGGTTAAAAAATACAGATGATTCTTTGAAAAATACCTATGAAAATGTGTCATCGTGGAAATTTGCATCTATCAGTTGATAGTTTTCCAAAACTATCGTTTTAAATATTTTTTCACGTTGGTGAAATATGCTTGAATACATATCTGCTAACAATAAGTTTAATCGGTACGTTGAACTTGGTCTAAACGCGTTTTGAAAATGTAGCACTCATTTGACTAGCATGCAGTACAGGAGTTACCTTAAAAGAGATATTAACCATAGAAAGTGGAAAAGTGGCAGAAGCAGAAGTTTTTCCCATATAACAGCGACTTCTCAGAGGTTAAGAATCAATTCAAATTTCGAGTGCCCTAGTTTGCACTACCAAAAAATACGGTCGTGCGAAAGGAATACCTTGAACATGATTTGATAGATTGTTTTTAATTTGAATATTGTTATACTCACTTCCAGTACCTTGCTTTTCCCCGTTCGATCGTTTCCAAAGGATCTTTCATCAAGAATAATCGGAGCCCTCGTACGTAAAAGAAAAAATATTCTTCCCATTCGAGATCCACCAAATTGAAATAGAAGAGTTTTCTATCCGCAGGATTCAGTCGGTCCCAAAGCCTCATTACCATTTCGTTACGGAAAGTCCACTGTTGCGTCGAGAAATACGATATGACGCCGCTGAATTTGTGAATTTTTTTGTACGCGTTCCAAAGCCTTGACGAATGTGAAAAAATGAGTTCCGTTGTGGTTATCAGCTTCTCTTATAATTATCGTTGGAGCAGAAAAATTTAAAAAATTTCTGCAAAACACTCACATTGGTTTCCGGCCAACCAATACTGCCAAAGTATCGAGAATCCCAGCCGGAACTAAATGAAAAAGTACAATGTGGACATTGTGCATCCACAAATGTTTGTTCAAAGTGAACGAATAGTACCACAGGACCATCGCGCTTGGGATAAGCACACCAAATATCTCATTCCACTTCATGAATTCTCCCCACGTCACCGGATTTTGGCACGACGATACGCTGTTGTAAATTACCGGATCCGTCGTGCTTTTCGAATCCGGCTTTTCGTCCATCGATTTCTCCGCATTCAGATTTCTGCAATTATTTCATTTTTTTATATTGAAACTATTTTCTTCTGTTTTCGGCTCACAGGCTTCTGAATTGTGACTGAGCAAGAAATGTGTTGAGCATGTGTTTTTAAAATCAGGAATTTCGTGCTTTTTTTCAATATTCCCACAATACCCTGAGACGGGAATCCCGTGTACCAAACTGCAACGTTTAAAGCCAAAAAATTCTGCTTCGTTCTTATTGTCCTAAAGTGTTAGAAAATGCTTGCTAGAGATTGAAAAAAATGTTGAAAAAAGTATCTGAAAAATTTGGTTGATTTTGATCGATCCAAGGCAGATAAATGACTCAATTACAAGATCTTTGGAACAAAGAAAATTGATGGGCTTCCGAATCAACATTACCTCGTCGATTCGATGCCCCAAGCCGCTGCTATGGTATTATTGATGACGTAATCCGCAGGTATCATGTCAGCTATGTTGGTGCTCTCGCAGTGGAGAGTCCTTAGCAAACCCATACCAGCACCAATGACAACGCCCTGAGGACCGTAAAGGTTATTTATCCAGGCTGGTATCGGTTCCTTCGCGGTGGCGATCATTATGGAAGGACGCACGATACACGTAGGGATTCCTGTGCTATATTTTCGCACAACGTCCTCGCCTATTGCCTTCGTGAAGGCGTAAGTATTCGGCCAATCACCCACTATCCTGAGGATATTTTATGCAATATCAATTATCCATCGGCTCAACTTAGCTTACTCGTATAAATGTACGAGTTTAAGGCTTAGAAAAAGTTAAGAGGAGCACTGAAAACTAACGATGGAGTTAGCAGCTTCAACTGATCGTCGTCGAGGATGTCGATCAAATTCAGTAGCTTGTCAGCATCGAGTGGCACGTCGTAAAATATCTCGTCGATCACTTTTGTCACACAGTGTGAAAACGCTGTGCCTACATGCACGAAGGCCTGCTCGAATTCAATCAGCAAATCAGACTTTTGGAGCGGTGGATTCAAGGATGAGAGGTCATTTGAAAAATTATGGTTTGCTTGAAATATTTCGTGTTTAAATGAGCAAAAATGTAAAATTTTTTTCAAGGATCGTTGTTCAATGAAATTATGATTAAGCTTTTTCTCATGATTTTTTTTTTTTAACCTTAAGATTCGGCATATTCCTGGCGAGAATGAGCATCTCTCGAGTACCACGAACGTTTACGTTCATAGCGAAACGGATAGTCTCGTCGAATCGGACGGTAGCAGCCCCATGAAATACAATGTTCGAAGTCAACAGCAATTCACGATTCTCTGGCGTCAAACCGAGCCCCTCTTTATCAATTTGGCCCTCAACCATCACTACTTTCTTCAAGAAATTCGGCCTCTCGCGTTTCAGCCTGCAGAAAACCTGCCGGTATATATCGTAAGTTCGAAAATTCATTTAAATCCGGCGCACATTCCTGACTTTTCATTCGTTTTACTCAATTTTTGTACCAATTTCAATGAATTTATCAATTAACTTTTATTCAATCGTTTCATCCGCATTTATTTGAATGAAAATTTCGAATTTTCTTGGAATTTCTTAATGATGAAATTTATATTGATGACTCCACTTGATCCCCGTCAAATATTTCGATTACTCACAGGACCCTCGAAATGTTCCTTGTAC
The DNA here is from genome assembly GCF_019457755.1 of Venturia canescens. Lineage (NCBI taxonomy): Eukaryota > Metazoa > Arthropoda > Insecta > Hymenoptera > Ichneumonidae > Venturia > Venturia canescens. The sequence continues at coordinate 3,586,154 of NC_057421.1, read as the reverse complement.
CGTTCCTCCGAAGTTTTTCCTTTTTTGGCTCTCATGAGCAGAAATAACTTTTTGATATTCGGACATGATCTTTAAAAAGAAACAACAAACTGTGACAATTAAACCGTTGACAATGAAAAAGTAAAATTCTGTCATAAGTTGAGCGCTGAAGTGTCATTTTTTTCACAAGCTTCATTGAAAATTATTCTAAAACATATTTTTGGCATCAGAAACTTGATTTTTTATAAAATTCCAAATAAAAAATTTCATGCCCGACGAAGGCTGTTTACCAATGCGGATTGCGGTCAGTTTGACCTAATGATTAAGTTTGGAAAGAAAAAAGAGTTTATTTTGGTTTATGCTAATGGATTTGACCACTGCATTGTTGGAGGGTGATTTCCGGGAATCACATTTTCAATCGAGTTTGGAATCACGCCGTTGCGCCGGAGTGAACGATTCGCGAGATAATGCATATTCAAAAAATAACGTTGCCACGTGAAATAAACTGACCTACAGTACAAGGAATATCACGTAAAGCGGATGAATTGAAATAAAAATAATAAAGTATTGAAAATAAATGAACGTTTCGTCGAATGCAGAGTCAAGCTCGTTGAATATTCTATATTGCGATACACAAACTCCGGGGGAAATGTCAATGTTTTAAACATCTTTTACGTAATTAAATTCTTGCAAAAATTTCTGATTTATGGAATTCTGATAAAAATAATAGAATTTCATGCGATTGAACACTTGCCTCAACAATTTTTCGACGAGCAATGTGCCCATGAAACCGGAACCACCGGTAACGAGGACATTGCAATGATCGTAAAATCGAATAATTTCGCTCCGTTCCATCAGCGTTTTTTCGTCGACCGATTCTTCTTGCCATGTCATCATATCCTTGAGATAAGTTTTTCCGGTCTGTTTCTCCATCCTGATGAACAATGTTTGTTCAAACAATATGAAAAAAATGTATTGACAGTTTAAAAAAGTCTATAACCGGCTTACATACGAAGACTATGCTACGAGGTTTCTCGAGTTAAATCCACGAGTTTCAATGCACAATTTTACCTGAAAGTTGGTTTTTCGGAACTCGAATCACAAGAGAGCTTTTGATAAAAACTAAAGTAGCGAAACTTGAAAAAAAACACACGCAGCAATGTTGCTACAACACCGTCGAGCGAGGTCTTCGATGGACGAAGCACGACTGTCACGAGTTAAATGTTTGCACCGGAGACCTCGAGGAACAGGAAGTGCAGACCCGGACCGAGGCTCGGGGAGCCCAGCCGCGCGAGATCTTCCTTCGTGTATTGCTCGAGTGATTATTTCACAATCAGTGTCGATCGCTTTAGATGCGACTACGTAAGAAAAATTTGGACATTTGATTATCCGCTTTATCATAAAATGCAAATTCGATAAGAGCCAATACGTTTTCACCCTCTCCATTCTTGTCAGACGCGAATCGAACGGGCGAATGACGATGAAAAAAAAACTTTTATTTCATTGAGATCTTGATTTTCTAATAATGAAACTCGTGTCGCATTAACCCTCGGGGCGAGCGGTATAAAACTCTCTTGCGTAAATGTACATATTCTATTGCTCTTTCTAATGCTGGTGATTCAATTTATTAAAACAAGCGTCACGGTATTTATTCGACGCTTTCAAGCCCGATGCGGAAATGCCGATTTTCAATAGCGTTCCACGTGTGTCAATAACCAAACGATTTATTTTATGAGCTGTCGCTCGTCCCTCTATTTATTCTTAAACTTATTTTTCTTGGAGTGTGTCTTTCTCGTGAGGAATGAAGAAATATTTATATGCGTGCAATTAAATTGTGCATATTCCGATACGATAACAAAACTCACCTGCGGGTCAATTCCATCTCACCTATCGCCGCACCGTTACAACATTCGGCGTTGTGTGCTCGATCTACGTTCGTTAGATCATTAGGATCGTCATCGTGCGCGCGGTTTCGACTTTGATATTAAGTTTGATCATGTTTTCGTGAAGAAATATTCAAATCGATTATCGTCTCACCGAGTCTCACTTAATTGTGAGATCGCCCCTAGACTGGCAAAAGGATTGTCGAGCGTATGGAAATTCAGTCGAAAAACGGGGCCAGTTCATGAATGAGGTATCGACCTCATAGTCTGAATACTTCATTTTCCGCACTGTCAGCAAGCTGTGACTCGAGCCCCATAAAATATCGATGCTGTCTTTCGACGAATCTCAGTGCGCGGTTTTTCGATAATAAATGCAGACATTTTCGCAATATCCATTATTCGAAAACTGAAATTCTACGCTCGTAATTAATCTGAACAGAAATGAAGTTTAAAAATGACTGCGAAAGTCATTAAATTTCGAGTGGCTTTTCCAGAATTTTAAAACTCAAACTCGCTTTTTTCTTCGCTTTCCGGAAAGAAACGTTTTTATAGCTCGAAATAAAACTCACATTTCGAGATACAAAGTCGTCTTTGCTCTGGCCATTTCTAAAAGGATTGACTTTTTCGAACTAGCGATTTTATTCCTTCCCAAGATTCCACACATTTTTCAACCTTAATTCTGAAACTTTCTGTGAAAGTAATTTTGAAAAAATCTCAATCCCAGATGACCATATGAAGGAGTCAATCGAATAACAAATATATGCGATCATTTCGACCAGTTAGTTTTAGGGATAAAGCGATGAGGAGCAAACTAAGCATCAGAAGACGCAACGAACCTCGTTGTTTTGGAACTCCGAACTTTGTATTAGGCGCTTCATTCATTACTTTAGAACTTTGTACATTGCTATGAGATATAATAACTAACATTACATATGCGATATTTTTAAAGTTCTTCAAATTTGCAACGATCGTGCACATCACCTTCTCAACAGGTATCGACGGTGTCAACAGCTCAAAAGTGTAAGTTCGTTGAAAAAAATAGTTTCCAGATGAATAACATTGTTGGAATTGATTGTTAGTAGAATGGTTGAACCAATGCTACAGTGAATATGATTTAATTCGAAATGACTTTTCCAGTCAAACAATCCTCGTTGGCCCTAAATTAAGGAGCTTCGAGTGCCTTGAGCTTTGCTTCAGAGTATTTTCGCCGTTGACATTTACAAAAAAAAAGTTCCAGTCCAAGCAGAACAATGACAAAAAAGATTTGAAATTTTTGAATCTCTGAAAAAATGGCACTTTTTAAATTTGCAGTTTTCTCTCTCGCATCGTGATTTTTAAATATTCTTTAATCAGGTTCTTCAACGACTGATACTAAAAGTCGTAAATCCACGAATAATCGCAAGGTTCTTTTCAGCGGTGACAAAATTATTAGAGCACAAGGTGGACAATTAAACATGGAAAGTTTCACCTGTTTTGTTAGATCGTATATAAAAGAGTATGCAACGACAGACATTTGATTTGCAAATGCTGACAAAGTTCGTCATTATTCGTCGTGATTGTTTTTTTTCTTGTCCTTTTAATTTTATTCTACACGAAGCCAGAGCGTAACATTTCTCTCGAGTATCTTTACTCCGAGACAAATTTATGCTCTCTTTGGATGCGCAATATATTTATTCGAATAAAATAAAAATTAAAAAAAAAAAAACAAACAAAAACAAGATAAATTTGCTTGATCGAGCGAACAGTATTTTCGTAGATCTCGGATTATTCTTAAATATTGATACAGTCTGTTATACAGATTTCAAACGAGTGAAATAATATTACGCCGCAGATCGATCGAATAGAATAACAAAATTGAAAAAACAATGATTTACGAAATGAGATTTTATAACCACTTTCATGGGGCTGAACTCAACATAAGATTTCAGTAAAAATATTTCTCAATGGAATCGCGATTCGATTTCAGCGTTGCTCACAAACGACAAGACTTGGAGCTAAATTTTAACAACTTCTGAACGTGTTGGAAATCTTTTGTACAGTCGTGATTAAAAAAAAAAAATCAAACACAAAAAAAAAATCGGCAAAGGACCCTCAAGAATCTCCGGAACGTCACAAAAGATTAATTGGAAATATTTTAGCCCAAAACTTATGTAGGTTCAGATACATTAAAAATGATCGTAGTTACGTAGAATTTCAACTCGGCTCCGTGCCCTCTTATCTCTATATATACATTAATATTCATGTATAAATACCCCTTAAAACAATGATTTTTTGTAGGAGCAAAAAGTTACATGGGTTCGGGGGAGCCCAGAGAAAAATGAGATTATGAAGAGAACGATTGTTTACTTTTGAAAGTTGAAACTCGGTTTCGAACCTTGCCCCAACGATTCCAAGACCCAAGTACACGTCAAGGGATGTATAGATATTAGGATTTTTAAATTACCCTTAAAATATACTTCTGTACGATTTTCTAGAGCTTAATCGAATGTACATGGGCGGTGAATAGGTAGATTCGGACAAATGTATAATTTTCAAGTTGGAAACGCGATGAATTTTGGTTCGAAGCTCTGCTTGGCGTAATCCAGACCCCAATTTTGCTTTAAGGGACAATTAATGTGTACGTATATCTTCTCTGCGAGCATTAGAGTCTCTTCGATCGAACGATCGTGAAATATATAACGGTAATATTTGAAACTGTAAATAAATGTAAATAGAAAAATATATGTTGTATGGTACACGTATAATGTGTATGAGTGGATTTTTCCTTCATTCGAGTATGCACGATTGGATCAGTCGTCTTGGAGCATGCTCAAAGGATCTTGAACAATAGTTTCGGCAGTTTTTTTCAAATCTCTCGTAACAGCTTTCTTGACACTCGAACGATTTTCGTTGGGCTCGATTTTCGTACTTTTGGAAGATGTTCTCGTGCCAAATATGTCATCGGCGTCCTCGTCGTTAGGAGCAGCTGAAAATATCGAGCCGCTTGCACCCACGCTTTTTCCGGAACCAATGATTTTGCTCTTTGTGAATAAATCTTCCTCGCCACTCGATTGGTCTCCAAAGATGTCTCTGCTCTTCGAAGACGGGTCTTTGGTGATTTTCTCTTTGGACTCCGGCTGCTTTTCCGGTTCCGAGGACACTTTTTTCACAGGCAAATTAACGAAGAGATCGTCATCGTCCGCAGCAGCGAAGATGGAGCCACGATTGGGCGAGGCGCGTCCCGAAGTTTCGCTGCTCTTTGACGTCACCGAATCCTCCATTTTCTCGGTTTTTTCCTGGCTGTTTTTCGAACGACTGCCGAATAGATCGACCGTAAAATCCTCTTCGGGATTTTCCAGGTCGTCGAAAAGACTGTCACTTTTAATTGCTCTCATGGGTTTTTTCGTCGACTTGGCGAGCGTTTCGGAAAATAAATCGCCGCTGTTGTCATCGGCGAATAAATCCAAAACGGGCTTCTTCAATCTCGCTTCTTCTGCCGCTTTCTTCGCTAACTGCGTGAATAAACTCGCGTCCTCTTTGAACAATAGGTTTTGGCCCTTTTCCGGAGACGGAGTTTTCGTCACGAAAGCGAACAGTTGACTGGGATCTTTCAAGGGATCGTGATTGTTGTCGCGAAGAGGATCCGTTGGTTTTTCCGTTGCTGACTCGCTCTCCGAGATCGTTTCCGTTTTCGATTTATCCTCCGAGCTCTTCATTTTTTCCTGAATTCTGGCCGCTTCCTCGCTTTCGATATTTGAATATTTTTCTCTTGACTTCTCCTTGACTCGTGTGATTTTCCGGCCGAGGGAACGATCGATCGGTGAAAGAATCGGCGCTCTGCCAAACAGCGTGTCTTCTTTCGGCGGATCCTCGGGCAAATCGGGTGGCACGTCGAAAAGATCTTCCTCGTCCGTTGACGGAGACAACAGTGTGTTTTTGTTCAAGCTCAATGAACTACCCTTGCTGAAACTCATTTCTGATCTGTCCTCCGGAGCTAACGAAGAACTCGTCTCCACGATCGCTTTTTCACTCGACAATTTTCCAGCTTCCGATTCTTTCTCCGCAAGACGATCTGACCTCGTTAAATCCGGACCAATCGAGTCTGTAATTAGCGTCGGTATTTTCTCCGAAATACCCGAAAACGTGTTGTCGCTTGGATCTGATTCCACTGCTTCGCTTCCCGTATTATCGACTGTGTCGAAATCGATTCCACTCTTCCGCAAAGCTGATTGTCTCGCGTGCCTACTTTGAGGTCGTCTTTTCGCTTGTATTCTCGCTCGACTCTGTAATATCGATCCAAATATTGAATACATTCTTTATAAAATCATCACGAGAAACCGCGCGTTCAATTAGAAAACAATTGTAATTGCTTGTTCTACACTGTGGAATTATAGTTTTTGCATCGTTTCGTATAAAATGAATCTTAGAGCGTTCAATGAAAAGGGAAAATTCAAAAGGTGGGTCAAAATTAATTACCTTGGAGGCAGTCACAGCCAAAACTTCGACCTGAGCAGGAACATCAAAACTGACAGCAGATTCCGAATTTCCAGAGTCATCTGGTGGTGAACTTGGAGCTATTTCGTTTGCAGTTTCGACTGAGTCATCGATACCCTTGTTCGAAGTATTCGTAGGGGATGTTGCGCTTGGAACGCTCATGAGGCCGCCATCCTCGCTGTCTTTACTTTCGGTTTTCTCGGACTCGGATTCAGTTTTTTCCTTAGATTTTCGCCACACTGGTGGCGTATCGGTGGGTGATAGGACTTTGAAATCGCCCATTTTCCCTTTAAGGTGTTTAATCTTGTCGGAAACGACGCGACGTGGTGGAGGCTGCGACGAGTCCTCGCTGGCAACTGGTAATCGTATGCTCAAAGTTTTCGGTGGATGTCTTTTCGTATTGTCACCGATAACATCGGGGAGATTAGAAGCTTTCGAAATTTTTGCACCGTCGGTGGTGGACGCGTCTTTCTCATCTTCGAACAAATTTTTCGACGAATCTTCTTTCTTCAAATGTGAAGTTTCCGGTGTCGTGTTTCTCGGCGAATTATCGGAATCGGCTTCTTTCGTTGCAGGCTTTTTCATGCCAGATTCATCGACACTTGGACCCTTGAAAATGTCCTCGAATTTAGCGCGATTACTTTTAAAACCCGATTCCTCTTTTTTCGATTTCTCGCTCGTGGCAACGTCGTCGAACAGCTTATCTTCGGTTTTTTCACTCGTTGCCTCATCATTCGATACGTCACGAACGAATAAACTATCGTCCGCGTCTTTCTCTTCGAGATTGTCGAAGAGACCGGAGCTTGAAAAACTTGGCAACGGTTTTTCAGTGGCTGGTTTATCACTGTCGTGTTTTGGGAGATCGCGCTCGGTGCTAGTTGTATTGGCAACGTTCTCGCGAGCCAACGAGCTCGCGGGTTCTTTTTTCGTCTCGTTAACCGCCGTTGTGGTGGTGGTGGTTGGTTTATTCGTGAAAATCTCATCGTCCTCACTTTCCAACATGATTTTTCGAGGCGTACGATTGCTCTTGAGAAAACTGTGGCCAAACAAATCGTCGTCGTTGTCGTCTTCGCTGTCGTCGAATATGCTGCTACTTTTGACAACGGACTCTTCCAAAGCTCTCGCAGTCGAAGAAGCTTTTACATTACCCGGGACTTTTTCTGTTGAAGAATCTAACTTGTTGCTCGACGAACTGTTTCCCTTCGGTTCAGATTGAATTTTAGCAACGGGCTGCTCACTCGATTCTCGAGATACGAAACTCGTGGGTTTGAATGCTTCACCGAATATATCGATTTGCGGAGCGTCTCCGCTACCGAATATATCAATGTCCTCGTCGAACAATCCGCCGCCCCGGTCAGACGTGATTTTCACGTCGTACTGCGACTCACCAGTCGCCAGTAGGTCGAAGCTCTTGTGCGAACGAGATTCGGAACTGCTGTTCGAAAATAGATCGTCGTTCGACTTGGATTTGGAATCGTTGTGTTTGGGCAGTGGCGGTGGTCCGAAAACGTCATCTACGTCAAAATCTTCCTCTCTACCGGTGTCCAGTGTTTCCGCAATAAATCGAGCCACGTTGTGCTGCCTCTGATTTGAATCTGTCGAATTTGTACTCTCGGCGTTAGCTCCTCTGCCTTCGAACAAACTGTCACTAGCGAATCTCTCTCGATATATCTCCTCGGACTTCAAACGAGTCGATTCCCATTCCGGCTGGAAGTCAGCGCTGAAACATACGAAATAAACTCTATTTTAATAATCCTCAAGGTCGCATCCTCAAGTCCAACAAAATTTATATTTCCAAGCACTGCCAAATTTTTTCGCACTTTATTTTCTACTTCAAATAGGTCAGAACCTTAAAATCAGACGGATGCATCTGTTCAGACGGCCGTTAGAGACTTCCAGCTTTGAGACCGTAAACTTTTTTCAAGTCACATAAAAACTACATCGGCTCCGAATGACCCCGGGATCTTGAGACAGTTGTCAAGATGAAATTTATAATTATTGAGACGACAAAAGTGTCCGTCCGGCTCCCGGGGATTTCTCAATGGGAGGAAACTGTTAACCCAACTAAAATTCTAACTGGATAAACGACAATTATTCTCAAAATTTAATTTTCAACTCTGCCTCGAGTATTCCGGGCTCAGCAAAATTGTTGTTATCCAATTTTTTTCTATGTTGCATAATTTATAAAAAGCAGCTACAATAAAAATCATTACATTTTTACCATGTCATTTTGAATATTATTTAACCGCTATCACATTCAAAAAATTCCAAACATTAATGCCACATGGGATCGTAGGTACGGTTACGTTTAGTCGCTGTCAAATTACACGAGAAGAAAAGTTTATTTCTTCGTTTACTGCTTCTCTTTGTGCGCCTCGCACAAGAGCCTCTTACGTGTACGTACGAAGAATAAAACACTCTTCATATTCCGATCATTTTTGCATGGATAATCGAAACGTTATTGTCGTTACTCTTACTCTCGTTATTAAAAAAAAAAAAAAAAAAAAAAAACATTCCTCGCTCTCTCCATTGTAATGCATTATTGAAGATAATTCCTTTGCTGATATGCTGCAAAATCTAATATTATAATGATGCATAAAGACACGCACAGAATTCATGAATTGATATACGTTTTACTCCGGGAAAACTAGGATGAATAAAAATTATTTCACGTTATCAAAATATAAACAAAAATAATGAATTCTCGTATATATAGAGGTCGATATTAAATACTACTCGAAAGAGAGCGCGTGGGGTCATATAAATGAAGAGTTATAAATATTTTTATGAGACAGATACGCTGACAGCTCTCATCCAGTCAAGATCTTCAAATAAAATAAAAACAAATAATAGTTTTACAATCTGATTCCCATAGCCTAATAAATTTTCATTAGTTTATCGAACCCAGAATAAAAAGGGTAATCCGCGAAAAGTATTTTGTGACGGTATAAATGAGGAATTAAGCTTGAACAAAGTCAGTTGAACCGTAACCACAGCTGTTTCTCATACATTTTTTTCAATTTGTAAAAAAAAAATTTTATTCGTAAAAAAAAAAACAGTAGAATAAATTCATTAAGACTTCCGTAGATTCGTTGGAAAGTGAGTTCGAGCTGTTTCACGTTTTTTTTTGTGGCGTAATTTTCGAAAATATTTGCTCGTGACTCAATTGTTAAGCTGGTTACTCACTGCAAGTGTATGCGATGCTCGGCTTCGACGCGATCATAAAGTTTGCGATTGTGCTACGCACACTTTCCTTTCGATCGAGCCTGTATCGATTCTAAACACGTGAACATTAACCGAGCCGAGTGAAAGGCTATAGTACTTCTAATCCTAAAGTATTGAGCACGCCGTTGACTCGAGGAGAAAAACCGCGCTCACCTGACCATGAATGTTGTCAAACAGAGATATTGACCCGAATCGATAACCGTTTACTCCCGATTTAGTCGGGTGGAATTTTCACCCCATAATAATGTATAATTTCGAGTTGGATCCAAAAATAATTACCTCCTTGCTCATCTATCTCGCTCCTTCTCCATCTCTATATTGCTCTCTCTTTCCCTCTTAATCACGTAGCGTCAGAATTTATATTAATAAAGCGTATACGCGACGTTACGATAGTTGCATTTGTCATTGACGGTTTCGCGACAGATTAGCATTTGCTATTTTTCCTCGAGGTCACATGGAAGAAGACGCAGTTACGAAAAAATAACGTTTAGATTGTGAGAGAATACAGAATATCGAGGAATATTTAACTTTAGATTTTAATACTGAAATTCGATAAATTTTATTGACATACACCCGGAAAATGTTGATGTCAAAAAGCTTGATGACACCCATTAAGTAAGATTATTTTTGGAAAAATTTCGTCGAAAATTTCATACAAAATTGAATGGGAATTCGGATATCATGAGGTGGAAGAATTTTTTTTGCATGTGATCCAAGTTCATATCCCGGAATGAAAAGGTCGATTTTGTACGGGCTCCTGTACCGTCCTCATAAATTTCTATTACACTTGTGGACACACAAACGTCCTCTTTGTAATATTGAACCTGAAGTTTATGATAAAACGAGTATTACCACCCGCATTCAACAGACGGCATTCAAGGTTTCTTGTATGAATTCTTTCCACAAAAGTGCAACATTGATAATGAAAAAATGAATAAAAACAAATGGGTGTTGAAACGTTTCAGTTTATGATTCACTTTGATCAACAATTCCGATTAGAATAATTGGTAAATAGTTTTTTCAATTCGTTCATGAATTCGCAAATATTTGCTCGTGAACGTCATAAACGTTCATTGCTTTTACAATCAATTGATTAAATGAGTCATTGAAAGAGCGAGAAAGCCAAAGGTGAAAATATCAATGTCCATGATACCGAATGTTCTAACGATAAGAAAAAAACTGACCTATGCGCATTTATGCAAAACTAATCGTTGCCCTTAAGCATCATTGTGGATGTTCAACGAGAGTGGGATATCGACATGAAATGAGTCGGGGGCAGACAAAAAAAACGTTTTTCCTAAACGCGAGCAACTTGATCCATCGATTACTAATTTTTATTTTCAGTGATAAGCATTTGCTCACGATCCTTGAGAGCAACAATTCATTAGAATGAATACTGGCAAAACGGATTTTAATGATTGCTTCGTTGTCGAATAATTTTTTTCAATATACCTTAGAAAATTTGTTGATGTTTCCCAAAATTCACAGCACTGGTACTAATAACATTGGCTCATAAGAATATTGAATTTGTGTTATCTTCTCGGTATAGAAGTCATTTGATTGGCATCATAATGAAAACAAAAATGGTAACGTGAGTCGATGAAAGAATGAGCATAGAAAAGGATTGAAATTCGAAAAGAGTATAATACAGAGAAACTACGGAATGAAAAAAAAGTGCTCAAAAATTATTTGCCAGAATTTAGTGAGGTAAAAATTGAAGTATTTCGAAAATGTAGTTTTCAGGAAAATGAAATTTCGTTATTAAATTTATAGTTATTGTTTTCCAATGAATACAAATCAATTTCGATCCGACTACGATATTGAAAGGAATAAAAATATCTTAAATAACAAAACACACCGCGTATTTGAAGCTCGCAAGAAACAGCGTTCTCTTTTTCATTGCGAGAGTCGACGTTCGACTGAACTCGACCACGCTGGCGTCACCGCATGTCAGAAGCACGTAGATGCAATCTTCCAAGCCCGCATGACTAATCTACACTTCTCTCTCGTCTTGTCGACGAAGCTTTATTCGGTGTTGCATCCCTGAAACGCATCGCGAGCACGTGCGAGATACACGCTCAAGTGTCAGGAATCCTTCTGTTTGCTGATACGGTGATTAACGCGTAACGAGTATCGAATTTTCGGACAATTTCAACGAGACACGTTTTCACGAGACGTCAGAATTTTATCACTGTACAATAAAATTCTGTCGAACAATCAGTCATAAGTGGGTTACAAACTTTCAACAACTTTTTACATTTTACACACTTATCCACCTTCCCAATGTTTTTTAAATCAGTTCGTGAAGAATTAATTCGGCACAGATTCATCCGAATCATTTCATTCTGTAAGGTCTTCACTGGATCAGTACTGTAGTTTTTCGAAAAAAAGAGTCGGAGCACCGGGAACATCGTGTAGTTTAAGGAGGATGGCTACATTCGTCAAAATGATAAGAAATTGATCAAATTTGGTGATAATGTTTTTCAACATCAAGTGCGAAGACACTATTTTTTTCAAAATTTTCTTCTGCTTAGTTATCGAGTAATTACGCATTAAAGCAGATTTATTATGCCCGGAATGTATACCTATATATATATATATATATGAAAACGCTATGCTTATACACGTGAACTTTAGTGATCAATTACTCGATAACTGTACAGAAGAAAAATCTTAAAAAATTTGTATTGTCAAATTTAGCACTAAAGAATATGTTCACCAAATTTTATTAAATTCTTATCATTTTGAAATTTTCAACGTATTTAACATGGTTTAGGATGGCAACATTGTATTGTCGCTATCCACCCTCCTTAAGGAAGCAAATACGAAACAAGAGCGAGGAGAGAAAGGGTTAACAGGATACCTGCTACGAGTTTTTTCTCCACATTTTCAGTTCAGAAATGTAAATTCTTTGATAGTAAATCCCCTACAGCTTGACATTTAGAAAAATGATATCTACTGAAAATTAATTTTCTCAGATTCGCGACGTATCAATTTTTGATTATGAAGTATTTTGATATTTTCCATCAGTGTTCATATGAAACAATGTTTCTCAATAAAATTACTCGAAATCGAATACTTGCTCATTCTATTACCTGTACAAATTCTTTTATGGAGAAATCTGAATGTTTTTCAAATAGTGAAATTAAAATAGCACTTACCCCAACGTGTTATTCACTGTGTTATTGTTCGGGAGTATCGAAATTCCGCTGCTATCGCTCTCTTGTACAACTCTATCATTGCTACGAACATCAGGATTTTGTACAGGTGATTCGGTATCCGAAGAGTCTGAGGAGCCTTGTTGTCGCAAATGTTGAAACAATCTACTTCCGAGATTTGACGCGAGTATATCTGCTTGGGTAATCGATAGTCCGGGGAGAGCCTGCAAGTGGAAAAGAAAATGAAGAACTATTTTCGGATTACTATATATTCATGGCCTCAAGGATGAATGAAATAATCGAACCTGTCGATTTTTCGGGACAGATTCGGGAGTTTTCTCGGGTAATCTGCTTTGTGATTGAGTCGGATTTCCAAACAAAACGTCATCATCGTCATCCCCGAACAAGCCTCCATTGTCGTTCACTATTGGAGTACTCGTTGCTATCTGGAAAGAGTTTTCGTCCGAAGCAACGTTCAATAATTTTTTTCCTTTCTCATCGCTGTTTTCGTGCTTGTCCTTGCTCGTTGACTTTAGCTTTGGAGGCTCGTTCGTGTAAGAGCTCTTAGGTGCGAAAATGTTGTCTGAATCCTCGGATTCTGGATCACCGCATAAATCGTCGAAAGCGGACTTCGGTTTTCTTGCTGTGAAATAACACCGCATGTAAGTAACAGAACGTTTGTAGCAAAATTTACACAAATCGTCACCATTTTATTATTGATTTTCTTTTTTATCAGGCCAACTTTATCGAAAATTTGAATGAATTCTTTACGTTTGTTTCTCTTTATCTCACAGTTATCATTCAAATAATATTACAAACATCGTTGGGGAGGGAGCGCAGCAGTGACTGACTACTACGCCAGCAGTAAGACAATAAAGAGGGAATGAGAATCTTGCTCATTCCCTCTTTATTGCTAGTTTATAATAATATTCAAAAAGGAGGAGCTCTAGACCAACAGTCTGCGTTAAACTATCAAGTGGAACTGTCGTTTACACTGCACTCGCAGAATGGCTTTTGTGGTTAATATTCATCCAGTGTACCTTCAGTGTTCATGGGCGGTGGTACATCAAGACTCGGCGGTATAATATTGCTGATTGGCGGTCTGTATGGTTTATTCTTCCACAAACTGTTAGAAATATCTTCATCAAATAAGTTTCCATTGTCGCTGAACAGATTTTGTGATTTATTGGCAAACACGTCGTTGTCTTCAGGAGCAAAGAGATCATCTGAAAAAATCATAAATTTGTTGAAATAATTCAATTTATTGTTTTCTAATGTAAAATTTCATATGGAATAATAAAACAAATTAGCCGATGTGATATAAACGATATTGCAAAAACGTTCGATAATTGTTTTGATAGAAAATGGATTGATGTAAAATACACCCTGCGAATTGGAGTGCTCACACCTGTAAGTTGAAACTTCATCGTGCGTTTTCGGGCCCCATTTGGATGATTAGAATAAATTCAAATTACCTCATTCGAGATTTTCCTTACCCTTACTTAGTTAGTCCATCGTTATAACATTTAAAGAATTTCTTTTCATTTTTCCATTTTTATTTCCACTCCAGCCCATTGAACGACGCTGAAGTTTCCAACGTTGGAGTCCAACGAAATGAACGAAAAAAATGTTTTTAATTCACCAGTTTTTTATTTCACGAATCGTTGGTGCAGCTTGAAAAACTACGAATCGCAAATTTGGCAGGGAACAAAATAGGAGAATTACTGGAATTATTGAAGAGTTTTTTTCGATCATTTCGTTGGACTCCAACGTTGGAAACTTCAGCGTCATCCCATTGAAATAGTTTTCTCTACTTAAAAAAAACTGTGGGGAGAAATGAAATGAGAAAATTTCATACCTTTGAATCGATTGATCGATGATTGATCTGCATCTTGACTGTCTCGAACGGATCTATCGCTCGGTAAAACTTTTCCTAAACGTTTAGCCAGCTCCTCAGCAAAACTAGGGCCAGCTCGGCTCGAATTTTCGGTTCTTGATTCTGCAACGCTCGGAGTGGCGATTTCTGAACCCGAATTTAGTGTGTCTTGACTTCGAGCTTCAAGTTTATCAGTTCTTAAGCTACTGTAATCCTTCGAAGCATTTGTTTGCTCGTTGCGACCACTCAATCCACTCGATGAAGATGACGACAACGATCTTCGCAACATTGATTCATGTCGAACGTTGTTTGGAATTGGTATAGTTTGACGTATTTCCTCTTCACTTTCACTCTCCGAATCTTTTTCAGCCTCGGGTGATTCGGAATCGCTGCTACTCGATTCCAATCCAACTTTATTCGAGGTTTTCCATTTTTCTGTACCGATTATGTATGGCAAAGGCCGGTTCTGGTATGGATCTTTAGGCTTCAAAACAACACTGGAAGAAAGATTTTTTTTATCATTCACGATTTCATTCGATAACGTTAATTTCATATTTTTTAGTGAAAAAATTAATAATCATTGATTTTAATCTTATTCAATCTGTCTAATTTGATTTCAATTTTTTTTAATCCAGAAAAGTGGAAATTTGGATCAAAATAGATTGAACAGAATATAAAAGAAACTTTATCATCCTCAATTTCCATTTGAAAAATATTATTGCTTTCTTTGTTCGCCTTGGGGAGGTAGAAAACCAACCTTGGAACTGGAATATCTCCCTCATCTTCACTGTCGCTAGCCAAAACTTCTAATCTCTCAAATTTTTCATCCATGATATTCAAGCCTTGTTTAATACTTTCGTTGACACAAGCAATCAAATCATCTTTGTACAGATCTTCTTTATTGCTGTTGGACTCCGGAATACTTTGTGAATTCTCGATCTCAACCTCATCCTCATGAACTCGACTTTCGATAAACTGTGTATTGGCTAAGGCCAATGAAGTATTGGTGATATTGTCTATTATGACCGAAGCTTCCTCCAGATCATTCGACAGGGAGTTCAACTTTTCTTGAGTTTTGGTAAATTGTTCTGTCAAGTTCTGAAAAATGAAGCACCAATTTATCCAAATGATTTTCAAGTTAGGCAGAAATTACAAGTTATGATTATTAACGAGGTGACATTGTGATTGGAACATCAAATTTCTACAATTTTCTGTACCTAATGGAAAATTTCTTTATCATCCAGCATTTTATTCATTGTTTTCCAGTACTCATGAGATATGAAGTTTTCTCATATCTATTTAATATGAAAGCCGAATGGATGATACTAGAAATATAGAAAAAAAACATTGCTGAAAAAAAAACTTTCGAAACGTTCAAATCTTTTAATAACAATCAATTTTTTTCACCAGCTTGTCAAAATGTAAATTATCGGAATGGTAATAAAATCAAAAACATACTAGTAGATCAAGCAATCGGAATAAAAACAAATTAGTAAAGTCAAATAATTATGTTCTGAGATTTGTTCAGTAAAAAATTTTATTCTGTAATCTACGTTGCACTTATTTATTCGGTCACTAATAGTTTTAGCTATATCGATGAAAAAACGTACATTCATCAATTTTTGACAAGACTGTAAACTATTTGCTGAAAATTTAACTTGAAATCTGATTAAAAGACTTCACAGACTCAACCTTTAGGGGGCGGGATTGAAATTCCGAACTGCGAGAAATCAGAAGGCTCAAAATTCCGAAAATCTAGCTGGGGCTCGAAATATATAGATATATCGCACTAGCGAGATTTTCGAACTTTTGAGCCTTCTGACTTCTCACAGTTCGGAATTTCAATCCCCCCCCACCTTTAGTAGCTGCTACATTCAAACTCATTATATTTTTTCACTCACATTGGAAAAATGTTGTAGATGTTTGAGCAATCCTGCATCGGCAGCAAGACTCCAATCATTTTGGTGCTGCCTCATTTCATTAGTGGTCCATGGATGATCCCAGGATTTACCTGTTACATCATTATTCTCCGGCAGGTCCTACGGAGAGATTGAAATGTTGAAATGTTACAATAATTGAACTCACGTGAGTTGCTTTTTTTTATTTGTTTTGGCGTTTTACAATCACTTGCCACTGGCAAACTTAGATTGAAAAACTCACCATAATAATGGCCAGTATTGCCGGGAGCACTTCAAGATTGCCGATATTGTTCGAAATAACATTAATGAAGAACAACCTTTAGGCGGAAAAGCAAAGGGTTAAGACGCTACTTGCTTGCTCAAATGTTTACTTCGTCACTCGCAATATTGAATATTGTGTCGTATTTTGTTGGCGAGATATCCTAATTTACAAAATACTGTTCAATCGTTTCATAAAATACCACTTTTCAATAGTGTCAAGCGCTTAACGACACGTAACTTGATTACAAACCGCGAACAATTTACTCGCTCGATCCAATGATCCACTTGCCTCATAATATGTCAAATTTCTGACAGAAGCAAAGTTTTCAGGTTGGTTATATAACCGTTAGAAAATTTCTCCATAATTATTCATTCGTATATGATAGTGGATTTCTGCTGACGCAAAACTTTTCGGACCAAAACAGATTATCAAATCATTTTAATGTACAGTTTCCTTTTTTTTTATAGATAACCGAGATAACCAAACGAAAAATTGACAGCGCCGGGACTTTTGGAAGTTACACAAATACATATATATATATACGACGCTGTGTCGTAGCAGCGGCGGATACAAGAAGACCCAACAATTTGAACTCTGTCGAGACTGCAGAGCACTACAAAAGTTTTACCCAAACTCGATCCTATATAAAGACTCTTTCTTTAGCAAGAAAAGAAAAACTGACTTTTCTTGCTCCTCTAGCCGAATAGCTGTATTCGTTGCCATGATTTTGTTTATTCGTTGCCAAGCATCATTATTTGCTTCAAGCGGGCGCGTATAGCGTAGCTTATTCATCATTCATGTTATACGATATATTGCCATATATATATGAACCCGGACGAATAACATACATTGTTCGTCCAGATGCGAAAACAGAAAATAATGTAACCGGACTAATAAAATGAATATGGTCGTCCGGAATAATGTTGTATTTCCAGATTCCAGGTTCATAGGAATAAAAGCACATATTCATATAAATTGTCAAGTATAGCGGGAAATATATTCATATATAGAAATTGTTAACTAACACGGAACTTTAAATCAGACATTTATCAATGAATTATTTATTTGTACTATAATAATATTGTTGTATCATTGTGATATTTTGCGTGTGTGTTCTTTTACTTTTTATTTATGTTTTTAATGCCCGCCCCGACTAGCAAAACCTCGGCTTCGCCTCGGTCCTGCAAAAGTCGGGCGGGCCCCCCCCCCACGACCGCTAGTAATTATTGAACGTACTTTCGGCTACGGAATCAAGAAAAATAGTATAACCCACGACTCAAATCAGAGAAGAACATAGATTTACATGGAACAACAGGGCCCCGCGATATGACCCCAGCGTCAGTGTATGTGTGCTCACGTATATTGACAGCGCCACGGTGGCCGAGGTCAGTACTAAGCGGATCCCAGCCAAATGCGTCCATATGGCCTGTTGTTACATGTAAATCTATGTTCTCTGCCCAAATCGCCCAAATGTTGGATGCCAGGAAATCCAACTCTCAGGTCTTTCAGGTCTACGGTGGTAATATACTAATTTTTGTTTTTGATTTTTGCGTTGATTTTAATTCGACAATCACCGACAAAAACTTAACAAATGATTAACGTTAAAAAGAAAAATGAATAATGTTAAATTGATCCGCCAAGTGCCCAAAGATTTTTTTTCGACTGTTCCTGTCTCTCATCTCTCGGTTACTGCATTCACGCGGCACCACGCCACCACATCACTCTTCTTCTGCTGGTTTTATAACACCTGATGAAGAGGACAGTTGGGTCAGTTGGGTTTAGCGCGTTTAGCGATTTGAAGCTCCTTGATTTTATTGAACAAGTAAAGAATAAGTAAACCGATCTAAGGACGGAATAAATGAGCGGATAAACAACATTGGGGTAGAAACGCGCGAGAATAAGTTTAAGGATTTTCAAGTTTAAAAACAAAGCCTATACCGCAAAAATATGGAAAGGAAAAGAAAGAGACATTCGTGGGAAATCTTGGAAACCAAATATTTTTTAGACCTGGTACGTCGGAGAAAAGAAACAAATAACTTAGATGGGAAACGTTTCCGTGTCGAAGATATATTTGCCCATTTAGAAATCCCAATGGCGAAAAGAGGTTATGTAAAAACGAGCAAGCAAATGCAAATGCGATTCAAAACTTTAAGGAGTAAGTATGACTACCAACCGTATCGTTGATATTATTGATTGATCCATAGGATTTATTCATACTGATGATTTTTTTTTAGTGCAGTACCATCAATACAAAAGATCATTGGGACAAAGTGAAGCGGAGGACAGCCACAATAATCGATTTCTATTCTATGATCAAATGGAAGAAATTCTTGACGATCGACCTACTGCTGATGATAAAAGAATAATTATGGAGGATGACTTAGTCTATGAAGAAGAAGGTAAAGCCTTTGTAGCATCATTATGGCGATTCATCCATGCTAAGTACACTCAACTCTTTTAATATAACATTCAGTATAATACATAACTGTTTACAGTGTCACTATCAGAACCGTGTTCACCATCGCCAACTTTCATGCAGGACAAAGAATCTCCGTGCAGTGCTATCGGTACACCTTCACTTTCTCGAAGCCCAGTGCCCTTCACATCATCAGATGTACAAGAAAAAAGCCAACAGAGTTCATCAATGAGGACTGTCAAACGAAAGCGTGGAAACACTAACTCCAACCACACTTCACGCAGACAGCCCCAAAAACCCAGTGAAGAACAAGCATTTTGCAATTACCTACAGTTCCGTTTAGAAAAATTAGAACGACGATATTTTTTGAAGGTAACAAATACCATTCTGCTTGAAATCATGAAAATTGAAGCAGCGCAAGCTGAAGAACAGGAATAAGTTTATTCTAAAAGCTATAAAATATTACAACAGTGACCAGAGTTTTATTTGAGAAATATAATTAAAGTTGTAAATACTGAGATACCGTTCTTTTTATTAATAATTAGTAGGTCCAAGTTGTATCAGAATAGTGTTATTGATGGAAGCTTACCTTACCTAAGCATACTTGAGCGTGCTCTCATAAAAAAAGATATGAAAGATGTATGATTTCTGGCTGTTTTCAGAATCGAATTTTCCAGTTATAATTCTAAATCAAAATAATTTCATGCAGCCTCCATCTTCAGGTCAATTTTTGACATTCATTTTTATTGCGATTGATTTTGAAATAATCTTATTTCCATCTACTATCCACGTACGAAAATTCTTAATCGACAGAAACATTGTCAGGATAGTTAGCGAAGACACATCAGTCGTTAAATGCCGTATTTGGAGTATCCTTTGTGGTGCCTCATGCATACCGTCGAAGGTAGTTGCTGTCTCTTGCTTCAAGATTAAACCGAACAAGTTTCAGCATTAAGGAATTCCTACTGAGAAAGTTTGTAAAATTATAAGGATTTTGTTATTTATATTCAATATCAGAGCAACTAAACACTCCAAATTTTTCCAATTGTAGCGTTACATCATTGAAAATGCAACCGAGTAATTTTCTAACTTACCGATTTTGATATTTAAATTTTTTTTTTTTAGTTGTATGGTAAATTCAGTATATTTCAGAATCATAAATTATTTTGCTTTACAAAATCAGAATTCCCCTATTGATTTGTCATGAATACGTGTTATTGCAACATACTTGGAAAAAAATCGTATCTCATGAGATTTCATGAAACCATGAAAAAACGTGTGGCTCATCGAAGGGAATTGGATAAAATTAGAACACATAGCAAAATTAATCTTTAATCTAAATAACGATAAAGAATATTAATCAAAACCATGTAAAGATTGAAAAAACATTATTTTTATAATTGTATGTCATTGAAAGGCTAAAGATGAACAACCAAAAAATGATGTTTCTTATATTTCGATAACTGTGAAATGTTCATTCATCGGTTTCAGTTTGATTTGTGAAATATGCAAAAATGTCTCGTTAAAGAATTGTTGTTACAACAAATTGGACATTGTTACGAAGAGTTTTTAAATGAAAAGAAAAACGTTTAGTGTAAGTCAATTTTTTGGAACCGAAAATATCATCCGCTATTGTTACTGACAAATTTCGGATTCGAAATGTACGAACTTCATTTTCGGATTATCTTTCAAAAAATCAGATAAAATTTTGATTTTGATGATTGCGATCTAAAGTTCAGTGAAAAGTAAATTTGTCCATTAAGAATCGTTTTATTTTCTTGTGAATAAAAATGTCTTACAATAAAATATGTAAAAGGAAGCAATGATTCGACTCGACATTTAAATAAACGTGTTGAAATTCGAACATTCGATCGTTGCTTTTATTTGAAAAGAAACCAGGAAATTTGATAAAAAATAAATTAGCAACTATGGACGTGCCTTAACATGCTAACGAACACATTTTGTATGAACCAATAAAACCTGTAAAATCCAAAAACTCTTGTCACCAAAAAGCTGGAAACAAACCTTTTGAAAAGTAATTTTAAACAAATCGATATGACGAGTGTTTTGAAAAAGGACCCCTTTCAGTATCACACTATCGTAAAGACTTCGCATAAAATATTTCAATCGGATGGAATAGCCACTCGTGATATTGGCAGAGAGGAAATATTCTTTGAGATTATTCAGAATATTCTCGAATTAATAGGAACTTGTCGACGTGGCATTCATTTTAGATGTGCAGATATTTCTGTTTGATTAATTCGGAAAGTTCTGGAGCTCTACAGAAAATCATTTACTTCTGAAAACGTTTCTTGGCTAATTTCATGAGCTTGCACAACATATTCTTAGAAATACAACTGCATACAACATTTTTCTATTATTCGTTTCAAGATCGGAAGACTCTATTATTACGATTGAATTTTCGTGAAAAGCTAAACAACGTTTTCTTAACAAAGAATAAAATCGTTGCTTTTCCTCAAATTTTTAAGCTCATCTGGAACAATTCTAGAACGTATTTAAATTATTTCTATCGCACTTATATGACTAATACAATAATTTCTTATGGAAAAAGATACTTTGAAGTTCCTCTCGGATGTTTTTGCTCTTCTTATCGACTCTCGAAGGCCTTGATGAGGGATGAAATGGCCCCTGAGTGTCAGGCAATATTCCACCTCGTAATTCGTGTGACTGATGCAGGCTCATGCGATAGTTATAATAAACAATGATCCGCACGTGCACTTGAATTACTTATTTAAAATTATATTCAAGGCCGTATTATCGTACACAGAATTCAGTATTCAAATGCGAGTTGGACTTTTCACTGGATCGAAATTTCCATGGAAAAGATTAGTAATTTAAAAATAACTCCAATTCCTTTCAATGTACAGTAAACGTTCCAGGAAGGCAACATATGTTATTATTGTTCGAGTGATAATTTCCGCTATAAAAGGCTTGCTCTAACTCGATATTATCCAGTTCGCGGGCCAGTTGCTTCTGGTCAGAAGCAACTGGCCCGCGAAAACTGAAAAAGTTCATGCACAGAGTTCAGTTGTTTGATTAATTATATAAAACACCGAATCGACCGCTGGAGTCATTCAAAAACTCAAGAGATTTCATACGACGACGAAGGGAGGAAAGATTATAAAAAAGAGGTTACGCTGCAGGAAAAAAAAATCGATCGGAATTTTCATCGTTCAGATGCGTATACGAGGCCGCACGAAGTGACGTATGCTACAATCCAGTAAATAAAAAAATAATAATAAACCTTCGAGTACATGACTGATTAAAGCAAAACTTGAAAGTGAAGAATTCACTGTTCACTGGGTACAGCCTACAAAATCGTTTACGAAAAGAACGACACTAGGTCAGAATGCTTTCGAAGCTAAGAATGGGGAGTTGTTTTTTTGGGATCAAAAGCTGAAGATTCTGTTGACTTGAAAACTGCTTTAACGAGGTTTTATGAATTTATTGCATCACCAGAACAATTTTAAACATCTCTAAAATGCGTAAGTCAACTTACTTTGAGAGATTTAATCTTCTATCTGCAGAGGGGGAAAAACGGTACATTTTTAACAATCTTAGAGATATCATATCATTTGGAATGGCTTATGTGGCTGTTAACCGAAAACTTCGTACCAAAATATTGAGAGTAGCGAATATCTTGTGAAAATTTTCTTCGATATCCATCACCATTGTTCCATAATCGACTTATATGAAAGACAAACACTCATTATTGGGTGGGCTTACTATCTTACTATATAGCATGACTAAAAAAAGCAAAAATTATTTGCGACATTGGAAGAGTTATCTCTGGAGATATATTCATAAAGAAATGAATTGGACAAAATTAGAGTACATGACAAACTAGTTTTCAATTCAAAATTATGATAAGTATATTAATCGAAATCACGTAGTCATTAGACAAACATTGTTTTTTGAAATTGTATGTTATTAAAGTCGGAAATATGAACAACCAAAAAATGTCTCTTTATTATATCGTTTCGATAATTATGAAATTTCCAACTGTATACTAAGGAGTGCCGTAGTTTGGTTATACATCCCTGGCGTTGTCCAATCCGCGGGTGGCGCCCTCTTGGGTATAGTATCATAATCTTTTGATGATGACTAAAATAGCATACATCTCAGAAACATTGTTTGTCAATAATCACACCTCACCCTCGTCTCCTGTATAATTTTGCTGCTGGTTATCCAGGAACTTGCGTTATCGTGTGTTTGCGAGTTCCGATTAATATGTAAATGCTGTAATATTATGCTGGAAATTATTCGTGCTTAAGTGAGCAGTTGAATTTTGAAGAATCGAAATTGCTTGTGTTGGAAGGAAACGAGTGTAGGTAACGTGTGACACAGCAAGCAAGTGATTTATTGAGCACCAGAGCGTGGATGTACGTGAGATCATTGCCGAATTTGATCAATCAATCTTCTGTCAATGGCTCCATGGCGTGTAATAGACCTACGGGATGCTGGAGTTTCGAGATGACAGAATTTCTCACTCAGCTGTAAATTAATGCTCAAACTTGTAATTACCCCAAAGGAATGATGATTTCTTTGGTCTTGAACCGTCGTTTTGGGCTTTTTTTCAATTGTCGATAAATATTTAAACGAGACTGAACGAATGTGGCCGAAATTTTCGAGATTCAGAGTCATTCTGAGAAGCTAATCAGATTGCATCTTCCCAAAAAAAATACGTGAGTACTTGAATAAAAAAAGAAATTTCTGGATACAACTTTGTATGCTTCTACCACTGATGAAAATTTTGCTTGCAGAGAAAAAACGAAAAATTATAATAGAGAAATATCTGGAAAATGTGTGGCCAACATTCATGGCTGGGTAACGACAGTGGTGGATATCGTAGACCTCACCATCTTTTCTTGACACAATTATGCCTACTATTGAGTTGATCCACATGAGAATATTCTGGAATCGGTCCCTTCGCTTAGAGAATATAGACATCACAAAGATCTGCTCTTCCCAGAGCAATTTCAATTTTCCTCTTAAAAATATCTTGTCTGCAACATACAATAGAAAAAAAACAATTTCTTCATGAGGCTGAGAGGACGCACGTGGAGGCGAACTCTCCTGTGAGAAAGCTTCGGCGCTGTATGACGCCACTCAGATGAACAATGAACCATTCGGGTAGCGGTAAACGTCAGGCGAAGGTTTTGGAAGACAATTATTGGGACTGCAGCGTCTGTACTTATAGAAATAACGCTGAAGCATTCAAGTGCCTCATGTGTGACGTTAGGAAAGGAACCTCCACGCGTAAACCGCGAATCAACCCTCAACTCGTAGCACAACAGGTTTGCTTAACATTTATCTTTATTGCAATTGTTTCATTTTTTATTGAAGGAAGCTGATGAGTTTTCCTTTATCCCTTCTCCTAAAGGATTTGGTAGAAATTTAAAAATAAAAACGTTAGAGTATTAGAGTCTGCTTTAAAAATAATGACAAAAAAATTTTAATGTAATTGACAACGAGCTCTCAAACATATGGAGCAGGATGTGAAACAAGTTTTTTGTTTACCTTTGCAATGCCTGTAATGATGGATTTTTGATAAAATAGTAAATTTTTTGAACCAAAAACAAATTTGAAGTCTCTTGAATTGGATCTCTTATTATTATCTTAGAAGTGAAATCTAAATAATGAAAATATGTGCATATATTGTTCAACCTAGTAAGACACTCGTAGCACAAAGTGTATGAAAATATAGAATTGTTCATTTCCTGTATTCTTTAAAAACAATTAACAAGTACCTCAATGAAGATGAAATTTCATCATTATTCACTGATCCACAACATTTTTTGAGCTCAGGTTGCCCAGCAACACTACGTGCCATTGCTGAAGCCTGGTAAAAAAGAGGGAGGAAGTGCTGGTAGTACAAGTACGGGTAAAGAAAAAGAGCGCAAGCTGGATAAGCCAAGGCGAAAAAATCGTCATCCACCAAGATTGAAGAACATTGATCGCAGCACAGCTCAAACCAACGAAGTCACTGTAAACAATGTGACTGTAGTCATAACAGAATACAAGCCGAAAGTAAAGAAGAGCTCCGACCAATCTGGATTATCGAGCAGTGCATCTTCAGAAAATGGAAGTCAGCACGACTCGAATCAGGACTCGAGGAGTCTCGACATAGGAACTGATGCTTAAGCTCTAAGCTAAATTGGTATGAGTGTCCGAACTGTTCTCATTTAGGATATTTAAAAAAGAAAAAAAAAGAAAATAACAACAATATCGTACGTCATTCATGATCTATCGCTGTAACAAGATCATATACTTTGTTTGATCCATGTGTGTGACAGAAAAATGACAAAAAACGTAGATATTTCTTGCTGCTGATGAGAAAGCAACGTCTATAAATTTTCTTGCTCAATGATTGTCCGTCGATGTGATGAATCGAAAGGAGATTTAAAAAAAACACATTGCTGCGTAACGATTTGATCAAATGGTCCAAGTGCCTTTTCATTATTTTCATGTATTCTTTTTTTTTTTTAACAAAGTTTCGGACGTCATAAATTTTCGTCGCCTCGAGTTCATTTTTGCATGGAAATTGGGCTTTTTTTATTTTGTTACCGGTATTATAGGGATTAAAAAACAATCTACTTTCGATTCGTGAGGTTAGCAAAAGGCTTAAGTGTCGTACTGCAATTTATAATAGTTGTATTTTTAAGTCCCCATTACGAGCATGATGCGTCTGATACACTACCGTTAAATTTACACTGCCAGACAATAATTTCATTCAAAATTTTTACATCCCTTACCGATTCCAGCATATTAGATTTGTAAATCTAGTGGCACAGTGATTTTCATTCGAGGTTTTTCCAAAGCTCATATTCCCTTCAATTTTTATTTTTGTTTTTTCTGAAGTGTAACGATGTTGAGAAAAACGTTATTCGAGAGATGAATTTTGAAAAACAATGAATAAAGTCACATCAGTCGTGCGTCATAAACATTTCGTGTGATTTTTCGGAATCGATCGATTTAAATGATTTTTATATTTACAATAATTGTGCGCAAAGGTTTCGGTGTTTTTGTTTTGTTTTGTGATACGTAGTCCATGAAAACTCAATCAGTCGGATATTCGATGGCACTGTACATATCTACACGCCGAGCAACGTATATTCTCTTTATATTTTTCGTCGTATTCATTTAGAATCCTTATCCAACAAAATGATCGATTGAACAATTATACAATTAAGGATAGCCTAATCAGTAATTTTGTAAATAACAGTTGAATTATTGGACAGTGGGGTGTTCAGCATATTCTTGTTTTTAGCAATTCTTAAGGTACATTTTACGTGCAACGTTTGGGTGAGGATAAGAAAAAAACATTTCGCGTTGAACAGCAAATATGAAAATTTCATAATTTTAGACGGATACCGGGCCTTGTGCCAAGATATAATGTATTTTTCGCTAAATAAAAAATTACGGAATTTTAATCACTTCTCAGTTTAAGGTAGTCGAATATATTACTTTGACATTGTGTCGACCAAGGTTGCAAATGAAAAAAACGTTTAGACAATGTAAGCGATAAAAGAAATGAAAGAAAAAAAAAGAAAAATTTCATAATTACCTTATTGAATCATGTGAAAATATGTCTTCTGATCCATAAATAATAAAATTGTTTGTTGAATTACTATATTTGGAAAAACGTGTAACTCATTCTCACTCCAGTGATATACATTTATATTTAATATTTTGTTTTCTTCTTTATTTACAAAGGTATAATAATGAGTTATTCGAGGGTTCACTCACTTCTTTCCTTTTTTCTTAATTTTACTAGATGTGCTAGCTTCCAAAGCCATTCCGTCCATATCATCAGCTACTTCCATAACATCGGTTTGTTCAGGTTTTGACTCTTTTACACAATTGATGAGATTTCTGCCCTTGAATCTTTCCGACACTGCGAATATTTGAAATCATAAGTATAATTTTGTTGAATTCTAGAGGGATAATTACTTTCGTTCGGCAAAATTGTATGAAAATGATTCGTCAGATTTATATAAAAACGCATTTTTTACTATTTCTTTATTCAGAAGTTAATGGATTTCGATTTTCAGGAGAGTATACTATTTTTTAAACGTCCCATAGTTTTTCCTAGCGATGTATTTTGGAACATGATAATAAAAATCGTTCATAAATAAATACGAGAAAAACTTTGTTAAAAATATTACCTGAAGGTGATTCAAGAAGATCCCAAACTTTGAAGTTGTTCGCCTTGTTGTCACCACCAACTGCGAAGATGAAAGGACTGTCAGGACTCTGTGCGAGGCACTGAATGTCACCCAAGTTCATCTTCTTTTCCCATACAGGTTCAAGCACTTCCGGTTTAATGACGTCCCACACTTTAACAACTCCGTCAGCTGATGCCGTTAACAATAATCCAGGACATGACGTGCTCAAAGATAAACCCGTTATTTCTTTTTCATGTGCTGAAACTTGCCACAATATTGTTTCTTGTCGGATGTCGATACATTCGACAAAACCGTTACTCGTACTGACCTAAAAGGAAAAGCTTGATTTATTATTGAAATTTTTAAATGGTATCTTTGCCTGAAATCTGCAAGAGGTAATCGAAAATAGTCTTTCTATGTTTTATGTCTGAAAGCAAAATGACTACTTTTTGAAAATAAACTGTTTATTTTTTAAGTTCGATTGTAAGTTTGAACTTTTTTTTAAAAATAAGTTTGAACAGATTTAGTGGGTGAAATTTTTTGTTCAGGAAAAATACTTACGAAACAATAATTCGGATCAAAATGATTCCACAATACGCGTTCCACTTCGCCCGAAACTGTCCAATTTTTTGATTCATTTTCCACTTTGCAGTCGAACAATCGTACCACACTGGAATATTCAAATAAGTAATGCACTGACGAATATTTTTTCACACTTCATTGTTAGAGTGAAAATTTGATGGCTTCGATTGCAAAAATCTACCTGTCGGCACAACCCGTAAGGAGATGATGAGCTTCGGTTGGATGGAATTGTATGCTCTGCACTCGATCTGTAAACGAATTCAATTTCGTCCCTCGTTTCTGCGTTTCCATATCCCATAGCATTGTCGATTTGTCAACTGAACCACTTGCTAATACGTGCCTAAAAAAATTAATTTTTTGAATGGGTTTTTTAAAGCTCATTGTGAAATTGTGAAAATTCAGATAATAATCTGTCGTGGAGTATTCTTGAATTTATATGAATTTTTCTCTAAGTTGCTCGTCATTTATCCTTAGATAAATGGGATATTTATGAAACTGCCATAATTTCAATTGCACTGTTGAATTTTTTCATGAGTATGTTGGTAATAGTAGATTTTTCGTTCATTAGATTCTAGAAGTCAATAAATCTATCCAACACTACACAAAACTTTTTAGTGAATGTAAAATTTATATAAAAAAAAGATAACTCACGTATAATTCGTGTTCCAAGCAATATCGAGAACAGCGTCTTTGTGACCTTTATCAGACTTTTTCCTACCAAGCCTGAAAGCAGGTTCCAGGCAATCCACCAAATCGAGATCCCATACATCAATTACTTTTGTCATATTCCCCATAGCGCATAAATTCCCAGGTTTTGCATCGCTCGGATCAAAATTGAGCCATTCGAGACAGAGAGGAAATGAAGGTAGGAGAATATCATGGTGACAATAAAACGAACCTTCTTTTTCGTTATAGACTGTAAAAATGATAACCAAGAATGATAAAACAACTTTGAATCAAGCTTGAGAACTTTGTAACCAATGAAAAGTCATAGAAATTTCTATACCAAATATCTCTAAAATACTGGCGTCTCCTTCGACATGTCCAATGAGTACAAGATTATCATCAGGTTTGATCACATCGTCCTCCTTTTCCGAATCTTCATCCTCGCTGTCTGCTACAGTTACAAAAGGATCTTTGCCATCTCCGTTATAAACTGCTAATCCTCCTATGTTACAGTGCACATCGCCAGCTGCATAGTAGAAAAATCACTGTTAATCATCTCTATCTTCACTATCAATTTTATGCAATTATTTGGTTAATGAGTAATGAAGCCTATTTAATTGACTTTCAGTGCAAAGCCATTGATTTTCATTGTTAATGATGATACATTTTTTTTATGAGTAACAAACCTTCATTGTCATAGTTTCCAAAGTTGTACTCATCAACAGTCATTCCGTCAGCATTGGTTTTCGATTCATTAGCTTCCTCGATGGTTTGAATGTTATTCTTGGATGGTGTTTCATCTTCGTTTTCCGAGTCACTCTCCTCCAAATCTCTAAATTTGATACAATTGTTTGAAAAATGAATATCAATTTTTATTTTGTGTCCAAATAAAAAATTTGCTCGTCCTGTCACCCTGAAAGCTTGCATGCCTTTGCAAAGTGGAAGTGAATTTTGATGTTTCAAGAAAAAAAAAACTTATGTATGTCTTTCAACAATGCTTGAAAAGAAAAATATTGAAATTTGAGATTTAACTTTTTCCAGGGTATTCAAGACTCCGATCATATACTCAAAGGATTATCTAAAATGAAACATTCTCCATCATCCAACGCTTGATCACTTCAAATTGAAAAACTATGTATTATTTTTACATACCTAAGTTCAGATTCTGTCTGTTTGATTATTGCTTCCAATTCCTTAGGAGTTAATTGAACCTGAAATACAATACTGTTGAGTGACAAACCACAATTCTCAAGACATAAACGTTTTCTCATTTACGAAACATACTTTGTCAGGAACTGCAGCTGCTACGCCTCTCTTAACCCATGCCACACACGGTACGACATTCATCGTAGCTTTGTACGATTATAATCTGTTTGATTATTTCAATACTGTTAATCTTTTTATATTTCTTTATAAAAATATGATGTCAATGGACAGTTCGTATTTTTGTGCACCAGGTCACCATGTGGCCGCGGTGAGAGCGCCGTTGCCGGAATGCCGGCTATTTCTCCTCCCAGTTACTGCGACGTCGTCGTAGCAGACGTGTTGCCAGTCTTATAGTCTGAGCGGGAAATATGAATAGATCGCGCGCAGTCGTCAGTTTATGATCGCTTTTTTCGAAGTCCTAAATTTACTAAGGCTTTGCAAAAGTTGTTACACAAATGGGTACCGTGATTTTCCGGTACATGCTTTACATTTTCTCTAAAAAAAAAATTATCTTCGTGAAAGATTAATAATTATGATCGTGGAAGCTTCACGGATTTTTCCCATCATAAAACCCCTCTGGTCGCCGATAATCTCGCGAATATTTTTTCATAATTATGGGAAAATCGAAAGAGTTTTTTGGAAAAGGTAAGATTATCAATGGGCGAGGAAAATACTTGAAATCCTTACTAAATCATGAGATTATGTGCTTTCTTCACTTTTCCATAATCTTCATAACGTCAAAGTCTGTAACATCGTTTGAGCCATAGAATCAATTTGATAGAAAAAATGGTATCGGATAATCCGTCAAAAGGCTTTCTAAAGATCGCACAAAAGCACGCGCGGAGTGTTCTCATAATTTCGAGCGTTATAAATTGAATAAAATTCGACAATAATTGACGAAATTTGTAAATATCCTTTTTTCCAAATTGCAGTATATCGTGGTAATTTTTCTCTCACTAGGGTTATCGCAATGTCGACTATCAAGCTCTCCGTGCCTTTAGAAAAATATAAAAAAATGCAAAGAAATTATTGGGAGATGAGAATGGGAGGGATCTTGCTCCAATATTTATGATTAAAAAGGATGAGAGGAGAAAGCTCGTGAGGGGATAAAAAAAGACACAATATCGTAGGTTGCCCTCAAGAGCATTTTCTTCGGGTGATCACGCATGGTTTATTCAGTGTAATATCAGACACGGTTCCTATAAGCCCTGATATCATATGAAATATATATATTTTTTCTCCTCCCGGGGCGAGCAAGGCGAAGGCGAAAAGAGCTTTGGCGACAAGCGGTGAGAAGAGGCCACATTGAAGGAAAGGAGGCAGCGAAAGAGGAGAGAAAGCTTATAGTTTTTTTCTGTCATCAATTGTCTCGACACCCTCGCCCTTCTTAGTAGCGCAGGTGCTTCCATGAGAGATTCATCTCTTACTATGTGTGTGTATACTAGCTTCGTTCATCCCTGCGTCGCGTCAGTTACCCTCTTTGCCATAGCCACCCTTTCTCCCACGGCGGCTTTTTCTTCTTCTTTTTATATGCCATTCCGAGCCTGGGTTTTGGCCCTTTCGACCGATTCCCAGGCGCAAATATCCTCCGCAGTTGCAGTCGTAACGAGAATATGATAGGATAAAAAAACGTATAGGTACTTACGAATTCATGCATATAGTTATTTGGTTACATGTCGGGGGATGCAAAAGTACGTGGAAAATCCCCGGACTCGCGCGGCGTCGAATTCGTGAATTCTTACAAAGTCCTTTCGCATGCCAAAATCATATTTTTCTTATTCGCACTGTTTCCTTCTGCAACTTGAGAGTTTTGGAGCTGCCTTTCGCAGAGGACTTTCATGCCTAGTTTTCGCAGCACCGCGAAGTGCACTCGTTCTTTCAATATCTGATAAACATTCGTTCTTGAATAAAAGTTTCTAGTGAACTGGTAGAAGAAGGACGTAAAATCGATTATCTCTTGAGCAGAGAAAACACATCGTTCGTTTTCAAGTTATTTTCGCTTAGATAAACAAGAAGCGGATCCAGGCACTTTGTTTTATTTCTTTTACGAGGGAGTTGGAGGGATTGGAAAGAAGAGAGAATAGGCGGGATAGATAAAAGAGGCGATGTGACAAGCTGGACAGATTACTTCTGAATCCCTTATCTTCTTTAAAGTTTCTTCGTCTCGGATCGCCGAGTGCAACTTCATGCCCAATGAAACAGAGATTTTGCTCTGCTCTGCGCCCTCCTCGCTGGTGAAAAACTCGCTAGCCGTTGCAAGTGCGCCCACACTTTTATATCCCGTCGTCTCTTCATCCTGGCACGCAATCTCTCTAGACTACTCTCTTTTCTCCTCCACCATCCAATCATTCCGTTCATCCTCGGTTTATATTATGTATATATATATAGATATAATCTCGGCCTTTTTTTTATCCTCAAATGGAAGAAATTCAAAGTTTTCGCGGTAATTTTACGGGTAATTTGCCTCGCAATTCCCTGCCACATTCCCATTCCCTTGGGATGACCCTAGAGCTTAGGTAGACACCAACCAGTACAGGTATATTGTACGATTTCACATTCACTTCTAATTTATTTTCTTATCGTTTTTTCCTCCGTGCAGAATCGATGATTTTTTATATCACCTCTTCATTCTCCTACTAAAAACTTTCTGATGCTCAGATTAATATTTTTGATGCTCTGGTAATGGACAGGCCACGCTTTCTTTTTCTATAGTTCCCTCTGGAATGAAATTCCGAAGTTATTACATCGTGTGGTATATTGCGCGAGTAATCTGAGGGAAAAGTACTTTGTATTTTTTACTTACCCACGAGAGTCAATGTTTGATTTAAGGGAAAAGTGAAACCTTTGTTATCAACGCCTGCTTAATTAACATTACGAAGACCTGATTCATAACGCGTGTGTTTTAGGCATCAACCCTCTCGGTTGCATAAAACTGCATCGGTCAGTAAGGTCGGGGTCCTAACTATCTAGTTCCATAACCCATCGAAAGATCAATCGAAGCTGGCGTTTCGTGTTGAGTTATTGAGTAGTACACATTTATTGTTCACACTCTAAGCGTTATATCCTTTGAAAGGGAAGCTAATATGACGTATTTAAGAGGATGGATCAGTCGGTATATCGCAACCGTGAGTGCGAGGGAGATAGCTGCAAACTTCGAAATCGAAATTCTTTGAGACAGTTTGACCGATTAAAAAAAGGCTTTGTCAGTCGATTTTTGCCATCGTCCTGCGTGGGCTGACAGAGCCTTTTTTTAATCGGTCCAACTGCGTCAAAAAATTTCGATTTCGAAAATATTCCAAGTGAGGTTACCGACTGATCCATCCTCTTAAGGTATTAGGTGCTATGAAATGTCACAATGGATTTGTAAACTTGAAAGTATTTCGAGATAAAATAATTAGGAAGGGAATAATTTTCGTTCAGCGTGAAATAGGCCTCGGTCTGAGAGGGTTAAAAAAAATGATTTGGAACCTCTCGAGACATCAGTCGTAGATGTGGATAAACTTGGAGAATCACCATCGCATATTCATGTGATCAATGATCACTATAGTTTCAGCTAAAGATTATTGTTAAGTAGGGTAACGGAAAATCTAATCGTCATAATTCTCAAAAGATCTCATGAAGTCTGGTTATAAATTAGTGCACTGTTAAAGGTCGTATAAGCTGAACAATATTTGTTTTGTTGGTGTGGTCACTATCGATGGGGAAATTCTTCATCCCGTACACCTACCAAAGGACGGGGGTGGGGCATTAGTAAGGTGAGCTTTGAGTACCATATTAAAGAATTGAAATTTTATTGTCATAGAAGGTCGACAACGAACGATCCATCGGTTCCTACTGAACATGGTGTCTGCGCTGTTACTCCATTTGCTGGATTGCATTGACCTTTATTTTCTAGGATCTACAAACCTGGGCATCACGAGTTCAACCAAATGGTCGTGATTTTTACGAAAATTATTATTGCAAAAAATAAATGACTGACCTCGAATGGTCGAATGTTTGAATTTAGAAGATTTGATTGTGGTCAGAATGAATTTGACTAGTGTTTTTTTTTTTTCTCATAACGAAGAGCACATGAGCATGTGGCCAGTGATTTCAAGGAAGCAATTTGTGAAATTGCGTTTTCAGCTTTTTCCTGTGTTGTAGTTGAACAGCTGTTATTTTAGCCCGGGGATGCAGGATATTATGTTTTCATCGTAAATCTTTGGTCTTCCTCATCGCGTGACGATTGTCGATTAAGCATCATAGTTGCACCTCGGATAGAGTAAGACGCTAGATAAAGAGAAGAAAGAGAAAAGGAAGGTTTGCCAAAATAATTCACTCTCGATGGCTTCCCTATACGTGTACAGGCAACAGCCATCATTCTCGAATCCATTAACACTGTACCCTGATATATGTATAAGCCTCGAGACGACGTGGTTGTTCGTTCCGACACTCTATCAGGATAAGATTAACAGTGGAAATCAAGTTCTTCGTGAGAGGGCAAAAGGTTCGCCATTGAGGTGTTTTCGTACTTTCGCGACACGGCCATTGTGCTGATTCTATAAATCATTGGATTTCCAGAGGTTTTCACGCCCGTCTCCTTCCCTTATTTCCGTCTGTTCGTTCTCTCTCGCTTGCTTCCTCATTGTCAGACGCCGAGGTAACCGCTTGCGTGTTTTGAAACCTCCCTGCCTCGACTCCCATGGGATGAAAACAGGATAAGAAATGAAAAAATGCTGTAGAAAAAAAAGAATTGCTCGAGTCAATCCGCTCTCGAATGGAAGCTTCCTGTTCGCCCTTTTCCGACAGCCCCGAAAAAAAACGACGCACCTGATACTTCGATACGGGAATTTAGGGTCGGAGGGAGATAAGGTCGAACGGACGTGCCTGCCCTGCCAACGGTCTTTCCAATATAACTTTTGCATTATTAACTACTCCTGCGATGGAAATTTTTTTACAGTGCTTTCACACGAAGGAATGAAAAATATTCATACTCCAGTGATTCATGTTAAATATCCAATTCAATCGTCCGCGTTGTCTGGGGGTTGAAAAAAGATTTTCCTGCCTCAAGAACGTTCTCGTATGAAATACTTTTTTCGCAATAAAGAATATTCAATTCCGCCATAAACTGCAGTATTTTGGTGAAAAAAATGTGCAGCTTGGATCAAAGCATTCCGGTAGACTCTTCTCGATGGAATCCAACATTTTTCTTTTACGATCTCCTTCAATGCCAAAGTTTTGAGACTGTTTTTGAGACTCCGAGTGAAATAGTAGACGAAAGAATCGATCCTTCTGGAAAAAAGTGGGGTGGATACCGAAGAGGGTGAGAAGCGAAATCGTGAGCTGGTCAACTTCTAATCTGGCGCTATCGCAGAGCCCTCAGAGCGATAGCATCGTATTTCGGCTTCAGTTTTATACAGTAGATCTCTATTCGGTAACGGAGAACGGCAAGAGTGAACCCTTTTCCCCTTTTAATCTCTGATCCGACTATATAAAAGCCTTTGTCCATCTCTTCTCTCCAGAGGTGGCTTCTTCGCTCCTCGAATGGTCCTTACTTCCAGCTCGTTTGTATTCAATGCCAACTTCTTCGAATCTCATAGTGGCGTGACCAGAAATTGAAATTAGAACGATTGGAAGACGTGATCGTGGCCACGATGAGAGTTCGGGGATACCCTTGGCGCGAAATTGCTTGATTTGCTCAACCTCGAAAAGAAGAACAACCGTCAGAATGTTCTGGTGTGAAAAATTCGCATGAACGAATGATTTTTTGTCACAAGTTCCACGTTCCCTGTACCAATGCACCTCGAAAGTCAAACCATTTCAATTGGTGGCCGTCTCGATGGATTCCCTTTGCACGGGATGAAGATGCAGAGCTGGATAAGCTTGTTCCAGTGTACATATGAAATCGAACGAGAATAAACGATAGCTCCTCCACGCTTCGATTTCAGAAGGTTGAAAACTCACTCGTTCCTTTTTTCCACTTTAACGTGTATATCTGCTGGTTGCGATGAAAAGGCTAGTGTAGGTAATGGTCCACGTGAAACGTTTTCTCCTGCGTATATCAGACAGCGATAGAGAGTTGGGTCGAATGAAATTCGCTTTCGATTCCCGAGAGAAAGAGGGAAAAACGAGATAGACACGAACCCTCCTCTTTCCGTAGCTAGTCTGCATCCCTCCGCTTTTCTTTGGCTCACCCTCATCGAGACATTGATGTATCGCAGGTGAGATACCAATCCTTGGCACCGAGAACACTATATTTATAGATTGCAAGCTTACGACGGTGTGGCAGAACGAGCAGAGTCCTTTATCGCTTTCTTTTTATCCCTTGGCGAGGTTAGGCCTCGATGTACTCGCGAAGACGTTCAGCATCGGGAATGCGCGAGGTCGAGTAACTCCTGCGCGACCATTAACGCAAATTGAGAATATACGAAACGTTGGATACGTTCGCTGCTACGGGAACGACGAGAGTGCGCGTGTGCACGTTTATTTCGTACATGGAATAGGGCCCGTTGGAGCAGCGAGGATGTGAATTGATGATCCCATTCGGATCCCATAATGGAGAAAGTTGCCCGATGCATGAGTTTCGAAGGTAAGCGGGAGACTAGAAGGGCCACAGAATCATGAAGCATTCGAAGAGAATACACTAGTTTTTTTCATCTCACCTCGAGTCTCGAATCGCGAGGAATTCAGCGAAACACCGAGCAACGTTTTTCACCTCTAAATAATTAGTTGACATAAAAATTTATAATCGATCTCAATTCCGTAAAAACAGCTCGAGAGAAAAGGAGAGAATTATAATGAACAAAAACTCAGAATATCCCTCAATTATACCGTGTATACATTCCCTCCGATACTCCACCCCGATTATTTAGCTTCTCGATGTCATCGAGAGAGGTGTATGCCGTACAAACTTGGAGCTTAGTCGCGGTTTTGCGTGAGATGCAGAGATATTGGGGTTGTGTATACGTGTATTAAGGCCTATAGCCGCGCGCGAGTGGAGGAGAAGCTTTTTGTCGTATCCATGGTCGCATCCACATCGAGTGTATTTGCCTACGTGCCGAGGCAAACCGCTGGTGTATAATGCGCGTGGCTCACGATATAGCGTGTATGAGGTGGTAAAGGGTCATGATGCTCTGGCCGGTTGGTTAAGGCTTGGGCATCATGGGGACGAACCTGCAGGTCCCATGATCCTTCCTACAGGAGAGTCAGACGAGCATAACCGCAGATGGAGAAAGACAGAAGTGGATTGGAGAAGAGAGGCAGGAGGGAACAAAGCGTTCGGTGAGAGTCTGCTTTGGTGAGGGTGTTGGAGCTTTAGAGGGAGACGCCAAAAAAGGGAGAGCTTCGCTCTGGTTTATCTACGAGTGAGATGGATCGTGCGTGCAAGGATGAATGCGGACAGAGAAAGTGCTGATCGAAAGAGAGAGAGAGAGAGAAACAGGGAAGGGGGGGGGGGTATAAAGCTAGGGGAGCGGCACAGCAGCAAGCCGCAATCAATAGTCAAATACGGCAGTTGAGATGTCACTAGGATGGGTACCTGTGATAGAGGGCGTGTCGACTCTAATTATGCAGTCATCCCTCAATGCCTGGCTCCACGACGGCGATCCATTCGAGCAGTTTGCTCGTTCAGCCTTCCCCTTCTATTTCTCATATATCTGTATACATATACAGACTAAACGTGTACAAGAGTGAAATAGAGAAGTTGGTAGTGGTGAGTAATAGCCGTGGTATTCCGAGTAGTAGCGGTCGCGTCGGCTATAGTGTGCGGAACCCGCTATAACCACGAGACCTGGCGCTTTCGAACAATTGGTTTTCACCTACCACTTTCTAGTTGATGTTACCGGAAAAAAGAGGGAGAAAGATCGAGGGGGACTCTCATAGGAACGGGACGTGGACGGACCGGAGTTTGAAGTTCTTATAATGAAACCGGACGTATTGTGGAAAATTGTTAACGACGAAATTAGTGCCACTTTGTCAATGCAAGATTCTTCCCAGATCATTCGAGATGGAACAGATTTTTCGGATACTACTGAATCATACGAATCAAGGCAGGGGGTTCAATTTTCATTGGCTCTTCGTATTTTGGGTTATCGATCTGATGAGTTTCAGTGATATCGCGGTCCCGATCCTTCCTGTTTTCCCCTATCTTATATGATCGATCCATGGGGATACATTTCCGTGAGAATCTCACGAAGATTCAAATGATGTGTATCGATCCGCATACTGTCACTTACACTCATGAGGAAGCGATACAAACATAATAGATCGTTAACTCGTGCCAGCAAGAGAATCGAAAGCTTCCTCTGGGCTTCCTCGTTTCTTCACTCCCACCCATGCCCCTTGCTCAATTCGTGCCCTTTTCTCATGCAAATAATCTCTCACGAGAGGGAAGCTCCGCCGTGATGTTAAGTAGAACCAAACCGCGAGAGCCCAAAGACAGAGAAGATCTCGAGCGGATATATAGTTATAGGGAAACATGACGGAATGGTGGAGCAAAGAAGAACTTACTCTCTCTCTGTGTTAGCGCAGCTAGAGCTCAACAGTTAATGATGTGGTCACAGGAGTCAAGTCATTACAGGCTTATCGTTCGATCCCATCACCGTACTACCAGTCTTACGTCTTGCTAGATTTATATATGTATATATATATATATATATCTACATTACTCTATATACATATCGGAAGACCTCGCTTCATTTAGATTATGTTAATTAGGCCTTATTTAGATCCCCGTGAGCTACTTTACCAAGCCTAGTTGCCTCTACATATCTCACTCTCTCTTTTTCGCTCTTTTCTCTTTTTACTTTTCTTTTTCTCCTTTTACATTAGACCTGTAATTACCGCACATTCTGTTTTTTCCTCTCTTCTTTCTCTCGATTTTCTTCTCGAGCTGCGTTTGACAAAGTCATTACTGCACGTGCGCACGCTCGGGAAAGTAGATCCTGTTACAGCCTCGATCTGTGTTTGTGTTTACTCTCGCGCGAATGGCGGTCGTTTATTAAATCGGAAAATTTATCTTATGTTTTCCTCAATTGATCCGGCAATTAAATTTATCGGGAATCGCCCTCATACATTCTTACCTTTCATCTCAGTTTATCTTTGGCTTCATTTTGTTTCTCATACATTTTATGTGTGAGTTTGAATTGCGGTGTGAAAGTGCGTTCCTCCGGGTAGGAACGTGGATTCTTGGTCTTGAGGCTTTGAGGTTTTTATTAAATAATCGAGTGGGTCCTGCTTTAGAGAGTCGAAAAAATCGATTGTATTCGGGAATTTTTTTAGACTAGAAGGAAATAACTCATCATAACGAACTTTTCCGGATAGTTTCAAGAATATTTCAAGTGTACGAAAACATTTTTTAATGGAAAAATTACGAATATGTACGCGTCGTTTATGCTCAAAATCTCATCGTCAAAATTCTTTAGCTGCGTCCAAGATTGCAAAGAAACGTCCCATTGAAACGTAATAAGAATTTTTGTGTTCAGAATACAATTCTCTTCTACGTGAACCTATAAAAAACCGAAAAATTGGGAAATCCCATATTTTTAGCAAGTTTGAAAAATAAAAACGCTTTTAAATGAAAAGAAAATCACTTCAACGTGCTGTTAAGTTGTTTAAATAGATATTTGAAATAATATTTCAATTTAAGAGAATTTAATTTTGAACACAAAAACCCTTACGACGTTTTAATGATTTCATATTATTTGGAACAGGAAAAAGAGTTCGGATTAACAATAAGAGGCTCATGAGACCAGCGACCGTTTCTGTTATTCCGTACACCACTTTCGCTCTTACTTCAAATCGGCTAAAATATTTGCGCTCCATCCAGCTTCCATCTCACAGAGTTTGCATGGGAATCCATTTCTGGGCATTTTCCGCTTGTTATACGTACTTGCATGCGGTTCTTCTCATGCGTGCAGGTATATAGAGAATGGATTTCATGGCGAGAGGATACGCGAGTTCTGTCGATCTATGCACGAGGCTGAGACACAAAGCGTACGTAAATAGAGAGATTGCGAAAAGACATGCCTTACGAGTATGCAATATTAGCTTGGAGAACTCTCGGGAACAGCAATTAAAGCCCACAACATGTGTATATGAGTGTGCACCGGGGGTTTGTATGGGTTTTGGAGCGTTACTGCGAAAAAACTTGGAGCATTGCAATGTCATCTGACGAAAAAAGTAAATAAAACGAGCGACGATTATTGTAGTTGGCAAATACGACGTTAACAAGAAGTATGCAAACACAATCTGCGGTGAAAAAAAGTTATGACCCTTTTCTCTCTCCACTACGGTGCTCGTCCGTTTGTCGAGTACTGTGGTGTACCCACGAGCTTTGGTTTTATGAAAAAGCATCGTTGCTCTAAGTGCTTGCTTCTCTCATAACTCGTCGCTCGTTGTTGGTGAACAATGATACTCCTTTCGCTACCCTGTCGATGCGCAACAAAATTCGCCACGTCAGCGCACCATCATCGAGAGTTTTCTACTACATTCAGGCAAATTTAATTTTAATGCCGTTCGTTATTAAGGATTAAGTTCCCTGACAAATAGGGGAGACCGGGGCAAAACGGGATACCTAAGGGAATATTTAACTTTTCAGAAGTTTGGGAAGCTCTGTCTAGTTTTTACTTCCAAAAACTAAGAAATGTACTGGAATTCTTTTCAATTTTCAAAAAAAAAAAAAAAAAAATCCGAGGCAAAACGGGGTACCCCTCAAAAACTCATGAATTTTTTTTTACTATGATTTTAATTCAATGCACCTTGGGTGTATTTTACACCCGTAACCGAGTGCTTCCGACTTACCGCTGTAAGCGTTAAAAGCGATCTCAGCGCTTACAGCGCTCAAATGTAAATCGAGCGCACGCTGTGAGCGCTCTGGGCGCTTACAACGCTTTAACGTACGTTGAACGCACCCTCTGTAATGCAATTAAAAATTAATGATATGAATAATAACGAAGATTGCCAATGTTTATTTTGTAAAAATTTGTATTCTTTATCCACTGAATCATGGATTGAGTGCCAAAATTGTGTAGAGTGGGCACATGATTCGTGTGCAGGTGTAAGCACACATGATGGTCCGCAAACATATATCTGCGATTACTATCGTAGACAGTAATCTGCGAGGCAGTAATCGCAGATTTACAATTACTTTTTGTATATCCGTGCAAAAACGTTTTCACTTTAAAAGTGATGTAAAAAAAAGAGAATTGGAAAAAACTAATTTAAAAAAAAATGAAAATAAAAAAAAAAAAAAGATATTTTGGAAAAAATATGTTTCATGTTTTTTTCGGACTAGGATAAAAATTAAAAAAAAAAGATAAAAAAATTTCTCTCATTTTTCGGGTATCCCGTTTTGCCCCGGTCTCCCCGATTTACTTTTTGGGGTACCTGAAGATTGTAAGAATCTCTGTAATGGAAAACGAAAAAACTGTTTTCACGGTTACTTAATATCTAAAGCTTCTTCATGTGTCGTTGAAAAAATCCTTTGAATTATTCATTTCAATGCACCACGTAAAATGCTCTTGACCTTTAATGACAGGCTATTCGACGATATCCGACAGATTTCTTCATGATAGTGACCTTGGGCAAATTGTTTATATTACTCGTCGTAGTCGAATTTAAAATTCCTTGAGCTTCGTCAATTTTAGCATCGTGCTTGGAAAATATCTTGAAATTTTATTTGAAGTCGTGAACACCGAAAAGAGCAGCTCGACTAAAATTTGAAAATAGCCATTAATTATCCAGAAACTATCGAAATTTTGTTGAATCATTAGATAGTTTCGTTGAACAGATTTAACAAAATGATTCCTTCAACGTCACACAAATGTTTTCACAATTTTTCCCAACACATTTTTTTAATGAAATAAAAAAAAAAGGACCAGGAATCGGTATTCTGACCCAAGTACAAGTCCATTGGTAAATCAGACTTGAATCTTTAAACTTTCATTTCGATCCATGTTCCCTTATATTGTTTGTAAAAATAGAATTTTCCCAATAAACGTCAAAATGTTGTCTCAGAGTCGGAGGATTCTATAATATTAATTGAAATTTGCCGATCGATAATTAGCTTCACAAGCACACGGACGAATCTGCTCATATAGTCATGAACACATCTGCTTAGTATTCGGGCTTGCGACGATCTGATTAGATAGTAAATGAGGGGGTCACGTGATGTCGATCGAACGTCAATGGCTGCTCGGCTTTCTCGCATCAGTCAGTATTAAATTCTGGGCATAGAGCTCGGGTCACGAGGTAGAATAGAATCCCCTCGAAATAATGCGAGAGTTTGGTCGCTATCGAACACCGCAAAAAGGCTTAGTTCAACAAATTCACCGTGACGACGGGTGGGCATGTTAATCCGTGCGATTTTGAATTATAATCCCAACGTTTAATTAAAATGGTGGATGCCTCGAGGGCGAAAGTCGTGATGGTTTTGTCGAGGATTTATCCCCGAGCGTCGTGGAAACGATTCGACGTTAATTTTACGAGTTTTCTATGATAACCAGAGTAGACGGATCATTACTTTTGTTCAATTCGCTTTTTCGTATCCGTCGCACTTTCAACGAAAATGAAAGATTACAAATTCCACTGGGATTCGTCTTAAGTATAATTGGATCGTCGCATGCAGACTTCGTGAGAAAATACCCACTGCGCAGATTCTTTAAATAATTCAAACACAGAGAGAAGAATTTGCGCTGATTTTGGCAAATGGAACATAGAAAATTACGACCATTTTTAACCCGATATCGTCTCAAATCGGTGAATCCAACTTC
Source organism: Venturia canescens (assembly GCF_019457755.1). Taxonomy (NCBI): domain Eukaryota; kingdom Metazoa; phylum Arthropoda; class Insecta; order Hymenoptera; family Ichneumonidae; genus Venturia; species Venturia canescens. The sequence goes on along the minus strand of NC_057421.1, from coordinate 3,543,571 downwards.
CACCGTCGAAATACACGTTAATTCTTCATATACTTTCATAAAAGAAGAGTTTTCACGAAATCTCGAAGTGCGAGTTATTTTTCAAGCTGCTATAGACGTACTTTGGTTGTCGATGTTGTACTCGGAGTTCATTTATGTGCGCATTTCAGATCGTAGAAAAAAGGAGGAAACAATTGCAACACATTCGATCTCGATCGTGTCAGATAAATTTATTTAGCGACATAAGAGTGAAGTGATGGAGTAATTTAGTAAGAGTGATCTTACGCAATTACAATTAGACCGTAGGTACCGTGATTTTTGCAATGAACTATTCCAAACAATAGTCCTGAGGAATATTTTTATTTAAAAAGTGTTAAAACAATTAAAGACGAGCGCGCGCTTGCGCGCAGTTCATAAAAAAATTAGTGAAAAGTACAAAATCAGAAGAATAATAGTACGAATATTTCGACGAATTTATCTTCTCAGCTATTGACCTCTAGAAATTCGTAAGGAAATTATCATATCAGAGGACAAGTACATTGCCCGTAGATGCAATTAAGTTGCGGGTTGTGGGAGCGGGATGAGGGTGATAAACAACACGAGAAGCTGTCTCTCACGCCGGTGATCCCGTTTTATCGCTCCCGCAAACGTATTTTCTCGATTTTATCACTTGTTTGCACTGTTATATTTAACGCATTCCTGTTTTGTGCAAACACAGTCATAGTTCGATATAATCGGCCCAAATGTTCATTTTCATTAGCGAGATTGTCGTTTGCCAGGTGGATGGATATTTCAATTTATTGAATCATTATTCTTGTAACAGTAATTAGAGATATTACGAGGCAAAATATCCATTTTATAGACTTTGTTTTGGTATTGGATTTCTGTTAAACGAGAACGAAAACGTGCTCCAGATACGGACGACCAGTGGGTTACTCGATTGAATAATTGTTAATTTCAATAAGTTAATGAACCGAAATGAGTATTTTGGTAAGGAGGGGTGAAAAATTCTTTGTAAGAATATTTTCAGTGAAGCTATGAAATAAAGCCAAAACGAAGTCGAATATTTGCATAATTTGCTCTTTAATATAAAAGTTGCTAATTTTTTATGGCTTTTGCAATGGTTGAGATACGATCGTTGCGAAAAAGGCAAGCTATAAATTGGCAAATAAGTAGCAACGACAGCAAAAAGTGTCTGGAGCAACAGTTGGTTTCATAAGTTCCGGCTAAAAGTAAAGTACGACTATTTTTTCTACGCGCGCTCGATCTGTTCTTTCATCGTGCTACGTTGCCTTTTTCGTCGAGAGAACACTCTTTGCACGAAAGTACTGCAACCATATGGCGCTATGATAATTTATCCTAAATTTACTATCCGCGAGTGTTACTGTGAATTCTTAAACGTGGCTGCTGGACTCAAGTGCAGGAAGCGAAGATTGAAATATTTTTGAAATTCAAAGAAAATGGAGCTCCTTGCAAGTTGTTATTTAATCAGATTCAATCGAATGAATAATCAATGAATTTAATCAAATTTAAAAACATCAATTTACAAGTAGTCGACATCCAGGGTTTGTCAAAATTCAAATTTCATAAATGGCAACTGATTTCGCGTTAAATAAATGAGTGCTTAGGATATTTCAGACTTTTCAGAGTGCCGGAAAAACATTAAGTGCTGATGGATCGAGAATGAAAGTCATTTGTAGAGGCCAGCGAAAAATCTCGACACAGGAATTTCTTAAAAAATATAACATTTAATCGGCAATAAAATGCTCTCAGCGAGCCAAACAATTACTCGTCAGGTCATAAAAGTCCTCAATTTATGTAAGTAGAAAATTCCATAGAATCCTTTCGAAAACATATGATTATTAATGAATTATTGGAGATTTTTCTAGCTCGTGTATTATTACAAGAACCAGCATTGCTGCGGATGTACGGTTTTTTCATTAAATTTCACAGATACGAACGTATTCTGTAGCTACAATGAACGTTTCAGCTTCTACGAATAGTGAAGCTGACCTCCACATTTAATTAGCATTTTCACTTGAAGCCCAAACGATAATAGAGAAAATAGAAAAAATATTGAAATGGAGGCAAATGGGATTATTCTGGCCTGCTTGCTATTTATTTTTCTCGTACTGATAAAAACCTTTTCATGTATTTGGCGAATAAATAGGAAAATTCTCTTCTGACTATGTATTTTTGCTTATTATTAAAAATCTTTCCATGTACTTTTCGGCAGTAATGAAGATCTTCATTCCTGACTGCGTATTTTTGCGTATTAATAAAAATCTCTCTTATTCCAGTTATTTATTTAAGCCAATTTATATAAATCACGTGATTCATCGTATTCGGAAAGCACAATGCGATGATTAATCACGATATACGAATAAAGATACGAAAGTAAATTCAGTTCTCGTTTATTTCCACACTGAAATTTCTCCGTAACATCTGCTTCTGGACTTCCTGTGGATATTTGCTCCGGGTAAACTCGGAAGACCAAGTAGGTAATAATGGTATGCGTATGTGTGTGTGCGCGTTTGTGCGCGCGCGCACAAATCGCATAAGCCAAATAGAGGGCTGGACGAGGTCCTCGCTCGTCCGGCCTTTATGCTTGCGCCTTCAGCATCCCTGATGACTGCTCCGACGTAGATGGATATAATTACACAGTCGGAGTTAATAATCTGTAATTAAATTAAAATATCCCCCGGGAGAACGCACCTCGAGCGAGAATGAATTCTCTGTGTGTGTGCTTTACGAAAGTATACGCACTTGAGCCTCACTTCACAAAGACACGCGGACTCAAATATATTTATGAATATCATTCTTCATATAAGTTTCGTCTGATAATTTCATCTCCGTGTCCAAGATGCTCACTTCGTCGTTGTTTGCTCTTTCAAATCAAACTTTCTTCAAACTTTATTTTCTACAACTTAAAACTTCATGGAACTCTCACCGGCTATTTTCTTTCTGTAGACAAATTATGGTGGGAATCACAGCTTGAAGTAGCCACGCATGCGGAGTGCATGATCATGAAATCACACTGAAAGTGATGTTCGAACTTTATGTGCGTTCTACATTTATGCTACTTCCGATGCAAAGGATTTAAGTTTATCCGCACGTTTCGATGCTAATTTTACCCAATTAACGTGAAGCTGTAGCCCAATTTCCCATCTTTCAATTCTCTTTGCGCGAAGAAACTGAGGATGATGGAAAAAAGAGAGAAAAAGGGGATACTGATGTGGATAAACTTTGATGAACGAGCGAAAGTTGGCAAAGTGGACTGCATAGAACTGGCCTCGGGGCGTCGTAACCGAGATCCAATCTTTGTAGATATGCATTGAAGTATGAATACGCGATCGGCAATCCTTTTCGATCTAGATGAGATCGTATCGGTTCAGCCATTCGGACATGATTGCACTGACACTAAATAACTCAATTTCTAATTGAATGAAAGACGAAAAAGTTTATCTTTCGTCATTTTTAGTTTATAAGCTTCCGCACATGATTTATTCGTATCCTCAGATTCGTTGAATTGGTGTCGAAAGCGTCGGGAAAAAACAAAAAAAAACAATTCTTGAAAATATTTAATCTCGCTTGTCCTGATTTTCAAGAATCATAAATTGCTTCTCAAAATTTCTATTCCGTTGTTTTTCTTTCGTTAATGCAATTCTCGGATGGGGAACGTTACGAAGATGTTGAAGGCCGTCAACCGCGAACACGGGCCCGGGAAGTTGGCACTCGCGATAGCCTCACCTTTGCTCAAAGTTCCGCGACCACTCACATTGAGTGGATTTGCAGCGAAATGTACCGCGAAGTATGTGCCAAGAGATGGAGAGAAAAACGAAGAAGAAAACACAGAAAAACATTCGGTTGCAGAGGAAACGAATGAAAAGTGTAAAACAGTGATGACTTTTTGCACGAATATTTACAATGAAGTTGCGTCAGCTCCCAACGGTTTTGGGTACAAAAACAGTCTCACGCGGCAAGAAAGGATCGGTGGACCAGTTCGAACACCGTAGATGTTCCAGGCTCCGGAATAACACGAGTGAGATGGAGTGATCGAGGGAATGTTTCTCGGTGGGATACACGTTAATGAACGCGATGAGGAATGTGGGATACGGGGAATGTTGATAATCAAGTCTGGACGCAACGGAGGAAGGGTCGAAGGGAGAAACGTATAGGATGAGGTATTCGAGACATTCTCATCGTCTGATGGTGTCAACCTCGCTCACTCTTTCGCTATCTCACTTTTGTAAACAAGTGAGATATAATTGAGACGGTCGTGTAAGGTCTCCGGTTTCCTCCCGGGGTGCGAAATCGCAGCAACGAGATTCTCGCACTCTCGTACCTTTTCTTCGTATTATATTCATAGCCCGATTAACAAGACACGCCTTTTAGCAACTCTCCTCACCGAGACGACGACGACGACGACGACGACGACGACGACGACGACGACGACTGAGAGAGTGACGACACTTTTCACGTTTATGTATGTATATAAATACCTATATACATATTCATTTAGCACAACGCCTGGGAACTCGGGTCTTGATTAGTTTTGTTACGCTCGTGCCACCGGGGAACCCTGCCCCCTCGGCCCTCACTGGCCCCTTTCACCACCTTCTCTCCTCTCTCCTCTCTCCAACTACGGAGAGTAATGTTCATCATTTAATGCAGTCCGCGCGTCACACACCGCGGCGAGGAGCTTCCCAGATTTTCACTAAGCTTCTCCTGTTATCTCTTCTTTCTCCACTTGTCTCAGTCACTGCATTTTCCGTCCACGTTAATCCACCACTTTCCGCTCCTGCCCCCTCAAAAACTCGGGCTCCTCTCCCCCATTACGTAAGCCGAAAGTGCGGACGAGGCTTCCCTCCTCATCGCAACCGCATAGTGCAGAATATTCTATTTCTGCCCCGTACGTTCGTTGACGCATCACTCCTTTTTATTGTGTCACGTATTACGCTCATACGAGATAAAGAGTACTCTGTTTTTAGGTTAAGCATTTTAATATTTATTTCATTCGAAATTTCACTTGAAAAAGTATCTCGCTGGAAATGAGAATTACGTTTTTCTACGTCAGGAAAATATTCTTTCAACTGTGATAAAAGAATCGCGGCAACGATCCTTTTTCTAAAATCGTCATTTCTACGTTTTAACCAAATTGCAACACGGTTGAAAGTTTTTCTTTCCATTGAACATTTTTTTTCCAAACATTTTTATACCGTTGTTTTTTACATTCAAAAAGGGATATTTTTGCGATATTTTTATATAAATATTGAAAAGTTTTTTAAATCACTGGACGGTTTCGATGCTCGTGTTTAATTTTTGTTGGGTTTGGTTGGGTTCTCTGTCCATCAATATTAGTGATGGAGTTTTCAATTCGTTGGAAATCAGAGCACTCACCGAACTTTAATATTTATGGAAATCGAAAATAACGAATATGTACGCAAACACCGCGGTCCGGCAGAGTACGCAGAAACATCGTTTATCGTGAATTTGATGTAACTCCAGTTTTTTTCCCCCAACGTTGCATGAAGATTAGCCAAGTACCATGATTCTTGCTAATGGAACGTACATTCTGAATTTTGTTGTGTAATTTTCCGTTATTTTCACCAACATTCTGCACGGAAAATATGTAACCCAGAGGCCGAGGTCGACGCATAAATCTCAGTTTTTGCTCGTCCAGGCAGTCGGGGATTAAAGAAAAGACTAATGTAAAAAACATCGCCAAATTTTTCCTAGCACTGAATATTTAAAAAATAATCCCCGAGAACAGTGCGTTCTTCTAGGATATTAAAAACTTGGAAATCGTAATGCGAAAAGTGACTTTTCGAGAGTGCGTGGTTATCGTTTATTTTGGTCGCCAAATTAAGAGGACTCTAGTATCCACCAAACCATATCAGAGAGCACAATAACATCCAATGTTCCTTTGTCTTATTGGGCAGGAAAATTTGCACGGCTTATGTGCATGACCAGGTTCATGAATAGCGAGCTAAAAAAAATCAATTGCGATAATTATGCGTGTGAAAATAGTCGTATTTACTCTTCATTGTAAGCGATCGAATCCATCATTTTTCTCGAAATAATGTTGATTTATTGTTTCTTTACAATTTGAAGCACGATTCAGAGCGATATTCATCGGAGATAGATTTTTCCAATTTTTGCTCACACGATATTTTCATATTCATCGAAAAACAGGATTCATAAATACCAATTTTTCGACGTACGGATTCGTTCTATCGAGTTAATCGGCAACTAGATGGCGCTTCGACGATTACCCTTTGGGAGTTTCTGCGATAAAGACGCGGACACGAGTATTTTGTGGTTTGAGCAATAAAGATTAGTGTAAAAGAAACTTATTTCACGAGCTTAAAGAGAAAGTCTTGGGAATTCTGTACGAAATATGTCGCAGATAATCGGTTAGATTTAGCCGTATATACGATAATGGTGGAGCTGTAGTGTTTACGAAAAAAAAGGTAGAAAAAGGGAGTGAACTGTTTTCTCTCTAAATCTTTTCCCTTTTAGCAGTAGCCACAGCGTCCTAGTCATTGTCTCCTCTTTATTCGCTCCCGAAAAATCGCGTCGACGTTGGATTTAGTCCAGAGTTACGGTTTTTACTACATCCCGGGATTTTCATCCGGCTTTAGCCTACCTTGCCAATCGAATTCGTCGGACCCTTTCGACCAGCTCCATTTTGAGATAAATAACTGGAAAATAAATAGCGCGGGGACGTTTCAGCCTCTTTTTTTGTCTGGATTGCGTCGCTCTTTGCTTCCCCTTTTCATTATCCGTTCTGGTACTTAGCCCTTTACGAGGCCAGTTTATTCGGACGTTTATGTGGACAGTGTTTCGAGAGATTTTCCTAAACATGCCGAATTTTCCTCGTTTCACGAAAATATTCAGCTACCTGGTGGAACAAAGCGAGTTCAATTGACTTTTCTTTACGTTCATTTCAAAAAGACTTTTAATTCAAACTTTTTTTAGCCCGTCCGTGCTCTCCTCGCACTTTTCATTGATCCTACACAACCCTTGTACTTTCGAGACTCTCGAAGAATTCACAAACTCGTAATTGGCAAGTTGCGATTGTTCCCCTCGGGGAGCTCCACGGCCACGATTTATTATTGATTTGATTCAGCGCGGAGGGCCATCAGGATCGTAGCAAAAGGGAAGGACCAAGGAGGGTTGAGAAAACGTCGTGGTTCCTTCTGTTTCAAACTAACGTACATTAATCTTTCGAATCTTTTCCCTTTCTCGTCTCTCCTTTCCTCTCTTTCCCGATGCTCTCTGCTCTCCTTTCGGCCGTTTTTTTGGCAAGGACCCACAGGGATCACGTGTATCCGCGAGAATTTATTTCCGATATCAGATATAGAGGGTCGTCGCGACTGCATCCCTCCACTTTTTTCAGCCAAGCGTCACCCCTGTTTGACTATTTTTTTTTTTTTAATCAAAGTAATTCGACAATTTATTTTATCGCCGTTTTACCCTTCGAACTGGGAGGGCAAACGAATAGGAAAACTTTGTAATTTATCGATTCGTGATTCGAATCGAGCCATTACGCATTTTTGGATTCGTAATCCTTTCTTTACGTGGCAGAACTCGACGACCAGACGAAAGAAATTAGAGAACAAAACTCATTTTAAAATGTTCGTTTGCTCGACCGAGTCCTCGGTTTACCGTGAAAATCGAAACTACGGAGCTCATGGAGTGACGCTACGATATTTTTTGGAGGTCGAAAAATGGTGCCTCGTAATTGAAAGAGCACACGGAGAGAATTAAACGGTAATATTTTTCCGAAATTCACTGTAAAATTTACCATGTTATATTCAACTGCGCAGGGACAAGTTTACGAAAAGTATTCACTCCTGTAACGCTCTGGAAAATTTTAAATATTTTTCAGTTTATGCCAGTAAACATTGCGAATAGAACGTCAAAATTTATTAAATATTCCAGTAAAAGTTCTTACTTGGAACAACAAATATTATTATAGAAAAATTCAATTTTTATCCCATGAACTGCAGCTCGTCACCGCACTGTCGTTAGTCAAGGTAATTTTTCAAATTCAATCCTCTCCGTGTATAAATATTAGAACGTGAATGTCAAAACAGATTTCGTTTAAAAATTCGAGCATTCTATTTTTGGTAGAAAAAAAACTTTAATAGAATAAGAAGCTTTTGGCACTCGGCAAGGGATTGAATTCGTCCTAAACGAGAGAGGCAAAATTCCCTTTTCAGATTTCAATTAATTCGCAAAATCTCGAGTAGTGAGGGTATACATAGAGAGTTTTTGATGAGAAGTTGGACGAGAGTTTCGGAGCTTAACTCAATTATTCATGCATCTACCTCTAATGGTCAGACCGCATGGACCACACGCGAAGTGGAAATAGTTGTCGCACCGGACGAAAATCCTGGACGCGTATTATACTGCCAGCCGCTGTGCGATCTCGTCGTATTTCGGAGAATCGATTTCGAGCGAAGTGACAGTCTGTTGTGCTGTCTTGTTGAAAATCGGTGCATTTCTGTCCGCGTCGATCAATTGGATTTCGATCATTTTCCACTGCCATCGTCGTCTTTCGATTCGGAAGAAAGTTCCAGCTATGAGTGAAACTGTTCTTTTTTTTTCTTTTTTCATTCGAGACAGAAAAAAATAATCTCCGTTGGCCAGACGCAGCGGCGCACTCGCCTTTCATCGCAGTCCCGTGAAAAAAAAGAATCAAGTCCAAATGGACTCCCAGCTTTTTTCAAGACTCCATAAATTTCCATAAAATGTATAGCCTCTGCGTGCTCCCTTCTGCCCCGACTCTCAATTCAGGAAGGTTCTGAGCAATATATTAGAAAATATTTCGCCAATTTAATCGCTCGCGAAATACGAAGGGAAGCAGGCAAAATTCGGAGTGAATTTTTCATGCTTGTCGAAATTAAACGTTACGATGTATTTTTAATATTTATTTGAATGTACTTCACGATACAAAAAGCGGGAGTCTCGTATCGGCATCGAAAATCACATGCAAATGTATATTGAATACAAGAAACATCTTCGATTAGATATTTTTTCACAGCTGATCGTTGACGAGTCTCTATTGTGTTAAATTATAAAGATTATACATGTCGGGATGGCCAGGAGATGTACAAAGGTCGTTAAAAAGTCGGTAAAAATCGGAAGGAAAATTCGTGAGATAGAATCGTGTCACAGAATGTCGTAGTTCTAAAGCGTACTGAGTTGCTCACGTTATGTGGCTGGATAATACTTTGATGAACGGAATGTTTGAAGAGAATTACAATTTTCCATGTCAAACCAGATAGACACAGTTTTAAAATCGTCCACTAGTTTTGAGATGGTTTCGTTGGCAGATTGTCGTATGCACATGATTCGAGATTTTTCTTCTTATTGAACATTAACGAACCGGCCACCGTTACCGTAACGGTAACCTTGCAGGATGGGCTGACTGTTGGCGTAAATTGAACCAGAACCACGCACGCCGAGACCAACTCCTACGCTTACGGGAATGTTGCTAACCAACTCAGCATTGTATCCGGTGATCACCTCGTCGTTCGTCCAGTATGGAGATTGAGCAGCGATGAGGGTCTGTTGGGATTTGAGTTTTGGTTACCGATCGACATTTTTTTGTGCAAAATCCTTTCGGGTCGACGATCAATTAAATTTGGAACTTTACACGTTGCTTCTAATGCTTTCACTTTTAAATGATTTTTCATTCGAGTTTTTATCATCCTTACCGACTGACGAAGGAGGTTGGCGTCACCGCGACGAGCCACGTAAGCAGCAGGAGCAACGGCAGTCAAGATGGGCTGCTGCGGAGTCAAAATTTGAGTCGGTTGAGCGATCTGGACGGCTGCGGGTCGATTAACTTGGTTGGGGGCAGCAGTCGCGACGACTGTATTTCCGGCAACGTTTTGTCCTCTCACGCTTATGCTAGGATCTTTCTGGACAACTGCGTTGAAACCGTTCACAGGGTCGGCGGCGTAAGAAACGGTACGACGAGAACCATCGGGCTCGACGAGACTGTAGCTCCCTTGGACGACGTCACCATTTCGAGTTTCTTCTTGAGCTTTGTTGTCGCCTCAATTTTTATTATTCGTTAATATCTCATGATTTCGGAATCTATTTCAAATATGCGATCACCAAATCATGCAAAAACTCGGGAGCTTCAATGATTTCGGTCGACACAGAACATTTTTAAAAATGATTTTTTTTTTTTTTTTTTTTAATTTAAAATCGGCGGTTCTGTTAATGCGTGGTTTTTATAACAGAAATAATTTTTCCATCTAATCAATTGTATGAACCCATTAAAAATAACGAGCTAAATGAAAAACTGTTACGTTCCAGATGAACGTATACGGACAGATTTTTTATAAATTCAAACTTTTCGATAAATTAAGGTAGATCATGCCCGAAGGGTGTCTAAATTGGTTCGATTTTTACTTCCTAATGAAAGATATAACCACTTCAAATTAATGTCAGAGTTATTAATTCGAAATTGTAAATAAATTTGTTCAGCTTATTTTTTGGCGAGTGAAGTTACAAGCCGTTAATTAATCGAGGATCCATCAATGACTGAACCCAAAATTTTATGCGTCCCTGGAAAAAACACTATAATTTTTTATGTAAAAAATCGCATTAGAGAGCCCAAAAGGCAAACACAAAGGGAAATGGATCAAGAAAAAAGTATTAATAAAAAGACAGAAGCTTATGACAGGAATGGCCCGAGCCAAGAAGAAACAAAATGCCGAAATAAGCAAATGTGAGGTTATATGAGTGCTCATTACTAATTTCATTTAATCTTTAACGCAATATATCTTTATTACTAGTAAGACAATCGTCTCGAATTTTTTCCCAAACCTTTATTATAAGAAAATTTGTAAGAAGCCTTCATTCGTTGTATGGAAAAATAAAGGATTTTTTACGCATAGTCCCTATAACATTCTGTATTTTTCTTCGTATTTAACGTTTATCTCAATAGCCAATAAGACGAACCCTTTAAAATTTGATATGCGTCTTAGTCGACTACCCATTGAAACTCTGTGTAAATTTCAAGTTTTTTTTAAGAAAATCGTTTCGTGCGTGATCTACCTTGAAACTTTTGTTCTTTTTACTGCTTGTTTAAATGCGAGTAATTTACCCGTGAGGCCATCGGCAACGCTGTAGCTGAAGCTGTATTGAGGGTTGGCCTCGTAACTTTCGGTTCTTACGACGGCAGTCGGTTGTGCGACTGCAACAGTTGTACTCCCCGGTCCGTGGATTAATCCAGCATTCGCGACAGCGAGAAGCCCAGAAATTACGAAAAACTATAACATTTTAGAAGTTGTTTTTTATTCGTTGATCTAATTGTATTTTTTTCGAACTTAGTTCGAAGGACGAAGCTCCATTTCGATGATTTTTACATTAAAAACGTGTCCACGTAAAAAAAAGTCCGAATTTGAGAGAAAAATACTTACTTTGCAAACCATGTCGAGAACTGAGGAGAATTCGGATTGAAGTGCCGACGATTGTGTGCCTGCGTAGAGCTTTGCATCGCTCTTTATAGCGATCCGATCATTCCTCGTTCCCCGCGTCTGCTCTTGCAGTGCGTTATTATTCCCTCGCTAATCCTCTGCCACGTAAGACCCTACGGTAATATTTCCTACGTCATATATTGTTGAAGCGAGGTCAAAGATGAAATTGGAACTCGATACGCCTTCACCGGATCGGTATTGAAGGCGCGGGCGCAGTTCGCAGCGAACCATACGAAATGATTTTTACGAAATTGTAGCGAAGACATTTATCAAAGTTGATTTTTCGTCTGGATCGCGAATGACATTTTCCTTACGATTTTTCCATTTGTGATTCAAGCTAGCATCTGCTCTTACTTATCGTACTTTTTTCCATTCGTTTTTTTTCTCCTTCTTCAAGGGTGAAGATTCGATTTCGATCACGAGTATATTAGATGGTTCCGCTCTCTTGTTGGGTTTAGGACACAGGGAAAATGGGAATACGTTGTCGTTTCGCTGGCTGGCTGACTTATCTCGATTTCGCGCTGTCGATCGAATTTTTCACGAACTCGCCCGGGAAACCACTGCGCAGATTTATCTTTCCTTAAACATGAAATCTATCACGGTACAAGAGCGAGAACCCTATTCTTCTCTGCTCGAGTGTGCTGTATATACGTCGAATTTCCTTGCAGAGTTAGGCTATATAGAAAATGCTTGGCGCGTGGAAAGCGAAGATCGGTCGCTCATTTGGGCGCGCCCGCCTTGGTACCTATGGGATTTGCCTCTTTCTCTCTCTCGCTCTATCTCGCTTTTCCCTCGTTCTGACTTGATTTAGTCGATAGACGAAAGTCAGAGGTACCGCCTCGAATTCCCAGCTCGATCGTTTTATTATACGGGAAGCCTTTAAATCGACGTCGCTCGCTTGGATTGACTTCTTACTTTTTCGCAAACGCGGGGGTGCCTCTAGGAGCACGGTACGAGCTCGCAGAACGGAAATGGCTCTTGTTTGAAAACCTCACGAGCATGTGGCGCCAGCACTCTTTCCACATTTATTTTCCGTCTCTCAGTACTCCCTTAACTCCATTGTGCTTTAGTCGCTGATGCACAATGAGAGAGTACATTTTTAGATGATAAACATCAACTTTGGCTGGATCAAATAAGCATGAATTCCGAAGAATTTTAACGTGGATTCTACGTTCATACTTTATCGACTCCGTTTCAATTTAATTGTTTTTCTCTTAATGTTTATTTTGATCTGGACCTGCGTGAGTCCACACGGGGATGTGGAGATACGTTTTTAGTAAATGAAGAAAAAATTTGTGGAGTAAATGCAGACAATTCCAGTGGGTGAGCATACTTTGACTAGGAAGTTACAGGTGGGATATAGCATGGTGAGTTTTTATGGTGTCTTCCTGAGATGGGTACATAATGTAAATTTAATTTAAACTTCCTGCATTATCGGCATCTTTCCGAAGGCGAGGAAATCGTGCAACGTCTACTCTCTACAGGAACTGAGGGAAAAGTGGAAAACTCGCATTGTGGTAACCGGTGCAGAATCGTTGGCACGGAGTGAGACGAGATTTTCCGGGAGGATCGATCGAACGAAGATGAAGAGGAAAGAAGAGCGAGAGAAAGAGAAGAACTATGGAATCTCTACAGCTTTGATTCAACCGGAAATTACGTGAAATTCAGTGCTGATTATATCACCAACTCTCGAGAGCGGCCCTCCACTCTCTCAAACCGATTGCTTTTCTATAAAAGAGACCCAAGAGTCGTTTTGGGTCAAAAATAATTATTTTCAATGGAGCCACCTCTTCCCTGCTTCTCGAACTCTCGATCGCACTCTTTGAGAGCACCTCTTATCGATTGTACTTAAACGAGAGAGGCTTTTTCTGCGTCAGAGATAATGCTTTAATGGATCGGAAGAGACTGCGGTTTAATTTCCTTTTATGGCCACTATCTAATCCAACGGAATTCATTTTTCGGATATAACCAAAGGGAAAATGTACAAAAATGGTGATAAATCGACTGCGAAAATTCACCTAAAATTATATTTCCAACTGAATTCATATTATTTTCACTCCTCTAAAGTTTACCCGCCCTTTCACGTTCTTTTCTCCTTTTTCCCGGAAAATCAAAGCTCTTTTGCGTTTTCGACAAATTTATAAACAAAATACTCCGATCCTTCGAAATATCAAAAGTCTAATTCACACCAACCCCATTTTTTTACGACTATGGAATTATCGTACTACCAATAAAATTAAGACACACTTCAGGAACACTTTTCGATCGAGTGCACATAATGCCAGTACGAAACGACAAAAGTAATAGGAGCCTAAACCCTGCTCGGTTGAGTAAGTTGACTGCAATTTCTTCATGGCACTAAAATTAGTATTATTCGTGAGATTATGCAATGATAAGTAACAGATTATACATATCCGGTTGAAGGCAGGGACACGACGATGGTCCGAGCGCGATCGTATGTGGTCGCGCGAGGGAGGTCGTGGCTCGCGGAAGGCCAGATAGTGTTGTCTCGGTTCATCTGGGTCAAGTAACTCTAGTTGTAACCCAAGGAGCTTGTAGTTGTTTGAGTGTATTAATAAGAGCGGTGACGTCCACAGGCGTAACTTTACCTGCAGTGGAGACACGAGTTCGTCGAGGTGCACGTGCGTTAGCCCGATGAATGCTCATCTTTATGTGGGCGTCGTTTACTGTTGACCATCAACGTATATCCGTACGACTGAGAAATTGGATCAGCAGCCGTAGGACGAATGACGCCGGATACTCGTACGCGGCAGTCGAGATTTCCTTACGATGAAAGAAAAAAACGCGAGTGTGGTGTAATCTCGTTATAAAAGGGACTCGAACGATTTCCAGCAGCGTCATTCAGATCCCGGAGCTTGCGGCGACCGATGTCGACGTAGACGATGAAAAAGTCATAGAATAAATCTCTTTTTTCATTTAATGAGCACTCGTCCTATATAATTATGAAACTTTTCAAACTACCATATGAAAATCTTTTCATGCTTTTTTTTTTTATCGTTTATTTGCTATTTGTGGATGGGAGATGAACGCGACTTGTTTCAGGCCACATTAGTATTGGGGTTTAGTCATGCGAATGCGGTCTCTCTATGGCTCCTCATTTTCTCCTTTTTGTTCGCTACAGATCGAGAGCAAGAGATCGCGAGGGAGTCGGGTGGAGTTTTTTCGCATTCCACGGAGCCACGGAACGCTGGAATCTGGTTGGAAACGTCCAACTGATGCATGCATATGTGAACGGGTATACGTTTGAAGAAGCAGCTGCTAATGTTGCGGGCTAGTGTCACTGGCCTTTTCTGTGGCTGCAACCCCAATAACGATTTCACAGGGAGAAATGTGTATCCTTGCGGTTGACCCATTTATGGCAAGGAGGAAAATGCTTTCTCGTGGTGTGCCAGTCACTGTCGCAGCGTCGTTATTACTAACGAAAAACAGTAAAACATCGGACGTTGCTGGTACGCACCGGAGCTTAAGCTGTGTTGTTTCTCGCTTTAACGAAAAGAACAAAGGCAAACTTTCATTTGAGTGCGAGCAATTGGGACAAATTTTAAAACGAATATCGAGTGAATCTTAGAGACCACGGGAACGCGATATCACAAAGCCCTTGTATATACACAGAAGGGTTTCAGCTTGGCTATTAAAGTGGAGTACTAAAGCCCGCGAATAGCCACGAATTAAAATGTTTCTGGGATGCACGATGATCATTATGCTCAGTGAAATGCTCTCGCGATGCGAGAAGCTCGTTCGCTTACTCGGTCCTCTGTACCAGAAAGTCTTCGCGTATATCTTACGTATGTATATATATAACGTGCATATATACGTGGTTGAAAATCCAACCGAGTGAACAGACGCTCCGTATGCTCTCGACGAAACTGGGCCAACTGTGTAAGAACATTGGGCGAATCTCCAGAGCTTCGTGTAAGCACTTGCCGCAAGTGTTCCAACGACTCTACTGCTGCTTTCTCTCCCTCTCTCTCTCTCTCTCTCTCTCTCTCTTTCTTTCTTTCTCTTCCTCATACACACACAAGACCCACTCTGTACTTCTGTTTAAAAGTATTCTTTTTAACGTTTCTGTTAATGGCCGGACACTTCTGTCTCCGTAGAGGGCCCTTGCTATCGCGCGACGATCGTATTTCCAATGCACGTAACGCTTTTCTGCTCGTTCTTTCGGAAATCGGGTCCCCGGTAGTACCATTGGCGAATTTGCAAACATGGCAATCTGCTTCGATAGAGAAAAAAAAAGAATAAATTATTTCGTTTGAAAATGCGAGCAAGCAATAGTGTAATTGATTTTTCAAGCTATTTTGCATTCAAAGATACAGTCGAATCGAACCAAGAATTGAGATTTTTCACTCTCTGTTGTCATTTGAGGTTTCTCAGTGTCTTGAGACAGCTCTGATTGCAAGGATTTCATGCGCAGCTGCTGGTGAAAAGATCAGAGAATCAAATTAAAGCATACAAGACGAATGCAAGAGGTTCCGGGTAGTAAAATACATTCACAGAGAGCTCACCAAAACTCATGGGGTCGAACAACTGGTTATTGTCGTTTCTGAGATCACAGAGGAAAAATATATATCGTACGCGCAAGGATGATATAAAATGAGAGAATGGGAGATGTATGAGACGATACGAAGACTAGAATAACCACAAGAAACGGGGCAATGCTGGAAAAAGGGAAGAATGGACGGAGAGTTCTGGTATCGACGTGGCATGTCCTAGAGAGCAACGATGCCAAGGGTTTTCTAGTCGTGGTCGCGTCCTCATCGTCATCGTCGTCGTCGTCGTCGTCGGCGGTGTCCCATACTCTTGTCCCTCGCTCAGAGGAACCTCTCGGCGTCTGCAGTGTACAGGATTTATTTGCCGGATTACATGCTCCCGATAAGCGAAAACAAAATAGAAGAGAACTCGAGAAGAGCCAGTCGGGCGGCTGACTGCTCGGTTGGCTCGCTCGTTCGTTCTCCTGGGGCTTGGCCGGGACCTTTCTTGTTGTGTGCTGCTTGCAGGGTGCAAGCGAGTCGTAATGCTCGTGAGTCCTCTTCCGCTGTCTCTCTCGCTCTCCGTGTCTCTTGCTTCGATCTATTTGTCGAGCTTTCATCCGTCGCCGGTTCTCTTGGCTAGATTGATAGAAACGGATTGCAGAACTCTGTTGCGGACCGGTAAAACAGATAACAAAGCTATTCCGAGGAAGAGAAAAAGGCGTGGGAAGAGGATAAGGAGGATGAGGCGAATGAGAACTGAGTATGATAGTGGGAAGGGTTGCCGAGACGGAAGGAAAAGAGAAAGAGGACGGAAAAAGTTCAACAGAAAAAGAGACCGAGGCGCACGGAGGCAGAGGGAAAGAGAGAAAAAAGCCAGACAAACACGTCACAAGAGAACAGAGATGTGAAGACGAAGGGAGAAAATCCGCCGTAGAAAAAGGAGTCAAGGCAGAGGGACGGATAGCCAGTTGGCGACGCTCGCAGATCTCGCTCAATGCTAGAAGAAATAGCTGGGGAATTAGTCGATTGAAAGAGGCCATCGTTACAAGTATACCCGGAAGAACTGCTCCGGTTCCTTCCGCTTTCTGCCAAACTGGTGGCAAAGAGAAAGAAAGTAAATAAAATTGGGAGACAGCCAGAGAGAGAGAGAGAGAGAGAAACACATTCCTCGATCTCAAAGCTCACTAATACGCCATTCCGTTAGGAACTCGTCTCAGAATGCTCATTCTCATCGAAACAAATAATTCCCTAAGACGCCTAATGTAATTGGCAAATCTATTTTTCCCATACTCAAAAAACACGAATATTGGGTTTCGGCAGAAAAAAAATTAACGACTCAAGTTATAACGTCGAGCGTAGATTGGATGAAGGAAACGGTGGAGAAGAAACGACAGCGATCTTGAAGAAAAGATAGGATGATGGAAAATTGGAGTAGTAGAAAAAGAGCGGAGGAAGAGAAAAAAAGCGTACAACAGCGAAGGGTGAGCACACTTTGCGATATCCCTGTGTGCCATATAAACCCAGCACATGCCGTAGCCTTCTTGAATAAGTCGATGGGCGGGTAGCGCGTCGTCTAGAAAATGACTTTCAGCCGATACAGGCAATTCTGCACGGACCCCAGGAAGAGGAACATCAGGCTGAACGCCGGGTGATTCCCCACGCGCGCTTTCCCTTCATCCTTCGTCTTCGTGCCGTCTCCTTCAGAATTTTTCTCTCTTCCCTTCTGCCCCTTATCTCATATGCCGTTTATTTCTACATGATCTTATTCTCCGATGAGGAAAAAACACATGGCTGAGATACAACACAGCAAAGTTTGCTGTCTATCAATATAAGGGCAGCTTCGTGTTATAGCGTCGGAGAATCTCGATGCACCAATCATTCCCAGATCATATTTTATTTCCCCGTTACAAAATACGTATTTTGTACTTGTCTGCGTCTAGCAATATTGGAGAACGGATTTTATACGTTTATATTACGGCTCGCGGGTATTAAGTTATTCAGTATTTTCGTGCACAATGCACACAGCAGAGCAGAATAGAAACAAAAAAATGAGTAGAATTTCACCGCTCAGTGCTTCAGAACAAATTGGGGTGCTTCTCATCCGAGGGTGAAACACACTTTCATCCCCTGTCTCCTTCGACTTCGTAATTGCTTTTTTCTTCTTCTGCTCGCGCTGATTGCATTTCCGCCAAGAAGCCACCACATTTTGCTTTTTCTTAGCCAGTAGACTCATGCTTTTCACATTAACTTCGTCGATATATCATCGGTTAAATTTGGGATGATGGGGGCAGCATCGATTGCTTCAGCGGTTAATAAGCGTTCCGGCATAAGCATCTCGCCGAATCGATTACGGCGATTCTCGTCATTAACCATGAGACGTTGGAATATCTGCCGAGCCATCTCCCGTCGACATATGCGAACGAGCCTTTGTTCCAAAATCAAGTGAAATTACAAGTAGCTCGTGTGTGTTTTCTCGTATCGATTTTACGGATATCTCATCGCACATGATTCTTCTATGCGCTCGTACAACCGGCAAGAAGTTTTCGTAGGATCCCCACACACGATATATTTATAGACTTAACATCTGAGAGTCGCTCTTTCTCTCCAGGGAATCCAGCGAGAGAAGTGGAGATCCACATATGAAAGTGAGAGCAGGAGGCACGTAGAGAATGAGGTTGCTGGTATACGGCGATCCTTTTTGAGTAGCACGATTTGTATTCAGTGTGTTACTATCCTCGTATCCGATGTTTCGACATCTAAAAAACAAACTGCACAGCCCCGTTGCCGATCAACATGCACAGGAATCCTCGGCTACGTGCATGCTCGGCGCCTTCCCTATGCAATCCGATCTATGACCTCCCTTCAACATCGCACATCCAAGGACTGCACGCACACACTCTTTCTCATAGTTTTAGTATCAAACTCGTTTTATGCCCTCTAGCATTTCACTAGATTGCGGAATTTGACGGGAGGTTTATGACGAGAAAAATCTCCAAAAGTTGCTTCATCGCTTGTATCGTTTGAAATCGAAAAAGCGAATGATGGAAATTGAATCGAACACATAAACCAACAGCGTGGTGATATTCCCTCGGTTCTGGTTCCGGGAGTGTTGCACCGCGTAGAGAGTGCTACAAATTTTCTTCCTTCATTATCTCGCGTTTCGTGTACACCCAGAGTCATGTACAAGAGACTCGTAGTCTCTTGTACATGTACTAGTGTATATTTTTATTCCGGGGGAGAAGAGTCTGCGTTTGCCCGGGGCGCATAACTCGTTACGCCATCCGGAGAGAGTACCATCGCCGAAGACAAACTGTACGGTCAGACGGGCAGACAGACAGACAGACGGAAATGTGATGTCTGTGGTTATGCGCAGCTTCTGTTCGTTCTCGTGTATCCAAGAGGATGCACTCAGACCGGGACTCAGACGAAGACCGCGGGCGTGATACGAGAAACCATATCACGAAGACTACCCTTGGAATAAGAGAGAGCCGGTGGCGACGACGTCGTTGTCGTCGCGGTTGGCATTTCCTCAGTGCTCTTTGCTCTCTTACCAGCTCTCAGCGAAGCAGCTCATTCCGCGACGGGTTTGCCTGCACGCATCAACTAGCACACGGGACACAACGTAAATGTACGTTCAAGTGTCGAGCGTGTATGTTCAGCGCGTTTTCTCATCGCCTGGAGCAAGTCGGGCAATCATCCAAGGAGAAGACGTTCACCGCACAGCAAATTTCTCCCGGCCCCTTAACACACATAACCTTCTTTACAATCCACAACGAATACTCTTGTTGCTTTAACGCGGGCTTTGGACACCCTATCAAGAGTGTGAGACAAGAGCGCTTCGAGCACTCTTAAGGGTGTAATGCACCCTGCTGCGACAGCTGCAGGATCGCGTATTCGCCCTGCTGGCTTAATGTAGAACGATATTTTCGTCTTCTCAAGGTGTTTTCGTTGAGAGCTTTCTTCGATTTGTAGTTAGTGGAACATTGATGATTTCATTTATCATCCCACAAACAAGCCCAGTCGAAGCTTTGCCCACGTGCAGGAATTTCGGATATCAAAAAGATTTCTTTTTCCGCGGGGAGCAGGCTCTCGTGCTTCCAAACTTTGCCAGCTCCCAAACAACGACATATTTTCCTTCTACCCCAAAGCTCCCGGAACTCATCGAGCGAAACGGAGAATTACACCGCACGAATTGGCTTCTCCACGATGGCGTATGGTCTACACCGCATTTCGTAGATCCGCGGTCTCCATCGTGCAATTCGAATTAATGAATTTATGCGTCGTGGATGCTCATAATTTCGGGTGAACGCGGGGGGCTCTCGCTGCGCGCGTTCGCGAGAACTGCCTTTCCGCTGTTATGAAACGCGCCGGTGTTATCATGCTCTGCACGATCCGGCCAATTACCAAAAACAACCCCTCCTGCATGCTCCACGCCACCGCACTCCCCCCCTCGATTTTCTTCCTCCCCTTCAGACCCTTCTTCACCGTCCTTTTCATCGCTATTACCTTCCTCTCTAATTTTCTCTCGTCCCCCCCCCCCCCCGCCTCCTCTCCTCCCACTTTCCCTCTTCCCCACTCTCCCTCTCTCATTCCCTGATTATTCTAACGGAACACAAATGCGCGTGCACGCTACACCCGATGCTACTGTGCTGCGCCTATCGTTCTCTCTCTCCCGACGCACAACAGAGAATAATCCACAATTATTCCAGCCAGAAGCAGCCCCGTAATGAGCACCGGATATTTCGGTAATACAAAACGAGGGAGGAGGGCTGGTAATAGCGATATACTACTCTTGTTGGCCATATATATGTATAATTGGGCATGGAGACTCGCTCGGTTTAATGTCAGCACACCCGAAATCCTCCTGTACGAAACTACTAAACGTGTAAAACATCGACGAACGCTTTTCCCTGTGTACTCTAATATCGTACATATTCCACAAACATTTTGCTGATACTCATTTTGCTTAACTCTCTCGTTTCAAAACATGTTACGTCGATACGGGCTATTTAACTCAAAGCCAACAGATTTAATGCACTCGGTGTGCGCAATGAGTGTGAGATAAAATAAATTATGCGCTTTGGTGCTGGGTACTGCGAGCGACTCGGTAAATCTTCGATGTTATTATGGCTGCTATTAAATTATGGATTAAAATCATCTTTCGATGAGTAATTTCATAATGGAGCATTCGATTCGATACTAATTCTGAGCTTGATGAATGATTGATTATTATTCGTAGATTCATCGTGGAGCTAATGGTTCAGCAAGGAAATTTAAATTTTTATAAATTCTATACTTTCATTCTGTTATCGAAAGTTGAGTATATTTTTGTTGAAAAATTGACAGATTTTTCGACGAATTTAGATTTTTTTGGCGAGATGTCCTCGGACCGGTGTTCACCTCAATGTCTTTTCGACTAATAAGTTCTTTCGAAATGTTTTCTCATCAGCATTCGGTGCCGAGCCCCTGTCGCATCTGCTGATTAAGCACATTATTAATAATATTCATATTCACTGAAACGCTCGCGTTGAAAAAAACGAAATGATGGCTAATTTATACAGTCCGCGAAGTAAGTCTAGCCATTCACGTGGACTCGGTCGAGCGTTTCCCAAATAAGGTAGGCCTGCTCATGACTGGATTGAAAGGCCACCCAGAATTCACACAGCAGACTCGTAGATTTGGTGATACTGTCCAAAGACTGGAAAGTCACGTAATTCCCGACTTACGATCCGCTAAAAAGGTGCTGTTACATTCTCATCTGTAAGCATCCTCGTGTGTCTGTTTCCATCATTGTTGAATATGCAATGAGGGCTAAAAATCGGAATGAACCAAACCACGAAGGTTTTGTATACGACGTTAAATGACTGGCTAATGCGAGCGATAAATCTTGGTGTAAAAAAAAAGATTAACAACGGACTGAGTGCCTGATAAATGAGTGATACTGTGCCAGTTTTATTTCTCTCGGTCACGGTAAAACCTGCCGAGACAAAAGTTTTCAACAGTGAGATAAAAACTTTTTGGAAAATCGTGTTCTCGTGCAAGGGAGTGCGCTGTGTGCGAGGCTTGCGAGGGTGCCCAGGAAATTTCGATGTCTAGCAAAACCTTAGCGCCGCCTCTGTTTATAGATATACGTTTGTATGTATTCACAAACGTATAGATGCATCCTTGGCGCGCCGAGAGCCGACCGCAATTCATCAATGACCGGTGAATCGTACACGAAACACCATCGCAGAAACACAGGCCAAAGCGTTTGGCGTTGTTATCAAGATCGGCTCTCTCCACCGTGCTCGAACTCTGTGCCAGTGAAGATCGTTCAGGGAGGCGTGAGGATCGACCTGCTGGCACCGATCCAGGCAACGTTCCTGTAACAGACAGAGACGACGTTATATAGAATCGCCTCGGGAGTGTGTTTTCGTAGATTTCTCGTCAAATTACTTATCGATCTGGTCAATTAGTCTTGAGATATGAGATTATGCCAGCGTTGATTTTACGAGTATTCGAACATCTTAATATTGGTTACAGGAGTATTACAATGCTTCCGATCAAACCTCCCTTCGATCATGATTTTTTAGTGATTTTCGTTTATTCATTTTTATCGATTTATTTAATATTTTTAAATGATGATAGTTTTATGAACTGTTTATAGTTCAGGTCGAATTATTGAAATCAAACCATCGATAGACGTTTCATGTGTTACAGAAACAATAGTAAATAAAAATCTAGGTAGACTCTAGTTATAGAATAACTGGTCCACGATCTTATGGATTGAAAACGAGACATCGAGTATGCGAGGTTGAAAAAGCACTTGGTTTCGCGAGCTGTTATCATTATTCAAGCTTTTACCATATGTAAGTGCAATGTGGAAAACAAGAAAACCGGGAAACAGTCGAATTCGAGCAGATAATAGGCATGCCGTTAATCAGAAGAGATGAGAAACAAAATATTTTCGTTTTTAATAAAAAAAAGTATAAACTTTCGAACGATTCGTTGTTCATTGAAAGTTCTCTTTGGTGTACGGAGTACTCGAGTATCAAACGGGTTGGTTAAGATGGATAATGGTCTGTGCAGTGGTCTCTGAGGAATCCAAGAGCCGTTGAGAAGCAACCAGCAAAAGTGTATTCGGTCTAGACCTCTGTCAAACTGTCCCACGCAATTTCGCACCAGTGCTGGTCCCACAGGGTGCGTTTGCATAACGGCATAAATCGACGCTAGATTCGGGACATATTTATGCGCGACGGCGACATTACCTTGACGTCCCTCCAGGGTCTTGGGCTAGCCTAACGCAAAGTAGCCCCAACCTCGTCGGCGGCGACGGCGACGAGGCATTACCTACTCTGCTTTGGGCTTCCGGTGGAGGGGTTCCGTAATTCGCTTTCGCCAAACAGACCTCACCGTCTATTTATATATGCAAGTGCAATGCTTATAAACGAAAAGGCATAGCACGAAGTTTCTGCACCTGGCAAGTCGAGCCTTTTGGCCTTTTTGGCTCTCATCACCTCGTGGCTTCACTCTACATACTTCCCAACATCAGTCTCTCCGAGCACGCACCAAAATCACACGCACACCTTTGAAAATTCAATTTTCGAGCATTGAATATCCAAGCGAGTTCGTCCCAGCCGTTCACTCGACGAATTTCTTTATAGAGCAAAAGACTCGACGTTACGTTGGCACTTTGTCCTTCGTGAAAACATCCAAGCCATCAAAATTATTTTAGTCTAAATGCAGTAATCGCATGTTTTATTAATGCATCTAGAGACACAGCAGCGTCTTGACGCCGAGCATGAAATAAATGTGAATTATCGCTCGACTCGTCGCTGGTGGAATATTTTTGGGGATGGTGATCGCGTCTGAGTGGACGACGGCACATTCTGAAGCTCATCCAAACATCGATTTTTTTCTAACCGTCGCACATCCCACGAGGACGAGGCGTTCTCTCTTTTTCTGTCGCCTGGGACGAAAACTTTCGAAAGATCCTACTACTCCAGAAGAAGTTGCTTGTCCCCAACGGTATCGAGAGTTTACAGTCCGTTTGAAAAAAATGATAGTGCACATGGTCGTTGGAGAATCGGCTCGAGTAATAAATTGCCATAGAGATGCACGTGCATCTCGTGCACGGAGAAAACGGGGCCGAAAATTCTAGAGGAAAGTACTATAAGAATATCTGGATTGCAGCATTAATTCGAAGAGCAGTAATAAGAATTTTTTCATTCACCTTAGTAAAAAGACCGCATTTTTCTCTATAAGCGTAGTAAAAAATGTTTTCAGTCACTTCTAATGTTTATATTGCTAAGTAAGCTCGGGCAACCCTGAAGAAAAACTATGGTAAAACGTCACACGTATTCGGTGGATATTCGTGTATTTATCAATAGAATTTACTATGCTGACAGTCAAAATTTGTGATTTACAATACATTTCCATTTATTATAAGTGCTAGTCTGACATGATGAATAACACTCGAAAATAAAACGAAATATAGTTCTCACGTGCATCACTTTTTACTATCCACATAAAGCTGTTGAGAATTCAAGGAAAGAAAAGTTGGAAAATTGGAAAAGGTGGAAAAAATATTGTGTTGTTTGTAATCGGTGCCTAAATACTGTGAAAATTTTTGAAAAATAATATATTTCTCACTCTAAAAAACGAATCTGTTTTATCCGTGTAGATTTTTCTCAAGCGTCCATAAAGATAAAGGTTTAAATGGTTCTTAAGCCGCGATGACTGCAGAAGTTCGAAGTCTCAAATCAATAATCGTCAATAAAGCAATCATACTGATAATAATATTGGAGGGCATGTTTGAAAAAAAAAATACGAGAAAATGAGAGACGATTGAGGGGGAAGCATTAATAATTTTTCGTTTCACAGAAAAACAGGCGTAAAATAAATCTGAAGTTTTTGACGAAATTAGCCCTCCAAGAATAAAGAATAACAGAACTTACTTTAATTAGAAAACTTGTGAAAACCTCGTTCTATAGGTTCAAATATTGATCGTCGTTTCCACCCAGATATTTCGAGAAGCTCCCCACTCTTAAATAACACAAAAAGCGTGAAGATCACTCATTGGATTAATTTCATAACCCAAAACAAACTTTTCCTCCCGGAGATAACGAGGATGACGAATTACCATCGCTTTGTACAGTGGAATTTACATTTTTCAGGGCCTCTTGCAAGGCTAAAAGTTTGTTCAACGTTATTTTAAAAAACAATAATATCCAAGGAAAACGCAACACACAAGTGTCGACGATTTCGCTTTCACGCAAAGGGGTCACGCCTATATTCGGAGCTTCTGCTCCAGCTTTTAATCGCGAATATCCTAAGGGACCTAAGCCGGAAGAGTGGAAGAAGAAGAGAGATAGTTAGTGTACTCCGGCCACGAAAGTCAGAGGAATACGAGGCCGGATTAACCGGGTACGCGCTGGGAATAAAAGGAATTAGGGGATGACGTTCTCGGGTTATAGCGCGCACTACAGATCCTCTGTGGAGTTACGCTTCGCGAGAATACCGGTGGTTGTGAAATGGGGGTGAAAAACGCCAGGGATGCTCGCGATGTGTGGCTTCACCGAAGAAAACCTAAGTGGGAAAGGCAAAAGAGAGAAAGAGAAAGTACGAGAATGGGAAAGAGCTAGCTTTTCTTGGGTGAAAGTTGCAGGTGTCTATAGGAAGTTGTAGCCTAACCAAGGAACGAATGAGAATGAATTCATCTCCTCATTCATACATAAATATAAGCTCATGCTGTATATTATTGTATTTAGCGACGTAGGAAAGACCTTTAGGAAATTAAGGAAGTTGAGGCATTAGAATGAAAATGATGTCACCGCTTTTAAACCGATTGCATCTTATAAAGTGAAGTGTAAAAAAAAAATCAGTTAATTTTTCAGACAGTTTAGGAGCGTCGTTGCTGAGAAAAATCAATAACAATTTGGGCCAAATAACATGTAATCTTATGGAAGTCAAGACACATTCAGTGATATCTTCGTTAAAAATGATGCTAAAAATATGAAATTTTTTGGGCAACATGAGCAAGGCTTGCCGAATAATGTCAATTTTTTTCAGATTTATTAGGAGATTTGCTGAGATTATATTAATAATAATCTGTTTTCCGTGCAGTTTTTTGATGCTAGGATCGTCACTGTTCGTGTTTTCAACTGAGCTTTCACCAGTTTTTCGTCCTTTTTCCCCCAACTTTTCTTTAAAGTGTATGCAACATTGCCAAACTGTAAACTGGCCTAACTTTTGAAAGGTACAGGTCATCACTTTTGGGTAAAAAAAATGACTGTACAGCCTCAACTTCCTTAACCGCCGCGTTGCAGTCAAGAAGAGGATGAAAGTTTAATTTTTTTTAATCGAATTCATTTTCGATCTTTCGTTTTTGACACTTTTTATATGAACGAATAGTATATTTTTCGTCTACTTGATGCTCAAGGTCAGTATTTTTGACAATGTTTATAATCCAGAAGTAAATTTAAGGATGTAAAATTTTGTTTCTAAGGACCATCGGTTCCGAATGCTCAAAATTCATACTCATCATTCGACTAGGTCAGCTTTTACCTATTTTATTGAGGCTTGGTCATGAGATGCTGCAAAGTGAGCAGAAATGAAAACAAAAAGATTTTTACGTTAATTGAAAATTGTTCACGCTAACGAAACATTCAATGCATTTTTCCACACTGTTTGAGTTTTTCAACAAAAATTTACACACGAAAAAAATCGTGAGCGCATGACACGTTTTTTTTTCTTTCCAATGTGATCGTTCTGAAACCATTAATTCGGAATATTCGTTTATAAAACGACAGACTTTTTATCAAATTCTCCGACATAATTGCTGGGAATTATTGCGAACGTGTTTAAAGCAAAAAAAGTTTATTTTGGAAGCTCTGTTAATGGACGCAGGTCATGTAAAAATCGAACAAAGTGCATAGCGTGAAAAACCGGTTAACTTACAAAGTCTCGCAGCGAGTAAGACCATTCCTTAGAGATAAAGAGAAATATGTACTTTGTATATAAATGTGAATTGCCATGCAACGGATTCGCGTGTAATTTGTATTCCGTGTGTTTCGCGAGCGATGGGGTGTCGAGTTTGTTAGAGGCAAGCATTAGCGGATTAGCTGGGAGGCACTCCGAGCGTGTATGCTAAATAGGATATTGATATTCAGAAGCGACCGATCACATTTAAATACGGTCAAAGTGTATTTACACGAATGGTGTTATTTTGCTCAATTGGTAATTTTGCTGCGTGCCTTGAAATAGCAGTTTCTTTCATCAGCGAGGGTACTGTAACGTGATTTTCATTAAGTCGTTCGTTTTAATGGTCGCGGCGACGGAAATTTCTAACCTCCTTGAAGAGATCTTCATATTTTTGGGGCGAGGCTTTATTTCCGGAAAGGGCGGAGTCATTTTGTGGGCTCAGAGTATCACGATGATCATTTTATCTTGCCAGAAGTGACTTAAACAACGAAAAAAACATTCGCATCGAGCGCGGATATTTGATGTGGTTAAATAGTAAAATGCGAAACTGTGCTGTCCTTTCTAAAAGAATCACGCAGGGGCGAGAGCAATAAACGATCCGAAATGGAAACACATTTCGTTCGGTTCAGGGCAAAAGTCAAAGCCCCAGCGAAAGTGCTCGACGGGATGCTACAATAAAAGATCTCACTGCTTTCACTGTCCGTCACGCGCTTATTGCCGCAGAGAGAATCTCGGAGAGGGGTCTTGGCTCGCCTTGCCCTGTCGGAGAACTTTGAACTATCCGCAATTTCTCAAAATGACTTAACGCATTTCGCACTCCTCTTGTACAATGATGACCTGTGAGACAAGAAGTTGGTTGGAACCGACGACGGAAATATCGTTGCAAGTCGATTTTTTAGGAAGAGAAAATTCATAATCGTATTTGTAAGAACACAGTGAAACAAAATTGCGATACATTTTCGAGCGTCAGCTGATGAATCCATTGGTACAAAAGTTTGTAAAATTTTGAATAATTTCGTTTGACAGTCTCCTGTAAAATGGGCGTTTCCGTTGAGGCGTGTCACGGGAGTGAAAGAAATTGAAATCGATTCGTAATTATCCATCCGGTAGTCCGTCAGACTCCCACGTAAGAGTGAAGCGGAAAGGTTAAATGAAACGCATTAAATACGCGAAGGGAACATTAAATGTTGAACACACCCCGAGGCGAGCGATGCGAAGTCGAGATGGCAGGTGAATTGCTACGAGCAGCGAGAGAGTTGCATGGGTGAAGTTTGTAACAGCAATTAAACTGAATCTACTAGATTTACAAGAGAAATGCCCAGAACCTGCCTCTTCTCGCCATGGGCTAAACCGCGCTCCGGAGAATTCACTCAAAGCTGTACATCCACTGTATTTCGTCTCGTGTATTATATCGCAGACATCGTGAGTCATCATTCACAGTAGAGTAGCCCACGAAAATTCCTCTTTCGCGAATATATACGAAGAGAAATGTCGGGATATGCTATAAGCGTGTTTTATATGGCTCCAAAAACTGGGATGTATATAGTGCATTCGAGAAGAGGATTTCTCTCCCCCTCTCCCTTCCTCCATCCCCCTCGTATCGATATTTTTCTTTGGCACACTAGGATAGAGCTCCGTTTCTCGTATTTATTGAGGCCATTTTTATCCTCCATATAAAAATGTATTCAGTGGAGTGTCGGTGGAAATTACACCATTCCAACCTGTCCCTCTCTCTCTTTCCCTCTCGATTCTCTTCCTTCGTGCTTTCTCCATCTTTTTTCCTCTATAAATATGACCTCGCAGGCTCGATGCCCTCGGATTCGGCTGGCGCGCCAGAAAAATCGTGGCCATTCGGGGTGCTAAGGAGAACGATTTGCGGCCACCGACGGATCGAGTTAAGCTCTCGAAGAAGATGGATCGTAACACATTTCGCATACAGTCAACGATGAAAGTATTTTCCAACGTGCTCATAGGCAAAATCGAGCCTTATATTTTTTCCAGATTCATATTCGTTGAGAGATCGAACCAGTGAAATCGCGACGACATCAATCGAGAAAACTTCCGTCGTTTTAATTTTCAACTTTTTTTTCATCAGTCAAACGTTCAACATTCAACTATTTTAGTGCTATAAAAATGGACAAATTTGAGTCAGTGAAAAACGTGTGGCATATTCAGTGTCAAACTAGATGCGAAATCGTGAAGAAACGAAGAAAGTTAATATACGATTCAGCGAAGTTTGACAGCAAACATCCAACAAATATTCCGTTATAGGGAAAGTGGTCTTGCATTCTCAGAAAAACTTTATTATAAAAGAAATAACGTATTTCATTTTCAGCACTTGGTTCCTTAACATGACTATATCATGGATTTATGACTATATCACTGTGCACGGAGAGAATTAATTCTGAAAAATTACCGTCCAGTAACGATAGTGCGGTGACAAGCTGCAATTCATAATCTTATTATTGTGGCAAAGAAATTTAATTTTCCTGTGAAAAAAATAATATTCATTGTTTAGAGGAGGCACTTTTACCGGAGCATTTAGTAAGCTTTGACGTCACGGTGAGTTTTACCCCGCCGTACTGCAAAAATTTCCGTACGAATGTTTATGCTAGGACGCGGTTTTTCCCATTATTTTTATATGCTCAGCCTGAAGTGTGTAAATCACTGTTTCAGTGTGCTACGAAATTTGGAATCAAGTGATCGATACCTGCGTTAGGGCAAAGACATTTAACCGCGACGCACCGTAAAATTCGCCAAGCATTTTGTAAACTTTAGTACACGTACCGTGAATTTCACTATCTGCAATATTTACTATTACAAAACTGAAAATTCCGCAAAATAGTGAAAATTTAACCGTGCATTGCTGGAATAAATATTTTTCGTTAACTGGTCAGTGAATTTACAGTGAATTTCACGCTAAATATTACCGTTTAATTCTCTCCGTGCGAGATTAAAAAATTGAGCCAAAGCTGAATATCATTATGCATGGTTTCGTGAAAAAGTAGCTGAATTGATGGAGAAGAATCTTAATACGATGAGTTTATAGTGATAGGAGAAAACGCTCGGGCAAATTAACGACGGTCTTGTTTCCCTCAAGCCGTTGTTATACAAAGTCTCTGTCCGCGTTCTCGAGTGTCGGGGCTCTCAAAATCGGGCACGCGAAAATCTTATTCACCCCGGGAGAACGATATTATACGAGCTCGCGAGTGGGCGTCGAGCGGCGCCACGTCGCAGCTTTTTACTATTATTAAACATTTTCCCTCAAATATGTAGCAACTCCTCGGACCCACAATTTATAGGCAATATCCTGGCCTATTATTCCCGGCGAGTGAGAGCAGTTATGTAAAACAAACCGGGTCGTCTAAGTCATCCCTTCGGACCGGCGGATCTTCGCGGACGAGTAACAGGAGGGAATAAAACGAGCGGGAAAAAAGTGAAACAAGAAAGGAAGCGATAATAAAAAACCTCGGTATAGGTTATTTTTGGTGACACCGAGTAAAAAAATGGGGAATAAATCTAAAACGGATGTAAATTTCCTGAAATTCAAACAGCCATGAATAGAATTCGGGAGCTATTATTTTTGGGAACAAAGTAGAGAAAAGAAGTACCAAGATTGCTGTAAGCTTGTGAATAAGGTTCACAAACCTCGTCTTTTTGAGGGAATGTCGTAACATTCCGATTGAATATGTTTCGCTCGAATTTACCGGCAGATCAATCGCATGCAATGCAATAACCCTAAACAACGTTTATCTGCATTCAATCTTTTTCATGTACAAGGTACATTATATACGTGCAGAAGAACGATCGTATGCACGTGTGCCAGAGGGTTGAAAGACGAGGAAAGGCCTTTTGTTTTACCCTCTGAACTCGAAGCACAGAGAGTAGCTTTTTGGAAGGGGTCTTGAACGCTGCTGGAACGTCCGTTTGTCCGGCCTTGTCGGGTCTGCATCCCATCCCCATGAGCCCGTCGCATTTCGTAGAGACCCAAAGCATCTCCCCATAAATAAGGGATGGAGTCCAAGAGGGAGCAAGAGGGAGACAGGAAGAGGGCAAATAGAGCTGGGAGGTCAGAGGGAGAAAGAAAATCTAGTCGACCCTCGCGTCTAGTCCAACGACTGTGTAACGGCATGCGAGCCCGTCGCTTCAAGCCCCGGATATAAATACGGCCTCGCGTTTAGGGACATTAAGTTTCGGAAGGGATACGTACCGGTCTCTCACCCAGGCTAGCCACGATGTAATATGGTCGCTGTCCGTTTTCACACGAGCTTCGATCCATATTCGAGGGAGGACTAAACAGGCGTATATGCTTCTACATTTGGATTGATGCTACGCTCATTTTACGGATGATTTATTCTTTGATATAGACCTATAATTTTTGTCACATCTATCGCATTCTAACATCCGAAATTCATGGAGCATTGGAAAAAAATGAGAGTGATATCGGTACGTGGGATTCTTCGTACGAAAAAAGTCCTCCAGCAACTAGGTAAGGGAGTTTATTTGCATAAAGATGACGTAAAAACAAAATCCCATTCACACGAAATCCATGAAAAATTAACACTGAAAGGCAGCGTCTTGAAGCCGAGTAATGAAAAGAAAATTCTCAAATGACCAAGCCAAGGCTCGCAGAGTTTTCGTACTCGAGATTCTACACGAACCACGTTGACTCGTCATTGCTTTACAGTACGAACACAAAGTTTTATTTTGTACTCGTGTTTCGTTATTTTTCGACTGCCATTGCCTTTGTTTCAAGAGCCGTCAGGGGGTTCGGACTGGTGTATGGAGACAACGGTCGTTTGGCAAATTGTCGTGGCCTCGACCACTGAATCAGGAGGGCAGAGAACTTGGTCATAGGAATTGGTCGGAAATCCTGTGGGGGATAAGCTCGCAGTGAGAGCAAGAGAGCGAGCGAGAAGAGAGATGCAGAGCCCCGAACCTCTGTCCGGGCCGATAATCCTTGGTGAACTTGAGACAATATCGATTCGCATCGTCAACGATCGATCTTATATAGTCATAGGCGAATGTGAAGGTGGATACATCGAGATGGAACTCTCACCATAACAGGAGATATAGGTTTGTTGGGTGATTAGTGGGAGATGGTCGGGAGAGCGTAACGAGCTTTGGCTACCAATTTCGCGGAGTTCGACCGGAGAGTTCACGGCAGTGCTTCAGGCGCACAATCAGACCTTACCGATACGAATCTCGTGCTCAGCAACAAAATGGCATCTTCCATCAAACTCGAGACCGGGGAACTATGGAAATTACGACCTTTTGATTGCCATCCAGGCTTTCGTGTACGGTTAACTATGCTTGCGGAAGTGCGTGTACTCTGGAATCTCTCAGTATCAGCGTATATGTTCGTGCATATGTATGCGTGAGAAATTTCATGCTTGTGTCGAGATGCGCTTCTATGCGAAGCTTATTCCACTGTTCGTGATTGCTGTAGTTCTCGCGCTGGATTTGATATAATCGTGTAAGGACGGGGAGCAAGGAGGCGGGGGAGACGAAGACAGAGAAATTCTCGTACTTCAAGACCGATGAGATGCCTCCGTATCTTTAAGAGTCTTGCCCTAGGAACGTACCTTCGACAAATTAAATTTATATCTGATCGTAGGATCACTGAATCTGGGAGCTCCTTCACTTGGAATCACAACCTATACGCGGGGAAAGTAATTATTTATAATTAACCGCAAGATTTCATTTTGAATGTAGGGACAAATCGATATTGAATTTTCATTACGGTTATCGGAGCTTTGGAAATGAAGTTTAGAATCGATATTATCGTAATTTTATTATTCGGAATTAC
The DNA here is from genome assembly GCF_019457755.1 of Venturia canescens. Classification (NCBI taxonomy): domain Eukaryota; kingdom Metazoa; phylum Arthropoda; class Insecta; order Hymenoptera; family Ichneumonidae; genus Venturia; species Venturia canescens. The sequence continues at coordinate 3,510,824 of NC_057421.1, read as the reverse complement.
GTTAATTGGTATGTGATTCAATTGCTGACTAAATTCATTGAGATTGCAAGATTTTTGTTTAGCGAGTGCTGCATCAATAGATCGAGCCAATATTTGGCAATAATTTTGGCAAACGTAATGAATTCGGAGCTCAAAATATACACGCGGCCCGGTTCAAAGTAAATCATTATTATTCTCATATAACATTGGAATAATTGGTATGCGCAGAGTGTAATAGCAGCTTGCTCGGTGATACTTTACGTCTGAAAATATACTCTGGGTGTATGAAGCGATAGCCATTTATTATATTCTTAATAACTAGTCTGACCAGCTTCATCCGTTTCTCCTTTAGGAGAGAGAAATGGCGGGAGTTTTGTGTGGGATGAGACGCGACGAGGAGAACATGCACCCGTGCGCCTCGTTGTCGTTTCCCGGCTTGCAATTTTACACGAGTGACAAGCTCGCCTCTGTATCAGCTATTTCGTTTCCCGACATATGCGAGCTCACAGTTTTAACGTTGCTACGGACAAATAAGAGTGGATAAAAAAATAAATGAAGCGGGGAGATCTGAAAGGGCTGACAAAAAAGATCGCTGTCGCGCGCCCTTCTCTAAATTTCTTCCGTATAGCGACGTAAAAGTGAAAGAGCATAGACGCAAAATAATCGGAGCGAGAGCCGGAGCAGACTTCTCTCTGTCTTTCCTATCTGCGATACGTCATCCAGAATTGGCTGCTCTTCGTTGTCTGATTTTGGCAACCGAATACATTTTCCTCTTGTCCCCATGCGCCTTCCTCCAGCGCGCACGATTCTTTCATTCGTGTCTCGTCTTTCGACTCTTCGTCTTCCTCCGTGGCGTTCCTTCGCTTTTCCTCACATCCAATCGCCTCCGTTCATACGTGGTGAACGCGCACACACACACACACACGATACAAGAGGAAAGAGACTCTCTCCCGTTGAAACTAAAGATGAAAACGAAGGAAACAACATTTTTCGCTGACGTTAAGAGGCGAAACGAGTATCGGATTTCCGAAATTGGATTCCTTCCTTGTGGCGCCAGTTATGCTTTCGTATTATCCAAACTTTAGCCTTTCTTCCGCACATACACTCGAATATATACGCCGCTTTTGTAATATATAGTTGCATTACGTACAATAGGAATAGTTTTTCTTGCGAATCCCACCCTGATTGGGCCGCATAAACGAAATACTTTCGCCACTTTCGTATCGCATCTTCAGTGTCGTATAATGTACGTATATAACAAGAGGATCAGTCGTGTTGTTTAGGAGCAAAAGAAACTTGGACCGAGAGCCATTAAGCCATAGTAATCTCACGGGAAATCTAACATTGCCGAGGAACGTAGTTAATCGAAGACAAGACAAAGACGAGTATCTATGTATTTATCGATGTATATATATATATATTGAGAGTTATAGAAGTACACACGGAGAGAAAATCAACGAGAAACCCTGCTCATGTAAGTAAGTAGATTTATATATAGTGCGTTCTACCGTCGGAGATCAGTCGAAAGGGATCTGCCTCGGAGCATTCGAGCACGTAGCAGTTCTTCTTCTTTCTCTTAGTCTCACTTCAGCTCTCTCTAATTCTCAACAGTAGTACGATTTTGGTTTCTCCGCCCTCGTAATACTCGCCCCTTCCTCCATTTTCCTGAATTTCTCGTTTATTATTTAAATGGCTTATTCGGCGCCGAGCTGTCTTACGGGCCGTCACGTGTCACGTAGAAGTCCTAAACTATTTAGGCCCCACTCGCGATTCTCTTTCATTGAATTCATTACGGATTATTTGGACCGGACTGGCGGGAAATCCGCAACTGCCTTTTGCAGTAGCTTCTCAGCTACTTGCACCTCTGCGTTCGTATATCGTGTTTTTTTATTTTATTTTTTTGACTTTTTTACCAGCAGCCTAGAATATAACGATATCAGGGCTCGAGCACGTGACGCCGCGCGATTGATTTCTTTAATGTTTTTATTTTCACCTCGCTGCAGGATATTGAAGGGAAAATGTTTTCCGGATAAGACAAGAAGCTCGTCCCTTCGCAGGCGTTTTAAGGAATAATGTCGCTTGCACTTTCGGATTACAATCTTTATGGGACCCGGCGGAGAGATAATGGATTCCGCGGGAAAGTCGACCAGTCTCCTCGATTACGAGCGTGGAAGGACGAGAGGGCAGGTGCTTCTGAGACATTGATTTCCCGTAGATTGCTTTCGGTATTTTCGACCCTCTTCCTTCCTATCTCTCTGGCCCTGGCTTCGAATCGAATACAGACGGATCTTTGGTACGGAAAGAGAGACCTGATAAGAATTCGCTTCGGTTGCACAAAGGTTTTATTTTAGTTTTATTCTCAGCTATCGAGAAGCTTCGGATTTGGCAAAAATTTTACGATCTTACTCATTCCGGTTTTGGCATCATGGATTGGCGAGCTTATGACGGAGTGAATGACGTTTTTTTTTTTACACGAAATAAATAGTTGTTTGGTCTTGAAAATTTAATCATTTTCACACCGGAAAATGAATCACACTGCAAAAACAGTTGCTGTTTTTCACCTCTGCACAAATGCTGTGGCAGTTTTTGTGAAAAATTACTTTAAATTTTTCTGCGGAACAAGAAATACGTTGGTAGAATCGAAAAATAGAGAAATGACGGGAAATTCTTTATACTCGAATAAAATTTATGGGTTTACCGAGCGCAAGAAACAAAGGAGAAAGAGAGAAAGAGCGGAAGAACGAGGTGGAGAGATTTCCGAGAATGGAATGTCACTGGACAATCGGTCTATCGAGTATTGCCCGTGAAAATATCGGAGTAACAACAAGTTCTTGGTTCGTTCCCTTCCCCGATAAAATCTCGTGATCTTCGTTTCGTTGCGACGAGCATACAATAAAAGAGATAAAAGATTTGCGAATTCGAATAAGACGATTCCGCACTCAGTGGAGAAACGATATTATTTTCCAGTGCATGGAAAAAAGCCAAAGCGTTATCGCTCGTGAATTTATGTTACGTTCTCTGGATTTCTCTGCACCCTTTTCTTATCTCCGTCGTATGATCGTTTCTATTTTCTTGCATTTCGGCTCGTTTACGACACACATTTATATAAAATAATAGTTCGCTCGTGAGACACAAAAAAAACGTTAACGAAAATCTTATTCCCAGTATATCGAAGCTGAGGAAAAAAATTCTTCGACACACGTGACATTTTAACAGCCCATAAAAAGATTATGAAGACTTTTATGAAAAAAGACTGCACTTTCGAATGCATTTTTGTGCACTATTTCATCGCTCGAAAAGTGCAATTGCTGAATTATTAATGACGAGAGTGCGGCATTCAGAAGGCCGTTATTCCATCTTCCGACTCTTTTGTTCAGCTCTTGTTAAAAAATGTGCTTCGGACTCGAACGGGTGAATCAAATTAGTACTAGCATGCTGATGTACCGTGCGACTTCGAAGCATGTAGCGAAAATAACAATGTGCAGTTCTTTGATTCTCCGGTATCCCAATATATTTTCACAAAGAATTTCAACTTTGTTTTTCACAACTTTTGTGCAATATTTATAATGAATCTGAATGTAGCGGGTGATGGACAAAGGAGAAAAATCGTGGAAACATGAAATTTAATGATGGAGCAAATATTTTTTTTCTCGTTTCGGCCGTGCAACAAAGAAATTTTCTGAGGATATGAGTTCGGTGTATCATTGAGTCGTATCCACTCGTACATCGACGTGAATCTATACGCCCGATGGAAAAGAGCTATTTCGAGTTCGTGGTTTTTCCCATTCGTTTCCATCTCTACGAACAATATAGAAGCTTTTGGTTCTCACACACGGAAACCCTCGTGACTGGTAATTAAATGAACGTGACTACAAAATTGTCCATCTGTTCAAAAAGCAGAATCAACATTACGTTCAAACGGAAGTAAGATTTATCGCCACTGATAGCCGCGAAAACACGCTTTAATTTTTTTACAATTTGAACGTGGAACTTTCCAGCCAACATCAGTAAACCTTATCATTTACTGGATCTAGAATCAGATGGAAAAATGATGCTACATCGGCAAGCAGTCAGAGATTTTCTATCAAATGTCCATTTCCACTAGAATTAAATGGCAATGCCTTGGATTTGTAGGTAGCGCAAGAATCGTCGGGCTCCTGTATCTCAGTGCGAATTACCGGTCATTATTTATTACTCGTGGCGCACGCTGCACTCTCAGCCGGCATTATCGCTGAGATAATTATTTGCTCACAACTATACGTGTATGGAGAATCATGAGGATTCTTCGCGTCATTGACTTTACACGAGTATTCCACTCGGCGATCGTTAATAGCAAATTATCGTTTAAAGCGCAGGTTAATACTGTACACGAGAGGAAATGCACATGCCAGATGAGAAGGGCTGGTGAGCCGCTCGGGAGGTGGGCGGAGAGATATTACATTACTCAAGCTATATCATAATAAATAAACTCGAAAAACAACAAACGTGTGCTTTTAGCAGCCACGCGCAGTCTCGCGTTTGATGTTCTCCACCAGGCTTAATCTACCTACCCACTTAAATTGCGCTAAGATACTGATAGCATACAACCTCTCGAATTTCTCTCACTCAATATTGTCATTCTTTTCAAACAATGTGTGTCATCCAACACATGAACCATTCTTAACCAAAAATCCCACAAATCCTACTTTTGTTTAATCGAAGTTCGGATCCTTATTGAGTTGCTATTGAATTTGATGATTTTTGTTATGAGGACATTTTTATAGCATTCGTTCGAAAAATTGTGGAGCTGGTAGCTCCTGGTTTTTTGGGATCAATTGAAATTTTCAAAATGTTTTTTTCCTTCTTCTTCTATTCGGAAGCTCCATGTTTACTACACGATCATTGTCGAGTACGTACATTCATGTACGAAACGTTCGACGCCACTTACATAAACTTTCAGTGAAATGCTTTTAAAAGCTCCTACAATCTGTGGGAATTTTCCCTTTTCTTGTCTACCAATAAATATATGCAAACCTGTTGGGCCATATTTCAATGTTCGTATAGCGATTTGAATTTTTCTACGACATTAAATTGATTGTAATATTTCATAGTTTTGAATGAACTTCCAGGAACGTGAGCATAACAATCGTCTTTGAGTGACTGATTTTAAACTATTTTTAGTTTGGAGTACTTGATTGGGTCCGTGTCTATCGTTATATTCACTATTCTCCTGCTTCATCCACTGAATAAACGTTTTAACTCCGGTACGGTGAAAGTCTCCTGAACAGAGAAAAATATCTGCTGATTCAATGTTTAAAAAACCTTATAAAAAATTGACCCGAGAAAAGTGAGGTCTAGATTTTTAAACCCAGAAGGATCATGGAATGCTTCGTATACAACATCAGTGAAGCTGCGAAAAGTGTCCTCGGTATAATATAAGTTTGTTGAGAGGTGATTTAGAAAATTTGATGCGGAGAGTAAATTCGTCCCAACGCTGATGGTATATAGCTGGAGCGAAGGGCATTCAACGAGGACGAGAATCAGCAGTTGGTACAATCCTGCTATCTTCGGAGATTTTGAGAAAATTGAGACTTCTCTCCGCTCGGCTACCTTTTCTCCCAGTTGATTATTTTTTCCTTTTGGCGTCTTTCAACCTCGTCGTTGATGCCATCCGTGCGACGATTCTCTCTTCGTTGTGCACCTCCTTTGCCGTCGTCATTCTCTTGCGTCTTTCATCGTGACACGGTCCACCTCCGCGTTGGTACCGAGCAAACTACGTCCACCCACTTCCCATTTAGCGCGGAACACCTCGGCTCTGTTCGCAATCGAGCATTGCCCACTCCTCACCTTCCATGTCCCGAACGTCCTTTTTCTCGTAGCATCCTTCGCACTGATTTGTTCGTCACCACTTCGCGAATCATCATTTTTTTCCTTGCGAGTCTCCGAGCTTCTTTTCTCGGTTCAAAACTCTTCTATCCCAGCGTCGATTTAATTGATTGTTGTCTTTTTAAATTTTACTCAGCTTGTTTGACAATTCAAACAGTTTTTGTTAGTCTTTCATGAGCGCTGAAAGAATTTTATATTTCGTGGGAGCAGCGCACGAGCATAAAATCTATTTCAAATAAAGACACCATCTGACTGATGAGGACGAAACTATGCTACTGGTGGTTAAATGTTCCCATATGATCTCACGGTTACTACTTGCCTGATCCAACGTCCCATCTCAGTTTCTCCAATTCACATGGGAGCGAGAGCAGGAGAGTAAGAGAGAGAAAGGTGAGGCCCATGGACCCATGTCGTGCCCACTACCGAGATCATATCTCCGCCAATTACGCGGATCTCGTTGGGGCACTTTAATGACCGCAAACGAAGGCTGCTTGTCTCTCATCGCTCGTCTATCTTTCTCTCTATCTTCATCTTCATCTCTCTTTTTCTCTTCCCCGTGGTACGTTCTCGCTCCTTATACATTCATATCTGAGTCGACAAGGATGTTCGCAGGAAATCTCCAGTTGTAAAGTGTAAACTAACTTTATCTTTTTCTTTACACATTAAATTAAACGAATGAAGTATTTATGGGTTTTGGCCTAAATGTATACACCGTGAATGTTGATACGCATTTTTACATGTGTTCTTTGTAAAAAAAAGCCGTTTCGTCACATTGATCAAATTGTCGAGAGCGTTTTTGTTCCCTCAGCAATTCTTTCCTAGTGGGTAAGCATCGATTGTCTGCAAATATTGAAAATTTTATAATGCAGAAATTTCAATTACACATTGGTCGATATATTGGATGTTTAATGCTACTTTTGACAATTACAAGAATGAAGCGAATAATCGATCGAATTATTCGAATTCTGTTTGGATACAACAACGTTTCGGAAAAAAACTTTATTTCAACTAAATTTTTAAATAATTATCCATCAACGGTTGTATTCTATTTGAAAATGAAACGAGCGAGATCAAATTGCTTATAAAACGGCCGAATGGCACATGACAATCACCACAAAAGCATGCTTTGAGCACAAGTGTGGGTTGGAGTAATACAAAACACCGGCCATAAACGTCTGCTCTAATATAATTGAGTGCATGGATTTGATTGTTTTGTCGTCGCGATTCGCATAAAGCGGACGAACCTTTACAAGAGTTTGCTAATACGGAGAAGGATATAAAACAGTGCATTAGTGCGTGTTCGTGTTGAAGCTCGAATGTGAAAATCCGCCGTTAGAGTGAAGGAGGTTAAGTGACTCAGCGTCACCGAGAGACGTTTAGACAGTGATATTGCCCTGGAGGAAAATCAGACGGTGAAACTTACATAACTTGTGTGGTTTGCATAATCTTGCACCTACTTCCTGCAATAATCGTGCAATTCCCGGATTCGTACGATGGATCGTGCGAGTTGTGGGACTTTGTACATTTGCATTAGAGAGCATGTTTATCTGTTCACGTACTTGAGGCACATACGAAGAAAATGCAAGTTCCTATGAACGTGGAGATCGTTGAACGGATAATACTTAATAATATTACTTTGCTACCGAAGTTCCTGATTGAAGACAGCTTTACAGGTCACTTACTTTCCACCTTGATAATGCCTATAATTTGTCAATTTGAGAACGCATGAATAAATAATTGATACAGTGCAAACGTTTCATGATCAGGGCCACGAGCAAGACCAGTTATTTGCACATTTCCATTTCGCTGTCCAAGAGAAACGTATCTCTGCGGGACGTGTGGAGAGATTCCAAGACGATTATACACTACACGTTGAGTGAACGGAATGATCAGTTCCTTTTTTGAATCCTTCGTCTGGCGTTCTCTCTCACTCTCTCGTCGCCTAGCAATCGGACAACGTGTCTCGAAACCATATCTACATTACTCTCGAACGTGAATCCGTGTGACTTTTTTTCGCGTGTTTTCAGCGTGTGCGCTGTGAGCACACACCGTATGATCATCGGATAGGTCCCTGTTATGACAAGTTCGTGTCGATGGGCTGCAAACATCGAAACAAAACGAAGAAAAGGAAGCTGGGAGTTCTGTTACTATCTGCAATGTGGATTAATGCGAGTTTCGCAGGCTTCCTACATCCTCGTGTGCATGAATCCACTTGTGAGGATTCTTCCTTCGCTCGTTTTCTTTCCCTCTTGCTCTCATCGAACGACTGGTTATCGGAAATCGCGACCGGTAAAGATAGGAACGTTCGTAGCGGCGTCGTAAAAGTAAAATAAGAAGAAAACGAGGGAGTAGAAGAAGAAGAAGCTGCAGAAGGATTGTATATCCATACTGGAACGTTATCAGCTTCTGGACGGCTCTATCCGCCCGCCGTTGAGCTGGCTCTCTTCATCCAACGCTTTTCTACGGATACCAGCGGAGCTCTTCGATCCGAGACTCCCTAGTAACTTCTTCCTCATCCTTTTTTTCATTCTCTTTAACCAATGACTGCGAAGAACATCGCCCTCATGCTGTGAAAACTTGGTCTACTGCGTTTTCCTCCCGCTGCCACGAGGAAGCCCTCCTTTGCGCACGGAGATCGTATACATAATCCAAGAACCCTGCATAGTCCCGTCTCTCCTTTGTCCCTCTCGCCCTCTCTCTATCTATTTCCCTGGGCTGATCCCTTTACCGGAACCCGAGCATGCAGCTTAGTTTATCGAGACTTAGTGATAGTTACGAGGGCTCTCACGTAGACTTTTGCTCACCGCTTACCGCGGGAGGTTGTAAAGCAAAGCGCAGTGGAACATGCACGCATGCCGGGTGGCTTATTGCTTTCTGGTATGCTAATTTTTTATTCATGAGCAACAGAATACCGCGATGCTAGTAACAACATCGGATGATATCAACGATTATAAACAAAATAATGGATTCCCATCATGCACCTGTATCCCTCTGAAATCTTTTCATTTTCCAACACAAAAAATCCTATGGAATTACAAAATATATATGTTTATGGACATAACGCTGGAGACACACTATAAACGGTATTTAGTCGTAGGTAATCGGGTTTGATTGAATTGCGAAAGATCAAAGACTGAAATCCGTACCTTATAGCGATTGATCTGGGTGCTGGCACATGTAAATAGAAACATTTGTGCACGTGGAAGAAGAGAGCCGGACAGAAGTCCTTTTCGGCCCGAAGGAGAGAGTATTGAGAGCAAGTGGTATGGAATAGCTCAGCGAAGCTACGTTGCACGAGTGTAGAAGAGAGCTCACAGTCGGAGACTCGAGGAGCGATCTTTCTCGGCGGATGGTCAGGTGTGGTTTGCGGCTTGCCCCTCCGCCAGTTCTCTTTTCGTTTTCAGAGACGCAGAGCTCCGCGTGCTCCAGGTCGGGGGCTCTACCTCTATTACGACGAATTAATTAGGAAAGTCGACGTCATAAAACGATGCGCCCAGTTCTGAGAAGCGAGGTATACCGAGGTTCGTATATGCTCAGAGATAGAGAGGTTGGTGTTTAATTAATTCGAGTCTGGCGGTGTGCAGTGGACAAAGGTTCGTTCCAACTCTCTGGCAGGGGGGCATGGATGAAGCTCGACTCTTGTATAGAGTTGAAATACTCTTGGGCCTTGGACGTATAGGGTCATCAACGGAGCGATTTGGTCGCGCTCAAGACTGAATAAGATAAAGCGGATTTTGGCTTGTATATATGTATGGATATGCGATGCTATGCATATTATTGTATGGAGCGGAGCAAGAGATATAGAGATACTCGATTGGACTCGATTCTGTAGTATCTATTTTACGGAGAATGTTCTGCCACTACGAAAATGTATTCTTCCGTATACTCGTATATACTCGGATCAAGTGAGTCTGGTGGAAAAAGGGCGGATGTGATATTGCTTTGGCTGTTAAATCATGGGGCTCACCTTCCTTTTTTCCTACCGAGTAATTTATGTGTGTGTATGCGTGTGTGTTTATATATATAATGAGTGAGAAGGAGGAATGGAGAGACAGGAAAAGAGACGATACAGAATAATATCTACACTCGACTCGAGAAAAGCTCGGGTGCACGAAGCACCGAGTTATCCTATGACCGCAACCCTTCGGAAGTCGTAAAGCAGAAGGAGCACCAGTAGCAGTGCGCGCTGAGGAAAATGCTCTCGCGAACGGGCATAACGTAAGGCGAAGCCTGTAACTTGTGGCTCGGTGTGCGCGCCGAGAGACCGGGCCACCTTAAAATTTCCTATATCGCTCCACAGGAGAAGATCTTTACCTCTGTCTCTCTTATTCTCTCCTCTCTCGTTCCCGTTAGCACCGAGGATTAGGCGAGAGCTTCCTCGGACGCTCGCGTAAATTTCCGTATCGCTCTGGGACCGTATATTTCGAAGGTGCGATCGTAGATACGTATATATATACGTATGCAGATACGGGAGGATAGCACCGCTCGCGAATTTTCTTCGTGGAATTTACAACTATTTTATTCGAGAGCTTCCGGATGAGGGAGCAACGTAAGGATATTTTTTTCGTTTTTTTATTTCCTTTAATTCAGTCGTAACGGTTTTCCCGTATTATAGGACTTTCGAATTTTTATTATTCCACGCTTGGGGTATTCCGTTTGAATATATTCGTTGCCAGCACACGCTGCATCAAGCGCATCATGGTTTCTCGATTAAAGTCTCTTAATTCGAACGTTATATGTCTTCAGGCGCATTATTCGCTATAAAAAATGAAAATTTCAACTCGTATCCCCGCGACAAGAAACCTCTCAAGTTTAGGGATTCACTGTCTGTCGCACTTTATGACTTTCGGGCTGTAGCACAGCCAAACTTTTGGCATAATGGATAAAATTATTTCGCGTTTAACTAGTTTCGTCTGGTTTCGCGTGCTTATAAAATATCGTCTCGCATAACTACCCCGGACAGTTCGTCATTCTCAGTCGTAACCCACACTCTCGTTACGAATGTAATTGCGTTCTTGGTATTTTGCTATGGGGAACGTTACGAATGTGCGCAGCTCCCCCTCCCCTGCCCTTCTCATCTTTCTCTTCCTCCCCGGACCGTTTTATGTCTGTTTATTGTAGGAGACAAAAGCCTATAACATCCTCTCCATATATACGTACATGGCCAACGTTAGGGAAACCGGGGAAACGGAAATTTGCCGTGAAATTTTCGTGAACTCGGCGCCTGGTTAGATTCCCTCCTAAACATCACCCGAATATACTAGCCTTTCCTCCTGAATATGCCGCGCGGCGTCCCAACTAGTGAATAAGCGATACAGTCGTTGACCCTCTAAGAAAGCGACACTCTCCCATTCCTGGCGTACACTCCAGCCCTTCCATATTCAACCCAAATTGATACAAGAATGGCCAAGAATCGTTGGAGGATCAACTATTGTACCGCTCGCCTTTCATGGCTGAGGGCAAACAAAGTTCGCTCGCATAATCTCGCTATGAACGAGCAACGGAGAATTGTATCGCAATTTGGGTTAGCCTCGATTCCAAACTTACCCAGAGCGTGTGCACCAAGAGTTAGCGTATACTTTGGGGGTGCGAGGTCACGGTTCTGCTTAACGTTGCGAAAATAAATTTCAACCTTTATCTCGGTTCTCGTTCGGGAAATCTTCATTTTACTGCAGTCTCGAAAACGAGCTTCTCCAAATTTGCAAAATACGGTTTCAAATACGCTTTTGGCTTTGTTCAGTTTGGCAACATTTTTCGTGCCAACTTTTTTCCATGTCACACAGTCTCTTATTGCCTAAATCCATTTTTTTTGGGTTGTAAGATTACTCAAATAAATATAGTAAATTAGCGTATCTAAAGCATGTTTTCTGAAGCTCTTTAAAAAATTGACAAAATCTAAGGATTGTAAGAATCAGATTTTCAACTTCAGAAAAAAATTATCACGAAAAACATGGTAAACCAAGAAAAATGGTCACTCCGACAGGTCGAAAAATTAATAAATTACAAAAAGAGCTATTGATGTAGAATAAATCCATAATATTTGCAAGCCTCGTGTCTTTGCCTCGGTGTAACTCATGAAGCTAGTTTCGAGGCGATAAAAATTTCAGCGTAATCCGTGCAGGAATTCACCAAGTTCAACCATCACTTAAACTTACTTCCGAATGTGAGGTGTTCGGCATCGGGTATCGCAATATTTTTTCCGGCATGAGAAATAAACGACATTTTTTATTTGGCAGCTAAAAAAGAGGGGAAAGATCGAGGAGAAATCCCCGACGAGGGCTAAGAAAAAGAATGATGGTTGCACGATGTGAAAACGAGAGGAAAACACGGTTGAGACTTCTCGAAAGTTCGACAAGGGTAAAAAGATCCATCGTAAGATATAGGGGGGCAGGGGGAGAAAAAGATAAGGCGAGAGAAAATGGCGGAGCAGAGTGAGCATATATATCGGATTGGAGAGATAGCTGTGGATATTCAGGACTGTCAAAGTGGACCATCTGCGTACTGTCAGCGCACGCAGCCGGCTCGGTTGAAATATATTTCTTCAGCCCCGTACTGGCTATGTCCTGGCTATGAAAAAAACCTGGGGCTTCTGAGTTATTGGCGAAATGTGGGAGAGCAGCCGTAATGAAAAAATACTGTCACGCAGGTATCGAAATACGGGATGGGTACACGCAGAGAGCACATACAGCAAAGAGAAAAGAGGGAAAGAGAGACGGAGTCGGAGAAGGAGAGGCCGGATTCTGACGCTGTGTAACTGGCTGGGGGTTGTACGCCGGTGCTCGTTCGGGGGTGGGCTTGTCATCGCGATACATTTTCCTGCTTTTGCCATGATAAATTCAATATGCCCTCGGAAGCAGATCCAGACTGATAAATGCATCGTATAATTCCTTCACTCACATTCATGTGAATAAATACATACGTATATGGGGACTATAGACGAAAATGCCATAATCAATCTGTTTTATCTTACAGGGATGCTCAAGATTTATTGAACACTTTTCATTTCAAACACAAAATCAAGCCGACCGACTGATCACTCAAGTTCATCTTTTCGCGAGAATAACATTGTAAAATGGAAGTAAACAAAAATTTGTATGAAATAATATTATCAAATAGAAACAAATCTTGGGAAAGCTATTCGAAAAAAGATCGTATACCTCATTGCCTCGCAAACGATTGAACTCGCACAAGCATCAATTAGCAGGATCCATTCGAGTCGAGTACATCTAAGTAGCTTGCAGGAGGATTCTCAGAAAATGAGATAGGCGTCTCGTTGTCTTGAAGTAGTTTAACACCATATCATTCCCTCTGGGGGCTTTTCCCTATTAGCGTGTAGGTGAGACGATAGGAGGACGAAGAAATTGCTTGATGGGTAGGATTGGCGAGATACTTCGGGCATTAACTTCGTGAATGCAAATTCGCTCGACGGTAGAAAGCTACGAGAGAAGAGCATCTCAGCAACTTGCTACCTCTCACTGGAGATGGCAGGGGCGGAGTTTCATCTGCTCAGGTCCACACGCTGGCTCTCCAATTAATTACAGTTGTTAATTGGTCCGCACTAAGTTGAGTTGTATCAGTGGTCTCTTCTGTCAGTCGATTAGGTACCTCCTTCCATATGCTTCTTACACCATGGCTTAGGTGTATCGTTTGATGATGTTTTCTGTAGAGAATGAGAGCGTGAGCAAGAAACAGAGCCATCAAAGTGTTCGTATCCCCTCTTACAGCAATCGATGTATGCGTGTGTGTGTGTGTTACAAGAGGAATTCAGAGAACGTATCATAATTCATTAGAGCGATCCGGTGCCTAATGGGGTATCGGTTGTCGTTACCCTAATTGATTGCTATCTATGCAAGTCTGCTAAAGCTCATATTGAAACCGACCTTTTTCACCGTGTATCATGGAACCTCATTACCGTACTTAGCTAGTATTTCAACATTAATCCTTGTTGGAATGAAGTTATGAATTCAGCTGGGAGTCAAAAGGTATGGATCGTAAGTCTATCGTTCTTGAAACAGGAATAACCAAGTGAACGTTTTGAATGTGACGACCAAAAACATGTCCATTTTCTCCAGCGTCAAAACGTTCATTTTAAGCTTTAAGGGAAACTCGTAATGACGGATTGTGTCATCATATCAGTATAGCCAGAACACACCACTCGGTAAGATCGCAGTTCATGAATTGTTGGAGGTGTCGAATAAAAAACTCATCACACAGTGTTGTTTAGACTCTTTAGATATGGCCATTGCATGACGGGAGCGACGATTATTCAATAGGAAATTAGAGCGTGCCGTTAATGAGATTCTACGTTTGAAATCAATGAGTAAAAACCATGGACGTAGGTAATACATGGACGGAGCCCTTTTAGACGAGGGGGGGTGAAGCCTCAGGGGCAAGGAGAAAAGCCTTCGCAGCCATCATGGTTTGTCAGAATTAGACATATTTAATAGCGGTATATATCAACTTGTGTCTATCTTCGCGGTGCGTGGTGTGATTTTACAAAGCTATCCCGTGACCGCAGACAAAATTAATACCGGCGATCGATCATTTCGCTTAACTCATCATCGTAAATGATATCTCAATTACGAAATATAATCGTTTGTGTCTTATTATCGATTGGAGGTTAGATTTTTATTTGCGTATAATAATTGATTGGAGGTTAAATTTTTTTAAAACTGTTTATCCCTACCATATGATTAAGCCGTGAAAATGTACATCACCGCCGCCATATCATGGAAATTCTGAAAGAATTTCTGATTTTCGGAAAGTTTTGATTTTCGTTTCGAAGAATGTAAATTAAGTAGTCCGTTTCGTTTCGGGCGAGTCATTTGAGATTGTTTTTCATTAAAATAGTGGCTTTCTCGCGGCACTGTATCACCGTCTCATCGCTGAGAGTTTTGGAGAACATGTCTGCGAGTGCCGGATGTCGGTAGTTATACAGCGCACGACTACTAAATCACTAATACCGGAGGGTGTCTCGCCGAAACGGGTGTATGACGCAGACACGAGCACACGTGAAAAGGCGTTGAGTCCGGTGTCTCTCGGAAGGAAAGAAGCGTGCTGTAGGCCGCAAGTTTAGCACAGAGAATGCATATTAGTATAATATATCATAGAGAAACGGACAGAGAAAAAGACAGACTGAGAAAGTGGGAGACTCGTCGTCGTCCTCGTCTAAACTCTCGTGTATCATCTCCGCTGATACGGTGTAGGAGTAGAGAGAGAAAGAGAAGGAGGGTTGGCACAATAATATTATAAAGTACCAACCGTCATCCAGGAAACTACCGACCGGTAGTTCAAAGTAATATTGTGCTCCTACAACATTTCGCCAGCGCACTCCTTCATAATATATTATTGCTGACTAAATTGATATTCAAACAAAACTTTCGTAATGTACCAAAACAAATGAATTTATGTTGCCGGAAAGATCACGCTGGTCTAAATATATTTTTCAAAATTAAATAAGGAAATGGAGTCCTTCTCCGGTTAAACTGGAACATCGTTTATTCCAGACGAAGAGTTATAAACGGCGGTGATGATGAGTCGTACAGAGCCCACCTCGAGAGGAACCTTCCTAGAGCTTACCGGAAGTTAATGAAAATAGAAACTACACCGCTGTTGAGAAGAATCACTAGGAATGATTAGGTCCAGTTGGATCTTTTGGATTCGTTGTGTCTCATCATCAGTAGTAATGAAAACCGTTAGGTTTTGTACTCGAACGCCTAAAATTTTATAATCAACTTCTTTTCTTATGATTCTCCAGCGTTAAATAAATATCCAAAGATAACATGCCGGTATGGATTTGAAATGAGCCCAAATTTTCGTTTTAGCCTGAAACTCACTGCAGCAAAGTCACTGCCTCCAATATTAAAAACGGTGCCTAAGCTTTAGGTGTTTCCGAACGGTCTGGTCACTGAATCGGTACGTAGGCTGGCACGGATCGTTGTTGATACTCGCGTGGGTCCGCTCTGTTATTCCCACGTGATGTTGAAGGGTGTACCAAGAAACCTAAAACCAGATGAATGCCCACATATGAGCAGAGCATTGTGTATTCGAGAGCGTGTATGTAAGTGGAGTGTAAATCTCGAGACAGTGGATGGAACTAAACTCTTTGAGATTCTAATCCAGTAATGATACAGTGCACGTAACAGCTCTTATAGTAGTACAAAGCGAGTGTATCAACGGCGATGCAGTTTTGATTAGCAGTATTGGTTACTGAAGCGTTAATAATGAAGCAAAATAAAAAAATTTTAAAAATGCTCGAGGGACTGCAATCTTCAAAAGCTGGCAATCCGATGCACACAGGTCCAAATATTGTCAAAGAATTATTCGATCGCTCGCGATTGGTCGAGTTCCAAAAGTGCCGAGCAGTGTAGCCTTTCGAGGGCAACACACACATTAGGGAGAAAAGGATTCTTTTGTAGGCCGTAAAACAGCGCGTGCTCGCGGATGCAATCCGCGTCAACTATGCTCTCACTTTTTATTTTCCTCATTGTTTTTTATCCTCTGCCTCTCGACTATACTCCACGAGCTTTGCTTTGTTGGCCTGGGTACAATGAAGGATGCAACCTTTTGTGAAGCGAAAATAGGACACAGTGTATACCTCCCGTTTAGCCGTACACGTATACATACGTGGCTTCGCAAAAAAGCACCGTTTTAATACCCTTTGTCGAAGTAATGCACGTGCGATCTGGAGTACCTTTGTATAACATATACACAACATGCAGTGTAATACGTACCGCTCTGTTTTCGGTTTGTACACTCAGCAGTGCTCAGAGCTACGAGCATCTAGTGTGAGTACAATGTACGCGTTCTCCACTGCCTCTTTCTTCTTCGACGTGCTGTAGCATTACGTCTAAGTAGGTCTACGCCTCGAACAGCGGATCCATATTATACTACCTCGATTCTCAACGACTGGAAGTACGTCAGGCCATGAGGCTGACACGATTCATCTCATTTTCGAAAAAGGTCGTAATGACGTGCACCGGTCTCTTGACTCGCGATGTCGTCGGATCTTCAGTCGAGAGAATTCGCCCCAATCCCGCTTCCCTAGCAGATATTATTTTCGGGTGTATAAAATACGAACGTCTTTATTCTTATTGGTGGTCAAATTTCGATGGTGACGGAAGCACATGACGGACTTGCGGCCACGAATTATTAGGTCATTTTTAATTCGAATCGTTGAATTGTCGGGAAATTGTTACGAAAATATTTGCGATTTCATCAATATTTCCTATTCGTTCAGGAGACCCCGGTAGGCGGAAGTTGAAAGATTGGATTCCCATTCCGTGAATGGTAAGCGAATTTTCGGGAGATAATATCGGTCATTGAAATCGAATTCCTTTCGTACGAAATATCGCTTATGAACTCATATTGACTGACGCGCAACGATGCATAGAAGGGTTGAAAGCTTTCGCGTGGGTCATCCTCCGATTTATGTGCGCCCGCGTGATCGTTTGCGCGTCTCTTTTGCATCGAATGTATATCAGCCGTGGCTCATCGATTTACCGTTTATTCTATTTAGTAAATTGAAAAGGGGTTTGCCCAATGTATACGAAAGGGTGTTCTTTCGTTGGGGGAGTTGACATACGCTTGACACCCGGACAAAGCAAAAGGCGGACAAAGAGCTTTGTTTTTTTAGATTGGCTGCTGGTGAGCGTGATTCTTTTTCCTCTCTCTCACTCTCCCTCTCTACGTTACCTCACCCTGCCTAACCCTGCTCACACTCATATAAAATATGCGAAAAAAATAAGCGAAGGAAAATTCGCCTCGATAACTCTACTATAATTGCCCTTATATTGAATACGAATTGAAAATTCAAATTGACTTTCATCGCTATTCATTTGCTCAATCGACTGCGAATAAATCAGCAATGAGCGGAATGGGAGATGAAAGAAAAAGGGAGAGAGAGCGAGAGAGGGGAAAAGAAAGACTATTTTTCGCCGACTTTTACTTATGCATTTTAAAAAGATTCTCTTTTATCACAGATGCTTGCCAATGTTATTTATAGGCAATTATTACGAATCTGCGTGCTCGATTTTATAGCTGTTACGAAAAAAAACGTTAAAAATAAGATCGCGGGGCGACGATTTCCCGATCCAGTCACTAAATCGAACGACGATTCACTGCCAGTAGAATCTTTTTGTATACATTATCTGTACCTATACCCCTCTACGTGTATATTTGTACATACATACATAGATATCGTAAAACCTTCGATTTTCCGGCACACATACTCGCGAAGAGAGTGCATTTATCGCTTATTGAACGCGCGTGCCGTGGCGCATTCCCCATAAATCTTGCAAAGGTTGCATGAAGTCGTTCCGAGAGAACGCTGGGCAAGATCCTGTAACGCACACTCTGACTCTCACTCGATGCTCCTGGGTGGCAAAACCGTACATAATCGATATCGGATATTCACCGAGCCCCATAAACTTCAAAGAGTTTGAAATATTGTGGAAAATAAAGAACATTATTACCGTAGTGTTGGAGAAAAATATTTGAACGATTTGAAAAACTGGGAGAATTTTCTCAATATAACGTGGAATCGCCACGTGTTATTCGATCGAAATGTTGATCAATGTTTTCTCCTTCCTGCAGCGAGGATTCCAAAAAAAACTGACTCAATATTATCGATTAATTTTTACATTAATCGAATTGAGAAAATTTTTACATTTTACTTATGCGAAAACGCTCAAGATCCCACCAGCATTGAAGAAAATTTGCTGAGCTCGCCATTGACAGAGATTTTCCAACGTGTCGTCAAACTCGAAAAGACTTTACGCAGTTTTCATCTTTGGAGTTTCTATGAGACCTGCAATTCTATTGTTAGATTCAACTTTTGTTTTTTACTACCGTAGGCGGAACGCTCGAATTTTCCGGAGAGCAACAGGAACAAAAAAATATCAGTAGTTCGCAGGCCACCGACGGTTTCCTTTTTCTTTTACCCACCGGCAAAGCCGAAGAGAACGAATGGAGAAAGAAGCTTTCGGAGGTATGACCAGCCTGCGTTGTCGAGGGTTCGCCACCCCTATTAAACGCTACCTTTATCTACGCTTTTTGTAATCCTAAAGAATGGCGGCGAGCAGTAATTCAGGAGCATGGGCGGCGGCCGTTTTCCGCGATTTTATACCGGCCCTGAAGCGGTAGAGCGTCCTTGCTTTATTTAATACTACGATTTATCTGTCGTATTGGTTCTGTTAATAATGATTTGTTGAGGGTACTGGCCGAGCTGTACGGCCCGAGTATATCACACGAGTGTATCCGTATACACTAGCTCCGTAATGATACATACTTTGAAATTTATATTTTCGATTTCCGAAAAAAAGGAATACGAATAAACAGCTTCATGCAGAGCAGAATTTTTCCTCAGACCTTTTAAATCCCTGCGTTCGAATAGGAAAAAGGTAATTTTCAGGAAAATTGCACCCCGGATTGTCGAACGTAACGCAAAATAAGTTGGCTCCGTCTTGATCGACATTGATCTTGCTCGTAATCGTGAAAAATAAGTGGATAGTGAAGGTCTCGCGTATTACAATCGTTATTTCCGGTGATTTGATCGCCTATCTCTCTCCCACGCTTCTCTCTCATTTTCTCTTGCGGTAGGGAGCTCGAGTAGATGAGTCGATCTCTCGGTACTCGCTCGACACTTTTCCAATCATCCTGAGTTGGCGCGTCGCTGCTTATCCCTTTTCCTCTTTATCCCGTTCTACCACTTTCGTCGCAGTTTTCTTAGCCATTCGGTGAATCCTCGAAAGAACTTCCTATTTTGTTGAATTGGAGTATAAAGTAGCTAAGGCAGATAGCGAAGTATGTCGAGTGTGTGTGTGTGTGTGTGTGTGTGTGTGTGTGTGTGTGTGTGTGTGTGTGTGTGTGTGTGTAGCAAGAGGGAGAAGGCAAGGGGGTGAATAGCGGACTGTATAGATAATAGATAGGAAGTAAGAGAATGAGAGAGCACGCAGGAAGGAAAGAGCGATAGAGAGGATCTTCCAGGATACGGTGAACCGACGCTATACACCTCTTCGCAGGGATGGTGGTTGAGGGGCATGACGTATATAGGCTCACATAGAGAGGAGAATGAAGCAAAGTGCTGTGGTAACTGTGGACGTTGGCTGCGTGGCGGCGAAGCCAGCCATCTCGTCTCGCATACAATGGACGTGGAACAATACTAATCGCATCAAACCACTCTCCGGGAGGCACGTACACATGAGAGAATTGCCGATACCGATAGGGAGACATCTCCGGCATGGTGATAGACAAACGCGGTGGCCGCACAGAGACGAGAAACACTGAGAGCTAATCCAGATCAAGGGATACGGTCCCATTGAACCTTTGGTGTCGAATGAAATGCATCATCCGGACGTCAAGTCATCCGGTGGGATATTTGACAAAAGAGTGCGTTTACAAATTTCCTGTGAGTCTTGATTAAAGTCGGGTGGACGGTATCGGAACTTGGTCGAAGAATGATTTATCAATGATCGTTTGGATGGTAGAACGGGAACTTATTCTACAGGTCAAGGAAAGCCCCAAAACGTCGCGACCTTTTGAGTCTCGAATTCAATACCGTCTCATTCAATCCCATAGGCCAGGCCCACGTCCCGCAGACTCTCTTGTGATCGGCTAATTTGAATAATTCACTGAATATATATTCATCGTATGTCATCGACAGAAAAATTAATCAAGAATCGATTATATCACTGGGATATCCAGAGGGACCATCGAACTACGCCAGCCTCGTCCACCCTCTTGTTTCCTTCATTCATAGGGCACGCAGACTCACACCACGCGCTTCACTCGCACTTATCGACTCTGAAGCAGATTCGCTCTCATTCCCACTTTGTTTTTTTCTCTCTCGACTTTTTCCTGCTGTCGATCTCCGCACTTTCACTCTCTTTCTCTCTCTCTCTCTCTCGTTCCCTTGAAAAAGAGATGAATGTAATTGAACAGGCGAATAGAAAATTCAAACGTTGATTCTCGGACGAATGGGCCGCGAGCCCGGGGAACCTCGTTTCATAGTGAATAGATATTTATTCATTGGAACGAAGGACTTCGGTGAGTCGATTACGAAACGCGATGTCGTGAACTATATCTGCATACAGAAACGTATCCATGTATGGAGTCAACGAAAAAAAAACTCTGCACGAAAAATAAAATTGTTTTATACGATGACGTCATAAAAAAAATTATGTGAAGTCCTACCGATTGCTATTCTTTCCTAGCCATGTCTCAATAGAGCTAAAACAGTATTCGAACATTCACAGAACGGCTGTAAATCCGATTGTCCCATCAATAATTTCCAGCCTGGAAACATTTCAGTGACTTGACCTTTTGGAAAAATGGTCTCTCGCCTCAGCTGGATCATACTCTAAGTGCACGATGTCCCAATTAAATCAACGGCATATCTTTGTAAAATGTTGAACTATCCCGCTGCGATTTAAATTCGAAATAAAAGTATCACATTATTGAATGTCGATGCCACGAAAGGTCGAGTGGAAGGAGCAACAGGAAATTTACGTTTGACGATGCCACACAGAACTTTCCTGTTCATTACAACTCGTTCGGTTACCCACTAATTATTGTAAATTAGTGATTCGCCAGTTCGATAACACAATTCCATACAAACGTATACAAACATATAAACAGGATGGTATTCGAGTCTGCCATCACACAGCGCAGTGTACCGAGAGTACTGTATCGGACAGCGAGGAAAATCGAACTGGTGGAGGCGTACTACAAGTGGAAAGGTAACAATGAGGTATTGTATTATATAGCATCTCTCGCCACTGGCCGAGGTAATTAGAGCGAGCTCCACGATGTATCCAACAAATGGTAGACATTTACCGATACACAAGTAAGCCGCAGCAGCGTCACGTCTCTCTCTCTCTCTCTCTCTCTCTCTCTCTCTCTCTCTCTCTCTCTCTCTCTCTCTCTCTCTCTCTCTCTCTCTCTCTCTCTCTCTCTCTCTCTCCGCAAGTCGTGGGAAATATCCAAAACCCTCGGTCTCTTTCGTTCCCATCGTTCATCGTACTCTGTCGTTTTGTTTGTTCTTCGCGTCTCGTGGTCTATCGATTAATATGGGCAATTACAATGTGTAAGCCATTGACGAATACGTATATTACATGTGCAATTAAACTGGCGGTCGATGCCGGACAAAAAATCAATCGATCAATAAGGATTTATAGTAGGAATTTTGTGCACGAAAAAAAGTTTCACAGTTTGTGGGAAGAATTGTAAAGGAAAAATCCACCGTTCCGTGGATAGAAATTTGGGATAAAATGGCATGTTTTTAAATGTTTACTTTATTTTGTTTCCGTGAAAAAATTCTTGCAAAAAAATGCTCCGTAAATGAGCAGGAAAGGTAATCGACAACGTAAATTGACGCAATTTCAAACAAGTTTGAGAGAACTCTTGAAAATCGTACGAAAATATAGAAACCAAAGACGAGTTCAGTTTCTCGATTTCATGCCCTGAGAAATTGTTTGATCGTACGAACGTGTTTACTTTGAAATCCTTTTAAAGTAAATCCGCATATGCGTGGGAGAACGAAAGAGATTACAAGGAGACGATTTTTCAGAAGATTGGGAAGGATGCTGGGAGAGAGAAAAAAGTCGTAGAAAAGTGAGGCACGAGGGAAGATCAAGCCAGCCTCATTTTAATCGATCCTGAAGATCTTGGCTCACGCGATCGAGGAACGAGCGGAAATTTTTATGTGTAAGAGTAAAAGAACGAAAAGAAGCAGCAGCACAAAAATTGCGAAAGAGGGTAATAAAATAGGAACAATAACATTTTATCGATTCTCTTTTCCCGCATATTGCACTGGTCTGCGTATTTCTTTCTTTCCGGGAAGAAAGACAGGGAGTGTCAAGTGGCAAATCTCTGGGCGTCGGTGTTCGGTTACTCCTCATGTGTTGTCGCGTCACTTTTTTCCACGATGCATCTCTGCGTGATCGTGAGATCTGCCGTAGTCATCAATTATGCTCGCGTGTGTATGTAGGGTGGGGTTGGTAGCACGTCTCGCTCGATTATTTTACTTTTTCCTCTTGTTTTCTCGTCTGCAGTTCTTATCTCTTCACCGTTTTCATTTCATCTTTCCTCTCTGTCTCTTTCTCCCCCTCGTTTTTTCCCTCTATCTCGCGGCTCAGTTGCGAAAATAATACCTTATTTTTCAAGAGATTCTTCGCGATACTCTCGCGAGCGTGTGCGAAAATTAATATTATCGAACGATTCTTCTCACTTATTTTTACTTTTCCTTTTTCACGCTGTATCCCAGTGAAATATATGTAACGCAGCGTTCCATACACGTCGAAAATGGTTATAGTTCGTCGGCTTTCTGTCGTATCGTAAAGCAGAGAGCAGCAAGAGAAAAAGAAGGAGAAAGATCGAGAGAGAGAGAGGAGCGATGTACGCCCACCTCGAAGGAGATATGCATCTCGTGGCCCCCGGGCTCCCTACCGGTGCCTCCGTATATCTGTTGCCTCCTAAGATACCTCCACACATTCGTATACGTATCGATATACGTGCGTACACATAAGTAGATATCTGTGCCTACGCCAGCGTATAACTTAGGTAGATTCATACCTACATATCTATAGTTTTTACACATACACAGTAAATCTGTACGCATGTACATGCAGGACATGTGTATTCCAGTAATTGCCGATCGAATCATCGACCGTTCGTACGTATATGGACTGACCGCATCGCTGCTATTCCCTGCTCGCTCTCGCGTCGACGTCGTAGTCGTCGTCTGTGAGTTGAATTCACCACCACTGCGCGGATTCCAACTATCCATTATTGCACGAGGAAAACTTTCGACGAACACAAGATTAAATTGGAATGGTAGTAATACTTCGATAGCATTGTTTTCTCAACAACTTTGCGGACAAACATAACAGTTGCGCATCGAGAAATATGTATCCAATGCGGGGATACTGACTCAGTTATATTGATTCATTTTCCCTTCGATTCTTTATACTTGTCTATGTCCTGAACACGTTTGCTTCAGTCTCATCGTATGTCGTTTATGCTTGTTTGAAGCACGGATCTGAGGACTTTAGAGTTTTTGTTGAAAGAGGCCGAAGTTTGACCTCGATTAAGGGTTGACGATAAGTAATCGATCTTCGGGTGTATCGTTGTTTTATAAGCCTGAGATTTTTCGTTTTTTTCAGAACTTTGATGGTATTTCAGAGCTTCGATGATGCAGACTGGTTTGTCACAGATTTTTTCCTCTTTCAATAATTTTGCTTCGTATTTGCGCAATAATTCTTGGAGATTGAGAACGAAATGGATGCTCATTGTGAATTGGAAGCAGGGGATTTCGGAATCCCCCGAGATCATTAAGGTGACGAGCCGTGAACTGTGGGCTCGATTTCGATTTTTGTTAATCAGGTCATCGGGTCTGGGAAGGTTATAACTGCGGATGAGAAGGGAGAAATGGAAGAGGAGACGACGCTCGCGGACTCTCACAATTGGTGAAAAACAGCTAGATGAGTGAAACGGAGCGTCGGGCGCCGTTTCACTAGCAGTAATTGTGCAAACGGTCTGTACGGTGGGCTTAATTAATTGTCAACCTTAATGAGGGAATAAAGGACTGGCGGCGAGTCTGCGAAGCACTCTCCGTCCGTCCATCTTCCTCTCTCTCTCTTTCTCTTTCACTGTTTACCCTTTTCTCTGTCTGCAAACTCCTTCGCTCACGTCCTCGCCGCACCGATATATTCGATTAAGCACTCGACGTACAGCACGTTCGACCTTTTCACGGATAGCAGGTCTTACCGACGATATAAATATAGCTGCATATGTACTCACGATATAATATGTAGTCTGTACTTTGGCCATTCGTGATCGCGGCTCTCTCATTCTAATTATTTCAAGGTCAACGTTCAGGTGGACTTGTGCACGTATAGTGAATCCCCAACGATCAGATTAAAGTTACGTTGCTTATACACATATCTCGTTTGCTATGCATACTTGAGATATACCGAGGAGCGGTATTCCTCCTCGGGAAAACTTCATAATATTCATGAAGACAAAGAAAAAACAATATGAAATTCTATCTGTCATCGTTACATTATGTACGATTCGAATCAACCCTCATGTTTAATTCAACTAAATTAAATGCTCGGCACCAATCAATTTGAAATTCTCCGCGTTCGAATGCTTCCTCACAAGATTAACCAATCAACCCCAAACAGAGTGTGCTGGCTCTGTATCACTCGAGACGTCCCGTAATTTCCTTACCGTCGGCATTCTCTCCTCGGATATTTTAATTGTTTTGAAAGTTTAATAGCGATGCATCGTCGAGACTTTTCATCCTGCTTCTCGCATGTTGAATTGTTTTAAGATTACAAAGACCAAACAGGATGAGAGAAAACAACGGCGGGATAAAGATTGAGAGAGAAAGAGAGCGAGAGAGCGCATAATAATCGCACGAGAGAAGCACTTACGCGCATTAAATAACAATATTAGCATAATTCACGCACGAACGACCCGCGCATAGCCCCGAGTCCCGTTATATAGGCTCTCGAGACGCGCTTGCATGCGGCTGCTGTTGGTCCTCCTGGCGGTCCAGCGAACCTCTCGTTCTTGCCAGCTCTTCGTACTTGCTTCCTCTCCCTCGATCTCGGCACAATCTCCAATGTACACGTATACACCTCCCTTGCGAGATGTATACAACTATATATAGTTGACCAGGAGGACCCCAACGGGCTGCATTTCAACGCATGCGTACGTACACTCATAAATATACAAATATACACGTGTACATATGAGGATTCGTATTCGTATGCGGATACGTTATGAGTGTGCATACGCGTATGCATACCTTCGATATAAATCTCGAGGGTTCACTTCCTCCGGCGGCCATTCACTGTACGTATCGTAGAATAAAAATATTAGAAAACAATCTGCTTCGAAAGAGCCAAGAATGAAGCCTTGGCGATGCTGAGTTCTCTCTTGAATGAAAGGCCCTGCCCTCTCGCTTCATCGATGCCACGATATTGTGTTTCGAGTGGATTTCGTATGCTCCTTCCTCCCTCCCTCTCTCTCTCTCTCTCTCTCTCTCTCTCTCTCTCTCTCTAGCTCAGTTTCCCTCTACATGCCTCTCTAAAGACTGCATTCCTGCCTTTTAAGCAGGCATCACGATTTCTACGAGGCCAATTATATTGTCGTATGCCCTCAAGGTATTCAGCTTCCGAAACCGCTCTATGTGTTCTCTCCGATAATGTGAATAGGGAAGCTCGAGTTATTTCGTCCGAAAATACTTGTGCTCTACTAACTCCTCGCAAAACATAACTGAAATTTCTTTTGACCCTCCCTCGTGGCTTTTATTCCAACACCGTTATGCTTCCCAATATTTTCGTGCCACTTTTGTGAGTTTTCTGTTCAAAGTCTCTCCGTGCGATTTTTAACTCAGCGAAATGGAGATCACGTCACAAGGTCTTGGACTTTCATAGCAACACTTTTTTCAGTTCGATGATCTCGTGTCTCCAATCGCCAAGTTTGTGCAAAAATTTCACAAGCAAATGCAATAATGTTGAAAACGCAATGGGAATGCGACGATCGTTTATCAACCTAAGATTTATTGCAGAATGCGTTTTCTACGCACACATCTATAGAGAATCTTTTCAGTCGCGACAAATTTCGCAAGATAACGTGCCTGAAATCAAGAGAGCGAGGTAGAGTTCAGGGATTCGTCTCACTCCTTCCCTTTATATTAGTTTACTCTTGCTGCAATTACACTCGATAGCACTCAGGGGAAGACTAAACTTGGCGAAAGCGGGCGACATGATTTCTCCCGAGGAATAGCGAGATTCTACGTTCTGCACGTGTACACGAACAACCCCGAAAATTCAGGCGTGCATTTGAACATGTACGAGTGTTACGAAGCCGACTTATAGTTCAACTTGCGTTTAATATGTATCCGTGATTATACAGATAGATAAGTGAAAACGTACGAAGATTCGTGGGAGGATTTAGGAAAGGGCGTTGGGTGAAGGGGGATGAGGTGTCCTCAAATTCATACGAGTGCTCCTTACTCTGGAACGACTTGTGATTTATCCATGTTAGAAATGTGGGTCAATTTGGACTGCTACCCGACTCTCTGTGAGCGTACCATAGAAAGGAAGCTTTCCTACATTTTTATCATTTAATTCAATCTTCATAAAAGTCGTCGAGATACCGTCAGAATACAAGAAAAAGATCAAATCAACTGAACATGATAGTAGAAAATTACGTTCCTATGAAGTAAAAATCATGATTAAAGGGAACAAAATCAAAGTTTATGGCTTCCCATGAAATTTTGTGGATGGGTCCATAAACGTGAGTCGATTCTAATAGAAGCGATCGAATGAATGAACAATTGATAATCACTTCAAAACCAAGGCACTTACGAATAATGCTTGCGCTTAAAGCGATGTAAACATCGGACGTTCAACGATCTCACATTCCTACAGGGCTATTCGTTCTAACGAATTCCGTACGAACGAGCAATTCTTGAATCAATAATGATCCATTCACGAGACCACATTGAAGAGGTCCAAATTACCACCTACTCGACTACATATGGACCTGGATGAATCTGTGTATAGACACTAATACGTCGTGGTGAATTCAGCGAGGCGAGGATCGTAATTTTATCGGTGGGCGCGCTCTCCGGCTTCTGGCAAACAATTTCAGACGCTGCGCTTTCTGCACGATGCAAGGCGAAACGTTTTATACGTGGCGGGTAAACTCCACATACATTCACATGGCTCTGATAGGCTTTATAGGTGGAAACGATATGTGTCGTCTCTCGTTTATGGAGAATGTGAAAGCTCTCTTCCGAGCGCAGTTCATTGCAGTTTGTGCATCCAAGCACTTTCACGCCACAGAGCTTAAGACGCAAAACTTCCCTCTATATTCCATTACACTGCAAGCTTAATAGACGCCCTCGCTGTGTTCACTTCAAGTCTTCCCATCTTCTTATAAACAATCTTTTGCTCCGTCATTCCTGATGTGATTTCCCACCCTGTGGACAAAAATGTAGATTTTGCTTCATAGCATTGAATCTTTTTAATCGCTCTAATGAGGCAGCTCTTGATGATTTTTTTTTTTTTTTTTGAGGAAAAGGGTTCAGTTGATTGGAAACGTTTGACTGCATGAAAAATAAACTTCACATTCTTAATTAGTACTTTTCTCTCTCGTCGGTAGAGAAGAAATGACTTTTGTTGCAATGTACTTAGCAAGAAACGATCGTTATATTTGCTTTCTTACGCATTCTGTTGTAAATTCCCCATCACAGAGTTGGAAAGTAGCAATTTGTGGAAGTGAGTTTTTTCTCGAAAAAACATTTATGAGGAATCGTTTAGTAGAATGAAGAGTACATTATTACTTAATTGGCACTTGTTGCTTTCTGTCATATACGGAAAAGATGAGATCTTTGCCGAGAACGTAGCGACGGACCTTCGTAATTTGTTTTCACACATCGCTTTTCATAGTGTGTACAAGCGCAAGATAAATCAAGAGAATCGATGTGTGCGTATACGTGTGAACATATGAGACATCACGAAAATAAAACTCGGGAGGCTCGCAGCGTACGTAATGAAAAATAGCGTTTGGTTGTTATTTGCTTCGCTAATTGACAGTTGTTATTTCTTATTTTCTCCATCGATTCCGTTAAATGAAAATAAACCTTTAAACATATATTGGTAACCCTATGAGTGCTGCTATTACACGGTGGTTATGAGCTCGAGGTCAATTGACGGTCATTTACCAATACGATTATTCTGATGCAGAAGATTTATTCGACTGCTGGTACCGAGTCAACGGCGGCCAGATTTATTCGGTTGTGTATAGCGTTGGATCATATAAATCTCGAGGAATCATTCGCGGGGTGAGTTTGCAAGTTAGATTGCTAACTCCCATCTCCGTTGAAAATAGCCGGCCAGCTCTCGCCAAAGGAGAATTGATACACGTATGTATATAGTAAGAGACGAAAGGTTCTCGTATCAGCGAAAAACCGTTTCAACTATGTGACCCAATTCCTTGATCGAGGGAGGAAATAGCATCCGAGTTTCTGCTCGTTCGCTGCTTTTCTTCCCTCCCCCGCCTCTCTTTCTCTCGCTCCTTCGCAACGTGTCTTTGCTTCGGTATGGAAGCTCCCAAAACTATCCGCTTATTGGGCAGAAACGTCGAACCGCGTGAAACGACTCCGACTATACCTTCTGGAGACTCGTAAAGGGACGTGAATCGAGGAAGCATACGTGTGGTATGCATATACGATCAAACGGAATTGTAAGGCTTCGGGGACGCGAGGAATGCGAGTGGTTAACCGTTCATGCATCATCTACCGCAATAGTTGCAAGTTCGCGCGAGGCGTACGGACAGGACAATGGGATAGCTCTTGGGAGGAGAGACTGGCCGGGGGAGTTGTGCGGATATGGATGAGGAGAAACTCAAGATGTGAGAAATAACGGTTAGATCGAAAGCGCGAGAAAGAAAAAGGGAGTTGAACGGAATAAGGAGCAGTGAGATTTCTGCGCTAAAAGACGATTCTAATGACAGTTTTGATAGCGAAAATTTTAAGATAACCATGAATTTGGAATTTCGTAAATGAAGGAGATTCGTTTTTGATCCAGCTGCCCACATATAAGGACGGCGCTCGTGTTTGAATCCGTATGTAGACAGTGCGCATGTAACTTCTCTATACTTGGTGGAGAGATAGCCGACAATTCGATTTCCAGAGTTCCCGCTTGCAGCATTTGGTCGTTTCCAACAAAGTTCTTATTGGTCTCATGCTGCTCTACTATCAGCGTGTATGTGTGGGTTACAAAGTTTTGCACATCATATGTCACCGGTCTAACTGCGCCGGCTCTTTCTCCCTCTTCGTCTACTTGCAGCACGGGTCGTTGCACCGTCTCGGGAACAAAGTTTATTTCCATTCTTCTCAACGAGTTTGTAGTGAGAAATTTTGAGATATAAATGTGAAACTCATTAAAGAGGGGAAGAGAATAAATTACGAATTTGGCAGTTTCGAAACGGCGAATTTCTTGAATTCGTTACAACTCGCGCTGATATTTCAATTATCAAATTCCTCCGGATTCATCAGTGATGTGGATCTGACAATTTCAGTCCTTCCGAACAAGCGAATTATGCTCATGGAGCTTAACACTCATTTAATAATGATAATCTCGAATAAACCGCTCGATAACAAGGATTGCGTTATGAACACTGTTTCATTTATTGTTTTATTAACTCCGCAATATTTGTAATCTCATCATCACTGGAGTTACTCGGAAAAGCTCGTTTTCTTTTCTCCCCCACGTACATCTATATACGAGGAAAGAAAATAGTTGAATTTATCGCACCCACCCCTGGGATAGTAAAATTGAATCAAGACTTTCTCTTGCCTTTCCGCATCCTCCTGCCTATACACCGAAAACTGTGTATATTTATATATGTTACGGTATATACATCGTCTGATTTCGTTTCGTGCAGTAACGCAAGCAGGCGAGTTATAATAATTTGGGCTCTCTGTTCCGGTCTTGTTCTAACAAACTTTCCAAATACGCTCTCGACGTTTTCTGCCATGCGCAAGATCCTTTGCAACATAAAGGAAGAGGCAGATAGAGAGCGAGAGAGCGAGAACGAGTATACAATACCCGTGGAAGCGGGGTTCAAACGGGACCACGGGAAGTAAGGCCATAATTATGTTTTATTTCGCTTTAAGATACAACCTTATCGCATCGGTCTGCGTGAATTTCCAAGTTTAGTTAAGCAGCCACGAGATTTGCCGCCATATTGTGAACGGCAGAGGGAAAGAGAGAAAGAAGAGGAAAGAAAGAGAGAGAGAGAGAGAGAGAAAAGGGAAAACAGTGGATGGTTCGGTGTAGCGCGTTGTATTGTTTCGTCTGGTGCTGCGCCTCCCTTTCCTGGTGGATAAGATACGAGAGAGACGCCGCCGGGAGCACCAAAGTACTTGGCAAAATGTAATTATACTACGGATAACTCCTTGTTTCTATTCTACTTAACTGTTTACAGATAGGGGAGCAACGGAGGTGGAGAAAGCGAAAGAGAGAAGCAGTGCATTTTGCACCCACGCGCGGTACGTGCCCCCTCTCGCGGCTCTCTTAATGGACGATGGAGAATTGTATAAATTTTCGTAGCGCGGTGAACGCCTCTTTTGCACAATGTGCCCGCCACGTATACGGGCAGCGTAGCATCCTGTGTTCTCCGATCGAATAGTTCACGCAGCGGACTCCTCTCTAACACAATTTTCATAGTGCAACGCCGTGAGAAAGATCACTTGACCGTGAAAGATATTGCCCCGCGTTTGCACATGTGTGCGCTAACGTAGAACGAGAAAAGATGCGAGGCAATCGCGAGAAAATGAGGAGAAGAGAAAACGTCGGAAGAGAGAAAGAGGGAAAATACACACGTTAACTCTTTCGCGAACGAGCAATCTTTTGCTCGCGGCTTCTCCGCAAATGCTCGCGCGATTCTCTCCCGTCTCGCTCTTTCTCCGCGTCCATTGTTCCCTCTCACTCCCTCGGTCAAGATGTTCGGTAATTCCGTTCATCATAATGTTCGAGAGTAATCGTGAACGCGGTCTTGTGTGATGGGCTACGCGAACGAGAGGATGCACAAAAGTTTCACGCTCGAATGGAAACATTACACGTTTCGTTGTTTCTCTCTCGTGGGACCACATATACGTACACACACGTTGCATATTATACTGTCTATCCGCGGGTGCGGACGCGCGATACACGTCTCTTCCACGCTGCTTCCATATTATAATATCTTGCTCCTTCTTCTACCCTCGATCTCCCTCTTTCTCTCTTCCTTACTCCTCGTCTCTCTTCCCCGCCCCTTTCCTTCGCTACGAGAAAACACAAGGGTACTCGTCGGGATCATTTTGCCCCGAGGAGAATGTGCATCGCGCGTGAGTGCACGGGGGAGTACGAAGGAAATAAACCCAAGCGTCATTTTTCGCAGGAGTGAGATAGATAGATGGCGTACAGGGAGAAGAATGGAGTAAAGAGTGGTAAGAACGCCCGGGTTTTGTACCGCCAGATATTAGATTGTCAGTCAGATACAAAAGGGGCACAGGGGGTTTTCTGCCTTTAGCTACCAAGCAACTACCATTTTGCTGCTTACTTGAACCAAGCGCCAACAACCATCTCTCCCGCGCATCGACCATCGTCGAGCTCAATGAGAGAGAGAGAGAGAGAGAGAGAACAAGAAGGTACTGACGATACGAACACGTTGCTATGACCAATCACAATCTCATCTGTTGCATCGGCATTATTGGTGGGCGAGTTTCAATTTTCGTTTTCCTATTTTAATATTCAAGTAGTAGATGTTTAATTATCAGTTGATTTATCTGCGATACTTCGACAAAAACACTCCGAGTGAGAATCTTTTCAGCCATGGTTTTCCGCGCATCAGCCACAAAAATTGATTCCTTCACATGATGAAATTGTCCTTCAACAAAGATAGAAGAGAAAATCTCGAATTTTCCAAATCGATAATCCCTCCATTCTGGCCCACTTGACAGCAGGAAACAAAGTTTGAATCGAACAAAAAAAATGTTCTCGTTTGCGGTGGAGCGGAATCCAGCTCGATCGCCTCAGATATTCATTTATGTGGGCGCGTGTGTGTGTGTGTGTGTTTTGCACACTGTGTATGGGTTGCTTGCCGCGGAATAATATACTGATTTTTCTACCGGACGGACAAAACCACTTACCTGCACTCACGACGAGTTGTTACTGACCTACGGCCATACGTGTATATATAGTCGGAAATCTACAATGTACGTATGATGCATACACATTCACGTATTTGAACCTCTCATTTGGTTTTATTTTATGCAATATCTCCGGTTCTGTCGGAGCATATCGAAACTGCGCATATTACGTGTATGTATAGAGAGAGAGAGAGAGAGAGATAAAATATTTTGTAAAAATATATTTTATTTCTCTCTCGTTCCATTCGAGTGACTATCATGCAAAACTCCACCGAGTGGAAGATCGCGATGTCCTCGAGGTATACAAAGAGAGGACGAGAGATTGAACGAGAGTAGAATAGACCACTTTGGGATCAGACCTACAGCAAAGTCGTGAAAGAACATAATAGTTTTCCAGGTCTATTGCCACGGGAGAAAAATATCCGGGTTTAAAAGGAAATGCGCAGCTGACTCGGCGTTATTTCGAATAATGCAACACCGTTTCAGCGCTATCAAAATGGAGCAATATTTAAGGTAACTCATTACGTTGACTCCCTTTTCATAGTTGCGTGCGCTTAAAAACTTGCTCGCGGTAGAGAAAAGAATCGTATTGCGTTGTTAAATTCCTTACAGTATGCTCGGAAAACAGGTCCTCGGCTCTCATTCTCTCTTCTTAGCGTCCAAACCGCAATATTCTCCGCCACTGATTATGTCTATGTTATGCGCTCTTGCAATAGACCGCAAGGTAGTTTTGTCAAAGCCGCAAAAGCCGAAAGGTCTCTCGGCCGAGTTCTATTGCATCGTTCCGTTACTGAAATTAGCATGGGCGCGTTAACTTTAGCCATAAAACTCAAACGTCGTGGCATCGTCCGCTCTTTGCTGCGCCTCTTTCTCTCTTTCTCGCCTTTAAGTACGCCCGATCCTTATGGCTCCGCTAGGCAAAATGGCACTCTGTAGAACCACCAATAGTAAACATAAATGCTTATAGATATACTGAAAAATATCCACTGCAGAAAGCAAAAGGGCTCAAGTGACGCTCGTCCCTTCGATTAGCCTCGTCGATCGCGCCCTTCTCACCTCGCCCATTCACTATTTCCCGTTTCAATATGTATTTCGAAAGCGTGTCTCTTGCCACTTGTACATTCTCCAACGACGAGAAATATCCTATGATATATTTCGCTACGTCTCCATTAAGCCTGCGCGCTATTAATGCACTTACGTGCTTGCGCGCTCATGGAAGAGGGCTAATGTTAATACCTACTCAACTCGATGACCCGGGCTTTGAGTACACGGGTACGAACATAATAGGGTATAGTTATCGCTGAAGAGACAAGGGGAAAAACGGAAGAATCGTCCTCCCGTCGCGAGCGTGCTCTTATCCCGTGTTCTCTTACGTCCCAGGACACACGTTAACGTGATCTTGAGAACATCCTTTTTCTCCTTCAATAGGTTCGTGAATACACGGGCGTACAAAGGTCTAGGCTTTCCAAGAATTCTCTGAATAGTGCGTCGGAATGAAAGTGCTGTTTGCATGTTCACCTGGGAGTGCCTTTATTTGTGGATTACTCCAATAAACTTTCTTTCGAAATTATCAATGAAAATAGAACTTTACACTCGATGCTTTTCACTTTCAACAGTCTATTGGGGCTGCATTTTTTGAGTAAATCTTTGTTTAAATACTATGCCGATAACTGATCTGAAGAACTTTTTAGCAATTTGTTATAAGAAGAGTAAATTCGCACAGCAGAGGAAAAAAAGTGGGCGGAACGCAGCGGATACTTTATACACAGAATGGAGGCGATCGTTTGAGAGTATACACATAAAAGGAGCCACGGCGAAGTAGCGCTGTCTCACTCGGCCCTTCTCGTCTTCGGCATTTTCTGGAGAAGAGCTCCGGAACCCTCCACCCTTGGCAACCCTCAGGTAAGCTTATCTACGAGGAATTGCTTCCAATTAGCGAAGTGCACGGGTTCTCAGAAGCAAACTTGAGAAATTTGCGTTGGAGGGAAAGCCGGCCTCGAGAGCGCGGAGGATCCTCGTGAATAGAGAGGACGGCTGAAGACAATCGACTGGGAAAGCTGTACGCCGAGAAGTCCTGATTCGCGTTACACGAATTTACCTTCGATTTCGAACCTAAAGTTTGAACTCCAAAAGATATTTCAAGATTGTTCGAACTTTGAAAATATATTGATGCTCGAGTTCTCCTGGCAAATGGAGGAAAAACGAGGTTGCTAATGTTCTCTTTTGTTCTTCTCATTCGTAAAATCCACGGCGATCTTCTCTTTACGAATGTCCCTGGAAACATTTTCTGGTTTTATCACTGACATCGGAAACTTCAATGTCACAATGTTTTTCACCCAAGGAATTCTTCACTCCGTAACTATTTATGAAAATCATTCTTTTCCCTTTCTTTTATCACCTCAAGAGATGGAACAATCTCCGTGATAAGACGTACTTCTGACGATAGAGACACTAATAGTAATCCACCGAAACGTCTTGCTGGACAGACGCTGAGAGCCCAGAGCAGATTTAACTTAGAGACTTCATAGCTCGTATAACGCCGTTGCAAAGTGTAATCAGGACCTTAGTAACAGCTGAGACCCTGGTGTAGGAATGAGGAATATGCCGAAGGATGTTGTATATGAGAAAGGGGAGATCTCGTGCGCGATCTCGAGTCGAGGAGAACCGGCGCGCGCGGTTATCTCGTCTACGGCACCCTCGACGACGTAGATTTAACGAACCCTCACTCCTTTTCTCGGCCTCTCTCTTTCCCGACTCTCTCTTCTCGCCCGAGTTTCTCTAACATTATCTCATTTCTCGCAGAGAGTGTGACCAACCGAGTTGGATTCTGGATCCAAATTGCGTTAAAACGAAAGCGTCGCGGATAGATAAAACCAAAATATGAATGGATCTTCATCGCGTCATAAAATTACTTCGGAAACGAAATTTTATATTCTTTTTCCAAGTTTCCTGAGAATTCATTATTATTATTATTATTATTATTGGCCGGTTGAGTTCCGAGAGGAGTTGAGCTCAATTATCTTCTATAGAACGAAAAGCATTTCACTGGAGAGAGTAACTTCGTAACGAGTGTGCAAGGGCAAAAAGCCTTTTACGATTATCCAACTTGCTCTACACGAGTCTATCTAATATCATAGCTTTCAGGTACTAAAAACGATCGGGCGAATGCAGTTCGGCGTCGAACTCAGCTTTATGGTTTGAGCAATCAACTGGAAGATTGTATTTAATTTTAAGGCTTTACATACACTTGTGATCGGCGCAAAAATCGAAAATTATTTTATTAGATATTCTTCAAATGCGCAATGTCTCAAGAGTATTCTGACCGAATTTTTCACCAAATTTGGGTATTTGAACCGACCGCCGGGTGCGCGCGGTCGTCTAATACTCGAATCTTTAAACGCGATTATCTCAGAATCGTTTTTTTTTAAATATCTTTACGGTGGACACGATTACTAAAAAACTATTAATTCAATTCATATCGAATTTATACCGCTTATTCACTATAATAATAGCTAAGGCCTGGACAAAGGATTTCATATTTTGTTGGAAAAAAAATTGTACCAAATAAACCGAAAATTTAGCACCCCAAAAAATGAATTTTTTGTCAAAACCATCGCCATTTTTTTTAAATCAAAATTTTTGCAAATTCTTCGTCTAGGCCCAAGCTATGACTATAATAAATAACGGGTATAAATTCGGTATGAATCGGTTTAATAGTTTTTTTAGTTATCATGTTCACCGCAACTGATGCTCAAAAAAAGGTACTACTGGAATAGAACTGGAGTTACGCCATTTTGAGAAATTTTTCGATAAAAAAACTGTCAAAATACATGAACACATGTACTAATGAGTGTCGTTTACAGTTTTTCAATAAACAGTTGTTTTCTTGTCGAAAAAAAAAATCAAGAAAATCACGTTTTTTCGCCCGCTGCAAGGCCTTAAAATCAGAAGAAAAATTTAACGAATCCTCATCATTTGTCTGCATTTATGTGTAAATATAAATGTCACCAGACAAGCAAATCTGCATCTTCTCAGTCAATACGTCCAAAAAAATTGGATTTATTATAAAAAAGCTGCAATATCACGATGATTTCCTGATCGATTTGGTCGAGCACCGAAGAAGTTCAACTTCCAGGCACAATATATTGACTTGCGAACGTGCCATAGGTACAAATTCGCAGTTATATGTAATACCGTATGGTAAATGGGCAGCGAAACCTTTCTACGCACGTGTTACAGAATTCGCATGTATATTTTGGAGCGGTGAAAGAGAGTGAATGCAAGCAGGAGCTCATGTGTGTACGACTCCGGAGCTACGGAACGGTTAAACTAACTTGCGAGCGTTGAACGAAGAGGGAAAGTTCTTTTTCGATGGAATACGTTTGGAAGCTTCGCTGTACCAATAAAACGTCGAATCCATCGAGGCAACGTTTTAACGCACATGTTACACGCTTCGAGGGTGAGCGAGCCCGGAACATGATCGACTCATTCGCGCTCTCTTTCTATCGCTTTCTTGGGGTCGCTCGGAATTCCCTAACACAGGCGGTATCCGATCGTTTTTAGGGTGTGAGAACATCCACGGGGGTCGGAAGGATAAAAAGATGTGGAGGGAAAAAGGACCGAGGAAAAATGGAAGGAAGGGTCGAAGCAAAAGAAATCTTGTAGACGAAGAAGAAAAAGGAGCGAAAAGAGTCGAAGAAAAAAGCTCACGTATTTCGCAAGCGATTCACGTTCGGGAAGGTGACACCCCAATAACTGGCTTCGAGATTTGTGGTCCTCGTGAAACGAGAAAAGGGACCCAAACTTATCGATGATTTATCGGCCTGTTTATTTATTTATCTCGTGCTCGAACGACTTTTCGACTCCAGCTGGCTTCCCTCGAGAATTTTTCTTGCAGTCAGAGGCAGAAATTCATGGAAATTCGAAAAAATTATTCAATCTCTTTGATTCTTTTTCAATACAAAAACCAGGAAGC
Source organism: Venturia canescens (assembly GCF_019457755.1). NCBI lineage: Eukaryota > Metazoa > Arthropoda > Insecta > Hymenoptera > Ichneumonidae > Venturia > Venturia canescens. The sequence continues at coordinate 3,473,292 of NC_057421.1, read as the reverse complement.
AAGAAAGATGAATCGAATGTTACCATCGCTTATTAAAATTTCCTTTACAAATATGCTACGCTCAGGCTTAACTACGAATGCCAAAATCATTCACAAATGCCGACAGTTGCATCGTTATGTAAAAAACAAAACGCAAACACTTCAAAAATGTTCATTTGCTCGTTTGATTCTCCGCAGACACGAGCCGAAACATCCAGTTCATACAAAACCTGAAAACGAATGTTTCCGTGTCTTTCGCACCCCATAAATTTGCTTTTCGACGTTGTATGCCCGGAGAAAATGCCACACTTGAAATTCTTGATAGCTTTAGCTCGAAAAACGAAAGAAAAAAAGCAAGAGTATAATGTCCTCTGGTTTTCTCGTTATTCTTAATGGTTTAGCGAGTCTGACCTTGTGCTTTATCTCGACTACTTAAACGGTAGGAGCCGCGTGTCGGGTAAACTGTTGGTGGGCTCGTGCATACAGCTATTTCTAGTGTTGCAGCGCGGCGCGGGGGTGGCAATACATTCGGGGTAACCTCGAGCCATTACAATGGCAAAAAGCTGTGAGCCAGGCGAGGTGTGGCTGGTTCGCGGGAGCGTGGGTGGCCAGACAAATGGCACTATAAATAAAATGCCTGGGAAGGAATTAAAAGTCGCGAATGTCGCTGGAAACTGCGTGCAGCTAGTAGCTACGATACGTGCATAAAAACCAGCCCTCCGCCGCGGCGTTGGCCGTGAAAAATTTTCTCCAACAGATCGGAAACGTGCCGTCGTCGGGAGGCGAGTCGTTTAATTCATTGAGAATTAAAGGAGAGAAAGAAAAGCAGCTGGGATGTATGAAACTTGGGAGAAAAGAACATTCTCAACATTTCGATAGCTTCGGTTATAAGAAATATTGAGACTCGTACTCGTTGAGGACGATACAATGACGCTTATATATACACGAACGAGAGATTGGTACGAGAAACTTTGGAGGCGGAGAGAATATTTGAAATCGGGGCGTCGAAGTGGCCACCCGACAATCTGTTGCTTTAACGACTGAAGTTCTCGACGGAAAGAGCTGCTGTTACCGTTTTCTTTGCGTAATACGAAGCAGTGGAAATGTGAGTATGTATCTCTTCGTTTCTTTTCTTCCCGCACACACTCGTTATTTCCTCCAGCTCTTTCGAACACGTACATTCGCTGTGCATTGTTGTAGCCGGTTTCTCTACATTTAAAGTTCGTCCGAAGGCCGTGAAGCGGCGCACGAGCAGCACACCCGAACGCGCCTCGTACAGTGTAAATGAGTGTGCTTCAGTTTGTCCGGTCGTAGACGCGTTTTTCTACTGTCTGCCAGAGGCAACTTTACTACTTACCGTACTATCTCTCGCTTCTCGGAGCGCTGGCGATTATGGCCGTAGTAGTATCGGCGAAGCTTTGCTCGTGCACGCTTGCCGGATTACTTCCCGAGACGTTAAGCAACACAAAAAACGCTCTCGGAACTCTCGTGGAAGCAACACACCGCGACTAGCTCCTTTAGCTAACTAGCCGAGTGCATCCTCGATGAGGCAGTTTGGAAAACATTTTTGAATGCTCATTTCGTCTCTCACCTTTTTCCCACGAAATCGAGTTCCCATCGACTTCCCAACTCCCTTCCTTCTTCTCTTTCTCTCTCTCTTGTTTTCTTGCCAGTCGTCCTGCTCTCTCCCTCACAAAGTTGCATGCGCTAAAAGTTTGACGCTCGCGCCTCCACGGCTCCGCTTTGCCTCCAAGAACTAATGATGTAACCCGAGTAATTGCTGTACTTGATAAACTACACTGGTCGAAGAAATAATAAGCTGTAAACCCGAGTTTTTTTCCTGAAGGGCAGGATCGATCGGCTGATTCAAATTTTTCGAATTGCAATAGTCGAAACGTATTAGTTCAAATTGTGCTTCGCAGCCTCGAGAGAGAATTCCATTTTGTTCGTCTGGAGGCTCTGAAATGATGGAACTGCTTGCCTATGAATTCAGGCTCATGAAATCCTGCACTATCTATCACTCTCAAACGTACTTTTTGTACGGCAACGACTAGAAACGGGATAAACGTATGGTGATGCCGATGAGGCGAGGGCCCTTCTCAGTGGGATGTCTTTTTATATGCGCACAAACAGTGGAAGGGGCCAAAGCTCCGGATTTTCTTAAATCGTAATCGCCGCTGTGATGCGAGCTTCCATCCCGTACTGAGAGATAGGGCAGGAACTTAATATTGAGAAACGAGCCACAAGCCCGCTTACGCCAAATCCATTCACCGGCAAGATGAATCTCTGTGTTTTCTTATACGTCTTCTCAGGCAGATCGCTCGTCGCAGCTTTTCTTTTGGGTGTTGTCTGTTCTTGAGTGAAAACCCGGCGAATAAGGCTGAATGTCAGAACGAAAGTTGGGGTTGTGGGCATTCCATCAGGGAGGGAGGGAGGGAGTCAGGGGGCGAGGGAAGGGAGGAAAATCCCTGGTACGATCCGAACGCCCTTTCCAGGCAGCAAGATCTACACAAGTGTGATTTTTCTCGGAGCATAACTTTCCATTCTTATTGTTCTTTTATATAAAGCCGCATTCGCATCAACCGGGTTTCCCAAAACATGAATAAACGTATTGAATATAAAACGGAGATAAAACAATGTCGAATCGTCGCTTAAAATCACGTCGGTCTTGTATCAACGAAAATTTATTGTTTTACATTCGATACGTGAATTTCATTCGTAAAAAACTGCCCAAAACTGGTCCCATGTAGGCACATTCAGACATTTTATTCCCCGTGCCCTCGACAGCACTGACCAATCACCTTTAACGAAGAGAAATCGAAGCCATCGTCAGGAATCCAATAGTTCTTCGAGGATATAAAATGGCTTTGGAGCAGGAAGAGCGTTGAGTTTTCCATCGAATCCCAAAACGTGATGTCCATATCTGAGGAGAGCGAGAGATTTGCACTTTTGCTCGTTTATCCCAGTATAACCTGTCGCCCCTTCAGCGAGAGAAACGGAGGCGCCAGAGAGAGAAAGAGAGAAAGCTCGAATAAGGATATAGAATATGTAAGTATTCTTTGAAGAGAATCCCGCGAGGAGAATCGTACGTGAGAGTCGGTGTGTTGGAGAACGCACGACCCTCTTATTTTCCGCGCTCAACGAAACTTCTCGGGAATCCCGGATGATGATCGAAATCCGCCGTTGACGCGCGTGTCTCACTGCCGTAGAGAATATCCCTTGGCCTCCCATCCTCGTCGCTCTGCCTGGTTAGAATTTAACGACGAGGCTTTGGCACCCCTCGTGCGGCGGCGGCGGTACAGAGGGCGCGGATGGACCATCGTTGGTAGCCGGCGTTGGACGTGACGGGGGAAACCGCTTCGCCGAACGGAAGCAGCCGGAAACCACAAAAGAGAGGGCGCTCGGTCATTGGCACGCGCGTACGAGGGAGAGAGGAGAGAGCACCGAGAGAAAGAAAAACTGTCGCATATAGGCAGCCGTTGCTTTCGTTTTCGTGCGTACGTACACCAGCCGAAATACATCTCATCCCACTTTCCTACCTTTTACCATTCTCCCGAAGTCTTCCTCGCTCTCGCGCCGCTCAACCCGCACTACGCGCACTCTCGCTAACAATATTACGTACGTATTTTACATTTTCCCAGATGCGTTTTACGAGCCGCTAGCCCTCGAGAGTTTTCGTGGGGTTTGCTCTGTAGCCCATCCTGCGTGTAGGTGTACACACATAAATCCATATATATATATGGATTCATAACTAACTCCCTCGTCTCTCGTGTAACTTCTATCTCTCTCGAGGGCTTTCTCACGGGATTAAATTTTAATCGGGACTCCACCATGTATTTGCATATTATGAAATATACTCTCGCACCCACTGAAAATGAGAATCTCTGTGCATAGCTCTTGCCTGCAAGACGTGCTCTCAGTAATTTCATGGAATTTCATCGTTCGGGGGGCTTTTATTTTACAACGTTTTACTAGAAAAAACCTATGTTTACTTTAATTAATCCGTTAAAATCGAGCTTCGCGGATTAAAATACGGTCTTATTTTCGTAAGAAATGTAATTGCCCGCACTGCAAACGCTTATGAAATCCGCATGATTACATTGGCAGAAAGACTTTATTCGCTGATTAAACTGCAGGAAATTGGAGTTAAGCGTTGCGCAGCAAGTACGAAGATTCGTGCAATACTCTGAATAGTATAATATCCGATGAGTATTTGCTCATTCCACGTGATTTCATACCCGAGAAATTCTTGGGAGTTTGTTGTAAAACAACAATCCATTACGAGCTTTCATCGTCGAAATGTTCTGCTTCCTCCTAAACGCTTAAATTTCGTAGAAAATGAATGATTTTTTTCACCTTTTTCACACAGAAACTTTGCCCAGTTTAAATTCGACGATTATCCACAATCAATATTCGTTCTCATGCCCCCTCGAGTCTGATACTCCCGTTTCATTATCAAAGCTCCGACGCTTTTTTCAACCCTATTCTGTCGGAAGTTGAACTTTCGAACTTTCACGAGTTCGAAACGTATGCGAAAAATTCAGGGTATTGCCCGTGATATATGCGAAATTAGCAGGATCAGGGAAGGTGTTGGAGGCATTCAAACATGAAGATTCCTGGCCATTCTCACCCAACGGGTGACTTTGAATATTATGTTAATCGTTTCCGACATAAATCTTAAGGTCACCCCGTGTGCTAGCCGGATTTTTGAAGGTTTTTCGGAATTTTTTCGTGGCGAGGAAAAAAAACATTGACTTTCGAAATTCGATGGGTTTATTTATTGGTATTTCCGCTCTATGATAGAATTTTTAAACTCTGATATTTCGGGTAGATTCGGTATAAAACTACTCCACAAGAACCACGATTCTGGAGGATTGGTTTATCTGAGATCAAAAAACCAAAGAGCCTTTTGATTTGTAAAGCAGTGGCTATCGCTTGAACTAAAATCGTACAGATTTATTAAAAATTGAAGGATTTTCGTGCTTTGAAATACAAAATTTCAATTTTCAAAAATTTTCCGAACCGCGAAAATCCTTTCATTTTTAATCTTTCCGTATGATTTTCGTTCAGGCGATAGCCGCTGCATAAGAAATCAAAACGCTCTTTGGTTTTTTGATCTCAGATTAACCAATCTCCTGGAATCGTGAGAATTGGAGAAACATATCGGTCTCTGTGGAGTAGTTTTACGCCGAATCTACTTGAGATATCAAAGTTAAAAAATTCTATCATAGAGTTGAAATACCCATAATACGTGTTTTTCCTCGCCGCAAAAAAATTTCGAGAAAACCCTAAAAAATTTGGCTGCCACACGGGGTGACCCCCTTGAACGATGTTTAAATTCGCTTTTTTTTACTTTTTCCTCGTTCAAATTTATCGAAATCCGTATTCATATATGCACACATGTCACAGTCGAGAAGTGTTTTGTAGAAAGGAAGTATTTAAAAAATCTAAAAAAAAATGTTATGCTTAAATCTGTTCTCATTTATACAACCAATGTTTTGTTGTCTATTGAATAAAAATCACATATGCAAAGTTCTAGTATTTAAACAATAACGAAATTACATCAGTCTATGAATTAATCTGAAGTGTGCTCGAATGGTTGTCTTTTGTTTGCTGGTTCGTTGTCACGAAAACCGTTTGAAAACAAATCAGTCAATGGTTGCACAACTTCGAGACTGACTGGAGGTGTTCGGTTCTCGTCATCACAATTACTGTATCAAAAACGGCAGTATTTTCATTGATTCCGTCACTTGAATCGTCTTCAAACGATCTGCAACCTTGATACGGTTAAACGTGTTCAGCTGAAGCTGGATCACGGGCAGTCAATTTGTTCTTAAGTACTAAAGTGAAAATTCTCCAGAAACGTTCAGGTGAGAAGTTTTTCACAAAATTTCCATGATCTTTCATCTACAAGTCGCACTCGAAAATGACGGGGATTCATGACGTTCGTTAAACAGGAGGATTAATTTGCTCATGAACGAAGAAAAATAATTTCGTACTTTATTTTGTACAGGAATTTTTGAACAAATACACAGCCAAGAGACAGCCATGGACCGAAATAAGTTCAATTTCAACACCAGACACGTCTCGACGCTTCGGCGTTGTTTTGTCGCCTGTATAACGGTCGGTCCTCAACAATAACCCGTTATTCCATAAAAGCTGCGTTTGCGCATAGCACAAAGGATACAGCGATGAGTTTTGGCAAGTACTCTTCGCCCCGCCCGCCGCCACGTTTATCTCTATCTTCCGCTTTCCCTTTCGCTCAGCCACCGCCGCCTCGCGGTTTATTCATATTTTATTCGCAATTCGCAAACTCAATTACAGCTTCGGCGTGAGGACGAGGCCAGTGCTCTCTCTGGCTGATGGCGCGAGAGAGGACAACATGGCTGCGTGAATTGTTCATAAGATAGAGCCGGGGCGAACGCGCAAGTGAGAAAGTGAGGGGAAACCAGCATTCGTGCGGGGCAGCATCATACCTATGGGAATGATCGGGACAACCGGAGCTCAAATTTTATGAAATAATATTCGAATGAAGCGTTTCTGAAAGTGAATTTCGTATCAAACTTTCTCGTGCATTTCTTTTTAATCAACTTCAATCTGCACTCAAATGGAAATTCATATTTACGTAAGCGAATGAAATGCTGCGTTTCGAGCATGAATTCGAAAACATTGCTCACTGCTTCGAGCCACCTTCGTTCGAATGAGAATCCACGAGTACACAAAGAACTTTATAGAGTCATGGGAACCATAAACTGACAATTATTGAGAACGGAGTGATAGAAACGAACCTCTAAAGGAATTGAGTATGAATGAATATCGCAATGGAACAGGCCGGGCTTAGCAGAGCACTCCAGGAATTAGGAAATCAAATTAAATTTCAGAGTCTTAATTAAAGGATTGCAGGCTTCAATAAAAAGCATGCGTATTTGTGCATGTGAATAAGCACGCTCTAATCAAAGGGCTGAAAAGAAACAGTCGAGGATTTTGATTGAGGTAAATGAGCTCGTTCGAAATGAGATAGAAAAAAAAGAAAATTCAATTCGCTTTCTAAACTTTCAAGCATCTTCTGGAAATAGTCTGCGGAGCATCCTGTTTTGCTTTTGAATTATTTAATAATACTTCGATGTACCAGTGGGGAAATAAGGAAAGCGAGTAAATGGAGAATTGAGCTCCACGAGAGATGTGAATCCTGGAAAAAAGACGGGAGATCCATCTGAACAGGAAAGCAAAGAGTTTGAGAGGATGCTGCACTGCAATAGTCGGAGCTGGAGTGCGAACGACAGGGAGGGATTTGATATTACGCGGTGACGCGCGACCCGGAGTGTCCCATCGACGGAGAAGACGAAAAGTGTATAAAAGTGTGTATAGACAGAGGGAAAGAGGGCGAGAGTTTATAGACGAGGAACGTGAGCGTGAATGAGGACAAGGACGAAAGTAGAGAATTTCTGTATTTCCTCACAACGCTAATGCCATTCTCCGAAGCATCGTCGCCACGATATTGTCTTTGCTACGAGGATGTTTTTTCACCAGTCTGTATGGGTCCGTTGGAGCGTGTGCGTGTGGTTTTATAGTTGCCCGACTTCCGTGCTTGGCCCATTAAAGCCTCGAATTATTTTATAACGTGGCATGCGAGAGAAATACCAAAAGCGGATGTGCCCGGATAAAAGGAAGAGAGAGAGCGAGCGAGGGAGGAAGATATAGCGAACGAGGTAAAGGGATAGAGGGAGTAGCGGTAGGTACAGAAAGCTCCTGCCGGCTGCTGAGGGAACGACCAATTCCCCAGTACGATATCGCCCGCGAATCCCGTTCCTGGGGATGTATTCAGTTGGTTTTGGCGCCTCTGCTCCACCTACATACACATTTTGTATCGCGAATGTTTATGTGTGAGCACTTGTATATGTATTATACAGGTAATTTCGTGCGAAACGTTGCAGTTACTTGACAGAAAGTTCGTCCCAGTATAAATGCTCTCGAATCGTCTGAAAAACGTTCTGAAAACGTAGCTTAGAATCGAACAATTCATTGCTTCTTCATTCAATCAGTTTTCAAGAAAGCTGTTCGAATTCGACGCAGAAACATGGACAGGAATCTCTTGGCTCGAAATGAAACGTCCCATGCAACGTGCAAGGGGTGGAAGAACGAAGCAAACGCGAGACCCCTCGTGTGGTGTTGTGCACGATGAAGATACCTCGTCATTTCACGAAATGCTCGTACACTCGTGGTAATAAACCCCTAACTTCCGGCCTATATACCATGCGCATAAATATATATGCGTCCCCGTCTATATACTCGACGGCACATAACTCGTGTCCGTCGAAAAACGAAGGCGAACGGGGATGATTGCGAGAGCGGCCGGAACACCTAAAACGTGGAACACTTATTCCCATGGCATAGAACGAACGCGTACTTTTTTTTATTGTTAATTTCAGCCACGTAGACTTCAATGTACCAATACAGAGAAGAAAAATTTATTCCCATCAGGTGCTTCGGTTCGTTACTTCTGTCTCATGGCATCGTTTCTCTCAACGACGTATCACACGCTCGATGCTTTTTACTACTCATGGTTTCCTTCTGTTTTTTTTTTTTTTAAATTTATTTATTTTTTGTTATGTTTTCTTCGCAATCTACGGAATTGAGAGTGCAAATGCGCGAATTTACTCACAGAGAAAATCCTTGAGACTGTGAATAAAAACATCAAACTTTGAAACTCCTCGCGATGAGATGGATTTTCTGCTACTTTCTTTCCTAAACGACGTTAACCTTTCACTTCGAAAGGATTTAAAACAAAAATTGGGCCTCGGGGAGCACTGCGAAAGGGCTTCGGGAGCCCAAGTTTATATGGACGGTTTTCACGTTTGAGCGATTTCTCCATTCAACATTCATCTATATATCGGAACGGTGAGATGAGAAGCTTCCTCGCACGAGTGTGGGTGACACATAAATCCAGCCCTCTCTCTCTCCCTCCGTCTCGCAGGAGCATCGCTGACGGTGCCAATAAACTTTGGCAATCTTTACGCGATCAGGGATGCAGAGAATTCGACATCCACGTACAGATATATCGCACGCGTGGCAATGCAGAACAGGAGAATCTCGATCGGAAGGATAAGGCTGCAGCAGAGGAACGAGCGCGTCCCTCGAGATCGCTATTTCTCTGGTACGGCGATCGTTAATTTTGTATTTACTTTTCATTACACCCTACCGTTTTGTGACTCACGCAGGAATGATATTCGGCGATAAAGATAAGCAAATATCTCGAAACATCAATGGAAATTGAATTGTTAATAACTTTTATGCTTATTTTTGTTTTAGAGAATTTTTATTTCTTTTCATCTGCATTATAATTTGAAAATATCGTCGTCACGATTGTTACAGAAAAGTTTATTCTGTCTCAGTGCAATATTCGCCCGGCACGATCAACCGGGCCAATCTCCAGAGGGTCGTAAAAAATGGTAGAAATGAACGAACCAGCGAGATCTGTGGCTCCTCTTTCACGCTCATAACAAATTTCGTTTCGTATCTCTCAACCACCGATATTGAGTTCACACACGATTTTCCGTCGGACAAGGGTCAGGTTTACAGCACCATGGTGTAGAATAAGAAATTGAAACAAATAACAAAACATCATTCGTGACTTCAGAAAAAAATGTTATAAGATCGAATGAAATTTCAGTGAATTTTTTATCTCAAACTGACCGCTGCAGAAAGAATACGAACGATTTTTGGATGAACTTTCTTTTGTTCCGATGAGTTTATACTTTTGGCGAATTTTAGACTGAAAATTCATTATTTCAGATTTTTGTTTTTTTCTTCTCCACGTGTCTAGGGGAAACGTCTGTTTTATCGTTTTATCGGCGGTGCGAAACTCTGTTTTACCAACAGACTTCGATCTCGTCTCAAAAGTCGTTGGGAAAAACAATGATAAATTCAGAAAAGTTTGTTTTTTGTTTTTCCAAATTCTACATCCGTTTACTCGTGGTCTGATGCGTGTTCGCATCGGAGTACTGACTGCATCACTCGTCTATATTGGGATCAAAAGCCACGCGTCGTCTCTCGGCACACAAAGAGTTGCTCAGTGTCTCGTTTGCTCTTGCGCTCGCTTTCTCAATGCGGGCACATACGGCTTTCAGTTTCTTCTTCGCTTTTGCCATTTCCTCGCTTCATTCCTTCGTCGGGTTCTCATCGCACACGAGCAAACGTGATTATTGCTATTCTCGTTGTTTTCTAGATTTACAACCGTCTCGTTCGATAATCCTTTCGTGGTTCGTGTGCATTTTGAACTAATTGGCCACATGGAAATTTATATTTCTCGGGAAAACGTCACTGCGAATCATAAGCCGAATACGAAAGGTTTCAAGACGCTTGCAATTCACTGGTTACGGGACGCTTCATCTGCCTACAAAATGCACATTCGGGTAAAAAAACTCCCTTTGGTCGGCCTTTCGTTTCAACGAATCGTTTTTTTATGTGCGCCATTCCTCGTGCCTTTATGAAGCAACCGAAGAATTCAATAATCCGTTAATCCATGCCTGTATGAGTATGCCCGCATTCCTCGCTTCAATTTGAAAAAATTGCCTAAAAGTGAAAAAATAAAAAGCTGTCGAACCAAACGAGATACTTCTGATTATTCGGCAGTTCGATGTTTTTCGTTTTATTGAAATCTGACGAAAGTCGATGTGGAATCTGGTGTTGAAACTTCAACTTCATAATAGGTGCACCCAGACACCTAACACACGCTCAGGGCACTCGTAGGTGTTGTCCACTGTGCCTGTATTTTTGCACTCTATTCGATGCCATATCGGCGTTACCCGCGTCTCCATGCCCTGTCACGATATTAAAAAAATATCGAAAACGAACGATAGAAAGAAAATAAATTGAGTGAGAGACAAAAATCAATGAACAAAATGAAAATAAATCACTCGATGGGTGCAACTCCCTCAACATTATACTTTTTCATTTATAGTCACGAAACTGAATAGATAGAGAAAATTACCATTTTAACAGCCAATAAAGACAGGCTAATAAAATTGGTTCGATGCAACTCAACTTCTGATTTTTTAACTGCCACGTCAATTGGTGATATTGAATAAAGGCTCAACCACATTCATCCACTCCTAAGCAGATTTAGTATCCTTTAAAATACGTGAAAGTAAGTTGATTGGGGTCAAATGCACAACTTCCGGATGTTGATTATAAAGACAGTCGGAAGTTGAAAAAAAATGATTATATTCGGAACTAAATATCTTTCTAGATTTTTCTCGTTTCTCGCGACCGACGAGTTGACCTCTTCTGGGCTTTCCTCGGCTTTTATGCCCCGGGTCAGCAAGCTCCTTTGCATGAAAGTACCCTGCAAGTCTCCATCGCTCCCTCTCTCTTTCTCTTTTCTTCCTACTCTCCTTCCTTCTGCTCCTCTCTCTCTCTCTCTCTGCTTCAGCCTTCCTCCCTTGAACGTGAATTTTCGTATTTATGAAATCTGCTGTGCCTTGGGCAACCCCTGGCAACGGACTCGAAGTGCATTGTTCATGAATAATAAACACGCCTGACATATAATTCTCCTCGGAAGATACTAAATTTGTAAATATACCGACCCACTGAGATCGCGTACAGGAATATTTATAGATTATATGTGTATCACGGGGTTATCATGTATGCACGGAAATAAATATAGAGGCAATATGGAAATATCCGAGAAGAGGAGGAAATTCAAAGTCGATGAGAAATATTGGCAAGGGACTCGGTCAAGATCTACAAGGAGCAGGCCAAAGTACAAGTTACGGCCATACTATAATATTCTATACTATGCACAGAATTCTCTCGTATCTTCTGCACTCTACAAGGGTGTCTAAATTTTGAGGAAAAAAAATGAGGAGTCGATGAACATGAATTTTTTTAGGGTGCATAATATAGAGGATGACAAACATCCGACGTAAGCAACGTTATTTAACTTTATGAGAAAACACGAATCCTCATCACTATGAACGAAGGAATATGCGTTGCCTGTGAATTCTTTAGATTTACAATTATTTTTCGTGACAGCTACAAGTCTGACGATATCAGATATTAAACGAAAGAGGCCACTTTTGCGAATGATTTGCGACACAAAATTATCGTTCTGCTTATATTTTATATCTTTGAAAAATTCGACCTGTCCGATGTGATATTCGCAAGATTGATCGAAGGTGGGACTTCTCCGAAATAAACGAAACCCTTTAATTATTGTTCTCCGCTCGGTCTTATCTCAGCTCCAGCATTCAGTCACTTTGGTGAATTATTGTTCGAACTCGATGAGAAAGCTTTATATCTTTCTCTTATACGTTCGAAAGGAAGATAAAGCAGATGGGTATAACGATGAGAGAGACTCGAAGACGGTTCTCGCAGTGTAACTCGCTTGGGGTTACCACCCCAGGCTCTACTTTGGCCTCTCGTACGAGTGTATTGTCTTAGCGTTGTGGTGATAAGAGAGCAGAAAGAGAGAGAAAGTGAGGGAAGGAGATTCCGAAAAAGAGAGCGAGCAGCGCCGTTTCTCTCGCCCCGACTCTTACACGCTCCGTCGACTCGGCTAAAGGCGACGCTTAATTATCTAGCTAAATGAGATAACCGAGTACACGTGTGAGCGTTTGTGAGCCTCCGGCAGGAAAGGAAATTCGGCTCAAGGAGGGAACGCTTTGATAAATTGAATTGTACTCTAGTCTGATGGCCAACGATGAGTTTTAACGATACAATTCGGAAATAACATTTTTAATGCTCACTTAACCTTGCCTAGGGTCATGTAAGTAACTCTGGGAAGCTTGGAGCGATACTGACTCGAAATCATTTTGCGAAGAGCGTAACGATCGATAACATATAATAACGAAAACCTAAGATTTCTTACACTGGAAAAAACGGTTCTGCGACCATTGAACAAAATTTCATTCGGTTCAAAATAGTTAATTGGACTATATTTTTATCTGAAATAACCAGCGGTTTGGATAATTTACCAAAAAACAATGGAATTCGTCTAACCGTGTGGGCTTTTGGCCAATGAACCAAATTTTTTCTCGCAGTGAATGCATTTCGAGATGGTAAACGCTCAATGGTAACAACGTTGATCTCTATGAACGAAAAGGAGATAAGATTATTGGTAAAATAATATTGAATTAACGATTTGTTATTATTTGGATATTTTTTCCATGTTCGGTCCTCGCCTGCGTGTCGTTGAATCGGATCTTTGAGAATTCGGCGGTAGTAGTTGAGCCAGGGTCGTGAAGCACAAAACCATATGGCCAAGTATAATCAAGTAAAGCCCTTTGTATATATCAAAGCATGAGCCCCGGATAGATCCATTATATCGACTAAACAATTCGTGAACCGCAAAGCGCCAGAAGAGGGCTCCTTCCTCCTCGCGAACTTGTGCTATTCCACGCTTTTGCGCTTTCCGCTTTATACCTTATAGTCCTTATACAACCCTACCAGAGCTCGCGCCCTTCTGTTTGCCCTATTGATTATACAGTTATGTCGAGGCTGAACAGCCTAACTGGCGCCCTATAACAATCGCGCGACTTCTCAGACGAGCGAGGCTAGTTAAGTGTCTCGTGATAACGCACTTCCTTGTATCCATGCCGTCATGTGAGGTCCTATCCAAATTTCATTCTTGATTGCTTTCTGTTATCATTTTTGGTCGATCTCGTTTATTTATATTTCAATGTAAAAAATTCGCTTGTTATTCCTTCGGAATAAATGTCTGAAAGAGTTTTTTGAAAAGAAATTAATAGCAACTTCGAAAATGCTAATTCCCATGTGGGATTCGTTTATTACGTTGCTAATTAGTGATTGAAATGAATCAACACGAACCTTTTGAATTCGCTTTCGAATAGGAGGTCTGATCATATCAGTTTCTTGTGATTGTATCCGACGTCGAACTAGCTCATCATGGGAGCTGACTTTGAGCTCAACGTGGAAGGAATCTCAAAACATTACTATTAGAATCATGAGAGGTAAAAATACCTTCGGAAAGTGAATTAATGAAAATGGTTTCTCGCAACTCGGTAGAGAAGCGAATGAATCCCAATTATGTCGCTGATATTTCTGAACACACTCGCCGAGACCTCGTGCAAATGTTCTAGGTCTGACATTCCGAGAATTCGGAGCATTATCAGCTCGTATCTCGTTGGAAGAAGGCCACCATTGATGCAGTCTAAAAAAACGTTTAAATGAAAGCGCCGACGTTAAAGGTCTCGGCATTAAACGGCCGGTGTTAGGAGTGACACGCGACGTGGAAGACGCTCGTGACACTTGTGAAAAAAGAGGGAGAGGAAGACCGAATAAGAGTGGAAGAGAAGGAGAAAAAACATTGGAAGAAGAGGAGTGAAAAAAGGACGAGAGCACCGACGAAAGATTCTATTTTCGTCCGGACCAAAGACAGTTTAGCTGATCGAACGAACAAGCATACACTTTCGTCCGATTCCACAACGGAACGTCTTACAACACGAGGTCCAACGCAGCCTCAAGTTCTTTATGATTCTCACACAAATAACTGCACAATTACGGAAAAATAAAAAAAAAAAAAAACTGTATTCGTGAGCAGGATTCAGCGTTTTCGGCATCTGTACAGAAACTCGCGCTAATGGCTCGCTGACGCGTAATTTAACCGCACATTTTCCGGCTTTGTATGCGCGTATACAGTTGGCAAAGTACGAGAGCAACGTACAGCAACCTCTTAACCTCGCCGAAAATGTGATACAGTGCACCCAACGTGCAAAATATACAATGAGCACGCAAGTGCGTATGTGTGAAGATGAACCACATGCATGGCCCATCGTCTCTGCTAATGATTCGCTGATGATATTTAGTCCGGCTCAGCCGTAATGTAGCCGAGCCCCCACTAGCAGCATGTTCTCTCCGTCGCTTATATACATTCGCAACATTAACGTGTAGCGATGAAGATTCGCGAAAGAGAGAACGACGAGACTAAAGACCCGCATTTGTGGCTTAGCTCTAAAAATAATATCAGACACGACTGCTCCGCTCGTTTTAACACACGCCAACATTTCTGCGGCGATCCGATAACCGGTTTTGTTAATGAAATGCTAAATTTTACTCTGCTCCTTTCGAAGACGCTAGTAAGGAATCGGATCGCCTGAAGAAATTGACGAAATGAGCTACAAGAACGTTGACATTTTTAAGTGTCAGTTATAAATTTGTTTAAATATGCATCGATGGGGAACAAGTTCTGTTGAAAAATGAGCTCAATCGCTCAATTTCCAGAAGCGACTCATTTGGAGTTTACTTTGTATATCGACGTCGATAAAGATGGAATTCTATCTCGGGGGGGAAAAAAAAACATTTTTTGGTCGATTGTTTTTTTATAACAATTCTTTCAACTATTAAAGTAGCGCAACTGCAGTGAAAAATATAAAATTACTTCTGTCTGGATAATAAAAATAATAAATATAAGCATTGAAAGGTAATTCCTTGGAAATTTATTAAACGATTCAGACATAATCGAGTGCTGTGAAAACGATGTTCAAAAATTCCATTCGATGCGGTGCTTCGAAAGCTCTACATTTTTTCACGAAATTTATTTAAAAGCGCCCGGTTCGTCGTAATTGAAATTTTTACAGTTCGTTGATCTTTGTTTTTCTATCCTCGGCATGTTTTCAGCGACCCATCATGGTCGGTAGTGCGTGTGATAATTCACCATCGTAATCGAGTTTAACGTAGGGTGCCTTGCCTTCTTCCTTGAACTCCATATAACCCGAGACCGGACCATCGGGAACTCCTGGCGGTATCATATGCGTTGGAGGATCCCAATTCACAATTCCCCAGTCACCCTTTAGAGATCATGAAAAAATTTCAAATGTAATGTGATTCGGATTCAAATAAATGAGTGGATCCATTTATTAGTCGCAGGAGCTCTTATGTACGATTTTTTATCCTCAAAGGACTATCAATTGTTAAAAAATATTCCCAGGTCAAACGAAAGCGGTTCATTCGTTGATAAAACCAAATCATCTGTGGGAAATATTAATTTATATTTTCTTTTACTGATTTTCCCTCCAATTTTTAACTCTATAATAAGAAATTGACGTTCGAGTCGAAATTTAGTGGATTTTCGTTGGTCGAGAACACAAGAAATTTATATTTAGACAAAATTGAATCAGAGCCGTCCTTTCAAATTTTTAGCAAATAAGTTGGATATGCTCGTGTATATCTTGGAAAGTGAAAAGTATTTCCGGAGAGATTTGATTTTGCATGGACGAAAAACCTCATCCCATTTTCTCAATGGTTTCTTACTGCCAACGGTTCTTTCAAATGACTCGCTTTGAAATATTTATGCTGAATTTGTCCCTTAATAAAGAAACTCAACAAGTTACCGGACTATTAGTAGAAAATTTTCATGATTATTATTAGAATTTTATGGTAGAATTCTCACCGCTGTGAAGGGACATTTGACTGGGAATTGGCCTTTTGGAGTGCCAGCAGCGGTGATACTTTTTCCAATCACATCTTCGGTCAAAGCCTCGCATAAAGTTGTCTCGTACTCGATGGGCTCCATCCCTCCGAGTATGATAACGAATTTTAACTGAAAGAGATGCAATCAAAGGAAGACATTTTTTATCACCTATAAACTACTACCCAAAAATATTTTCATCTCTATACCTTACGTTAAGGTATCGAAGCGAATTACTTTGCAAAGCAGCCTGTCTAAAAAAATGTCAATTCAAAAATGAGTTCAAAGATAACAGTAAAAAAAACGTACGAGCATTGTCTCCGGTATATCCTTTTTCGTGGGTATTTTTGCGTTCAACTGAGAGGATTGCTGCCCTTTGGTAATCTCAACCGACCACGGGTCGAAGTAATCATTAGGAGTAGAAGAGACTTGAACACTTTTCAAGGTGACAACTGATGTTGGCTAGAAAAACAAAAAGGTCTAGTAAATTGAGAGTCCGATTTGGAATTTACTCGCAAAAAAATCGCTCTTCATTGTCATAAATATTGACGAACAATAAATAATAGTAATCGGTCGATTATCGGGAGATTGGAAAGAAAAAAGTCCTTACATCAGCAGCTACGAGCGTACTGAATCCAACGATAGAAATCGAAACTCCTAAAATGAGAGACAGGAACATGACGTGCGTTCGTTGGATCGACGACTCAACGATTCTAATTGCGATCGTGCATTTTATACAATTTTTTCGCTCTCGTTAGCACAAAATTGCGTAAATGTCGTGAAATAGAACAGGAAATTCAACATCCGATTACATTTTATTTCACGATTGTTAAATCCGATAGTGCTTCATTTTATGAAAAATATCGTTGCGACGTATCGCGCAAAATAATGCTTTTGATCGAATCGGGATAAAGCGTGGGAATCGAGGAATTACTCGCTCAATAACCACAAAGTAGCGGTTCATAGTTGCAAAGCAGGTGAACCTCGTTGCCCGCGCTATCGACGGAATCCATCACACGTGTGTCGTCCCTAGTTAGAGCGTATCGACTCAACGATCACTCGAGTATGAACGTCGCTTGTATTTTTATTTCCTGAAAATCTTCATTACGAAGAAAGAGAATCAGGAAATCCCAATAAATCATCAAAATGATATTCGATTTCGGCGATTAGTGGACGCGTTCTTCGTTCTCATTTCAAAATGTAAACGAAGTTCTGGTTTTGAGGGCGAATAAAAAGTTACACTTTTCTATTTTATTTTGAGAGCCAATAATTTGATGCTACATACCACTGAGACGTTGAGAATGTAGCTAAAAATAAGCCCACTTTGAAAAGCGAGAAAAAAATGTAAAAATCCTCTAATAAAAAGTTCATGAGCTCGAAATGTATCGAATTATATCGAAATATCGAATTCTTGAAGCCTCTTTATTCGTGCTGTGATTGGTCGCTTTGAAATCTCGAATTTAAAGTCCTGCTCTTAGTTTGATAGTTTCAACTGTCAGATTGACAGTTCGTGTATGCGCAGTTGATTATATCAACCAACAGCGTTTAATTACATGGCCCACAGAGAAACAGCACATTCAAATAAAAAAGTATTCGTATTCGAGTGTAAAATAACATAACCCATGTTTTTCAGGCTCCAGTTTTTTTCAGCACGAAAATAGGAAATAATATTTACATTGAATTGAAATGCGAATTGCTTTTTATTTCGTACTTCGAATGGTAATAGATTTATCGTAGGATGATTATGAAAATATACGAATTTTCTCAAGGTCCGAAATTTCGTGTTAATTTTACAAATTTCAGTGGCGAGGTCGACGGTTTGTGGTAGTCAAAATCCAGGTCGACTTAATAGTGATTTTTTATGCCCAGATCGACAACAACTACATGGCTTCTGTTGTCTAGGTTGACGACTTCATGTTTTTCGATGCCCAGGATGACGTTTCTACTTCCTGTCTACGTCGACGGCTCCAGATTCCACTATCTAGGTCGACGGCTCCATAGTTTTCAATGTCTAGGTATATTTTTCCTTGGTTTTCGATGTCTAGGTCAACGGCTCCATAGTTTTCGATGTCTAGGTATATTTCTCCAAGGTTTTTGATGTCTAGGTCGACGGTTCCATAGTTTTCGATGTCTAGGTATATTTCTCCAAGGTTTTTGAAGTCTAGGTCGATGGCTCCATAGTTTTCAATGTCTAGGTATATTTTTCTTTGGGTTTCGATGTCTAGGTACATTTCTATATAGTTTTTAACATCCAGGTCGACGACTCCATAGTTTTTTATGTCTAGGTATATTTTTACGTGGTTTACGACGTCTAGGTCGACGGCTCCATAGTTTTCAATGTCTAGGTATATTTGTACGTGATTTACGACCTCTAGGTCGACGGCTCCATAGTTTTTAATGTCTGCGTATATTTCTCCATAGTTATCAATGCCTAGGTTTGATAGGTCTCGATATCTAGGTACATTTCTCCATAGTTCTCGATGTCTAGGTATATTTCTCAACGGTTTTCGATGTCTAGGTCGACGGCTTCATAGTTTTCGATGTCCAGGTGTATTTCTCCATGTTATTTGATGCCTAGGTATATTCCTCCAAGGTTTTCGATGTCTAGGTCGACAACTCCATAGTTTCCGATATCTAGGTGTATTTCTCCATGGTTTCAGATGTCCAGGTATACTTCTCCACAGTTTTCGATGTTTAGGTATGTTTTCATACAGTTTTCACACAGTTTTCGATGCCTAGGTATATTTCTTCATGGTTTTCGATGTCTAGGTCGACGGCGGCAAAGTTTTTGATATCTAGGTCGACGGCTCCATGGTTTTCGAGGTCTAGGAGGTCGACGGTTCCATAGTTTTCGATGTCTAGGCCGACGGCTTCATAGTTTTTGATGTCTAGATATATTTCTTCATAGTTTTTGCTATCGAGGTCGACGGCGGCAAAGTTTTTGATGTCTAGGTCGACGGCGCCATGGTTTTCGAAGTGTAGGTCGACGGCTCCATAGTTTTTAATGTCTAGGTATATTTCCCCATAGTTTTCGCTATCTAGGTTAACGGCTCCATAACTTTCGATGTCTAGGTATATTTCTCTACAGTTTCCGATGTCTAGGCCGACGGCTTCATAGTTTTTGATGTCTAGATATATTTCTTCATAGTTTTTGCTATCGAGGTCGACGGCGGCAAAGTTTTTGATGTCTAGGTCGACGGCTCCATGGTTTTTGAGGTCTAGGTCGACGGCTCCATAGTTTTTGATGTCTAGATCGACGGCTCCATAGTTTTTGATGTCTAGGTATATTTCCCCATAGTTTTCGCTATCTAGGTTAACGGCTCCATAACTTTCGATGTCTAGGTATATTTCTCTACAGTTTCCGATGTCTAGGTCGACAGCTTCATAGTTTTCGATGCCTAGGTATATTTTTTCATATCTTTTGCTATCTAGGTTAAGGGCTCCGTAGGTTTTGATGTCGAGGTATATTTGTTTATAGTTTCTGCTATCCAGGACGACGGTTTCATAGTTTTCGATGACCAGGTATATTTCCCCATAGTTTTCGTTATCCAGGTCGACGGCTGCAAAGTTTTTGATGTCTAGGTCGATGGCTCCATGGTTTTCTTGGTATAGGTCGACGGCTTGATAGTTCTCGATGTCTAGATACATTTCTCTACGGTTCTGGACGTCTAGGTCGACAGCTTGATAGTTCTCAATGTCTAGGTATATTTCTTCATGGTTTTCGACGTCTAGGTCGACGGCTCCATGGTTTTTGAGGTCTAGGTCGACGGCTCCATAGTTTTTGATGTCTAGATCGACGGCTCCATAGTTTTTGATGTCTAGGTATATTTCCCCATAGTTTTCGCTATCTAGGTTAACGGCTCCATAACTTTCGATGTCTAGGTATATTTCTCTACAGTTTCCGATGTCTAGGTCGACAGCTTCATAGTTTTCGATGCCTAGGTATATTTTTTCATATCTTTTGCTATCTAGGTTAAGGGCTCCGTAGGTTTTGATGTCGAGGTATATTTGTTTATAGTTTCTGCTATCCAGGACGACGGTTTCATAGTTTTCGATGACCAGGTATATTTCCCCATAGTTTTCGTTATCCAGGTCGACGGCTGCAAAGTTTTTGATGTCTAGGTCGATGGCTCCATGGTTTTCTTGGTATAGGTCGACGGCTTGATAGTTCTCGATGTCTAGATACATTTCTCTACGGTTCTGGACGTCTAGGTCGACAGCTTGATAGTTCTCAATGTCTAGGTATATTTCTTCATGGTTTTCGACGTCT
Organism: Venturia canescens; assembly: GCF_019457755.1. NCBI lineage: Eukaryota > Metazoa > Arthropoda > Insecta > Hymenoptera > Ichneumonidae > Venturia > Venturia canescens. Next base: position 3,452,617 of record NC_057421.1, on the reverse strand, counting down.
AGGTCGACGGCTCCATAGTTTTTGATGTCTAGGTATATTTCTGTACGGTTTTCGATCTCTAGGCCGACAACTCCATTGTACGTATATTTTTCTATGGTTTTCGATGTCCAGGTATATTTCTTCATAGTTTTCGCTATCTAGGTTGACGGCTCCAGAGCTTTTGATGTCCAGATAAACTCTACGGTTTTCAATGTCTAGGTCGGCAGCCCCATAGTTTTTTATGTCCAGGTATATTTCTGTACGGTTTTCGATGTCTAGATCGACGGCCCCATATTTGTCGATTTACAGACATTAGGGTGTGTCAATAAAAAAATTGTTTTTTGTCTTCAAAGAACATCCTTCAATTGTTCCAGTGTCATAAAATATGATGCCTGTCCAAATTTCAGCCCTTTAAAATATTTTTTAGAGGTCGCTCATCCCGATTCTCTCTGTTTCCCATGTAAATAACCCGGGGAGCACATCGCTGGCGACTTTGGAATTTTGCAACCTGCAGACTGGTCCATGTCTGATCATTCCCAAAACAGGTTTTTGTAGGAAATCGAACGCTCTATAAAAAAGATCTCTTATCATTTGGTAATAAATATTCTCTTTCAACAGTTATTCACTGTCAAAGTTGAACCGATAGTAGATTTTTAACTTTTGCTACTTTTCCAGCGAAGCTGTTAGATTCATCAGAATACATTGCAAGAACTTTTTTAAAAATCACGTCATTCTCATCGAAATTATCTCAAAAAAAATTCAGATTGTCAGAAATTAATAATTTTCTGCTTTCCGAACTCATTGTTTGAAGGCGAATGGCGTTTATTATTTGGAAATACTTTGTAATGTTTACTATGGATGGAGATTCTAAAAGACGTTAGAATTTTTTTAATTCTCTGTCAAATAATTTTTTTTATTATTAAAAAAATCGCCTGGAGCTACACCGTAAATGTAGGTCCTATGTTATCGGCGGAACGGAAAGACTTATTGCTTACTTCACTCCACTTCACTTTACGCGTTCGCTTCGGTTGACTTTGCTTTGTTCTGATTTATTAGAAAAAAGTTTAAGGAAGGATTTAAGTGAGTTTGTATCTAAAGATTCGCTGACATTTTTCAAAACTTTCATGTACCCCACGACTTCCTGGGAGTCGATATTTCACTGTGGTCTAACCACAAAGATATAAAGAGAATGTGGAATCTTTTTACAAATCTGAGGGTGGTGAACGGTGTTGCAGAGTGTAGTATTGCGTCAATAGAACGATATAATCATTGTTTAATGAATCATGAGGAACAATTGCAGCATTTTATGAAGGTTGTTCAAGAACACCGCCAACGGTTCCCAGATTGTTAAAAAAAAATCTGAAATGAACATTCTTTTTTTCATATGGGCGTTTGTTATGTTTATTCATTTCTATATGTACGCTTGCAGATTTTCAATAATGCATGCTGTCAAGATGACCCCACTCAATGAAAAAAGTCATTCCCCTCCAAACAATGAATTCGGGATACAGTAAATTATTAATTTATGACAATCTGAATTTTTTTATGAGATAATTTTTGTAAGAATGACGTGATCTTCAAAAAAGTTCCTATAACGTATCGTGATAAATCTAACAGTTTCGCTGAAAAAGTGGCAAGAGACCTTTTTTATAGAGCACTCGATTTTCTACAAAAACCTGTTGTGGGAATTATCTTACATTGACCGGTCCACGAGTTGCAAAATTTAAAAGTCGCCAGTGATATGCTCCCCGGATTATTTAAATGGGAAATAGAGAATCGCGATGAGCGACCTCTAAAAAATATTCTAAAGGGCTGAAATTAGGATAGGCGTCGTATTTTATGATACTGGAAATTGAAAGATGTTCTTTGAAGAGAAAAAAAAAAAAAATTTCGACAATACGGTAAGAAAGAAGAACGTGAGACGTTATTTCTAGAAATTCCTGCCAATGACAAATAAAAGTTGAAAAAGTGCAAACATCATTAACTCATTGAAGGGAACACTTTTCTATTGAAATTTTTTCAAAACTGATAGACAATCTAACGCTTTTTGGGATCGTTAATTACGATTCTTGTATCAGGATTGAAAAATTTAAGATGGCGGACGTAATATGAAGACTGTTAGATCAAGTTTGAATTTTGGAAAATTTGAAGAATTTTTTTGAAAATTCGAGCGTGCGGAAAAAACTTAAAAAAAATGATGGTACTCAATATCAAGTACAGGTAAAACAAATTTTAAGCACTTGGAGACTCCTTTTAAGAATAACCCAATTTGTTTTGAAAAAAAAACATGTATTTTATATTTAAATTATTTTTTCTCATAAGTATCTCATAATATATGAGCCCTGAAGAATCTATAAAGTACTTAAAAGTATAAATGTATTGCAAAATACAACGAAAAAAAGGAAAAAACTTGAGAAAGAACGTGGTACATATATGTACCTTCCCTCAAAGTGTTAATGTAAATGAAAAATAAATACAATAAGATTAAAATAGACTAAAATAGCGATCTAGATGACGCTTAATGAGAATAATGGGCTATTAACATCATTTTTTGAAGTTATCGAAAAAATGGTACACAGGATCTGAATTTTAACCTCAAATATTGGTTTGGTAGTTAAAAATACGTAGGAAAAGTATTACGGTATCCGCCGCACATCCAACTTTTTTATTTTGTGTGCCTGTGTAATTAAACATATCCGTAATATTGAATGAAAGGCAGAATTCTATAATAGAAAAATTTCCTCTTCTTTGAATCACAAAAAGTGACAGACAGCTTACATATAGAAAAATATTAGATATTGGGGTGATAAAAAAAAAATAATTTTTATTTTCGTTCGAAACCAAGCTCATAAGTTTCGTTTAAATATCAAAATAGACCAGCTAAAACATGAGTCCTTAATATTAATATTAAGTTAGTGCGCATCGCTCTTGTCGATTTCCCATAAGATACCAAAAAGTTCTTGGCATATTTTTGTAGAGAATTCAACGCTCTATAAAAGACGACCGATATCACTTTTCGATAAATCGACTCGGTCAACGATTATCCAAGGACAAAGACAAAATTCAAGGTCAATATATTTTTTTCTTCAAAAAACTCTCAGGTTTTTGAGTTCAAAGAGCCTGCAATGGACTGAAACTATGTTTGGAAGCTCCAAAAATTCGAAAAAACACACCTATCGATAGTGTGATCTGGAAACGCCAGACTTTTGCCAAACCGTAGCTGAGTATCAGCCACACCGTGGACCCAAAGACTCGACATACAGTAGTCACTTAGGAGTCAGAGGGGAGCCAAGGTGTAATTTTTTACTTGGGTAGATATCGAAAATTGTGGAGCTGTCGACCTAGCATCGAAAATAGTAGAAGAATATGCCTAGAAATCGAAAAATATAGAGCCATCCCTCTGTACTCGTGTTTATTCTTATTGAACTGCTCCGAAATAGGTTGGCTTCAAGATGCTGTCGCAATAAAAGGAGCGGTTCAGCGCTACCAGAAAACCGCTCGCGCGCTTCAGCGCGCGGGATGCACCCTAGTTATTCTAAAATATTCATCGAGGTGCTGAAATATTGCACGTCAGTTATCACAAGTTTTAAAAACCACTTTCACGTAACATGAACAGCAGCTCATTCGAAAATGGTACCCAATTTATCATCAACTAAATCTGCAGTCGAAATATTCAGCGATTGGCTATGGTCGAAGGATTATCTCGAGTCCATGTAGAGGGCCATGACCCCGCTCAAACTGCGGAATCTTTTGGTAGAAAGATAAAGGAATTACGAGAATGACGAGGACGACGACAAGAAAAGAAGTATAAAAAGCAACGCAGCAACACTGGCGCCACGGTAAGCTAGGAGCTGAGTAAGCTTGATGGTTGAGAACATCATCAAAACACGTTTTTAGCAGGCGTGTCTCAAATAGAATTTGGCGTGGCATAGAGTTCGCGGCGCGAAATCGGGAACAATGCGTTGCGTTTCTTCTATTTGATCTCATTAGTTGGCTCTGGGTTGAGCATCGTAGATTTCTCCCTACCGTTTGTAAGCGTCAGTCACGCATTCCCGTTCCGCTCGGTACTGCCGACGAAACGACTCGACCTTTTTGTTTTCAATGCATCGTTAAGGTAGTTCATGCACGAAACGATTTTCTTAAGAAAGTCTTGAAATTTACACAGAGTTTAAATGAGTAGTCGATTGACAGGCATATCAAATTTTAAAGGTTTTATCTTATTCGTTATTGAGATAAATATGCTTAAATATGAAGAAAAATACACAGGGTTATAGGGACTATGCGTAAAATATCGTTTTTCTTTTTGAAGGTTCGGGAAAAAAAACTCGAGACTATTATTTTACCAGTAATAAAGATATATTACGTTAAAGATAAAATGAAATTGGCAATGAGCACTCGTATAATCTCACATTTGCTTATTTCGGCATTTTATTTATTCTTGCATGGTTCGATCCATTCCTGTCATAGCCCTTTTTATCATTACTTTTATCTTGATCCATTTCCCGTTATGTTTTCCCTTTGCGCTCTCTAATGCGACTTTTTACGTAAAAAACTATAGTATTTTCGCCAGGAACGAATGAAATTTGGGGATCAGTCAGTGATGGATTCCCGATTAATTGAAGGCTTGTAATTTCACTCACCAAAATATAAGTTGAAAAAAATTATTTACAATTTCGAATTGATAACTCTGACATGAATTTGAAGTGATTATATCTTTAATTAGGGAGTACGAATCGATCGAATTTATAAACATCCATAAAATATGATTCTTCGGGCACGATCTATACTAATTTAGTCGGAGGTTGCTTCGCGAGGCTTTTCTCCACATCTGACAATCGTAAGCCAATAAAACGAATAACATTTCGACTGTTATTTTGTCGTTTGTTCTCTTTGTTTCCCCAGAAAGCAGAGTTTCCATTTTTTCAGTGAGCAGTAAATTGGTTATAACACCGAGAGCAATAATTGCTTCGCGAATACATACATTTTTTAACTCACATTCAAAAATCTACAATCGTCTGTCCGTTGACGAAATATTAACCGACCGGAAAAGCTTGTTTGAAAAATCCCAAACGAGAGAAAACCACTCCAATGCAGAATTCCGAACCAAATTAAAAGCTTCCCCATCAACAATTAGAGGCGTTCCATCGATATTTTCTAATATCCGTGCACCCTCCTATCAATTTGATAATCGTTAGAAAAAAACTTGCTTCCAACGAAGTTTCGCATGCTCTCGACGTGGATAATTAGGGACAGATCCTTCCATTATATTGCACGTTTAATGATCCAGGATGCATCCATCGTGTATTAGCATAATTTTGAGCGCGCATTTTCGATAGCATATTCAGGATCGTTTTCCACAATGGTTGGGCCTCTCGTCTAGTCATTCGAGACGTGCACGTCTGTAATAGTATAATAACGCATAAATGTGTGTGCACATAGTACATGGCAGTTATTCGCTTTCACGTACAATTCATCATACTTCCAACGCTTGTTGAATTTCCACGGGTTATAACATTTCTGTGGATCAGTGAATATTTGTGTGGACAGTTGGCAGATGGAAGGGCGCGATGGATGAGAATTCTCCTTCGAAAATGGCACAAGCTCGGTCCTTTTACAGCTCAATGGTTTCCGTCGTTCTACACTCGTACAAAGAGGCAACCCGGCGAACAATACTGTCCGGAACTCACCCTTTCGGGAGGCCAGACAACCTCGTGCATTGCCTCGAAAGCTCACGCACCTACAATAATCAGGTGTACGTGCATAGATCGCCATTGGAAACATTAAAATGATTACGACGCGTTCGCTACCGCGAGAGCTACCAAATTAATGGAAATTAGCAGTACAGTCTCATCCTTCCAGCTATTGCTTCCCTGCACACACGTATATTCGTGTGTGTTCATCAGAATAACGAATAGATATAAGGCATACCACCGAAAAACGAACCAGCAGCCAACCTGATGCGGTCATCACGATGGGCTCGTTCGTACAATCTCGTATTTGCATAAACGCGAGTCTTCCGATGATTTATCGTCGTTGACCCCTTCTATCCTTTGTTCACCCTCGCATGTTTTGAAAATTGTTGAAGTCCTACGTTCGAGGTAGTCGTAGGATTCACGTTCTAACTGCCTCGGGAATGGAAGGAGCTCTATGTCTGTGGGATTGCTGGATCAATACACGAAGAACCTGTTCGAATTCTATGGAGTGAGAGAGAGAGAGAGAGAAAATTCTTTAGCACGGACGATACACCAAAGTCTACGTATATTTTGCCGATGTTACTGAAATGCATCAATTGTAACTTCAGACACAAAGTTTTTCGTCGAGGAATTATTGAATAACTCGAAATGGGCATTGAATAATGGAAAACTTTCGAAACAGAAGGCAAAATCGTGGAGTCGTTAATCGGATTGGAGATTTTTTGGGCCGTTGAAAAATCCAATGGTTTCGAATAATAACCTCGTAGAATTCTTGATGACGCAAAAAACTCAGTCAGTTTCAGAGGTTTTTTTTTTTATAATGACGATTAAATTTTCGATACACTTGTCCGATGAAATATTTCTAAACGAATTTGATCAAATAACTTGGCGTTCGAATGATGAATAGATTGTACACGTCGCATTGCCATGTTTCACGTAGAAAAAAAGCAACGATTTATTCTGACAGACGTGAAACATATTCAGCACACGAATTTAGGCAAAAAGAATTCCTGGAAAAGTCGTAAAACACTGAAAGGTGTTAACTGCGGTTGGCTGGCGCCATAATAAAAACATATGTTTTATTCGGTGCTGCAATGCGTTGGGAAGTGCCATAAACTCATTCATAACCCTTCCCCCGGTTTCTCTCTCCTCACGTCCCAAGAGAGAGGACAGATATAAAACATCTCTTGGATTTATAACGTTGTCTGCCTGTCACCGATTAAAATGCGTTATGACATTGAAAAGCTTTGTTCCACGCGTGACTCAAACAATTTGCTATGCGATTCATCGGGACAATGTTCAATTAAGATCAATTACATTATCTACATTTTTTATATCAATTTATAATAGCACCATTGAACACTCTACAGACACGTTCAATGTACCATCGCGATTACGACAGTGACTGAGTCTATTCGACCAAATGTATGAAACATGAAACGTCATTGTGCAGTAGAGTGACCGTATAAATCACAATCTTTCTAACATCTGCGACGTGATACAGGTTATACCAAAGATCAATGAGCAATTTACCTTTTCTTCACTATTCACAAAGCTGTTTTGCCTCATACTCTTTTGTACGTTGAATAACGTCTGACAAATGGTTCCGATTAACTTCTTGTGCGATCTTTCCCTTTTCTTCGTCGAGGACTGCAAGAAATGCTCGCTTTCAATATATTATTCGCTCAAAAATGTACGCAAATTAAATTTTCTTTGAAACTTTTTTACTTGTTATGGAAATCAATGAAATTCTCGCACACGGAGAGAATTAAACCGTAATGTTTAGCGTGAAATTCACTGTAAAATTTGTCGAATATATTTGACTACGGGAACAAGTTAACTAAAAATATTTATTCCAGTATCGCACTGTGAAATTTTCAATATTTTGCCTAATTTTCAGTTTTATAATAGTAAATATGGCAGATAGTGAAATTTACGGTACGTGTGTTAAAATTTACAAAACATTTAGTAAATTTTACGGTGCATCACAGTAAAATGTCTTCGCCCTAACGTAGGTATCGATCACTCGCTTTCGAATTTCGTAGCATACTAAAACGGTGATGATTTACACACTTCAAGAGAGGGCTGAGCATATAAAAAAAAATGGGGAAATAGGCCGATACAGCGCCAAGAAACCCCTACCATGTCCCCAACATAGCCGCATCCTAGCATAAACATTCGTACGAAGTGAACAATGCATATTATTTTTTTAATAGGGAAATTCAATTTTTTTTCCACAATAATATCATGAATTGCAGCTCGTCACCGCATCATCGTTATTGGACAAGTAATTTTTCAAATTCAATTCTCTCCGTGCATTACACTGATCAAAAGTCCATAAATATTAAATCAGCAGATCGTTTCATATACAAAGTTTCAATTCAACGATTTCAAAGTCAAAAAAGTAACTATAAATATCGAATGGAATGTGGTTTCGAGTATTTCAGTTTGTTTTGTGCTTTTTTTTTAATTCTCTGATTGATTGATTGATTTTCAATTATTCTAGGGCAGAATCAGAGTCAATAATTGCAATTACTTTTAGTGGTGGATAAATTCGTAGCACTGTAACGTCTTTGGCAGTATTTTTATCGATCAGAGGTTTATCGGATAAAGGGAAAACGAAACAGCTAGAATCGGTGAAAGAAAGATGAGAAGGGATGAAGGTACAAAGGGACATTCACAAGAGTTTCACTCGCTTGACCGTCTCCGAAAGAAAAGCAGAGGAGCTTACCCGGATGAGAAATAAAAGGGAATACGAGAAACCGAATTTCCTTTACGTATATGCGATGAATGCTATAAAAAAAGAATGTAAACGAAGTGAAGCCAACCTCGCAGAGATGCGACGGTAATTAGACGAGTGCTTTGCCCTCGATGGTCGATAAGAATGACGGTGGGGGCGGGATTCGTACTTTTATTACTTAGATTATATCCTTCGCCTTGATCCTCCTCCTCCATCTTGGTGACTATCGAAGGGTCTTCGCTCTCAATTTTCGCTCGTTTTAAGCCACACCGCTCCGAACCGTGCGAAAAAGTCTAAGGAAAAAACGACTTTACGAGCTTCCACGTAAACCATTAAATTTAGCTCTCTTACGATTATTGTCACGTTAACTGCGGTCGATGTCTGCTCGAAATGTTGAAAACTGTTCATCCCGAATAGGAAGATCGTGGAATTATCCGCTTTGTCCGTGCAAAAAGTCGAAGTGAGTAAGTAAGAATCGAGTAATTTATGTTTTTTAATAATGCTCAAATGATTGACAGTAAAATTGATTCGACAATAAGATTCTCGTCGCATTAAAATCAGAAAATAGTCAATTCGGAATTTGATGCGACAGGAAATCCCATTTTGTATAATGAAAGTAGTTTTCCACGCTTTTAAAAATCTTGTTTCCGATGGAAACTCAAAAAAAGTCAGATCGACGACTATCGTCTTGCAACAATTAAACAAAACCACGGACTTGGAGGTGTAGCATACTGAGAAGCATTTGCCCAGAGACGCGGAGTTAAGGCAATGATACGGCAGTTTTCCCACGTAAGTTATTCCATGGATCTTGCAAATACTTCTCTTACCCCGTATCCCGTTGCGCCCCAGGCCACCTTCCATCTGGTAGTACTTTCACGTAACATTGTGTTCCAAACTTCGCGGAGTAAGTACCAAAATTACATCCCCCTGCGTTTGCCTACGGCCCTTGAGAAAGTGCGGGAAGGGCGCGAGGGTTTCTGGCGAGAGATGTTCTGGCGCGCTTACGGTTGTGTTCGCCAGAAAGATCTTTTCCATCCATATATATTATGAGATTCTTCGCGTTTCCCCTCGTCGCTTAACGATCTTTGTTTTAGTGCCCGGGGTTCTCACTTTGACGTGAGCCAGGGGTGTTAAGATCTCCGAGTATTCTCAACCCCTGAATCACATTTATGTTACTCTTATTTTTAGTCCGAACCTTTTCTCGATCTTTCGGAAGATGTGACTGAGAGTGCTTTCTTTCCGGACGATTTTACGCTCGTGGAGGCCCACAAATTCACGAGAACGAACGAGCCAAAGGCAAAAGTTTGTTTCTGTGTGCGCGGAAGATTAATTATTTCATCACGTATCTACAAAAGTACGTGGCCATGCAGCAACCCTTCGTTTCAACACTCGGCATTCCGAGTGATTTCAGGGCCAGAAGAAGGCACTAAAGTAGCTTGGTATTCGAGGACATCGTGTAATACCAACGTTACCGTTATATACGTACCTAACGCCTCTTTCAAGTTGCCAAGATAATCGCCCAAGTACGCAGCACTTGGAGGGAAGCTTTAACGGACGGTTATCCTCGTGTGATGTAGTTTTGAGAGAGTCTGCTGGTATGTACGTGTGTGGCTGGTTGCACCGGGCTAGGAGCGATATGCGGACATAACCGTAATCGTAAATACACATGGTGTGTGAAAACGATATCTTGCCGAGCGTACCAGACCCTCAGGGTGGGTTTACCGTTTTTAATGGCCTGATGACCTGTTACTGGGATAGCACATACGACGAGAGGGCAAGGCGATGAAACGAGAATTGCGATTCGCGTGTGCTTGCCAACCCTGTTCGCTCCCTCGGTCCTACTTGATCCACTACCGTTCTTATAAAACAATGGAGTAATGGGATTTTTCGGTGAATTCTTTCGTAGCCGATTACCTCTTTAATAATTATGATAAAAACGTTGAAGGGTCACGGGTCACGAGATTTTTGGCATACAATGAACTTTCGTGTTACGTGACAGCTGGTTGTTTCTCTTGTCTCTCGCAAGCAGCTCCATCATCCCGGCAACAGAGTAACACATAGTATAGAACGCTACGTTTCCTCGGGATTTTCAAACGATATACTTCGCCACACGAAACTCGAGTATAAATCAGAACTCGGTGCTGGACGACGACAACAACTTGGCTCGGTGGAAAAGAGAGCGACGGAAGTAGAAATGTCAGGAGACACTGCCTGACACGACGCGTTTACACGGTACGAGCAGGATATACGGAAACTAACGGAAGTGAATTTTGTGGCCATCGAGAGGCGTCTGATTTTTTACGCCCAGGAAAAGATGAGGATTTACAAAGGAGCGACTATATAGACTTTCCGATTGTCAATTCCGAAGAACTTTAATCAACAATAAATTCACTAACTTTTTAGCGTATCAAAAACGATGCGCTAGTTTTTCACATTCTTGGATGTGCCATAAAGTATACTTTGATTCGTTATTTCCAATAGAAAAGCGAACATTCGGATCTCTCATTCATAGCTGCCTGTTGAAGCACAAATCTGGTTGCTCGAAAATTAAACGTAGCGAGAGCTACAGCGTTACAAGAAATTACGAACAAACATTCGTTTGTCCGAATAATTAGACGTGTGTCCGTATTTTGTTGATCTGTCGCAATGAGCACATATTTGTTGTCCGTGATCCACATTGTTAGCATCCATACATTGGCTCTTAGTGGATGTGGTCTAGCGGTACGAACCCGGACCGCATTCACCGCAATGTACGAGGGTTACCTGTAAAGTGGTCAGCGTGTAATGCCCCGTAGCCCACTCGTGTAACGCTCATACTCGGTGAACTTCTAATGGTTATAGTTATGCTAATGGGAGAGGCCGGGGAGGTGGGTTCTGCAAAATATAATCGTATGTTTCGTATCCTAACTAGAGCATCCGTTGCGTTGTGATTAAGATGTCAAAGCAATGAGTGTTTTGGGGCGCAATTAAATTTTTTAAGGATTCTCAGCGCGACAGTGAATCCTGAACTGACTGAGGGGGAAAGAAAGCTTTTACACTGCAAACTTGTTATCTCCTAGCATTTTCATCTCCGCAGTAGCATTTTGTAACTTCTCAAAACAGAAAGAAGAGTACGAGATTTAAAGAAATTATCCGTCGACTAAACCGCAATATTTGGGTAAAATATGAGAATGTACAACGACACAATAAACCTCGACTGTATACTTATCTTTTTAATGATATAGACTCTGCAGAGTCTACGAACTGTGCGGTTAACGCGAAGAGGCGTTACCGACAGCGACTTAGTTGGACGCCTTGGAGTGCACTTAAGGTCCACGTCATAAACGTGCTGTGCGTTCAAAATTAATTGCGGAATTATCGCCGAAGTAATATTAGACTCTTTGAACGTCGCTAAAGGTGCACCAGCTCTAACAAAGTCTCTCTTTCTCTCTGTAGTTTGTCTACTACTTGTGCATTCACTATATACATCGAAGGAGATGAGACTCTGCTTGGAGTTTCTTACAGCTCTTCATTTGATGCAGCAAGTACTTCTATGCTGTTTTGCCTACGCAGTTTATGTGATAAACATTTGAATTTAAAGTTGCAGCTCTGCTTATCGCATGTTTCACAATATTCGTCAATTACCATTCTTTCTCAGGTTGGCTCTCAGCTTTGTCAGAGAATCATTGATTTAGAGCTCAATCTTGTGACACATCTCGGTACCTGTTACCCGGACACTTTACAACCTCAGACCATAGTAACGACCATCATAGTTTGCTCTTTAAGGCACTTGTTTGTGAAGAGTTAATTATACAAGGACTATCTCCTGACGTGATTGTTTGAGAGTAAATTTTGTGCAAACCTGAAAATTTATAACCCTTATAAACTATGAGACGATATCATGCGGAGCTTATGCATTCTACGGTAGCTTGTAATTTTCCTGGTAACTTGTTTAATAGCCACGTACGCACGGCTCCTGGACGTGATCGCTAACCATGATTTCAAGGACCCGGAGTAGTACAGCAGCCTTTTATATAGTTATAGCAATACATTCACTACTTTATGTGCTATCGTTGTACGGCCCAAGTACAAAAAGGTCGTTTTTATCGTTCCACCGTTGAGTTGTTTGCATGTGTAAACTCGATATTAGAAAGTATTTCTCGAATGGTATAACCGATGACTTAATTGTCGCTTAATTTTGAGAATTGATCCTAAATAACCGTGATATTGGCTTGTGTGTTAGACTCAAATTAATTATTCAAATGATTTAATTAGCATCTTGATTCGCCACGGATATAGATTGACATTAAAAGCAGCGCGTTGAAATTGACACCACTTAAATATGCTATTGCACTCAGTTATATTGGCAGCCACGAGAAAGGGGAGTGGCTCATCGAAGGAACGGGAGAAAAATGATCGCAGTGATCAACATAAAACGTCCGATCAGATAAAAGCATAATTGGCAAACGACTGGCCGTGAGACGCTCGGCTTGAAATCCCTGCCGATGCGAGACCTGCTGATATAACGGTGGCGAACGAAACTCGCCACAGCAGCAGCAGCAAAACTTATTAGTACTTGGATGTTGAAAAAGAACGAAAAGGGTGACAGAGAGAAAGGGAGACGAAGAGAAAATAGCCGGAATGTAAAGCATTAAAAGGATTTTTGCTGCAGTAAAGCGTGTAATTAGTTATCGAACGATGATTAAGTCGTAAATTAGGGCTTGTTTGCTCTTTTCGTCTCTCTTTCTCATCCTCTATTTTCTTTTACCCCTCTTTGGTGATTCTCCCTGGAGCCAACAGCTGCAGTAAATGTTACTGCGAATATACCGCTCCGTTTGCCACAAAACGACTATATACGGACGACAGTATACGAGGACTCTTTGCCGCTCGTATAGAGCCCAACCGTTCAACCGATCTTCGCGCCTTCGTGCCGTTAAAGTAGCGCTCTTTCAACCTGCTACGTTGCGAAAAATGAGGTGTAAAGCGTAATTTACTCGCCTGCTGATTTAACGGCCCCCGCCGTACCTAAGGCGCATGGCCTTTACTCCCGCGATGAGAGACGACACACACTAGGTCAGTACGTGGTGGAAAATGAACAGCTTTTTCTTCTCTTAAAGAAAATCTTCGTCTTCGTCCTCTCCGATTTTGTCGCAGTGCTCGTTTAACGTTACTATCCATTTGCTACCGCGCGTCAGAAGATTTTTCTCATTTTTTCAATGAGCGAACGGTGTTACGATGATTGCTTGAAATTTTTGAACCTAAATTGTGATAATTGACGGATAATCGCTTGCAGACAATTACCATCGGTTTCAATTTTTTGATGAGACCGCTCGGGAACAATGTATAATCGTAAAACTGAAACGCAAGCGATGTTTCCACGTTTTGTGAGTGTCGTAAATTTTTTTTCATTACACACACGAGGTGCAACTTTACGATTTATAAATTAGGCTCCGCGCACCATCCAACTGTGAGGGATTTCAGGCGGACAACGCAGCACGAGGTTTACAAGTTGTAAAAAAAAGTTAGCTCGCTTGCCAGGGAAATTAAAGAAATCGCCGCTGACCCCATTTTCCAGTTTTTAATGAGCAAAAATCTTGTATGCATTTGCTCCGGTTCGTTAAATTTAGCTTTAATATTTTTTAAGTACCATCGAGAACGAAATAAAAGCAGAGTTCAACGAATAAAATTTTTTCAAGCCCCTTATTTTTCCAGATTAATTTGATGCAGAAGCTGTTGTTTCGCTCGGGGTCAAGTTGAGTACTAATTCTCTTCTTGCCCCTCTTTGTCAACGAGTGCATGGAGCTGTAACAAATCTATGCATACAATTTTATGTTGAATCACAAAGTTTAATACCGTACTGGGCTTCTATTATTTTACGATTGGAGAATAACATTCGAACTATGAATGAAAGAGCGAAATTAGCACACACACGATTATTATTTTTATTCAAAACTTGTTGACGAGCCTCCGTGTTTGCGTAAGTTTTCCTGGAATTCAATTTTTATATTCCCAATGAATACGGTAAAACGGAAACGGTGCTAAGATCATACGAATAGAAAATCCTCTTTCTTCCGTCGTAAAAGGCAACCAAGTGCCGAGGGAAGTTTTGTGTGACAAAAATTTAAATTGCATTTAGACGAAAGCGTGAAACGTCGTCGTCGCAGTTATTCTTCCTAGGATATATATATTATGACGTTCATTCATAATTCATAGTTTTTACTCGCGCATCCACTGAGTTGCATAAAAAAAGACGTATAGCAGCGTGCTTTCCACTCGCGAAAACTCCATTGGCGCGCGAACCATTTATACGTGAGAAACTTCAATCCGGAAATTCACTTGCATTTCATTTTCTTTCGGAGCTACAAACTTTTACAATGCGCTGAGAGTGGCAGGAGAATAACACGTTTTGCCAATTCTCCATTTGAACGAATGTCAAAACACTTGAAACACTCATGGCGTCTACACCGGTTCATACAAATCTTCGCCAAAAAGTACTCGACAAAATGTTCACACAAACGAATGAATAGTAAGGAATTTTGTATCAATGACACTTCGATACCCAACAGCACGCTCGTATCGAATCCAAGTACCCGGAGTCGATAATGTAATGAGGCGAATATGGAAATGTGAAAATCCGATGGCAAGCCGAAAGGAGAGACAGCAAAGCGCGAAAAAGACCAGTGGCCTGCGACAGTCTTTATCTCCTCAAATTTCCATAAGGCAACCGTTACAGTTCACCGAAGAGAGCATAAACCGAGGGAGTTGATGCGGAGCGAAGAATAGGCAAAAAGAGCCGGCGACAAAGAGAGAAACGAGGGGGAAAGATGTCTCGAAGTAACTGCAGGGCAAGTAACGGCAGTGAACCTTTGACACTGGGCCGTAACACACGTTTAACCCGTGGCCTTGCTAGTGGTGGGCTCGCTGGCCAATTCGTCCGCTCTCTTTTCCTCGGGCATTCTCCTCGATTCGTTTGTCTTGATCCTACCAGTGACACTCCACTGCAACAAAACCAATGCAAAAAACGGCTGTGACGGCGATGAGGACCGATACGAGATTTCTTGCGTGTCCTTCCTTGCTCGCCCTGTTTTTTACCCGGTCTCGTGCTGACCGTTGTTCGCTACGACTATACTCCGACAACTACTTCTTCCACCATTACTGGCGTTACCGAGAGTGGCGACCCCGTAGCGAACCCCCGTTCTTCGGACCTCTCACTATCGCAGATTTATCGGAAACTTCCAACTCTCTCACTCCTACGAGAGCATTCGACTCTGCTGGATCGCCGCTTCTAATACCCTTATAAATTCATGGAAGACCCCGCTGGCCTGAGCCATTTGTAGCTGACGCCACACCAAACTCCATCTCCAGGCGCGAATTTAGCAAGAACTTTTAGTTTCGAAATATCCGAGAGTCGTCAATTTAACGCTACGAGGTTCCCCTTAACCAAATTGATTCCCTTTTTTCTTCTATCCCTTAAGAGCGAAGATAAGTGGTGATTGGTATTGTCCGACGATCGCCAACTTGGACGATACAAAGTAAAGTTTTCTTGGACCCCGATCCTGGGATTTGTGAATAAAAAGAACAATCTTTGGTTGATTTTTGTTTGTAAATGGACAGGATCCTACGACCCTGTCGTATCATGGTTCATCATTTATGTTGTGTAAACAGTGATGCTAATGGCCGGCACTTTATAAGACAAGATTTCGAGTGGCCAGTGAAAAAGATTTACGTACAAGTTTTTCTAAATTATTTGTTTGCACAGAATAATCGTTGCCCTGTTTGTGTACTTGAGTCGGCAAGGCGAGTCGAATAAAGAAAAAGCTTATTATCGTCGGTTCAAAGAGGCGAGCGAAAGAAAAAAGATAATAAAGAGACTCGGTGTGTAACCTGACACGATGTAGCACATAAATCCTCAACGACGCTGGAATAAATCAATTTTTGGGTATGCCTTCGCCGCTGTGCCGGTCTCGAATTTCCTTCGGAGGATAGTCGATGCTGGATCGCAAATTTGCGGATACTTCGTGCAGGAATATGCATCAGTGTCTTTCTGCTGGCACCTCGCACTTTCGTGAACTTCTGAATGTCTTAACGATCCGGTGGATAACAATTCCTGGCTCCGCTACTAAGAGGGAAGAAAAAAAGCAATCGAAATGGACTAAAATTGAAAATCCTTTTCGCACGGAGTAGACAACCGTGCGTTGTCTTTAGAGTCGCGAATACTTGCTTTTTTTTTTGTTTTGTTCTTTTCTTCTGTTTGCAGGAGAGCGTCTCCCTTGGATGTTGGCCAGCAGGATATCGTCTCGATCGACTACTTTCTTCCATTCGTATCCTTCCAAACGTGCCTGAGAGCTGTGCAACCTTCGGAAAGTGCTCGAGAACAAGAGCAGATTGTGTACTCTTTTTTAAATTTAGTGTGTAGCTAAAAACAATCGAAAGTTGCAACGAAGGCGATAACTTTTCCTAATCCCCTTGATTCTTGTAACACATGCGCGCTTCTATTCGTTTCTACTAATTAAAGTCGATAATTTGTGTGTTGGCAACATATTGCGAAGTTGAACATTTGCCGGATAAGCTCAGGGGGTTATGAGAGAGGGTTGTTTTATCCAACAGCAGCAGCAGCAGCAGCAGCAGCTTGTTCTAGCTTGTTTTACTGTACAGAAACCTCGCCCCCTTAAAATCACATCCTATACGTACTTACAAGGTAACCTGCATTAGTTTGTGGCTTTTAATCCATTAATCCATTCATTAATCATTCAGCGTTTCCGTGCTCGGATATGAAGCACGAACAGAACACAGACTGTTTACAGCCTATGCTTGATGTTGAAGTGGAGACGGGAAGGAGGCAACTTGTTTATGCTCGTGGCACGTCCGTAAGGTCTTCCAGATTCAGAAAATGATGAGCCCGTGTACATAAACTGAAGACAACGCATAGCTTCAACAACTACGAAAGTTCTCGTAAATCTGCCTTTGCGCACCGATTGACCGAAGTCCTATCGTGATTTAATGGACGTTCGTGACCAACACGATCCGTGCAACTACTGCGTGCCATCTACAAGTGCCGTGTAATAACGGTATTAGAGGAGTGGATGAAGTTCATCATTCCTAGAGCATCCACAAGGGACGCGAGTCCGTTGATAACTTGACGGCATGAAGAAGCATTGATTCAGCTTTTGGGACAGGTGAAAAGAGCTATGAAGATCTTAGCTTGAATTCAGAACGATCCTTAATCGTGATAGTAATAAAAACAAAATACTTAAGAATGAAGATTTCAGCAAAGCTTCGTTTTCTTTACTGATTTTACGCCTCCAATAGGAAAATCCATCGAAACATCTCTCTCAGCGGGTTCACGGTGTATTTTGAGATTCTAGATTTCACTCGGTTCTGCGGTGTGTTGGCAGAAAGCAAACTCGGAACGTGATTAGAGATTTAAGGTGCCGGCTGGGCTCAAGGGTTTGAGAGGTAAACTTTTTCTTAGCTCTCTGACAGGAAGCCGCTCTCTCCTCTCTTCACTCGTTCTCGCAACTCGAAGGCTTTCTTTCAGAAAGAAAGGCAGCGAGGCAGTTTGGCGGGCGGTTAGTTTAGCTTGGTAATGCTTTTAATTAAGGGCTAAGGGCCTAACATCAGCGACTTGAGACGAAGAGAGGAGTGGCGCGAGGGGAAGACAGACGAAGGAGGTTCCTGCGACTGGCGAAAACCAAGTCTATCTCTATTCTCTTTCGAGCAAGCACCACGAGGTAATATACGCCCTTTCCGTGTTACAAACTCTGGATGGGTTCACAGGGGTGATAAACGGTTCTCATCGTTCGATCTGTTTTTGAGACACTCCCTATTTCAACGGGTTTGCTATTTGTGCTTGGTGAAGTTGGGAATCCTTTGCCCAAGCTTTCTTGCTAGAAAGACAGGTTTGTGGGTGGAATCCAATAAGGGGATGATGACGCTAGTAGGGTTGTGAAAGCTACAGGATGGAGGTCCACGGGGGGCCTACATTGCTGTGCTATAGCTATTCGCCACTACTGCTATTTCTACTTTTGCTGTTGCTCTCTTCTTGTGCGGAGAGCTCAGGAAAGTGTGCACATATAAGCCATCCCTGCAGCACAGATGAGAGGCCTACCCTCTATCTTCCCTGCTCGTTTCTCTTTCCCATTACTTCACCTCCTGTCGTGATGCAGAAGGAAGATGAGGCAACCAAGAGAGAGTCGAGGTAGATTCTCTCAAGGACACTCGACGCCGGAACTGGAGCAAGACAAACTTGGCTCGGATGAGGATGAGAGCCTCGTGACTCTGTGGATGAGACTCTCTTTCTATCATCTCTCTCCTCTCCCCTTCTCTTTCTTCTTCTTCTTTCTCTTCTATCTGTGTACACAGCTTCGTATAAGAGCACATCAGTGTAGGATCCAGTGCTCTACTTCCGGTTTCCGATGCAAAGCACATCTATAGGCCTGCACAAGCTTCTACAGAGGCTTCTGTATAACAGGTGCCGACGAGAGCCCGAGCTTGCGAAGGCAAAGCTTCGCGTTCAGAAAGTCTCTTCCCTCGTTTCCCTATACCCCTCACATGTATTCCGCGGTCTGTGCACTCACATGCACGATGCCCCAAACAACACTACCATGACGATAAGAGCCGCATTCACAGCTCGTGAAATTGAACGACCACCATCACAGTCAACATGGACACTTGGCCACGATCATCCCTTTTGGCTATTCCCTCGCCAAGCTTCAGAAACACTTCACGACCCAGTTTCTCCGATTACTGACGCAAACGAGAATCGCGGAGCTCCGACCAACTTGTCACAGGTTGCCGCAGTGGTTTACAAAGTTAAACGAAGACAAGATAGAGAGATTCGTTGTTCCGCAACATCTTCTCACAGCCGCTCCCCGCGCTGCGCCATATTTCATCAAGATCCGAGTTTGATCCTTATCCGAAATTGATAATAATATCATTGAGTATAAATAAATGTTTTGGAGTCACTCGTGGTTACCTCCGATGTGAATTTGTGGAGACCAATGATTTTGTATAACTGCAAAACCGAATGCAGGTGAATTTTCAGTTCAATTTATTGTATCTCTTCCGTAATATCAGAACAGCTTGGTTTGCAATCCTCAGTGTGAAATTTTATCGATCGTTTATTCTCATTGAAATGATCAATTTTGATTGAAAAAATGATTATCAGCAGAGTCATTAAGTGGAAGGAAAGTCCATGCTCGAGAGCCATTCTCAGTTGCGCCGAATTCAGGAACATAAAGTAGTTTTATTTGCCTGCATTTGGGGGCAGTAAGTGCGAAGCAGAGAGTGAAAAAGATCGAGTGTCGTTGGAGAAGAAGGAGCAGGAGCCTCGAGAGCAACGTCGAAAGCGCGGGACATCAGAAAGACGAACTCAGAGGAGGGAAAAAGGAGTCGAAGCACCGACGCTTACGCGTTGTGAATATTGAATTGGGAATAGAATTCGATAGCGATAAACGACGCGATTGAAAGTGCTGTGGACCGAGACGAAAAATAGAACAGAAAGTGTAGTGAATACGCGATTTTTTTTCTTCGCCCGCTTCTCGGTCTCCACTATTCGCTTACCATTTGTATAGCTCTCTTGATTCCTCTTTCCATCGATACTGCAACTGGGATATCGATAAGCCATTTGTATTTCCAACGGGTCATAGCAACACGACCTGCTGTTCACCGTTGTTGTCGTAGAGGACAATGATAATACGGAGTTACGCTACCAATGTAGAAAACCCATTGTTGAATAGGTTTTAGTACCGACGCCATAGCAGTGCCGCGTCGTCAAAGCCGGTGATTCGAGGCCACGAACAAAAGGAATTCCCCAATTTTATGACTGCGTCGCTTACTTTTTTCACACTGTGTTGAAAATCTTGTAAAATCCGAGGACTCACAAAAAACTTATGATTATTGAAACCCAACTGCAGCTGTGT
The DNA here is from genome assembly GCF_019457755.1 of Venturia canescens. Classification (NCBI taxonomy): domain Eukaryota; kingdom Metazoa; phylum Arthropoda; class Insecta; order Hymenoptera; family Ichneumonidae; genus Venturia; species Venturia canescens. Next base: position 3,432,305 of record NC_057421.1, on the reverse strand, counting down.
ATTCACGTTGGGAAAAATTATTGTTTTCTGGGAAAAGTGACGAGACTAACTCGACGACGATATTTGTGAGTAACGTATGTATGTTTCATGGGAAAACAATTCATTACGTGTCACCGAAGGGGGAGGCTCATCGAATAACCACGCAATTTCAGCGTTTCAATCGCTTTTGATATCACGAATCGCTTATATTCCAAATGGCATGATCTCTTTGTGTCTGGAAAGTGAGCTCGATCGTAGCCTAAAAATTCTTTTATTCAATACGGGAGCCACACCCTACGCTTTCGGATACTCGTAGGCTTTTGAGGTGTAACCGAGGATTTTGGTACAGAATCCAAGATCATAGGAGTTTTGATCCTACACCTCAATGTGCTTCGAGGGCAAAAAGAAATCATTAGATTGCTCTGCTCGAAGCGGTTGTCGGGTGGAATGCTCCAAAGGGAAATCCGGAGTTTTACATACGTGAAAACCTAATATGACACACCTGTGTAAGTAACACTGGTAACTTTAACGTTTGATAAGTTCCAGTAGGCAGCAGGGCGCAGATAAGAATGATGGGAAAATCGATATGAGGCCTGGAATCGGAGAAACAGTCAAAGATCTGGCAGCTTCATCCCACGCGATTTAACTTTGTGGTGCAGTAAAGAAGAATGAAGCCAACTTGGATATATTCTCTCTCAACTGATTCTGTTTCAGCGATGCTGGTGAGCTTCCGGGATAGTTCGGGGAGATGAATGAAACGTTTGGCGGAGATCCTTCTAGATGGGGCGGGTAGTATTATTGCCGAGTTCGATGGAGCGCTCTCGTCGTTCGGGGGTGCACCGAGGACTTGTATTATACGTCTGGGATCAAGCGTGTGGCCTCTGCCATAACCAACTCTCCGGTTCTTCTTTACCCACGTTTCACTCGGCTACACGCACGATCTCTGGGCCCTTCGGAGGGAAAGCAAGAGTCGAACGATCGGGACGATTCCAATGGGATTGAGTCGTACTTTTTTGGCGCCCCAATCGTCCTTGAAACTTCAACCGATTCGATGTAACCGGCCGAAGATAAAAATTTTTCTATTTTGCATTTTCATGAAACAGAATAGAAAGCGAATCGAATTTGCCGATTGGTTCTTACCAGAAGTGAATGTTGTGCTTTGCCATGGTTTCCTATACGATGAACTGAGTTTCCTACGTTGCTCACATTATTTCACGTTGCTTCCGACCGATCGTCCGATTCTTTTATTCGATATTCCTGATCACGTATCTAATGGAACTGAACGCTCCAAAATCTCGGTTAAAATTTCTCTAGCAAAATTCTTTTCCAATCAATTTGTTGGATAACAGTTCGAAGAAATTATTCCTAGATTCGTAATGGAAAAACATCAAGCACGGTTGGTAAAGCATCGATTTGTACGAATTGTGTTCTGGTCAGGCGAAAAGGTCTTGAAGCAGATCGCTCGGAAATATTGCTCTTAGGAGAAGAGTTGAACCTTCCACTGGTCTTTTTTCAACCGTGTGAGCTTGAGCTGTCACAGCGTCGGGTGAGCTATAATGTATGTTCTCAGACGTACGTCATCTGATTCACGGTGGCGGATACGTGACGTGCCGAATCGGCATGATTTCGTTTGAATTTTGGCGAGTGAACAACTGCGCGCACGGACATGAGAAAAGCAAGGGGGCGAAAGCAAGATAAAAATAAAGGAAAAAAGGCACATCTTGCGACACTCCTGGCGTAAAACCTTTGCGATCTTCGCGCATGTACGAGTGCGGTTTTCTTGATGGCGGTAAGAAAACGAGAAACCTGGCCGCAGTCATCTATATATACGTGGATAGCGCATACATATATCTGCGGATGGGTGTAGCGGTTCATCCCGGTAGTGTTGCTTCCGCATTCAGGCTGCGTCGTGTTCTGGGTGAGTTATTCTTTCGGTTCGTTGTCTCACCATTGTGTTATGTAGACGCAGACGATGCCTTGGAGGGAAAACGCTACGGGGCTGTCGGCTTCCTTCTCTTTCTTCCCTCCAACGCTCTCTCCTCGTCTCTCTTTTGCTTTTTCCCTCGAGGCGCCTCTTTTCTCCATCGCAGCGAGGCGAATGCTAAGCAAACGAATCGAGAGAGCCAAGCAGCGCCGCGTTGAAGCACAATGCGAATTTATTCCCGAAGAATAAGAATGAAATAGAAGAGCAAAAATGGGAAATACAGGAAAACAGAGCTGCGCATCGATAGTTGCTCTCTTGCGCTTTGCCACGATTTCGTTCAATGACTTTTTTGTGAGCTACCAAAAAGTCTGTCAAAACAACTCAATTCATTTGGGATGGTTAATTTTCCTTCTCGAATTTCACCCCATTTTAAGCTCTTTGAGAGAATTTCCTGAGTCAGTCGTGCGTCTCTTCATACGCTGATGCGATCTTACGGTCTGTATTTGCACAGTCCGACATTTTTTTTCTCGAAAGAATCTCCCCGTAAATTCGTGAGAAGATTTTGGAATATCTCCGACACTTAAGTAATCTATGTCCATAGGAAATAGAGACAAACGTTTACGACTGGACGGTAGCGTGTATCAGGCTATTTAAAAAGTAATTCTTTTCCATTTTCAATTTCATTTAAACGGCTTCGAATGGGTTTTGCAACGGGACGTTCATGCCACGAGGCATTCGAAAATCTCTATCGTCTGGGACTCTACCGAGCCGAATATTCTGGTCGTTAAACGGTCCAAATAAATCTGAAAAGTACGCAATTTCGCATCGAGCTAGCGACGATCGCGCACGAGAGTAACGGGATATCAGAGGTAGAGACAAATTTAGGGACCAATAGTAGACTCTCGCTTATTCAAATGTAAATTTACGAGGGAGAATAATTGCAGCCTTGGGAGCAGTAAGGACCAAAGAGCGAAGAGAACGTCTAAAGGTCTCTTGGCGTTCGGCGAAGCTCCATAGGTTTGGGAGAACGCGTTTCAGTCTTCCTTTATTTTCCTACAGACATCTCTAAGTCATTCAGGATTTTCCTTCGTGCCCGCACGCCAGAGATATTTTTCGCTCATTCGACCTTTTCCTTTCACGTGAATCGGAAAATCGCCGTAGCCCACGAGCGTGAAACGAGCAAATCTACCGTCGTAATCTCCAGTATAATTAATTATGACGAGAGATGTGAAAAATCGTACTCTGTATCACAATCTGACTATATTTCTCACGGCTCTCTCGAGTTGGCGTCTTCTTTCGTAATATTTTTCCCTCGTCCCGCCCTCTTCTTGTCCCAGCTCCGCGTCCTTTTCCCTCTCTTCTGTTCTGTATCTTTCCCGCTTTCGCCCATATCCGGAAAATCCATTTATCGCTTCTCTCCCTCTCTCTGTTCGTAATCTCTCTCTTTCCCTCCATCTTTAATATAATACACGCGGTGAAAAATGATACGAATGTGGATGATATAGTAGAAGATAAAAACGTGATAATCCGTCACACGATCTTTACGAGAAACCTTTGTCTTCGGCGTGTCTTCGTCTTCCGTACTCTTGTCCCGGTTCGTCCCTTTAATTTTCCACCGATTTCTCTAAAGCACTCGACTCATCTCCTTATTTTTTGAGAGTCTGACGAGCTGAGAACGGGAATACGAAAGTTTGGTGTAAATTGTATCGAAATTCAGTGGAGTGAATTTCTTTTATCACGCGTATCTCTTCGTTTCGCCGCTTTCTTCAAACTTGTCCAAATTCTCGTGCAACTTTTCCGAGTGGGGACTATCAAAAACAAAGTTTTGACCGAACAATTCAGTTCGTTGAGAAACAAACACGTAAGACGCACCCCATAAACCGACGGAGGGAGGAGAAGAGAGAAAGCCGAGAGACAGCAGAAGAGAAGTCTTATCTCGCGACGGGGGCCCGTATAAATGAGGGTAATATTGTGCCCGGAGCTTCGCGAGACTACTCACGTCCGTTGGCATATGGCCACGCGTCCATCACTCTTGTCTTACTTCTTATGGCAGTCAACCTCCCTGCATATCCGGAGGAAGAGGGACTCGCGTGTAATGAGAAAGATCATCGTTTGGGACACACTGATATATATATTTTCCGAATAACTTTACCTTCGTTTTCTTTCCGAATTCGCAGTTTCTCTTTATCTACGTTTTCTTGATTTCATAATAACGAACCCTTCACCGTTTTCTAGCGAAAACGGCTTTTCCAGTGGACGAATCGAGTCGATCGAAAGCTCGAATGTCATTGACAGTTTTCCGGTCAGTGAGCAAGTACAGATTCTTATTTGAGGTGAAAAGAGAGTGAGAAAGGAGGATTTTTTCTTCACTTGGGCAGCCTCTATCAAGCTTTCACGCTCGCTCGTCCGAAAGATAAACTATTGCCTAGCTTCTTGCTTGGTTATGAATATTAAGATGGTAGAAATATGGGCGCTTCCTTGAACCGGAAAGTTGGCCCACTTTAATTTTCCGCTAGCTCCGTGAAAACAGAAGTGGGAAAAGCAGCTAGGCGAACGATCGCGTTAGCGTTGAACGCAATGCTTCGGGCCAAGAAAGTCTTGGCTCTTTCGTTACTCGCTTCTTCAATTCGCTATGTAACACAATATCGTTGTAAGGTAATTCATTCGAAAAGTTATTTGTTGGAAAAGAGGCAAAATTGGTACCTCGTTAACGGGCTTCTGACTTTCCTGTGGTTTTAAGCGGTCCGAGAAGCATGCATCTTCTATGCTTGATGTACGTTTTTTTAACTGCCATTATTCAATGTGTAAACTAATTGGAGCACGCGTTCGATATCCACGATGTTTGATAAGTTATGGATAAAAAATTCTATCGTCATGAAGTTACGTGTCATAAAGTTAAGTACGAAGTACCTCATTCGTTGTACTTTTTAATGGACGAAGAACTTTTTCCCCTCCGCTGAAAGGAAGCAACAAAGAACTTTTGTTTCTTAGACAACCGAATTCCACGAGGATAAGGGATCCTCGTTAAAAAACTTTTTCTGTAAACAAGTTCGGCGAGAATCTCCGAGAAAATGGCGACAGCGTTGCAGCTCCACTTTCAGGAATACAAGAATCATTGCATAATTTCTAGTGCGATAGAATCGTCATTGCTTTCACGTATCGTAAAGAAAATCTTGTGGGACTTTTCTCGGAATGTTCATGCAATAAGACAGAAAGGTGCCGCACTGAAAGTTTACGAAGACATGAAAGTGTTGAGACAGAGGGCATTACCGATAGTTGGAGTGATGATGACGATATAAACAGAACGCCCTGTGCAGCAGGCGCGGCGCGCTTGTGCCTGCGGTTATTAAGTTGGGAGTTGCGAGAAGTAATCCGATTTGCTGGCTGATTCGATTTTCAATTTTCTCTCTGTGCTCTCCCTAACGTGAGCTCTTTTTCTCTCTACATCTTGGCGAAAAGCTACGCATTTTACCGCGCCGCGATGTGACCCTCGTCGAAGTCGTCGTCTTCCCCTCCTGCCGGGAACAGCAGGAGCAGCGCAGAAGCGGAAACCTCCCTCACTCACGCGTATAAAAGAAAGTTTTTTTTCCCCGTCGTTTGGCGAAGATCCGGACCGATTTCTGAGCCACCCTCTCCCGCTTTCACCGCATCCACCCTTCGAGTCTACGTACTTTCAGAGTTCTCGTACCTCGACGAAACTTTTTTCCTCTCTCCTTGCTCTTTTCTCCCTGTCTAAATTGGAAAATACAATGGCCACAGGATCCTCGTACGGAGAGCACCGTCGGCACGAGAGAAGTTCAATCAAAGGTTTCTCGTAGATCAATGATTTTGTGCCCTTTGCATTATACTACTATGAGACTCGGATAATTGGTAGCGAATTCCCATAACATTTGAATGGGAGAAGAGTGCTTTTGCGTGTTGGAAACTTGAACTTTTGAATTTGGGGCTTGTTCGTTTGTCACATTTGACGAGAATGTTTCGATTAAAATGCTTTACGCCTGAACAGATGTGGATTACGTGGAATGATAAAAATAAAACTGCTTCTTTTTCCACGATTATTCCCGATCCAAATCCCCTTGAAAATTTCCACTTCGGTTTAGTAATCGAGTATACAGCCGATGTTATCTACCCCTATGAGCATATCTGTTGTGCTCAGATCAATTTTTTTTAAAATAAAATAAATAGAATGAGAACTCTGGATAAATCCGTTGATACAGGTGCAAATATTTCGATTCCATCGGCACCCAAATGTGCTCAATGGATTAATAACGCTTCAACCGATAAGCGAGAGTCGACGAAGCGAATTTCGAGCGAGCCCCCTGCATCCCTCATAGCTCAATCGAAGGCTGAGGGTCGACGGTGTTTCAATCTGCGCGTAACCTAGTTAAGGACTCTATTAGGAACGTGCTATGACCATTACCGGCCTGGGAATTGCTCAGTTTATCCATTTCGCTTTAAAACTCTCAGTTCCGAGAGACTATTTCAGCGTTTAGATTGGCTATATGATCGTAACGTAGTGAGAAAAAAAGGCTTCATATTTTTTACTGGAAAAATAACGAATTTTATTACATATTTAAGTGTTTGAGATTTTGAAAACACTTTCAACGCTTGTTCTCCGTCCGGAATATACAAAATATAAAACTGTGCATATAAAAATTATCTTTGTTTTTTATTCTCAAACGCTCAAATCTTTCATTTTTTAAATACTATTTTTATCCATTAGAATATACGCGTTCGTGCCAAGAACTCGAGATTTGTGTAATTTAATCGCTCTCACGTGCACACGCATACACATACGGACACACTTATACGATATCGCTATTTCGCAACAATGGAAATAAAGTAGAAGCGAAATAACCGTATAATTATCGTGACAGGCATAGAATCAGGAACGTTTCCTGAATTTTGATGGTTCGAAGTTTTTTTCTCACAAGAGATTTTTCAGAGCAGAGTTTAAACTCAAACAGCGACGATAGTTACACAATGGAAGAGCAAGAATTAAGAAATGATCGTCGCTGTAATAGAAATAGGGGGAGTAAAATTGAGCGGCAACAATTTGGGCATTGTGCAAATTAATATCCCAATGTTGGAAAAAAAAAATCAGTGAGAGAAAATTCAAGTTCGCATTTTATTTTCGTACGTTCAATCATATAACCGCAGCTGCATCGGGAGTTTTGGTGCTTCGTTTATTTATTTTGTCGTTCTCATTCAGTTGATTTTGTTCTTGGTTATCGCCTTGTTCCTTAGTACACTTGAACGCAGCGAAGATTCTGTCGCGTGGTACGATCAATACGATTATGAGAATCGGTTGTATGATTTTGATGAATTTTAGGATCCACAGATCTCCGTAAACGGCGGCGAGTGCACTGGTCAACCAAGGCGTGTCCATGAGAAGGTAGAGTTTTAAAAACACGAAGTATTTTTTTTTCACATTAGAATTGCGGTTTTGCTGGATAACAGCAGTGGATCTCTGAACTGCGATGGTTTTGACAGTCGTGTAAATAAAGAGGCACGTAATGGCCGTGCACACCAATGCCGGCCCGGTCATCACATAGACGACGACAGTCAAGTTAACTTCATGAATCTTATGAAAATTCGGGCGAATGATCGAATCCTCGGAAAGTATTGGAACGAATTCGAAAAAGGCTGCTATGAAAGTAAGGGCGCCAGCAAAACCCCAGCCCCAAGCAGCGTATAGCATGCACTTTCGTTTTTCTTCTCTTCCTCTTTCCAATCCACCCTTTGGCGCCCAACGGAATCTCGTTATCACCAGTGTCATGTCAAAGCAAATAATAAATAGCCAACACACTGCTCCTTGAGTCCAGAACATCAGACTCAGACCGAAGAATCGATATGCTGTCACTGACATTGGAGAATGACAAAGAGTACACAATCCGAGTATTATCAGTAAAAAGTTAATCACCATGTAACACGCGTTGTAATTACTCACTGCTCGGTCGTAAGCACGGTAACGAAGCTCTGGCAAAACGCAATAAATAATTACCACTATGATGAACGGTATGTTGTAGATTATCGTAGCAAAGACAACCATCGATGCACCCCAAAAATGAATCAGACTGAACAGGCTATCACACTGCCCTGAAGTTCCATTGAACACTACTGATTGTGAGTCGCAAAACAATCGAATTTGCGTACCATTCGTTAGATTATCCACACAAACGGAATCATTTCCACGACCATCTTCTTCGGTGACCACTCTGCCAGCCTCACCATCTGTTCAGGACATTTTCTGTATTGAATAAAATTCTCGAACTCATTCAAATACTGATTACCAATAATTTATCCTTACTTTCCAGGCAGACTGTGTGCGTCGTTTTAGTTTCGTTTTCAACGTCAAGCCATCCCTTCGGAACAGTTCCATTGTCAACATCGTTATGAAGCACCTTAGTACACTCGAGCCAGTCATTCAAAATGCTTTCGCTGTCACAACACTTTCGATAACTTGGAGAATGAGTAGAACTCGCAGTCTTGATCACGAAGAACATGAGGATGCATTTAAGGTGCAGGAGCATCACCATTTTGTGATTGATGGAAGTTCGATCGGCCCGATCAACGCATCAGGCCATCGATGTCATCAGTCTTAATCCGGCCAAAGGTGAATCGGAACTAACGTGCGTCGTTTCGGAATGCTGCTATGGTGCCAACTGATTTGCGTATCACTACGCACTGCGTATAGTTGCTTATGGATTTACGTATCACGGGAATATACACACCGCATGTGTGTGAGAAACACTTTTGTTAGAATAGTGTGAGGCTGGTCTGAAAGTACGTGCTGCCGGCGTGGCTGACTCATTGAAGAATTGTTGCGGTTGTTGATATTCGTAAGCGGTCGTGCGGTGGTACTCTTTGACTCTGCACGAGCGCACTACTGACAATTTGCATTTATAATTAACTTTTACAAGTGGGAGGGAGAATGCAGCAGCCGCGACGCTTTCCAGCTCTGATTCAACGCTTCTCTTGTGATTCTGGTTTTTCCATATCCGTTTATGATAATTACTGCTTTGGCCTAACACCGCGAGACTTGCTGAAAACGTTACGGTTACTTGGCCGTTTACATTTTTTTCGTCATTTCGAATATTTTTGGCGAATGAAAAACTCGTTTTTCGACGTTTATTTAATTTCGTTTTACGGAATATGTAGCTACTCGATCTCCACTGCACGTGTGATTTCGTAGCAAGAATAAAATTGCGGGAGTTCCGATAGATACGTGAAATAAGGATGAGAATTACTTTGCATTTACTGTCCAGAATGCCATCACGCATTTCTAGTAGTCACATTTGTTATTCGTGTCTCTAATTCATCTTCGTTAGAAGTACAATATATTTTGTTGTTTTCAGTGCCTCTATTTCGACTCTATCAACGCTCCATCGAGTATGAAGTTCCACAGAAGTTATCAGGTATACAATTTCCAAAAGAATAAATTGATCCATTCTACTGTCAAGTTGATTGGTCATCTGGAAATTCCCCTTGAGAACAATCATTTGACTAGTAAATCGTCTGGAAAATTTCCTCAGAAAATTCGTAATGAAAATAATTATTTTTTCATCGAGTTTGTGAGCAGTAACAGCTAATGCAGCCATCAAAGCGTCAATCATCACGAGGAAAATTATTTTGAACTGCTCATTATTCCCAATCATTGATCTCGATACATGCATCGTCCACTATTACAATATTGTCATTGGCTAGATCCGCTGGATAAAAATTTGGGTCCAATGTTGAAATTTGTGTGGTCGATAAAAATGATGTCGAGGTCATTTTGAAAATGTGACACCAGCCAGGGTCGAATACAAAGTTTCTAATCCCATTGAATTTTGTTGGACCATGTTAGCCAAACAGCGCTATGAAAATGTTGGCTAAGTGTACAAAACTTGGAGCGTAAGCATGAAGCCTGTAAACTAAAGGTAGACCGCAGTGAAACTTGAAATGATAGTACTCAACTGCAGGCTTGGCCTGATCGTATTCTCAGGCGCTTAGACGTACATGACCACAAACATCGGCCACATGGTACTCTGCACAGTCGTTGTCTACCTGTCCGTGCCAGAGCTGGGTTTCGGCCTCGGCAATCATGCGGTTCTAGGACACAAGGTTTATCTCGTGATTTACTATATAATATTGACCTTGTTACACTGCTGCTATGCGATGGTGCAATTTGATAGTGAGGCATCCAGATAACCGAGATAACCAAAATATTACTGGAGATGTATGAGTTTGCACAGTGATGGTCGCTCTATCGAGTTCTGGAGATGCCAGGAGATTCATTTCGAGGATTAAATGAATTCCAACATGTCTGCAGTAAGAACACGTTCGTTGACCTCGTTACTATTCTCTCCCTAAATACATATTTTTACACATCACTGATGTATAAAATATCCTCAAAATCGAGATCGTTCCTCGAAGTGTTGAGGCTCAAGTTCGAACGCTTGCTGCAAATACAAATTTGATGCTATTTTAAAACTATGTTTTCAAGACTGAGAGATTGGGGTAGTCTGAAGCCCTTTGAGTGTTATTACAAGGCGACGTGCTCTTCAAAGGTTCACAGTCAGGGAGGCGGGGGGAGGGGGATTAAATTGATAGGAGAGATATTTTTTGTGAGTTCTAAGACTGAGAAAATAAAGATGAAGCTGCAGTAAATATACGGGCTGCGAACAAACGTTATACTGATAAAGTGGATCCTTAGGGATTCATATCAGAGGTAGAGGGTCATGAATAGATTGTTCATTGTTGGTATAAATTCTTCGTAACAAACGTTGCAAGAATTTATACAAGATAAAGCTGGAAGAATTCTTGATTCGAATCCACTTGCGTTTACCAAGTATTCTGGATGCATGCATCGTAAAAATGAATAAGCGCTGAATGAATAATTCAATGAAAATTTCGTAATGAACGATTCTCGAGAAATACGCTTTGAGGCATCCTCCGACAACAATGAGGGCATGTTCTAATCAAATGAATTCGTGGATTATTACGTATTGTGTTGATATGACAAGACACATCGCGCGTTAATCCCAGCTACTCTAAAATCCTAACGACATTCAACATATTAATCAGGAAGCTACGAGCCCTGCTTTGGGGTTCAGTGGTTTCGCCGTACGCGAACGCGCCCCGGCCAATAATCCTTTGCACATTTCATTAACGATGTTTATTAACGTTGGCTGATTAGCCGATCGGTGATGGATCGTCGCTCGATGTCGACGTGTTCGATCAATCAAAGGATAAGGGGATTAATGTGACGAGCAGAGTGCAATGAACTGCAAACAAACAGGCATGGTTTATGGATTTTCTTTTGATCGTAACGTTCCATAATCTTCGTATCGAAGGACAACTTTTCCAGATGCATCGTTGCAAAAAATATATCCCTGGTTCTCTACATCGAAATGTAGAATACAAAAATGTTGATCAACCACTTGCGAATGAATTGTGAAGGGTCCTGCAGTCAGCACGTCAGAAAATACACATGACACAGTTTTTCGATTACACCGCAATGTTTCCCATTCGATTGGTTCTCAGGGGCCCGAGGCTGCGAGCACTTTTCATCCACATGTCCATCAGTTGGAGCATGTGCTACTCTGCACCCTCCCAACTAGAATATCCTATTCCTCGGTGCTCAACGTACACGCGCGCAACTCGCTCCCTATCATATCGTTGGCTATTCTCTGCTCTCCGGCAAACAATTTCATCCGACGGACCCCTTGCCGGTTGTTGTAATGAAATCATAATTTCATTTGGCTAACAAAAGTCACATGGAACACCAGGCTTCGTTGACGGACTGACAACGGGGATGAAAGAAACAGCGAGAACAAAAGAGATTCCGGGATGGATGGAAATGCTCGCTAACAGAGACTCGGTGATGCTAGAAATAATCCCAAAAATGTAATGACTTATTTAATACGTCAATGTGAGTTCAATCCCATCAATTTTCTATTTCTACTTAGCTAATGCGGACGTAAATTCTGGAAAAAGCAATGGAAATGGATCGGTGTTTGGGAAGCATTTGCAATGGTTTTCGTGCTGAATCTGTTTGAGTTCCATTATCTCCGGGATTTTCCATTGAAATTTAATGTATTGAAAACGAATTTATGCATGGGACGTCCGCTTGATTTATGGATATGTTACGTTCACGTACCAAATATTCGGAACACATATTTTGTATGCCCGATCGCTTGATTGTCTCTCATTTAGAAGATAGTAGAATCTGCTGTTTTCTATGCTGATTGAAGACAAGCCAGAAATTCAAATTCGCTATAAACCGGGACGCGCAGTTGAGGTTTAATAGTACACGAGCGATTGTTCGGAAAATTTGAAATATGTATGATTCAAATCGATCAGAGAAATCGTGAGCGTTCGTTTCGAGCCGGGATGTTCTAAATTCTCTCAACGTTTTAATAAACACAGGAATGTCGCTGGATCCCGGTTTCACTTCGACATTGAATGTTTTCGAGCCTCCTATTGGAATCGTACAAAGTATTCGAGGTTCTTGAATACTCTCGAGCTTCTTTCCCCCCGGCGACAAATGAATATTCACGCAAATGCAAAACTTGTACGAACGTTCAAGTTCCTCGAACGAAGCATTGATTCGCGTTCGTCCGTGGCGCAGCTTTTACACCGGAACAAAAGGATTGGCTGTAGGTCAAACTTCCACGAGCTTCCGAGCAGCGAAACGAGCACGATTAAGGTAGAGCACTGGGCGAGCTCATGATGAATTCAAACGCCGAGTCATCCGTAGCCTGTCCCTTTTATATCTTATCTTGTCTGCTTCACTCCCTTACGACCACCATTTATTTCAAGACTTTTCCTCTTCTATGCATACTCTTGAACGTGGACGCGTCTTTACCAAAAGTAGTTCTCGACAACGATTCACCGTTGAGTTGCTGCATTTCGTACTCTGAGACTCTAGAAACTAGTTCTGCTCTCTAAAAAAAACATTTGCAAGTTTCAGTTAAATGTTCCAATTTGGTTGAACTTTAAAGAATACGTCCTTAGACACACGCCAGAAGTGTCATGCAGATTTCAAATTGATAACCCTCACTGTTTTTGTGAAACTACAACAGAATGATGAAAAATGATGTATCATTATTGTCCATTTATCCAAATCATGGTAAAAGATTCATTTTCATGAAATTCGCCTTTTAATTGCTAACAACATATAATTGACTCGAAAATTTCTGAAGTCGTCCATCAGTGTGGACAAAAAAAACCTGCTGGGCTTTTTCTTCTCAAAGGTTTAATATTCAAAGAAAGAAAAACGCTTTTCTACTTTCCTCAGATGATGAAGTGAAACTTTCCATTTTCTTCAAATGTTGGATGCGTGTCCGAGAAAAACAAGAATCTGCTGTGGAATCTGAAACCTGCGGATGGAATCGAATGAGAGAAGTTCCACGAGATGCTCTTTTACTCGACTTACTCTCTACTATTTTTGTTATTATGAGCATACCCATTATCCATCCTTCACCTGCATTCACCGAGGTAACAATGTGTACTCAGAGCAGTGTTTGAGATAGTGAGAATCAAGGGGATCTCGAGTTTCCAGCCCCCTTTCCAGGTTATGCATTATGGTTTAATTACAATTTATGGGACTCGCTTTTGTATGCATATAGTAAATGCTATGTTCACTCTGATTCGGCATTAGCACGTCGCCAATGATAATACAGGTTACGTCGAGCCATAATGTCACCAATTTAGCGTGCACATTAGCGCAGCTGATATCTGTTTGGAACCCCGTATTGTCTTCATCCTGCACATGCTTCATTCTATGTATGATCACTGGAAAATAGGTGAGTGGAAAACATCTACCGACTCATCCTAGATGTTTCTATACGTTTACTCATAAAACGAAGAAAAACTTGAAATTAAATGTCAGAAAATCTGAACGAGTCATGAACAAAAATGGAATTCTTTGAAGCAGCTGACAGATGAAGAAATGAATAATTGTTTTCTCATTAGTTGTTAGGATGATGGAGGAAATCGACACTGAAAAACTTATCTTTGAAGTTTTTTTTCAAACTTTTTTGAGGAAAGATTGAAGGGCCACTGCTGAATACAATGTCCTTGAAAATGAGGCCTCGGATGTTTTATCTCGAAATATATGGACTTAGCATCAGCTTATCGCAAAATTCGTTGGGTATAATTTTTCACACCCTCTTAAATGAAATGGCGTTGTGCTGTTTCGTTACATGATGTGATTATACTGGTATATGAGATAGGAGCAATGACAGATTTACGATCTCGCACAGTTAGTTCGAGAGAGCTGTTCTACCAGATCTTCGCCCGCTCCAGACTTGGGATGGAGATCTCTCAGACGCACTTAAAAACACCCAAACATCTTATCACATTTCCACTTTCACGCGTTCAGCATTCAAGCTTTTGGAAAGTTATTTAGGGCTGGAGACGCGAAGAAGATTGTTTTCGACATAATCAAGACAGTTTCCACTCTTGTCTCGAGGCTTTTTCAACAGGTTCGTCCGCCGAGGGATTTCGGTATCTCAGATGAAATTGTTGCTTCGCCTAGGAATACACTCGAGACCGCGTATTTAAATGGAATTCTACAGAACCTGAGTTCTTCCATTGGAATAAATTTGAATTTTCTATTTGCATAAAACGTGCCAATACGTACGAGACGATTCAGCTGACGAGAGCTGGCAGTACTTTGAATCACTAACAATGAAGCTTCCTAATTTTCATCAAACGCAGGAAGGCGATATGTTAATCGAAGATTTGGAGCTGCAGATATCTAATTACGAAGTTTCCGAGCGTATTTATGGGGCCCAGTGCCCGCATGTCTGCACAGTCTAACAGTCTCCAGATTTCTCGTAATGATTTGAGAAACGTGGAGCGCGGCATGAGAAACACACAGAGCGATGTGTTCACTGTCATATCTCCGAATTCCCAAAAGTAAACTATAAATCAATATAGTTTGGAGGGAGTACAGGCGAGAGCTGAGTTGAGAAAAAAGTCTTGAAAACGGAAACACGTGCGAACAAATGGCCGAGGAGAGGGGAAGAATCCTGGCGCGTCTGTCGACGCCTCACGCTCTTGCTGTGACTCTGTGAGTCTGAACGTGAAGTTCATCGGTACGGATGCAGTGAAACGCGTCGAACAAGAGCAGCGTACAGCGTCACCAGTTCCCTTTCTCTTTCCACGCGTATTAAAAGAACGCCGCGGTACTTTTTGGACTCGTAACCTGCTCGCGACGACTACTTCGAACGAAGTTAATACAGCGAAGCTCTTCCTGGAAGTGTCACGGTGTACGGGGTTATTTTAATTTTTACTGGTTCCCAAGCGATTTGAACCGCTCGCGATCCAAGCTCCTAACCGCACCAGATGAGGGTAATGAAGGAAATAGCTTCGCGAAGACTCACAATGTCGAAAGAAACTTTGGGTTACTCTCGAAATTCCATGTTCTGCTTCTGACCCTCGCCCGTTTTACAAGCTATTAAGTTATCCCCTTTTTCTTTCTTCTATTTTTATTCCTTTATCTTCGAAGGGACATTAAGATTCCTTGGCCGTTCCATCATCACGCTTCGAACGTGTTATCATTTGGTACGATTTCGTTTGAACCGAAATTCGAAGTGATGATTGAAAAAGTTTTGCTTTATGCGTTTATCAAACACTGAAAAGTTGGGGGCTACACATAATATTGGAATCGTGAAATGATCAACTTTCAGTCGTCCTTTCGACATGCAGTCAAGAATCCAACATTACCAATCATACGAACTGTCGAGTCTCGTGATTTATAGCAACGATTTCTCCCTTCTCCACCCTTGTCTCTAACGGTGAGCTCAGCTTCAACCCTTTCGTGAGTACGGAGCGTGCGATAGAATAAGATTTAGTGGAACTTCCGTACGGTAGAGTTTCGCTATTCCCTTTTACCCCTCTCGGGCTTTCGGGCAACTCGAGCTAACGAATCGGAAGCGGCGCGATCCATCTCCAGTTCTCACCCCTTCACTGCCGGTGAAACGAGCTCTCGCGCTACATCTTCGTTACGAGGCCATTAGAGAATCGCATCGGCTTTGCAGCTCTCAACAAAACACGCGTGTGCGCAGAGCCAAAAACCGTGTTCCTTCCCCCCCTGTCACTCAAGCCGGCAAAATGAGGAATAATTATTCGAAATGTTGCTTCGAATGGATTTTTCGTTCTGCTCGACTGTCGTTTACACTTACAGATCTGTCGATCCTTCTCTTTGACACCCGCCAACTCATCTCTCCAGCTCCGTATATTTGATTGGGATATTAATACATTTCGCTGCATAAATGCGACCGATTGATTTGAAATCCATAAAGGAAGAACAAAATTATTTTATTGGAACGAAGTTTGTTTGGTGAGTAATGTCAGATTTTAAAAATCTGTAAATTGGAGTTTAATGATTACACATAAGCATTGGAACAAAAGATACTCTATAGGAGAGACTAGATGATTGAAATCAATAATTTTCGTATTTTTCAAATATTTATATGCTTGAAAAATCGAAAAAGGAATATTTGATAAAATGTTTTTTCCATGATGGACACGAAACGACATGCTCCAGAGGTTTCTTTTAGTGCTTGAGAACCCTTCCGAATTCGCAATCATATTGTATGATACGTTTTAATAATTGCAGTCAGTATGCTTGAGAGCGAATATAAATTTCGGAGAGTACATTTTCCGCGAGTATAAAAGAGTGAGAATGGTTGACGAGTCTGCCCATGGATGCATCGATATGCGTCGAGTTGGGATACACGCGTCGATGACGTGGAGTGGGGTATGCTAAAGAAATTTGCGACGGTTAGAATGACCAATGCGTCAGTTAAAAGTAGTCGGTTAGTTGTCGTAAAGGTTGTAAATATGGTTGGGATGGTTGGAAGACTACAAGGATATGCGCAAGTGTAGGAACGACTATTCACTCTCACCGCGACTAAACTAACTGCCACGTCTTAGACAGGCCGCGGGATTTGCATATTCAAAGGCCGTGAATCCTGTGGATTTGGATGGTGGTACGGTAGATACGGGGAGACGAGTTCTATCGGTGCGAATACATATATCTTAGCACACCGTAAAGCCGGTAGTCGCAAGGGGGTAGTTTGTTAGGGAGCCAATACCTAACTGTTCATTAAGGTATAGAACGTCAAGCTGCGGAACGCCTGTACGGGCCAAAGAGAGCCCTTCTGGAGAGCTGGGCAATAAGAAATAGCGTGTACAACACACGCGGTTCGCTTCGTGTCTCAGACGAAAATTTGCACACGAACGCACACATACACACGCACATATTGAAGATGTATAGCCAGTTGCTTAACGATAGCGTGTGGTGTTACCAACACAAATTAAAGCACCGGAAACGACGAAATTATTACCTACTCGGGGTCCAAAAGCGGTGTACATCAATAGGCGAAGAAAGAGAGTGAAATATAAAGAGTGAAGAGCCGCCGCAGCGTGCGGACAACATGAATGATGGAAGACACGGAGGCGTCGTAAAAATTGTCAAATTGCTTTGGCTAACGAATGGATAATGCATAAACACTTTCTTTCTCCCTCTTCCTGCACTCGCCGATATCGTTCTTCGTGTGCCAGTGTCGATGGTCAGACCGTTTATCATGCAATAGAGAACGAGACAACGAATTGGATGTTGGTGGCGTGAGGTTCTCGCTCAAATTACGTCACCGCCAACGAAAGAGCCATTTTAAAGGGTTTCCTTCGCTACTCACTCTCTCACAGCGCCGCTTTGAACTAGCGCTCGTCGTGGATTTGTGCACGAGCGAGAACAAACTGCTCGGAAGGAATACATTAAAACATATATGGAACGAACAAATACACGGGAACGTCCACGCTCTCCTTCCCCGGACCATTCTAGTGCGCCCGGCTGCACTTTCCTCACCCCTCCTTCGATATGTGCTTGTCTTACATATATCTGAATCTTTGTGTTACTCTCTCCAATGGTACACGACATCGACCTCCACCAAATAAATATAGACGCACGTTCTATGTGTATACGAGATGTACACTGTATTATATACGAACTCTAATAGTTCCTTCCTGAATAATGCATCAGATGGCATATTTGCATCAAACTTCGAACAGTTGCTCGCCCACCCACTTTAGCTCACCGCTCCTCCGGTCCTCTCACTTTCTCTTGCACATCTTTCCCTCCTCCGGCTAACGCCCTTCCTTTCCATCTCTTTTCTCCTCGTTGCTTTCACATCCATTCTTCTTTACCGCCCCACGGCGCTTTCTCACTCCTTCACCAAGGGCTTTCTTTCCTTTCCTCGCTCGCTCCCCTCCCACCCTTTCCACAACGAATAAATGATAATTTTATTACCAGCCTGAGGCTCTGAGAAATATACACACCGATCTGAGCTACGAGGGAACTTCCCAGCCCTCCAAAAAAATAAAAAAACTCCATTTAACCTTCCACCAGACGCTGACTTGAAATAACAACGTGCCCGGTGCAGCTATTACCGACATCCCACGCGCCTGAAACAGCGACAAAATCTTCTATCTTTTTACACTTGCCTTTCTCATTCTTTTCGTATTGCCGTCGTGTTGCTAGGTCACAGATTAAGATGTTACTTTTCCTGCTCTCCACACAATCACCGGCTGCTGTGAGATCATTGGGTAGCACGAAAATGCACCTGAAAATACCAGCTGCTCGTAACGAAGAGACTCACACCTTCGTACGTCGTTGCAGGAGAACTGAATGGTGATTTTTATCAAAGTGAACGTGGGAAATCATGAGACCATTTCTTTATTCCTTCTCCGACGGAATTTGATCGAATCTCAATTCTGAAATCTCGTTACTTGATTCCAGTCGAATGCTTGATCAACAACTAACCTGCATTTGTAAGAGGAACGAATGCGCACATGGCTCACGCCTGTTTGAATTTTCACTTCAGTCGATTGCCTCCAGGGGGATGAAAATCATGAGTCATGTATTTTTCCTGCGGTCTTGCGTCCGGAATTCGTTAAATTTAGGTGAACTCTGTGAGATATTCTTGAAAGCCTTTTTCCGCAAGAATAAGAAGGGTGGAGCTCGAATATTCTGTCTAGTCGTCGAGAGTTCGTTGGAGAACATATGAAGATAGACGTGTAGTGATTGTTTTCGTTTGCCAAGGGAGAGAAGATGAAGGAAGTAGACTGGAACGATTATTCAACGATTTGATCGATCGGCTATTGCCGAGGAAGAAACTTGTGTTAACAAAAGTTGGTGAAACTTCCAGAGCTCAAAGGTGAATAACGTGGTAGAATTTGAGTATGATTCTCGCAACCCCATTCGCCTTGCACCCTTCGTCATAGTGATGGGAGCACTGAATATGTAGTTAATTCATTAACGCGCTGCGGGAAGTCCCAGTAGAGAGTGCACCAGTTCGTGCACATGCCTCGCCTCTCGTTCTTTTTCTCTTGTCCGCATTGCCGGCGTTACCGCGCACGAAAACGAATGCCGTTGTGGCTGCTGGAGCACAATCCGGTACGGCACAAGAGATTGATTGGCATGATTCACCCTTTCTCCCCCTTCGGACAAGTCGAGAATTACTTCTTTCTGAGTAAGCCATAGAGTTGCCAAGAGAATGAACGGAAACTAGCCTGACGCTCGTTCGAGAGTCTAAAATCGCAATTAGGGCCACGTTACCCTTACGGGCCTCGCAAATTGGTCATTCATCGGTGACTGTGCCGTCACTGTGCTACTTTCCGATGGGAGAAAAGATAAAAAACAACCACTTCCACATGTAAGGGTTGTCGAGCAATTTGACAGCGTTCAATGCCACGTTCGTTATCGACAGTTACGAATTCATTCCATCCCGATCTTTATTACGTAGAAACTGGGGATTATTCGAACTAAATTTAAAGTTTCATTCACGAAATTTTTCGAGTTTCAATCATCGAGTGTAGTTCCTTCCAGTTTTAACCAGCATGCATCCATCAGGCTTGAAGTAGCTGCTTTTAATCGACGCCATCGGACCTTTACGAGCTTATCTTCGAGTGAATTTCATAACAATATGATAATAGCGAGCGTGTAGCGTTGATTGATGTTTCTCGACTCACGGCCGACTGTATCATGATTACAAATCGTATCGATACATCATTATATCCATTATTTCTTTGGTACTGAACGATAAAAACGGCTGCTATAAGAACAGGACTCGTAGCCGATTGATGTATTTAACGGTGTGCCAGCGGGCTGTAGACGCTGCTCGAGTATGCGACTAGTAGTGCCGATAGAGATTTATTAATATGCTTACCAACTACGGGTATAGATGTTAAGGTCCGCCGATTGAATGAATAACGAGGCACTTGCCCGAGATTTCTGTTGGGTCGGACAGCGAGCTACAGCTAGGTATAAGTATCTATGTAAACGCATAAACGCCGTGGGGCACACGTTCGGTTTCTTCCGTCGTTCCGGACGATCGGCTGTATATCATTGGGCAAATATATTATAGTAGTAACTACTATATAACCGTTGAAGATGGGAAGGAGGGAGGAGGGAGAGAGAGAGATAGAAACGGAGGAATGTATGGAAGGTAGAGCGCGAGGAGATGCACGCATGATCGTAGGCAAGAAACCAGCCAATAAAGTATCGATCTTAATTAGTGAAAAACGCGAATTGCCGTTGCGCGACTGTACGAAGACGAGACGGAACGACGTTGGCACGATGCGATTCGCGAGGTAGCTCGATAAATAAACTCTCGCTCTTTCTCTCCTCGCGAACGAGGATCTCGGCTCGGACCCCCGAAGGACGACAAGGGGCAATGAGATTGACGTCGATTCGAAGGCAAATGCGATCGAGCCTGATAGCCGGCAAATGCAGCAACACACGCTACGCATGGCGCGTGCGAAAAACCACGGAGCAAAGCCTCGCATTGCGTGCTACGTGACAAGCACTCTTCCAAAGAGCGAGGGAACGCTGAGTTATAAAATAAAAAGACAAAGAAAGCGTTTTACGTGAGCAGATTATATATGAAATTTTTACCGAGCAAGCAAAACGTTCATCACCGCTCCATCGCGTGACTCAAACGAAGCTTCCACCTCCTTCGAGTATAATTTACAAGTAATTTTGAAAAACTCGAAATCTCCTCGCGGCTCTTTTTCGATCATACTATTCTGTACAAGAATGCAAATATTTTGCCCGGTTTCAGGCTACTCGAATCCAAAGTGGTCTTTTGTTTTCATTTGCTCTTTTATTCCAAACGAATTCTCTACCATTTTGTTTTCATTGACACTTGAATATGCGACTGAATGTAATGTTTATCGAGTGATTCCAATACCGAGGGAACGTGTAAGTCAATTTTTATATTTTCCACAAGTCACGAGAGCGATTAGTCTCGATATTTCAATATGAATCCATCAATGACGCGAGAATTTTATCGGATAGTCCGGGCGATATCATTAGCCTGACACAACGGTAATTAATTATTCCACGATGAGTTTAAGAAGCGAGGAGAGGGGCGATGTTAATCTCGCGAATAAGGACATTATCCACTCCCTTCGTCGTGGTAAAGTTCTCACGAGTTTGGCAACATCTTCAAGTTCAATTATACCTCTGCCTGGAACAAGGAGAAACGCCAACTGGAATTCCTCAGTGGGAAACGAACGAATGAATTACGAAATTTCATTATGAACGAAGACCGATGGATACAATTGTCTGCAGCGTCGCGCAAGGGGTTTAAACGTCCCCTGCCATTGAATCCCGCCGAAATAAACGTTACCAACGTTTTGACATCTCACGATTTTCGGTTCCTATGATTTCAAAATCGTCGATGTGAATTTTCATTTCATCGAACGCACATGAACCCTCCCAGCTTCTCGTGAAAAGCTTACAATGATACTTCATTGAATCCGATTGTCATCGCAGAACGAACTAGCGGACGATTTATCCTGTTCATTCGATGCGGATTATATAAATCGCATTGCCCCAGCGAACTGAAACTGTCAATATTATTCTCTTCCGCTCCCTTTTTCCAAAAGCGTAATAGATTTCAATAGCGTAGTTGAACGTGCAACGATACTCTCCGGGTAGGTTAAACGAGAGTGATGTGATTGGACGGAAACGTTGTGACAAACGCAGAATGACCTCTCGTTACATCGTATCGATAGTAAATCCAAATGATACACCGATTTCGTGCGCATGAATATGGATGGACGAGTAAATACAAATCGAATGTCGTCCAATGTGATGCAGGAGTACGCAGTTGAGTTATACGTACAGCTATTTGTGCATGTACATGTGTACGCGGGATATAAATACACAGGAATTTGCGCTCGGGCACACCGGAGCACGATTCGATGATCGAGCAAATTGAATTAATCGCGTTACGATAAAGAGTCACGCACACGATAAAGTGTAAACACGAACTTATTTTATTACGTCCCCGTGGCTTTTGCGCAAGCGGCTTATATTACAACGGTATAGCGTGAGTGAGCGTCGAAACAAGATTTTTCCATTTATATTTTCGCTCTATAGACACCCATAGAAATTTATAAATATGGTTATGTTGTTCATCCGCTCTAGCCGCGGAATACGCCGGGATGCTGCGGCTTATCCCATCGGAATAATGTAACTCCTGCGCACATATACAGACTCCGTCATCCCCCATAGACCGATCCCCTTCGACGAGGAGGGATTCAATGCTGCGCTGAAACTTGCGGGCGCGATAAAAACCGTAATGTAATGACGTTCGGAGAGAAACCAAATAAACTCACCCTCGAAACAGAATCATGCGATGCTCCGCCCGCGAGCGTGAGGAAGATCGTTGTTTCCTCGATTTTTTAATTTTCCTTGATACATTCGGAAGATATTTTCGGATAATATGGACACTTAAAGCTTCTGCTTGGTGACGAATGATCCTGAGTTTGTCCTGATTTTTACCGAGTCAAAACAAGCATTCCGACCCCATATATCGCTCTAAACGGGAACGTAAATTAGCCTCCTTCTCACATGGATAAGTATACGGCAGATTTCCTCCAGCGTATATACTTTATGCAGTAAATATTGTAACTGCATATAACGTCGAGATTCCAACGGAAAATTCACCGACGATGAGGAAGAGAAACGCTGTACTCGAGACCTTACAGGGAAATTATAATGTAAACCAAATCAAATACGGTATCGAGGTATTGGAAACACACTCCGTACTACACTGGCAAGAAGCAGCGATATCGACGAATGTCAATATTTTATTTAATATCAGATCGTGCGGTACATCGAGCCACGTACCGGATGGAATAACCAAAAGCTTCCAACTTTCTGATGACTTTCGTTTGCCTGGATTCGCTTCGTACTTCACGCTCGTCTGCTTCATCGTTTTCGAGAAATATTAAAAGTTTGTTTCGTCCATATTCAACACCGGCTGTTCTATGAGAAATAATCTGATGTACAGAAAAGAAACAAGAACAACCTGATCGAACTTCCTGTTCCGACCCTTTCGGGATCGGTTCAGATCACTGATAAAATTTTGAAACAACTAATTGAATCGGCGAAGTTACTGAAGAAAATCAATATGAATTGCAAGGAAATAATTCGTTAGAATTATCCAGTCGATGCTCTGAAAACCATTCTCGTATGCTTGATTCTCAAAATATGTGAAAAACGTATTTCCTTTTTTAAGAAATGAATCATCGTCGCAAATGGGTTTTATGTCCGTGTAATCAAAGTCCAGGCCACTCGAAAAACGATAACAAAAATTTCGAGTAGTCGTGAACGAGTATAATCGTTCGAAAGATGGAGAATCAACGGAATTTTTTCTTCGCTCAGCAGGATTTTATTTTTCACGTCTCGCGTACATACACGTTTAGACTATATTCACGTACGTATAGATATTGCCGAAATTTACAAGCGTAGCCCGTAACGCCGAGGGTCTAGACAAGAACAATTTCGTCGGTGAGTTTGATATCGTCGGTCGTGGAAGGTGAGAAAGAGAATAGTAAGAGCGCCAGAGGTAAGGAGGATGAGGGTGGAATCGTTCGACAGTCGTACGAGACCCCCGGGAGACGACCACCCCGTGTTTGCAGCGAGAGATACCGGAGATGCCCGTATCCAGGAACTAATACAACACCAATTGCGTCGTGTGGCTCTGCCGTTGGCGATGCTCTTTACGAGCATTGGGTACGTAAATAACCGAGACGGTCGAGAGTACGGAGTACGTACAAGAACCAGATAGTCCAAAAGGCAGAGAGAAAGGGGAAGACGAGGAAAGAGAAGAGAAGATGCAGGAGCAGTGAGAAGGCGTACCGGCGTTTCCCGTCTCGTCTTTTGCGCACATAAACGACATTCCACGACGCTTGAAGTACGAGAATTTTCTTTGATTTATCTTACTACCCACTCGGCAGTTCGTACGACAAGAGAGAGAGAGGAAAATGGAGAGGGAGATAGAAGCAGTGCTGTGGGTTCACCAGGGGACCACGTTCTTGGTCATCGTGTACTCGTTGCATGAAGGAACCGTGGCCTTTCTCTCTCTCGCTCGTTTGCATGCCTCGGCTGTACTCATTTCTCCTCCTGTTGGTGTTATACCGATGCTATGATGTTCCTCCTGGAGTAGGTATTAGAGAAACTGTGCTATATAAACTCAGCCATGGAATGACACACTTTGCCCTCTCAGTATCTTTCCATCCATTACGTTTGCCATATTTTCACGAAAGTATGTGCGTAAATGTTGCAGACAGGTCGTTTCAAATGTTCAAAAGTCCCAACATGATTCAAGTGTTATTGCCACTATTATTGTTTGAAATATATTTTTTAGCTTGCAGGTAGCTTGCGGCTTGATTTTTGTTTCAAAGTGTTTATTCATTGTGGTCGCAGTCTGAAGTTTTGACGTATCCTTCGGTCCCGGATGTTTGGTAGAAAAATAATATCGTATGAAAATTTTAGTGAGGAATGTTGAAAGCATCTTCCTACGTGAAACATTATTATGCGCCGAGTACAAAAAGGTGCAAAATGATAGAAGGTGTATGGAATGTTTTTTTGCATGTTTCAATATTGAAGAATCTTCCATACGATCCTAGTCGTAAAATCTAGCATCGTTGAGGACACAAAGACCGCTTCGGCGAACGAGCGTCGAGTGTCATTGTATTCATTCGAAGTCGACGAAACGTTGATGCGCGAAAACACACGTAAATCTCTGTACACAAAACGCCCCAATAACGAAGGTGCGGAAGATGGAGAAGTGTGCGAAATGAAGGAATGGGAGAACGTGAGGGAACCCCGACATTCAGAGCTGTAAAACTAAGAAAGCAACTCTCAAGCACTCTCCTCCGTCCTTGGACTCTAAAAAGTTGCGCATACATTACAGCACAGACAATCAAGCAATTCTATTTGTACATGTGCTAGGAAGAACGTGAAACTGGAGGGTCTGGAACGCGTGTAAGGATCACTCCGTTTGCCATCACGTGCGAAGGAGAGTGAGCAGTAAAAGTCCCTCTTTTCCCTCCTATTCTTGCGAGAGGAGTTCTTTCGCATAGCGCGAAGACTGCGGGAACTGCTGCGTATTATTGCATACAGATAGAACATACGCATACATAAGTTTCCGGGAACAACGTATGCCGCGCGAGAGATAAAAAGATGGAAGACGAGAAGAGATTTTTGCATACGTCGTCACCGCGAGGATAAGACTACGAAGACCGCGTGCTGCTTGTCAGTCTTTCGACTGTTCTCGCTTCCTTACATGCGGTAACATACTTACGAGCAGCGTGTCTCACTCGTCTCACACT
This sequence comes from Venturia canescens, assembly GCF_019457755.1. Lineage (NCBI taxonomy): Eukaryota > Metazoa > Arthropoda > Insecta > Hymenoptera > Ichneumonidae > Venturia > Venturia canescens. The sequence goes on along the minus strand of NC_057421.1, from coordinate 3,406,717 downwards.
CCTCTGCTGATGCGTTTATGTTCCTTTCCGTCTACCGACGACTCCTACCAGCCGAGCGTCGTTTTCAGGATGGATGTGTCGTCGACGATATATGACCAAGAGCACACTCTCGCTGTACAAGTCTTCCACCTAACACTCAACTTCAACTTAACTTGGTTATCAATTTCTTGAAGAAAATTAGTTCTCGACATTGATTCTCCAGATTGAGCACGTGAGATCTTGAGTGATTTTCGAGCATGTGGATAAAATACTGTAATTCTCAAGTAGAGGAAATCATTCCATGAATTTGAACTCGGAAACAGTCAAGAGACACGAATTATTTTCTAGTATTAAGTTCAGAAGTAACCATCACCATGAGAATTCAAAGTCCCAGAGAATAAGTGACGTTTCCCAATCACGTGGCAAACACGGCTTTCTGGTACGAAGTAACCCCAAAAAACTTGTTTTGTTGAGCTTGTAAGCATGCACCACTCTGCCATCCGACTCGGCTCGATAGATTTATCCGGAAGGGTAGCGTGCTGAGATTCGGTTCGTATATCACCGAACGCTGAGTGCTCCCATAAATACCCCGATCATAGTCGACGTCCCCTTTCTCTTACTTTCTCTCTTTCTTTTTTCTCTTCTGGATTCACTGGCACTTTTGCGTCCGGACATATAAACCACACGACATGGGCTACTTAGCGTTTTCCTCTGTCTTGCAGTGCCCCATAGGTAGCTCTTTTTTCGTTCTCCTCCCATCATTTTCCGAGAACGAGAGCTTGCGAGCTTGCTCACCCTCGGATTCTCATCTCCGTTTCACTCGGTGGCTAAAACACGCAGCTCCGTTTTACGTTGGTACGCTCCCGTCTAGACAACTGGAGAGAACAGGCGAGAGAAAGATTCCATTTCTACTTTAGCCGCTGCTCCCTCTTGCCGGCTACGCCAACCACACGCTGCGTCACAATTCCGCGTTTCAGCAATTTATTTAGCAAAGTGTCCCATATCCCACTCTCTTCGGTAGCGACGAATGTACGAGTCGAGAAAAAACGTACGATTATAAATGTCCAGCCACGTCTGGGGTTGTTAGGGGTGCAAAAAACCATTGTCCGGTTTTTCATATCTTTCCTCCTACGGATTACATGATCCTAAAGTGTGCTGGGACACCAGAGTAACAAGATGAACGAAGAATGAAAACGAAACCTCGCTATGTTCTGTTATAGCGATTCTACTTGTGTAGGTAAGTCTGTTTAGATGTTTGAGGCTCCCTTCCACTCTCCACTCGCTATATGTGAATGCTCTCACATTTGTTCGTTAGATATCTTCACCTTTTTTTAGAAACTCTTAGCATCGGTACACGAAGCTCTCGAGCACACTCTATGCATTCATCGAGCAGGGTGGCTGATCCTACTCTCACGTTGCAAAGAGGAAGTATTAGCGATGGCTTACCGTCACGGGTATCGATCTGCCAGAACAGTATTAGTACTTCGCCGTTGTTGCGGGACCGCGAAGTTGACAAAGCCTGTGCTACATACCGGTAGATAATCACAAGGGATCTGAAGGATACCAACTTAATCAGTCGAATATCTTTTCTTCCCTTTCCTCGTTGATTAACGGAAGATTAGAGAAGATTAGAGGCATCCTCGAGTCCGAAAAATTAAGTTTCTCTTAATGAGCAAAATGGATTATGTTTGTGACGAAAAAAATCGAGGATGATAAATCGATTGAGATGAAAATATAATTAGACTTTTAAGTTCGTAATAAAGGTGATTCAAAAGATGTAGGCAGTTTTGTTGGGGTTTATTTAACTGAAGCTGAACTAGGTGTCACCTTCGACACTCGCATAATCAGCTTGTCAGTGATTTTCTGTCAGAACTTGAAACATAAATGTGAAAAATATTAAGCCAAAGATTCTACTTAACTGTGCTCAAAAAAACTCTTGTATTCATATCTCGATTGTATTTCATCTGAGAATAATGATTTTCACGTCAATAATGCAATTCTGAGAGTCTAAAGTGACGGAGGCATAAAAGAAAGAGAGGAAAAAAGCAGTAGACAGGATGAGTGGCATGCGATAGGTTTGCGGAATAGTGCTGTTTTAAAGAGTGTTAAGTATCGTCAGGATCACGAATTTAACGAGCTTTACCACTTACATCGACCTTAACGAGCTGACGGTCACGCCTCTTCTTCTTCTTTACTGTCCTCTCACTCCATCCTTATCCTCTCCTCCACTTCATCTCATTCGCGTCTTGATCCTCCTACCCCTTCTAAACTATCTCATTCAGCCACGCGTTCTTCCTCTCGGTTCATTTACTCGTGGCGTAAACTCACGTAGTGGCTAACCCGCGACCGGAATAATTCATTTCTTATAATTAATTCACAGGGAAGAGTAGCATCCAACCGCCGACACGTCTCAATTACACGCGTTCCCAGAATAGCACTCCCCTCTCATCGTGAAACATGCATATTATTTTTCTTATTATGCATCGGTTATGTCCAATTCATTTTTATTCACCCTGAGTATGTTAATTGTTGAAACCTTCGTAATCGTGTACCTGGAGAATAAACTGAATTGCTTGCGACTCGTGAACTGTCCATTAAGCAAGGACATGCTAAGCGGGGTTGTGACTAAGAGAAAGAGAGAGACTATGAGGACGGTCCTCATCAAACACTGCTGAATTGCCATTATGACATTGACTACCTAATGTACAGTTAGCTTCAAGGCCAGTGGTAATACGAGTCCCCATAAGATTCAGTACACCAGCCCGGGCAACAACCCTTATCAAGTTGGCATGCAGATAATGTCGTCCAAGTTTCATTTGAGATACCTACGTCCATTCTTCTTAACAGGAAACGAGCTATCTAGCTCCCTTCTGGACTTGGTATCACATACACCTATCCCGGTCCACGTACAAAGTCGTACGTCCGAGTTTATATTATTCTGGAGCCAAGAAGAGAGGACCAACCAGAACCCAAGGGATTCACTTGTCAGCAGGGCCTGCGGTCTCCTACTTCGACTGCGTTTCGCCATGATGATACTCCGCCATAGGTATCATGTTACTGTAACCCTGTGCACTTGTTTTCAGAAGGGTCCTGCCGTAACAATACACCCTCGCACATCAAAAATCATACCACGAGACTGGTCAGCCGGGCTTGACTCAAAGTGGCAACATTTTTTCGTGATTATAATCAATGTGGACATTTGCTTTCGCTCACGTAATAACCACTTTCCTCGTCTCGCTGTTCTCATGACTGGATTTATAAAACTTGGCTGTTCCGGAACGATAAGTGAGGAAAAGCTTTTCGCAGCTCGCTTGTAACAAACTTTTTATTTTCGTATATTAACTAGTTAATGTTTTTCAAACAGACAAATGCTTCAAACACACATAAAAATTTGTTGCAGAACAATGATTTTCTAATTGCGTAGATTCTTTGTACGTCGCGTTACTCGTCGATTATATTATTTCGAATTTAACTTATTTATGACGACAAGTCCCTCGTTGTTGCCTCTTTCTTTGCTGCAAGACCTCCAATTTCCTTTCGAAGTTCGTAATTTGGAGTAATGTTCTTTCCGTATTGATAAATGCAATGGTTGGCCAGCCCGATGATATTTTCGTTCTTCTGTGTAATTGATCAGATGACGATTCCGGAGCGAAAGAGGACGAGTCAACGAGAGTGCGAATCTCCTCAGCAACGTAGGAGAAAATTTTCGACGTCACGAATTTACCACAGAGTTCAATTCAATAACATAATTTCAGTAGCTCGGCGGGCAAATTTGAATGTCCAGGTTAAACGCTATTTCAAATACTTGTTTTTTGAAGGGTGTCGTTGCAATAAAAAAATTCAATCACGAACTAAAATATACCTACAATAAATTGTCTTGAGCTTTTTGCGAGAGCTTGGAGCGATGCAGTATAATACTGAGATAATTCACTGGACAGAAAGAGGTTCAATTTGATTTAAGCCAGCACAAAACATTCGTCCAGCAGTGGAGATATATAGAAATACGCCTCGAAGGCTCATCAAACCCCATAACATTTTACAGCGTTCTGGGGAAACGTATTTCCTGTACGTTCCTCCCTTTTCGTTTAATAGTTACACGTCGTTGTGCACACACATATACGATATTGTATGGAGTTCAGAGGCTGGTGTACGAGTATTGCGGAACGTTCGCTTGAGGCGCGGTGAGTAATCGGTGCTTGGAAAAGCGCGGAACTGGACAAATGTCCACCCGAACGTTGTTTCGGTGGACGAACACGAATTGGTAGGGTTGTATCGGTTCATGAAACACGGTTTTCGCTGGCCCGACTACGCAGTTCCAACCGTCACTATACCGAGCCCGGATTCCAGTGCAGATTTCTACGTTTGCGAATGCACCTTGAAGCGAAAACACTTTCGTGCGGCTCGAATACAGTATTAACGTTCACGAAACATAACGAAAACTGGCTTGACAAATACCGTGGACTAAGAACGCCCGAATAAACAATCGTCTTTCGGAAGGGCCTTGAGTGCTGTGAGCAGAGATTTAATCTAGTGGTAATTCGAATTTGGCATAAAACGATACATCGTTAGTTCACATCGGACAAAACAATATCAGAGTATGTAACAGTGGAGGATGTTTTTTTTTCAAAATGTGTTTAATACTCATGCGTACCGGAGAATGAAGGACATTTCGAAACCTCCGTTCGTCCCTCTAGCCATTTATCCAACCGAGCCTAAATCCGAGCGAGGGAGAGTAATCTGTCGGCCGAAAAGCAGCATCACCAGCACCGAGCGAGGGGGCCAGATGCATAGTGGGTGTGCAAACGTTGTTTCGCGAACGTACATCACGACGAAATCGTTCCTGCTATGTGTGTCTCGCATGTCGGGGTAAAGGAATGTGGAGGATGACTAGACGGTGCAGCGACAGAGAGACATTGGTCCTGTGCGGACATGGTTCCGTGGTTCACCCGCGATCCTGCTGCGCTAAACCTTCCACTCCTTCCGTTGTTACCGCTAGTGGATCCTAGTTCCAGTGGTGCAGGGGAGCAGTAGCAGGTTTCGATCCCCAAGGCGCGTTGGCGTTGTGATTGGTGCGTACGTGAGTTGAAATTGAAGCAGAAGGGCGTACGTGCGTGCGACACGCTGACGGACCGACTGAGACCTGACGGCGAGTCTCCCGTATGCGGGGGTCAGCAAGAGGATCAAAGCTGCAGGGTGGCTGCTTGTGCTCTGCTGCTTCGTTTTGTTATATCTGTAATACATGCATGTAGTAGCTCGTATCCATACGACTATCTAACTCTTAGCGAGAGACAAAGAGAGGAGTGTGAGTGAGCGAATACCGACAGGTTAGTATGTGCTACTTCGGCCTGCACTATGCTCTCATCCTTGTCTCATTCTCCACCACAGTCTTTCTCACTCATGTGGGATGGTTCCGTAGGCAACCAATGCCGTAGGGAATGTTTGCAATTGCCTGCAACCGTTGCTCGAGGACCAAAGTATCACGGTACGTCATAGTCCACCTCGTTTGAGCAATGCTGCGAAATAAATTCTTGCATCGTCAAGTGCTTGGTCGTCCACCATGTCGACCGCGAACCGCGAGGATGGAACGCTCCGGTAAGTCTTCCGGATTCTCGAAATGTTGGCCGCCACCACCCTTTCGCTTCGAGTTCGATGAGGGTTCAACGAATTCAGTTTTTTTGTAACAGATTTATTAGCTTCATGTATAGTTCAAGCATACCAGTTTTTTCGATTTTTCTCCCTGAAGATTTCTCTTGTGCTCAGTCGGTTTCGTATTGATAATACAAGCAACTGGAAAAATTATTTCGAGCATTCTAACCTTCTATTCTTACTTTTCTTTCATCCACCCTTCTTTCGTATGAATCGAAAAACATCTCGATCCATCACACTTGAAGAATCCCTCCTTCATCACCCACGCTTTTGGTCTCGTTCCAGAGATGTGCCCACCCTCTTGAGATACATTGTTGCCTTCAATCCATATGGCGTGGAGCGTTAGTAGATTTTCATAAGGGTTCTCTCGATGATACAAAGAGCGTAGAGTGTTTTCGAGGACTCTGTCACGTTCTCATCCATCAATTAACTTCTCGAACATTTTAGGCCGCTGAAGTAGAGTAAATATATTTTTTTCATTCGTCGTGGATGGGTAGACGCGTATGACAACATTCATGGTACCTGACGCAAAAACATCAACGTATTCGTATTCCCTAGCAATAGTACAGTCTACAAGTTTATCCTAATAAATTGAATTTGAATGATGAAACGTTTTCTGCACTGCGTTAGAATGTATTTAGCGACTATTGATGATAGAACAGAAGGTCGATATATTAGGGATTTCCAATGGATGTCATTCGAGTATCTACGTTCGAAATTTCCGTGACAAGCTTCATTTCACGTGGACCGAACTGGCTGAAGCCTGATGCGTGCTATACATAGAAGATATACCTAAACTATACATAATTCACCTGCAGCTATGTGCAACTTCGCAGAGGTATATTCGAAATACAGGCATAGAGGCTTGGAGCTAGGCAGTACCAAAGCGTGTCGTATGATCGAAAATTATGGACGGTAGAGAGTAATGCATATGCTTCGTCTCCCTCTGGCACTCATATTCCTTGCAGAGAGTATAGAAACAGTACATACATGGCTGAGCTGCCTGATGGTATAGCAGTCTATGTACATCTCGATCGGGTGACCAACCAAAGCGCACAGGGTCTATTAGGGCGCAGGATTGCCAGGACATTATAGGCCACTATATCTGCCTTATCAGCCGATCTAATGGTAGGTACCCGCATCCAAAATGTATCCTCTCATCCCTCAGCTATATGCCTACCATCACGCCGTATCAAACGCCGTTGTACATTGCCTATGCTGATCAATGTCTGCGGTGCTGATGTTGGTTGGCTTATGCTAGGTCAATGGTACGAGGGGCGACGTATCCTCTTCGGGCCAGGTTTATACCGGAGACATTGGCTAACGAAATTGTGACGTGCACACGTGGCAAGATCAAAGTGTTGGGTGATACTAACGGGATTTCAAAATTGAGAGACGCTTTTGTAAAACAAGGCGAATGTGCTGAAACCGTTGGTCCTTATTGTCAAATACACATGGAAGAGTTAACACAAATATTTAACGGAAGATGAAATCTGGGAAATGCCTGGCGCATGGGGTGTCGAGAGCAGCGATGAATCGGATGGAGCAGGAGGCGGGGACAAATAGAGATTTTGAGTGAGCGCTAAGTCCCACGAGAATTGAACAACCGTTTTATCGTATCGGCTCATCTATTACATTTCAATGCAACCTCTAATTTTGCGTCCCATGCGAGAGAGGTCTCACGCCGATAATGCCCCCCGGTACCAGAACAATAAACTCCCCTCGAGCGTGTCATTGAGATCGTCTGATATTATCCAACCGGCAGGAGCGGCACGATATGGATTCGGCACGCGGTGTATGTGAGCCAAGCTACATACCGGAGGCTGTTGAATATAGCTTCGGCTCCACTATATTTGTGTTTAAGCCAAGTACCGGGTGTTTCGTTCGTTTCATCTCAATGTTCCCCCAACACACTATACGCGGACTCAATCGTTTGTCGACATAACTACGTTAAATCTGTATGATCTAAGAAAACTGATATACGTGTAGATATTAGTTGCACCTTTCGTCTGATGGAAACTACACTGGGATTACCGGATGTCGAGGGGGAAAAACTTTGTGTTATGCTTGACAATGTTTTTTTAACCTGGAATCCTGCATGCGTCAATAAAAGCTAATCACGTAGGATAATCACAGGGTGGGCGATAGATTTTCTAACCAACATTTCTCGGTCAATTTCAAACTTAAGCTGCCCCAGGAGTCATGCACATTGAATCTACACTGAGGGATTAGAGGTCTATGACTGACTTTCGGTAAAGTACTGCTTGAAAATGGTATTTCTCGGTCACTGCAAAGAGGTTTGTCATCGGAACTTCAAAGCCCTGTATAGTGCTTTGATCCATCGATGTAAAAAGTCGTACGTCAACAGGACCTTTGGAGCAACCATTAAATGACTAAAATTTCAGGAAGCAATTAGCTTTCGCAAGCTCAAAAGCACAGAGATTTGTTGAAGCACTACTAACTTATCAAATAGAGTCCCTTAAGTTAAGAACATTAATTAATTATCAAATAGATGCACCTGTTCTATAAGCCTCTTTGGCTTATACCAAGTAAAATAGAATAAGATATAGTATCCCGAGCAGGTACTCCAAAGAGAGAGATCCATATTCAGGGCTGCAGATCCCATTGATGCTTGGTCTCGGTTGCTGCCAGGTTCTGCATTCATGATGCAGCCTCGGGAAGAGAGAAGGACAAGGAGAATCATCTTTCGTCGTTGGACTTTGTCGTTTCATGAAACTCAGCCGTTATTCCCTTTCGCTTTGAAAATTTTCCCGATAAATCCTCTGTCGGTCTCTCGATCCGGAAATGAGCTGTTCTGCTTCGGGTGAATTCAATGTTGCTCTCTTGCTCGCGTCCGCACCACGTTTTATAGCGCTGGGTAATATTTTACTAGAGTAACAACATACGAAAGTATGCTCGTGTATATACGAAGAGCTCGCGAAAACGCGCGTAACGCTCTCACTTCGTCGTGAACAAAAGAGGACGTTACGAGGGCCCTCTCTCGCCCAACGGATTACTCTCACCAACTAACGAGCATAACAAGCCGCCACAACAGGAAAATATTTGGCTAATGGTTATAATCCTAGCGTGTAGGACAATAAGTTAAGCACCCGCCAGTAGCACTCGGCCACCCGTCACCCACAGCAGCCTCTCTATGCTTCATCTCTGTCTTTCTTGCTCGTTTCTTCTCCCTCTCTTTTTCTCTCTCTCCTTTCACCGGTGTAGAGGTATGTCTCTGTCTCTCACACACCCCTTTCGTTGACTCGGATCCGACGAGGGTTCACAACTCTAGTGAACATACGAATTCTCTCAACCTTTTTCTGTTGCGCTATTTCATTGAATTTCTCATTCTTCCTCTTTTCCTTTTCTCTATCCTTGGATATCCCTCAACTGGATTTTTCCAGCACTGTGTTGCCTCTGTGCAAATTTCGAATTTTTCATAGAGACTGTACATCTCTCTCATTCAGATCTCTCTAACTTCCGTCCTTAGCTGCCTCGATGCTCGTGAGCGAAGTTTGAGTTTTTAGGAAGAGGATAATTGGGGCGACTGTAATGCAGCACAAATATTCTTAGTGAGCTCAAAAATTAAATTGAAATTGCATCAACGAATATCTTCGTCGGCTCTTTGCTGAATACACTATTGTGTGGATCACTTTTGAATAGTTGAAGTGTTCTGCAGAGTGTTGCTGCACCGTAAATGTTGGGTGTTTGATACATTGGTATATTCAAATAATCAATAACATTTGCCAATTCAAATAACCAGAATAATTAGCCTTGAGGCAAATTCTGTGACAAATACGTGAATAGAGCCCGCGTAAACCTAAGGGAATTAGGGAAATAGAATCAATGCGTTAAGACGGGACATCATGGCTGCACATACCCAGAATGCCTTTGAGTGATGCCTGAAGGCTGCATGCATTCGTAGGCTTACGAACCGAATTGAAACTGTACAAACGCATAATTATATATGTTCCAATACGTCAGGAAGATAAAATTATCGATCGAAGCAAGTCACGATTGGAGCCGTAGATTTTCATCATCCATCGGAATAGTACGATACAAATTTTGCCAGAGAATGAAAGAAATAGGAAAAGGATCCACCTGCTCATAATGAACGTCTCAACTTAATCAGCAGTAAGAGTCGTTATCAAAGTATGATGTGAGCTCAAAACAATTGCGCAAATGCAGAAAGGTCGATGCGAACGAAAATTGGAATGGGAATAAATAAAAAGATGAGAAGTGAGACGAAGAGGCAACAGCCGGTTAGGTACAGGCTCGAATTCAAGATGAAGAGAAATAGAGGAAGTTGAAAAGATCGTGATGTTATCTAGGAGCAAACTATACGGCTCTTCTCATCCTCCGTAGTGGATACGTACGGCAAATATTGTAGAACAGAGGAGGTAGGCAGGGTGAAAATGGAGAGGAATACCATGTACAGGTATATCCTGCTTGCTATACGACGAATATATATGATACGGATAAGGATATAACTGTACTTCACAGTACATAAATACTCATATATATCGCATACGCCGCGCCTATCAGAAACAGTTTCCAACTCCCAGTGCAGTGTCAGTGTATACATAATACAGCAAAGGCCATCCAACCGAGACACCTGGATCCGTATTAGCGCAAGGAACTTCAGTTTCAGCTGTATATCTACCCAAGGCGTTTCTCCAAGCTGCGCCAGAAGACGCTCAAGTTCATCTCCTCTCCTGAGCAACTTAATCTCCACAGAGTTGAGTAATTAGGAGTTAAGTACAAGTCCCGGGCGTATATGTCACTTTACTCATGACGGTTAACCCTCCACAAGACGCTAATTTAATGAGGTGGTCTTCGACTCTCCTTAATACTTCGTCTATCACTCCTTACTCGGAGTAATCCCATTGTTTTTTGCTTTTCATTATTTCTTCATTTGGCATGAGGCTCTACGAGTAATGACGATTAATGACAGTGGCAACTGTGATTGAGGCTTCATGAGGGGTATGTCTCGGCTCAAGAACATTTTCGAGTCTCTGCATGTCGTTGACACGAGTTTTATATCCGGACCAGGTATTATTACTAAAAAACCAGAGTTTCCAAGTTCTCGGCATAAAATCATTCTCGGTGTATGAGTTTCAGAATAGAATCGGAGACGACGGAGAGAAAATACATTTTTAAATAACGTCGGTCGTAAAACACAGCTTCGTGATAGGTTATATTCAATCAAATGCTGTTCTTGGCTAGACCAAATATGATCGACGAAGTGCTCGTCGATCAAATTACTTCCAGCGTAGGTAGCACTATCACTCCGACACGTAATCCTGTTCTAAGAGTCACGCGAATATAATTTTATTATAGTTTCGCGTATTTGTCTCCGATCTAGAAATTGAAGGAGATTTCTCGAGAGAAAATGGTCTATTTTCGAAGGTAATTCAGCGCTTTTTTCCTAAAAAAAGCAAAGAAGATATTGGAAGAACAAGCGAACTATAAAAAAACTGAGTGCTGCGAAGACGAATAACATGCACGTAATAGACGAACGCTGCAGAGAAGGGCGCACTCCACATCGATCCTATCGAAGAGCCTCGAACAAGCTCTCTTTTTTTACAAAAATAGAAATAAAAGCTAATCTACGGACGTGATAGCCGAGTAAAAACATACGCGCACATATACGTACACGAAACACCGGAGGCTCTGTGGGGGAAATAAAATTGACCTGTTTCTATGAAAGTTGCAAGAGGGGATGGAACTTGCCATTCTTTATGCTGCAAGTTCATGTAACTTGGGTGAAAATGATATCTCTATTTTTGAAGTTTCGATCGTAGGAATAAAAAATGTTGTAAAAATACACGGCAGAATACGAAAGATAAAAATAAGCTTTTCTCGATATTAAGATAATGTTGAATGCTCGACTATCAGAGTGCTAAATTTGTTCGAAAGAGGTTCATTCCACGATATATTAAGCTCTATCATACCTTAAAATATTCTCCTTATTTTTCTGAGAGGAAAGTAGATGGAGAACGATGAAATCAACTTGAAGCTTCATGCGTCTCTGAGTACTGTGTGTCTGTAATGCAAGCTACAATCCCACGTAAATACCACGTACGTAGTGAACCTTTTTTCCGTTAATCACCAACGGTAGGAACGGCAATCTCGAGTTTCCACGCTTCTCTAACAGTAGTAAAACTACTAATTAGACGAAGTAATTAAGAGAGGGCAACATTTGCTAATGGTTGGAGCGTGAGGTAAGCATGAGCATGAACTCTGAACGTGCCCCTGATATCTTTCTCCGATATCAATTTAATACCGGGATATGTAGTTTAACGAAACGTCGTTAAAACAGGCTCCTTCTCTCGCAATCATTTCCCACGGAATATCACGGAATACGATATGTCGCGTGAAAAATTCGCTTATTCCTTTTTCCTTTACCTTTTCAGCGAAATAGAAATTTTTGGGAAAAAGTGTTAGACATCGATCGATCATGTGACTTCAGTTTGAGCTCGCTCGGCACGGTGCATATCCTGGAACAAAAGGGAGTCTGATACGCGACGAGAGATGTGATGTGCGGTACTGATGTTCCCCAATTGAGGGACAAGGGGACGAGTTCGGTTGACCGTAGGTTTACGTGTACACATAGCAAACAATGCCCCGTCAGGTGATCCATCATCGACAAGTCAGGAGCAAGGGTTAACGTCGAGGGGGTATATGGATGAGTCGGTGAGTGGAGAGAGATCGAAAGCGAGAGAGAGAGAGAGAGAGAAAAGGGGAGGAGAGAGCGGGAGGAAGAGAGAAAGTGAGAGAGCGCAAAAGGTATCGTTGAACACCCTGGGTGTCAAAGTGCAGAAGGGAGAAGTGCAGAGACTGGGAACCGATGCAGCTGGCACGCGTCCCTTTATCTAGCATCTATCTCTCCTCTTTGTGCCCCTGCGAATACATGGCAAAGCCCAAATAATAATAGGAACTAAAAAAAGTTGTGGCGCACGTCATTCGTGGTCATTGACAGCGTCACAATTTTCAATTGGAGGCTCGTTAAGCCGGATATTCTTCAACAAAATTTTATGGAAGATGCAATATGTGCTAGAAAATACCAATAATAATGAGAAAAAAACACACATACACATAACCACGAGAGTGTGGAGCGAGAATGATTCAATCCCAGTGAAATAGTAGTTTCCAATAACATCGGAAAGAACTTAACGAAAGAAGTACTTGCAACGGACCATCTTGATAATCCGAGCTTGTTACAAATCATTCTCAGAGCCCTAAATTTTGGCTATCCTTTGTCTTACACTTTTTTATTCATTCGTCTCATTATTATTAAAGCCCCAAAAGAGGAGATTTGTGAGGGTAGGGTCAAAAGCGAAATGAGTTGGGGTGAAATGCTTCATTCGTGTACGAGGCAATTTGGTGACAATTGTACGAGCGACGAAAGGAGAGCTGGTAAGTGAGAAAGAGAAAAGTCATTAATTAGCAAAATCTTCAGAGGGAGGCCAGCGTCATGGCGACGTTATGCTAGAAGACGTAGAGATTCCCATCCCTTAGGAGCTGAAGAAGTCCTTCAAGCTTATATCCCACAGGCTCTTACCACGGAAATCGTTAGACAGAGAAAGCGATAGAAAGAGGAGTAGCACCAGCGCTTCAGACCGATATATCTTTTCTGATATATTTCAGTTTTAGAGCACTGGGCTCTCCTGGTACCCGTGGCTCCGACGCCGCCGGTCGGCTTTAATTTAGCGAAGGTGTTCGCCTCCCTTCCATTCTCTCTCTTCCGCGAGCATTTCAAACACTCTCCTCCCCCTCTCTCTTTCCCTTTTCTCGTCCTTTCCCTCCGGACTGGCTCGGAACGTTCTTCTCTCGCACCTTTTCTTTCTTGTCTGCCTTCCTCCCACTCTGCTCGTTCCGCTCATCGTTTCTTACTCCCTTTCGTTTCCCTTCGAGAAACCACCAGGAGCTCTCGTGCTGCTCTCGTATCCCAGGTAGGATATAGGAATAAGACGCGAGCGAGAAACGGAACAGTTAGTTATACACGGTAAGCTTTCGCTGATGTATGGCGGCTTACTTTGGGCTCGCTTGGTGCATGTGCCCTATCTTACGTCGACGTATATATCCGCACTTAATTTATATATTCCTAGGCATTTTTTCTCCGTTCAACGATCTTCGTGTTCGCGCGAAAACAGGACAGAAAAGCTCCTTACCAGCAGGTGGATAGTTGGATGCCTAGTGCGCTCGGGGTTTTCCACCATGGACGAATAAAACTTACGGTTTGTGGTGGCAGGACTACCGCGTTTCAGCCCCACGGAAAATAGAGCTTTTGCCTCTTATTCCTCTAAGAATTTGCGGGCCGGAGAAAAGGAGACAGTTCCATTGCATTTCAACATGAGTCGGGTATAGTTGCAAGGATGGAAGCTCCAAATTAGGTTACGCCGGATTGTGAATCCAGCTTTGCAATCCTCCTCACCCGCCACGACCCTGTTCAATCCCCGCGCCCTTTGCAGCTGTGTGAGAAGCATTTCGTAGCTCTGAATCCCCCATATTTTCTACGAGAGCCCTCTGCCATTGGGCATATAGATATACAAGTGCAGCCCACATCGGATGAGGATGCGGAGCACGAGACGTTCCAATCTTACGTTCTCAAAAAGTTGGATATGACGAAGGTAAAGGTTTTCAGGCATCTCTGGGCGATGCTTGGATCGCGTTTTTGCTCAAACGTTCTCGTGTTTTGACGCCCTAATACCGGGAGAATTTTACTTTTCGTTTATTTTTATTGTTCCAAGCCGTTATTTTGTGAGATTGCGCATGAATGAGAAGTGAGAACGAAGGAGCTCGATGACAGGAAAGATCGAATATTATCAAGTCTGCGCGAAACTTTTTGACGCGCTTTCCCACTTTTATTACATTGCTTTCCTCGCTTTCCTCTATTTCTTTGAATGACGAGCTTGGGGGATCGAGAGCATTGAAATAAAAGTGGCGGTGACGTCGACAAAGACCGTTTGCAAAACGAATTACAGCAGGGGCGCGCATCGCGAAGTTTCACTGCGGATCGCTCCGGCTCGGAAATACATATCGCGAGGACAACGTTTGAAAGTTCATTGGCAAATAGCCACATACGTGGAAACGTTGGAAAAACATTTTTTTCAGATCGAAACAAAACTCCGTTGGTACGATGTGCTTCGTGTGTTTTATGCCGTAACATATTTTCCCGACCATAGTTACGTGTATCGTGTAACGTTGTGCCATCGCACTTTATACTCGTATCTATTTACGTGCATTTGTCCATATTCGCAGTGTACGTAACGAGGATGTTAGCGGACGCTCTTTTTTAGGTTATTTTGAAAAATTCTTTTTCCAACTATACGAAACATATTTCACGTGGAAGCTAACTCGGTTCTCCGTCACCCTGAGTCCCGACAGGGAAGAATAATTGTTCGAAAACTCGGGGTGTATATTTCATCACGATTGGTCTCTTCGTTGCGGCCCCGTCGTAACTTTAAACCGTTAATCATCGTCTTTATATTATCAGAGTGTTATAAACTTGGAATAGGATTCGGCCATTCGGCGAATTGAACGTAGCCATTTGTGTAATAATAACTGGTTAAAATAATAAATAAATCTCGATTCCATCTCGAAGTACTTTTGATTGACGCGTGCATGGTACAATCTCGCTATGAATTTTAGTATATTTCTCCTAGCACGTCGCTCATTCATACATGCGATAGAGACGAATGCACAAGCGCTTCACACAATCTATATTTCACGAATGGATCCTCTCTTTCTTTCCCCTCTTATTCCAGGCCAACGAGAAGTCTCTCGAAAGTGCAAATAATGAACAGCGTCTGGAAACGACAGACAGGCAGCTTGTCGTGACAAGGGACACCAACGAGAGCAAACCGATTGCTTATTCTCGTGAACGACAGACTAAAATCCTCTATACTTGCCTTTTATCAGTGTAAGTTTTGTACAATATCAACTAGAGCTACGTATATCCATCAGGGACGAGGTCAAACATATATCTTTGGGAATGTCAAAAAACGCTTAAATGACGTACGTTGTGAGGCGGACATGAATGCATTAGCGAGTTTATCGCTGTAAAGGATCGACTGACATGAGAAAACTTAACGTCCCGCATCACTTTAATCTGTTTAAAGTAACATTTCGCTGTGCATCAAATTTCCTAATGCCTCAGACCCGGAATAAATATTTATTGATTCCACGTCGATTTGAATAACTCGGTAAACGGTTTATTATTTTCTTTGCGATACATTGCTCTGGGAGAAAAACTGCGTCCCCCGATGTAATTAAATCCTGGCAGCACAAAGTGGGTTTGCAAGTGTGTTCCGCTTTTTCTCTCTCTCCCTTTCATTCTTTCTCTCCCGTTCTTTCGTCCTCTCTCTCTCTCTCTCTCATTATAGAAATTGACATCTGAAGGGAATAATTGAATATTTCCCAGAGGTACACCGCTGCTCTATAAGATACAGTGAAGGGGAAGTCATCATGACACAACACTCAGTGCTGCTCTAACAGTTCTTTCCTCGATTCTCAGAACTGGGTCGATAGTGCCAGAGAAACAAACAGCAACTAACTCAATCATACCTTCGCTTGATCGACGTAATACTAATATATAAACAGAATATAAATGGACTTGTCTCTTTTTGTTTGGCAATTTTCACGAAAATAGATTCCCAATTTTCCAGGATTGCAATTTCCATGCAATTTCGTAATTTTGTTTTTCTTCTATCACTTGAACAATTCGATATTCAGAAAAGTAATAGTCGTGCGAATATGAAAATGAAGCTGAAATATTGAAGCGAAGTTCTTCTCGCCACACGGCCAAAGTTTACAGGGTAAAAAATTGTTCAGTGAGAAAAAATGGAGGATGGAACAGCAAGGACGAGAGATTCGAACGAAGCTTTGGTCCCCTCGGACTATAATCTCGAGCGGTTGGTGAGACGATTCAATAGTATATTTAAACTCATTTGCCAAAAAGGAAATTTCATTGATCCTCGACCTTTTACATATTCAAATGACACGGACGCGGGGAAAGAGCGAGCGTCCTCGTGACTTTGTCTGAATGGTGCTTCATTTAAAGTTTTCGTTTCCTCTCGTCGCGCACCGTAGTACCTTCTTGGAATGGCAACGGGATGCCTGGATGGGAGCAGGGAATCGCGCGACTGTGCGTTTATCCTGCGGGCCCGAGCTATATCCACCCGGCGGGCTTTCTTCTTCGCAAGACTTTGCGAACACGGTGAACGAAGAAATGACCGTGTGCCGAGACGGCGATTAATCATCTCTAGTAGAATTTAACTAGCGCTACACCGCGGGGAATCCTTCTCTCTTCTCCTCTCTTCCTTTTATTCGTTGGCTGCTGTTACTCCTTTTCTAAATGGACATTGAATCCACGTTTGCTTCCAACTTCCGAACCCTATTTTCATAATAATCGTCGCTGAAACTTTGAACACTCAATATTTCATATTATTCATCGAATTGAGTTGCTCCGTTTTCTTTTTCAGTTCTATGCTTAAGCTGCACATTAGAGCGCGTGAATAATTCAAGTATAAGCGGATGAACCGGATTGCAGTTTGTATGAAAATGAATAATCACTATTCGCACGACCCAACGCGAAGAGCAATTGTTTGAGAAGTCGCAATGAATGATTAATCCAGCACTAATGGAAAATATTAAACAGTTTATGATGGTAAAGAGCTTCAGCCGGTTTATCCAGAAATCGAGTGATTATTTAAATAGTAATTAGCGCGGGGCTCTTAATGTGTATCCAGGACTTGAGTGGTTAGCTGGAAAACTCGTAAATAATTCAAGAATAATATTCACGAGTGTATTATTATAGAACGGAGAGTGAACTTACGAAGATTTATCGAGCTCAAATCCTCAGCGTTATCAGCGCCATTAACCGCAAGCATCGATTTCTTTCCATTTTTCCGTTTTCCCCGTCACGAAACTGGTATGAGTTTGTTATCAGCCGAAAGGCGTAACGCGCGTATCGCGTGTTCGCAGTTTCGCGACGACCTCGCGGATAGATCGGCTGTGAAAACGGCACGAGATTGCTCGCGGAGCATAAGAGGGAAAAAAAGCGAGACCACCCCGTGACAGCGTTAAAACTCGACTTTACGGCGAGTAGTCACCACGCGAGAGAGACTCTTTCGTTGGAAGTTAGTTCAACAAGTTGCGAAATTACTGCCACACAGTCGATAATATTAGCATGCCCGTCACATTAGTCTTCCTTAAACACCTGTCCCGCATAAACGCGATTATTAATTCCCAACCGGTCGCGCGGAGCCTATAGGAAATATACGAATGTAAGTAGCAAATTAAGAAATTAACCGGACCCCATTACAGAGTGTTCTGCTTGTATGAGCGTTAATCAAGCTGTCGATAGAGCCGCCGTATTGGCGGCGATATTGCCTCAATTCTGCATAATCCAATGTCTCGAATATCCTTCGCCATAGCTCCGATTTCATTCCACTAATCTCTTATACGAACCTCGAATTTTCCGTCTTAATCAGAATTAGTATCCGCATAATCAACTTAGGCACATATCGATTCCACCCCAGCGATGTAGCATCGGGGACGAGCCCAAACCGCTGAATTGAGATTCAATGAAAAGACTAGAACGAAGGGAGGCAAATCGGATTTCACAGTTTCCAAGAGTGCATCGCGGACCTCGAGCCAGAAAGGGAGAGACACTTTTCGAGACGCGCGGAATTCGTTCCGCTCAGTTTTCGGTTTATCCTATTTTCGGATATTTATAAATATATAGATATACAAAACGCACCCGTTTGCGCACATCGAGATCGGTTGGATGTTCCGCTGAGCTCCCCGTTTTGCGGGTGCAACTCATATCCATTACCAGAGGGACGTGGGCTGACAACAGCTGCACCCTCAACCTTTTCTCTCTCACCCGTCAAGCTTCGAACAAAAACACAATGCCCAGCCTGATTTTCGTCCTTTGTCGTGCATGAATCTCGCACGACTCTTTCGACCGAATGACTGCGACACCTTCTCGCTCCTTTTCTCATTTATCTTGCGTCTCTCCGCTCGTTTCTTTCTTGATATTCGGGATGCAAATTACGTGAGAAACTGCAACGCAAATTCACTTCTGAACTAGGTTACTCCGAGGGAGCTTCGGCTATTTTTTAAGTATGGAAATGCGCTCTAAAAGTTCGCGTAGAGTCTCTGGGGATTTAATTCTGAAAGAGATTACGAATTACAACTCTTCGTTTGAAAATACCGGTAGCTTGCTCCTGCAGTGAGCAGCAGCTAAGAGGAAAATAGACTGATTTACGAGCACGCATTCGTGAGCGCATTGCAGTTAATTCAACATGAATGTCTAAGGTAAGACGTCATTCGGTTAATTGATTCTTATTCAATATTCGAAGACTCAGGAGCAAATTATTGATCTTACCATTCGGATAAATTATATAAACGTTCCTGTAAAAGGTAAAGGGTCGCCTTGCAACTTTGTCTCTCAAATAATTGAAATGCTTTGCGCGCAATTCTGGTCACATTTTTTTTAATTCTTCGGAGATTCATTGACACGATCGTATGAGAGGTCGGAACCTAAATAATTTTTTATTTCTTTTGGAACATTACCACGTCGTCAGTATTATATGAAATACATCGAAATCGAGCAAAAAGGTTTGGAGTCCTAGAAAAATGTATGTTTGGAACGAAGACTCTCATAGTGGTAAATTCATGGTTTAAAAAAAACCCTGGAAAAGCAATTTGGGAAGGTCTTTTTCTATTAAATTGTAGAGCGATGGAAGGATTTAATGTCGAGTAACGCTGGAACAAAGTCTGATAGGTTATGTCTTTACGTAGAATGTGCTACATCGTAGAACGAAATTGAGAAAATTGCTCTTAAATAGAGCAATCTCGCGTAATCAGTACTCAGACTTAGAACTTGGAAAATTACATTAGCGTGTAATTTTCGACGCACCATGACGAAGTCTCGGGGTGTATTTCATGGCGCCCTGCAAACATTCTCGAGCCAAGGATCCCCCGTACTGCAACATGTACATCCTAATTTGGTTAAGCAAAAAGTGAGGGTGCAATCGGTAGACGTACGAGTCTTTAGACAACGGGGGAGGTCTGAGAAAATGCTTAGTTAATGGGAAATTAGTGGCCGAGAAAATCGATTTCGTATTTTGGTTACCGGGGAGCTTCCGCAGGGAAGAGCTACGGAGGAGAGATTCGTTCGGTGGATGTTAAATTGCGACATCCTGCTGTGTTATCTATCCTTAAGGAGTCCTCTTATATCACAGCTCCCATTCAGACAAGCTAATCTTACAGCTAGAACGGATCAGTGATTTTTTCCTGTCTGAGTCGTAGAATAAATTTGCATTCCTTAATTCTCCTCAGTTTGAAATGGGGCAGATTTTTTCGTAGAATTTTCTTACGCAACGAAAATTCTTTTTTTGCCCACAAATGGAAGTACTTTGAGCAAACTGCCTAGCAAAATAAATCAAGTATTTATAGGACATCACCTCAATCAATAAACGAGAATGATCGACTCTTTCATTTTCTAAAAGACTCAAGTTACTTGCTCGTATCTCAGCGATGGATCGTTGCAGACATGTACGTAATTGAATGTAAATATGATCCAAACTTTGCCCACAGTCCGTTAAATATAGACAACCGAAGAGACTCCGAACCACGACAAAGTAACCTCCCTCAGCCTCCCTCTTTGTCACTCTCGTTCCAACGCCCTTACTCCCTTTACCCATGTTTGCCATTTCCCGTCCTCCTTTCCCGTGCAGCCTTCAGTCGGAGATAGATATCACTGTGGCAATTCATTGCGAGAATACACCCAGAAGGAACCTTGGCGTCGAGTTAAACTACTTTAAACTTCCGCTGATCGTTGAGTCGAAGAAATAGTTGAGAATCTATTATCGATTGAAACGTTCGTTCAATCATTAAGACATGGAATTTGTAGAGTAAACCTGAATACGTACACCAGGAAACTGAGTACACATATTGGAATAATTAAACGGAATGATTTCTTCGATGGCAGTGACATCAATTAACATTCAAAATTTCTTACACCAACGGAAGTCATAGCCATTAAAGTTGTAACGGAAAAACCAGAACGACGAATATGTGACTCGCTTCATTTTTCATTTGACTGAGACGCTTGGGATTCAGGCATATAGCAACTCTCAATTCCCTCTATTCCACGCAGTCTCCGGCCTCGTCTCTTCTATTTCTATCCGACAACCATAGTCGCTATTCAATTTTCTTCGAGCGTTGCATTATTCAGTACCACGCCAAGACATCTGACTGTCTCTATTTCCGGCAGAATCGGCGACTAGTGTATGCTGCCGCTCGAGGTCGCGGCTTATGTACAACTTGAACTTCTCTCGTAGATTTCCCTGTTTACCAGCGAAGCAAACAGCACTTTCCCGCTCGTAATACCCCGCAGGAATACAGCGTACATCTAAGAAGCAGAGTGTTCTGATACCAGAGACATTTTTGTGTCGCGCAAATTCTAGGGGAGCTAGTGCCATTGATATCGTGGACTTTGGCGTCCGCGCAGGCGAGCGGCCTTCTCGAAATTCCCCAGACTCCGTTTATTTAGGACGGCGGACTAAAGTTATTTGGCAGTGGCAACACAGAGGATCGGAGAATCGAACACTCGACGGAATAAAATAAAACAGAACGACGAAAAGTTGAGTTCCTTTTTTACCACATAGTAATCGGAATCATAGCAAACGTTCTTGGTCTCCTGCTGGAACCTTTGCCACGAAAATTTATCATGAAATCTATAAACACTTGAATGTATTGTCTGTGGCAATGAGCACCTGGCAAAATGCTGCAAACGATAAGACGACCATGAAGACACACATTTACATTTCTATATAGACTTTCTATTACGAGTACATTGTCTTGGATGGAGCAAATGGTGCAGACTTCTACTTAGAGGGAAAGAGAGAGAGAGAGCCCGGAGGTGTGCAAACGTCAACAATAACAGTTAGCAGTTTACATTTCATTAGCAAGGGTATAGTGTGGCTGAACTCTCTATGCAACTGCTTACTGGTTCGTTTCCTCACGACACCTTCAAGTTTACCTATTCTAACAGGTCGTTCGTTAACGCCTCCTTGAATTACTATTTCTCGGTGTTCCACCATGGGAGTATGCTCTTATTTCGAGGAAAGATAACGTTCTATGATACTTTGTGGTGGAACGTTCCCAGACCTTTTCAAAGAACAAATTCCTCATTAGTTTTCTTTACAAATAGTTGATTACGAAAAAAGGATACAGGAAAGACAGACAGAAGGTCAGACAGAATTTCTTCTACACTTCGACTTCTGCTATAGTTGCAATGATGATTGAAAAATGTAATTTTCTTTGTTGCCGTATATCTTAACCGATAATTTATTGATATAAAATCAAGGGCACGATGCGAGCAAAGCAGGAACGAAATGCACAAAATTCTTCATCGATTCCTTAATTTTTAAGAAATTCATAATTTCTTCATGTTTTATTTTCCCAACGATCTCAAACATTCTAACGCAATATTAATGAATTATGAACTCACAATTTCAAATATATAACAATCATAGCTAATAAAATTCAAATCGTTCGCATGTTTCTTGAAATTTAATTCCACGTCGACCTCCCCAACTCCATTTATTATGAAGCCATTTTGTGCTGCTTTTTGTCCGAGTTTTGCAAAATTTCTGTGTGGACTAACGGAGAAGCTTTGCGATAATGGAGGTGGCCGAAATTCTGAAGCTAAAGACGAGGACACAAGAGCGGGCTCAACCCGACGAGGCAGCAGACAAGATGCGGTAATTTGGCGTCTCTCCGAGCAATGCGTGGCGGTGGAGTGACCATCACGGTCAAAATATGGCAATGGTGAGGACGCGCTATATTAACCCAGTACAGGATTTCAGAGAGGTCTAATTTAACGTGGGACGTTGAACGAGGGTGAAAGGCAGATGATTGTGTAGTTGTGCACGTAAGTGTGCACAGGCATAATGCCATGAGCACTCCAACGTTCATAAGGAACTCTGAATCAGCCTCACACTCTCGTAGGCCACAATACGTAGTCTGTGTCTTCCTCGTAAACGATACACGAAACCTCCAAAGGACTGACCGCGCGATTTAGCCCAAATTAACAACGGACTGGCGATTAATTTCATCTCTGAACACTGTACCAGAACGAAATTTCAAAAACTAAAGGAAGAAGAAAAAAAATTCATTATGAGAGCAGAATAGGCAATATGAAGAGTTGGCAGGGTCGAGATGCCTTCTTACTGTTTGGATCTAGACCAGAACTCGGTAACCCAGTGAAAACTTTGAAGTAGAATACGAAAGCTAAATAACTTTTGAATTTGCACTTTGGCTTGTGGAGTGAGCTTAATCTTCCTGCCTCAATTTTTCATCTTGCCTTTCTTGCACTCGTTATACCGACGCGCTGCGCATTATCTCTAAGCATCAAAGAAAAAGAACGAGGAGCCAAGCGGATGAATAAGATCGTTCGAGTATATAAACCCACTATATACTTCGACTCATTATACCGGGTATCAAGGCTCGCGCTTTCTTCTGAGTTAACGCTTTCGAGAAAGGTTGTTTGCTCGCTCAACTGGCCTGGAGCTGGACTGCCCTTTTAAAGCCACCGCAATGACGCCAGAAGTCTTTAATATGAATTTTATGGAAAGCGGGCAAGAGGTTAGCGCTAGTTCGGCGATCTACAGTCCACCGGGCGCAGGATTTCATATTAACTGAAACTATCCTTTCCCCGTCGAATCCACTTCCTTCACGCCCTTTTGAGCTCGCCATCCGGGTCCTTTCTTCTCCCATTTCTCAGCTCCTTTCTCCCTCGCTATTTCCTTTTTTCTCGACGTCGGTCTAACTTATAACGTCCAAGTTATCCCTTTCGTATGTCAGCTTGCGAAGTGCAAAGGAGAACTTTCTTGTTGGGCTTTTGCAAAGTTCCTCGTCATCTTCTCCGTTGTCATGCTCTTGTACGCTGCTGGTACTGGCTTTGGATAGCGGTGATCCTTGCTGCACTGAAATACTTTGTCCAACGTCGATGTATGCGTAGAACGTATTTAGCAGAAAACGTTAAAGAGTTCCTCTTCCATTAGTATGCATATTGCGGCTTAGACTTTTCTCTTTATCGATAATCGATGGCGGGCAAGCGTTAAGAACGATAAACAAGATGAACGACGATGTTGCTCCCGTGATCGTTGCCTTCTCTCACTTTTACGAACTTTCCGAAGCCACCTACTCTCGAGGAATACCCTCGACCTTGCGACGAGTCTTCCAAATAAAATGCTTCGTAGAGTGAGAAACGTTTGAGACAACCTGAGATCGTTGGAAATTGCGGCGAAGATGGACTCGCTTACTTCGACTCATCTGACCTTTCTGTATTTTTATCGGTCTGTAAGAACGAGAGAGGGAGAGATGAGAAAGTGACAGAGCAAGAGAGAGGGAGCACGACGCTCGAATTCCCTCGGGGCCAGGAGAGTAAGAAGATGTAAATTACTCTCAACGTCCGTGCCATTTCCGTGAAAGAAGTTTATCGTTGCTACGGCCACCTTGGCCTGGTGAGTTTCCTGCGGCGATCGCGCATCCACCCGCGCTACGGAGACTGACTTATGCACTTCATGTTTTGCTTCTCTCCCAGTACATACAACCGTTGGATCGTAAACGCACATACGCGAAACTTAGCCGTACACGCGGCTTGTGTACATCTATATAAATACGTGAGCAAACGAATGTATACACGTGCGCAGGAACATCCTGCGGATTTCGAATGAGTCCTCACTCGAGTGCGTGAAAACCGCGAGCACAACGTTTTTCTTCCTCTCTTTTTCTCTCCTTCTTCCTTTGTCTCGTGCTCCTTCGCGCTCCCTTTCGCACCAGGCATCAGAGGTGTATCTCGGCTCGTGCGCAAGCATTCGCTCTTCTCGCAAAACCCGAGTGAGTATATTATCGTATACGAGGATGTCTACGTACTGGTAAAGAAGGCAGATGGAAGTTCACGAGAGGAGTGACATAAAGCTGCAAATACTGAACCTCCGTCGTTGGACGCACACAATATCGGTCCACCTCGGGATTTTCGTCCCTTCCTTTCTCATCTTCTCTCACTTCATTCCTTCTCTCACGCTTTATTTTACCTCTCGGTGCCTTCATCTTCCGTAAATAAATTTGAGCTTGAGAGACGCGCCTGTGAATGGACTCCTCGTCGTATTTATGACTCGCGGAACATCTTCATCCATATTTACGCGCTGTTGGTATAAATCACCGGTCCTTCGTGTACAGCAAAACGAGCCAGCTCGTGTCAGAAAGCCCGAGCGAAGACGGTTCGGCACCCCCCAAGAGGCCGATGAGACCCGATTGGCTCGATGATCATTTTTCTGGTGGCTTCTCTCGCTTTGCTGTACGCATGTATGGAGAGCGCCCTTATCGGGGCCGCTGATCTTTCTTGCCGGCATCTCCATCTTCCTCATATTCTTCAACATTATTTCTCCAGCCTGTCGATATGTGTAGCGCGGCTATAAACGATGGGATCTAAAAAGATTTTTGCAAATACGATTCATCTCTCGAGTAAATTTCACTTCGCATAATCTCTAAGTTAGAATCTACAGTCTTTGTTGTTATTACGAGAGCTCTTTAATCATTCGATTTGCATTTAAAGTAATATATTTTCGAAGAGTAATGGAAACGGACCGCCCCGCGAGATTTATATTTATCGATATTTAATTGCTTGCATTGCGCGGCTCCACGAAGAACCATTGGCCGAAGAATGTGGCATGAAAAATGTTTCAACGGAGCCTGCTTCGATCCTTCCAAGCCGAAAGAGCATCGGGCTTGTGTCGGAGGCAAACTCGATTCAACCTTTTGACGATAATATTTAATAACATACAATATTAAATGTCCATACTTGCACGAGTCACTGTGTGGCGAAAGACGAGAGACACGAGGCCAGCGGAGAATTATCGTGCCTCGTATAATAATCGTATCTCGATCGCTATGTCGGAAGATATATTGCCGCGCAAAGTTTCCTAATATGATGGTTACGTGAGCGAGGACGAGGTGGAAAAGGCGCGAGAGAAAAAGAGCTGGAAATAAAGTAAAACTGGCTGTTAGAGCTTGCACTATCTATACAGGTTCCCGGACGCGACATACTCTCTTTTCACGAAGCTGGTAAACCACGTGCCTTGCTCGTTGTATCAGCCAACAAATTACCAAAGGACTTCACGGCGAATAGAAAATACAAGAGATTTACACATGTACGCTCGAAGCCGAGAGTTGAATCTTAATTTCGCGAAGAGCTCCTTCAAGTTTATAGAGAATGGCTGGGTACCGCACACCCACGTATTCCATACTCCTTTACATCTACATTTTCTCGGAGAAATTTCTCTAATGAAAACTACCCGTTCCAGGCAAAACTCCATAATTCATCGCTCAACCCATAATATGGATGGATAACATTAATTGAATGCTTCTAAATTCCTGAGGAGAATCGCTCCAGGCGGGTTTCAAGCGACAGAAATATTATAATTCATTCCAAACTAATTGCAGAATTGTCTCAAAACGGTTTGACTTTCAAAAGATCTTCCTTTCGATGTAAATTGAAAATTCAAACTTTTAAAACGTCGTGGAATGATCTTACCCTCCTTCAAACGCCTCCGTATTTGTCAATCAACTCTTACTTGAACATCCAATTAACATTGCTCCTTGGTACGTATGTCCGCGGATGGTTTCACGAGAAACTAATAATATGGACGGTTGTCGATGTCAGTGAGCTCGAGTGGACGTTTATGAGTGTACCTGAGACCATAATATGACGAATGAAAATAAAATATAAGCTCGTCGGAAAAAAGTGTGAGGAACTTGGGCGAGTGGCAATATTTGTTCATCGATAATTTCATCTCGGCGTACAAAAGGGGTTCGCGCACAATTTCTCTCGGGAGGGTTTTTATATTTTCATTAGTTTTTCCGTTGCCCGCGTATCGAGCGGGTATATTATACAATGGGATGTAACAGAGTAAGTGTGCACAGCGGAGAACGGACCTGTGTGGATGCTCTTGATCGCGGGAATCTGGGTCAAACAGCTGACGCGAAGAGCTCGGGTGTGAGAGCCGGCATTTATAGTTGGGATATATAGAGGAGAGGAAAAGCCCTCTGGAACGTTCGACTCGGTGGTATAAGGGTGACAATAAATTCCTCGTCGTGGCGTTGTGCTCAGGGAAAAGGCGGTTGCCCACCGCTCGAGAAGGTTCTTCCACGAACCAAAGAAAAATGACCAATATTCGCGTGAAATACCGCTCCGCACCAACGCCCCTCTTCCGCCCTTCTTTTCTTCCTTCTCCTCTCTTCCTTTTTTCACCCTCTTTCGTTTCCTTATCGTTCAAGAGTATGATACCATATCGATAGCACAGTTTTTTTTTGTTGCTCACCCACACCAAACTAGACTACTCGGGCATCGCTATTGGATTTCAATTTATACAGCTCGCGCCCCGATCGCAATTTCCTCTCGCTTCTCTAAGCATAATGTATAACCCAATAAAATTGAGGATCATATCGCCACTGCACTTCCCTGCTGCTCGCTCTCCTCCTCCTCCTCCTCTCCTGCACTGCCTCTCTTTCCCTCGTACACTGCCGCGCCAACACTTTGGGGAGCAGCGCTCTTGCATATCATCGACCACCAAAGCTCTCGCGACACTTTACTCCATAACTAATCCAAGTGTACTCACCTACGGGGGTATGCGAGTCTAAAAGCTCGGGCGGAAAATCTCTCACGTTGTTCCGAACAGATTCGGCTTATCGAGATGCTCGATAGAGAGCTTGCCACACGTAGAAGTTTCATAAAACGACGACTTGTTTATAGCCCATAGCCTTTTCGCCTCGAGTCCTGCCTTCGTGTTACCTCGGGCAAGTATATAGATCCTGCCTACGGGATGAACCTCAAGATATCTCTCTTTTTCCCTCATTTATCTCTGCCCCTTCTCTCCCTCTCAACGCAAAAGACGACGATAACGAAACATAAGAAGGAGCAGCAACGTTACACGAGATATAGACCGGCCTACGAGCTTACGAGAAAGAGAGAGAGCTCGAGCTAAGATGATAGTATTTTTCATTGCGCCGCCACAGCCCGGCATAGATCCTGATTTACACATCTAGCACGTTCTCCCCTGTAATAACAATGCGTCACTTTTATATGTCGGCATAAACAATGCGGATACCGAAAGAATAGAGAGAGAGAGAGAAATAAAAAAAGACAAATATTCACGGGAGGGAGGGAATGTGCTTCGTAAACCTTTCGGTAGACCATCATTTTCAGCAGAGAATTCCTGCATCATTATTATACGGATACCTGTGTGCGAGTGTCTCTCTCTCATTCTCTCTCATTTTATAAAATACGAGAAATTCCTCGCTGTTTCATGGTCGAGGTTATTACGCGCAGTTATTATTTTCACATTGGTAAATTGCACTAAAATCCTCAATATTTCTCTTGCTCGTCTCGCTCGTTCCATTCTCCAATAAAAATGGTTATATGAAATTCTCTTCGAAATTTCGTAAACGGATAGAGCTGCAATTACGACGGATATCACACGAGTAATCGAGTTTAAATTTTCGAACGAATGAGTCCTCTTCTGTAACCTGCGGTCTTTCGCCCGAACGTTTGATGATCAAACGTCACAGCACCGAAAGCCAATGAAGCTTTTAGTATCTCGTGCCACAATCTCGTGCATCCTTCCCCCGATGGATAATTAATAATTCGAACAAACGATGAGTCAATCATACGAGCATGTGTCCTCGCACGAGAGAACAAACGCCCCCGCATCCATTCACGTGGGCTTTTGCATTAAACGTTAATTAATATTCGTCGAGCGAACTAGCGCTTGAACGGAGACTCACGTGAGCGACCCTCAACCGGAGCATCGGAAATCTGCTAATTTTAATTCTCTCATTTTGTTAATAATGCCAGCGTCTGAATAAAGTGTAATCATGATAATCGTTAAAAATGCCGCATGCTCGAGTGCTAAATCATAATCGAATATCCGACCTCCCTCTGTAACCTTTTTTTGCAATATTGCCATCCAAGAAAAAATGCTGAAAGTGTTGCCGGCAGTATATAGCTGCAGCGAATCTCGTCGAAGTGCGTCCGAGAAGGCAAAATGTGTCGAGAGTGAGATAAGTTTGAAGGATTCCGCTAGTACTCCAATGTTCAGCAGTTCTCTGCTTTTCGAGCCAGGCCCCAGGTCAATGAACGAACTCAAGTAAAATAAAATACGAACGATTTTAATGCCGATGTCGACTTCGCAATACAGCTGAAATCGTCCTGCGAGTTCTTTATGCAAATCGAGCGTTGGATGCAGTCCGGCATTGCTGTGCCGTCAGCACGTACCTTGCGCCGCTGAAGTGTGCGGTTGTTGCGTGCAACCGTTTACATGTGAGTATGTGTAAGTAGCCCAGAAATAATATCTCTCAGTTTAAAAACGCCGAAAAAGTTGTCGCGCCAAGTGAAGAGGCAGCTGGATGACCAAATATTTTCCCATGCAGTCCTGGAACGGTAGAGAATCCCGGTTCAATTTTATTGGCGCCCAAGCTCTGCCATGGCTCCCAGTAACCAAAAAGAAATACTGTTAGAAACGCTACCACTCAGGTGTATATAAAACAATGCCGAAAATCGATTTGGCATGCTCTGAAATTGAGCTCAGCGAGCGATGTACGCGGAGGAAAATATTGTTGCGGTTCTAAATTCGCTGAAACAGCGCAAGAGGTTTTTTCTTTTTAGCAGTGAAAATACTGACTACTACTACATGCCGTAGATGTCATCTACAGTGCGGGCGTATAGGATTGGTCCACTTTCGACGGATTCGAAGTGGTCTGAAGCTCGGAAATTTATACCCCCTTATTCGTTCTCTCGGAAGTTTAGTTCAATCTCGTCGCGGTATCTCTTTTCGTACGTGGCAATAAAAGTGCGAGTTGAAATTTGGGGTTTTATTTGCGAGGATTTTTGACGTTGGGAATTTCGGTGCTGACGAAGTACAGATTTTATGAAGGCGGAGAGATCGATGACTCGGCGGGTTTGGAAGTTATCGTTTTCTTTATACCTAACGCTTCCACCAGGGAGGATAAAAATTTATGTGTACACGTGGTCAGGATTCTCGTATCTGTATTGACTCTCAACTGGTACCGACGTTTCCAAACGTGCGCCCTTCGGACGAGCACGTATACATGGCGAACTGAGAAAATATAAATGGACAACATCGACGGTATGAAAACAAATATAGATTCACCGCAAGAGGGTGGAGGCTATTGAAAAAAGTTGGGTACGAAATAAGGGATGGAAAAACAGAAAACAACGTGCAAGACCATAAGTCGATATAATGACATATAATGTTCCCCGACGATGCAACCCCTGTCTTTTTCTGTCTACGTGTCCCTGTGTACACATGCACGCGGGTCTGGCCGGGTATAGACGCGTCGCCGATTGACAGGACGCAGAAAGAACCCGCAAAGAAGGGATGCACACTGCGCACACACTTCTACAAACGTGCGTGTATACGTTTCAGCAACTGTGCTTTGAAGCAAGGGATACGCAGAATCAACAGAGCATCATATTCTTTAAATAAATATCCACGAGATCAAAGGTAAGCTACCATATCTTGGCTCCATCCCTATTTTCCTTCAATACACTATATGCGAAAGAGTTACAATATTCCAGCTGGATAATGTTGCCATGGAAAAACCTCCCTGTCGGCGGAGCTTATTCTATCAAAAATATGTAGATTTATTTTCCATGACAATTGTGAAACAGATGAATGCGTTGCTATAAAGTGCATTGAGAAATATTGTGTGTTTTTCTTTGAGGGTATCAAGGCGAGTGCACATCCATGATTATACTTGCGAATAAGATTTTTAAAATATAAAATCTTGCGAGCTCTTCGTTCATTGAACATTTATGAAAAGTCTTCGGGGTTCCTTGTTCGTGTTTTTAGACTTTTAGTAAACGAATTTCAGTGAGTGTTCGATGACGATTGAATGAAGTGTTCGATTAAGTTTTGCAATTTTTCATTACCTTTTTTGGGGCACATTTTCTCGTAGCTTTTTTTAAATTGTGCTTCTGAGGCTTTTCATATCTGGAGTAAATAAAAGTCTTTTGGAATTCGTAGACACGAATATGCTGAGCTCGAGATCCTTTGATGCAGAGAACTAAAATTAATGGGAGCCATTGAAGCTTGCGATAACGAACAATGCGTCACGGACATACGTGCGTGGTTAGCGCACACGCATATTTGCGTACAGAGTATATTTATGCGTTACAAATCATTTTAATTGCACGTTCTCAGGAGTGTAAGTTGCATGGAATCTCGCTTCGATCTTTCCACAGCGAGGACTGCCTTCGAGAGAGCTCTGATATTCTTTGTTACAAATTTTAATTAAGGACTTTCTTTTCTTCCAGTTAAGGGGGTACGCTGGGTGCGTGCCCTCGGGCCGGCGTCTGCAAAGGAAGGGGCAGGAAAGAAGGGGGGGGGGGGGACGAAAGCTCTTGAGGCTTGGCTGCCCATGCATATAGGTATTTTATATTCTCGTTCATGATGCATAAGTTCGCGTGTTAAGAGCGGTGCGTATACTTGAATTGCGTGGCTCCGAGCGATCGGGGAATCCACGTGTTGTGGAAGACGACGCGAGGGAGGAAAAATCTTCCCTATTTGAGGGACAGGAGACGCTATTGACATTCCTGAACGGCTGTGCAGGGAATACGAACAATAAAAACTCGTGAAAAATGCAGCTCTCATTACAATGGAACAATATGGAAGTGAATGCAGATAAGAATAAATTGAAAATGCAGTTGATAACGAAAGCTATGAGCGGGGCATTTTGGGGTAGTTTTTTCGGAACTGGTCACAGACGATGCTTCGACGAGACAGAAGACAAAGTAAGACTGTCAAGAAAAAAGGATTGGACGAATGGAAAAAAAATATTTTCTTTGCCTCATAATTGTGGTGGTGCAACTGCACGAGTAGTACGAGATTATAACAGTAAATAATTGAAAATGCTGGAAAATGCGAAGCATCGAAAACTCGGGGAGCACGAAATGAAATTTAATTGCGCCGTAATCACTGCGTGAAATGATGAATAAAAAATGTAATGAACGCGTCGTAAAAGGGTGGAAGGAATAACGAGAGCGTCATTAACCAAGGACAAAATATTATTTGCATAAATTATGACGTGTCGGACTGAATAATACGAAAATTAATAACTCGAGCGCGATGCATACAACCGGATCAAAATATCACGTATGAAATTTCATCGTAAATCGAGAAGGTGGAGAGCGAGCGGAAGTGTATGGTGAAGTTGTGAAATAAATGGCCGTACTCAACGCTCGTGGATAATTTTCACGTACAGTTTGCAAGATGGCGAGTACGGAAACGAGAAATTGAGGAGGAAGAGAGAGTGCGAGGGAGAAAGAGAGAGAGACGGCGAAAGCCGTGTGCAAGATTAGATGGAGGACGAGTGGTGCGTAATCGAGTTAGTATCGAGTCGGCGAGCATCGTGCGGTGTGATCTCGTGCTAAACCACTTCCTTCCCATTGTTTCTAGAGCTGGCAGCTGCGCGGGAGAGAACTAAAACTTCGGAGCGTCCGGGAGAGAGCGAGAGGAACGAAAGAAGAAGAGAGAGAGTTAAGACGCACCGTGGTAGAGTTCGACCATCCCCGGGCCACCCCCCACGAACGCGAGCGTGAGAGTCGGCGGGTGGGCAAACGAGAATTAGGGTGGTGAGTGCGGTCTGTTCCTTCGGGGTGATTAATGCCTTGGTTACCGAAGAACGACAATTTTGCGCGATATATCGTCGACGGCGTCTTGGTCCTCGTCTTCGCGGTGACTCCGGGGCCAAGATCCTCCAAACGCACCCGTTCTTACACACACCGATACTCACGGATACCAGCTCACATTTTGGGCTTAATGTACCGAATGAACGTGCTCAGAAGCTTCGTAAACCTCTCCAGAGAGCAAAACATTCACAGCTACCAACGATCGCGCTCCGAACCACGCTCTTTCTCTCTCTCTCTCTCTCTTTCTCTGTACCATTATACATTACCCTCGAACTCCCGGAAAGTGTCCTTGCTGAGAGATAAGTCGAAGAGACCGTTTCACATCTGCTCGACGTGCCGCCTCGACTACGGATTTATTAGCGGCTACTCTCGACCATTTTCCTGCAGGTGTTGCGCAACTTATCATACGATTTTTCATGTCACGCCCTTTTTCCACGTTATAATGACTAAGGGCGAAAATGGGGTGGCCAGCAACATGAATTTTCGGATAACACGAAGAAAAATTACTGTGGCACCATAGTTCCTCGGTATTTTATCATCAACTTCAACTACTCGCACTAAAAACAGAGTCATTGTCCGTTTAGAGTTGAGGCAAAAGTATCATGACTATTTGAGATTTCAACCCATAAACACCACACTCTGGTTGAGGTCACACACTCACCACACTGATGCAAATTTTCACTTGGACTTTTCAAAACTTTTTATTTCATTCGTGAATATATAAAATTAATCTTACAACGAAACTTTTTAGAGGTAGCAATTCCTTAGTAGTCGATTACGATCGTTAAAAAAAATCAAAAATGAAGTTTCATTATGGAAAAATGGGCAAATTGAAGAAAGGAATTTTGAAGTTCTAGACACTTGAAATTTTCGTGGGTGCCAATTTGCACCAGTGGTGTCTACGGGTTAAATGAAAAATCAAAATTCCGATAAAAAATGAATATAAAAGTTTGAGACTTCTGGGTGGAAGCCTCGCAGAGTTTCAGCGTATCGCCATCGCACAGATCCGAAAGATTCAAACTTTTATGAGAGGTTTGTGGTGCCAATAATTCTTGATTAAATTTCCTGCGCAGTCTATTCATCATAGTTTTCTGAAACTTTTAGATTATTCCGAATCATCACGAGCTCCAGCGAAAAAAATGCATGGAACTCAAGTTCAAGGAGAGATAACAAAGTTGAATGGCCCGGAACACACAACGCGATACAACTGCATGGTCTTTCGGTATGCCTGGGATCTCAGCGTGTCCTTGACTCACACCTCTCGAACAATCTGCAATTATGAAAAGGAAAGTTACAAGACGCTCTTGAATTACGGAGCGCGATGTTGGAGTGTACCGGTGGGAGCTGCGAGAGTCGAGTAAAGGGTCTTTCGTTGTGCTCTCGCGCCGTGGCATAGCGACTTGTACGGTTAGTGAGAAAACGAAAGGGAGAGCCGTTTATTATATTCCAGTGGGAAATTCGTTGCTCCTCGAGAAATTGTCCGTTAAATTCACAGGGTTATAATTAAGCTCGCACCATTGCGAATTGTGAGTTTCCACCAAGTTGCACAGGAAAAACGAACTTTTTTAAAATAAAGTCAAAGAGAAGTTTTCCCAAAAACTCAAACAAGAGACAATCGCGAGTAATGTTCGAATATGAAGTTGTTTTTAATGCCAAAATGTATCTGCGCATCATGAGAGGCATCGCTGCATTTAACCGTTCGCTGAATCAACATTTACCAGAGGTTTTTTCTCAGTATTTACCGAATGATCGAATACTCACGAATACGCATGATTGATTCATCCCAAGACTCATTAATCGATTGACACTTTATCCCGTCGATTAGACAAATGAATTTCAATTGCATTTCAACACCACAGCCTTTTCGACACACTCATAAATATATATGCACACATCAAATACATATTTACATACATCGATTTACCACCGCGTAATCTGTCGGTTGATACTGCGGTTTGTGGCACTGAAATGTTCCAGAAAAATGTCCTATCGAGTCTCCGTAGGCACTTTTGTATCATAACCAATCAAAGCCAAGATATCGAGGCGTTTTCATATTTGCAAAAATCAAGTGTTTACGTATCCATTGAGTTTTCTCCACGTGATTAAAAACGTTAGTTAATTTTGAATAATGTTTTTTTGTCACATTCGGTAAGGAATTGATTAATTTTTCGGAGCACTTTGGCGACGAGAACGGCGATATCGAAGTTTCCGTCAGGGCCGTCCTTTCCCAGTTCAGTTCAATTTTCGACGACCAACTTCAGCAATAGGTTAAATGAACTATCGCCCGAAAAGGCTACGTACTACGGAAATATCTCGTTTGGCTTTATCTCCCATATTAAAACTTTTTTATTTAGCCTGCTACGTACAGAAATTTCGGAATGAGGTGTGAGACGGAACATTCCGTAACGTTAACGAGCTACGGTTAACGATTATTGGAACGATTTCCTTGAGAACGATTATAGAACGAGCACACTCTAAAACTATATGGATCAAATGGCTGACTAGTAGAAGTGTCAATACCTATACACTGCCTCGTGCGATGATCGTATCACCGATTAGCCAGAGTTACTACTTCGGGTTATGACTTGTACTTGTACCTTGAGTAGCTAAGACTGCGCGTTACACGATTAATGACACTTGTAAATCGTCACTTCCAGTACGTTCGAAATCGCATGAAGATAACTATCTTTCGGTGTATTACAATCTACGTTTGTTTTACAACGCACAGGTTTATTTATTGAATTAATCGTACGTGGATTGTTCGCAAAGTATAAATGCATCACGAGTTATTAATTTGAGTGCAGTGCACAATCTTTTTCTTCAAGGCCATAAAGATAAAGGGATAAAAGAATTGGTTGGATCGAGTATCGACGAAATCACTGAGTTTCTCCCGTCGATGGTTCCCATCTCGACAATGAAAGAAAAAAATCTGCAGATTCAATAGTGATCTTTCGGAGTCCCCCTTAAAAGTACGGTCTAATAATACAGTTGTGTAGTTATTGTCAACTCGAGACCATTCTGTCGAAGTGAAAGGCCCTCACCTTCGGGTTAAATATTCTCGATGATCGATAGGCCATTGTCCTCGACAGATCTATATGCAGCTCGCGCCTCTAACGAAGATGTAATGCTATGCTCGATCATGAAAAGATATGTAGAGTATCTTATGGCTCTAGCTTTCGTAGCACGTTTTCCTCACACACCGAACGAAAATAACTGCGCGACAGAGAGCAGGAGAAAACAGAAAAGAAGAGATTAAGAGTAGACTATCGTTGCAAAAGCGCGTTCACGAAGATAACGCGTGTCGCCGGAGACTCGAAGTACTCACGCAAAACTACCGGAGGTGGGCGGTAGCTATGAACGTTATTGCATATTGCTTACAATTCATACATCATAACGTTGCTATAAGGCCCGATATAAATACGTTAGACACGAGCTATATGCATATGGCTCTGTCTGATCCAACGAGAAGCACACGCTTGGCAGTTATCGATCGTTTTTCAAACGACGAATTCTATGGGGAGAGGGAGGCCAGAACTTTGAGAACTTGGCTTCATTTTCATTCATAATACAATGCTCTGATTGCACGTTTGTGGGATTATGAATTTTATAAGGATGTAACGAAGCCAACATTATTGAAAACGTTGTTACAGTGATTCTCTTCCAATTAACGAGCAACTCGACGTTTTAATTAAAACGAATATCTTTCTGGAGTTCAGATTTCACTACAGTTCATTTGATACCCAATTTGATTATTCGATTATTCCATCAATTGAATCGGATGAAACTTCTGCGGATTCCATTTAAACGAAGGCAATCAAAAACCTATGAAACTGAAGCAATACGTGCAATCGATCAAAAATAAACGAAGCGAAAGCTCTTTTTTCATGAACTTTGATATAATGGATCGTAATATGCGAACACAACAAGTGGACGGTCCAGAAGTTGTTTTTGTTTTCAATGAAAGCGAATCGAAACTTTTTTCGTAGCAATATCACAGCAAATAATTTATACATTTCTTTACACCGGTAGCCACAAATGAGATCGCAGGGTCAGAGAGCCAGTGTACCAGGGTGTGTGCAATATATTTCATGTTGGATTAACGGTATGGAAGCCGCTGGACAAGAATAAAAGACGAAGGAGAAACAGGACGAGTGTAATCGTTCTCCCGCCTCTCAAGTATTTATAGTCGTACTTATACGTATAATGTGGAGGATGTATCTGTATGAATATCGAGTTAAAGCGAGTCGGTTGTGCAGGGTTGGCGAGGAGCGTGTATATCCGCGATGGGAAGAGCCCGAGCGAATGGATCGAGGAATATCGAAGCCTCCATCAGTCTCGCGTGACGCGACGTGGGCGATCGAGAGCTCGAGAAGTACGTAGAAAGTGACCGCGGCTTCTCGTCGTCCTTACCCGGCGTCGAATGTAATACAAAGAAATAAAAAAGAGACATCCGAACAAGAGCAGAATCGAGAGATAGAAAGAGTCGAAAAAAAACGAAAAAATATTCGTACACGCGTGTCTACTTAGCGGTGCAGCAAAATACAGGATGCAGCTGGAACAAGGGAGCCACCTTTGCAACGACGTATCCTCTCATCTCAGCGCTGCTTCGAATACGCGTTTGTCGGTCTTCAACATCCACAACTCAACTCGGAATAATTGAGGAGGGGATTCGCATAAGATGCAAGTGGCACGCTGGCAAATTGCTCCACCTTACCCACGTCGCATCCGTGCATTATAAATGAGAAGAGATTCGCGAATGAGCAGGCAGTCATTCCCAAGGAAATAAGAACTTTTCGAGCGAATCATTCGCAAAATGCATTAAACAGCATTTAGAATTAATTACATTTGAGATTTGAATTCCTGATGAAGATATCGTCGCGTTTTTTCTGCGATCTTTTCAATAAGGCACTAAAAAAATGTCCACCGGATGTGCGTTGCCTTAACAAGGAATAATAATGATGAAAAACCGAGCCATTTACGTCGCTGGTAAAGGAAACATTGTCAGTGTTCCCCTCGAAGAGTATTCGGCGACTGGTAAACGCCTTGGAGGGCTGAGCCGTAAATTTGGAGGGTAGTATAACGGGTGTGCATGTACGTTTGGGAAACAAGTGTCGGCGGAGTTTTGCGGTGAAAAGTGAGTGAGCTGCAAGTTCAAGGAAAATTTCTCTCCGGGCGCACGAAACTCGAAAGTGCTTCGGCTCTGTTGAAGTCGCAAGAAGATAGTAGCTCGTTGGCTGTCACTCGCTTGTTTTCAAGGCTGTGCGAAAAGGCTTTCGTGTACAGAGATGGTTCAGGAGTGAAGGAGAGAGAAAAGGGGAAGGTGGTGTACACGAAAGTGTGACACGAAGGCCGGAGAGGGTGGAATAGGGCTTGCGGAAGATGAGGGAAAGTGCATGGCGAGCTTGAACAGGCCACGGGCGAGCAGAAGCCAAGCAGGATGCGCGACAACGAGAGAGGATAAAGTGTACAACCAAACCCTCTGGCTCTCGACTCCGACGTACTCGTGTTCGTACTACTAGCGGTCCCTGTGTCATCCACATTTTACGGTGAAACCCCTGACTCCCTTGGAAATGAGGATTGGGGTGTTTTATTTAATTAAGCTTCAGCGGGCTCTTGCCCAAACCCTTTTCGCTCCAAATACACTCACACACTCACACGTACGAGTGCCCAGGCAGGCAAAGTATCCGGTGAAATGCGAGAGAAAAATTACGTTACAGTAACAGAGTCGAAAGACTGGAGCTCGGTGTGAAGATGGAGCTCGAATAGAAAAGGAAAGGTGGATGAAAAAAAAAAAACTAAAAACATTGTATTTATATTTATGGATACGGTAGTAAATGTACGCACGGGCATAAATATAAATAATATACAATAACTAACAATGACGGGGAACGACCTACTCAAAATTCTCTCTCACCTCAATTTCGTTACACTTTATTCTTCAAAGCAGTATCCCCAACACAAACATCCTTCGCAGTAATATATTATCTTTAGAACATTTAGAACGGTCTCTATGATTTACGAATTTCTCAGCCGAAAATGGTATTCTTCAGCAAAGGCGTGTGCGGAGGGAGGTCTCAGTTTTTTGTTTGCGAACGCGCGTATTCCCAACGCCAGCTAGTACCTCATAAATCGCATTAACGTTCGCGGAGTCTGTGGATCCTTCGTGAAATAATTATAAACTTCTCTTCATCGATATCATCCAATGTTGTACATTTTTATTTTCACACACACACACACACACACACACACACACACACGGAGAAACGTGGCTCCATTCGCACATGCGTTTGTATCTGTGCCTACCTTCCTATCGTCATCGATTAATCTCTTTTCCGGCTGCACTTACTATCCTGTGCATAAATGCTTTACATGGCATGTTATGAAGGTAGAAGCTGCGGATGTTGTTTCGAAATATATAATTACAAATGTCTGAACGCCTCGAGACGTAACACGAAACATCGAACGTGCCTGTACGACGAACATTCAATGTGTACACTGCGTTTGTAGCTTTACGAGTGTGTAAGAGTGTCTTTTAACGAATGAAAGCGCATATATGTGCCGAGTCTCGTTATAGACAAGGGGACAACGCGTGTAACGCGAGAAACGAATAGTCGTGACGAGCAGGAGGAAGGGAGGAGGATTCTTGTGGGCGTCGGAGCTGCCGCAGCTATCAGCCGAATGGAATCGTGTTCGTCATTCGAAATGACGAAGAGTTAACGCGTCTCATTTTCTCGTCATTCACAGGGGTTCTTTCGCGCATCTCGCCTTCTCTGTTTCCTTTTTTTCATCACGCACTCTCTGATGTACCGACACGCCCGAGAGCAAAACGTTTTTCCCTCCTCACTAATTCATATCCTCCCATGAGTTTTTCTTCCGTGTCTATTGTCTGCTGCCTTTAACGAGATTCCCCGGCTCTTGGATTTCACGAGGCATAAATTCTTGCACTCAACTGACGGCTTACAATCCCGAAAAACTACTTTAATCAATCGGTAACAAACTTTCAGATTTTCTTCGTCAAGATTACTCCAGCACTGGGTCCACTGCCATCCAGTTCAGAAGAGAAGAAAGCATCAAAATCATCTGATCTCCACATCGATCCTCGTGGAAACGTCTAAAGACCACGATGTAGTGAAAAATCCTTGAGTAGATTAAAGCAATAGCTTCCCATTGAGCAATAATGACACACTTCTTCCCTCCTTCACAAACATGATTAATATCATCTCCCACCAATCCTCGTGAGTATACGCCAAAATAGTGGCATCATTCGAGATGATGGATACAGCGGACTCGGAGATTATTGCGGTCACGTTTCGGTCTCGCGGGCAAGCTTCGCAGAAGCGCTACGAAGGCGTGATTGTTTCAAGCATTTCCGTGGCATCAGAGGCAATGGGGGGGTTTGAATGCGAGGATACAATCTACGTAGGCATGTGACGTGGCTTCGAGATCAACTGCTCTCCCCCATTGCGATCGAGCGTGAGGTTTCCAGAGCAGTGTTCGAGGTGAGTTTAGGCACATCAGCTGTCGTCGCGTCTGTGCATGTGTATATCGATATACAAGGCTGTCTGTATGCTCGAGCAGAACATTAACGACAGCC
Organism: Venturia canescens; assembly: GCF_019457755.1. Taxonomy (NCBI): domain Eukaryota; kingdom Metazoa; phylum Arthropoda; class Insecta; order Hymenoptera; family Ichneumonidae; genus Venturia; species Venturia canescens. The sequence continues at coordinate 3,366,707 of NC_057421.1, read as the reverse complement.
ACTTGACGGATGCTAATGGATCATTACCGTTGATGTAATGATGATTGAGAGGATGTGTCGTGGCTGTACTCTTCGAATTGTCTGTTCTACGAGAGTTAACGGATATATCGAAGCGATTCTGCGATCCTCGTGTGTGCACGTGTCCGTACGAACACGAATATGTATATTTATTTGGTAGCACACGTATTGCCAAATCCATGCTTAATGCAGAGGAGCATCAAAATCATTGAGAATGCATGCCGGAGGGATGGCCCGCCGGGCATTTCAACGAAACAGCCGAATCTCTCCGCATGTATGTGTCAAGAATTAGATCATTGCTCCCCTCGCTCGATTTCGCTTTTGCTGCTGCTTTTCGATTCGCAGTCGCCGTTCTTCTCTGCGCCCCGATGACGTGAACACGCTCCCATTAATTGGCCGGTGAATGATCGACGTGCGAACCGCGTGCTTCGGATTAACATTCTATATTAATATCAAGTGGCGCGAGGTGTTGAATGCGTGCCTTATAAATTCTTGCATATTTCTCCCGACCTCGTACACTCTTTCGTAGCTTAATGCACTTGAATCCGCGGAGTAATACGCTCACGGGTACTGCTCACCCATAAATGTCTTCGCGCATACGTTTACGATGGAAAACAAACGAAAATAAAAACAGTGAAAAAACGCTCGGCGCGAGGATCACGATCGAGAAATTCTGTATAGGTGTGGTCCACGGAGCTGCCCGGACGAGAGGAAAATAAAGAGAATGCGCTACAGTCAGAATGGCGAACACGCGCGAGCTCCTCACGCTCCCGATCTCTCGTCAAAGACCGAGGAATCGATACCTGTGCCCCGACCGACGTCAATTACACATGATTTATGTTTCTCTCGATAAGCCAATGTTGAATTATACATGCATATGCACATATACATCCGCTTGGGAGTATACACTCTCTCGTCGTCATCTCCTCGTCGGAAATGTAACTCACGTGCCCTCGCAATTATTATAAGACTTCGATTGCTTCGGCTGAGAACGCTGCCGGCGTGTGCGGAGCGCACACTCTTCCATTCCCTTCCGCCCCACCTTTCGTATTCTGCAAAGAAATCGATGGATCCTTTATCAAAGCTATCGGAATCTCACGTCATTAGTGCTTGCCGTGCATCCGAGACGGACCGAGCCGAGGTCACTTTTCAGAAGGGCGGGGAATGACGCAAAAGTAGTTTGTCAAATGAAATTTTTGTGGGTTTTATCGTTATATGGAATCATTATAAACCGGATAGTGGTTTCGGGAATTTGAATTTCGAATACTATTGTCAAACTTTGAAAATTTGTGTGTTTTTATTTTTTATTGTTTGCTTTTGCAGTTAGGAATTCTCGACACGAGAACGTTTCATATTTTTGTTTTCTCGCTTTTTTTTTTCATGATCACAGACATTGTTATTGATACATTTTCGGCTATCAACGGGCTTTGAATGTCCGCTGCATCGATGCAACAAACGCTGATCAAATCTTCGCTGTATTTTATTCTTTTATTCTTTTTCATTTTGTACACGCTCAACAACTGGATTCCCGTATTGAAATGGCCTTTCGAATGAAAAAAAAATGGGGCAACCGTTTGCGTATAAAAGTAGCGGAGGAAAAAAATGAATGTAAAAGGGAGAAATCAAAGCCGGATGAAAAATCCTGTAGAAGCATAAAACTCTACCTGCACGGATGGACAAAATACGTGAAATTTCAAAGGATTCCGAAGCACGCTCGCATAAAAATCAAATTCCACTTTTTTCAAAAACGAAGCACTGTATGATAATCTACGAGTATCATAGAGAGCTATTATATTGAAAATATACTCGAAATGCTGTTTTCTCGATGTGCCGCAGTGAATCCTGCAGCAAAATAAATGCGCGTATGAAAACTCAATGGGCATTCCCCCGCCGATAATACAATGCTTCAGGCATAAAAAGGAGCCCGAGCAACTCGCGTTTTTTTTTCAATCACGAAGGCTGTGTTCTTCCATGCAAGTTTTGCTGCATTTATACGAAAAATTTGGAAGCCTCATTTCACGAGGTTTATAAAAGTAATCGAAAGCCATTCTATCCACTGCTGAGCTTAAAAGGTTCACGAACCTGTTTCTCGCACAAAAGTTTTGCTGAGGTATTTATTCCGGTACAGAGCGATATAAATGCACGTGACTGTTGCGACGACTCCATTTCAAAAGAAACTCGAAAAAAACAATTTCCCAATTGGCCTGAGACCTGTTTGAATTTTCGAGAAATATTTGTATTCCTCCAAGGCAAACGTATGCTGCGAGTGAAATTTTTATCGAGTGCGAGAAACAGGAGGTGGAGAAACGAACGAAAAGAAACGTCGCTACTGTTCTCACTTATTCGAAAATTTCCATATAAAATCGTGTTTTCCCACGAGAGTAAAAAGATTACGAGCGAACGAACCTTCAATGCGTCATCAGTAGAAAAGTTTCAACGAGATGGGGTCTCGGAACTCGAGTTAAAAGTTGAGGGAAAAAAACGTTAATTCTCCTTCGAAGAAAGATATCTGTTGTGAAAGAGTAGGAAATACAAGCTCCGCTCGTATTCTCGTTCCTCTGTATATACGAGAGATGTGAACACAGATATTTTAGATGGTGGTCCGCAGAGAGATCTTCGGAGGAACTAGTACATAGCCCGCCATTGCTGAGTCAATATTATCCTTTTCTCGGAGTCTGTCGACGAAACGCGGCTGAGAGATGGAACCTCGGAGAGTATGATTCTTAGGTGCTGGTCGTTCACCAACCCTCTCTAACCAAACTGCTAACACGAGAAAGACTTCGACAGAAGCATTGTAACGCGATAGCCCGGATTACGCGTCCTGGCTCGTGCATACTGTCCTGCGAAGAAAAATACTTCTGCGAAGGAAGCAAAAGACCTCAAATTCTCTCGTTTCAACGTGAAGTGTATGTAAATGATGGGAGGGGGGAGTTTAGAGTCTGTTTTTCTGGTGCCTTATTTTACCGAGGAAGAGGGCGGCGAGGAAAAATAGAGAAAAAAGAGTTGGAGAGGGAGGCGAGGAATAAAAAGAGAAAAAATGTGACACGAGGCCATCAGGAGGAGCACCAGCCTGCTGCGATATCTCTCTGCATTTAGACTATCCTACTTATTTTCTCATTTCTTCTTTTGCCAAACGAATATGCCGCGCGACTTTCGTAGGCAAAAAGTTCTTTATATGTATTCGCATTGTCATCTGTTAGAAAAAGAGCTGAATAAGCGATAATCGCGTGGAAAGGTTTATTTGATAGATAAGCGATTTTGAAAGGACAGGAGGACGGTAAGAGGAGTTTATATATGGCGAAGCGCCAGTCATTTAAAAGGGTATTTTCTTTGTTACAGAGGAATTTGTATTCTCTGGATATTTCACTCGCATTCGTCTTTGTCCGAGTAAGTGACACGCGTACATACATATGTAAACATGAATATAAGTGTATTCATACACACGTACGTATATTCACGTTAACCTTCGGCCGGATCATCGAAGATCCGTTTATAGACGGAGGGACCGAAAAAGAATAGCTCGTTGGAGGTGTTGTTTCGTGAGCGGCGTATCATAAGTCTCGCATGCTTGTTCTTTATTTTTCGAACGGATGAATGGAGCCTCCTGGATGAGGAGAGGAGAGCCAAAGACAGACGTATGCCTTTCGTCCAGAGGCCACGCTGACACAAGGGGTTGCGCATAATTTAACTCTCCCTTTTCTCTTTTATTTATTCTCATCGACCGAAGACAAAAGCGAGCGAACGGAAAAAGGCACAAAACCGTTTCCTAACAAGGGACTATTTCGAGGAAATTTATAGAACATTTTTTCAAAACTAACAGCCTCATTCACCTTGGATCGTAACGAATCGTTTGACGAAAACACGTATAAACACTCGATTGACTTGGAATTTTTAACGAAAAGTATAACGCTGAGTAGTCGATGATGCGATATTTCAAGGTGGAAAATAAGAGTCAATTGAGTATCTAAAATTCTCACGGAATGCTACATAATTTGGAGGCTGCTCACGATCTTCTCGGTATTCCAGTGTCGAAGACCTCTGAAATCCGGGGTGGGCCACCTTAACATACTCCCTTTCTTCGTGTATGCGTACACACTTGTATCCATCTCATTTCTTATCCCTCGCGAATCAATTTTACATACAGCCCCGTGAATTGTTTATGCAGTAAATTCGATAAGAGAAAGATGAAAGACGGCTAACTCGAAAGAAATAACGATTGTATTGGCTGCTATGCGAGTTTGTGAATAAATTCGTGGATGTACTGGCGCCACGCGAGACTCTCAGAGCGACGAACAAGGACGGCGAGTGAATAAACGCGACGCGATACGCCAAACTGGAATATTCAGTAGATGCACACACCACTCGTCGTTTAGTGTCAGAGTCCTTCTATAATAGTAGCATATATTTAGTGATACATCGCAACTTTTGTCCATGTGTTTCGAGCGATAAGGGATCGAGTCTGTGAAATTCGTAATGCCCGACAGGTACAAGCGACGCGGCTTTGCCTTCGAGAAAACACAACATTCTTTGTGGTTAAAAGTGCCTGTGTGTGTGCGACCGGGGTACGAAATGATGGTCGTGATAAATTCACTTTTCAAGGGAGACAGGCTGGTCGCTTTCGCTGCGGAGGAAGGAAATGGAAAGCTATTGAAAAATTATTCTCCAAGGCTCTTCCAATCATCGGAAAAGATCAGTCGAGTCAAAAAATAGCAAAAAAAATAAATTCGTTAGTTTGAATTCCTAAGTACTTTTACTGAATGAATCCGTTAATCGAGCGAAATTTCAGGATCACCGAAAAAGCTTTGTGAGAAATATTCAGCACAATTCAGCTCATCAGTCAACATTTGATCCTCTTCAACGACTCAAATGATCTCTCAAGTTTCATTAGGATCTACTCATCCCGGTGTTCCATTGAGTGATAACCTTCCTAAAAATCTCGATCAAAAACCTCATTGAATGGTTTCGAGCTTCCAGGATGAACTGCGTAATGCAACCTCGAACACAATGGAACATGTCGAACTAGAAATGGGATCCGTGCATCCAACGGATGCATCAAATAACTACCTCAATGCAACGTATATATTTCATCTCTTAGACGTCACGTTGCACCTATTATACGAGTACAATAGTATACCACGTATCTATCTCTATGATACGAAGCGTACAGAACAGGGGCAAGAATCCCGGTGAAACGAAGGAGAGAAAGATAAAGCGAGAGAGAGAGAGAGAGAGAGAGAGAGAGAGAGAGAGAGAGAGAGAGAGAGAGAGAGAGAGAGAGAGAGAGAGAGAGTGGCCCATTCGGTTGCGGCGGATGTGCGCGCGGCAAGTGCATCGTTTATGCGGGTTAACGCCTAATCGTCGTGCATGCAACGTGGGTGGTGAGAGTATATAAGCCAGAGACATAGAGAGTGACAGAAGAAGAGAAGGTGCTCTGCACTCTTGACTGTGTAGCCATGAGAAGATACACACACACGCACACTGAGACACTCTCGTATTTATACGTATAAATATGTAGGTGCGCATGTATATATTGTCTTGCATCCGATGTCCAGAGTCGGTTGTGGCTTGTAGACAACGAGCACGTTGCATAGTGCATGTATAATGCACGGTACTGTGTTCTCGAAAGAGCAGAAAGCGAGTTAGTGGAAGCGAGACCGTAATATCTTTCCCATAAGAACGGTATTTACATGGAAAAGAGGATGGGGGGAGGGGAGGGGGGGGTGTGTGGAGGAGCAAGGAAGAGGGAGAATTAGTAGAGGAAGATGCGAGCTTACAACAGACACCGCGAAGATCACGCTCGCCCTAGCGATATCACGCATCTCAAGAGACGGAGATACCGAAAGATCTTGTGCGCCAAGGGACTGTAAGGGATAGAGGCCCGCCGCGGCGTGTTATCTTCAACACATCTTTAATTACCGTCGGTGATTTATCTGCACGCGGTGGGAAATCGTCTTCCGTTGGCTTTCGAGGCGTGATCACGAAAAGTCGTTTCTCGCGCCCGACGAAGGGCCGCTTTAAACAGGGACCTTGCGCTTAAAAAGGAGCCGGAATGGAAGGAGAATAAACTCGATTCCGGAACTCCTCATGGTCACAGTAAAAAATGAATAAAGATAAAGAAGGCTGGAAAGAAAAGACCGCCAGAGTTGTAGGGTTTCTTGTGGCTTTCTGGGGTAGCTAACGTTCAAGAAACGAGTCCAAATGGAGAATGTATGTGGTGAAATACGCCGGAAAGCGTTTAGAAACTACTCGTTTCTGTCTGTATCTCCCCGTCAGTTCATATCGCTGTTTATATTTTCGTTTTTATTTCTCACTTTTTGCCGACTTCGCCCGCGGACATCGTACGACGTTAAAGTCACGATGCTTGATTTGTGCGTTCTACGAACTCGTGGAACAGAATTACAGACCACGAGAGCGAGAGAGAGCACAAGAAATACGCTCGATTTATATATAGTCATATTATGTTACTGAAGGGCGCCACCGAGCGCAAAACTCAAACTCGCACCCATGCAAAAATTGATTTATTCAGTCGTTACTACGTTCCGGGTATGTACACACATAACAGATTCATAAACTCGACGTACGCGCACAGATTAGAAATACTCGTTTACTTTTATCTTTTCTGCATTTTCGTATAAGGAGACTCGAATTGGTGAGAATGCGTCAGCGCTCGAGCTGACTTTTTCTTTGAGCTTTTGGCGCCAAACTGCCACCGCGGTTCACGATGAGGATTCCTTTTTGTTTCGCTTTCTTGAGCCTTCTACAAGATTGGAATTCTCACCAATTTTAAGATGCTGAGACAAAATTCTGCGTGCATAATTTTCTTTTTGATGCTATCTGTCCAATGATTTGAAGAGATCGAAAAAAAAATACGAAAAACTTTCAAGAGCATGGAATTAATCATCCAAATCCTCTCGAAACATATTTTCTTCATACCTCGGTCGAAAGTACGCACTTTCGGCCCCGATTTCAGGGCCGAAAGTTAACATTCCTACATTGGTAAAAAAAAAACACGCTCGCTGTGACAGCGGGCGCAAAAATTTTTCTCTGCACACCTCAGTCGAAAGTATAACATTTCTGCGCTGTCAAAGCAGAAGCACTCGCTTCGCTCGTGCAGCAAATGTCGGGGCAGGCATCAAAACATTTTCTATCGATAGATGCGTATTTCGGAAGAAACGTACTTTCGACCGGCTATGAAGAGAAATAGTATACACCACACGCGCAGTGCAGGAATATCAAACTTTCTGCCCTTGTAGTGTAATATACTATTCACAAAAAAATAATCATAATATTCTAAAGCTACTTTTTTGGCTCCCTAAATTTTTTGGTATTGAAATACGAAAAAATTTTTTAAAATAATGAATTTAAAATTATAAGAATGATTCAGCAAGGTACATTTTTCTAGATCAGCGAAAAAACGATAGTCCAAGTTTTTTTCGATAGTCCTAGCTCACTTCCGATGAACATTGAAAGCTGCGTTGGCCACAGTGGAGCTTATAGATTGTTAGACCAAACCCATGCAAAATCCTCTTTGAATGATTTCATATTGATGATTGAAGAGAAGGCTTTCAGATGTCTGCAATAACATAATAGTTGCACGGAACAGTCAACCAGCTAGAGATCACTAAGTGCATCATGCGAAGCCACATTACCAAATCGTCCCACGAAAGAGAAACACAGAGAGACATGTCCCATCAAAGCTTCGACTCGTTGCAATATTCACGCGTACTCAATTGAACGAGCTCCGTTAAATTTTCCATTATGAATGATCGCGAACCAGGGTGAATTTAGGAAATGATGATTCTGCTGGTTCTGATGTTATCCCGTAGAATCGTACGGGACTTGGCCGAACTTGCCAAGCCAGACCGGACAATTGATACGCCGTTGGAAAGCTCTCGATCCCGGGCTCTGTATGTACCAGAGACTTCATAAGCTGCTTAAATTTTGAATAAAGCTAGGCCATTAAGGCTGCCTTACTAAAGCTTACGAAGCTTGCGCACACACGCGGACTCGCAGTGCGACGTACATGCGAGGATTAAAAGAGCGCGCCTACTCTCTTGATGAGGGAAAGCGAGTTCGACACCGACGAGCGAGACGGAAAAGCCTAATTCGTTCACGAGGACGCTTAAATGGCCGCGCGCTTTTCCTCATTTCACCTTCCCCTCTATGTTCTTAACTTTTCGACCAGTAACGAAGCAGATGGAAGGTCAAAAATCTTTTTTATCTACAGCTCCAGCAGCAACTTCGTTTACCAAGAAAAAATGACTCTTTATGATAATTGCCACTGGAATAGAGTTCGTAGAACGATAAATTTGTGATCTCCACTTTCAATTTCTTTACTAATTAAAAAAAAAAAACTATCGTTTCGCACAACTAAAGAATTTTTACATAGACAATAAGCATCTAGTCCTGAGTATTGCATCCAATATTAGCTGATAAGAAATTTCTCCAAGAGTATGCAGAACCTGTCAAGGAAAAGTTGCTTTCTGAAAATACTTTTTCATTCCACTGCTAATAAAAGGGTCGAGAGCAGGTTTGAATTTAAGTTGGAATTTGATCTGAGCAATGACGAGGGAGAGCCAAGAGGATGTGTCCTTGCGGTTTCCACGCGATACGTACGAACATGTACTCGCTCCGTCGATCGTGAATTCACGTGTGTATCAACGCAGCAGAGAGTACAAGCTACGAGATTTGCTGCGAGGCCAGCAGCCAGAAGCGATCCAGACCCCCTGGGTGCCTGTTTATACGATGCTCTGTCCGTTGTTAACTGACCTCTCTGCTCCTCCGGCTCTGTGCGTTTCTCCATCTCCGTCCTCCTTCTTCACTCCACATGCGCTTCGATCCATGTACGGGGTACTCTCAAATCACTGCACTTTGCTCGATGCGCATATTGTGCCAAGTGCATCTCTAGTTCGGTCTCTATTCGTGACGAGTACACGTGCATATTTGAATCTCTCCTCCCACTTTCTCTCTCTCTCTCTCTCTCTCGTTCATTCTCTCTCCGCCTCGTTCTTCCGCGGTTTATCGATCGATGCGTCTTACTGCGACGAGAGCAATGTCGGGATGAATTTCAAACGCGCTCCGCACAGACAGGAGACACGTGTTAAGCGTACAGCCTGGTCTTGTTTCGCCCCGAGGACAATTCCTCTCGTCCTTTCGTGCAGTTACGGTCTTGTTAACCCACCAGTCCTACACGGGAAACCGGAGGCCTCGAGACACCGATGTTTCGGGCCCGGCGATAAGATTGCCAGGAATTGCATCCGAGACTTTTGTACGCGCGCGTGTTAAGTTATCACAATAAAATGCAAAGCCGCAATCGATCGGATGCTGGAGCATGATTACCCGCGGGGATCCTTTCTATCATGTTTTTTTACGTCACATTTTATCTCTCGTGCGAGAGACTTTCGGATCGAAATGGGTCAGAGAACGATATCCGAGCTTCATTCGTTTCCCGGGCTAGAATGACGTCAAATAATCTTTGCATAATTTGTGATTGTAATCCAGAAAGATAATGAAATTCCACAGAATAGCTCCTGAGAGGAACTCCGTTTTGACGTTGATTCTGGTTTGACCCACATTCGAAATTCGTTTCCTCAACTTATTTATCGTAGCTTTTCCTCCGAGAGCCGCACTCTCATAAAACCGTATCGCCTCCTTAACCTCCATTGTCGTTATGCGCGGAAGAAAATTCCAACGGCATCTTCGATAGAAATTGAACGAGAGTTTTTCTATACAGTGATCCCGGATAAGAATCTGCTCGATCGCGTGCATCAAAGTGTACAAAGGTATAATATTGAGTAGCGAGCGCGAAGGCCATGGGGCGCGAAGGCGATAGAGCGGAGAAGGGGCTCATCGGGCTTGCAGTGTGACACTGAAGGAGACAGAAAAGAGAAGCTAGAAAGGAAGAAAGATATGGGAACGGAGAAACGGATGCTGTACGTCCACCCCCGTCACCCGCTGCCGGTTGTAAAACGAGTGGTTGAACTTTACGGTAGGGCTCATCAATATTTACGAGGATGAGCCTCGCGGATTCGATTCGATTCTCGTCGTCTCCGTCGCGAGAGCAGCCCAACGCTCTCGATCAATCCCCCAACCCTCGTTCTCTTCTCCTCTATCTTCGTACGAAAACGTCTGCTCCCAATGTCTACTCTAGTATCAACTACTTCCCTCATAAAATCCTCAAACTTTCGATAGTGTGGAAAAAGCATGCACGGGGAGGAAGGACGAAGACTGCGAAGATAGAGCGTGGCCGATTGATAGCAGATCTAAAGAATAAAATTCAGTTACGAGAATCGTTCGTGGGACTTTTGGATTCAAGATTTTCGCCCGACCGATTACGTGACGTTTCTTACGATTTTTTTTCAACTTCTGATTGAATGCTTCGTGTAATTTCTCCACGTTAATTTGGTATGTCGATTTGAAAACGCGTCACCGCCAGAAACATCGTACTGTGGCAAAAAACAGTTGACAAGAACGCAGGAAGTTGTCAAATTTATTATCAAAAGCCCTTCAGTCACCTTCCAGGTCAAAATGTACGATGACGAACCGGAAATTCTTGAAAAGCATGCATTCCATCCGACCGATCCTCCTCACGGCCTTCGTAACTTCGATCTCGGATCTCTGAGCAAAGATCAACAACGGGAACTGAACAAAATAAAGACGAGGCAGAGAATAGATAACGAGATGTATCTCAAGGCTCATCCAGAAGTTCGTGGCTTCGTATCTCTCATCTGCAGGCAAGCTTTTTTGTATGATTCTCGAGCGAATGAAAACAAATGTCAGGAACTCTTGACAAGGTTGAAAATCTAACCTCCGATACGCCGACTTTGACTCGGGAATCGAGATTTTCACTTCGATTTAATAAACAGGCACGTCATGTCGGAAAAACCTGATCGGGACATCCACGAAATCGTCGGCTTGTTCTTCAACAGACCGCGCGGCGAATTGGTCATAGATCTTCTGTCCTATTTCGACGAAATCGGTTACTCAGGCCCGGCGGTTGACAAATTGAGACAAGAGGATTCTGAATCAGTCTCAATTACCTATCAAAATTTGTCATTGCAACAGGAAACGCCAAGTTTGACAGAGACTTCGAGTTCCTCGGGGTCACTAATTCAATAAGAACTCTGCCATAATATTCTCCAGTAAATTCAAAATAGTTTAATTCATCCAGCAATTTCGGAATTCCGGGAATACTTCAATTAATCCATCTCACGAAGGCGAATTTCAGATTTATCGAAGTATTCGATCAGGAACTATTTTCGTAACTTTGTAATGAATGAATCATGAGGAATGTTTAATTTCGGCTTAACCGTTGGATTGCTTGGAGTGTTTTTCGCTAACTTTGGACTGCGCGCACTAGTGCCTCATGGCAATTCGTTACGGCGACGCGTTTGATGGAAAACGTTAAAGGAGCAGATGATGCAGCCGGCGCAAATGCTCGTTATAAATGTACTCGTGCAGTGTCCAAGAGGATCAAAGCCAGCGGCGCAGGCAAGTGAGGAAGAAAGTGCGGAGTGCGGACGTGGACCACCTCACGGCAAGAGGTCACGTTGTCGCTTGGAGTAAAGTAGCGGAAGCTCGGAGTTCGTGTAAAATAACTCGTTCCACGAGAAATTCCACGAGCGTAGGAGAAAGAGAGGAAGAGAGAAGTGAAAAGAGATACAAACTATACGGCAGCTCTAGCATATCTCGGCCTCTTCCCTAAACGGGGAGATCTATCGCGGGCAAGGTGCACCAGCTTGCGCCGACATAAGATCGGCGAACAGTTTTGGCGAGTGCGGGAGGTCTCGGCAAATGTTGGCCGTTGAGGCGAACCCAAGAACCTCCATTAATAACTCGCAATATGGCACTTTGAAACCGAGTCGCTATGAATCCTTGGTAAATTCGTGTAAATAGTGCTTCGTGCGATGTATTATACATAAATACCACAAAACATCCATCAATTCAACACGACCACATACGTACATCAAAACTTTGATTCATTCGTCTGCTCGTAACTGGCCAGAATTAGTAACGATAGGCGTATAATCGTAATTGTGATACGAGTGTCTGGCTAGTTGGAATTTTTGATCGATGTGGTTAGAGTTGGCAATTAATTGCATCGTTTAATGCTATTTAGTGCGACACTTCAGGATACTGGCTCTTGAATAATTACTTAGCAATCTAACTACTCATTTGGGGTGTTAGCATTGTTGTAAATATCTTGAGACTTGGACTGAAGAAAGGAAATTTGCAATCGAGTGTCTACTGAAAAGAGCTCTTTATTCAACGGTGCCAGAGAAATATTGGAAATTAGCACAACAGTATTATCGACTTTTGATGGAAGTTCAGTAAGTCATTCGAAAATGGATTTGAAAGACAATTATGTAGGCTGGTAATAAATTGAATGTAATGGAAGGAAATTCGTCTCGGCCCATTTGAAATTTCTTGCTCGAAGTAATTCGATTTTTATGCCACTCAGCAGTTAATTCTGCGAATCTGCAATTGAAATAACGAAGATAAAAAAACTGGAGGAGTAGCAATCATTCTTGTTTCATTATTATAATTCGCCTGAAGAGAAGTCTATCTTGATTCCCATTACGTTTGAGACTTGGATTAATTGAACAATTATTCTACATCGTATCGAAGGTGTAACACTATCCCCATGGAATCGTTTTGTTGTAAACTTCATTCCTGAGAGAGTGTATGGATGAAGCGTGTACAGTTATAGGAACGTCGGTTTCGGAGTGTAAACTACTGCATTGGCGCGTGGGCATCAAAGTAGCGATCGAGTATTTCTGACTGCGACACACACACACACACACACACACACACACACACACACACACACACAAGCAACAAATATGTCTATAGACATTGATATTCTGCAGTAAAATGTATACTTTGAGCCAACGTGTGTGAATGGCGCGTCAGATAACGAAAAGAAATTTCGTACGAGAGCTTGAATTCGAGTTGTCGATAAATTCTCCCGTATTTTCGCTGTACGTTAACGTCCATGAATCCATGTGCGAGAACATAAGTGCGTAAGTGTGCAGAAACCGCCATAAATTATGCCAGCAGGTTTGGCCAAAAAAATCATCGCGTTTCAGGCGCCTCATACTGTATATGCGAGTACACATTACAGTGCGTATATCTGTGTATGTGCTCGCGAAATAGAGAAAGAGAAAGAGCAGAGATTGAGCAAGAAATAAAACTGGTGTGGGTCTCGGTGTATTTGGTAACACGTGGTATAAGGTCCGAAGCTAGCACGGGGTGGAAATATGGATTAGGCGATATTAAGTAATAACGGCAAGGGGGTATATAGAGAAAAGTGGGGGAGCGCAGGGGCAGAGGAGTGTCAGGGACACGGTTCCAGATGGTCAGAAATATGAGAAGTTTGCATGGTGCTGTGGGTGAATGCGCGTGGTATAAAGTCACGGATATATAACGAAGTGACCCTGCTTGCACCCTCACCAAACAGCCTTCACAGACGAGTACTAATAACCTTGCAGTGGGGGGCCAGAGATTCATACGCGTATCGAAAGACTCAGTGAAAACTTTCTTCCATTATAGTTATCCCAATGATGTCAATTGGTTTGCTATAAATCCACGTAAATCGTACAAATAAGGATTTAACTTATTTACATTCGAATTTGATTCTGGACTTTGACTGGGCAGGAACAACGAAGCGACGAGCGGGAGTGTTGTCATTTGAGAAAAGGGCAACTTTTCTCAATTTCAAATCTTCGCTGGTTGTATTCAACGTGAATTTTTCATTGTGCATTCCTAGATGGATTTATGTTAGGAAATCTTCTGGAATTCCCCTGCGCATTGGTTGAATAAATGATGGCAGGTTCATCGAGATTCTCCTTAAAATCATTGCGACAACCAACTCCTGTTTCATTTTATCGCAATCGGGTTCTATCGCTGATCTAAATTGTTTGTTCGATCTCTGCTGATTTTCGAACCTTTTTCATATCGTGCTCCTTTTTCTGCGGCTTGGAATAAAGAGTCGATGAAAAGAAATCTTTATAAAACGTTCGATAAGACCGGGAACAAGGCGAAGAGGAGCTGTGCTAGTTACGAATGTGCACCGGATCCGTTCAATCTACAGCGTTAATCTAGTGGTACTTTCCGACACCGCGGTGGTCTCTAGATCGTCTAGGATCGGGAGCAGCCTCGAGAGCTTTTTTATTGTACGAAGGTATAATCGTCTAATATCGTTTTCACGGTGGGCGGTCCTCGCGCGATTCAAACGAATAATCATTCGTGGTGCGGTCAGATTAGACTGGACTTCGTGTGGGCCTTTAAGCTTTTAGTCACTCGTCGTGAACGTAGCGACTGTGCTATTTTCATTCTTCCCCAATGAATTTCTGTGTAATTTGACAGGATATGAAGAAAAATAAGACAAAAACAATTTCATTTTGTTAATTTGGACGAAAAAAATTAATAGAAAGCGAACCAACACGATTCGGAACCAATTGATCAAAGATTTGGACAAAAATTTTACAGCCTTTGTTGCAACGATACAAATATACGTGAAATGAGAAAGTAAGTTTTTTTGATTCCATTCCAGTGTCGATTGATATCGAATTCATGGAACGATATGAAAAAAAAATTGAATGACTCATGCAATCGGATGCCAACATTTTTATTTGGCGATTCGATTGATTGTTGTAAACTTTTGTTTACGTGTTTTTGTTTCCATCAGACCATCGAGAGGTTATTAACGACGCGAATGTCGACATGGTGCGTACACGCCCATTCGCAGACTCTTTATCTCATTTTCTTATTCTATCTTTCTCTCTCTCGGACACCTTGCAGAAGCGGCTCTGAGAGACGCATCGTAACTCATTCGCTTTGAATAATCGTTACTACTATGCTCGTCTGTTTATGTTGTACGTTAAGTAGATACGCGCCAACTTGTCGTCGTATTCGTCGTTTGATCAGATGAAGAAACGCGTTTTCATGGGCCACGAGGTGGACGACTGTACGCTGAATATGTATATGAGTACCTTCGTCTTACCGGAGCGAGCTGTAATGCATTTATACATCGTCGCGAAGCGACATTCGATAGAAATAAACGTATACACCATGTCCGAAGAGTTACGAATCGTACGAAGTGAATACTCAAAATTATTATTTTCATTCCTCACTTTCGAATAATTTATGACATCGAGACTGCTAGCTTTGTGGGTAAAAAAAAAGCAATGAATCGAAGCCGAATTATTTCTCGGAAAACCTTCGATTTATCCAATTCCAGCATTTCTGGACAATTTCGTTCGAACATCAATGTTCTTTGTCCAAATTCGAATTGAAAAAAAAGCTGTCACATTTTTCACAGCGTACACTAGGATGGCTACGGATTGTTGCCTTCAGAAAAAATCATTATCATTGCACGATGTCGTCGACCTTCCGGACACCCTTTACATGGAAGCAAAAGTGACGAGAGATGAAGGGCAAGGAATATGCATTGCTCTTACCGGTCAGCATACATCGCGGTCATTGCTCAACACACGTACACATATGAACATATATGTCAGCTATTACCCGTGCGTTATTCACGTGTGAACACGCCTCCAATGAAAAACATCTGGTACTCGCGCACTTGTTAATGAGCAAAGATGAGGGGGGAGGCTGGTGAACAGACTACGAAAGAGGGTGGTCCATTTCAAAGGATTAAATACCAGTCTAATCCCTCGGCTGTGCTCTCATCCTTCTTGGCTCGATGGATGAAACGCATTCAATGTTATTCTCCACCCATTTTTTGTTGAATCCTCATCAAGACACTTACTCGGCTTAGAGGTAAATTATTTGAAAACAGCTGTCGTTTTCCTGAGCACTGTTTTTGTGTTGAAGGAAGCTCGTGTCTTTGGACTCTCAAGGGGTCGAGTATGAGTGCGTTTGAGAGCTAAATTATGAAGAAAGTAGGATGGAATATGAAGGGACGCGTGGTAATTGGGCCAGTTACGGTTAGTTCGTAGGCTCAAACTGCAGCTGCGAATATGTCACGTGTGACGTCATTTCGTTTTGGGCAAGGTAAATTCATATTGTGACACGCGATCTGCGATTAAGAAACTTCGGAGCACACTTCGGGTCTGGAAGACCCGAGATCTGCGTGATTTCGCGTGGCTACAGTCAAGCCCTTTGAGAGAAAAAATTACAGGGGAGAAATACGAAAATTTCCGGCAATTCTGGTCCCACGATTTTATGGACAATTTTTCTAATTAACGATCTTTCAATCGAATTTGATCGAAGTTGAGATTTTTTCAATTCCTGCAGGTTCTTGTGCCTCGAAAACCCCGAGACCCCGGCACGAAGCGTGTCCAATGTCTTGTTCAGCGTGTTATAAATACTTTGGTCAGTTGTAAAATTTACGAGGGGTAAGCATCGTGCTGTTTTCTCGTAACACGAGCGCTGAGAGTTCCTATCTGGCGATCGTGTCGGAGTCTTATTCTCTCGTTGATCGAACGCGTTATGTCATTTAATTTATAGCTCGCGAAGATAAAAAGAGAGACAACGAGAGAGTTACCGAAGTCGAATGTTCGAACGGGGCACATCGAAAGGGACCATTTGCTGGTCACACTCTCTGGTTATATAACCAGTGCCCATGGCAGGAGTAATGCAGCGCAACCAATGTAATCCAGCTGTTCCCGATGCTTTACAGTCCCGTAAAACGTTCGCACATATTGTTACGCTCCTCCCGAGATTTCAGCATTTCTCTCTCTCTCTGTCGTTGATCTTTTATTCATAAATTATCAATTTCTCCTTTGCGTGACACTTCATATAAATAAAACGTTACGAACAAAAACGTTTCTTTTTTTATAACTGAACTTTTACGATTGATCACATAATCTCAAGCAACGAAGCATGTTAAAACTCACTTTGATCCAAGCTCAACAACATAAAACTGGAAGCTAAAAATATTTAGTTTCAAAGCTCTTATCAGCAGGGTGACAAAAGAGTTGTCGTTTTAATGTTCGTTTGTTTCATGCAAATAAGATCGTTTACATTTGGCAGGATACCGATAGGGAATTGATTCCATAAACGATTAATTGCTGTCGTAATTGCTTCTTCGAATCGTATTTAGCGAGCTTCTCGGGTATAAATATATCTTGTAAATGAACACACACACGTAACATCGACATGTGAATTTTTATTTCAATGAGTTTGTGAGACATGTGAAAGTGGAGGAACGGGAGTGCAAGTATAAACGTGCAGGGGGAGAAGAGTCGAGGCTCTCCGAGGCTCGATCTACATTTAAATTACGAGCTTAGTCTTAATACGGTGGCGCGCACATTACACGCGAGATACATTCACCCGGAGCGAGTGAGAGTGGTGGGTCGCTACCAGCAACTGTCGCAGATTTATGTGGTCCCGGAGAACATTCACGTCGTGGATAGCCGCCGGTTGTCTTGCGACAAAAGCGGTGAATAAAATATACATATAAGAACAGTGGGAATGCGAAGCGTTACTATTGATCTGTTAGTTATTTATTTATTACTTTCCGATCCCATGGAAGTCGGCTTCCATCCTACGAAATCCACTCCCTAATTGAAATCATAGATAGACTCGATACATTTGAAGAAAGTTAAAAACCGTGTAAGCTCCACTTGTAATGGACGATTTTCGACGCCCCTTGAAAACGCGAGCGACAGCACAGACACCATGAATTCTCTCGCTTTGTTGCATCGACGAGATTCCTTCTTCTCCTTCAAGTAACCTAATTACCAGTGTTTGCCTTCGGCTTCACAGCGCTATACGTAATTATGAGGTCCCCGTGTGTCCTGTCCTAAGTCAACCATAGGGCCGCGAGCGACTCTATATATATGATGAAGGAAAACGCGGAGCGAGCGACAGCGTCCCCAGTCGCCTCTCGACGATTGCTGAGGAAAAATATTTTTTCAGGACCCGAGACGACGATCACGTATCGCCCGAGGCTACGAAAAACGAGGGATATCGAGCGGGGCTTTTGTCGTCATTCGTTAAACGTCTAATACGAAGTTGAAAAAGTTTGTTACAGCTGAAAATAAAAGATGCCAATAATGAGCCTGTTTTCACGCTACGAATGAAGTGGAAACTACAAAAAACTCTTTTCCTTCACGTTCTTCGCCACTCAGAGTTCCCTCTGTCAATGAAATCGCATTCGAAAAATATCAACTTAGAATTGAGCGTTTTCTCGATACCGAATACCGAAGTTCTTGAAATTTTCATTTCAATTTCCCCATCGAAAGGGAAGCTGATGCAGGTATCGGAACTCCGCATGACAGAATCATCCCTCGGTCGGGATCGTATAAGCGTCGGGTATATGCGGATACGGGATGCACATTTAATCCACGAGGGGATTTCGGAGTCTAAGCCATGTAAGCACTTTCAAAGAGTTGGCTGGTCCAGCCCCGACTAGGAGAATGTCGAGGGTGTGCTGGGAGAGCGGAGGGAGGGCACACCGATCATAAACCGAGGCGATGTGTACGAGAGTAGAGTATAACGAGATAGGAAGAAGGTCGAAGCGAGTGCCCGGAGCAACCGTGATTCGCAAGGAAGGCGAAGCTAGTGGGAACCCCTCAGTTGTAGCAGGCCGATACATCCTACTATTTATACAGTTAGATATACACAGACAGACGTTCAGCAAACAAAACGGCGTCTCGGTACCCCTTTTACATATTAAATTGTGTTGGTTACGAGCGTTTTTTGCTAGGAGGCATCAGTTGATACAAGTTGTCTGTAGCCCTAAAGAATGGGGCATCCCGAGTAGCGCAAACCGAATGAGCGGCTTATTTTCTCTATGGATAGCAAGAGAAAGCCAGAGAGAAAAAGAGGATGAGAGAGAATGGAGGAGCAGTGTGTGCACAGTGGCTCATTTCACGGCGGACCACCTGAGCGCGCGGGGGCCCGATGTTTGAACAACTCGCGCGAGGGAGAATCATTCCTTCGTGTCTCTTTTCTCTCTTCGATGTTTGAATCGTACTCTATTCTCTCGACGAAATAAAATAGAGCAAACGAAAACGCTAAATAAAGTAAACACAGAACGAAATTAGATAGACACTAAATAAAGACAAAACTGTTTGACGCACTGTGACCTTATTGCGCTCGTAGCTTCTTTTTTAAGCGAGCCTCTCGCTTCGGTTTCTTCGTTAAGTGACAGCTCAACGAATTCAATTCTAGGAACGAACGCCCCGGGTACAAACCCACCTGGTTGCTTCCTGTTTAATTGCGTTTGAGAGAACACCTGAGAATATGGATATTAGTTGTTCCCGATACTCTGGTATCGGTTTTGTCGCTTGTTTGCCTATATACGTCTTCGTGATCGAGCCTATCGCCACCATGTGTGATACACCGTGAGAGCAGCAACAGGAGCGCGTTAATATGCCATTAAATCAAAGTTCAACGGGAGACTGCACACATCAGATGCATACGAGGGAAGCAAGCTCCCTCGTTCGGTACAGACATATTCCGAAATTCGCTGAATATCCGCACACGCGATAACGATTGTTTTGCTAAGAGGAGCAAGAGACCGCGAGATATATCTCTGTCGTGCTCTTGGAGAGAGAGAGATGAAAATTAGGCATCCATTTATGTTTGAGATCATCGCTAGAGTGTGTTTGATAGATTAGTCTTGTGAAGAGCATTAATTGATAATGCAACGATCTCCCCCATCGTCCTCTCCTCTTCCTCGTTCTCTTGCTGTTCTCTCAATTTCTCTCAAAATTTACCGCGCATTTAAGATCATTGCAGCATCTATTCGTGGCTTAATGTTTCGTCTCTCAATACGCCTCCGCTTCCGTTTCCTTCCGAGGGTTTTCATCGACAACAGAACCTGCATGCATCGCTGGAATGTGTGAATATTACGAGCATCATCAGGGGGAGAGAGAAAACAATAACAGTGGGACGAATGTGCACAGATGCTGAATCGAGCAACCCTCGTGCAACGTCCTGGTGCTCAACACCCGTCTATTTGCACTATGTAAGTCCGAATTGATACGACCTACGTTCCCCGTATATTCATTTCCGAGTTGGCATACTATTGCCTGTACACACAGGAGAACGTTAGTTGTTTACGTGGATTAAATTGTTTGGATCGAAAACTTGTTCCCCTCGCTATACTAGGATGAACCTGCTCAAGGAAGATCACGCGATACTTTTGTAATTCAAAAAAGCAACTGAACTTATTTGCTCTTTTGACGATCAAAGAAACGATTCAAATTTATTCTCACAATTATTAAAGTTATGGGTAACTTATTTTTTGAGATTGATTAATTTTTAATATAATGATAACGGTATTTATATGCGCATGCATATCTATATTTTAAATCAGCTGGCTCATGGCGTTGTCGAACCTTCCACTGTTTATGTCGTAATTAATCGTTAACCTCAAATAAATGTTTTTCTTTTTTCATTCCCAAGTCATTTTATCCACCGGTAACAAGGCTTTCTCGAGACATCATTGTTATCTAAAAACATTATATTTTCTTATTTTCGTTTTTGCCTCTTCAAAGTGGGGAGGATCTTATTTCATTAAATCCAAATCGTTGCACACTAAGCGTGCCTGCCATAAGAGCTTATGTATAACCCTTCAAAAAATGTGATTTTCGTTAATTGTTTTCTCGACGGCTCGACTATAATAATTCCGGGAATAGATGCACGCTGATATTTCTAGAATATTGTAATCTTTTATTGTTGTGGATGAAAAATTATAATAAGAAAATTCGTTTCGACTGTATGTAATATAGATATATATAGATATATTGTCGTCACACACACATTCCGAAGTAGTTGTTTTACGAATATGGCGAGATTATAATGAAATAATGATATAAGCATATGTATATATATAGATTGACAATATTATCAAGAAGAATCGCTTATCTCTCTTGTTTGATTCCCACGTTGGCTCTTTCTAATTGTTCCGGGGACACCTCACAGCTCGAAGAATGGTCTCGGGATTCGGATGGCCATTCCGATATCCTGGTCATGTAGCGACTTGTGAATTGTCGTCTCGTTGGCGATGGAGCGATCTCGGAGGTCTTGTCGCGACGAATTCCCCGGAACGAAAGAGAAAGAGTCATGCGAAAATTTCGGGAGATCGACGTTTGATCGATGGTCACTATACGCATGTCCGTGGATTATCGGGGAGAACCACATGACACGCGACATTTTGGGCGCCAATATAGAATCTCGAATAGAGCATGATCAGTTCACTCGTTACAATATTTTCAAATTTCAACTCTTGAAGCCGGAATTTTCGGTTTCCATTAGATTCGCGTGAACCTCCTCAATGAAAATCGGACGGAAAAATTCTGCGTGAAATATTGAAAAATCAGGAGCTGAGTATGTGGAGATGGGACTCTAGTGATTTCCTGGAAAGATACAAAGTTGAACGGAGCGTTACTTTAGTAAGGGAATCAGGAGGTAAGAAAAATCTGCTGGTTGCTCTCATCAAGAATGACGGTTTCGCATGATCGTTTGATCTCTTTGTATTTTCATGCCCCAGGAGAGCAAAATGGTACTTGAGATGTTGGAGAATGAGAATAGGAAGAATTTGAAAAAAAAACTGAACGTTTTTGAGGATTACGCTTCGAGAGTTTTGATGGGATTTCCTCGAAAGAATCACGACAAATTCTGAAAGATACTGTCCCTCGATGCGCTCCCGCTGCGCTGTTTTGAGCAGATTTTTCCTCAGGCTATTCACAGAGCATTGGAGACTGGAATTCCGAAGTTTTATATCATGCCGTAGAAAAAATGAGGCATGCGTACCTTGGCGGGGAGGAAAAGGGAGGAAGAAAGAAAATGGATGCAAAATTCATTCGATCAGGACAATATTATCGCCGGGAGTGATCTAAGAGTGAAAATGATCGATAACGACAGCGAAAATGCAGAGTAACGTGTTCGATGAAAAAAGTACGATTCTTCGAGGTAGGCGTGGCATTTCAGTCGCTCGTTTTTTATACGTTCGTGCGACTGCACGGAGTGCACGTTAGACAATGCTCGTCAAAACTTTGTGCCAGATACGGAGACAGGTGAAAAAATAAAAAGGAGAGTACACGTATGAAGAGCAAAGTGAGATGGCGAGCCAAGAGTTGGCATGTGTGATTT
Source organism: Venturia canescens (assembly GCF_019457755.1). NCBI lineage: Eukaryota > Metazoa > Arthropoda > Insecta > Hymenoptera > Ichneumonidae > Venturia > Venturia canescens. Next base: position 3,344,618 of record NC_057421.1, on the reverse strand, counting down.
ATGAATGGCTGCGAGCGCGTTATTTTGCGAACGATTAATTATGCTGAATATAGGTTGTCGCAAACGCCCAGGGAGATGGTCGTAGGAAGATACGAAAGTAGGGAAAAAGGGTCGTCCGTGCTCGAGCAAGGGCGAGATTTAACCAAAGGATTCAACGTTCTCGTTTCACTTGGCTGCGTATCTGGAGCGTTCATCATTATGAAATGCACAATAGAAAAACGAAAATACATATAATATAATAGCGAAAGCTTTGGTGTGAATATTTTCGTAATCTCGCACAAGCCCGGAAAATGCCCTTGTTCTCTATCGTTTTACGTTGGATTCTGTATGGAGATGTCAGAGATTTGACGAATTTTGGAGACGGAAGTCCGAGCCGATGCATCACTCACCCCAGTCCACTCAACTTCCGGTAAAACTGTAGCCCGGAAAATTGCGCTTGTCCGGTTTCGCTGCATTTTCCGTGTCTCCGAGTGTCGTTCTTCCACCTCGCTCGTTCCTCATCCCGCTCATGGCCGATGAATGAGCAAGAGCATGGGCAGAATAAGAGAGAGGATGAGGGGCAGCAACGCGTAGTCCTTTTGCCACTCGAGGGCCGTTGGAACCCCGTTGGGTTCCGGATCCGCTCGTCAACGGATCCTCTGCAACGGACCACTTCATCTCTTTCCCTCTACTTCTCCTATCTCGCTCCATCTTCCGCTCGACTCCCGTAGCTTGCTTCCGTCTATGCAAATACCGTTAACCCCGCGTCGTTGAGTTTTGGGTCAGTATATACATCGCGCATGCAGCCTCGTCTTCGTGTTCTACATCTTCTGTCCATCCACAGCCTTCTCCGCTTCCCAGCATCCCTCAGGAACGTACACTTGAGATATTTTTATTTCATCATCGCTCACTCGGAATAACGAATGTATATTTTCTTGGTCGGAAGAACAACTGAATTTTATTTTTATTAATACAAGATTCAATTCAGTGATAAAATATGAATTGCGTGTGCTCTATTTTATGCTTACTCAACTTAACACTGTAATTTTAGGTTTACAATCGAATAAAGGATCAAAGACTGTTCTTTGATGCAGAATGATTTGCGAAAACGAATCTTCGATTATCAAAAAATGTTTCGTCCTCTTTCTCTCTTACCTTGTACTGGGACGAAGCGGAATTTAAGCTCAGCTGTTCCAAGGATTTCCGACTGAGCCACTTTGACGATGACTTTGCTCGAGCGAGTAGCGACGTCCTGTCCAATTTTCCGAGCCGTTGCGTCCTTCAAATGCTGAGTTCTATTGCTGCTAATTGCTAGGGAAGACTTACCAAAAAGTTTTCATCTCCGAGGACGTGTGCGCGAAGGATAATGAGGTATACACACAGCAGAACTGACATAATTCGTCGACGATGACAAGCTGGGTCAGTTGGTCGTATCACGTGCTCGTTCCCCCGGTTTCAACTTCGTCAAGAAATGAGGGAACATTTTCGAGGACTTTTACTTCCTACTCGGGGGGTGGGAGGCACGTGCCAACCTCTTACGTTTCAGGAAACACTTCCAGATGTTTTTCCAGTTGCATCCCAACACTGAATTTCATCAATAAATTATCTTTTATTACCTACGAAGAAAAAAAACGATCGAAAATGCAAAACGAGTAAACGAAAATGTTTTCGTTTTCATGGAATCAATAAAAGCACACTTATTTATTTACAACGTTGAATATTTATCGAGTAGGAAATAGAATGTTGTCCGTGTACTCGTAATCCTTGAATACAATCCTCAGCGCACTCGAATATTATTCGTTTTACTTCAGCTGCACTGGGATATCTCCGAGACCGTTTACTAACCACGCAGTTGCCGCTCGGTCTATACGCGCTCTTCAAACTCCGAGAGTGCATTTCTCGATGTTGTATACACCGAGGAGAAAAAAAAACGAGGAAAGAATGGATATAAAAGGTGGCAAAGGCTGCGGAGAATATGCCCGTAAGCCGGATACACAAGGACACAAAAATCAGTGAGCTTATCGCGAACGGGGCCTCAGGGGTGACAAAATATTTGCACAGTTCTCGAGAGAAGGAGAGAGAAGGGATTATACCGCCACTTCAAAGATCCTCCGGGTTTCGGTATCTCGCACCCTCTCGTACCTTTCTTCTCTCTCAATCCTTCTTTGGCTCCCCACTTCTTCTATTCCATGTTGAGTCAACTCCCACAGGCACCTGCCCACCGCTTGTAAGTCCCTCCAAGTTCGAATGAACTCTCCGTGTGCTGGACAAACGACGAGAGTAACGTCGTTTTCTCGTTTACACGCTCAGCGATGTGTACGTCTATACGTCGACGGGACGCGGACACATCTCGATATTTGTCATCGACAACGAGAGACCAACAGAGACTTCCCGGTATCGCAATTCCGTACCTCTCGCACAAAGTCGTAAAAAAATATCCCTCATCTTCTACGAGGAATAATAAAGGAGACGTGAGAGAAATGCGAATTGTACGGTAAACGCAAAGAACATTTTTTGTCCATCGTTTACTCAGCTTTTGTCAGCACTTTTTCGGCTATGGTATTTTTCAATTAGACCCCGATCGTAAAAAGAGATTGGCTTACTTGATGTGTCTTCACGTTCGTGCGCTTGGGTTAACTGCACAACTGAAAAATTCCCGGGAACAATAGCGACACGAGAATTCATTTGATTCTGCAAATCAAATGAGTTTCATTGTGATTGGAGCAACATTTATTAGGAGTTTATTGCTCGTCGTAATTGAGTCCTAACTAATTGAGTCCTAACTTCTCGTGGAGCGAGCATGCTTATTCAAAATTCATAATAAAAATATTAACTTGGGAATCAAAGATGAATAATCACGGTTCTTTCACTTACAAATGATCGAAGAAATTTATAAATTTGAGTACCGAAGACGGTGTCCACGTTACCGTGAAGCCGGTGATTAGTTTCGTTACAAAATTTTTGGCCTTTCCATCCAATAAAACCGAGAATATTTCTGTGCGATTCAGCGAGTTTTTTATAGCACGTAATTCCTGTCTGGGCCCCGCGATATTTCTTACAAAGTCAAAAAGTTTGGACGCGTAAACTCTTTAACGAAGCGATCTCCCGGAATTTAATCTGGCCGGCGTCTCCATTGAATCGTGCAATTTATATTTTGGACGTTTTATTTTTTCTGCGAACGCAAAGGATCATGTTGGGCGAAGGAAAAGGAGAAAGAGAGATGGAAAAAGGAAGAGAAGGGACGAAGTACTTGGAGAGTTTTCAAACGCGTGTGTGGATGGCTCGAAAGAGCGTTATCCTGGTACTACGTGAAGCGTTAAACAGGCAAATCCGAGCTGGAAAACTAAAACTTAAATCCCCTGGAGGGTCACGTCGCGGTGGTAGGCCCGTCTCATATCCCTCGGTCTTTGCTTCTCGAAGGCTTCTTCTCGTTTTGCCGATCGTTGAGAGCGCGTAGTCTCGAAAGTTTCGAAGCGCGTACGTTTAGTATTCAAACCGAGGAAAAATCCATGGGCAGCCGCTTTCGCTTGCTCGTTCGGCGAGGTAAGAGAAAAAAGGAAGGTCGGGGTGAGGGTGCCGAGCAAGTATCGCAAGCCGCAGGTTCGAGTTAACAACCCCATCGCGTATCGCTCTCGGTGTCTCGTGTGCACACGGTTGTGGGTGTGCTCGAGCGTTGTGTGATATTCTCTCTCAACCCCATAATGGCGATTCTCTTTTCAAACTGCGCGGCGGTGCTTCTATCGCACAACTTTGTGAAAAACTGCGAATATGCTATCCCTTTTGGAGCTCCAACACGCGGTATATTACGTTTAATTTTTTTGAGCATTTTTCTTATATTTTTATGCCTTATGGCGCCATCGCTTTTTATCTCTTTCTGTTTATCCTCAATTCCTTCTGCTTTTGCCGCCTTTTTTTATTCCAACTCTGTCATCGTGCTGCTTCGAGGAATATGAGAGTCTGGATAAAGTCTCCGGTTTACGAACGACTGTCGCGCGAACGGGCCTCGTGTGAAAATCCGTTGAAGAGGGAAACCTAACCACCTCTCACCCATTTACACGTAAAACCAACCACACTCTCCCGAGCATCTTTATTTACAAATATACAAAAAGTACTCAGCTATTTTTTTTTCCTTACCATTTCATTCACTCCCTTGTGCCAGCATACCGTTGCTTTTTCCGTAAACCAGTCTGTTGCTTCTGCTTATAGTGCTGCTCGGGGTGTAAGGAGCTTACGAATGATGGGGACATTCTGAACTCGCACAGCAAATACGTGCTCTCTATTCACGCGTGACAGCGGGTGTCCAAACACCGACGCCTTCGCTTTGGACACATTCTCCAACGGAGCTCGAGTGTTCATCGATATTGTGAGCTCCTCGAAGGTGTAAATTATGGGGCGATCTCCTGGCGCGATCATTCATCGGAATGTGTTTTTTCTCGCTTTTCATTCCATTCTCCTACCGAGGCCACAACCTTTTTTGAATGCTTTCAGTGCGATTGACACCCTCATAGTCTCCGTTGCAGTTGCAGGTACTCTACTTGGTATCGCGTAACAGATTCCCTTCTATATTCGACTGGAAGCTTCATTGAGCCACTGTGAAAACACGAGAAGAAAAACTCAGTGACAAGCAGACAGGACTCGGGGCTCTTGACAATACTATTCGGTTTGACAAACACTTTCAAATCATTTTCAGTCTGTTTAGTTGCTGTTCTCAGTGTCCAATGTGAGGAAACGGATCCGATGCCAATGCGACCTCTCAAATAGCGTGTTACACCTACTACTGTACCCAAACAAGCGTTCGGGAATACCCAAAGTCTTTCTCGTACCAAGAATCTTTTTGTTTGAGAATGAAACAAACGATGCAGGAAGTTCGAAATCGTTATGAAGAACGTTCCAATTACAGTAGTTCATGCACGAAACAATTTTCTTACGAAAGTCTTGAAATTTACACAGAATTTAAACAGGTCGTGTTATTGGTTATTTAGATAAACGTGTTTAAATATGATGAAAAATAGACAGGAGGGTTCTAGAAACTATGCATAAAAGATCGTTCATCTTTCCATATAAGGAATGAATGCTTCTCACGAAGTTTATGAAAAAGTACACAATGACAATGAAGTGTATATAATGAGGGTTTGGGAAAAAATTCGAGACAATTATCTTACTAGTAATAAAGATATGTTATGTTAAAAATTGAACGAAATTGGTAAAATAAGCAATCGTAACCTCATATTTCCTTATTTCGGCATTTTGTTTCTTTTTGGCTTGGGCCATTCCTGTCATAGCCTTATCTGTCTTTTCATTAATACTTTTATCTTGATTCATTTCCCGTTGTATTTTCCCTCTGTGCTCTCTAATGCGATTTTTTTACATAAAAAACTGTATTATTTTAGCCAGGGATGAATAAAATTTCGAGTTCAGTCAGTGATGGATCCCCGATTAATTAATGGTTTGTAATTTCATTCGTTATGAGATAAGTTGAGAAAATTTATTTACAATTTCGAGTTTATAACTCTGACATTAGTGATTATATCTTTAATTAGGAAATAAAAATCGATCGAGTTTAAACACCCTTAAAGTACAATCCTTCGGGCATGATTTACCTTAATATCGTCGATGAAAAATATTTGGCTTTCACTCATTTTGAATTTTATGAAACCAAAGATGAGAAAATTCCTCTCGAACTCATACTCCATTGAAGGATTTCTCAATAATTTTCCTGACCATTTCTGTCACTGTTGTGTCCGAGGGGAAAAAATGGTGCAACTAATCGAATTGAAAATCTGAGTGTCACAGAAATACGGGGCCGGGTTGAAATTCCGAACGGTGAGAAATCAGAAGGCTCAAAAGTCCGAAAATCTCGCTAGTGCGGTATATCTATATATTTCGAGTCCCAGCTAGTTTTTCGGACTTTTGAGCCTTCTGATTTCTCACCGTTCGGAACTTCAACCCGGCCCCAGAAATACCATTGTCCTAGACGAATTTAACTGCGGAAACATGTTTTTTATCTCTCCAACCGTCGTATTATCGTTATTTTGAGGGAAGAACTGGACAATGTTTTGAAGACGAGGATTATGGTGTCGCTATAGTTTTCCATCGATGCATGGAAAAACGAGTATGTCAGGATGGTTATTCATTGCTACTTTATGCCACGTCTGTGACCCAGTCGACGTCGGGAATGATCTAAGGGGCACATCTGTTCAAACGTTTTCGGATATTCTTTTACGGGGTACACGAGGACCCCGAGAAGAGAGATAGATTTTTTTTTCACGTCGAGAATAAAGAGAGTGGAGTAACTGGATGCTCACGATATTCTATTGCTGATATCGATCATTATAGCACACCCCAATAAAACGTAACTGCCTCATTTTTCAAATAATTACGATCTCATGCTCTCTCTCGTGACCCGAGATCTTTGGGTCTTAATCGATGATGAAGCTTCGTAAAATGATGGGAACGCAGAGACTGCAGAAATGTTTGAATCGAGGAATATCAATCTACGTGTTGAGAATATCGATTCGAAAAATAATTAGGTTATAAACGCTTGTATATAGAGCAGGTAGATTGATAACTGCGGATAAAGTTCCTTGTGCAGTCTCGTAGCCTGGCAACCTCGATATTTCAACGAAATCGTTGGAATTAACGAGATTGCATTATAAATTCTTTGTGTCAGTGGGCGGCGAATATCTCGTTTATCCTCAACGAAGTATGCGCGTTAACGGACCACATCGAAGGGTGCACCGCGTGTGTGTGTGTGTGTGCAGTTTATTCATACAACAAAATCGTGCATGTAACACGAAACTCGACGTGGCTTGCGCACATTGTAAAATGCTTCGCCCTCGTCATTCGTTGCTTGGTTATTTACGATCAATCGAATGGCAACGTTGAACACGCGCTTTTATGAAGTGTAAAGTAATCTATTCAACCTTTTCCCCTACCGATGTGACCTCCCCTTCCTCCTTTAACTCTCTCTTTCTCTCTCTCTCTCTCGCCATTTAACTCCGATACGGACAATTAATTTACTCGTGTACACGCATCATCATTGTGAAACCGGAAATAAAGTTTCATCTTGAATTGGAAATAATTGTAATCATGAAATCTTACCGAGATGATTTTGTAACAAAGATTTATAGTCACGGGAGACTTCGTTGTAGCTCGATTAAAAGGTAAAATCGTTATTCCTGGAAAATTAATGGTTATTAATGGCTGTGGCTTTCCAGATAAAAGGAACGGGCTTCTAGGTGAAACTTATATTTCTTGAGGATCGTCTACTTATTCTTTGAATCACCCGCACCTAACGCGAGAGTGATTTATTGGAGGAGTGGTAGAAGTTCCACGTTTTCCTTCGCTCTCAAAAGTAGCCAACAATCTTTCTCGTCATTTTATTGCCTGGATGTATACGAAACTGTGAAGAAACGAAAGTCTGACGTATGCACTTTGAATCCCTCTTGTCACATACTCCACTAATCCAGTCGGAGCTCACAAAACAGAACGTTTCATAGAAAATCTCGCATGTGTGGAGAAGCATTCTCGCTCTCCTTCTCTCTCTTTCCTCCTCGCTCAAACTACGTTCTTCCTCTCCTTTTTCCTCGTTCAAACAGTGCTCGCTCACCCTCGTTTCAAAGACTTTTATGGGGGTTCATTGTTGGACGGTAGAAGAGCTTCTGATGCAGTTACCACACAAGAGAGCAAAGGCGAAAACCAGGCCATAGACGAAATGTATACCAACACGCTCAACGAGTTTGTCCGACTGTATTCGTGGCTAGCATTGCGGTGGACGAGTTCGTTTCGAAATTTCAGTGCGAGAGTCACTTTAAACACGATTTTAATGATGCAGGAGCGCGACAAAAGGTGCTCGATTCGTGCGTACAGCTTGCTGCGTGGAAGCGTGAGCGCCTAACTTTTTATTCTGAATGCTCTCCTGATTAGGTGCTTTTCGAAGCCGGCCGATTTGTTACGCGCCTGACAATGGATCTGTAATGCGATAAATGTTACTAGCTCATAGTCGCCTTTTCATAGCACCCTGATACACGCATTCATATTACTCTTGATAACCTTGAAAAGAGCCAGAAAAAAATTGTTGGCATTGAACAATCGCGACGAAAAGACCTCGGGACTAAATTATCAACTAGAAACTTATGGGAGTCAAACCTGTTCAGAACTCGAGCCGCTTTGAAACTCGGCGTGAAATTACGCAGCAAGAAAATCGATGGATCAAAGGGAATCCATGCGAAGCGACAAAACTCAAATCATTCATCACACTGTGAGAGTGTAGAAAAGGAAGCCAATTAATCAAGAGGAAAACAGCTTTGAAGTTAAAGAAATTCCAAATATTTCAATGCTCTCAGTTTTCTTAACTAAATCACATTTAATGAGAGATCAAAAAGCCATACATAATCCGGGGAGAACAAGGCACGGATGAGAGATCAAGAAAGCTTTTTTTCTTGTTGCTTGCGAACAGAGAGAAATTCAAGCTTAAGGTAGTTCGTACACGAAACGATTTTCTTAATAAAGTATTAATAAATTTATGCAGAGTTTCAGTGGGCAGGTGACTGACACGTATGCCAAATTTTAAAGGGTTCGACTTATCGGTTATTGAGATAAACGTGTTTGAATATGAAAAAAAAATCTGAGTAAAAAATTGTTTATTTTTTCATATAACGAATGAAAGCTTCTTACGAAGTTTATGGAAAACGTACACAATAACAATGAAGTATATAGTGAAGGTCTGGAAAAAAATTCGAGACGATTGTTTTACTGGTGATAAAGATATGTTACGTTAAAAAATGAACGAAATTGGTAAAATGAGCAATCGTAACCTCACATTTGTTTCTTTCGGCATTTTGTTTCTTCTTGGCTTGGCCCGCTCCTGTCACAGCCTTCTGTTTTTTTATTAATACTTTTTTCTTGATCCATGTCTCGTTGTGTTTTCCTTTTGCGCTCTCTAAAGCGATTTTTTACATAAAAAAACGAGTGAAATTTTGGGTCCAGTCAGTAATGGATCCCTGATCAATTAATAGCTTGTAATTTCATTCGCCAAAAAACAAGTTTAAAAAAGAAATTTACAATTTCGAATTGATAAATCTGACATTAATTTAAAGTGATTATATCTCGAATTAGGAAGTAAAAATCGACCCAATTTAGACAATCAGAAACCTTAATGGAGTGGAGAATTGCGCTTTGGACTCCCTGGATCAATTACAAATTTATAGTGCAGTCTGCACAAAGTATAAACAGTGGGCGATGACCGGTGTATAAATGTGTACTCGTAAGTACGGTTACAGAGTATAACCAGAGTGTGCACAAGCGATTTAGCTCCGTCGACTCACGCCGGCTTTGTTTATTAATCACCGGTCGTTGCCTTTTGTTTTTCTCGCGATCGATCCTCGGACCAAGATAAGTGTGCATATGTGCGAGCAAGTGCGGATGGCGCATTAGCATTTCGCATTTACGCACATGGCCCTTGGGCAATTCGAACGTGTACGTACGAACGAATAAATGTATGGGTGGGTGTGTGCGTGCGCGCTGGAGCCATGTGGACCCAAAGGAAAACGATGAAACCATTGAGCAAACGGGATTCTCCTCTGCGTATTAGTTCTGGTGTGCACCTTGCCATGCGGCACAGGCGAAGCGTGCCGTCAACTGCATTGTTCTTCGCGCTTGATTGTACGCAGCTTTGTATATTCCGCATTCACATCACTCAAATTCATCGAGGGATCGGGAAACAAAAAATGTTTCATCCGAGGCTCGTTCGTATGAGCGGAACGGTAATTAAGAGCGAGTTTTTCAGGGGCTTGTTTAAAAGCTGACGAGAGAACCTCGAAATTTGGAGAGTTTAAATGAAACATGGAAATTGGGATAGGAAATGTTAGCGGAAACGGATTTTTTTAAATAATTAAATGAAAAACCTGGCAACTCGGGAAAAATTATACAAATAATTGGGCTTCCTCTCAAATTACAAGAGTACTCCGAATAATTAGTGGAAACGACGGAGCGAGGATGGGATTTCGTGCAAATATTCGGAGATCAGGCTGCCAACATACCTTCGCCCATCGTTATAAAGATAAATCCATATATACCCGCATGCTAAACATTAGGCCTCGGTCTCCCGTTCTCTAACGCCGTTTTCATCTCGCAGCCTGGACTCACCACAATGGCACATTGTATTCGAACTTGGTATAAAAACAGATTTACGGGGTATCGGATAAACCGACAATGGGGAAGCGAAGAGACATCGCGTCGGCTGAGAAGGGGAGATAATTTTTCGTGAGTGCACCACGCCGCCTCGTGCGTATCATGCGGCACGTATTCGTTTCCCTCCGCGGAGGCTGGAACCTGCGTTTTTGTGGAGATGGGAAAAGGTGGTTGGAAAAGACTTCAGAGGCCAAGAAACGGATAGAATTCCAAAGGAAATTGAACGGCACGAAACGGGCACCGGTTGAGCCAATTGTGGTGTGTAATTTCGTGAGATATGAACGCATTTACGGAGGTGCAGCGATGAAACGAAACCATTTTCACCTGTTGTGCTGACCAAGCCCTGTCGAGCCGAAAGTACCCATCTGTAGACAAAACTCGTAGTCGCCGGCGGCAGCCAGAAAGACGTAACCGAAAGTTTCCAGCCACCAGAATGAGACTCGGTTACGTCCTTTCCTTCGCTGTGTACTTGATACATTTCATACGGAATATAAATATAGAAAGCTCCTGTGGATCGTCCATGTAGACTGTTGGCCAGCTCCGCCGAGCGTTGGGTCTGAACGAAAGGGAAATTGCGACGGGCCACGTAGTCCGTTTATGCCTCCGAATCCATAGGAACGTCTCGTACGTGACGAGTTTCGGGAATGCAATCCATTCGATCGAGTTCCCTATCTCTCGCCTTCGGGCATTCGATCGCAAGATGCTAATTTCATTCTCATTCTACGATGCTTACGGGAAGGGAAAGAGACTCGGGTCCTATCAGCCAGCTGAAATCGGGTGGCCAACGAACGGGGAAGCTTGGGAGAAAGAAACGTCGATGGAAATGTGCAAAAAGCGAGCCAATAAGGCGATAGATGGAAAGAGGGAGAGAGACCGGGAGGCATTGGCTCTGTTGGGGGTAATGAATATTTGATTAAACCCTGAAAAATCCCTTGGATACCCATACACGGAACACATAAATGGAGCACAAAATTAGAATACCATTGGAGGATCTATCAAAGCAAATAAATATTATCATCATATTTGTGGAATTAAGGGATTCGTGTTGAATGAAACGGGGGAGGAATCACGACAATCAATTTACGAGGGGATTCTATCAAATCCACTCCCTCAAATTCCTATCAGGATACTTAGCGCAATGGGCGGGTACGAGTTTCCATGCAGTTCTCTCTCATGTGCCACATTTATACAGTCAATATATATTACTCGAGTTTATGGCTGCACAATACATCTGTGAGTCCTAATCGATTTCATACTCTACATGTATGTGAAGCAATAGAAGAGCGAGAGTGGGGGAGTACGAGAGAGAAGATGTCGGGACCGAGGGATAAGGTATTTGTACGGTAACTCGATAGTCATGTCGGGTCTCGATGTACGAGGCTCTGGCTTGGGGGATGCACGAGAGATGCACGCGCGAAAAGCGCTGCAGCCTGTTCTCTGCAGTGCGTTCATACGCAGGAGAGACGAAACAGGGAGACCAAGAGATTTCTCCCTCTCTTCGTTTTTCTCCTTCCTTCACTCTCGCCGGCACGTTCCGCCCCATGCAGCTGCCAGGCTACAAAAACAGTTGACATCTGTAAATCCATACCGGTACGTATATGCTTACACATTGCTTCAAACTATTACATGCATGAATATAGAGTTTGCTCTCTCTCTCTGTCTTCCTTCATCTCCGCATCTCGGTCTCTCACTCTTCGGCGGGTTTCTCCTGCTGTTCATATTTTCTATATCCCTCGAATCTTTCCTAAACGCTGGTCACAAGGGATCGCCCCCGGCAAGAGCCGGAAAGTCGAGATTATACCCGCAAAGACCCCTTGCTCAGCAGCGCACACTACCAAATTGGCATTTGTTGCTGTGCTGGCCTCCGTTCCTTGCGGTACCCTAACATCACAGCAGATTTTTAGCACACTTTTGTTACCCCAAAAAGATCCGTGTTACACAATTCTTGCTGGCGGTTCAGAAAATTTGATAAAACTCACCGAGATTCCTCGGAATCAGCTGAAATTTTCGAGCCGATGATAATGAGGCGACCAATAAAATGCTGCGGGAAACAGAACCTTTGTCTCGGGTACGAGCAACGCTTACTCAACACGTTGTTATGGAACTGGCTTCCCAATTAATGAGGGTTAAACGAATTGTATCTCGATCCTGAAAATGGACTAATACCCTTCACAAATTTTTTTTTTGCTTTGTATTTGTGCCTAGTCACCAAAATCTTCCTAGAATAGCAAAGTGGCTTTAAGGTAGATCATGCCCATAAGATCGTACTTTATGGGTGTCTAAATTAAAAATGGTAAATAAATTTTTTCAACTTATCTTTTGACGAATGAAATTACAAGCTATCGATTAATCGGGGATTCATCACTGACTGAACTCCAAATTTCATTCGTCCCTTGCTAAAATACTATAGCTTTTTATGTAAAAAATTGCTTTGGAGAGCGCAAAGAGAAAATACAACGAGAAATGGATCAAGAAAAAAGTATTAATAAAAAAACAGAAGGCTGTGACAGGAGCGGGCCAAGCCAAGAAGAAACAAAATACCGAAATAAGCAAATGTGAGGTTACGATTGCTTATTTTACCAATTTCGTTCAATTTTTAACATAACATATCTTTATCACTATTATAAGGCAATCGTCTCGAATTTTTTTCCAGATCTTTGTTATACTTCATTGTTATTGTGTACTTTTTCATAAACTTCGTAAGAAGCGTTCATTCGTTATATGGAAAGATAAATAATTTTTTACTCATATTTTTCTCCACCTTTAAACACGTTGATCTCAATAACCAATAAGACGAACCTTTATAATTTGGTATGCGGTTCAGTCGACTATTCATTGAAACTATGTGTAAATTACAAGACTTTCCTAAGAAAATCGTTTCGTGCACGAACTACCTTAAGGTATTTTTTGGCTTCCGACAGATTAGTTGAATTTATTCTTGTAATATTATCCTCAAATTTATCTCTTTTCAGGAGTGAACCTCCGTTAATGCATGTCCAATCTCTAGAAAGCTGATTTCAATCTCTAGAGATACGTGGAAAACGTTTATATCAAACTTTATACTGGTTAGAGATAGTTTGCTATCGATATTTGAAAAAAATCATGATTTTATTCGAATAAATGAATGTTTTTATGGAAATCAATAGCTCATTTGAGAATCCGTACTATCGGAATACCAAAGGAAATGCTCGTTCAGTTGGGGTGGAAGGGGACTGGCCTATCTTGAAAGTTGGAGGGTGAACTAATGACTCCCCGGTGTATTCGCTGCGTGGAATCAAGTTTTGAATTTGTTTGGGGTATAGAGCACAGACGGGGATGTCTCGGCTCGACATGAGGCTGATGTGAATGCCGTGCGTGAGAGTTGGTTCGTTGTTTTTTGACAGGTATAGGCGGAAGTACAAGGCAATGGTTTGTAACGTCACGACATCAGAAGAGCCTTTAAATTCGAGGCTGAGTTAGTGAGACAATTGGCAATTGGTTGTTGCGTGCGCGTTAAGATAATTAAATTCGATCGTTTGTGAGCGGCGGATGGTCGAGCGCGAGGAGGAAATTTGACGTTGAGGACAGTCAACGCGCCAAATTAAACAAAGGGTTCCCCAGAAGTCCGCTCGTGTGTCAAGCGCGCACGCGCGCGCGAATCTTTCTTTGATATTCGATGACTACACGAGAAATTGGCACGGAAACAAGAGAAACCGAGCCTGACAACGCTCCTCGTTTGTAGAATGCGCAACTTGATATTTAATTAGCGTTAAAATGCCACATTACTGTCAAGTTTTGAAGGGGACTGTTGCCCGGAGTGTGCTCTGCTTCGCGCAATATTCTCCGAACAAAATGAATCACTTTTGTCTCGAGAGTTTGGTATTACACTGGACCAGACAGCGAGCATATGAGAGAAGTTGAACTTTTAATGTATGCGGATGAAAGGAGAGAAAAACTGTAATCAGGGAGAGAAGAGTGTCAGGAAATTGGGAACAAAACGAAGTAGATAGTAAAGTGAAGCGATGAGAAATTACGAGGGAAAATAGTACTTGAACCGATATACTTGGTAAGCCTCGCACTGCTTCGAGACACGAAGACTCACACTAATTCAAATTTCGCAAATCTTCCTCTACAGAGACCAAACATCGGTGTCGCATTTCCAACTAATTCGGAGGTGTCCACTGCAGCGTTGGCACGATGATTCCGCGAGGGAGCACCATACGAGATCCATTGAAATATTGCTCCACTGAAATATTCAAAGAACAAATTGGTCTTCACCGTTTAACTCTCGTTTTTCGAAGAGCTCGAGGATCGTATTTCTATAGGCTTGACGTACGACGGCTCTCACTTTTCAGAGAGCATGTAGAAATCCTGGAGAGGCGGAATGTTGGGCATTTTGTCCGTCTCGCAGAGACGAAATGATCTGAACCAGATGTCGTCAAGGCGAAGTGGCAAAGACGAACTGGTCATTTGTATAACACTATTTTGCGTGGGTAGTGTGACTGTATTTTGATCTTGGAACTTGTCAGCGATTTTTGGATCGAGGTCAACCGAGGCAATTTTCTCGTTCTCTTCTGAGAGAAACATTTTTACGTTTCCGCTTATTCTATCGCCCGGACTATCCGATTCGATTTTCAAATGTAAATTTGTCGGATTATCGTGTAATTCCGTTTTATAGAATATTCGCAGATCGCTGAGAACGAGGCGGGGATTTCATGGAACTTTGCCGTGACACTGACAGGATCAGAAGAATTCTGGTCACTCGTTGAATTTCGCTGTAATATTCGCCTTTTCGTTGAAAACCAAAAATCGTACAACTGACTGTATCAGCTTGATATCCGTGTCTAGCATATAAAAATGCTGCTGGACTCGCCCACCTGGTTCGTGAATTCAACTGGAAAAAGAGACGAAAGCCATGGAAAAGTTTTCCCAGAGGGTGAAAGGTCTGTCAGTGCCAGTTGAGGAGAGCGTTAATGCAGTTGAAGGAAAAAAATTGCAGTTTCGTCGAGTTCGCAAAGAGTTAAACGTCACCGCGTCAAGCACGACAAACTTCCACTGTGTCAGGGAAGCGTTCAGCTATAGAGAAACCGAGATAAACGAAGGATGATTTATTAAAATAATCGGTTGACTGGAGCTCAACCTCATTTATAAGTTCAACGTAATGGACTCGATCAAATTCATAAATACCTACTTTGGGTGACGTAAACATTCCGGGAGGCGAACGATGGCTACGTAAAAGTTGGTCCGTTTTTTAGGACTTACAAATTCGATGTATTTTGTACGACTTAATTTGGCTAAATTCGAGAAGATTTGGTAGTGCAGTGCAGCAGTAAATTCGCCGGTTAGTGTAGAGGATAAGATTTTCTTTCTTCTTTATATAAATTGGTTATAATCCAGAGATTGTGCATACTTTGGAAGAGCTCAGATAGAGGATGAGGTTGACTGCCCGAAAGGGATTTGCAGCGAAAAATCAGGTCAGCCTGAGTAGAAAAGTGAGGAGGAAAAGGAGGGGAGCCTCTTTCCGCCGCTTGGCTCGTTGAATTTGCCAAACTCGAAGGATAACGAGGCAGAGAGCGTCTGTGTATGAAAGAATTTTCCGGCTGCGAGAGGCACGCGCTCCCGAGAGTTGCATGTGCTCGGGGTTTCGAGTACGTTACATACTCCCACACAAGAATATTGCCTCTCACGGAAAATCCTCCTCGACTCTCTGAGAAATGGAATTTAGTTTGGAATTTTCTGAGCTGCTAGCGTCATTTAATATTTTTTTTTTCCACCAGCTCGCATGCACACGAGCCAACCACGAAATCTCACACACGTGAGCTGGGTAATATTCGTGGCTAAAAGCGGGGAATTGAAAAAGTTTCGTCTATTTGGTTCATTCGGTTTTTTGTGCTGTGAAAAAAATAAAATGACGTCGAATAAAATGAGAAGGGATGCGAGCGATGCTTTTCGAGTCACGGTCGATCTTAGAAGTATGTAAATGTCCTCAGAAACGTTTTTGGTCCACTAAGCTTTTGCTCGACTCCTGGCTGGTGGGTTACATTTTCAAAGAGATGCATCATGTTTGGTATTCCGAAGGGTACCTGGCAAGCGATTTTCCTGATGGGGGGGTATTGCTGGATCCATCCGGCTCTGACCGATCAAAGACTTTCCCATTAACAGTTAGCCGCAAGCAAACTCATCGTATGCCTTGAAATTTGAAAAAAAAAAATAAAGAAACCAGACGTTACTACAGTTTTCTAAAAAAAAATATAAAAAAACGTTACGTTGGACTTTCGACGAATGCAATAGAAAAACATCGAACCCGGAAAGCTTGAAAAAAGAAACGACAAATAAAAGTAGCGAGTTCGTTCAGTGCACTGCGGGGAGCATTTGAACTCAAGGAGAAAACTCGTTGCTCTTTGTTTTGTGAGTCTTTGCGAGAAAATCGAGACGACCATCTTGACGCTGAGGTTCGTTACCGGCTACCAGGTTTTTTCCTCGGACGCGTTGAGACTTTAGCCAGTTGAAATAAGGAACGTGCGCTAGACGATGATGACGCGCGAGAGGGTGTGAGGCTCAGCGGTAAAAAGTCCGGGCGTCGTAAAGTGAAGCACTGAACGAAACTGCGAATGGCCAGCGCAATACACGAGTCCAGACCTAGCGCCAATCGAACCTTCCAATTCGGCATCCGGATCACGTAGGTCGTCGTGATTTTCAATTAACGGAAGAAGTTCGACCATAGGACACTCCTCACTCTTTCTCGCAGAGTCACTAACTTGTGGCGAGATTATATACAGGTAATATGTCTGTCCTCTTTGCGGATGCTTTTTGGTTGACACGTAGCTCAGGAAGGAACAGAGAAAATCAACAAGCTTGAGTCACATACGGGCCAAACAAGAAATAAGAAAAATTTGAACTTTGTTGGTAATAAAGAAAAAAAAACAAGTGCACACAATCCTTTTTGTATAAAGTAAAATTGTGATGTGTGAATTAGCTGTTAGATTCGCTATGACCTTCGGTTTGCTCCTCAATGTCACAGCGCCGGGTATTAAGGGGTCTACTCTTGTTAGAATTGTTAAAAAATTGAATTGTTTTTATTATATTTTTCAAAAGCATTCATATTTAAAAGTATCATACTAAAATTTTATAAAGATCTGAGCCGCCTAAGTTTACTTTTGAGAGTCGTTTACTGGGCTGTCTGAGCGCGCTAATATGCACCGCCCAGTGCAGTACCTCGTACCTGTCTTTAATTAAACGCGTTTTTCTCAAAATTACGTTTTTGGATGGCTTGGTGATAAAATCTCCGAAACTATTCAACCGATCCTTACCGAAATTTTACCACATGTTCTTTATGACTATAGCTATAGCGCATATCATAAGAATTTTGAAATTTTGAGCGGAGATATTTTTTTTTGCAAAAAACGAAGAAAAATAACGTGCTTTTTCGTAGTTTTTGGAAAAATGTCTGGCATTTTGTGATTTTTGAAAAAAATAAAAATCGTATAATATAACGTTATAGCCGTTTACCTAATGAATCTGAAACTATTTTTATTTTTTTTCTCCGATCAGCCATTCCAGAGATTTTATCAACAACGCACCCCCATTTTTTTCCTGTCTTCTTATTCTCCATTTTTCTGTATGAAAACTGCATAAAATAAATATAAAAAATTTTTGTTGTATATTTCAAGAGTGTATTTTTTAGGCCCAACGCATTTTATATCCATATTTATAATTTATACCGGTCAAAAAAAATCGTGAAAATAGTTTTTTTTGCCCGTCCAATTAGGGTAGACCCCTTAATATGTCGATGAAAACTCAGCAAAAGATTGTTAAAAAATATTGCAAAAAGCCAAGTTTTATTAAAATTCGAGTAAATGATATAAAAAATTCGATAAATAAATGAGGTAATTATGCAGAAGTGGGGCTCCACCTACAATCGGGTTGAATTTTTATATTTATGTTTTTTATGAATATAAAACATGAAAACACGCAATATTGTGGTGGCGCATGACCTTGGGGATCAAGAAAAAAATTTTTTTTCATTTTATTCTTTATACATTGAAAATAAAGTTATTATGCGAAGTACGTTTAATGGTTGATTTGAAGGCTACATGGATGGCAAAGGTTGCGCTCCTTGGCTTGGCTACTCCGGGGATTTTGACCTAAAAATTTCGTCTCCCCGGCGCGAAGCGGGAGACGGAATTTGTGGTCAAAATCCCCGGAGTAGCCCAGCCAAGGAGCGCAACGTTTGCCATCCATGTTACTAGTGAATGGTTGTTTTGAGAACCGTCTTTTTGTATACTTAAGACTGAAATAATCGTCATACGAATGTTGACATATATCGGAATCCGTGTTGCGATTGTAAGTACGAATTTATCAGAATTTCTCATAATTCTATAAATTTGCAAATTATGGGAATTTAAATAATTTTAGCCACCTTCCGCCACCATAAAATACATATTCCCAAGTCATAGTATAGTCCTGAATCCATAGAAAATTATTTGGAGTTGTTTTGGGGTGGAGCCCCACTTCTGCATAATTACCTGAAGCGGATTGACGAACCGAACTCTAAATAAATGAATTCTAAATCCAAGTCAGTAAATGGAATTCGATAAAAATTCTCTGAAAAAGTAATGCGACGCTAACACGTGAAACTCCATCCTCAAATTCCATATTCCCAGAAGCAAACAACTATATTTAGCGTAAAAAAAAATAGCGCGCCAGTGTGTCCCACTTTTTGCTGCAACATGACAGCCCTTATATCTATAATTACGATCTGCGTATTGAATTGATAAATCGTTCGTGCGTTGAAACGAGAAAAATATGCATAAAAATGGTTTGGTCGAAAGAGGAAAAAAATAGCGACGTAACAAGGTCCTCGAAATCTACTTATAGTACACGTATTTGCGGCGGTATTACCTCTTGTCGGGTTTATATATGGAAATTATAATAGCGCGATAATTGATCGTGGCGTGCACAGGGCCACTTTAACGTCCCACACGTTGAACGAGCCAACCTGCAGCTCGAACTGCACCCTGTGTAAATTCGTCATTGCGACTGTACTTCGGCAAACTCGAGAGGTGTGTTGTGTACGAGAAGCCAGCGCAGTTTTATTTCTGTCTCCCTCTCTTTCTCCCGAGCTCTATCTCTTGTTTGAAAGTTGGGGAAGGCGATCGATAGTCTCGCATCAACGAGTTACGAGTTAATTCCGGACTCACATATTGACCGTTGAATTAATCAAGCCTTCCACATAAAAGCGGTCAACGAATGAAGCTAAAATTACATATAAATTAGCACTGCGTTGCTAGCTTCCCGGCCAATTTCCAATGAGAACGATCCTTTTATATATACGCTCGATGAATATATGCTTGTTTATTTTTCTCGAATTTCCGGTATTTGCTGTGACAAGTTTGCAATTGTTTGATCACTCGGTCCATTTCCGGTTTCACAGGAACGAATGATGAGCAAGAGAGAATTGAAAAAAGAGAGAAATTCCTGCTTTGCCCTCGTTCCTCTCTCTCTCTCTCTCTTTCTCTCTCCCTCGCTCTGCTGCTACTGCCGCTGCTTCTGACTTCCCCTCTGGTCCTATTCATGATTTCCGTGTATCCTGGATATGGTACACTCCATTATGTGGCTTTACAAGGCTACATAATACCGTATGCCCAGTGTAATTTTCCTACGTGAGTTGTGCCTGTATTCGTATCACGGGATGCCCCGACGAAACAACTCCGTTCCAAACCAAAATTATTTTTGATTTCAATGTTTTCACTGCGTGTACGGTTACTTCGTATCCCGTAATGAATTCAGTGCTCGCGAACATCAATATTCGTACGTTCGAGTTCATCGGTTCGTTGCCCGCAGTAAAATCGTGATCTTTTTCCCAGAAGCTTCAGTATTGGTTTTGTTTATTCGTTTCGTAATATTGAATTTCATTATTATTCGTTCAATTTCAACAAGTATATTCGAGAATTTTATCCATACGAACTCGGCTTTGGAAAATTTTGATATACATCTCGTTCGTTGTTACTCGCAGCCTAATTAGTTATTGCAGATGTATGGTGAACGAAAATTCTCAAACGTGCGTCCTATGATTTCGTTGACATTCAATAAACTTTTGGTATTCGTGCTATCATACGAAAATGCAGTCACGATAATGCACCAGCATATTATGCAAAGCCTATCGGTATACGGATCGCAACGGAATTCAAAGTATATATAATACAAAACAGGAAAGCAGTGGACAATATTATTTAGCATGGATTCTGTGAACAGCGTTTTGTTTTGATAATTCCGGGCATATTTTCTCGTGCGAACAGTTAGATGGACTTCATTTTCGGTATTAACGCAAAAGCATATTTCGGATGCAAACTGAGAGTTTATTTCATGGACGTGGAATACGCAGCGAGAGAGAAGCCGCTCCAGATATGCAAGACCCGGGGGAACCAGTTGGAATTCCCGGCAAAACGCGCTCGTTATTAAACGCGAAATATAATAGCAGGTAAATTATTTTATTTTAAACCGTGCATGTAGCCTGGGTGCTTCCTCATAACATCGAATGGAATCAAGAGCGGAATTTTCCGCGAAACGAAAATCCTTCCATCGTGTAAATTCGTGGAACGCGTATGAATTTTCATTTTACAAGGCTGCTTTTCAAATGGACCGAACGAATACTCATTTATTTTTCTTCGAAGAATGCGAATATTGCGTTATGACAAGAGAGAGAGAGGGAGATAAAGATAAATTAAGGGCATTAGCTTGCCCTGGAAATTTCCGTGGAATATGCAATAAGCGCTGTAGGACAATTTTCCAAGGATGGAAGTTCTTATCGTAATGTCAATACGAGGTCGGACGATATTGAACATTGTAAAGGAATGCCGAGGAAAATAGTGGAATTAAAAGATGTAGAAAATACGCTCAAAGCTCAAGGGAATGAGGAGAAAACCAATCTCGAGTGCGAAAAGGTTCTTCCAGGGGGCTGCATCGACGACAGCACTGATAAATGTCGACCATGTGAAACGATATGCGTCTGTCTAATGTTAAAATGCTTAGAGGCCGCGGCAAGGGGCGAACAAAAAAGCTGTAAAAGCCTAAAGAGAGGCTGCATAACTTTGGAAAACCAAAAATCTCGAGAGCAACATCTTTCCGACTGGGGCCAGCTCTCCACGTTGGTCCCTCTCTTTCCCTCTTCCGTTTCTCCTTCTCTCGTAAACGAGGAGAGAAATACTCGAAGGAACGGCTGTCCGCCGCAATAAATAAAGAGACAACCACTTATCCGTCTTCGAATATAACTTGGATGCTCTCCAAAAACCGTGACGATCGAACACCCGGCTCCTCTCTCTCTCTCTCTCTCTCTTTCGCTTTCCCTCGGTAAAAGCTTGGAAGAGCGACGTATATGCATCGCGATCCAGAGTGCAAGGCGCGGCATCCTCTTAATCTCGAAACGTGCTTTAATAGCGACAGAAACGAAAGCTACGAATATTAGTTCGAGTCTCACAGGGAATGGGGTGCACGCATGGCCTCGAAAGAAAGTGCATCAGCCAAGAGGTCTTTGAGTCCGGATCTCCGCTAATTGTGAGCCCTGAATAATGCACTTTGACGAAAAGTCGTCACCAATCACGAACGAATGCACAAATCCTCAAAGACTACATTT
The DNA here is from genome assembly GCF_019457755.1 of Venturia canescens. Classification (NCBI taxonomy): domain Eukaryota; kingdom Metazoa; phylum Arthropoda; class Insecta; order Hymenoptera; family Ichneumonidae; genus Venturia; species Venturia canescens. The sequence goes on along the minus strand of NC_057421.1, from coordinate 3,322,837 downwards.
TTCATCAACGAGTTACCTTCGCAGCAGCGCTACACCGTGAAAAAAATCTGTCTAATGCCCGGATATGGATTGTTGGAAAATAAAAACAATGAAGTATGGAGCCGGCTTGAGGATGAAAAAGAAACAAAAATAGGAGCAGAAGCACACATGAAATAAAATAGTTCGAGCGAAACAGCAGACCGTGAACACGGAGTTCTGGCTATTCGCCACGGTCAATAGCCTGCCGGTTTGCCACACAGTTGACATGTGAATCTCTCATCGCCACTCTGTTACCGACCCTCACATGCAGTATATCTAAATATACGAATAACAATTTCGTGTAAACAAAATGGCATCTCTGGTACGATCTAAAGCCCTGAATAACGTCACTTACGCCACTCTGTTTGTTGGATCAATGTACAGCATATTCGTATGCAGATCTACGCTGTATACGGATGTTATCGGACACTATTCTCCGCAACAATGCGTGCGAAATCATGAAAGCGTAAGCTATATATTTGCTGGGGTAAAAATTGTACCGGGGGGCATGGCAATGTTCGCGTGGCTCTGCCATCTGTAACTAACATATATATAGATTTATACGTGTGTATAAACACACGATGTTGATACCCCCATTGTATACTATTTCCTCGATTCACGGCATCGGAATATCTCACTCTCCGTGAAAGAGTTTTCCTACTGCGAAACACGCTAGCGTTCTATTCTCGCGTAATTGCTTGACAAGCCAATTTGTCGTTGACACACTGCATCTCAAATCGGCTGATATTGCTACGCTGGATAAAAACTGTGCGACGTTTCGGAATAGTGGAGGCATGAAAACTCGGTTAGTGGAATATTTTTCTGGTCGACATGACGAAGAGTTGGAGGACGTTCGGCGCTTTGACGCTCTTCGTGATCACCTGGACCAGCAGATTAGAAGAGTTTTGATAAAATCTCACGAGCGGAAACCGAGCCCACGGGACTCGACCCGTTAGAGCAATTACAAACGGTTTTCCGACCATCTCGATACACGATTCGAAAATCTTTGACCAAAGTCGAAATTCCTGGCCTTTGATTCGAGGCTCCATAAAAAGTGAGGCAACTTCGCTCCATTTAATAATTTCTCCAGGGCACTGCGGAGCACGATTGAAAGGTATGATTCGATCGTGCGGGGGGAATAAACGGTAGGAAATTTCGCGATTGCATCAAAGACTCCGGGGTCAACGAGCCTGTCGAAGTGAGCGTGACCGTCCGATATAAATTTCAATGGGAATACATCTGAATATACAAATGCAGGCTAATAAATTCGTCGGTGATTTCGAGCGTGCAATTCAAACAGGCGCGGCATCATGATACCAAAAATTTCGTGACGTTTATACGAGTTCGCGGAAATTCGAGCGAACCTACCGAGCGACTAGGGCCTGCTGCTCCAAACTCGAAAGAGTTTCGATCGATTGAACCTTCGAGACCGGACACTATCTGCTGTATAGAGCAAAAACCGTTCGAGCCAAAAATATGTACCGGTACAACGGAGCTGTACTATTTAACACACTTTCATATATATGTATACACTTTCAATATAAATCTACACATTTATGTATATATAGAAAAGATACTCGAAGCGTATACACTGCTGCCGGATGCATGGAAGATTGATTCCCCACTGGATATCTCGACGCTCGATCGAACACGCTTTTGCAATCGGAATCGAGAGTTTTGTTTGTATACTCTTCGTTTTTCCTCGATATACCCGCCTACAAGGCTTTTCAAATAGGATGTCGAAGATAAAAAAGGAATGAGAAAAAGGTAACAGCTCGGAATTGTATATCGGGCAGAAGGTTAGTTGTCGTAAGCCTGATGGACAATACAGAGAGATTCGACGAGGCACGAGTGTCGCGAGCTTTCATTTTAAATCGTCAACGCTTTCACCAAATGTTGTTGATTGATGGGAAACAAGAAATTTCTTGAACGAAACAACTTTTGGTGGAGGAACAATACGCTCGATCCAGCAAGTTTTCGGGACTGAAACAATCGTCGGCTCTCCAAACGAGGACCCCGAACACGCGCCCGTTTATAAAATTTCAACTGGGCATGAATTACTTGCTGCTAACTACGCCAATATTACGGTTTATCGAGTGCTATTAACGCAATCATTCACGGATCTGTGATACCGATCGCTTTCTCTCGTACTCGGGAAGCTTCCCTCATGAATAGGTAATACACGTCGAGCATAAATGCAGGATCTACGCTGTGTTTTTCATCAAATTATAGGGATTACGATAATTATACATTATACGCAGAAAGTCACTATAGACGCACCCATGATTATATGTATTGAGAGCGAGCTTTACTCGTTTACTCCTCCGATCTCGATGTGTACGGTGCTCACTCGTATGCCTGTGTACATATATAAATTGCAATTTATACTTCGCTGAATACACATTTGTTGAGAGCGGCACGCGCATTCGTCGATCCGAGCGAAAGTGACATAGCGGAGTGTTTAAAAGATGGTATAAAATAAAGAAACTTGTTGATAAATGTTTCATTCTTTCAATTGAGTATTAAGGTATTCCTTTCGCAGGGCCGTATTTTTTGGTGTCGCAAACTAAGGCACTCGAAATTTGGACTGATTCCTAACCTCGGAGAAGTCGCTGTTATTTATGGGAAAAGCTTCTACTTCTGTCATTTTTCCATTTTCTATCGTTGATATCTCTTTTAAACATTCGATAACCCTTTATTTTTATCGTTGCTAAGGATTCCTTACATTTTTTTATATCCGTGAGACAGTTTGTATCAGGAATTTAGAGTTATTCAGTGTACGAATTATTGAATAGAAATGTGGTGATGACGGATTCTCCATAAGCTCCCGTAAAAATTTTACGATTTTTAGCATTTTAATTCTTCATTAAATGATCGATAACCTGACCTGAAATTTCGCCAATCTATTTTGATGCAGTTGTACTTCACTGTAAATTAAAATCAATTTTTTTGTAGGGATTTCGGGTTCGTGAAAGGAATACCTTAATATTATCGATTGGTATACTAACAGTGAAGATGGTCACACTGTCTTTTACTAGTCTAAATATATAGATGAATACAGATATAAAAGAGAAAAAAGGGAACAAACGAAGTAGACGTTTGTTTACTTGGAGACAGTTTTTCTCCGACAAACTGTGAAAAAAGACGTAAAGTTTACGTCATGGAAATATTCAATCGGTTTATCTAATGTCGATATTTTGTGTTATAATTACGACTTTACCCTTAAAATTGTACTTGAGCTGGCCAAAGGACGAGAAGATATTTTAACGTGATGAAATTTACAACTGTGTGATCAAACGATGGAGTGATGGATATGAATTAATGGATCACATTTCGTCCTTCACTTGAATTACAGTGAATCAAGATTTCGTCAGGTAATCTAATAAAAATGAACGTTTCTTTATAATTCACACTTTTATTGGAGTAATTATATTGTATTTGCGTGTGTGATAATCTCTATGCTCTATTCCATTGCTGACTTTTGTTTCTTCTCTAATTCAATAAAGTTCCTCCTCAAAAACTATCATATCGATTACCTCAATTCTATAATTACGTCTCGTCAATAAATTCTCAAATTCTCAAACTGGAGCAAGACACAGTATCATCATCGTCTTCGATTATCATGAGATTTTTCAACTTAATCACTGCATTATAATCAAATTAATGCTTATTGCCTTTCAGAAATCATACATTTTCTTGAACCAAAAGAGGTTCATTTCAACAGACAAGGACAGAGAGGAAGGCACTGAAGAATCAGCACTATGATGTTCGCATATCAAATGAAAAAAGATGTTTGTTGGATGAATTCATCGGAGCTTGTAACAACACCGAAATTCGACGTCCCCTCCAATTTTGCCTAGTTTTCCGAACGTGCTTCTCCCTAATCTTAAGGATTTTCCCGTAGACAAAACACAATTATAGGTTAGCTCTGTAATTAGAAGACTTTGAGAGGGAGAGTTGAGGAGCCTAAGGAAGCAACTCAAAGAAGCGGGTCATCAGGAGCGCATTGAGAGCCTCTGGACTCTGACACACTTGCCTGCAATAAAATTTCACCCTTGGACCGAGGCTCCTTTGGGCTCGGAGCAGGCACGTGCGCTCACGCCGACACTTTTCTCGTCTTCATTGACCGTGACACCGAACGTCATTAGGAGAAAGAAAAATGCCTGGGAGGAGAGAAAGACCAATCAAAGCAGGGTCAAATGACCGAGGTCCATTTTATTTTGCGTGTTCCTCGAGAAAAAATATGTCACTGATTTAAAAAAGTTTTTTCTAGGTCAACGGATCGTAGAGAAGAAATTGAATTTGTTGATTCAACAAAACTTCGATTAATCCAACGTTTGCAGTAAGGAATACTCAGTTGAGTAAAAAAAAGTGTGTTCGAATAACTAATACCTTTCTTCTTGGTTTTCAAAATAGGTTAAAACATGAAGCGGTATAACTTCGAGTGTAAAGCGGTACAAGCGTGCCACACTCGTGATCAGAAGAAAGATTAAGGAGAGGAACCTGAAGACACAGATTAACCGGATTGCGGTGGCGTCTGGTTCTGGTTAATCAGCGGGTGAACTTGGTGTCTTCAGACATTTGAATTCTTTTGATAATCTCAAATTAAAACTATCACTAGTAAGCACCATGCAAACCAAAAATAACGAATAGTCAAAGTAAACACTTAATTGAGATGAGTGCAATTCATGTCAAATGATAAATTGGAAAAGAAATTACAATGGACTAAAGTTTGATTCAATGGTATTTTTTTCGACTGGTTTTGAGAAAACACGCAACATCGAAGACAGAAAAAAACACACATACCGATTCAGTTGATTTCTTAGTTTCCTTGGAAACCAGAAAAGAAAAATTGATCGGAGTGTTACCGACAGTGAATATAAGATTAGTTTGCTGTGAAAAACGTCCACATATATTTCCATCACATAACTATTTTTAAACAAAGTGCTTCAAACAACCAAATTTTTGTTTGTGTTTATGAATTTAATTTAGCTCGTCACGATTTGTTGACCCAACAAAAGTTTTGTTGAATCAGCAAATTCCTTTTCTCATACTAAAGTGATTGCACCTTATAAATACACAGGACAGAGAGAAAACGTTTGTGCTGGAGAGATTTCGAGTTGCAACACGCGGGGCGAGAGGAGGAAAGGAAAGCAGGAAAAAGGGAGAGAATGTAACGCCCCTCATCATATATTCCATGATTTCACACAAAATGTTCTCGTACATGTGACATACAAGAATTTTCAACGAGCATGAACAAGTGCCACACAAACGTAGGCGTTCAAGTACAAACATAAACGTGCATATAGAACGAGTGGCATGTAATTTGAGGACGCGGGTGCACGAATAACCGTTGTAAAACTCTAAATCATTTCTCGCTGGTCCCACGCCCCGGTCAGCTCGTCCCTGATATTACACCCCTTTTATTATATCTGTATGCAAATAGCCAAAGTTTTTTTGCACTCTTTTTGCGCCCCCCAGTCCGCATGCGGCTCCTTCACTCTCGACTACGAATCCCCCGAGCGGTTCCGCGTTGGGCAGCGTTCCACCGAGTGGATGGTCAAGTGCGCTGTCAACCTAAATCCGTCTATTTCTGCGTACACACGATTATTACCGAGACATATTCGCACGCACAGAGACATACGTAGTTACAAATGATTGGCAGTTGGTCCTCTGGAAAGCCATGGAATAACATGGGAGCAAGCAGACTCGACGGAGACACCAAAACTCATCGGAAATTATACTGCGTACAATTCACACGCAAGAGTTCTTCATCCTCCTAAATATATCTGTACTCAGTGGACAGCACGATACAGCAATGTCTAATGGCACAACACAGAGGTGCGAAATTTTGGACAAAGCGTGGTTCAGTCCCATCGAGTCACATACCAAGCCCTCCGGCACCTCGTACTCTCAACCGCTCGAACGTACCGTCCATATCCGGTCAACGAGGAGCTTTAACTTGCAGTAACAAATTGATGCAATCAAGGACGCTCGAGTATCACATTGCTTTCCACGCACATGTGTGCACCCTCCTCGTACACAAATATACAGAAAGTGAGTCAAACGTGACAGGCAAAACGATCGAGGCTGTACAGTTACACTTGCTTTTGAACAGTGTCGATATATGTCCGTATTTATGTTGCTAACGTATGAGGCATTCCATTCGTGTACCTAATTTCCGAGCGTGTAGCGGAGACACGATTTTTTCTGTATTGTACGAACTATCGGCGGAAAGATTCCTAAAAAATTGAAAATCACTTCGAGGTGATTGAAAATTGTATGAGTGTTGGGAAAAATCGATTTTGGAATGACGCTATTCAAGTAACTGCTTAAGGTATTCCTTTCACGAACCCGAATATTCTACAAATGCGATTGATTTTAAATTACAGTAAAGGAAAAGTGCATGCGAATAGAGTGGCGAAATTTCAGGTCAGGTTACCGAACATTTAATGAGGAATTGAAACTTGAAAAATCGTAAAATTTGTACGGGAATTTGATGGAGATTCCATCATCATCACATTTCTATTCAATAATTCATATACTAAATGTTTCTAAATTCTTGATACAAACTATGGTAGAAAAAATATAAGGAAACCATAGCAACGATAAAAATAAACGGTTACCGAATGCTTAAAAGAGATGTTAACGATAAAAGTTGGAAAAATGGCAGAAGCAGAAGCTTTTCCTATATAACCGCGACTTCGAGAGGTTAAGAATCAGTCCAAAATTCGAGTGCCTCAATTTGCGCCACCAAAAATACGGTCATGCCAAAGGAATACCTTAAAGCAATCTTTTTATCGAATTTCCCCGAACTTTTCCGAACTCAAAAAATGACTCTGTTCCCGTTAAATATTCTCAACCGATTTTTAAGGTTTTCTTCAAATTTTTAAAAAGGACGAGGTTTTTCAATTTTTTTCCAATGAACACTGTACAGTTGTACAAAAATCAGGGTCTCTGAGACCCGATGGAATTGTATTTGCAAAAATAAATCGAGTTGGCCGAGATCAGGGAAAATGTTGGTCGAATCGGCGTGAAAGGCCTCATAGTTCGGCATACTGAGTCCGCCAGTTCAACCGGATCGCGTACCCGGTAGAATCGTCAACAATACGAGAAGCGTGGTGCATCAACCACGAATGCCTGCTTGACATTTACGTAGAAAATTTGCGCTCATGATAAGCTAATGAAAGAAAGCGAATGTGTGTGGAGACTCTCGGGTTGTGAAGAAGCTTGGACTCGTGGGGCCGGAAGCTAGAAAAAGTGTTGAAGTATGTAAATTATTGTCGATATTTTGCTGTGACAAGGCTGATAAAAAAGTTAGCGAAGCGATCTTCGCCGGACCATGGCTGGTTGGAAAGATGCAACGAGTCAGAAAAAACCGGTAAACGTTTGCGTTGTTCTCAGCACGGGTTTTGATCGGGGTGAATCTCTGCAGGTTTTTTGACCTCCGAGTTCTCTCGACCGCTTGTTGATTATATTCTTTGCATAGGATGAGAAAAAGAGGGTTGAGTGTGCTGGTGGAAAAAAGAAATGTGAAAACATTGTAGATCGAAACAGGGTTTGCGGTGGTCTGTCCTCCCTGTAGAGCGTTTAGAATCCGTAAATGTCGGGACCGCGAGAGCCTCAAAGCGTTAAAACAACAGGCGTATATGTACGTGACACAAAGAAAGCTTCCACTGAACGGACCTCCGTGCTGCTCGCACGCTCTTTCGTTTCTCTCTCTTTTTGTCCCGCTCTCTCTCTCTCTCTCTCTCTCATATCCGCGTGTATCTTGCACGGAGAGAATCCTGCGATCACTCCCTCTGTTTTTTCACCGGAGATCCTCTTTTTTTAGCCTCTCTTTCGTCTTTTTATTCGGTTCGCATCGCTTTCAAAGTTTTTGCCCGTCGTTGGTCTCTGTGCCCGCCTTACGAGATGACGAGCCCCCCTCGCTTCCGCCGCTCCTCGCGAGGTGTCGCTTTTTTCTTCCCCTTTTCTTTCCTTTTTATCCTTCTCCATACATATTCACGTGTATAGAGAGGCCTGTAACTGGATATAGCTCGTGTATAAACCCCGAGGATTCACTCGGCGTAATGGAGTCCCCGTGTTATTTCAAGATGCCGAGGCTTTTGCGCTCGCTCATCCTCCGCATCTCCACCTCGTCCGCTTCCATGACAGAACTTCTGCAGCGTCAACAGATTTTCACCGGATTTCACGTCACCGGCAAAAAGCGTTTGACCGAATTTCACCTCGGCCAAAATATCCCCTAATTTTGTTAACGAACACCCGAAAGAATTCGTCTTCCCACGTCTTTCGGCCTCATTCATTCTCGTGAAAAATGACGCCCGAAGAAACGTTTTCCCCTCAGTTTTCGCTCGCAACGATAACCCCCGACTCCGCTCCCCTGCTCCGCCAAGACTCTTAATTACCGTCAAGGGGTTTCAAAGGGTCTCGAGGTTTTAAGTACGTACTCACAACTCCGTACGTACAGGTGAGTTGTGCGGTGCCGTAACTCTCTCTCTCTCTCTCTCCTGCTCTCCAGAACTTTTGGTCCTCCATATCTGCTGCTCGCCGTCGTCTTTCCCCGCTCCGGCTCACACTTTCATCCGATTTTCCCGCGCGAGATGAATTTGCCAAAGTTCATTAGCACGTTTTAGTGATTTTGGGTGTGCGCTACACGGCCTGTGTCTGAGGCTAGAATCCCTTTGGGAAACCATCGGATGTAATCTTCCCCGGAAGATAGCAGCGGAGGAACCTGCGAGACAAAAGTTATTAAGTTTCGGCATATGATGGAGAACGTATAGGAGAGAGTGTGCTATGACAAGGGCAATAACGCTTTCGGAAAATGCACGTGTCAACTTAACGCTCATTTGTTCAGAGACTGCGGAGAGTAGCGTTCAACGTGTTCCGCATATGTCAAAAGCCTTTCTGTACCGGTGCAAACACTGTTTTGTTTCCTAAATCATAAAACGAATCTCGGAGCAGAGTTAAATTGAGTCGGTTTGGAATAACGAGTATTTGTAGAAACGTTAAATGATAAGATAAGCTCACACTGTATGATGAGTCTATAAGCACAGCTCCGGCTCCAGGTCTCTTGGCTAACGATACGAAACTGGAATATCCAGTGTGCCTGTAATGCAATCCACTCCTGGCACGGGGCGAGGAGGGAAAGAGGTGAGAGATGAGTAGTTTTTGCTCTCGCGCCAACCAAACTTTTCTATAGCCTGCTATAAACAACCTCTATTAATTTTCCTCCACTTCCTGTATCTCCGTACGGCTCCGCGTGGCTCTCCTCGTCTGGTTGACATGACAATCATAAATGCCGAGCAACGATCGATTAAATGAGAAAACTCGAAAAATCACTCGAGCGAAGTTCAGAGCGTTCAACATTTCGAGTAGTAGTATAATTTATGTGAAATACATACTGGTTTTTTATTTTTTACTTTTTGAGCCGAAGCATTTTATGGGATCATTATTTACTATCGAGGTACGAGGGGTGGATTTTACTACTTTTATTATTATCATTCCACGATGCCGCTGCATGACTCGCGGCGATATTTCTTTTATTTTATTTTTTCATTTATATTTTTTACTGTGCACAGCTGTAAAATGAACTCTTTCCTGGTAAAGGGAAGATCCCCATGGAGATTTTCATGCGGTGTAACGTATCTGGAATTTCTCAGAGGTGATGAACCAGAAAGGAAAAGAGGGTCTGGTTATTTGGAATAGGGGCTAGTACCTTCGCTTTTGAAATTATTTTAAGAATATCCCAATATTTTTTTCTCCTTTCCTGAGCTTTGACTTCCCTGTGCAGTCTCTCGTCGGAAGCTCCATGACGTACCACAGAGGGAGCTTGTCTCCTCACTCGTAAATATAGCCATATAACGACGGGATGGTTTTTCAGCTCTCGTAGAAACGTGCAGTTTCAACAGACGTGAAACGCACATTCAATTTCTTTTCATTTGTCATTATTCTACGGGGCGATGGAATTTTTTTCGTTTACGTACGGACAGCAAGTTCGTGTTCGAACCAGTTCGAAAATTTCGACATTAAGATAGTTCGTGCACGAAACGATTTTCTTAAGAAAGTCGTGAAATTTACACAGAGTTTAATTGGATAGTCGACTGATACGCATATCAAATTTTAGGGTTCGGCTTATTGGTTATTGAGATAAACGTTCTTAAATATGAAGAAAGATAGGGTTGTAGGGACTAAGCGTAAAAAATTGTTTTTCTTTTCATGTAACAAACGAACGCTTCTTACGAAGTTTATAAAAAAGTACTCAATAACAATGAAGAATGTAATGAAAGTTTGGGAAAAAATTCGAGACAATTGTCTTACTAGTAATAAAGATATGTTACGTTAAAGATTAAACGAAATTGGTAATGAGCACGCGTAGAACGTCATACATGCTTATTTCGGCATTTTGTTTCTTCTTGATTTGGGCCATTCCTGTCATAGCCCTCTGTCTTTTTATTAATACTTATTTCTTGATGTGTTTTCGCTTTGCACTCTCTAAAACAATTTTTTATATAAAAAGCTATGGTATTTTAGCAAGGGACGAATGAAATTTCGGGTACAGTCAGTGATGGATCTCCGATTAATTAATAGCTTGAAATTTCATTCGTCAAAAGATAAGTTGAAAAAATTTATTTACAATTTCGAATTAATAACTCTGGCGTTAATTTAAAGTGTTTATATCTTTAATTAGGAAGTAAAAGTGACCCAATTTAGATACCCATAAAATACGATCCTTCGGGCATGATCTACCTTAAATAAACCGACTTCAATTTTCGATATTAAAATCTCTCCCTGCACCCCCGTACAATCGATATCACTCTCCATACAAATGGATTGGACGCTTCTCGCCCCCCCACAATGATTTTTATTAACCAGATGCTGTCCTCCAGCTTCCATGTTCGTCAGTTCTCTCCGATCTTCCATTATCGAAAAATGTACATACTTATAGACGGAAGTAGAATGTTGGAGGTAAAAAACTCAATGTATAATTAAACAGAATATCAGAAACACGAGTCCGAGATAATCGTGCGCTCAACGTGCTTTTTCCATCGACCTGTGTACTTTTTTTGTCCATGCCACGAACGAAGCATCCAATTCACTTTGAGCGAATATTATGATGTCCTTTCACGCTGTATTTATCGATAAATCCGTGAAAGCTTACTCGCTCGTTTGGAAACTCATGCACATAAAGTAGAATATGAGAGAAAAGCATGAGAGATCATGTTCCGAGTGGAGGGAAGTTTGTACGTGGAGAGTCGAACGATCAATCATTCTCTCGATGGACAGAACGTCTCTGTGCAAACGTACTTGCTCGTGCAGCATCAACGGGCAGCGTCTAACCAATAAAAGTTCCAGCAGCGGAGTCGCATCTTTCTCGCATGGCTGTCTGGTGAACATACTGCGTATACGATTTCTCTTCACGTCCCAGTGGTAAACTGAGCTTCTTGCTTGAAACCCTCGATACTACGCGCTGCGAAGAAGTCGAGCCAAAATGATCGATGCTTTTTTCGATTCGATTCGCAGCCAACGGAGATGCAATTCGGTATGCAAAGATCAAGTGAAACGAGCAGCGTGCGCGACACGGATTATTATTCATGTTGCACCCAAGAAGTAATTTACATATGAAAAAATCTGGATTCCCATCGATCCTGGGATTAAATATAACAAAAATGTTTCCTTATTTTGCTTCTCACGTTTGCAGTTTTCTATATCCAATTTCTCGGAAAGATCAATCGATCTTTTCACCCGCGGAGAATTCATTTCCATTCACTCGAAAATGGGAAACGTCAAAAAAGTCGTAGATCAGAATCTCGATCGTCAGTACTTGCTTTCTACTTTGTTCGTAGCTCCATAAACGACAAGCCATTTTAGAGTGATTCAAAGCCATGTCGTACAAGCTCTAATCGAAAATAGCTCGTGCACGTTTAGAAAACATTCTCGCTTCGATCGATAATCATTTACTGCTTGCTCAGATATGAGCTAAAAATTGTCGCATCGATGAGCACGGAGATGCTGAATTTATGCACAAGTTCGATCGATCCAAATTCCAGACCGAGCGCTCAGTAGATTCTCGACACAAACATGATTGCGTCCCTGAGGAGAGTGCATTTGAGCGAATCGAAGCACGTAGCGTCATATACTCGAATACGGGGCACAAGTACATCGCAAGTGGTATACGATCGCACATATAGATGGTCCATCACGCACTGGCGCGCCCGGGGATCGCGGGCTAACGAGGCGACCGGCGTTAATCTCGAAGATTACAGCGATCGCGGCGTGATCTGCTCTCGCAGTGGAAATCTCCGAGTCTCATCGAACCGGATCGCCTCGTCGTTAATTACATTCGATGGAGCCACGCCGCGCGGCCAGGCAAACTTTCCGCGATCGGAGCTCGCTAATCGTCAACGGCATCTAAGGTACCTTACTAGAGAAACGCGGTGACACCGATCAGATGTTGATACTAATGAAGCGTCATCGAATTATGAAAATAACTTCAGCAGCATTATAAAAACACCTTTTGCAGACGTTTGTTGACGAGTTTCAGTCGCGAAGTTTCACCGACCCCGATGGAAGCTGCATTTTCTTGATATATCAGCGGCTTCATCTTCACACTGAGAACAAAAACGTTCACTGTTCAATTTTTTGAGGGCTGCGTTGAAACAAAGTACGAGACACGTGTTCAGTTTTTATTTTGCTGTTTGGCACGCACTTTTCTGTTCTAGATGCATCTTCTAAATTTCGGATACAGTTTCTTACTTGTACAGTGCACATGTGTTTCTTATCATATCTCCAACGGAAGTGTAGAATTCCAGCAAGAGGATTTCACGATGCAAGCTGCGCTATAGCAGTGATACCAACTCAATAGAAAATTAGTCCAATACCAACATTCTCGATCGAAAATAATTTCGCTCGTCACTCAAAATATTTCAATTCATCAAAGAAAATTGCTGGATCTGCCACACTGTCCTGCAGCGCACGCATTTAGTTTAATAAACAAATTTTTGTTCCGAAGGCACTCAATTCAAAGTGACACGATTTTTATTTTCTCTGCACAAAAATCCAAAGTCCACCTTCGATCTATTTTTTTCAATATGAATTTCCCAGAACTCCTCGAGTTCCCTCGATTCTGTATATTCCGAGCCACGACCAAAGAAACGGAATGTCACGCAAGCCTGGTCATGGAATCCGGCACAAAAAATTACAGCACCAATTAGTGACGCTGTACCTTCAATCGATGTCCCAGTCCGGCGCTAGTTTGCATTTGTATTTAAGGAAGTTGAGGCCGTACAGACATTTTTTTTACCCAAAAGTTATGACCTGTACTTTTCAAAAGTTAGGCCAACTTACAGTTTGGCAATGTTGCATACACTTTAAAGAAGAGTCGGGGAAAAAAAGACGAAAAACTAATGAGACCTCAGTCGAAAACACGGACGATCCTAGCCTCAAAAAACGGCACGGGAAACAGATTATTATTAATACAATCTCAGCAAATCTCCGAATAAATCTGAAAAAAATTGACATTATTCAGCAAGCCTTGCTCATGTTGCCCAACAAATTTCATATGTTCAGCATTATTTTTAACGGAATGTGTCTTGACTTCCATAAGATTACATATTATTTGGCCCAAATTGTTATTGATTGTTCTCAGCAACGACGCTCCTAAACTGTCTGAAAATTTAACTGATTTTTTTTTACACTTCACTTTGTAAGATGCAATCGGTTCAAAAGCGACGACATCATTTTCTTTCTAATGCCTCAACTTCCTTAAGTGGAATTCGGTCGTTATTGATTGGATTGCGAGGAGTAAATTCGACCACGTTGATGGCGTTCCTGGGCCACGATCCTGGCGGCTGTCGCTATGTCATTTATTCCGTGCGGTATATCCGGCGTGGGCACCTTCCCCGGAAGCAGATGAATGTCCTGTTAATGGTTTTGGTAATACCGGAAAAAATACACACTGGTATTATTCATGGAGGGGATGGCAGGCACAATAACAATGAGGAGCGATACGTAACGAGCGTGAATTCGTGAAGATCCGTGGCTGCGACAAATGAGGCAAATTTTCGATAGTGGGGGGCACTGCACGTTCTGCTGCTCCCCATCGCTTTACAACGGTGATAACCAGTGTCCGATTCACTGCCCCACGAGAGTTAGCACGGCCGGAGGAGTCGCAGGATACAACGATATAATGAGGGAGGAAAATGGCCGGAGACAGAGACGCAGAAGGTCCATGGGCCACGACGGAAAGTTCCGAAGATGCACGTGCTGGTAGAGGAAGAGTGCGAGACAAGTTCGAGTCTCGCGCGACGTGCGATTCCTCGTGTGTCGACATCTATACGGAGTTCTACGTCTACGTAATTCTCTGGCGATTTTATACCGGGTTAGGACGTCGGACGAGAAAAGAATGGATAAAATAAGAGGAAAAGGTCAGAGACTTGGAGGAAATTTACGAGGCACCCGTGTAAGGAACGATTCTTCGAAGGGCTCGTGCAGTGTTCTGCTCTATTCACGTGTGTATTTACATGCGGATTTTGCATGCAAAATATATGGAAATCCTGAAAACTGCGGTGCCCTCAACCTCGAGATACTTCGGACCTATAAGTTATTGTTACTTCGCAACTTGAGTCCACATCCAAAGCGTGAGGGAATCCGAAAACTGTTGGATGCTGGACAAGGAGCCAACAAAGTCTCTCGTTCTCTAATACACTTCCGTATTTCATATCGTTTTCATCAACGAAAATGGCAGAATGCTCGTCATTTTGCTCGCGAAATCCCAAGGATCACCATCCACTGGTGAACAACACTGGACCGGTCCTCGCTCGTTTGGACATGAGGAAAACAACGTTTTGGTATTTTCATAACAGTTGATGCTCTCATGTGTAACTGGACAGTCATATAACGTTTGTGGGACAAAGTGCTGGGTCGCACTCCACTTTGTGATCGTAAAGTATACGGAAGCTTCGCTCCGACACGAGAAAACATTTTCTTCCATGCAACCGAAATTCATCTTCGCATGCGGTGCACTGAAGTTTTAGGGTCCTCTTTCGAAATGACGGAATTTTGTGGTTCACCATTTTCGCGACGATCAATTCAGCACTTTTGGAACTTTGACCCTGCAACAAGGTTTATACTCTTTCGAAAAATACGAAAAACAAATCATTTTGGAAGTGCTCGAAGGCTCTCTGGATTTCTAGTAAATTTATTTATTTGCTGATCAAATTCGGCTCTGAAAAAAATCGATTTTTATATACTTGTCGGTTGCTTCGAAAACTCCTAAAGTTTTTGGAATAAATTCAAGCGATTCAGCACCCGCAGTCATGAGTATACCGTCGATTTCCAGCGAAATTAGGTTGGAATAAATCATCGAAGGTTTGAAGTGCAACAGTTCTGGTTTCTTTCTCAAAATCGACTCCACTGACATTGCCACATAACTCGAAAGCGCATACGAAAGTAATATCGAACGTTCGTGGCCTCGTTTGGGTGACTAATTGCCAGAATAATATGTCAAATCAAATGGAACCACTAAGCACTGTGCCTCGAAAAAAGGATGCTGTGAGCAGAAATGAAGAAAATTTTTTCAAAGTGAACTTTCGGCCTGCAAAAATATGCATCAATAATAACGCAGAACTCATCTAACGCGAGAATATATTCTCGCGTGTACCAGGCGAGGAAGATGAGTCGGGATGGTGTCGGCGGTAGAATGAAATTGCAAGCCGGAGCATCAATCCAAGAATATTGCAACCGTGGCAAACTGCAGCGTGTATCGTAGTTGCTCTCCTGTCGGTGCTTTTGCTCGTTCATATTGCTCGATCGAGTTGAAGGCGGGGGAAAAAGGGATTCTCTTGTGGAGTACTTCGATAATTCGTGCCCCTTGGCTTGAATTCATTATCTTCTATCGCGTACATTCTCTCTTCGCCACTCGCGACGGACGCTCCATTCGTTTGACGCTTTTCTCGTTTCTCTCTCACTCTTCCTTGATCCAGTATGGATTGATCTCGATGAGGGAGATTGAGAAGAGCGTGCGAGAGAGAAAAATAGAGAGAACGCGAATAAGAGCACTCGGCGATGAGCATACATTCAATTATTCATAGCTCAGTATATTCACATTACCGTCAATCATTACTCGATCAATTGATTTTACGATAAACGTTTATACGCATATATTTATACTGCGCGATATAGAGAACGAGATAATATATAGATATGGAGAGATAGTGTGAAATCTCGACGTTTCAAGTGATATATTATTATTGTATCGTCATACGAATATAAACATGGCTGAGTTTATCATTATAATAAAGCCGTCAACGAGGATGATGCAAGTGAGAAGAAGATCGGAGCTTCATATCGAGGGAATGCGACGAGTAAGATAGACTCCATGTGGCTGAAGTGGAGACACACACCGAGAGCATCACGCAGAGCTCTCTTGGCGGAGCAAGTCTCCAGACCCGAGCGGAGAAACCCTTTGAAAAATCTCGTGTTGGCGCTCTCATACCGCGCACTCCAGATTCTCTTTTTTCTCTCACTTTATCTCTCCCTCTCACTCTCTCCTTTCTCCTGGTCTCTGAGTCTTGTTTTCTCCTATCCTTATATCCATGTATGCACATGTGAGAAATACCCTAGAAATAAAGAAGCCGTGCAACGACGAGTGGATTCAAAAACGTGTGAGAGCAAACACAGATAAAGTTAGAATTTCCAAAGAGATGAAGATGTGAAAGAATTACAGGAATGAAACGATCAAGGTTGTTCTTTCGTTGAAAAAAAAAAAAAAAAAAAAAACAATCTAAAATTGCAATATTGACGTTTAAGTATCGGTGGAGTCATCAAATCTCGAAATTTTGAGTTGAGATACGCGGCGCAGTGCGTTCGTTAGTTGATACTTTTTTTTTTAATAAATAATGAAAAAAAGGTACAATCAAAACAGATACAAATAAATTTGGTTGAGAGATGAGACCAAGCTAGTCTTTTATGTAATGAGAAAATGTGTGGCGGAGCGTAAGATTTTGCAGCATCCGTGTTATCCTGCTTTTCGCATCGTTGCGTAGATCAAGTATGAAACGCGAAAACTAATAAGAAAAGTAATGGAGGAAAAGATGGAGGCAGAGGAAACGAGAGAAAGAGATAAAAAATTTTTGCTCGAGACCTCTGAGCTTCTCGGCTTCAAATCTCACGCACAGTCTGTCTCGTGTACGCTTCATTATTATTTCAGTGCCGGGAAGCCTTGGATCAACAAAATTGAGAGAGAGAGAGAGAAAGTGAGCTTTGCTAACTAGGGGAATCGAGCTCGAGGTGTGGAATTTCTTTTGATGCCGTTAATAGAATTTTCATATCGAGCACTCGACATGACGTGCTTATCCATCTCCCATGTTTCTCTGCCTAGCTGCCACCTGTGCCGGACGTCGAGACACCCACACTTTCATCTCTTTCCGTTCCTGACTACAGGGAATGCTCCGGCGGGATTGAATTTAAAAAACATGAAAAACGCGTGAAATCGATCATGATGCGAACCCGTCCTCTAATTAAGGGCGGGGTAACGTCTATTTGGTGGAAAGAATGCTCAACTTTAAGATTTTTTTTATACGTTACAGGTAAATTAATTTTATTAATCGTAACATCATAATGTAATATAATATCTTCTGAATTTTTAAAACCTTAATATCAATAATTAACTTGATGGTAGCAAATCTTGAGAGGCACTTCGGAAAAAAGTTGTCCATCGGTGAACAGTATAAATCGAAATCTTCTGGACCGATCCTTTCGAAATTTAGCATGATACTTCTTTACACAATTGACCAGGCATTTACAAGAGGATTTTTTTTTTTATTTTTTGCATTTTTTGTGACACTTAGAAATAAAAACACTGATTTTCGCCTTAAAAATGAGCCTCTTTGTTATTATAAAATTAATAATTATGAAAAATTGGAAAACAGTTCTCGTAGATACCTGGTCAATTGTGTACGGAAGTACCATGTCAAATTTCAAATGTCGGTCGAGAGTAGATTTCGATTTACACTGTTCACGACTGTTTTCCAAACTGCTTTCGTCACCATCGAGTTGATTATTGATATTCGAGTTTTAAAAATTCAGGAAATCTTGTATTGTATTATAATGTCACAATCAATAAAATAGATTTGTATTATCTGTAGCGTCTAAAAAAATACTTAAAATTTTTCTCATCAAATTGACGTTACCCTGCCCTTAAATAAAATTAAATAAATAAATAAAATTAATTAACTCTCCAGCATTTTAATATTACTAAAAAAAACTATGAAATCCACTGTCAAATGTCACGAAGATACAAAAAGTTTTCGTTCCAAAAGCGTATTCGAAAGGAATAGTAATCAATCCATCGTCAAACGTTGAGAAAAAAAGGTTTCCCCTTGAAGAGAAAATTTGAAAGGAATAGTAATTAATGGACGGCAATATTGAATTGTAATCAAGGGTTGCTGGATGCATGATATTTCACGAAGCCAGTAAAATAATTTCATGGAGCTTCATATGATGTACGAAACAAGTTGAACAACCCTCGGTAATTCTACGGATGGGATATCAGGAGGAAGTTAATTATACTGATGATTATATATGCGTCAAGCATGCTGAGAGGCTGCTCGACGCATTAGTGAGATCGTTCGCTCTCTTTCCTCTCGCTCTTTTTCTTCTTATGCCTGATGATGATGTCGTGCTTCATGCTGGCTGAGATCTTCCCAGCGAATCAGTCGTTGAAACATTTCTCCGTGAGCTTAGCTAGCAGCCCGGCAACGTTCATGCTTTTCTCGTCAACCACGACGTCCTCGTTGCTATATTAAAAAAAACACACACACACGCACACAAAAATCACGATAAAAAAGATCACCTCGTTACTTTCTACCATTAGTAGAGCTTCGAAAAATCTTGGGACCTGTTTGCATTCCCACATACGGTGAGAATCCGTTATTGAAAAAAAATCCTCTAACAGGATTTTTTTCTTCCGTTATTTCAGCGAACATTTAACATGTCAGCACGAACGATAATCGCACGAAAAGGGATGTCTCTAAATAACGAGGGCTCACACTTCTTTCTATTCCTGTTTGTTTTTAAATCATTTGCGTCGACAAAGTAACGAGTTTATGAAAGTTTCATTTGCCAGCATTAAATTTTTTTTTTTTGAGAAAAAAAAAACAAATAATATATCGAACAACTTTTAAACCAAAATTTTACGCAAACAAGAGCGCCGAACCGATATAAAAGTGAGTTGGATGTCAAAAGATTTCGAATTTGTTCAGTGACGAGAGTTCATCTGTTTTTGTTTGCATTGGTATCGTGAAAAAAGTTGAGACCTCGCCGCAGGTCATTTTTGGAATAAAGATCGATTTCGTCCCTCTTCTTTTCCATTTAGCTACCGAGAACCGCGAGCATTGAGTATCAATAAGAATGGAGGTAAGAAAAATTGATGTAAAACAAAGCATCGATAAACAGAGGTTGTAGAATGTGCGGCATACCACAACCTTGAAGTTGGAAAAAAACGAGTGGCTGGGATCATTAAACAATCGGGGGGGCCTAAATCAACAAGCCGCCAAAAAGTATATGAAAAAAATCCAGTAAAAACAAGGGTAAAACACGAAGAAAATTTGTGGCCACCCACGCTCTCTATGCGAGGGTTCATAACCTTTTTTTCTCGGGACCCACGGTGGTCTGATTTCAAAACATGAATCCTACATTCGATCTTCCTGGATACACCTTCGAAGCTGTTTCCTGCTTCGAATAACTGACAATTTCCAGTTGTCTCGAGTCCGTTGCCACGACATTGAAATTCGTAACTGAACTATATTTCGTTTCGTAGTACGTTGATCCTGATTATTCTGACTCGGTGCATTTTAATTTCCTGATAACAAGGACAAATTTGAGCACGAATATTTCTACTTTGATCGACGCTAATAACGCACCGATGACGTAATCCTTCGATAAAGTGAAAAATAAAAAAATCTTCAGTCGCTAGAGTCAAAATCAATCAATCAGTCGAGGAGGCGAGCATAAAAAACCAAATTAGAAACTCGTCGACGGTGGTACCGAGGAATCTTTTCGCCGGAAGAAAATCCGTAGTACAATCATCGGATGAAATTGATGAACGGCAAATATGTCGAGGAATATACATGAAATAGCCGGAAACTCAATACCGCACTGGAGATTCCATACACTCGATATTGAAAGGAAAAATTGTGTGGCTGTCGACATTGCAGTGTTCACGTTCAACTGCTGTCTTGGGCTTCGTTGTCGTGATGCTGGATCTTGGGGCAATGCGCGGAATCAATTACGCGAAGCCGTGAGCATGAGACTTGAGCCAGTCAATCAATCACGCGAGCGAGATGAATTGATACAGTGAGAACAGTCAGGGAGATAGAGGAAGAGGGAAAGAGAGAGAGAGAGAGCAGCGAAACGTCGCGTACACGTGAAATGGCCGGCGCGTACGGTCGTTAAGTAATGTTCGTGATTGATTGGCCAGCTTCGGGTGTAGGAAATCTCCCCCCACCCCTCTCTCTCTCTCTCTCTCTCTCTCTCTCTCTCTCTCTCTGTTTCATGGCGCTTAGAATCGATCTCCAGACCTTGTGTAATTATTGATTCCAAGTCCCAAGACGTCCTTTTGCCATCCCTAGTCGATCGATGTTCCAGCGATCTCTCTCGTTTTTCCTCGACGTCTGCCGTTCTTTCTTCTTCCTCATATCCCTATACGCACTCATACAAGTACCCTTGACCACATAAAATGATAGTTGTCTAGCAATAGCAGACTGTCAGAAAAAAGAGCATCAATTCCAACGCTTCGCAGTTACGTCTTTCATCATGAACTGTCGATAGTCCATTAAACCCCTCGTCATAGATATACAATTATCAGAACTCATTCCCTTTTCATCTCCTGGCTCAGCTTCCAAACCCATCGAGATGGGACGAACAAAAAATCTGATATTTTCGATGGCATCATCCAGAGCAAATATTTCGAGATGTACGATTGTAGGTCGTTGCTAATAAGTGCGGCAGGTCATTATTAAACTGTGTTTAAGAGTTCTCGTGCACTCAAAAGAGGAAGTAGATTTAATAATGCTTTTTATCGAACCAACAATTCGTGGGGGGAAAAATCAAATTTTATAATTCAACAAGGTTCAGGAAAATTTGACAATTTGAGAAACTCAAACCCTGCATTCGATGATTTAGATGATCATTTTACATTATAAATATTATTTAATTCGGTACGAATTGTAGATCGAACAAGAATTCCCGTTGAATCAACGATGTTTTCAATGTTGTGTAACAAAATTTTCACTAGTTGCATCACCAATAAATATTTTCGTTCAGAACGTTGCGACGACAGCTGTTGAGAACGTAGAGAAAAGGAGGCAAGTAATTTAACGTAAGCTAAAAGTAAACACGAATGAAAAAACGAAGAAAAAGCAAAATTGTAGACAGCACCGAGAAGAAATCCGGTCTAAAATTGTTACGGCGCATCGATACGGCTAACAACTCACTTTCGAAATTGTACTTATTTTTGAAAGTTTATCCGAAACGGAAGTTCGGAGCCGGGAGTGTTTTATATCTGACGTTGTTTAAAAGTGGAAAGTTGGAAGATATCGATAAATCGTTTAGTTACGTTGAATCATCGAGTTGGAAAGTGTACGAAGGGTGGGAGCTTCGTAAGCGACGTTACATCCGTTCCCACTGGCACCAATCCTTATTTCTTTGTACTCGGAGGCCATTAGCCAACGTCTGGTTTTCCAGTTTCGCGATTTTTACCGACGCGTCTCGAGGTCCGCGTCTGTTCACGAGTGTTATTTAAAATTTTTTTCCGCATATATTTGATAAGCAGAGTCACGTTGGAGCAGCCCTGGGCAAAAAGTTCATACAGTGATTTAAATACGTCGTATATGTATAGAGGATACGCGTAACGTGTAAAAGTACGTTTGGAGCACGAAACGTGTCGCCGTGGGGCGAGAGTTCTCTCTCGTTGTGTTA
Source organism: Venturia canescens (assembly GCF_019457755.1). Taxonomy (NCBI): domain Eukaryota; kingdom Metazoa; phylum Arthropoda; class Insecta; order Hymenoptera; family Ichneumonidae; genus Venturia; species Venturia canescens. The sequence continues at coordinate 3,300,841 of NC_057421.1, read as the reverse complement.
CACCAGTGCGCCCTCGGCACAGCTCTCATCATTTTAATATGCATCGGTTTTACGCCAGCGATTTCTTGGCACGCGAAAACTCTACAGGGCGTTAACGCACGGACAGTCGGTTTCCATATTTATTTGATTTTATTTTTTCGTCACGAAGAATCGGGACTGTTGATACACCGTGTAATTCGAGACTCGCGCAGCAGCGAATTCGCTTGATACGTGTCTGCGTGCATGGGTCTGTTTAACCGCGTAAAATTCGTGGGCTCATAGATCGCCAAGTTCTCGATGAAGGTGCTGAAAAATGACTTTAATATCATTTCCATTCTCACTCAAATGCTGTTTGTCTAAAGTTTTATCTCTCATTTTTCGTGAATTCTGTTGTGTTTAGCTTTTCTTATTGGCGCACAGTCGAGAAAATACTGTCTACATGGCTCGAGTGTGCCCAGGCATGGGCGAAAAGACAAATGTGCGCTATTCGAGCAAAGAATGCTCCCGGCCAGAAAGAATGACTGCGTGGTACACGCCTAGACTAGATAGATGTATAATAATACTCCACGTTATCCGTGGCATCCTCTGCTCCACGTATCTGATGTTCCTATCAAATATATATACATATATGCTCAGCTATATCTAAAAGCTTGGCTTTCTCCACGACAGCCGCAGAGAGATCGTACAATCTCGCTATGGAAAAGTTCGCGGTTGGATTGTAAAAAAAAGTATATTAAAAAAGGTAAAAGAAAAAGATAAAAAGGATGATGCGGGCACAGCTACAGTGCCGTATACAAATGTGTATTCGTATAACGTCCCATGCAGCTGGTAGTGCGCGTACAAACGTTACAAATGGGCAATAAGCAGATTGGATTCACCTAGCGCCAAGCTTCGGTACGTTGCATGCACAGTCGAGATGGAAGAAGAAATAGAGGATGAGAGGCCAGAAAAGCAGAAATAAAAAGCGTATGAGAGCAGGAAGAAAAAAAGGAAGGAAAGGATCACACACGGTGCGCCAGGCATCAAGCTTGCAAACGTTTGCCAAATATGAGCGACTCGAAAAGTCCATCGAACGAGATCTCTTTTGCTCTCTTTTCTTCCTCTTCCTCCCCCTCGCGCTTTCTTCGACCTATGACTAAGCACGCCTCTTCGGTTCAGTCAACTCGAAATTTTATCCAATTTATAAAAACATTCGTACACTTTGCCGAATGCCCGTGTACCGAGACTCTGTGCGTGTGTACGCGCGCATTTCCCTCGTGGTTGTGCCCACGAACATTCCCATTCGTGCATTTATACATTTATCTAGGCCGGGAATACTCGGCGAAAAGCAAAAGGACCGTAAGCCCGCCAGCCTCGCGGGCTGGACCTATCCCAAAACCAGACTTCGAGGAAACTCTCTCGGACTGGTCCCACCAACACTTGAAAGAGATGCAACCGAAGGACGGAGAGGAAAAAATAACTCGGGCTTTTGGCCGTCGCGGTGCAGCGACTCGGTATGCATCTTCAATTAGCGAATCACCAGGGAATTTCGCTTGCTCGTCATACTTCACGAAGTTATGAAATTATCGTTTTATGACAAAATATTTGATCGTGAACGTATATCGAACAGATTTGAAGTTGAAGATTCCGACAGAACGTCGATTCCCACAAAAAAGAATCGAAATTCCCTGTGCAGGAGTGAATGAATCGATTCTATGAATAAAGATCCTCGAACCAGAGTATAAAAAGATATTCGGAAAAGTTTCATAAGTTCCTGTCCACCGCGGAAACAATCAAATCTTTTTTCACTAGGAAATTTGTCGGAGTGGAGCTGCGAGTATTATCGAATTGCAAGATACAAATAAGCACGTGAAAAGGATTGAGGATAGCGGATGATTGTGAAATCTCACCAACTGGTTAATTCTCTGATGACCTTTCGATGCTGACCCATCGACCCTCGACTTTATCGATTTCATTTGTCGCCGTCGGTTGTAGCCCGATAGGATTTTTGTTCTCTCGCTCTCTTTCAGTCCTCCGAAACATAAACGTGAATCTCTCTTTCTCAGTGTGTCGGTTAGAAATCGGTAAAGAGAATACGATGCAAACGGAAGAATTCTCGCATTATAAGTAACGTTTGCGCGCGAGGGCATGTTTGTGTAGGTGTCACGGGGGCTCTTATTCACAGTGGCGATGCCTTAAATTCCACGGATCCATTTATAGGCCCGTTTCTCGCGCCCCCATCGTGTAGTATTATGCCGACGCGGCAGGTATAAGGTAAAGCACTTTGGCTTTCGCGTGTCCGCTCGCCACCTCCACCTTCACTTTGGATCCTTTTCTTTCCTCCTTTTGGTCGAAACGATTCTTCGTCTTTCTCTCTATCTCCTTTATCGCGTATATTCCTCTTTCGCACGCCCATTCTGTGTAACCTCCTCGGCGCATCGCTCCTTATATTCCTCCTTATTTCCGCAAGCCGCACACTCTTCTCGGCGCATTACACCTACATATTAAACATACGAATATACGTCTTATGGTGAGGGAGAAACGAAGAATCCGCGCTCACGACGCCGCCGGAACGCGCTCCTCCTTATTTGCCTTATTTAAAGCGCAACGCTTCCCGTTCTCGCGCGCGCGGTGTGTTTTAAATAAAATCACGCCGCCGTTTCTCCCTCTTTCCCGCCCTTCCCCGCGAGAACCTTTTCAATCGTTCCCCTCTTTAAAAGGTATTTCGAGTAAATTCACCCGCTGTACAGTGTTCTTCCTGAAATGCTGAGACGGGGAATATAAGTGTGCGGGAGAGTGTTACGCGATGTTTTACTCGGCGAGGGAGATCGCGAGCATCTCTCGGGAAGCGGGTACCACGCGCTTTTTCGAGCTTCCTTTATTATTTCGCGGCGCTTTCGCTCCCGCTAAATTCGGAATGTCTTTGTAGCTCGTCGCACCCGATAAAAGAAAAAGGACGATTAGTCATTTCACCGGGGTTCTCGAACGTTTCTCCAAACGTTTCGGCGCGGATGTGTGATAAAAAATGTATGATTTATGTTAATGGGATGGTGGAGATGTGGGAAGTGCTTTTTTCGCGAGGTTTCAGCTAAGCCCAATTGGCTCAATCGACAAAAAATAATGCAGGAGCTTTTGCGGAGTTACTCATTTGCATGTTTTTTCAACGGGAATATCATAAAGTCCCAGCCGAACTGATCCATTTCCTCGGGGAACGTTACGATTTAGATTTTCTTTATGGATCTACACAAACTTCGCGTAATTTAACGCCTCGTGGAAGTAACGGCTTGAATGTGAGAGGAGGGAGGAGGAGAAAGAGAAAAAGCGTTTTGTCTTACGAGCGAGGGCGGGACAGTCTTTCGCGTCCTTCCCGTTTCCTTCTGCGAGCTTTCACTTTCTCTTTATCGTCTATCAAACTGTGATCTTCTCTCGAATCTTACCGACTGTACGGACTCCTCTAAATCCCTTGAAAAACGCCCGTTTTTTCATTTCTTTCTCGTGTTCTCTCGTCACCGTGCTTTTTTCACCGGTCGCACTATCTTTTTCGTACAAATGGGTCTGGTGCGAGTCTCCCGATGAAAATCTTTTCCTCGTAGAGCCTCCCAAAACATACTTTCGTAGAGCCGGATAAAAAATATCCCACATTCCGCTATATTTACAATCGTGCAAATTCAAATTGAGGACTTATCTCCGGGGGTATTTGGTCGGAATTTAGAGGCGTTTTTACTCGTTTTAGAAAAATGTCTGATCGCGAGGGAATCGAGAAGCGATAGGATCGCCCCGATAACGATTGTATTCTTTATGGAGCTGGGAGATAAAATAATTTGCAGGGGGCAACCGTACCGAGAACGGAGATTGATGGGACGAAAGGGCGTAAATTCAACAAAGCTTGACAAACGTTAGTGTCGGAGTATACGCATATGGGTAACAAGGTCCGGTGCTGAACAAACGTTAAATTCCATGGAATTCTCGCGTGCGTTCAACAGTTTGACGTACGCCACCATCAGCTTGTTTTATTCATGAACGGCGTCCGTTCCGTGAGCCGCAGAGATAGGAAACCCACCAACTGATGCCAGAGGCGACGGGCACGACGTTGAAATTCGAACGGATTTAACAGCTCGACAACCGCTTCCCTCTTTATGTTGGTGTCTCATTCTTGCCATGGTTCCCTCGCGACAGAGACGACAAACATTGAAACTCGTTGACGAGGACATTTATGCAACGAAACCGAGGCGGAGGGAGCAAAGCATCGGAATAAAAGTACAAAAACCATTAGCATTTTCATTGGAATGCATCAGCTGTTGAAACGATGAAAATATTTAATTGTAACACTTGCTCACACAGTGGCCAGTTTCAATTTATTAATCACCGAATTCCCAGAATTTTCTTTACCCAACCCAGCCTGTTCGAGGACGAATAATTGATAAAAGTCCTCGTACAAATGAAAATTTAACAGGCTCGTTTTTCCCGTCAACATATTTTTGATAACTCGATATTGAAGTGGCATGAATTGGCCCAGCTGGCACGTGGGTCTCCCTTGACTTTGTCCAAAGTGTCGACGTCCGGATCCTAAACTCTGTTAAAGTCGGCGATAACCTTCTCCCTTTTCTCCTCTTTCTAAGACGTCGAAGCCAGCAACGTCGACGGAGGCAACTTAGGACGTGCGAAAGGAAAGTCAAAGTTCGACCAGGTCGCTGATCTATGACGTTATTAGTCGCAACATGTGGCGACCCGTCGCGACCCGACGGTGCGCGATTGCCGACATATTGGAGTACACTTTCGTTCCGGAGCCCCAGCCTCCGCTGCCTTATTGTCCAGTGAGAGAGAAAGAGCTCGTTTTATCGGCACGAAATATTGCGGATCCGCAATTCGCATAAACAACACGAACTTCCCAATCTTTGCGCAGAGCCTTCCAAAACGCGATATATGCGAGAATATAACAACTATTCCCAAACTATCCCTATCGATCAAGCCGCTTAATGAAACGAGGGAGCCTAAAAATAAATGATAGACGAAACAACCGGAAGGCACAGCGACCGTATCACTCGAGCAGTTACGTTGTAGCGTGGAATGCCAATAAATGCCTCCCGAAACAAACAAAGGAGGTCGAATTTATCAGGAAGATATTGTTAATTTACCTGTCATCCGGACCGTCCTTCTTTATCGTTCTTTTCTTTATTTCCTCTTCGCCTCGCATCGCGTCCCTCTCTTGCTCCAGGATACACGATAAATCGAGAGGAGAGGCCAAGGAGCTCGAGATACATCTGGAGATGAAGAAATCTTCGGAATTAGTTTCTCGGAGAGTAAAAGCTGCACAATGGCCACGTATTTTTATACGTAACTTCTCGAGTCGAAATAGGGCTCGGAGGCTGCTGTGATCGCTTCCTCGGCCGGTGACTTGATTCCTCGTTTACGATAGCCTCCTCTCAATTGCGCTCAACTATAAAAGATTGAGGCGGAGAGAAAAGAGGAAAGATGGAGACACTGGTATGTGTGTGTGTGTGTGCGTGTGTGATGGATGAATCTTATATACGAGCAGGCCAATTTTCCTGTAATCTGGCCTCAGTGTAAGTCCAATTTTCTTTTTTCTCATACGAAAGCGAGCCTAACTCGTTGAAACGATATCTCATCATCCCGGGGAAGTAACTTGGACGTACGTTCTGCTCTTCTTCGACGTTACATCATTGGTCTCGAAGGTTATTTGTTCTTTGATCGAGTGGAAGAATGGAAAAAGCCAATACGTGCGACGAAGAGATAAAGTATACGCTCATAAGCCGGGAATGGATGAAAATCTAGCCCCGCACGGGCTCTCTCGTCAATCCGAAGACGGCTGGGGAAGAACAAAATGCTTCATACATATGCGAAAGAAAAGGACGAACGAGAGGACAGGAAGAGCGATTTCTGTTCTATTTTTTATCGACGAATCGATTTAGGCGAATGCCAAAAGTCCTGAGCCGGGGCACACTGACCCAGCGACACGCTTTCCCGTATATTGAATTGCACCGTGCAACTGGGAAGAAGAGCAGAGCCAGGCTAGAAAGCACACGTTCCAACGTCGAGAGCCACAGCTGCGGAACGAAGCAAGGATGAGCAGCAGTACGCTCCTCGCAAGACTTTTCTATTCTGATTCCTCGCAGCACTCGTAAGGGCAAAAGATGCTGCACAAGTGACTCCGTACAACAAGGCGACTCGCTCGAATAATACACGAGCGAAAAGACCCCGAAAGACCGCATGGGGAAGAGAGAGAAAGAGAGAGGAAACAGAAATAGGCGAACGCTGCGGTTCCTCACTTCAGCTAGGTCACCTTCCCCGAGTCAAATGCCTTCGCACAGGGCACATGCGATATATAAGCCAAGGCAACGAGCGAAACGAGCTAGAAAGCGACAGAATGTTTCCCAATATTGGAAAGAGCGAGAAGATATTGTGTACATGCTTCCATTGGTATAAGTGCATTCGTGTGAGTATGCAGCCTCGCGCATGAGCCTTTGTGTGCGTGTTTCGTCGACTCAAAACTCAGTTTTCGTCCTCACGAAGGCACGAACAAGCATTTTCACCGTATATGTGTACGGTAATGCCAATGACATTTCCCTCGTACATACTTAAACGTATATAAATATATACGCTCCGAGCAGTGCTGTACACGTACACGTACTTGATACTAGTCCAACACTCATGGACAAATAATAATGTCCTGGGTGCATAAAAGCAGCACGAGAAGTAATCTAGCCCATGAATGTAAACGCGGGACTATGTGTGTGTGTACACTTCGGTCCTTTTGTAAGACGAGAAATTCTACAAGCTAAGTATGTAAGGTGATTCGGCCACACAGCAAAAAGCTGAACGGTGCATGGGGTTATTTGATAAAAGTCGAAAGATCAGCGGCTCTGATCATTTCGTCCACAACTTTTGCTCTCACTCGAAATACAGAGCCTTTCGTACCTGCGTTGGCTTCCAACGTTGTTTCGCGGTTGTACTACATTTTTATTTGACGAAAATACTCCACGGATTCTCGCGCTTTTATCGACGGAGATCACAATCGTTGTTATAAAAATAATAATTAACAAAACTTTTTTATCGAACGCGCGATCAATTGCTCGATTCTTCCATCACTCCAGGACCAATCATTTCAAAAACTTCGATTGATCCAAACGAGAAACATCGACAGGTTCTCCAACCCTTAAGAACGGTCCAACTTTTCCAATTTTAAAACATAATTTCATGCCCAAAATTCTAACAAAGTTGCAATTCGAACGATGCTTTCGAATGAAAAAATGCCGAATGGCACCGATTGACATCGAACGACTCGCGTACCATCGGAACTATGAACACAAAATTTGGATGTTCGCTTAGAACAGAGTGTGTGTCACTAGAATCCGAATTTCAAGGAACCATAGAGCACGTGACCCAAATTCTTACATCTCAGCAATATGTAGGTTTAGTTTCCTACAAGCTAATTGCATAGATATAGAAACCGCGCACTTGGAAGGCATATTATCCGCAGCAGAGTCTCGGCGGTGTGCATTGTTCGAGTGCATATCTATATAATCGCATATGCACATAACCGTCGGAGAAACACGCGGGCGTTCGATTCTACGCGCTCGTTGGGTGCGACATGTGCTGCTCCTGATGTCTGAGCTCAGGCCACAGTCATAATATTTAGATCCCATAGAGGCACACGAGCATAACCGTAAGACGGATATTCAGATATGGAGCTCGGTGTATATTTGCACAGTGCCTGAATTATTAATGTGTCGAATTAATTAACGTAAATGCATTCCAGAACGTTCGACACATACATGAATTTATTAACATTTGACCGTTGCGGGGCTCTGCACTCGAGAAGTTGTTTCGATTTTGACGGAAATATTCTCCGAGGAAATGTTCTATGTGGGTCAATTTAGCTGAAAGTCTTTTTGAGTCGTAGGAAGTAGTAGAAAACTCGTATTTAATATGAATTCGTCCTTCGGGAATGGAGCGAGCAGAGTTTCTATTTCAATGCTGGGCAAATGCCTTATTGTGAGTTTCTGCTTCATTTCTTGTCGAAACTTGGTCGCATGTTGTGCCGAAGAAGAATAAAAGGAGAAAAATGTGTTCGACAAAGGACGAAGATCGAGAACTGGGCCAGCGGTATGGAATGGGACAAAGTGCACATGTAAATAGCGGCGAAGGGGAGAGAGAACGAGGGAGAAACAAACGAGCTAGGACGATATAGAGGAGAAACAATTTCTTATGTACGCGAATACGAATTTGCTATTGCTCGCTATTCGACTGCGGCTTTTCTCAAGAAGGACAGGAATATACGTCGTATGCGCGGTGTTTTGGAATGAAGCCAGCAGGCCCCGAGTCCGCAATGCCTAGCATTTGGGTTAAACAGAAACCGGCAAAGTCTCTTTCGCGTCTATGGCTTAACCTCGACGAGAGATCTTCCTCTTTCGCGATCAAACGGTCTGCCGCCGCCAGACACTAACATACACGACAGCGATGACGGGGAGTTTTTATTAAAAACTCTTCTGCGTGCAAGTATATAGTAACCATGATCCTGTGTTACGTCGAAGGAGCATTTTCGAGATGCATCGAATATCGAGAGTGAAAGAAAGAAAGGAGGGGGGGGGGGGGGAGGAACAGCACGAGGGGCCTGTAAAGGGTGAGATAAGAAGTTCGCGGGCCTCTTTACCTCTTTTTCCATGGTTTTATCGAGGCTCTCTTCTTTTTTAAGCTCTCCACGAACCAAAATATTTCGAATATTTTCCACAATATTACCCACCGCCGTCAACGAGCGTCTCTCGTGGCTAGGCATATTTTTATTTCTTTAATATCTCCCCCCCCCCCCCTCTCTCTCTCGTGTAACGTACCATTCATCGATTTTTAACCGGTCTCAAAGGGATAAGGGAATATCGAAAAAAATGAACTCCCGCATATGCAGCAGCAAAGACGAATAAAAATAAGAAGCTGCGAATCTTCTGCAGACCGAAAATGTCTTACTATCTTATAAAGAGATCGAACAGAAGGAAAAATAAGTAGAAATAAATCGTTTAACCTCCGTGGGTATAAGGCGAACATTAATCAACGCTATTCGAAGTCACACGAGCGTGACTGGCAGCTCTCTCCCCGATCCGTTGAACCTGCCAACCTACGCCGAACTCGATAATAAACCCATAGAGGAGTATCGATTGCTTATAAGCAAAACACCATGATTCTCGTAATACGTTGAACGCCAAACATTCTCGGCTACGCCCTTTTGTGGTCTAATGGACGCCGTATTTCGTACTGACTTTGTGTGCGTGATACGGTGAACAGGGCGAGTTATACCGGAGACCGAAATAGCTCAGATATTATTGGGATGCAAAGTTGGATGCTGAAGGCGTTTCCGTCGAGCGGACAGACAGCGATGGTCACCGCACATTCACTCCGTGGAATCTCAAAACCTGGTATTCATTGTCTGCCGACGAAATTCTCATACACGTTTCGGGCTAATACGTTTACGATATTCCACCTTGACTTCCCTCTCTATATCATTATATACGATACTCATATGCCCTCTACATTATCATACGAGCGCACCAACATACATACGAAATCCTAGAGAAAGATGAAGCCGGAGAAGAGCCAGGGAGGGACGCAGAGCTCCGACGAAGCAGCCAGGACGTTGAAACCCTGCTAGACAGTCCCGAGGCTAGCTCACTAGTGAGAGAGCGTTTAATAATACGCGCAATAATTCACTGAGCCGTGACAGTGCTGGTTTCTGCCCAGCACGCCATAGGCATTGTCCCAAAGTGCATCGCGACCAACCCAAACTCTCTCGTATTCCTACACAACCTGCTGCTGCGACAGATTCCCCAAAACTCGCTGTCAAAACGCCCGATTCTTAAAGACCTTGGAGCCTCGAGCCATCAGATTTACGCCCTTTGAACTTTCATGCATTCTCACGTGTGTTTGATGTGTGTGATTTTCAGTCAAGATGTATTGAATGTATGAACTAGTTCGGGAATCTCCTACGTGTACCAACGTATACAAATGTTTTCTCCAATTCAGACTTTCTGGATAAACGTATTGTTAAGTCTCACAGAGAGAGGCGTTCACGCTCGTTTATCTGCCAGTTTGACTAGGAGAACGGGACTCACCAATGTCCACGTCAGGTGATCCTCTGACATGCTGCTCCTTTGCTTCTTGTCTCTTTTTTCTGACGCCTTCAAATCTGTATTTGTGATCAAAACTTCTTTCGGTAACTGCCATGCTTTTCCACGCTCCGCAATGTCCAATTGCTGGAAAAACTTTTGCTGATTTGAAAATATCGCTTGCTTTTTGCTCTTGTTTTTGGCTTCTCAAGGGAATCTAATGACCGTTACTTACGACGACGTACTACTAATTTGAAGAGAATCTAAACTGACGAAGTATCAATATTCTTTGAAATTGAATCATCGAGTCTGGGTAATATTTTTTCTGTGTCATTTTTTTAATCATTTTTGCCTAATTTCGGAGCTTTTCGTTCGAAATCTGCTGACGTTTACTGGAAAAAATAACGATTATAGCGAAAAATTTAATCAGTAACCATAGTCGCTGGAATGTCAAATGGAGGGCAACTCGAGAAATTATATTTTTTCAGAGATTGCCTACTTTCAAAATTTTCTCAAATTTTTTCTCGTAAATTTGTGTTTTTTTTTCTAATTTTTATTTAATAATTTGTTTTTTTATAAATTTTTTGAGCTGACAAATTTTCTATTTTATTTCATTCAATTAACTCGAATGTGTGTTGTTGTATGGAAATAAGTCTTTCGAAACTTGGAGTGATATTTCAATAAAAAATAAATGAAACTAAAATCCATCGACGCGGAAGATTTTTCCTTAGAAACGAGTAAATGGGGGTAAGCTTCGTGAAAATATTTAATTTGTGAATTTTTTCTTTCGAGACGACAAAAAGAAGATTGAAGGGGAGGTAAACTGCCGCGGTTAAATTGCCAAATAACACGGAAAGATTAATCACCGTTACGTGAAGCGAAATGTCACAATAAATAGTCCACAAATTGCTCTCTATTACATTTCGCAACAGTTGTTAATTCTGTTTTTTTTTTATATGATAAATCTAATAGTGATAATACGTTGGGTATTAAGAAAAAACACGTTGGGAATTCGAGATAATGAAACAATAGCTCGTGCAATGAAAGGCCAGGGGAATAAACCTGGAAAGAGAATAAATTAATTCATTCATCTAAAATCTACGAAGGTGGAAAGTTAAATAATTAGCAAGGCTCGGAAACTCTGACGTCAGTGAGTCCGTGATGGGAATCGCAATTTCTAATTATAAAGCTCACGCGAATAATGGAGCACACAGTTGAAAAAATCAATATTTGTAAATGCTGGGAGGTACCTTTGAGACGCGTCACGTTTGTATCTCGCGATGAAAATACCAAAGGTTTTGTTCGGAACTGAGCAACCTCTTTTTGCGTTGGTGCGGACGAGAATTGAACGCTATAAAAAAGGATAGTACACGCTCAAGTGGTCGATGCAATAAACGATCTTTGTGCCCGGATTCGTTCCACATATAAAAACTCAACGTAGCGGTGTGTTATAAATATATTTTCCACCTGTTTAAACCCCGCACGAGGAGCTTTCGTAGGCTCGCGTAGGAGTAGCAAAACCAACGCGTCACTGTTCTGGATCGAAATAATGAAAAATCCTCGAAATAACAAGCAACGTATAAGACGAAGTAATCTTTCTGATAAAAATCTAACAATTAAAGAGCCGAGTTTAGACTCGTCCGTTGTGTACACGAAGAGGGTAGCGAATCCTTTTGTTAACGTGGACGGAAGTGGGCGAGAAAATCCACGAACGGATGTAAACCTCGTTGGCTGACTTTTGACTCAACACATTTAACCCTATCGCTGCTTATTCGTACTGCATGCTAAGGAAAACGAGAGAGAATTAGAGAGAAAGAGAGTGAGAAAGCGGGGAACGGAGGGAGGAAGAAGGAGTCGAGTTGAGCGTGAGCTAAAGAGAGAGATAGACAGATAGAAACTTAACAGGCTTGAGAGCGGAGCACAGCGTTATATCAACGCGTTATCGGCCGTACGTGTGGCACGCGATAATTGAAATAATACTAAATAAGCCACGTAATTATAGTCTACGAGTGGAGCGCGCGGCGAGGGACCGAGTCTGGATGCCCGTGGAGAAGCACACAGAAACGAATGCACAAAACGCACGTGTATGCATGTAAGTGCACCAAGACATCGCGATGAACTTCAGGGTGTGCACTCCTTGTTCGCGAGAAAAAGAGAAAGAAGGAGAGCGAGCGAGAAAGAGAGCCGGAAAAAAAGTTCATTCTTGGTCGGTCGTTCTCTCGCCCACCGATGCACGCACGCCACTGGCGTTCGTAGGTCGAAGAGCTGCGAGCTAATATACCTACGCGATCTCACGCTCATATATGCTTTCTGCTCTCGTGTTCAAATATTTCTGTATTTGTTACACGAACCACTGAAAAAACAAAAGTCCATGAACCCACTGTGTGCGATCTGACTTGCAGAGCTTTTGTTGCCTTTTTCTAATTGGAAGGATACACATTCGCCTTCGAATAGGAATGCGAACAATCTAATAATAGCACGTTGGAATAACGATGTTGTTTAAAGGGATGAATCATAACTCTTGGACCTTTTGTGGTGCCAGAAAAACTTAAGCCACTTTCTTTGGGTCAAATATTTCTTATCTTTTTGCCTCAGAAGAAAATCACTCCAATTTTCGTGAGTCGGAATTACCTGCAAACTTCTCCAACAAAAATTCATAAAAAGTGTTTTTTTAATCAGTGACGAGTAAAAAATGTATGACGTTCGTTGAATCGACTCCGAAATCGGCTCGTATCGGATTCTCACACCGTTGACCTGCTGATTTAAATAAGCGCTTCGCGACGAGCGATTATTTACCATTCAACGTTGTTTTAAATAATGAAGGGAACCTCGACTTTGTTCAAACTGATCAAATGAATTCGGAACAACGCGGTATACATGAGGGATCATCGTTTATTATTTACCCACTTGAGATTTAATGGAATCTGCCGTTTCCAAGATGTATTGGGAGTGCGATCGGAATAACTTCGGCCTTAATTCGACTTGAACTCTTGCCACGTGACACGAGCTACGTGTGCAAAGTCAAATAACCAGAATCGCCTAAAAACGATGTAAAAATTGTAATCTCATGCATTAAAAGCATTTCTTCATCTTGCTCAAGTTTTAACAAAATTCGCTGTTTTACGAAATTTATTGTAAATTTCCTCTCTACTGTTTTCCCCTATGCTTCCACTATTTTTCGAGAATATGAGATCAACTGTCATTGTGACATTTGAGAGCTCACGGAGCGTCGTAACGAACGAATCAGAGCGATGGTGAGCAGCAAATTTACACGTTACAATTATACTTTGTAAAAGAGGGAAAGAATTATGTAACTGTCGCATAAATTGTAAATTGAAACTTCGGGTATGAAAGTCCCTTGGAGTAGGCTTTTCACGCCCGATTGATTCTCACATTTTCACGAATATGAAAGGACCCAAAGCCCAAAATTCCTTCGCAGAAAAGTAGGTCAAATAATACTCGTGACCAGACGAAGATAAATTCGGTCTTTTGTGCTTCATGAACCACGAAGACTTCGACATCGTATGTAATTTACGAGCTATTTCGTAACTCTGCAAGCCCGAGATCTAAGCGTCGACAAGGAGTGTGTTCGTGAGTGGTGTGAAGTGAAGATAAGTAGAGACACACGGATCGATACGAAAGTTGGGAAATGCCCTGGAGTTTTTATCCTGCACGGCATGGCGATCCGTGATAATTAATTCGATGGGTAATTGATGCGTCGAGGGAGATGCGACTTTTTATTCGATTTAATCGTGTTACGGACCCGTTCGACGCATTAAGAAATAGAGACCCCATTGACGTGCTCCCTGCACTATGAAATATTAAAACGAATAAGAAACACGTGAGCAAGCGTAATAATTGAGAACGAAAAAGGCTCAACTTACGTTAATCGACGCTGAGATCGGTCCCAGGCAGGTTCGCCGGTTGTCATCAAATACCGTGCCTGCACACATAAATATATGCGAGCATAAAAATATATTTAGAAAAGCACGCTCGAGCGCCACCCGCTCGACATCGCACTCGTGTAAAACTGTTGGAGCCGCGCGACCAGCATAATTATTTACGTACTAACAGTGTGTACGTCGGAGTCTGACACATATGCGTTCGCATAAATACAAACTGTACGGATATTTGTGTATGCGTCGCGCCACATGGATTAGATAAATGACCAGATGCCAGCAGCGGTGAGTCCGTCATAAGTGCAACAACCCGTGAAGCGCCACATTATAATGAGATCGCAAAACAAAGCTGTTACAGACAACGCGGAGCAGCGAACATGACGCGAGAGAGAAAGAGCGAGAGGCAGCGAGGAAAAGAGCGAAAGGGACCGAGAGAAAACGAGTCCGTTTCACTCGTCATCGCGAGTCTGTCACGAATATGAAAAATTAACACTTTGCTGTGCTCACGACACTTGCATTAATCCAATTCCAGTCCGGGCCGGGCGATTTTCCAAGTGGCGTGCTTGATGCGAGACAAATACTCGCATTCTCCCGGAAAACTGGTGACCGTTTGAAAGGACGAGAACGGAATATGAGCAGTGAACGCGATGCTACGTGCGGAGGGAGAAAAAATTTCGAGGATATTCGAGAAGCACGATAAAACGAATATCGGATGCGAGTCAGCAGGCTACTTTTGCCACTCTCGACAATGCTCCCCATCCATCCTACTCCGTCGACGTAAGGGTCTCTTCGGTCACAGGTTAGACTTTGAAGCCTCGTAAAAAGAAGGACAGCGATAGGACGACACGGGTCACCGCGCTCCAAAGAGACAAACCAGAATACTGGCAAATGATTTACGAGCGACGTGGCCCAGTTTTCCTTCGAGACAAGACCACGAAAAAACTACTGCCAGAATCACCGACCATTTTCCTAACGTTCGTCCTTTCGTTCTGAAGGGTCCAGCGAAATATGCCTCGAGTTGGTATTTCCACTGCTTTTGAAGTAGTTGAACGGCTACGAATGCACTTTGATATTTGTGATGCTGCAGCTCGTTCGGTCATCTTTCAACTGTTCATGTTTATCACGATCGGTGCAGAGAAGGTGGGCAGAGGATCTTCGCGCTCCGAGGCTCCAGCATCGATGTAGAAACGGCTGAGATTCTTGACTGCGATTAACACGATCCTCATTCAAGAAACTGGAATACTTTAAGAATCACAGCGATCCCGAAGGACGAATCTATAAAGTCTCAGAAATAAAATCCCGTTCATAAACCCCGTCCGTGGATCGGATCCATTTGAATTATGAACACGTGCTGCCGAAGCCGAACGGTGCTCACCTTTCTCTTTCTTTTAATGTGACATTCTCCACCCACGAACCGCTGAACGGCCGATTAACGATTAGCAATGAGAGCTAACGACGATGCATAATGAAGAACAGAGCTTAGAAGGGGCCGATACCACAGTCATTCGTCGGAGATACAGAAGGGAATAGTAAATGACCTACGGACGGTTTTTAAGTCTCGCGTCCTTTCACTGCTCTGCGAGAATGCACAGTCCGGAGCGTTATTGCACCACTTAACAGGCCTGCCATCATCACGTATGCAAAATCCTTATCATGAGAACTTTTAGCTCTGCAAGATAAATTCCAGGTTTGATTCCAGCTCCGATTTTTTCCAAAGCAGGCTTTGACATTAATGAATTCCATTGTTAATGAGCTTTCGGTTCGACTGAAAATGTTGAACGAGTTCATTGCTTGACTTCGTGTCGGAGAACAAGTCGGCTACAGGAGATCCAACACACTCGAAAAACATAACAAAAAGGAAGTCTGTTAGGGACTGGAGCAAGAGAACAGGAGAAAACGAGATTGTCAATAATGGACGAGCGAAGGTTTTTTTGTACTGTAATACGTGCTCGGCAAGAAAAGGATAGGTAAATTTGTCTTGAATCATACCATGAGCTTGTAAGAACAATGCTGTATTTACGTAGGCATGCATGTAGGTAAAGCGTGTGTATATGCACAGTACAGAATCGGCTGCGAGGGGCGAGCAACAGGGGCAGGAGGAGGGGATAACACAACGTGGGGCCGTAGCGTGCAACTGCCGTACCGCCGGACCTTTGACCGTGCACAATTTGACCCTATACGCCAGGAGACACGGAAGAATCGCGCGGTTAGCACACAGGATGAGAATCGAGAGCCGGAGCACACGAAACAGCCTCGGGCAATAATCGAATATCGTGAGGTTTATACATGTACATATAAGTACGGGCGATTCCGATTTGGAGTAATGAATTATCGAAAATTTTAAGTGTAAATAAAAGGAATACTCGGCAAGCTTGCGGGAAGGGAGTTTAGTGACCGTTGGTATCAATTGTTGAGGTCGAATTTCACTATAACAAGTTCAACAGTACATTTTAGATGATTCAATAGATGAACGAGAGGAAGCGATCGATTGGAATCTTTGGAGCATTGAATTATTGGTTTTGTTATGTTTTCATTCCGAAGAGAAAAAAATTCAGTTAATTCAGAGTGCATGGATTCGTAGAGGATTCATTCGAGAGCATTGTGGCGCGAGGCAATCAAGTAATGAGGGTAAAAAAATAATTTCTGAGGATAATACACTCGAAATTGTTTGGAGGTTTTTCTCCATAAAGTAGGAGCAGCACGCGGTCTTAACGAAGTCTTGAAGCCAGTCTTAAACCCACTTTTATCCCACAATATACGTCAGTAGAGATTACAGCATCGGAGTCCTACTTCAAAGTGAATAAACAGCCATTCGTTACACCAAGAAGTCGGATTTTCCAACTGGATCTTCAATTTCAAGACTCGGAAAAGAAACTAGCTGATCCAACAATCAGCTAACGTTTTCGTAGGATCTACAAAAGCTGGCGATTGGGATGGAAATTTTTAAATGAAATTTGTTGATCAACAGAACTTTCATTCAGCAAATGAAGTGACAAGCTAACGAGTTCTATTCCATTTCCCACAATCCGTTCAACGAATTATCTCTCTTAGTGTAAACATTAAATAAGAACGCCAGAAAATGGCAATTGAAAAATCCTCCGATTCCCACAGAAGAGTCGATTCCATTAAAGACCAATCCATCCAGAGGCAAAAACTTTAAGAACCGAAACAAGAGACACTTGAAACATACGATATTGCAATGACAAGCAAAGACAGCGAAGTTCCAAAGTCACATGGAAAGCCCCATGGGAGAATATCTGGTACACGAGTGGTAGATTCGTAGATCGGACTGACCGAGAACGAGAACTCTTATGTTATGATCTTGGTTGGAGTCGCGTCGAGTATTGTACGTCAGATACTCGAGCATAAAGGTTACCGCGTTGGTGCAATATTCATATACGTGTAAAATATATACAGGTATTACGAGGAGAGACTATTATATCTCTTTCTCGTGTGTTGAAGTTGGTCGATGCCCCGTCCCCCGCTGCCACATAAGCCGCGTGGAGCTTCTTCTCATCCAGCTGTTACCACCTATATTTCTCGCTCGGTTTTCACTCGTATCCGCATCCCATTTTCTCATCTCGAGACCGTCGGCGGTGGCCCAGGTTATGGAGCCTGGATATGGGCCTGGGCGATGATGCATAAAAGAGAACCCCCGCGAGGCGCCGAGGCGACCGAGAACAGACGAAACAAGGCTGAGTGTAGCGAACGCAGAGGGCTGTTGCGTGTGTGTCCGAGTGGGATGCACGTATGAGAAGGAATATTTGTATAGGAAGCTCAGCGTGAGTTTGAGGGGGATGAGCGGAGGGTGGAGGAGTAGAAAGCAATAAAAACAACGTAAGATAGTCGTACGGACGCGTCTCAGTTTACGGCTTGATTAATATTCGTTGCCTGGTGTGCAAATATATCCATGCAAATATGGGCTAAACGAGCTGGCGGAGAGTGGACGCGGCGAGCAGCGTTGGGATAAAAGCGAAAGGGTGAAGGCCAGGGATGATGGCGGCGTGACCGTTGGAAGCGGAAAACAAATGAGCTGCGTTATTAATTGATTTATAACGCGCCATCTTGCACTACGAAGTGACCGGTAATCATTAATTACGGTGCTAATTACCCGAGTGTCGGTGCTGGTAACTCGGTGCAGGCCGAAAGATTCGAACAAAGTCGAATGCACGTTGCTATTATACGTTTCGTTTCGATATAACTGTGCTTCGAGAATAAACTCGCTACTCATTCTCCCGGTCACAACTAACGTGAGAGATAAACGGCCCAGGGACGAAGGGACGTTCGGAAGAGATACGAGATGCCTTTGGCCTCCTCATTTTTCACGTTGCTCCGTGTGGCTTTTATCTAACGTTTCATTACTATAAACAGAAACACCCACATACACAGAGACACACAGGCACCCGCTTACTAGCGTTTATGAAGATACATTCGAACACGCGGGCAATCACGAGAGATTATCGGACCTTAATGAATCCATTCGCTCTGGTCTCCATGCGGTCTTCGAATGGCGTGTCGAAGGTTCTCTTTCAGAAAGCGTTAAATATATAACCCGGGTACACGAGCTATACATCACTGAAAGTTCTCGCGATAGAGCGAGCCTGTAAATTGATTAATTAACCGATCTCAAGGATCAGATTGTGATTTTAATTTGGCTTCAAAAGTAATGGATAATCCTTATTATCAGGGAGGATGAATGGACATCGAAGGTAAAAGAGTTCGACAAAGAATATCGTCCGTTTGTCCTGTATTTGCTCTGTCTCCTCGTTTCGTCGATAGCTTCGTCGCATGCTCCGAAACGATCCGGAGCTCGCGACCCGCCAAAAAAATACCGTAGACCAGGAACAACAACGGCGACAGCGATGAAAAGAGTACACGAAAAGAAGAATGGAAACGATCATAGAACAGGGCAGATAAAGAGAGCGAGAGAGAGAGAGAAAAAAAACAGAGAAAAAGTGTGCCAGCAGTGCAGCGGTATACAAAACTTGGGGACCGAGAGACGGAGTCGAGAACCCTATGAATATGGGGGAAAGTTTGTCGATAGCCCATTCGCGAATTCCCCGAGGGAGGACTCCGCGGCTTGCTACATAGTGCTTTCTGCCAAGCGATATGTCGCGGCCAAAAACCGTGGAACCGAGGAAAAAAACAAGCTCAAAAAACATCGGGGACAATGAGAAGGGAAGAGTTATAGACCGGTCTGGAACATATCGGCCCGTGGTGTATATAAGTCCCGTGAAACTTGCAACTTTCAATTAATATTTACTCGCGGTTGAGCAACTACGAACAATCAAAACAATAACTAGGGAGGATAATGGCGAGAGACTCTGCCATGCTTCCATCAACCATCGCCGGGGTTACCGTGTGCAGACATCGAGCCTGTATACGTAGGCACACGGACGTCTCCATATAGATATGAAAAGCAAGAAAACCGTCAACACACACAGCCCTCGCGTCGATTCCGGCACGGAGCCGAAGCATGTTGGACCATGCCACGAGCTATGCAACTGCCACAGAACGATAGGAATGCGTTATCATCGGATATCAGCATTGCAAATACGCTAGTCGGGCACACACGCGAGCTGCCTCTTTCTCCCTCCCCCTCCCGCGGCTCTCCGTCCCTCTCATTCCCTCCCAGTAACGAGAGACTAACTCTCGGCCACATGAGCTGGACCCTGCTGATGCTGCCGCAGCCCAGCCACCATACGTTTGCGCTAGACCGAATGAAAACAATAAGTGAATGCCGATGCTAATGCACCGGAGGGACGCCAGGGGAGGCGACGCTGATTCGAGGGGAAAATATCCAACGTGTGTATCGGCTGCGTCGGCAACAACGCGATCCGCTGCCTCGCCGACTCTGCCGACGACAATGAGCATCGCTCGTGTGCTCCTGTGTGAATTTCTCCACACATATCCACGCTCTGCAGTCTCTCATGCCAACTCTATCGCGAAGGCATCGCGAGGGGGGACAACCAGGTAGAGAGAGAGAGAGAGAGAGAGAGAGAGAGAGAGAGAGAGAGAGAGAGAGAGAGAGAGAGAGAGAGAGAGAGAGAGAAGCAAATATTCATGTACTAAATATCTGTGGCTTGCTACAAGAAGGACCAAGTCGTGGTCTATGTCACGGACTCAGTCACTTCTTGCAACGAGCCACAAATGAACGTTGCAACGTAAATGTGTGTCCACGTAAAGGGAGGGACTTTGAAGTCATGCAAAAGTACAGATATCCTTCGCGCACATTATACCGCATGCCGTTGCGCTACACCGTCCCTGCTAGGCTTTTTCTATGCCTCTTTCTATTGTGTTGTAGGTGTGCCTCCTACCGACTCTCCTTGTTTGGCTTCAAGTGCTCGAATTATTCAACCTGACATCATTCACTGTATCGATAATGAATTGGTAATCGATCCAGCTCACTACCAATCGAAACCTCATACTCGTATACTCGATGAAATTTGATTTCAAAAAAGGAATCAGAACTTAGTTAGTGGCTGTGGTAAATGAAGGTCGAGAATGAAATCATAAATATTTGTTAGAAAAATTAAAAAAAAAAAGTTTAATTAATTTAATAATTAAATTCAAATATAAAATAATTTTCTATTTAGAATATATTTATAATTTTAATGAATGTTGTGCCAGCAATTGCGGTTAAACAATTGAAATAATTTAATAAATTTTATTAAAATAAATATTTTTTATAAA
Organism: Venturia canescens; assembly: GCF_019457755.1. NCBI lineage: Eukaryota > Metazoa > Arthropoda > Insecta > Hymenoptera > Ichneumonidae > Venturia > Venturia canescens. The sequence goes on along the minus strand of NC_057421.1, from coordinate 3,280,179 downwards.
ATTATAAAATTTTTAGTGAAATATAATTTTTTTAATTAATATCAATAATTTTATATGAAAATTTAAAATTAATATAATGGATTAGGATTAGATACCCTATTATAATTAATATTAAATATTAATAATTAAATCACTAAAATCTGTCATTGCACCGTTTTAAAATTTACTGGGATTGTTCGATCATTCAATGAGGATGGATTGAAAAAAGTAAATTTTTCGTAAAAGATTGTTATTCACGATTCACTCACCGAAGTCCCGATAAAAAATTTTTTTTCGACATGTGTGTTAATTATTCGCTTTCGTCATCTTTTTTTCATATTCACAAGTTTGCGAAGGCGGGTCTCACCTGCCATTGACACGTTGATGGACAAACTGTCATTTTGGTATTTAGAGCAACCAGCATAACTTCAATCTCATAATTGACTTGAACTTTAGCAGGTGATGCGAGCTACGTGCAGCGTCATGGTGAGCCAATCGAGACTGCAGTAAGTCATGACAGAACTGCAATTCCATGGCTTATGAACTTTATAAGTCAAGAACAGAAAAAGGATTTTTTATGCAAAAAAAGCCTTAATCTTCGATATCGACTTGTTCTATGCAGTTTGGAACTTGAAATTCGTTTTTCTGTCTTAAGGAGTTTCGGTACAGGCGATACAATGTTGCCATGCTAATCCATGCTAAAAAAATTAAAAAATTCAAAAAGTTCAGAATTTTATAAAATTTGGTGAACATATTCTTTAGTGCCAAATTTGACGACACAAATTTTTAAAGATTTTTCTTTTACACAGTTATCGAGTAATTGATCACTAAAGTTTACGTGTATAAGCATAGCGTTTCCATATATATAGGTATAAATTCCGGGCATGAGAAATCTGCTTTAATGCGTAATTCCTCGATAACTAAGTAGAAGAAAATTTTGAAAAAATTTGAGTTTTCGCACTTGATGTTGAAGAACATTATCACCAAATTTGATCAATTTCTTAATATTTTGACTTCTGTACCGAAACTCCTTAAACATGAGTTAAAAAAAACTCCAATTATCAGATAGACCGTTGTGTCATCTGTTTCGCACAGTTATTAAAAGAAAGTCTCAAAGTGTAGTTTGAAAAGCGTAAAACCAGCGGTCGGGCGACCGAGAATCAAGTTACGAGAGATACTTTTTTAACGGGTCGTTAAACATTGTATACAATATGAGAGGCAACGTCAAAGTAAGAAAAGATTTACCGACTCGGCGTTATCGGCTAATTATCGGTAGAAAAAAATGAAAAAAATAAATAAAAAAGAAGCTAGAGTCTCCCCGGTGAATATCAAGATTTTTATCTGGTAGATTGGGACGAAAGTAAAGCTGCAAAATCTCCAATTTCTCGCTCGAGATGGTTCGTATGACTTGCCGAGACGACGAGACGAGTAGAAAATCTTTCCGATAAGCTGCCGATGTGCCCGGTGAAGCTGGCACTCCGGGCACCTATACATTTATATGCTCACACGTATGTGTGCCTACATGTAAAGAAAAAAGAGGCGCACAGATGAGAAAGGAGGAAGCCCCACGATCAAGGGAACGACAAAAAAGTGACCGGAAGAAACCACTTTCGGGCGCGAGGATCTTCTCCATAAGTTGAGAGTGACAAAAACGAAAAACTCGTTCAGGTCAGCCTGGACGTTTTTTCTCGTATTTTATACTTTTGCATTCACAGACTGCTCGGGTACGAGAGGGCGGAGCAGCGCGCAGTGCTTATATTCATGGGTAGACTGAACGACGACGATTGTACCTATATCCCTAGAGTTTTTCTTCTTTCCTTCTTCTTTTTTCTATGCACACACGGTATGCGGATTCCCTGTGGAGAGGGTCGGACTCGGATCTCGAGAGTGTTGCAAAAGCTCGTGTAGAAACGAGATACTGTAGCGGACTCTCTCGCGGAGCTGCTTGGCTAAAAGGAGAAGAAAACAGTCTCAATATTCTACGCTATTGCATTATACACTGTTATATTCGTACAATACAAGTATAGCTGAAAATACACCGGTGTCCCATACATAATGTAGCGCGTTGGTACAAAAGCCCGTGTCGCGTGCACCTGGCCATGAAAGAATCCTTCGGATCGTGCACGAAAGTGCATCGCGCACGGTCCTCTTATTTACTATTTTATATCATTTTTATTTTCCACTCGCCTCCTTCCTCCTATTTTCCACGTGTTTTTTGAATCGGCCCGCGCGGGAAAAATACGCGAAAATCGGGAGATGAACGAGACGGATACAGGCGCGAAGCCTTGCGAAACTTATCCGATGCCCACATCCTGGATGTCTTCCGTGACTGTAATATCAGCTCTATCATGCATAATACTCCACCGCATAATTTCATATCGATCCACGATGTACGTCCACTTTTTTCTCCTTCTCTCCCCTCATTTTACCTACGACTCTGTATTTATAAGCTTCGTGCTCGCCCTCGCAGTCTTTTCTCACAATTTCACCAAAGTTATGTGTATTATTTAAACAACTTCGAGAAGGATTACCCTTCATATATTTGCAACGAGCTGTATAATCAACTAACTCCACCTTCCTCTCGATCAACGGATAGAACGACTCGCTCCCTCGATATACTTTTATACTTGGGATACGTGTCTTTTAGCCTCGTGGTTATTTCCCTACGACGGAGGCTACATCGATGTGTCTACAAACCGTATTATTTATACGAATATAATGCACACGTGAATCGTCCAAGCCGGATCGAACATCGGAAATTCGCGATGGTTACGTGCCCCCAAATACTCGGCATTATCGATCCCTCCATCCCTCTTGAATTCGAAGAGAGAAACTCGCCTGTACACTCAATCGCAGCCGTCAAATTATCCATAATAACTAATAAACCCGGCACACAAGCAGTTCGCTTGATTTCCGTCCTCCTGCTCGTGGTTAACCTGTACGTTGCTGAGGCCTCCAGCAATACCGAAACTCCAGATTGCCAATATCGAGTCCCCCGGGTGTATACAACGACGAAAATGTTCTCGTCATCCTCCGTCTCAAACTTGGTAGAATCTTATCGAACTTCACATCGAATGGTACTTCGATTTCGATTCCGTTATCTCGTTGTTACGTTCCACGATTTTGTCGATAACGAATTTTACTCAGGATATTGTTCAATGTTACGAAAGGTCAAGGTCCGTAGACCGAGCGCGGTTACGAAGTTTGTCTTGCACGAAAAGGGTTGTGAACATAATTTTGACGTTTTTCGTTGGTGCTCGTCGGATTATGATGGAATCAAAAACTTACTGGAAAATTGGTTAAAGTTCATTTGGCAAGTTTACAAAAATGATCTCAACTTTGCTAACTTATTTGTAGGATTTGGGCGAAAAGAGTTGCAACATTCTAGTGGGAATTTGCTGAGAAGAAAATACGAATGTCAAACACCAAAAATATGTAAATAATCATTTTATTACAAAAGTTATATTCGAGAATTTTCAGCCTCCCTGAAAATAAATGGCTAAAAGTAATAGGCTGTTTCGTGCCTCGAGTGCGGTGACAAGCCCGAAAAAACTTGGCAATTTCAGAAACGAATGAGATCCGTTGAGCAGCTTGTTGCAGGTGAAAAATTGGGTGGAATAAAAAGATGGGGAAAAGTTAAGGAGGCGAAGATTGGAAGGAGAAAAAAGGCAGATGGGTTCGAAGGAGCTTAAGCCAAGATGACGAAGATGAGAGAGGAAGCTGGGCTCGGATGTGTGAATTTATACAAGAGAGCGAAGTACAGTTCTGGAACAAGGCCAAAAGATCTGAGCGCTTGACCCTTCCGTATGTGTTCCCTATTCCTGCTGCTGCTTCTGGTTTTACCCCTTTGGCTGCGCGATAGTGGCGAACGTATGTGTCGGTGAGCGAGTGGGAGAAGGGGATTGGTTATGGCTCTTGGTCTCGAGGGGCATTTCCGGGATGATCCGAACACTAAACCGCACGAGGTCGCGGAGGATGACCAGGACAAACGAGAGTTTCGTCTCTGGCTTTTGCGAAATAATGGTAAAGGAGTGAAAGAAAATCATCGAGGCAGTAAACCCGATGAATTGATACCTCGATCCCGGAGCAGAAGTTCGCTCGCTTCTATATTTTCTTCCCAAATCTCAGATTTCTTTGCTTCCTGATGAATTGGCGCACGAGGTGAAAGCTCATTGCTCTTTTTTATCAATCGTGTCCGCCGAAAGCCCGTTTTTTTCTGTCCGTCGACTCGAGCGACTTTTTTTAATTGCCTCAAGTTTTTCCGCCTCCGGAAAGTGCTCTTGTTCAGCGTCTTTTTTAGCGGTGATAGCCGTGCTCGGGACGCGGCAAAAGTCGAATGTAAAACTTCCTTATCCGGATGAAATCTTGCGCGGAGCCTTCCGCCCCGGAGGCATCTGCTGCCGAGCTTCCAGCCCAAAAAACTCGTGAGGATTTGCCTTTCCGTTCCACGATAAACTAAACGAATAACCAAGAGGTTTTCTTCGCCCCCACCGCCGAAAACTCCGGGACTCGGTTCGCCAGTTTTTCCCTTTTTCGTCAACCGAAACGCACCGTGGCATAGTTCGACTGAGATAGTCGACTGCACCGCGGAGAGAAACATGCTCGACGTGTGCAGTCGACGAGCGTCACTTCTGATGTATGGGAGCGAGTCGCAGAGTCGCGAGTACAAGGACCGAGGGGCGCCATGGCACTTAAGGGTGCGATGTTACGTCGCGCATAGGCTTTCTTTTTCTCCCTCCTTTTTCCCTCGCTCTCCTCCTTTTCTCCAAAAAACCACCATATTTTTCACTACTCTTTATTTATTGTGTTTTCCTACGCTTTCCTTTCCCGCATACGTATTTTCCTTCCTCTCCTGCCCATTTATATACATCTAGCCATCGAAGTGTGTGCGTGTGTACACTCGCTACGTCTCCCTTTGTATCGTTATACACGAGCGTTTCTATCGTGATTTCGTCATGGATCCTTGACTCCGTTGAATATAAACGTGCGGCTAGGTGGTCCAGAGCAGCCCTGCCGAAGCCCTGCACAGTTTACTAATGGAAAACTCTGAGCCTGAGAGAGAGAGAGAGAGAGTCTACAAGAAAACACGCGCGTTAAAAAACTTGCTTGAGGGATACTGAGAGAGAGAGAGAGGAACAAAGCGGATGGAAAAAAGCGTTGTATTTTGAGTTTAATACGGGCCGCCCTTACGGCCGTATACTTGCGACAACTACGAGACACTCCAGCTTGAAAGAACCACGACCCGAGACTAATGGCTAACCGTATTCCGAGATCACCGCGCACCGATAACTTCGGGACTAAAAGTTCTCCTTCTTTTCTTACGCTGCTCAGGGGTTGCTTTTACCGGAAGAACCGCGACGAATTTCATATGCAAATATGCGAGCAACGTACCTGTGAACGTAAACAAAAATGCGGAAAAGTCATTTTTCGTAAGCTGGGCGCGTGTGCCACGGTTTTCGTAATTCAAATCGTCCGGACCCGATTTATTTAAACGAATTTCTTCAAACTCTGAGGAGAATACATTCGTTGAGTTACTTTTTCTTGTCGATGGGAAAGCAGAAAAAATGTTTATTGAAAAACTAAAATGCAGCTTTGTGAGGAGCCTCCGAAGCTCATAGGAAGAGAATAAAAACACAAAAATTAGTTCCCGGAAGTAGAAACCGATGGGATAGTTCACGGGAGAGGAATAAAAAACTTAAAAATTGATGCTTCAATAATTCTCTGGATTTTTATATTTAAAAAAACTGACCGCAGTCCAGGAAAGGAACGGACGAATAATTTTCTTAGATCCAACGAACCACTCTCTTGAGCGTTTTTTCGTCTTTAATTAATATGCGTCGAGAGATGCTACCGCGTGTCTCATTGTAATATATGAATAATGGTGCAGGATCGCAAGAGTTTCTCATCATTAGGCAAATGGACGGATCCATCGTTAGTTCAATTAGAGAACTTTGTGTGCGAGTATCCATACGTATAAAGGAGGTGACCCTTGGCAATTGATTTCCATGACGTCGAGAATAATTAGAGTGTTTCCGAGGGTCGATAATTCATCTGAAATTATATTGATTCGACAAACCCATAGATGTTGACGAGAATGCGGGTCAAACCTGTTTTTCGATGGATTATTATCGGAGTATCTTCGTTTTCAGCTTCTTCCTCTATAACTGTATGCAGCCTTCGGCAGATCTCTCGATTTACGTTGATTTTACATCGCAGGGCAACAAACACCAGCGCTCAAATCGGCGTCCATGTATATATCCGGCGGACTTGTGGCGATAAATCGTAGGCAATGCCCCCGCATTGATTTATCGTTTGTAATTCTTGTTGGCCCATATCCGTTCGCGAAGGTAGAACTCACAGGGTTTGTTATTATAACTCGTTCCTCTCGCGGTGAGATTAATACGGCACAATTTGGTGGCACGGGGAACACACAACGCGGTTCACAAAGCCGTTCGCCTCCCTCTCCTCTCCCACCTTAAACTCCGCTGAGCTTTTCCCTTCCTCTTTCTTCACCTTACTCTTCAAATGGAGGCAATAATAGCTCCGAGTCACGAGAGAAGCATTCGTGCTCGATTTTACGCGGTAAAGAAGATCATTCTCTCGGCCGGTCTTGTCCACACACTCGGAGAGATGCACGTGTGCATGAAGGAATGTGATATCATAATATACAATGTAGAACGATTATTATACACGAGCAACTAAACTCACGAGCTTAGCCTCGTGCCAACACAGGATATTGTAATGCGAATATAAACACGCTCATTCCACTTTAATACACTCTCGAACTTCTCGTCCTCCTGCCTTTGTGATCCTCGACCATGAAAATTTGCTCTTATTTCAAGTTACCATTGATCGGTTTATTCGACCAGACTCAAATGCTCTGTCAAGTTCATGAGTAACACCTGGAATTCCAGTTTTCTTATTGTTTTTTCGAGATTCTGATTTTTTTCTTTGTTTTGTTTACTACGAAACGTCGGGATGACAGAAATATTTGTGGAAAATCCAATTTAAGGTGCACGAAACGATTTTCTTAAGAAAGTCTTGAAATTTACACAGAGCTTCGATGGGTAGTCAACTGACACGCGTATCAAATTTTAAATGGTTCGTTTTATTGGTTATTTAAATAAACGTGTTTGAATATGAAGAAAAACGTGCGTGAAAAATCGCTTATCTTTCCACATAACGAATGAACGCTTCTTACCATTTTTTTATGAAATCGTACACAATAATAATGAAGTATATAATGAAGGTCTGGGAAAAAGTTCGAGACGATTGTTTTACTAGTAACGAAGAAATGTTACGTTAAGGGGGGGGGGATAAGGTATTTAATTTTTTTTTCATTTTTTTTTATTTTTGAAATTGAATGCATAATATCTAGTGTTTAAAACTTTAAAGCGTTTTTCCCACAACTCACGTTTTCAAAGTCGGTACCCCTCGTAACTCGCCGCTAGATCATCTGAAATCAATGAATTAAAATTCATTCGTTAGATAATAGTTTTCCCCAGGTAACGCTGGAGAGTTTTTTTTTGTTAATAATTTTTATTTTGCAATAAAGAAATTAGCCGATTTTTTCTCAAAAAATTGTGATTTTCCCTTCAAAGTGGTCGGAAAAATTGGAAATTCGAAAAACCCTCCCAGCGTTACCTGGGGAAAACTATTATCTAACGAATGAATTTTAATTTTTTGATTTCGGATGATCCAGCGGCGAGTTACGAGGGGCACCGCAAACCTACTTTTTTCGGAGATACGTCTGAAAAATTGCTGCCATTGCCGTATTTTTTAATATTTTTTTCGGAAAATTTGAGAAGATATTTTCCAAATATCAAACTTCAATGTACCACTGGTTAAGTAAAGATATTTTTACTGTGTCGTCAGTAAAAAATTCACAAAAACATGGCTTTTTTCGTATGATTTGACCTTACCCCCCCCCCCCCCCCTTAAAAATTGAACAAAATTGGTAACGAGCAGTCGTGACCTCGCATTTGCTTATTTCGACATTTTGTTTTTCCTTGACTTGAGCCATTGCTGTCTTTTTATTAACACTTTTTTCTTGATCCATTTCCCTTTGCGCTCTCTAAAGCGTGTATTTGCATAAAAAACTATAGTATTTTAGCCAGGGACGAATAAAATTTCGGGTTCAATCAGTGATGGATCCTCGATTAATTGATGGCTTGTAATTTCATTCGCCAAAAAATAAGTTGACAAAATTTATTCACAATTTTGAATAAATAACTCTGACATTAATTTAGAGTGATGATATCTTTAATTAGGAAGTAAAAATCGACCGAATTTAGACACCCATAAAATACGATCCTACGGGCATGATCTACGTTAATTTTCGCGACGATACCCCGATGGGTAGGAGAGAAGAACAGCAAATGAAAACTGCCTATTTTTTTTTATTGTTGTTTATTATATATTACGTTATAAATTTTTTATATTACAAACAAAACATCAAAAATAGCAAAAAAATTGTCAATACGCCTCGAGAAGACCAGATTCAACTGAATCCGCCGTAAGGAAATAACAAATAACAATATTTATGTAAAACTGTGTTTATGAAATTATTTCAAGGGTTCTGATACCATCAAAGTTTAATTTTTTCCTCAAAGTTGAAGTTATTTTCATCGCTTTAAGGAGGGTGGATCACGAAATCAAAATAATCAGAATTTCATCAAATTTGGTGATAACATTCTTTGGCATCAAGTATACAAATACAATTTTTTTCAAATTTTTTTGCCACATGCTTATCGAATAATTGAGCGTCAAATGGAAGTTGCTATGCACGAGATGTACAGCTGTAAACTCTATGCTTACGCACGTGAACTTTAGTGTTCAATTACTCGAGAGCTATGTGGTAGAAAAATCTTAAAAAATGTGTATTATCTTAGATATCTTCAAAGAATACATTTACCAAATTTTATTAAATTCTTATCATTTTGAAATTCTTCATATTTTTAACATGGTTTAGCATGACAACATTGTATCGTCGCGATCCACCCTCCTTAAAAACGATGAAAATTTTGCACTGTATTTGAGCTGAAAAAATGAAAAAAGGAACGAGGAATTTGAAAAAAAAGGACTGATCTTTCTGATCTAGAAACTAGAATCGACAGGAACGGAGTACGAAACGATGCCGATGCTGTTGATGATTACCGGGACCTTCCAGGGCTCGGTATTGTCCGCCGGTCATATGTAAGCAAACTCCGTATACGCATTAGTATAAAGGAACTTATAAAAAAACTCATCCCTCGGTCTGTGCTCGACGATGTAATCCTGCCACTCAACCCCCTCGATAGGAGCTCGAAGCATCGGAGAACGCGCGTGTGTCGCGGACGCTCGTGAGCATGCGCGGCTCGAGTTAGCCGCCAGAGAGCCGAGGATCGCCGAATAGACACGAGAGGGAGCGTCGGGGCGCGTGGCGCCGCGTCCGAATCTCTGCCACAGCAGTCGCGAGACGACCGTCGTCGCGTTGTCACGGATACTTATTGTTGCGTATACTTCCCCTTCTACCTCGCTCGATCGCTCTTCGGAATTTAGTCGATTCGCGATCACCCATCGCGATAAATTTTGGAGTATTTTGATTTTAACTATTGAACGAACGGAGCCGCAGCTCCGTCGACTTTAACATTGCGACCAAATATTCGCCGGTTTTCATCGAAAAAGTTTTCGATTTTAAAATTACTATTTCGAAAAGTTTTCATCATGGAAACGAACGATCGAACAACGACTTCGTGATTTTCGGCCTGCCCCTGTATCGTGAAAACTGTGACTTGATTGCCCAGTGCTGAGCAAGAATGATCATTTTTGCCAATAAAAATGGATCGTGCTATCGATAGTTTGGAAAAATAATAAGAGAAACGACGGTGTGGTTTTGTGCTTAATGCTCACAGCAGCTAACGACGAGTGATGTGGATTATCGAACGAAAGTACCAAATGTTTAGCACCCCTTTCCTTGGGGATTAACGATAGAGGAATTTTCGTGGAATTGAGTATAAGCAACGAGGTTTTTCTCGTTAACGTGTATGCCAAGGGAAATGTGAGGTTGTTGCTTCCCAAACGTGCTACGAGCTGATCGGTTCTACGACGCCGGTCACGCGTGTTTAACTCTATCAGCGCGCTTGTTTCCTTCCGATTTGCGATCGCCTCGCGCGCGATCGCAAACAATCGCTCCTAAATTCGTTTCCACTCCCAAATACTATCCCCTCGAGTTGAAATTTAGTTTGTTTACGTTTTCGAATCTTCAGTGTGCTGACCCAGTGAATACCGAATATTTAAATCGCTCAGTGTTTTTCTTTTATTCACGTGTGTTCGATCCCATCAGTTCTCATTAAAATAACCCCGCGAGAGGGAACATAACGAGGAAATAAGTGGGAGCTCGTGTTATTTCTACGATGATAAAGTGATGGTGATAAACCAGTTGTTTTTATCGTAAAACGTACAGTTTTTACGCAAAGTGTGATCTCTTACCTGCCTCTCTGGATATTACCCAAAATGCAGTCCTACAGGATCGAGATCCTTCTCGTCGTGGCGGCCCTTGCGACCGTCGTTCAAGGTCAGTTGCGCATTATTTATGATAACTGCGTTTTTGGATGCACCGGAATTCCTTTTGTTCGAATTTCTCTTTTCGTGACGTTCGACTCCGAGTCAACTTTTCCCGTATCTTTCGTCGGGCTCGCACATTATTCATGCGAGGATAAAGTTTCTCGAAATTCACTTCTTAACGAATGGATGGAAGCTAAGCTCGTTGTTGCATTTCTGGAAGGCACGATCCGTGAGAATTCTCGGGAATTCAAGCGGAATATTTGGACATGAATATTCCGGCAACAAAATTCCGTTTTCATGATATTATTCCAATTCGTGGAGAAGAAAATTCAGTAGAAATTCGTAGCTGATTCCCGATCACAAGCAAAATCTGAAGCTGATATTTGGAGTGGAAATGGGGAGTAAAAATTTGGAGTAAACTTCCTTCTTCTTAATTTAAAAAACTTTTTTCCGTGAAATTACAAATCTTTCGGAAAATATCAGTCTCAGTATGATTTTGAGAATCGCCTCCATTGGATCAAACCATGAATCAAAAATTTCAAAGTTAAATTCCGTTTGATCGAATCCCGGTCTTATCCCCAATGAAATATTTATGACAAAAATATCGCGGACTGAAACTCGAACGCAATGAATAATGTAAAGTAGTTAAAATATTGAATTAACAAAAGGAAGCTCTTTCTTCAACGTAGATTCCAAAGAAGTCAGACAACTTTCCGTAAAAATGTGTCAAAAAAAAAAGTCGTTGCTTCCAAAGAGCACCCAAGCAAGTGTCAGAATTCAAGAAAAATTGAGTTCCCGAAGTCGTCAAGGATTCAGCGATCACGGTAAAACAACAAGAGTTTCGTGAAAGTGAAAGCTCTCAAGAAAGATTGAGGGAAGTTCCGATGGGAGCGTGCTTCGATTTTCCGATGTTTTAGCACCTCGCGGAGACATTTGTATCCGTGAAGTCTGTCGTTAAATCGTAGACTTTTCCGCCGATTGTTTAACAGCATCGACGAGATGTTAATTCAGCACTTTGTCTCGGGCCTGCGTCACTCGATTATCCGTCGTTCCATGAGCGAAGACAAAACTTTGTCAACGTGTCTTGTAGCAGAGCTTTACAACCCTTCTTCGTCAGTTATCTCTCGTTCGTCACTTCATCGTCGTTCGAAGTCTCGAAGCGGCTTTACGTGTAAGACTTACTTCGGCAGGCTCTTTGGTGAAATTAAGTGCGACGGGTACACACCTCGACTGTCGAATAATCTTGCATGCATAACGAGTGCACACGGGGTGTATAAACACAATAAGTCGAATAACGCGCAATCCGTTAATGCATCAATTGAGTTAATGGCTCGTGCAATTAATCCAAGAGCGAGAGAAGCGCATTGTGAAACGTTTTAGTTATAAATTAAATTACAACTAGTCGAGCCAAGATCGCGAGGAGAGTTATCCGTCGTTCTTCAACGTCGAGCTTTCAGCTCATTTATGAAGAAGCGATTGAAAGAGACGCTGAATTATTGAGGCGTAGGCAGCTGATGAGTGCACAAACAAGTTTCCAAAAGTTTTCACTTCTAGAGCATTTTGCAGAAGGAGAAAAAATCATAGAGACGCGGTAAGAATCCCGTCGATGTCGAGTCGACAGCGCAGTCATTTCGAGAATATCAAGATAATGCTTCGCTGCCTGACGAATTTAGAATGCGAGCGCGCGATTTCGGGAGAGGATTCAATTTGACTGGACATTTCCAATCGCGTACACATATCGACGCTGCTGAATAATCGATAATCCTCCGGATCCCCAGTTGTTGTTATTCCCCTTACAAAACTTGGTGTGTGGCTGATGAGACTGAAATATGAAAATGGGACAAGCGAGAATAATTCACGAGTGTACTCTCCGAGTCGCGTTCCATTCCTAGTACACGGCCCGGCCAGTTGTTCTTTTTTTATCTATGCTGCATTCACATAAGCGAGTTTTTACGTACAGTTTCGTTCCGGTGCTTTTCTTATCCAGAGCAACGCTCAGCACCCCGAATAATTAATCGAAATCTATACCTGCACGAGTTCGAAATAGCAACATTTCGTTCCACCCTCCACAGGCTCAACTTATTCCATCGATAATAAGTCGCAAAATACACAGCTGACGTGTACAAGTTTTCTTGGTGCGAAAACCCCGTGGCGAAGTACGAAAGCAGATTTTCACCACGTGTTCCTCTCTTTTTCCATTTTTATATCCGCACGTGAATACATTCATGTTTATATATACGTATGAGCACACATCCGGGGAACAATTTCGAGCTGAATAATTGATGTCGATGCTCAGTGGCTCGGAACTCTTCGAACGCCTCCCGCAAGGTGTATCACGGGCCTTTTTTCTTATTTTTCCTCCCCATTCTCGTCCCCCGAGCTTATATTATTGTACACGTTACGTTCATATGTAGATCGTGCTCGCGTACAGAGAGAAGAACGTAGGCTAAGTACACGGTATATACCTATAATTGAAGTGTGCTGGAGTGATGTCGGAAAACGTCAGTGTTATGGGAACATGAGACTGACTAAGCATGATAAATTTGTGTATGTGTGTGTGTGTGTGCAAGCACGTCTGTGTGTGGATAAAAGTGATAAAAATACGTGTCCCTTTGCCGCATGTGTGCGGATGATGCATGCAGCGATCGCTAAACACCCGGAGAAAGAAAAAAAGACAGTGTCATGCGATCGAATTGAAAACTCAGTTGAGAGTGAAACAAAACTCTCCCAGGTGACGAATCCACTCTGGTGATGTTTTTTATTTTACTTTAAATATGAAATCGATATGATGCTTTGAATCGAAAAACTTTGTATCGATTCGTTGAATATTATTGGTAAAAGGTTGCGCGAAGCTGCGTGTGAGTCGAGCAGCTGTTCTATCGGGGAATTCATCGCGTTACAATTTTAATTGGTGTTCTCTCCGCGTTCCTTTCCTTTTCTCGTTTTCCGTGCGTGTAAAGTTAACGCGCCTTACATGTGTCCAGCAGTGGCTAAAACGCGATGAAAGAAAAACTGTTTTTAGAAAAGATAGCAATATAAATTAATAATAATCATTTTTACACATTGTTTATCGGTATTTAAACTTTGTAAACAAATTTATTTCATTTTTTTTCTAAAATTACAACACAAAAAATCACGTTTCCTGAAGCATTACGAAAGAAAAGTCGCTCCACGGTCAGCGTTATTTCTTCTTGAAATTTTGATAGATTTGAAAAACGCAAAAAAAATGAATCTCGAAAAATTTATCAATTTACAGCAGTTTAAAAAAAAGTCTGCATTTTGTGTCATAAATCTCACACTATAATTATGTTTATGAAATTTTTTAATCACAATATCAAAAATCCGACTCGACAAACTATAGAGAAAGCAATTTCGAATATTAAAAAAAAACATTAAAAACTGTATGACTTATCGTGCAGACCGCGCCAGAAAAAGTAGTTTTGAGAAAAACGCATTTAAAGTTTCAAGTGCACATCAGGCTCTCTCGTTGGGCAGTCACGTTTTCTATAATAACTTTCGAGCCATAGGGAATTTTTATAATCGACTTTCACAGAAATATCCCTGAAATTATAGAGAATAATAATCTGTAAAAAAAAATCGATTTTTTGAAAATTCTGGACGTATGTAATATTCGCTCGTCTTTGACACTCCAGGATCTCGATTTTTCTCGGCGCTTCGAAGCACTTCAATTTTTTTGTTCCAATGTTTATTTTCATCCGACGCCAAGTCCAGTTAATCGACTCGTGCTCAAGGCGTATTGAAACACTCATTTCGAAGCTCGCTATTGAATTTGAATAATAAATTGTCATGTTTCCTGGAAATGAATTCTGGCCTCGTACGCCTGCGCGCGTAATTTCATGGTATAATCGATCGCACGACTTTTCCCTTTCCAATATCTTTGCAATTACGTGCCAAGAGAAAAACGAGCGCTTACGCTATGAAAATCATTGAAGTCTGTGTAATCGGAGTACTCGAAAAATTCATATTTCGCTCGACTCGTTTCGACTAAATCGATGCTGCCAAACATCGAATAGAGCAAAAAAATGGGTGGCATGCACACTCATCGTGTACCAGAAACCCCGATTTCTAGTAGGCATCGAAAAACTGACGGAAGAAAAAAAACAAAAATGATGGCTGTACGCGCAAAGGAAAAAACTGGAATAGGCGAGTGGAGGGCAATAAGAGGTCGCGAGAAAAATCGAGTGCTCGACGTCGATTTTTCTGGCATGGAATACGACTTTTCAGGGAATCTATAGGATTATGAACAGATTTATTTTTGTGCACAACTCCTCGTGCGATTCAACGAGATTTCGCATTCGGATTTCCTTGCATTCCTCGCCATTCCAAGGGCTTAATACACACACGAGCGAGCGATATCGTACGAAACGAGATTCCACTACGTAGAAGCGAAGGAGAGAGAGAGAGAGACAGAGTCGATAGCCCGATCTAACGTCGGTGCTGCTGCGGCCCGACTGTCAATCCAAGGAACGAGGGAATCGACACTTCCAATTTAAATATGTAAAATACACCCGTAACTCGCGACTCGCCTCTATATATCGGGACTCCGCCACCTCCGCTTCCTTTCTTCATCTTCTTCGTCTTCTCGGGCTCTTTATTTGCTCGAACCGCGTGCGCGCGACCGACGCCGCCGCGTCTTTGCCTCTGCCTTCTCGTCCCGCGTTCTCTACCAATTTAACTTCTTATTCGTTTGGCGCTACCGCGCTGTGTAGATTCTCCATGTGGATGGATGTAAATGTGTATGCGAGTGTGTATGCGCTCAGCTGTCGAACGCTCGATCGAGCGCTCTCGCCAGAGGCGCCTCCAGATAGGAAACTCTCGTCTATTTTTCCGTCCGCGCTCCTCCCGCCCTATTTTCTTCCGCCTCCACGTCTTTCCTTCCTGTTCTCGCGCGCTCTACCGAGCTCTTCCTTCATTACAGTAATTTTTATTCCAATCACGATTTGACCTTATTCCGTGCACGCGAAATCGTTAATGAGCTCAATCATGGCGTAGCTTCCCTCCATTTTGTTCGAGTATAAGAAAAATATCGAATATTTTTAATCTTATCGGTCTCCTGCGCGTTGACCTCGTTTCTCCTCAATTCCACATTCGAACCTCATTACAATAAGCGGCGAGAAAAATCGTGGAGCAGAAAGACCGCGGATGAGCGTTCATGTACGTCCGTAATACATGCTGATAAGCCGAAGATATTTTTTCCGTCCTCGAGTTATGGACGAGATTCTCTCCCGCGTCGGCACGCACGCAGCTCCGCAGATTTTCCTCCACTCCTCAGCTATTTTATACTTCTTATGTTTCATTTCTCCCCTCGAGGCGATGACAGAAATGAGATACAGGAAAACACAGAATCCCGCAGTGACGAGAGCTCGTTTTTACTACTATCTACTTTTATTGGGATAAAACGAAACCGGCAACTCCTCGGATAAAATAAATATACGCGTAATGACTATCGGCCCGAAAAAAACGTCCTCGATCGAAATAACTTTCGTATTAACTTGTCTCCGTTTCGTTCTTTCGCTGCGTTCACCAGCTTTTATTGAACTTTTGCTTCCCTCACGATTCTCAAGTGATTTTTCAAACCGCTGTCAGGAAAAACGAGAACAAAGAGACGGAAAATTGTTGACGGAAAATCCTTCGCTGCGTATTTGAGGCCCAACAACATTGGCTTGCCTAGATTTTTGCGTTTTTCCCATGCACCAGCTTTCGGAGTAATCGCAACGGAAAGAGCTGCTGTCTCGACTCTCGCTTTTCGACCCTCACTTCAGTTCACATTATTAAGAATCTTCTTGTTCGGACTACCTGTATACTCATAGTTATGTTCTACATTAAAAACATTCAATATATACCGTAAAATTTGTAGCAAGATTCCGTGCAGCCGGGAAGTGGGTGGGGGCAAAAGTAGGAGCGAAGGAAAGCCGTCATTGCCAGTCCGTGTAGAGAGTTTGTCAGCCTCTCGTTACGAGATTCCGTGAATGCTATCTATCCCCGACGAGACGAGAGCTCTTCTCTCGCTGTTTTCTGTTCCCGATTACGTCGGTGTGTATCGCTGAACCTCCGCCGCTCTGTCGGTGTACAAACACGAGTGTTTCGGTGCGAATTTGAACCACCGTTAAGCTGGGACGAGGATCATCTCGCAGTTTCTCCTCGCATATCGACGAGACGATTTCAATCATTGCTGCTGATCGTACATTGGGGTGGAAACTTGCTGATAGATCAGTGATTTTTCCGATTACGATTAATTGGATCATTGGATTTTATATTGAGTTTGAATTCATTGAATTTCATGAATCCGATCGATTGGGATAATTCGGTGGGTTTCGGCTGTCGGAGATTAATCCCAACTGTTTTTTGGTCCGTGTGAAAAATATTGATTTACGAGGATAACGGTTGAGAAGATTGCTGGAATCGATGGGGTGTGAACGTTCGTGTTATACGGTGGTTCAAATTCGCACCAATTTATTCGCGTATATATTTACGCACACGTTTGCAGCCCGTCAGAAAGACATGGGGAGAGCAAGAGAGACTTTCGCGTTTCTGTTCGCTCGTCTTTCTCGTCGTCGGGCAAAGAAAACACGCGTAATTGATATAGACGGGGCTTACGGTCTGCGTTTCTCTCCGTCTTTTTCCATCTGCCTTCCTCGCTCCTTCGCTCCCATGAGGATCTTCTCTCGAGTCTCGTCGCGCTGCATTTTGTACGGAGCCTTCTCTCTCTTCTTTCGCTCTCCTCTTTTCTGTCCCCTTATTCTCTCTGCATGATTGTGAGGAACGGAGCGCGGGGGAGAAAGAGAGAGAGAGAGAGAGAGCCACTGCTCTCACAGACAGCTCTCAGCCACACCAACATCCAGCAGAAGCGAAGCTTCAATATTCCCACAAACGACAACAGCCTCTCTGCGTTATTCCGCGCCCGACGTCGTTCACCGATCCTCGTTGTACTCTTTCCTTCCTTCTCCAACTTTTTTCTTCTCATTCTCTCTCGCCTTCTCCTTCCTTTTTTTACCATACACCGATATATATTTACTCCACTATAAAACCCCGCCCGCGACTCAGACACACGACGACGAAAAGTGATATATCGATTTATAAATGTGGAAACGTTGACAAGTGTTCATTTATTCTCCCTCAGACTAACCGTTTCTCTCCATTAATCGGAGAAGTTTTTCTTTGTTTCACATTTTTTTCCCCCTTTTCACTCGACTACTTGACAATGTGAAATGAAAAGCTGAGAAAGCATTTTCGTAATCACGGATTTTCGAATCTTCGATCCATTCATCGCCTTTCGTCTTTCCACTTCACTCCCATTTTATACCAGAATAGAGATGTCTCTGTGTACGTCGAAGCAGATTTACTATGTACAGCTGTTTATTCCTCGGATCAGCGACCACCGGTTGCTCGTACTTGGCTCGCACGTTCTATAGATCCTCAGTTTTATAAGTGCATGTGTTTATACCTATGTATCCTGGCTATAGTTCCGAAAAGTAGAACCTTTGTCGGTGCGAAAAAGCCTGATATTCGACCATAAACAGCACACACAGGGTCAATCGAATCCACACAGCTTGCCACAGAGTTTGACGGCTCGAGATTACATAACTTTTTATTGATCGTAATCGCTGATCGATGTGTGCATAGCCTCGTTTCAAAATCAGTTTTACCGTGTCGGAGAGCGAGAGAAATAGAGAGAGAGAGAGAGAGAGAGAGAAAAAGAGGCGGATCGTGAAAGCGAAAGAGGAGAGGAAGTTGGCAAAAGTCACGAGTCATCTGTCCAAGAGGACAAAGCAGCGGAAAAGGAAGACGGAAAGAAAGATCTTTGAAATCCTGGCGATCGATCAATCTTTCGTATTCTCCAGCTCCGCTAACATTGTATGCGTGTGGAGAGTTTGTCGAGCTACTTATCCATTCCCTCCGAGCTCTGTACTACATAGAATTGCACATGAGTGAGGCTGTATACGAGATCCATACACGTACGCGGACACGCCAGCATGAAACGTTCACGTTCGTACATTATTATATTCTCGAAAACTCACAGTTCCCAATGCCCGTAAGCAACAAGCCTCGTCGCAGAGTGTGCGAGATCCAGCTCGCTTGTGGACATACGTATAAAATAAGTGAGTGCCCAGTGCTCTCACGAACGCCGGACGTGACGCGAGACTCGAGTGGTCCGCGCGCGTCCCGGGCTCTGAAGCATCGCCGCATCAGACTTCGTCTCGACGGACACGAAGATTACAGGAAGACACTCTCTCTTATCCGGGGTGGCGCGATCGGCGTAGTTCCACTCGCCATAAAAAAGATCCTTTTCTGACGAGTCTGTACTTCGATAAAAAACGATAACTTCGGAGTTTCGCGATCAACGGTTGAGGAAAAGCTGGTGCGTGCTGCGGCGTGTGCTTCATTGTCGAGATCGATAGCGACGAAAAACGTTCAAAATTTCTGAAACTTCTGTTTCGAAAAAGGCTTGAAGCGTGATCGGATTTTCGACTTTCAAGATCCTTTGCGATAAGAATATCGTTCTGGAGTAGCGTAGATCGGCACGATTTTCAAAAAAAGCTGTACGCGAAGTTTCTTTTGGTCCAGCAGCGTGCAAGTATCTTTTTTTTCTTTCCATCGTGCCCTGGGATTGGCCCGCTCCCACAAACAACACACGCTCACTCGAAGGGAACTCACACGCGCGAATTCTCAATTATTAATGGCTCGTGTGAAACTCATGGCTTTTCTGTCTCTTTCGGGCGATCCTTGCACGTACGGTTGAGCACGTACACGAAGACGTGGTACCACTCACACCGTGTACTGTGTGTGAGAACGATTTTTGAGCTTGGCCGACGCGTTCATTGAACAAACATCATTAAGCTAGCGTGGAACGCTCTCGGATGTGTGTGTGCTGCGAGAGCGCCTCGGAGCGCCTTCTTCCTCTTCTTCTTCTTCTTCTTCTTCTTCTTCTTCTTCTTCTTCTTGGTTCTACGTAAGGCTTAAACGTTCCGTCGCCGAGTTTCTCGAGTTATTTCCTCGTTCCATGCTCGTATCCGAAGCTCTTCTTTGGATCTTTTATCCTCTTTCACACCATCCCTCCGTTCTTTCTGCTTTCCTCGTATCCTTCACTTCTTGGGACACTCTTGTTCGCTTCTCAAGAGTCGAGAGCGTTTTATATCTCTCGTAGAGTGAAGTATATACCTTCTCCACTATCTTTTTCTTCCTTTTTCTCTCCCTGCTCCATCTTCCCATCATCGAAAAGCCAAGAGAACTGTGCCAAGCCCACACACATCAGCCACTTCACGCTTAAGCACAGATGCCATCCAGCCCTACTTGCCAAAGCACGTTCTCGTTTTCTCCCTCTTTCACTTTCGCTTTCTCTCCCTCTCGTTTTCTTTCACTTCCTCAGGATCCGTGCCTCTCTCCTTATTTCACTTTTCAGCTTCCCTCTAAATAGTTTTCGTAGATGCTCCCATTTTGCTCTTCCCATCCCTCTGCGGGATGAGAAAAACGCTCCGAAACATTATCACTTTCCTCGCCCACGTTCGTCAGCGTCTCACCTCGTACACAAAAATGGGGCTCAGCCAGATGAGACGTACGTGCCAACGAACTAGCCAGAAAGGAAGAAAGCACCTCCGGCTACGCGTCATCGCTCGATTGAGGCTCACCTGTTTAATTCGTAAACATCTTCTTCGTCTTCCCCATTGAGAAAAAAGCGGAAGTGTTTCTTCCTCAAAAGATCTTTCCATTGGAGCTCGTGTTTTCATCACATTCGCAGATCAGCATGGACGCCGAACTCCATGAAGAGCAAAACCCAGGATCACACAACTCTTAACTTCAAATGTTAATAAGTTTCTTGCTGGACGACCGTCGATGAATGTCTGCCATTTCATAACAGCTGACGTCAGATTTTAGTAAATTGTTGATCAGCTCCTTAAAGCTTACTCGCCTCAAAAATTAAACGACCAATTTCTACTAACGAATGCGTTTCCCTCGAAATATTCATCGACGTCACTCAACGTCACTATTTGGATGGATTCCACTGAAAATCACCTTGCAAATAATCGACGAAGGGAATCCTCAAATGACCAATTATCGGAAGACTCCGAAGATATATTCGGACGCATGCACGCATGTGCGGAAGCGCCTACATCGCTTTTATGATGGATAGAATTCACTGAAAATGAAGTATTTCTATTTAATCGGATCTTGGTCACGTGTGGACCTTTGGATCCAAATGCCAAGAACATTTCAGCTCGAAAATGGTTAACCATAACGGACAGGTGACGAGAGAGCGAACGAGCTCTCCCATTTCCCTTCGTTCCTCGGGCTCGTGCTTCCATCTCTAATTCTGCTTCTCGCGCGTTCCTTCGTGTCATTCTTAGTTGAGCAAGCATTAATAATTCGGTAGCGATCCAACGTTCGGAGCTCTCATCTTCGAAGCGGGAGGAAGACTCCGATATTATGGGAGTACATAACGAGCAGCTTCTCTTCGTACTCTCTCTCAACATGAGCATGGTAGGATGGAGGTTATGGAGAAATGCAGATGTAGAGTCCAGACGGAAGAAGAGAAAGGAGAACGAGGGAGCAAGGGAAACAAGAGTTCTCTCGTTCGTACAACGTCGACCGACGTCGACCGACGTTGGTCTCTCGTAAATATTTGTTCGTCTTACCAGTGCCCAATGAACATTCAGACGAACTCGCTCTCTCTCTTCCTCTCTTTCGCTGTCTCGTTGTACGACCAATCTTCCCCCCCTCCTCTTCTCGTTCCTTCTCCTCATTCCTCATTTATCGCTTGTTTCTCTTCCTAAATGATTTCAATAATAATGTCGTCGATTCTTTTGCTTTTGGAAAAAGTTTTAAACTCAAAACTTGCCGTACAATCTCGCGTTGCAACTTCTTCATGTTTGATCTCATTCCCAATCCATTACTAACAATTCGCACTCGCGATGTTACCAAATACCATGTGGATAAGAATGAAAATAAAAATTCTCCAATGTACGAATGCATTTGGTCAGATTCTAAGAAAATAATCGAAGATCCAGTGATCCATATTGCCACTTCATTCGTTTCGCTCTCAGCCTTGTTTACGCAAGTCCGACGAAGGCGTTTGGATTTGAGTTAACCAACTCGGTATTCCTCGGCGCAGCATTCGATGACGGTGGTCTTGTGCATCAAGCATCGAGACAGCAGAAAAAGAGAGAGAGAGAGATTCGAGGCATGGAGACGGTTTTGTGCACACACATTCGAGTGCACCAGTCATCTAAAGTGACTGGCTCATGCATGGGGACTCGGTGCAATCATTTTCTCAGAAGACTATGCAGTTCGCTGCCAAAAGATAGAGAGAGCAAGAGCGATCGAGTAATGTGGACCATCGATCATTAGTAATACGAGTGCAAAGTCGGCGATGTCTTATCGATGTAGAATTTTATACATCAAACACGAGTGAACACACAAGTCCAGAAAGTTATGATTAATTGACGAGAGCTAATCTGTAGAAACATTTAAATAAGGCCTTTGTTGCCGCTGTGAGCGTACACACGTCAATCAAGTTGCTGCTCCTATCGCTCTCATTTTCGATCGGCCTATTTGCGTATCTCCGGAAATTCAATACGCGAGCTCCTACGTTTGCAACAACATATATACATGAGACTGCGACAGAAAAAATGGCCGATAAAACACGCTGGTTGTTCTCAATTTGAGAGAAAAACAAATAAATTCAATTCTATCATTATCAATCGCTTTATTGATTAATGTTATTGTTTCAATTGAATTGGAATGAAAAAATTTGGAGCATCGAGCCTCGTGTTGGACGCAAAGTTTTTACACTCACCGTATTTCTCAACGCTTGACTTTTTCCTGCAAAAGGAAAAATATCTTCGGTCATTTATTTACATTTTTCTTTCTTCTTACTGTCTTCGGCTCTCGTAAATGTTATACGTTATACATGCTTTCCTCAGTTATAAACACACGCGCATCTCGCAGAAGGCTATGATTATCCACCGTTTCCGCGGGGCAGTATAATTACATTCTCTCGCGCCTTTAATAATGCATTAATTACAACGTTAGCGGCGAGTCCCGAGATAACGTTCGTGGTCCGGGGAGGCGCCCCCACCCGCCAGTTATTTATTTATGTTAATCTCGGAGGAGCATCTTAATGTTTTCCGCGATGCGAATGAGCCAGACGGCGTCCTCTCGGTTGTGAGGATGCGTGCGGAAGATGCGCCGGAGGAAGAGCGTAAATGGATACGCGTAAGTATTTATGTCCACGCGTCGAGTATCACGACTCTCCGGGAATCGAGAATCCTCGAGGATTCGCGCCCGCTGCGTTTTCCTCACGCACTTTGCTCCGAGTTTCTTTTTTCTCCCCGAAAAATGCGATTCGTTATGAGACGCCTGTTCGCTCTCAGTTTCTCGCTGTTCGCCTCTCCGCGCTGTCACTTCGGTACGTATAACTTTGGTCGAACGGGTTTGCCGGTACTTCGGAGCTAAATATATCGCTCTTCTTATTTCTCAATCACTTTTATCCTTTTAATTTCTCAATTATGTGAAAACAGTTCCACGAAATATCTCGGTGCTCCGATCCACGAATTTCGCGAGAGATTTCTTCCCAGATGATCGATCGATCGGCCTCCTCCTCCCTTCCTCTCCGTCGCCTTATCGATCACCTTTCTCATTCTCCTTTTTTCACGAATTTACCGCGGTCCTCCGGAGCCTTGCCAGCGCCCGAGAGTGTCTGCCGCGTATAAGCTCCTGCTCCGCTCCGATCTCGAATCTGCTGCTCTCCCCGAGCTTTCACGATTCGACCAACTCACCGATAGCCCCTGGAGATAGGAGAGCCCGAAAACCTCCGAAATGAAAGAGACACGCACGTGTGCGTATATCCGTGTCGAAATATCGTGTGAGGTACTTCGTTAAAATGAGCACGTACGTACTCTCGTAATTTTACAAGACTCGAATCTGCTCCGCACCCGCGGCTTCCTTCCTCCGTCCCACGGCCCTCCGCCACGTATAAATTTTCGTCATGACTCTCCTCATGCCATGTATAAATAACGGATCCATATGTGTGCGTGTCCCGTACATAGAGGCTATAGGACAACGTGTGATTAATCGCGGTACACGCGCGTTCCGAGAGCGCAAAAAGATTGCGCGAGCAAGCGGCGGGTGTGCCCCGTGTTCGCTGCATTTTGCCGATAAATCATAGTGCGAACGAATGATGGTAGTCAACCAAGTTTTATGTCTACATGTACGCGTTATAGTTATATCATTCGTACACGATCGAGACTCGATGTTTTCGCTAGTTCGAACCGATAAGAGAAACGCTATTGTTTTGAAAAACTCGACTGAATCAATCGCGCGAGCGCGCTCCGCTCGTGCTCGCCGACCAGTGCGGTACTTTTGAAACCTCAAATGAACCGTTCTCGTGACTCGTGACCCCTCGAACGTGCATAAATTTCGATTAATTTATCTTTTATCTAAATTACATTCATTCCATTCGGTATTCATTAAGACTTTGGTTAAATAACGTTCGGCTGGTGAATTTGTCAAACGTTTTTTTTTCGTTTTTGGACGATCATTCGAAGGAGTGCTATCCAAGAAAATACACGGAGAGAATTAAATTTGAAAAATTACCGTCCGGTGGCGATAGTGCGCGGTGACGAGCTGCAATTCATGACATTATTATTATAGGAAAGTAATTGAATTTTCTTATGAAGAAACTAATATTCATTGTTAACGCAGTAGGCCATTTTTGCTGGAGAATTTAGCAAATTTTGACGTCACGGTGAATTTTATCGCGCTGCACTGTAAAAATTGGCGAACGAATGATTGTGCTAGGATGTTATACTGGGGACTATCGGCCTATTTCCCCAATCTTTTTGTATTCTCAGCCCTTCGTTGAAGTGTGTAAATCACCGTTTCAGTGCGTGCTACGAAATTTGGAAACGAGTGATCGATACCTAGGTTAGGGCAAAGATATTTTACTCTGATGCACCTTAAAATTCACTAAACGTTTTGTAAATTTTAGTATACGTATCTTAAATTTTACTATCTGCAATATTTACTATAATAAAACTGAAAATTGCGCAAAATATTGAAAATTTACAGTGGGTTACTGGAATAAATATTTTTCGTTAACTTTTCGTTAACTATCCGATTAATATTACGGTGAATTTTACGCTAAATATTGCCGTTTAGTTATCCCCGTGTACCGCAAAGGTTCAGTCATCGAGGGCTTGAAGTTTGCAGCAAGGATTTTTTGCAGGAAACATTTTCACGGTTGAATCTTCAATCAGGCTTCACAGCGCAATTATTAGAAATGATTACCGTAGGCTTCGGTTTTTTAATTCCACCTTGGTAGATGCTTGCCTCATCATTACTTTGTTTCATTGAATTTTCTTCTCTAATCTGCCAGGTCATCAGCGATAAGTCTGTGAGCGTGTGCATCTGTTGTAGCAATAAGAAGGAGACTCGACGCAATCAGCGTCTTAGCTGGCTTTTCTTCTCTCGTTATTTTTGCCTTTTGTTGTAATTTTTATTTTCTCCCTTATCTGAACAAACAAGCGGTGACGGTGCGCGCGAGATCGAACAGCGCGAAGGAGTGAGCGTGCGGTAGGTCGCGAATTATCGGTCTTTAAAGTTAAAGGCGAAGACAATGAGCGAGCGGGCGGACGCGGATGGGATTCGCGCTCAAAGTATAGATATATCGAGAGTGCTTTCCTGATGTGGCGATGAGCCTCAATTTGGCGGATCCTCTCGTCGGCGTAATTACGGATTTTATACCGTCACGGCGTCGTTCGTGGGCGTGTTTGCGAGACGCGCGAGTTCTTTCTCCCGTCAGGCGGGATAATAGGGCTTGGTCTTGAATCGCGCGAACGCGTGGAACTCTCGATAAATTAGTTGGCTCTCTACGATCTTCCTCTTAACCCTTAAAAAACAAACGAAAGAAAAAAATGTCAATTGAAAGAAAGAAGAGAAACGCCGAAAAACCTGCTCCCTTTGGCCCGCCGAAATTCGCCGACGATTCCTCGTTTCGCTCCAGCCTAAAGTAACGCACGTTCGACGTGCCCGCGTTCCTATCGACGCGATTCTTCACGTCGCCCGGAAGGCCCAGGAAACCTCGTCGGTGTCACTTACCGCAGTCGACGTCACAGCGCCAATCGCGAGTGTGAATGGACCCGGCCGATCTCGCTGCATCATCAACACCACGCACAGACAAACTCACACGCTCGAATATGCATGTATTCATTGACCGGTAGATTGCACCCAGTGTGCACAAAGAGACACCACTGCCAGTGATAATGCTCGTGTGCATCTATACACGCAGTCACGTTCAACGTTTTGCCAGACGTTGACATATGTCGCCTAGCGACATATGCGGAGCTCCAGAGCAAAAGAGTGGGTCGATGATCCCAGCTCCGGTGTCACACATTTAATAATAGGAATCGAGTTGCATATCGGACTAACTTATTCCCCGATGAAACTGGCGCTCTCCTAAAGCTATTAATGGCCGCGGGATTGTATGGGATTTGAAAAAAAAACTCGGTATATGCGGATTCGTTATACTTTTTTACGAATGAAAAAAGCTTGTGGAAACACTGCATACTCAACGCCGAGACATTCCACTCTTCACTTTTAACGGCAACATATTTTGTTGCAAGCTATATTCAAGTATTTTTAATGTCGCGGATAAATAAATCAGAAGGAAATTATAACGCAACTTTCCGTCCTTCAAACTTATACAAACACATAAATAGCGGGATATAAAAGCAGAATATAGCGGAGAGAGATGGAAACGTATTAATATTCATCGTTTGCATGATTATTAATAGCTACAGCGGACTCTTGTCGTGCGATATAGCCGCCGCGTTGTAATTAATTAACTCGCGCACAAGCATTATATTATATGCATTTGAATACGCGAATATACAGCCACGGGTGTAGTGCTACATTGAATTTACGCTTTGCTCGACTGACCGTGTTCGCGTGCATGTGCGATACGCAGAATTTTATCGTCGCCGTTACTAGATTTTTCTACGCACCCACATGCGGACGAGACTAAAGCTTATTAAATGAAATCGAAAGCGATCGATAGACTTTGAAAATGCCAAATCCATTAATCCTCTTTTCGACAGTTACCTTTTTATGAGCAGGAAGCAATGAAACGTTCTTGTATAGGGAATTGTATCACACCCACTTGATGATGAACAAAAATGTGTTTTCGATGACGCACGGAATGGGTCACGGACTTTATTACGACGATAACCGAATGAAAAATTTGAATATTACCGTCCAGTGACGATAGTGCGGTGACGAGCTGCAATTCATGATACTATTGTGGGAAAAAAATTGAATTTTTCTATAAAGAAAATAATATTCATTATTCACAGTAAGAACTTTTACTAAAGTATTTAGTAAATTTTGACGTCACGGTGAATTTTACCGCGCTGCACTGTCAAAATTGGCGTACGAATGATCATGCTAGGATGCGGCTGCACTGGGGACATGGTAGGAGTATCTTGTCGCTGTATCGGCCTATTTCCCCATTCTTTTTATATGCTCAGGCCTTCGTCGAAGTGTGTAAATCACCGTTTGAGTAGCTAGGTTAGGGCAAAGATATTTTACTGTGATGCATCTTAAAATTCACTAAATGTTTTGTAAATTTTAGTATACGTACCTTAAATTTTACTATCTGTAATATTTACTATAACAAAAGTGAAAATTGCGCAAAATATTGAAAATTTACAGTGCGTTGCTGGAATAAATATTTTTCGTTAACTTGTTCCCGCAGTCAAATATATATCCGGTTAATTTTACAGTGAATTTCACATTGAATATTACCGTTCGTGGTTTGTGGAAAATTTGGTATTTTTTTGTCTCGTTTTTCGTTAGATTGCGAATAAGAGGGAAGTTTCGTGGGCAGGCGTAAGCGAAATGGTGCATGAGGAGACGACTATAATTTCCTGAGAGGTACGCAAAATTCTTTCGGAGGGAAATTTACAGGAATAAAAATGAGAATCTTCGATGAATGTCTAGTTATCGGAATGAGAATAGTTTCATTTCGTTGAAAAAAATGTAGGAAAGAAAGGGGTTAAAAAAATGTGTACGAGCATCGTATACAGCAAACTGTGGAGTAAGCAGCGCAGGCACACGAGTACTTTTTTATCGCGGGTTTGGCTCTTTTTGTTGTTTGTTTGAGAGAACAGAGGGTGACTTTGTGGCTCTGAGATATGGCCAACACGCGCTTGCGACAACTTCATTACGAACGCGCCTCGTCCTTTCTTTCTTTCTGCGTTTCGCTTTGCGGCGATAGGACGCAAAAAGTCAGATATTCGAGAGAAAAAATGAGGAAAAAAGGAGCATATAAAAATGTATACATCGAGCACACAGCCCTCGAGGTTTCTCGGGCAGAGATTTTTATATCGGGTCCCGCGTGCCGCGCCTTTACTGCGTATATGCGTTTCGCCTCTCGCGTGTCTTGTCCCATGCTATTAAAATAAAAGAGATCCGTATAGTCGTAGCTTTCTCTCCCTCGCGCTTTCTCTCTTCCTCCCTCTTTAATCCTCTTCGAGGAAATCCACGACGTGTGTTTTAATGCCTTGCACTTTGGCCTTCTTCCCGTATTCGTCGTCGACGTCGTCGACGACTCGTCCCGTTGATCATCCTCGACGTTGGCGTCGTCGTCATCGTTCTGCCTATTCGTGCAGCTGTCATCGTGTTTGACTGCGAGGCACACCGAGTGCCTGGCTCTTAGGAGACCAACCCTCGGAAAACATGATTTTTTACTCACAATCACGAGAAAGCTGTTGAATGTTTTCTTCCTCTCGCTCCTCTTTTTTTTTTTCAACTTTTTTATTATTTTTTTCATCCTCCGCTTTTTCTCCTACTCGGCTCATTTCCGATTCGAAAATAGAAACGCCAGCCTTCCATTTCTTCTTCTCCGTTTCAATCGATCATCCCGTTAAGGGATTATGCATATATTTCTATGATTATGAACTTCTTTATCACCCGGACCTGAAAGCTGGAGACAGACTTTCTACACAGCATTGCACCTCTCCGCACTACCACCAAAAAATATGGACTTCGATTCGTGTGAGAAAAAAAATTCAGTCTCGAGAGCGTTAACTTATTATCTTCCTCTCTAACTCTCTTTCTATCTTTCCCTCTCTCTCTCTCTCTCTCTCTCTCTCATTCTTCAGATATATAGACGTAAATACCAAGCGACCAATAGATTCGATCTTTCTCTCTCGTTCGTTAATCCTCTTATCTCTTGACTAAATAGGCTCAACGGGGATATATATCGGGGATCTATAAATTGACTCTCTCGAGCTGTGGTGCAATCGAGCGTTTACGCTCGACGAACAATAATCGTCACGATACAAACCCCCACACACTTGAAATTTTCACTTCCGCTGACCACTGACCAACAGCGGAAGGCTAAACACGCGTGTATCTGTTCGTACAACATCGGTTATACACGAATTTATTAAGGGAGATTCTCGCCCCTCCCACCAGCCTAGCAACCCGCATCTATCCGATACGAATGCTGGCCTCCGAGATTATGAGAATTTCCAAATTCAACCGACCTATGATTTTACCTTAGCCTACCTCTATCTATTCCCCAACAATTTAATCCCCATCTATGAAAATATTATCCGAATTTATGCAGCCTTAATATACGTTTTCATATTTCATCCATTACATGGATTAATTGAGCCCCTATAATTGGAGAATCTGCTTGAATATTTTCCGAATAATCCTCCCATGATTGCTTACTCGAATTATTATCACAAGTATTTAACTGAAATACCGAACTTTAGTTATTCATCTGTCGACTGGAAACTTTGCTCGCCGCGCCTCCATTTTTCTCATTTCACTTTATTTAAACATTTCCATTTATATGTCTATTTGTATTTTTAGGAAACACCGATTTCTCACGCTTTCTTTGGAAAATGCGGAATTTATTTTTGAATAAATTCATTCATTAAAAAATAGTTAACAGCTCGATGAGTTTCAAGCGCTCGGTAGTGAAAATGATGATTTTTTTTTTCATTTCAGTCTCAATAGAGCTGAACGTTGTACATTCTTTTTCTCCCAATCCTTCCAATCCAACATGCCAAGGATATAAATGCATCGGTGCTCTCTCGCGGTTTTTTCGGTCTCGTCGAGACGTCCAGACACTTCTGACAGTTTTAATTGATCGAAAAAAGAATACGAGAGTGCCGTGATCCGCGCTATGCGGACTCCTCGTTCTTGCAGACTCGTGCACAGTTTAACACTCCCGGATCGTTTACACTCGGGCATGGGAATTGAAGGGCTCGATTCCTATATGCACACACGATACTCCTCCTCGCTGTATGTGCACACACGTACGCTGAGGAGTTCTCGACCCCCGGCGATACATATGCTATTGATCGTCTGGTCAATTAATTAAATTTACATACGCGACATTGGCACACTGGGCTTCTCTCCTTTCGGTGGACCCTCAACGCCGCGCTCACGGTGAGCTTCTCCTCGAACTATCGACCTCCCGCGATCACTCGCCGAGTCGACGACCGAGCTAAGTGTTTTCGCTAAAAACTGCGATATCATTAGCCCGGAAAATTTAGTCGTCACGTTAATTAAGAGAAGCGATCAATTATCGGACAAATTTCACGTTGGAGCATCGGCAGCAACAATTTATCGGGTTTTCGGAAAAACGACGCGTTGAGACGAACGTCTCGCCGACGGGAATAACGTTTCTTCAATTCAAACTACTCGATAATTACGGATGACAAGTTGTACATAATTACGAGATTAAATCAAGAGGTCTCGCGAACAGAAATTTCTTTTCCCGAGAGAAGAACAAGAGAGTTTCAATAAATAAATCGTTATTGACTTTTTTCTTCACGCGGATATTCTCCGGCGCTCGTCTTCCTTTTGTTTTATTCTTATTTTCATGAGACGTTCAAACGTTTGCCATTCGTACCACTTCCGCCCGCGGAAAAGTTGCGCACGTGACCGCGTGTACTCTCTCCACGGAGACATAATTATATTCTCATCTCGTACCAACCGTATAAAATCTATAATCGACCGTTTTCTCTCTCTCTCTCTCTTTGCACTCTCCCTCACTAACACAGACACCCACAAACGCACAAGACACTCCTCCTCTTATTCCTCTTAAGTGAGTTTAGATTCTCGATGGGGAGTCTTTGGCTCTTTCCCTCCGAAACACACATCGAGGAACATCCAATGAGGAAACAGCGTACGAATATCTCTATCTATCATAACGCGACGAGTATAAACGTCTTACGATAGGAATTCTATAATTAAATTTCCGCCTCGTCCGAGGATAGAGGAGCTCGAAATTTAACGTGTTCTCTCTCTCTCCCTCACTCTGCCATTTCCAAGTATCATCATATTTCTTTAATAAATTGACGGAACGATTTTGTTTTCGCTCCGATCTTTCCTTGCCTGAGAATCACATTATGCAAATATTGGCCCTAAAATATTTCGACGAAAAATGGAATGATTATATTAAAAAATCACCGGGGGATTGTGTAATTCGAAGGTTTTTGTTGTTCGTCTACATATTTTTCATGCCCATCATAATTCCCTTGGAGAAGCAGAAGCCATCAAAACATTGGCTCAACGTTCCTTACACACGTCGTTTCTTCTCGGACGATTGAATTCTAAACGAGACGTGCATGTTTAATGCGCGTGGGCGGATATCCCCGACGGGAAAAATGATTCAAAGGGACATTTTTTCATCCAGTCAAAAACGAATGTAAAAAAGCTAGTGGATTCGAGACGGGTTAATGTCATGCGATGTGGAGGAGAGGAGAATGAGGGAGAAAAAGAGAGAAAGAAAGAGAGAGGTGAGTAGGAGCGGCAGAGGTTAATATCACGCGTTTCCAGGGATGTTGGTACGTGTCCAGCGTCACCGCCTCCTTTAAATAATTATTAATTGCTCGAGCTCTCGCGAAGTAGGGAAGAGTGCGCGCGCGCGATCTGAAAACGGCGATGTGTATAAACACAGAAGACATTCAGCAACGCTGGCATCGACTATTCCCTCAGATGTTCTCTCCGCACTTTTAATCTTCTTTCGCCTCCTTTTAATTTGTTACTTTCTCGTAGTTGTTTTTCCTCCGGCGGCTTTCTCATCGCTCCCATCCCAATCTGCTCGCGTGATCACGCACGCGCTGATGTATCTACCTGCGCGCGAACCTCCTCATTTTCTCGCCTCTTCTCATCTTCCCGTGTCCAACCTTCTCGTACCGTTAGCCGCAGAGCAAAAGAGCACGAAAGAATGAGAGCTTCTTCTCTTTCCGTCTCCCTCTCCTCCGCCCCTGTCACACGGAATCTCTGATTCACCAAGAATTATGCTATCTCTCCTGTATGAGCAGTCGACTCGATCTGATAAGACGACGAGAGGTGCAACTCTCCTGCTCTTTCTCTCCTCCCGTATTTCATTGAAGAAGAGCTTCGAAATCACGAGATTTAATCGCCTCGCTAGTCCCCTCAAACAGTCGCCAAAGAGACTATACTTATCTTTTGTATATGAGAAGATCGTGGTTTCCTTGTGCACGCGGGGCGTCCCTTCTTCTCATCCTCCTCCATCCCCCCAGTTCGACGCCGCTTTCTCCTGCTACCGCTTTTATATTAGGCCGAAAACTATATCGCTATACATAACCGCGTATAAGTCTCGACGTATTAATGACTGGGATCACTCGTTTGCTATCGGATCGAGCGATCGCCACCGATAAATCAAGTTCGCGTTTCTGGTATGCAAATATATAATATCGCGGGCGGCTTCCTCTGATCAAGTTTTCTATCCTGGTCTCTCACGCTGCTGCCGCCATCCGCATATACGATACGCTATAATATTATACTGTATTATAATACGTATTACGTGGATGAGAAACTATACAGTCCTCGATGAAAAAGGCCTCAACGGACGCGTGACGTCGTGTGCGGAAAACGAAAGAGATGCACACGCCGTGCGTGCTCATCTTCGCGGCTCTTTTTTCCCTATTTTTTCATTAATCTGCTCTCCCTTTATTCCCCTCTCTTTCTCTCGGAGTTTTGCTTGTTCGCGTTGTACCTCATAAGATCGAAGCGTTTCTCACTGCCGGTTAATTTAGTCGATGAGGAAGATGGGCGAGTCCCGATTCGACAGTAATGACCGTCCTTACTCGATAATAACGAGGCATTTAACGAGATTTTTTGCTCGCCTCTTTGATTCACGGTTGCGGTTGCGGTGCTCGTCGAACGAGCGCGTGACAAAATCGCGAGTAGGCATCTCACGCTCGCTCTGTGCGAAGTCGCGTCGTCGCGCTAATGCCTCGCGAATTTGCGGAATAATTTAAACCGGAATATCATGAGTTAGAGACTAATGTAGCGAGCTGGGAAAAGCACAACGGGATACTCAGAGTGGAAAGGAGCGAGAAGACGAGAAAGATATTACCCAAGCACGAGGATACACACGCCTTGAACAAGCTCCTATTCCGAATTCCAGCCATCCGGCGTATGCTCCTAATTCAACTTGATACACACGCACATCCTCAATGTGTATAAACGCATAATCTGTGTGCGATTTCACAGTTGTATCAAGCCGCCCTGTATACTCTTTGCATTATCATATCACGAGGCGTTCGCAATTCCACAAAGCTGGAATTACTCCATTAAGCCTCAGGCTCGTACGAAGATGCTCGAATCTACCAGTCTACCAAAATTCTCGACTCGCGCTCAGCTAGCCACGAGTGCCAGAGATTAAGCTGCGTGCTACTCCGCCTTATTTGCGCAAAAGTACTCCCGATCCTGCAGTCAAATTTCCTGCCTGTGTTGCTCACTCCATCGTCGGCTGTGTTCAGAAAAAAAAACGTTCTTTCCACTCGACGTCTCGCCTCGCGACGGATTGGCCATAATCGATCAAGCCATCCGCCTTTGACGATGCTTCTGAGTGAGAACTATTATGGGCACAATCTTCATTTCACGAAGCTCAGATATCCGATAACGTTCACAAGTTTGAAGAGGTCCCTGTCTAGGTACACTTTCACTCGATGCATCTTATTAAATGGCATCGTCTACTGGCAAGCTAAACGGTACGAGCAATAATGCACTTATGTGTTGTCTTTATATACGTTTATATCCGTAATATATTAGCTACATTTAGATACGGTATTAAAATACGAAGGTATATGTAATTAGCTTTTCTGTCTCGTTGTGTCTGGCTCGTTGAGTCCGGATACAAATGGGCTATGAAAGAGCGATACGTATATGTGTGTGTGCACAGCTAAAAAGATGGAGCTCCTCGTGCGGTGAGCTTTTCCTCCGGGTAGCAGACGCGTTTCAGTAACATTCATGGCCACGTTATTCTCTAATATGTGCTACACACACGGATCTACGTAGGTTGTAGCTGAACTGTGTGTACTGCAAGTGCTCGTGAATTCCTCGTCCGTCTTCGTTATCCCTATTACGAAGCTCGTTTGTACACGTACCGGCGAGACTGTACCATTCCCTGTTTTGCCTCGTTCTCTATCTCCCTCTCTCTTATCTTGCTCATCTCTCCATTTTCTCTGCCTCTCTTTCTCTTTGGCTATTTCGCTTTTTGTATCTCTCGAAATATTTGATGAAGCGCACAGACTACTTGAGCCTTGTACGCGCGCGTTCAGGGTCAATGCCAAAATCCTGCGAAACAGAGCAGTTGAACGCTCGAACTTGTGCACTAAATTTCCGCGACAACGGACTTTAATCGAAAGTGTCTTGCGGCGGGATATCTTAATTAAAATAATGATCTCCGATTAATTCTTGGTACGAGATACACATTCCGATTACAACATACAATTCTTATCGGTATCTCGATTAGCACTTAATGCAAGCATTTAATTGCATATTATTATTAGTGCTATTATATTCTTGCTGCTATTACAACGATGATTATCCTCCTTGCACAGGCAATATCGTGCGAGTGATAAATCTTGCGATTTCGATTTTCTCTCCGCATCTCAATCTTGCGTGATTAGGTAGATTGTCGTTATACAGCGATTATGGGATCGAATCGCGCACGCTGCAGCACGCCTGTTCGTTCTAGTACGCAGCAGAACCCGCGTGAATGAACGATTGCGAATCTCACTGACGGAGACTGATCGCCTTTATATCTATCGACGGAGACGCATGAGATAGCGAACGGGGAACTAATTACAGGGGAATATTGGGTGAGCTGCTTTGTAGGGGAGTCTCAACGAGCTCTGCAGCACACCCTTCTCGTATATATTTATGCATACGTACATATTTACACGTCCACGCACATATCTAGAGCCAACCTCGCGCGTCTACCTTAATATTTATTTATATATTAGGCAGTACATGAGCATTAATTTGTATACCTATGCTCACCGTCGCTCCCGCAACCCCGTGCAAGTCTGATGCGATACTGCGTGCATTGTCTCGTCGTACGCACACGTGAACAATTCCACAAGGCTCCCCGCTGCTTTTCCTTATCCGCAAGAGAGAGAGAGAGAGAGAGAGTGAGAACTCGTCGAGAGCTATACACTCGCGCTTCTCTCCAGAGCCTCATGAATTTAATCAACGTAATTTTCCAACCACGCCTCCCCCTCTCTCGCTCGTCCTTCTCCTCCCCCTCTTGTCTACTACCCCTCGTATATTCCCGCGAGTTCTTGCCAGGAGAGCAAACTCCCGGGTTCTCATAACCCATGAACTTGAAAGATGGAGAACGAGGGAGAGTGAAAGTAAAGGAGAGACGACTTTGTGTGTTGGCCCGTGTTGCACGATACGTCGAGCCACCACCGGCATCACCAACTTCGAGAGTTTCTGGATTTACTCGAACCTTCATATATTTTACGTCGTCTTGCTCTCGCCCAGAAAGGGTGAGCTTCTCACGGGCCGCACCAGGCTCGCCTTCCTTCCAATCTGTGTGCTCGAGGCCCCATGTGCGAGCTCGTACATGCGCGAGTATCCGCACCAGGGCGTTTGTCATTATTTGTGTGAACTTGTGTGCATCCGAGAATTCCTCTATCAGACACGCCCTCTCGACCTTCTATAAGATAACCTGCAACACGGACGCACACGCACACCCCCCGGCATATTTTCTTCTGATGAACAGCGCCTTCCTTCGCACCAGGCTCCTCTACGAGGAACACGCGTGAGACGGAGAGAAGCTCTCGAAATTTCAACGGAAAAGCACTTCACGCTCTCGAAGTAAAATACACACGTGGACCTACGTGCGGATAACACTTTTTAAAGCTCCGAGAATCCTGTCGCGCTCCCGGCGACCCTCTACAAGTGATTTACTCACCAATCTACGCCTCTGCGTTCCTCCGAAAATGGTATTTTTCTCGAGTCCCCTGAACCTTGAATTATTGGTCTCGACCATGAGATTCGACGGTCCGCGCCACGCCGAAGCGAACTCGTACCTTCGATTCACTGTGTTTATCGTTCGGAAAGCACGAGAGAGTTTCAATTATAATCGACACTGCGCGACCATCTATGAGGAATTTTACAACCCGATCGTACTAAAAATTCGAAATATCCATTAATTCGGGAGCGATCCAGACGATTTTTCCAACGCTCCACGTTTTTCGATGAAGCACACAAATTCGCTCACTCCATTAACTCGCGAACTCGCGCGCGCGCGCGGATGACTCGTCCTCGCCGATGTTTGCTCGCACACTGTGTCAATTCGATTTTGTCACATCGTTTCCGAGTTACGCGGAGTTGAAGCCCCGCAACCGAGAGTCTATGTCCACCCTGTTATTCATACACGTACTTCGTGCCTGTTCTCGGCTCATATACTTCATCGAAATAACGTGGATGCACCACGGTACGCGCATTACCAGTTGGACCGAGCATGAAACAAACTCCAAATTCGATACTTCGTTTACACTGTTACCGAAACTGCGTTATCGCTGATGAGAGAGTGAGGGAAAGAGGAACGTCGAGCAGGGAGCGAAAGGGAAGGAGGGTATGTGCAAATGTAGACACGCGAGAGAGTTCGAAGTTTCCTAACACACAGCAAAACGTACAGTAATACAACGAAGTTTGGGCCTCTCTTTGGTGCACTCTCTTGCCACACACGTATCCGTATTACCCATTTATATCGAAGGGTGTGAGTGCGTATCACAAATGCACACGAATATGCTATTTATATATATTTCTTGTGTATATGAGTTTATGTATTTCGTACGTGCACCTCCGCGAGTACACGTGTAATCACTGAAATTCGAGGCAACAGCGCCACGTATGTAGTACGAACAGACTGGGCAGGGGCAAGGCTTGAGGAGCAGGGCAAGGTTATATCGGATTTCGATGGAAACATCCTCCGGGGTACAGCGTGGAATCCGAGGGAGAATCTAATAAAGAAACTTGATTCTCGATCGACGTTGGTGTGTTCTCCACTCTTCGTTCCGTGTACTCTCAGCCGCAGTACACTCTCTTTTGCTCATTGTAGGGAGCGAGGGAAAGAGGGAATGTACATCGGTGGGTCGGGTTTGGGTGTGTGGAGGGCAAGATCCAGTAACAGTCAGTCGTGTGTGCAAACAAGCGCGTGTATACGTCAGACGTATAAATACTTTTTGCAGTAATGAAAGTGTTGCACACTGAATTTCCAGATATTTCGGTGCTTCGAGCGAAATCTAATATTTCAATTTGACGAATGTATTTCATTGGATTTTCCCGGGATTGAAATTTCCTCCCTGTGCGAGCGTCGGTGCGTTTGCACATCGACACAAACGACAATATTTAATCTTGGTAATGAATTATTTATAATGACTCTGTTCGAAAGTTATTCGGAGTGCGAAATTTGTCATTGGATTGATCGTCCTTCATGCCTCCGGCAACCCGCCCACTCCCCATGATCAAGACTCAACTTATTTTTTAGTATGCATGCACTCATATGCGTCAAAAGTGCATTCGTTCACTGAGCTACACACATGCGTGTGAAATGTACAGTGAAGACTGCCCAATACACAAAACTCTTTCATCTCGTATCCCCGAAGATCCCATGCACTTTGTGTGCCACACTCATCCCCCCCCTTAATGCTTTTGTTCTTCGTTCTTCTTGCTCTTGCTTTCTCCCCCTCCCTCCTTCTCCATCTCTTTTTGTTAATCTCCCTCTTTTTCTCCTTTTCTCTCTCTCTCTCTCTTGCTCTCTGCTGCACTTGTGCTCTTGAGAAAAGTAACGTGGCATGATTATGGTATTCGGACGTAGTCGTCGTCGCCGCCGTTGAAATCGCTACGGTGCTTCAGACCACCATGCTCGTTCATATGTATATGTATATGGACGAGCATGCAGCTCTCTGGCACGGGTCCGAGTCAACTTCCGGTTTCTCTCTCTTCCTTCTACTCCTCCTTCCTTCTCCCTCCCAGTTACTTTGCAAAATATATACGTGGTGCATGGATATAAATTCAAAGTGCGCTTTATGTTCACTTTACTCCCGTCATTTCATGTGACTTAGTACTTGCACGTATGGGAATGACCCTCGTCCGCGTGCATGCATCGTCTTCTTTAATGCCTTTAATTTCACTCTTTTTCCAACCTCCTTTTCGAAGCTCAGACACCTTGGCCTGCACGAACGGCGATTACGTTGTATTCTCAACGAAAGAAGCCCGCGTTTAACCCGAAATACAGTCATTAGGCTTTTGACAGCTTCGCCAAAGGAGGCGATTCTGTTTTGACACTTTTCAGAAGTCGTTACCCAACCTACTCTGAAGGTCACCGGGTCTTCTCGTCTTGAGAAAACGACGTTTTTTCAGTCCTCCATTTCAATATAAATCGTTAACGAGATTTATGGAAATGTATTAACGAATGACACAGTTTTTGGGTAAAAAACCTCATTTTTAGGTCAACGAAAAATATATTATTGACCACTAGAATTTACGATAGTACCGGAAAAATTTTCCTCACGAAACACAAACTTTTGTTCTCTTCCTCGTGCTTTTTTTTACGGAAGTTTACGGCTCTACAATTCTTCAGGTTTCCTCGGTCATTATCCGAACCAAGGACTTTTGGTACGCTCTCATATTTTCAGTCTCGACACAGGATCGATTACTCATTTTGACACTGTTAGGATCAATTTCTCTTGTCCCAATTGGTGACTCAAAGTCGCGCAGACTTTTGTTTGCTTCTTTCTTCCTATCGCGTTGATCCGGCGCCACCACTAATACCGGAAGTAGATATAATGGACATTCTCGTAGCCACTAGTGGTTTCTCTATCTCGAGCTCTCCGTTAGGGTAATATCTCCCACTCCTGCGTTGGATAAAAGAACATGGCGTGACTCTTGTTGTATAATAGGGCTTGGAAACCTCGCCGTCAACGACGACGACGACGACGACGAGGCCCTATGGCCGCACGAGAACACGCGTCGAGCCAGCGTATCCGGTTTTTTCGTCCCCTCTCGACCTCGATATAGATACGTGTATGTAGATTCGGCGCTCTGCTTGTTGGACACGTCGCTCTAGTAGATCTTTCAGTACTTTTCGTTCCTGGTCAGCGAACTTTTTCTCCCCATTCATATCCAGTACGTCGACACCGCTATTCTGACGCCTCGCCACGACCACAATCATGAAACCTTTTGTCGCTCGCTTCGCGCTTTTAAACTTTGCGGAAAAGAAAATGATTTTTCACGCTTTTTACTACTCTGTACTTAATTCGAATACCACTTTTTCACCTCAAACTTTCTAGCATTTAAAATAAACCGACAGTTTTGAAGAGCTAAGTAATAATCTTTGTCGATATCACGGGTCAATGGAAACGGATATTGAATGAAATGGATTACGAATTTTTTTTTATGGAAAGAGTCAGATTTTTGAATATAGCACTCAATAGATTTTTGTGCAGTTCATTCCGAAAATAAATTCGGCCATTTTTCAAGTAATTTTTTTCCAAATTTGTATTTTTTGTGAGTCGATTCTTGTTCTGTATTTCACTGAATACAGAAAATCTTAGATTTTTTTTAATGAAATTGAAAGCCAGTAATTTTTTTAATTCTCATTAATTCTCGCTGAATCTTCAATCCCTTGTTTTCCTCGCTATTAATCATTTGGATTTTTTCTATGAAGAGGTTTGTTATATAATTTGTCAACTCGTTCGTGTCTTACGTCAAAGAGAGTGAAAAAGAAGGATAGAAAAAAGAAGAAAACGTCGTTTGGAACGGTCGCCGGTAGTGTGGAGTGTGTAATAGGTATAAGAGGGAAAACGACACGGCGCTGTGAACCGACGTCGTCGTTAACCCACCCTCGACCCGTGTCCGAAGAGCGTAGGTTGATCCGACGACTAGGAAAATAAAATAAAGCATGTGGAAAAGGACAGGAGCAACAAGAAAAAAATGGAGAAAGGAGAGCGTGGCCGAAATGGAGCCCGAAGCTTATCTACGTGAAAAATACGGGCGGCTAACGTGCGAGCACGTGAGTCTCGTGCCGTTGGCAAAACTAAACGACTCCGAGGATGGGTCATTCGACACCCCGAGTTTCCTTGGATCCTATAAAAACACAGGAAGAAAAAGAATAAGGTCCTGCAAGCTTGCGGGCTCTTTAATGCTCTGAGCACGTATATAGGATTAGAAAAAGAAAAAGTATTTCGTAAAATGTGATAATTCGTCACGGTTTATATGTCAGCGAAAGAGGAGACAGAGAGAGAGAGAGAGAAAATTGTATAAATTTGAAACTTGCAACACTGCGCGGTTCAATGTTTTATCACGAGGACTAAGCTCGCTTCGTGATCGAGCAACTTTTTTCATTTGAGTTTCCCCACGAAGGAAATGTAAGTGAGGTAAAAATATTGTTGAGGTAGCAAGTGAGAAAAGTCCTTTCATTTTTCTCTCATTTTATACATGAAATAATTAAAGCTGCGCGGGTTCAAAAATTTATCACGACGGTCACGTGCAGTTAGAAAGATCCTGAAATTTCTTTTTCAACCACCCAGAATTCGGGGCATGCTTCAATGATCAAATTTGTGACCTAAAAACCTCGTCATTTTCAAATATACGAGAGCAAGTGTTCCGCTCTGAATTCCGAATACATTTTTAATGACGTAAAAAGCAGACTTTTAGGAGAAACTTATGGCAAACTTTGTTACAATCTTTCTCCGAAAACACTGCGGGAAACGTCGACGAAACGTGACGAAAAAAGATTTTTCTTTCATAATGGTCGCGTGTAGGAGCTCCGAGCATAATGATTTTCCGTCCTGCTTCAATTCTCCGCACGGAGAAAAAAAAATCTGCATTCATACATATTTTCTCTCTCGCTCTCTTACCTCGGGGCAATATTTCATTTTTGCTCCATCTAACACAAGTTTACGAGCATCGAGTTACGGCAGAATCGAGAAGCCCCTTTTTTCAACGACCCCCCCCCGATTTCCCCCCCCCCCCCCCCGGGTCCCCCTTTCCGTGCTCTTTTCTCGCATACACGTCTATGAGTTCTAAAAAGCATCGCGTTTGACATTACTAGCTGATAATTTCGTACTTCCGCAACGCACGGTACTCCTCGTTCTGGCGCAATAAATGTGCAGTTGGGCGCGTGCGCATGGGGGATGAAACGAGCGTGAGCTATAACACACCCTTACGCACTCTGTAAGCATACTGCTGCGTTCATAAGGACCAAGTGCCACGCTCCAAGCCACCTATAGAACGGGCAACGGGATTGAGAAACCTCGGGGCACGTTTTTTTTCTCTTCGCTCCTCTTTTTTCTCCTTTCTCTCTCGCTCTTTCTCCATTTATTTCTGTTGCGAGCCCAGGCGCATTGGTACATTGGGACCCCAAAGGCGCATTGGCACATCGGCGCAGTTTGCGCGCCTCGTGCACGGGCCTCAGGGCACAAACAATGGGACCCCTAGGAGACAGATCCTCCCATCTCCCCACCGAGCACACAAATCTATATACGAGGTATTCGACGTGAAACTGAACCCGGTGCGGTTCATCGTCTTTTTTGAAATTTCATTTCCTGTCCCCTCGGGACTCTTCGGGAAATATCGAGATGAATTTTCCACGCGGTGCGTAAACTGGGGAAATTGTGAAATTGGCTAATTGAAAGCTGCTAACTGCTATCTCGAAATTCCACGTTTCCTTGCGGAGTAACTAGGCGAAAGCCAATATTGGAAAAGCTCGTTTCTCCGAGAGAGATAGAGAGAGAGAGAGAGAACTTTCAACATCGTCTGAAATCTCACTAAAGCTTGCACTTTCCAAGTTTCACCTTGTTTTAGTAATGAACACGTATAGTAGAAAATAAAGCAGCTAGTTTTTGTTGAAATTAGTTCGTTACTTGCCTGTGGTTGCACCCTCTGAATGAAAGGTAACCAGAATATTAGGAAAATCTCAACTTTGGATTTTCTTTTAATTTTGTATCAGGAATCATCAGGCCAATTCGCAGAAGCAAAATTAACATTCGAATTGTGCATAAAAGACGGAAAAATAAATTTCAATCTTCACTGACGCCCAATTGCACAGTGTTTTCCTTCCTTCGATTGAACGATTTCGATCAGAAGGCCTTATACGTAAAATGTTATGGTTGTGTGCACGTAAAAATTTCTTGACTCATATTGATTTTCAACCCTTTCGCATCGCGCGCTCTGGTTCTTTGTTGCCATTCGTTTGCAACATCTCTTTGTTGAGTTCGTGCAAAATGCCTGCACTTTTTCGGCGATGCGTGCGTGTATTTTTTTTCTTTTCTTTCCTTTTTCGTTTCCCGTTTTTTATTCATTTATGTTTCGCATCTTTTTGTTCATGGCGAGGTTGACGAAGCTCGTTAGCGAAATCCACGCTTCTGATCACTCTCCTCGTGCCTGTGCGTGTGTCACAACCGTCGAAAGTTTAGGGTGAGACTTTCACTCGGAGCGCTCGATGCGTAGAATTGGAAATGTATGGGGCGCAGGGGGCTGCATTCGGATCTGGAGCGAGATGATATTCAACAGGAAGTCGTAGCAGAGATTTCCGGACGTGAGATTCACCTCACAATGTGGCGGCAAGAGAAGGAAAAGAAAGAAAGTGAGAGGGAGAAAGACAGACACTGAATATTATTCGGAGGGAGGTGATTTATAATGATTACAGCATTGTGCCGAGGCGTCACTAAATAATGCATCGCCACCCGCCAGGGCCGCCTTCTCCCAGTTCCCATACACACACCCTCGCCAACGTAGAATCCTGCGAATCTTTACATTCACTCACGCATCCGAGCAGTCTGCCCAGTAGTATACGTGCTCGTATTGTTCGCCGCCTCGTGCTAATCATATTCGTCGCCCATTATCATTAGAGATAGTACGCCTTAACGTCAAAAACTTCTCTCATTGTTAACCACCGCAGCTCTACATGCACAGAATACAAACGGATTTGAATATATCTCTGTAGAAACTTATGCACACGAGCCTGAAATATTCCCAAATTGACGTAAATTTAGGCACGCTTATGGGATCTTCATTAGGTAAAGATCCTTGCAAAACTAAGCTTGCAAGGCATTTCTTCGTCTTGAATAAACTGCAAATCGACGCGATCGATTCCACCGGTCCAAGGGTCTAATTGGGCCTTGTTCCCAATTCTTCATCTCCAGAGATGGGTCTCTTGACTCGATAATTTGTAGAATTGCATGGGCCTGTATCGAAATGGATGAATGCAGAATTCCTTGAAACTTGTAGGCAGCTCATCTAGCATACCGAGGCATCTATACTCATAAACACCCGTAAATATGGAACTCGATAGTCCCCTAAAAGGTGCATGCTGTCGGATGTACATATATGGGGCAGGTACATACAGTTGTCAGGAAACACTTTCAGCTCGTGAAGGTAAAGCTTCAGGAGCTTTCTCCGAGGCAGGAAACTTGTCTACGACGAAAGCATCACGCGATAGAATTTCAAGGGGCAAAGTACGAGAAGCTGAGAC
The DNA here is from genome assembly GCF_019457755.1 of Venturia canescens. Taxonomy (NCBI): domain Eukaryota; kingdom Metazoa; phylum Arthropoda; class Insecta; order Hymenoptera; family Ichneumonidae; genus Venturia; species Venturia canescens. Next base: position 3,236,813 of record NC_057421.1, on the reverse strand, counting down.
TGTGTGGGCGTCTTCGTCGCCGACGTCGCCGTCATCGTCGAGACGACAACGTCGAACTTGCCAACTTCCCGTCACCCTGGTACCTCCACACTGGCGTTGTCTATACGTTGATAATCCTCTCCCTTCAACCACCCGTCTGCCCTTCCCTCGACTCTTTGCCATCCCTTCAAAAGTTTTAGCTCTCAATCTCTCGTGGCGACGTTTTACCTCCAACGAGACGAAATCTTGGGTAATAGCTTCCCTACTCTTTTATACTTATCAATTTCTTAGCGAGTCTATTTTTGCGAGGATAGAAAATTCGGATTGCCCCCAGCACATATTCTGTCTGATGGACCGATTCCCATGTTTGTCGTATTTCAGTCACAGGAATATTATTTTTAGATACCAAATTCCGGATTCTCGTGTTGTTTCTCCTTTTCAAGTTGACGATTCCACGACGAGAACACTCATTCTGATGCTCTTCTCTTCCAACCAGTAGGCAACCGCATACGAGACACTCGAAAAAAGCCTATCACGCGACTACCTGGCCAATCACAATAAAAATTAAACACTAGCAATGAAATCTCTATTGAAGAAATCATGCCGAGTGCTCTGCTGCTAGTTGCTCGAAGTCATTCAGATTTCCCCGATAGAGATTTTAGTGCTAATGTTTAATTTTTATTGTGATTGGCCAGGCAGTAATTTGCCTGATAGACTTTTTTCCAGTGTCTCGTACGGATGTCCAATCAGTAATTACCAACGACAAAGAAGTCGCATCGCTCATTTTGACACCTGTCAATGAGATATCCGCGTATTTATGCGTACAGTACACACGTGTATGCATAGACGAGAGACTTTTGCTCCATACGAGATGCATTCAGTGGCCCTGAAACTCGATCTTTTGTGGTATGTTCCTGGGTCCGTGTGTCCGTAGAGTTGGAACGATACATGTAGAGGAATATACATTTATAAACTTCAAGTGAATAGCTTCTAAGGTGAAACGATACGGAAAACCGTCCGGTATTCGGTCTCTTCTCTTGGAAGTGGAGAAACGCGTGTGTGTGCCTCGTGGCGTGATTAACGGCTCGCTTCGGGCCGACGGGATCGTTAACTCCTGGTATCGCTTCGATTCGTTCCAGCAATCCTAACCTCTCTTTCTCCATCCCAATCTTCCCCTGCTTTCTCTCTCTCGCTTTCTCCTCTTCGTCTCTCTCTGTGCCACCAAGTTTTCATTTCCCGATCCCGTCACTCTTCGCCTTTTCTCTCTTTCTCCCCGAGTCTCTCGTTAGATCGAGCGAAGTTCCCGCCGATCTTTCGCTTCCGTAGCCGCGCGCTCCACCAGAAATAATGATCCGACCAAACGTCCGTTTGATTCAAAGCCACTGCAAATACTCTTTCAAACTTTCGCACACTTATGGACAATCTGTTACTATCTTCAGCACACACACGCGCACACTCGTTGGATGCGAATTGGTGCCCATGCGTGGAAGCAGAGTCTCGTTGATTTTGGAGTCGTTCGCAACAACCGTTTCTTCGCCAACGCGTTCTAAATTCCAATTCAATTTATAAGATCACCACTCGTACACGCGTTATTCCAAGAAGAATTCAAATGTATGCCAAATTGTTATTTATAACTCGTTGCGAGGATCTCTCGCGCCATCCAATTACTGGGATCTTACATTACATCCACTCTTCGAACGAACCTTTAGAATCCATTGAACCGTGCAGCCCGTGCATTCAGTTCCTTTTATCTCAGACCAGTGTGCACATTTTTCTCCGGCGCTCACGCTCGTAATAACGAACGAAAAAGTATTTGAGGCAAGAAAATCGGCTCCGGAAGACCGGAAGCGAAGGTGGAGCACTCCTGCCGTCTTGTGTACACAGTATTCTCCCCGGCATAGACTCTCGATAGAAAGCCGAAATAAAACCACCGGAAGGAGAGGCCACACTGCGAAATAAAGAAAGGCAACGTTGAAGTTCTCGTATTTACCAGGCTACAGAACTCTCTGCTCTTTTTCGCGCCTTTTCTTTATCCCCCTTGTATTTTTACTCGGCCTGTCTAGTGTCTCGATTTTTCTCTTTTCTTTATTATTCTCTTTTTTGCCTCCTTTTTTCACCCATCTCGAGCCCTTGCAGTCTATGGCGTTGGCTTTTCCGTCGTTCCTAAAAACCGCAACGCCGAAAGGCTTTTAGGGCAGGGGTGCGATATTCCCTCTTTCACCATCGAGGGAAGATCGAATAAGAGTAGCGGTGGTAAGTCATCGATATACGTCTATATACTCTCGTATACGTCGAATACAAAGTCATCCCGGTGGGACCAAACTAAAAACTACACTATGGGCGCTAACGAATCCTCGGGGAGCATCGGTGCCCCAGCCCGGCTCGCGGAGCGACTCGTACCAATGGAAAATGCTTCGGGCACGGTACATCGGGCATGGGGGACCCGAGGAAAGGGGGAAGGGGAGTCAACCTTTCGTCTTTCTCGCACTTCCCCAACCGAGTGGCATATATCTCGGCAGTTATGGTTCGCATTCACCGTGCCGCCAACTCTCTCCACGACTTACCGCGCTCATAGAAATGGTAATGGCACACCACACCATCATGCCCCGTTGGTCTTTCGGATTTGTCACATCGTCGTGTGTGAGCTCACCAGTGCGATCATTCCCCATATACGAGAGCAGATTTTCGACCTGACACGTTTCTATGGGAGAATTTTTGCTGATCGTCGACTGTGCGCACTAACTTTTTCGTCCAGGACACACAACACACGTGTGTCGATCTTCCGCTTATATTGGCAGTTTCACAAAACTACGTTGGGTATTTCTTCATTTTGGAAGTTACTCTGCTTCGGTGGACCTCCACACAGAGTTTTTCCATCTTTTAGTGAGTCTTTCGATGTCTTCCTGCGATCAGTCGACTAATTTTTGTCGCTCTGGATGGTCGATCATTCAACGAAAAATTCTCCATTGATGTGAACCTCTAGAAGAAGAAAGTTGCAGCTCGTTTAAACCATCAACAGCAATGGAGATTTCAGTCTCTTTGTGTGACAGTATCGAAAGTCCATTCCTGACTGCGAACCCCCCCGTACGTAAGCCGAATTATTGAGGGGGCACAGGGCACGAGACGCTTGAGAATTTTCTCTCGATCCAAAACAACCCCTGATTTCCCGTGTTGGATGTCGGTGAATACATGTGAGCGTGTGTGGGTGACCGATCCGGATTTCTCCGAGACTAATATCCGTGTCGAATAGGAATCGAGATTCTCACGAAACTTTTCGTACATATAAACTACTCAGAGGGATAAACCGCTCGAAATATATGAGGAAAGAGCGAGAGAGAGTTGCTCCAACCAGGGACTCGCGTGATTTATCATTTGCAAAAAAGCCGCGTGCCCGAGCGAGCCAGCTCCACCAAAGCTCTAAAACCTTTTACCATACCATAAACACACTCAAATACACACGCACACGCTCGTAATATATGTGTTACGGGGATTAAGATCGAGTTGACGCGATACGTTTGTGTAAGACCGAGATACGGTTAAACAACCGTGGGCCGAGCCGGGAAACAGAGAGACGAATCGTTGTCGTGTGTACCCATTTTTCAAATATATTCACACCCTCCGCCTGATACGAATATATTTTACTAATAACGTAACGTGCTCTCGAATCGATGCTGAAGAGCTCAGAGGTGTGTGAAAAAAGGCACGAAAGTTCAAACTCGAGAGACTGCTAATGGAAAGGAGGAAACAAGAGTAAGGAAAGCTCCTTCCGGTCGACATATTTGTTTCTTAGAACACACGAATTCCTCCCCATTCGACCATGATTCCAAGGAGACCGAGGGGAGCTCGTAGCAAAGAAGAGGCGCTTGTCTTTTGATGAATATAAGTAGCGAAAAACGAGAGAGGGCAGGAGATAAAGAGAAAGCTTTATAGATACTTGAATATCGCACACATGGATATTTATATTTGTACATTTATATGTACATGCACACGGGTCGATACGTGAGGCTGCACTTACGAGGCCGAGCCGTAAAGTGCGATAATGCACTTCCGACTGTCGACGCGGCTGAGTGCAACGAGAGAGTGGTAATTGGCGCTCGGTTTTGCTCTCGCGATCAAGCCGCGTGTGTGTATACATATATGAATCAATATACCACATGCCAACAGAACTGCTGAGCTTCACCGAGGTTCCTATCGTCGCACCGAGGAGACTTATTCATCTCGTCCGCTCCCTGCGAAGCGGTGCGCTTTATTTTCATCTCATTTTTTCCCTTAAAGATTTTTATTCCAACATGTGACAAACCGACTATGAAAGCTTGAAGTCGATAGAACACACAGAATCGAATGGGCCGAACAAGATACGGGGAAAAATATACCCTGGCATAGATGAAATTTATCGGCTTTTAATTCCCTCTTGATATAATTGCATTCGCGTTATATTTCAATTAAGTCCGAACGAGTAACATAAATGCATTTCATTACAAACACGAGAATGCGTGTGCCAACACACACACACACACCCGAGAAGGTGGTTTCATAGGCGAACGACGAGCATGCACGAGGCGCGCGATCTCTCGTCCCGATCTTCAAAAGTCGATCGTCTATATCGCGCCTTATGCATTAGGTGGTTCTTCGCATACGTGTCTTCGGGTACTGGACACACAGAGGCGAGATAGCTGCGGAGCTGTGTGCTGCTCGTGGCGAGCGTAAACTGTGCTTCTGCAACCCGTTAACGCGAGTGGCGCTCCATCTCTCTTCTGCTCTGTTCCTCTCCTTCTCTCTATTTCGCTGTGAACGCGGTGTTAAAACGGCGCCACTTCAAGATCCTATCTGGATTCCTCAAGACAGGCTTACGACACGGCTGTCGCCGTTTGATCACGGCGCAATCTCGCTGCCCGTTTCCTCTCCACCGCGTCACACTCGGACACTGGAGCAACTGCCTAGGGCGAGCTGCGCCTGTATACTTGTGCATAGGTTTAATAAGCGTGTGCGTGCACCGATGATTTCTTACGCGAAAGAGCGAAATAATTTATGTACATAAAGTACATTTGTGCTCCCATTCGATTCATACGATTTCGTACAACATCCCGGCGACGTTCTCGCCCAGCTGCGACACCATTAACACACGTATGGGAGGGTTAAACGTATCATTCCGGATCGGTGGCTTCAAATTTTCTCGTCATTTCGTTATTCCGGCGAAAAAGCAATATATTCGGCCACCGGTATATTTAATTATCTTAAAACGCTCCGGCTCACAGTCCCCATGGATGGGGCGGACGAAACATAGCCCAGGGGCGATTCACAGATCCGTTAATAATCCAGGCATCCTTTATGTCGTCGGTATGAAGCGAGCGGGAAGATCACGCGCTATTTTTCTTCTACATTTTTTGACCTGATCGCAGGACTTTTCAATATCTATGCGGGCAATCAGATCGACTCTCTCTCCGGTGCCCATCTGTCAGGGGCTGATTCGCCTGATTCGTGCTCAGGCCGCGCGTTCAACGCTGCGAGAACTCCTTTCCATGATTTATATGGACGCCCATCCTCCTCTTGTACATCGTAACGAACGCATATGACGGAGAAATTGAGCCAGAACTGTAATAAAGTACCCTTTCTGTACGGGCGGGAGACCCACACACGCCGCCCACTTCCTAGAGCCCCTTGGAACTTAAATACTCGAGGTCTTGCGTATTAAAACAGCGTAATAGCAGTTTCCGGGCGTCGAGTGTATCAGTCTACTCTCATCTCCCTCTTTCTATTCGCCGAGATACGTGTGTGCTATAATATCCAACGCTTTCAGACAGCGGAGACTCTCTCTCTCTCTCTCTCTCTCCCTCGTTGCTTTCGCTCACTGTTTCTAGTTGCTTGTACAGTGTAGAGTGCACTGAGAACCCGACGAGTGCCCTCTGACCCTTCGCTCAGTTTCCATTGCACTTCTACCACCTCGTCCCCTCTTCCCTCACTCTTCAGCCACGCCGCCGATTCTCTATCGGGGTTTTCTCTCTGCTCCCACTACTCTCTCGTTCTCCGCTCGTTCTCTCTTGCTCGCTTCGCCTCTCTCGTATGTTGATGAGGCAATGGGTCTCGATTATTTTAATTGAGGCGGTACGCGATACCGAGAAACGATACCTCTCGCTTGGCCGTGCGACGACGACAACCGAATCGCCGCTTCCTTCTTTTCGTCTCTCTCAGTCAGCCACGTATTCATCTGTAGATATATCGATGGATGTGGCGTTGCTTTTGATTGTGTCTTTCTCATTTGGCGCTATTATATCTCCGTTCGTCGCTATTTTTTCTTTTGTTTCATTGGAGAAAGTGAGAGGCGAAGAGGGAGAAAGAGAGAGAGAGAGAGAGAGATGATGAGAGGCCGAGAGCCGCGCGCCTCTGTAAACTACTCTCAATCAATTCGATCAATTCGTCGTTTCCTTCGTCAATTGATGCCTCACGGCGTATACATCAAGCATATAAATGATGGAGGGCGCTTTAATAAAATTTATATCGACGACGATAGTGACCATGTTTATACGCGAAGAGCCTCAAGTGACAGAATGTCGTCGGCACTTCCCTCGCGAGGAGAGAACCGAGACGGGGAATAAGAGAGACGAGGGCATACGCGAATATATCATGCGAGTATCATTATACGGCTTTTAAATCCAATTACACTTTGTGTGATCGGGCTCGATGCATCGTAGATGATAAATTTTCATTTGTAAAAGTGGGACCTGTCAAAAGAGGATAGAATATTGAATTTATTCGGTTTTTTACAAGCGTTCGCGTGCCCCTGGCCGTTCTTTCGACGAGTGTCCATCGAACCATTAACCAAATAAACCGAAATGAGTATTCGTTCTTACGGAACTCTGCGTGCCCCTGCATGGCCCCGTGTAATTCGCCGCTGGCAAAACGCTCCAGGCTGCTTCCTCACCGAATTCGCTTTGTCAGTAATAACTCGCGTTTATTATCGTGTGTTTATGTACATCTACACCCATATACGTTTGTTTCGTCGGACGTAACGATGATGGACAGAGAACTCATGCAGCCGTGCACGCAGCCCGTGCTGCCCTGCATTCTCTTCGGCAAAGAGCTTACCGTGTCAAAGATCAAAGCTTCTCTTCTCCACCCATGTACCCGCGCATATACCCCTAAATGCACATCTATATGGGGCCGTCCATGTGATCTCTCTCCGCTATATTGAATCGAGACGATGTAAAACGCATATTCACGTGTCCGTACGCTCTCGAATCCGTCGCCTCCGTTTTCCGCGGCATCAAAGCCGCCCGGAAAATGGACGACCGGAACTTTATATTTCTCTCTCGAAAAAACGTCCTCCTCCCAAAAGAAAAAGAGCGCGCACAGAGGAAGAGAGAGAGAAGGACAACAAATAAGAGACAAAGGGAGTGGGAGCAGAAAAAAAGTATTGATGCAGCCCCATAGTGCAGCTAGTACATTTGGCCGTGTCGATCGGCAAAAATGGCGCGTGACCCGTGATACACTCCACCGGGTGGATCCCTTTTGTGCGAAAAGAGCGAAGCTGCCTCATCCTCTCTCCGATTCCCCGATATGTTTCGAACATCCTCGATTCTATATCGATGACGAACGCATTCATCGACTGCGAGCTACACCGAAAGCCATTTCAAAAAATCTGCACACACGAGCGTGTACACGATGTTCGTACGCGGGATTGTATGTGCGTCAAGTGAATAGAAAAATATGAATAGACGCCGGTAAAAAGAGTGGATTGAAATGTAACATCGCGCCTGAATGCGCTGTTGATACATCGCGACTTTTATCCACTCCGAACACGCCATACTTTCAACCTCCACTTTCTCAACGAGCTTATTATTTTTCGTGAAATTTTTTATCACCAACCTATACCGACGATCGTATTAATGAGCAATTTTTGTTTTCGTTTGTTTCAGGTGAGCATACACCATAGCATCGAATCCCATTTCGAATGAAGTTCTGTTACTGTTACCGCTGCCATGGTTACCGGGGTGACGTACTAATTTTTCGTTTCCTCCATCCATCGCGAACAAGTTTTCAAATTTTTAATGCGACCTGCGGAATATACGATAAAAAAGAGTGCGAAGGACAACAATTTATCAGGGTACCTCACCAGTGCATAATTTTGCCCTTGCCCTCGGATATCCCCCCCCCCCCCCCACCCCGCTCCTTCCCAGTGGATTTCTCGCATTCGTAGGGGCTTTTTCTTTAATGGCCACAACACAACGGGCTACTGGTTACGTGTGCGCGATCGCAGGAGGAGCTGGAGAAACCGAGAAACGAATTTACGTTGAAAATTTATTTTCGTCCCCCCCCCCCCCCCCCCCCTCGCATCCTTGCTTCGCTCCCTCCGTACTTTTTTCAGCCTTTCCTACTCCTACGAAGGATTTGCATACGGTTGATTCGCGTTTAACCTCTTTTACGCTTTACTTCGCTTCCTATCTGAGCCAACTGGGACGCGTGCTCCTCCACCATTAACCGGAAAACTGCTAGTGAAGATATATACCTCCGGGTCGAGAGGAAAGACAGAACTCGGCTCGAGAACGTTATTTATCCAAGCGGCTCGAATATGGCTTTCCATACGATGTGTTACTCCTTTTTTAAACCGCAAACGTACGCTCGACTGCCACCGTTTTTACAGGTACACGACCCCGCGAGGTGCATGTTCACTTTTGATGGAAGCTATTGGGGTATTCCATGCGAAGTGGACCACCCCAATTTCATTGAGAGGGACCCTTTTGAGAAAGCTGAAAATTTGAGAGGTTTTCGTTCCTCCTGTTTACTAGCGACAAAAAAAAATCGGCGGGATGGCAAATCAGTATGGACCTTAAGGAGGAACGTCAGCTTGAGAAAAGTGGTGATAGCTTATTGAAACTTTTATAATACATTTTTGGATATATTTTCTATAGCCTCTCCGATTTTTGATCTATTTAATTCAGCCATTTTTTAGTAAATCATTTCCAAACTTCGAATATTTAACACCTACGCATAGGAAATAACTCCACAGACCGCATCTTTTCATACTCAAAAACAAATAAAAAATGGTGATAGATTAGAAAAAAAAAGTACTATTCCACAGTTTGAACTCGAAAGAACCTGTTTGTAAAATTGGAGGTCGTTTAATTCTACCATTTTTTTATATTTCACATAAATTCCATCCAAAAATGACGTATTTTTGGGGGTTAATCCCGTATAAATAAAGCAAACAGGGTTTACATAACCTAGATAATTTAGATAAAAAAAATGAAATTCGTACTTACATAACCTCACTTTACGTGAAGCTGATGTTTCTCCTTAAGCTTTTCATGTAATTTTCACGCCCATTTTTTTGTGTCATGTTGTTTAGTTTTGGCAAAAATTAAGCTAATATTAACGTGGACCGTTGAGGAAGGCGTTTTATTAGAAAGTATGAAATTTTATTTCTCCACATTTTTCAAATGTAATTATCAGTTTTCAGTACACAGAGAAAAAAAATAGAAAACCAAAAACTGTGGGTACAATCGAGCAATGAAAAATTCGAAATTATTCGTAGATGTTTCTGACACTTCAAACGATACAGTAAAAATTCGTGAAGTTATTTCGAAATTCTACTAAACCGGGCTGGTCCACTTGGTATGGAATACCCCATGAGATTTTTTCCCCTGAGATAACTCGCGAATTCTAACGTAATCGAGTGACGTAAATTGACGAGTCAATCGGACGAAATTGAAACAAGAATAGCCACTCTGTGGACGGACAGATCTGTGATGAAACTATATGAGAGTCGTCGATTTCGAGCTGCTCAAATCGACAACTCTATTTCTCCATCGGTTTATTGTTTATTGGCAGTAGACAGGTACACGAGTAAACAAAATACTTACGATCCGCGTGCGAGTCGAGTACAAAATTGGCGTGTTTGACGGAGTAAAATACTTGAGCACGCAGCGATAGTTCGTTTTACCGGCGGACAACGCTTCAGAGCAAACGGGAAACAATGCGTGGCGCGCGTTTTACCGCGTGTATATATAAGTGTCCCATACATTTGAGTATACGCGTATGCATTTATGCGTAAACGCGAGAGAATTTCACTAGCGAGAAAATACGCGACGTTTTTACGAGTCTCTGCAGAGTCTCGCGTGCCACCGATGCTAATGCAATCCTGCCTAATTAATTACGGCTCGTTTTATGATTCATCATTTCGTTTCTCTTCCACGTATACACGTATTTTCTCGCTCTCCAACGTTTCTTCTTTATTTTTTAAATATTCTCCCTCCGCTGCTTCGGCTCTAACTCTTTCATTGCTCCCGGCGAAAGTTCGTAGAGCTCGCGAACGGCGCAGGCCGGTTGAGCGTCCTCTCTGCCGCGAGCGTTTGCACTTGTCTCGTAAATACTCGCTAGCTCGATCTCAGCAAAGAGAACGCGGTCCAAATGCACGCTGGAAGGGAGAGCGAGAGAGGGGGCGGGGGACGAAGGTGAGGGAGAGGAATCCGAAGAGAGCGCAATTGGCCTTCGGACCCGCGTAAATCTTTTCGCCCCAGGATCTAGCTGCGTCCGCGTGCGGTGTGGTCTACCTTTTACGGTGGAGAACGAGAGCACATCCTTTAAAACTGACGCTGGAATTCACGAGAGCACTTTTCGACCTTGCCCTCTCGCTGGCGTCTCTCCTCTATTTTCTCCTTTCAGTGAAGCTCCTTTTCGCCGCGATCTTCCGACTCCCGAAAAACATGGGGCGCTCGGAGCACCCTGGAAATCGCTTCCTCCGTTTCACGAGAGATCGAAACTTCGCGTGCAATATATACGTATACAGGTCCCCCGTCAAATTCTTTTCCACCCTCATTTCTCATCGGAAGTAAATGACGAGGAAAATAATTGTCTCGTTTCACTTCGATCCTACTTTTCCTATGTTCTCCGCTCTCGTTATTCGTCTCTCACCTGCTTCTCTCCCCCCCCCCCCCCCCCCCCGCTCTCTTTCACAATCTCAGTGAAATTCGAACTGAACCACGAAAAATGTGTTCTCCTCGGACTCCCAACGAAAATACCGCAACTTCGAAATGGCAATGCACGTGTGCTCGTGCGTCGAGGCGCACCCGATCCATCTGTATTAGAGCGCGCACTCACACATTCTCATTCCTTGAAAATATATCTCACGATTCCCGATGTTCGCACCGAGATCGAGAGGGGAGTATATACGCGTTAGAGTTTCTTGGATCTTTTGGTTTCTCGGTGAGATGGAACGCGCATCGAGCTTAAGAGTGCACGATACGAGAGTCTCACGTTGGAGTGCCTGATCGAATCTCCGGTCGTTGGTCGAATCGGAAAAGTTTGGTAATCAGCAAAGTTTACGCCCTCTATATCTCCCTTTTCTCTATCTCTCGCCTTCTCCCTTCTCTCTTGCTCTATAAAGTGGTAGAAATCAAGAACATTCGTTCGGAACGCGAGAGAAAGAGGGAGCGAGCCGAGAGCAGTCTTGGCGTGGGTGTACGTAAGTAATGACTCGATACACGGTAATGGCGGTGTGGTTTGTTGCTACATCCATACACGCGTGTTCGGGGCATCGCTTCTCGACGGAACTCGCGCCATGTATGTCTGGCCGAGCATTAACGCAGGAGGCTATTCTTTCTTTTTCCCCCGAGGGATAGAGCGACCGAGCCGATGACCCTGACAAAAGGGAGCGAATGCGGAGCCGAGCTTTCACACGAGCTGAGGCGGAGAGGATCTCTGGAATTCCAGAGAATCTCTAATGCATGAGTTGCTCTTTGGCCTCTTTCGCGTTTGTTCTTCAATATTTCGGAGTGCTATACACACTCGAGCCCTCGCTGTATCATCGATTCCTGTGTACATAAAATCTAGTAAGAAAAGTAAAGCGATGTTTTAATTGGCAGGCACACGCGGCCTGATTAAAATTCAAATATGAAAGTATTCGCAGCTCCGTAAAATATTAACAAGAAATGGCGAACCGGGCGCAGGGGAAGCGTCGAAAAGGATGAGAATAAGCAGCGTGAAAGTATAAGTATTTTAAAGAGATGAGGCAAAAAAACGGTTGAAAAAATAAAATAAAATGCTGGTTGTAAATTCTTGCAACGCCAGGCAAATAATTAAAAGACAAATGAAGGAACTCTTGCCCGCGGACGCTTGCTCCGTGAAATCACTGGCTCTCGGCTTTTATACCAGGGGGAAAACTGGGGGTTGAATTAAAAAGTTTACTGTATAGCAGCTGAAAGTTTCCCCCTCTTTTTCACCGAGAGCAGTCTTTATGCTGCAGGTACACACGTATACGAGTATAGACGCGCATAAATATATCACTTCTTAGGACAAACAGATCCTCGCCACTGCCGACTGTCGTCCTTCCCTCGTTCCTCTCTTGCTGGGTAAATCAAAGTTAACTTTAATCAAATATCAAATAGAATGAATTCGCGAATCCCTCTTCGGCGGTGACGTTATAGCGGTGGCGCTAGAGCGCGGAGCTTTCCCTTGGGCGGTCGGTGCCTACGAGAGCGTTTTAGCTCCGGGCCTTTGACTTTCTTTTTCCTCTCTTCCTCTGCTCTCTTTCGTCCCTTCGTCCTGCACCCTTCCTTTCCCTTCGTCCTCTGTCTCCGTCACCGAAATCGTCGTCCTCTTCGGCATCCTCTTCTTCTTCCTTCTCTTCATCTTCTTCTTTCTCCTCGACTGCGGCACGAAAGCCCCGAGGGCGGTAACAGTTTAGTTTTGAGGGTCACTGCACACCCGCAATTCTCCGGCAGACTGAGCTCAGGCTCCCCATAAGAATGCGCTATCGGAGGAAACATAGCACCGCAAGGAGCGAAGCATCATCTTCTTTCCCTCGTGCTTATTCTTCGTGTTTCTCCACCCTCGTACCTAATATGTATAAATATGTTCCTCGCACATAATACGTGTATATATCGCTCACCCGATACGAGCTGCAAGCTCGGCGCTATTTCCCCTCCCTCCTCCAAGGATCGACGCATTTCTTTCTTTATATTTCACGAAATCCATATACGCGTCGTCTCTTTCCCTCTTGCTTCCTCCGCTGGTATCCGCACGACGAAGCGTCCCCCCATCTTTGCATTGCTCCGAGTCCCGTCGCGAAGAAATGGATATACCAATATTATACGAAGCATTTGTTTAAGTGTTCGAGCCCTTCGATCGTATATTATATCTTCAGACATAGGTCTAATATCGACAAATAAAAAAATAGGATATCCAATGCAAGACACACAACTTCTTGAGAATTCACCCTTCAATGGGGTCTCCCGATTTCCTCCCCACACTGCTTCAGTAGAGCCGTTGATTCGGGTAAAAGGGCGCAGCATGATCGTGCTTGCGTGTACGCACTCGCGCCGATCGGTTTTCGCAGTTTTGCCCCTGTTTCATACTGCTCTCCGTACAACTTTTTCGACTTCTTTTCCTACCTCTACACCCGCGTTTTTCCTTGTTCTCTGTGAGAGAAACGCCGACGCACAAAAGACCGCTAACTTCTTCCCCAACGGAGAATACACGGGAAACTCGGTCTACGAGAAAATGGGAAGATTCGTGCGTGAACGCGCCTTTAGCCCCGCACCACCAGCTTGCCCTCGCCCCCAAGAAGCACGGGGAAGAGCTTTGCCGCGTCTACGACTCTCCGGGGAGGCCCTGCCAGGGTTTCTCATACGGGGGCTCCTTCGCTCCTCTCTTCACGCGTCTGGATGAACGATTACTCTTTCAGCATCCTCCATCAACTTTTTCTTCCTCCAACAGGAATTCGAAATTCACAAGTCCAATCTTCCCTTATCGTTTCCTCTGCGAATCCACGAGGTAGAATGCTGCTGATCGTTGATTGCTCGCGGTTCATTCGGCATGAGGATCCGAGCAGATTTCGTAGAGATAACGCCAACATCGGATAAATGGATTAAAATCAGTCTCTTGATCTCGACTTTCAATAGTGCACACATCCACGCATCGACGTCACATCCGCTGCTGTGGGGGTCTCTAAAAAACTTGGTCGAAGCGATAAGAGTGCGTGTGTACATTTCTAAAGGGAAGGGAGCACTTTGATCTAGAAAATAGCCAAGAAATTTTCGATTGCGTTAATACTACACAGGTTTGTATAGTTAGTCGGAGTTTTAGAGAACGAAAGCGAGCAGCATCCGTGTCATCTTGCCTCGCGTTTGATGCTGCCACGAGAGGGAGAGGCGCGTCGCGACGACGCTGCGGTGCTGCTTCCTCGATGAGAAAATACGTAGATATAGATGCGCCAAGATCAGGGCGGGAGTCCCTCGCACGTAAAGAAATCGGTCTCTTCCCTAGGAGATCGGAGCCGTAGATTGCTGGGAGTTTTCCACCCCGCGGGGACATTCTCCAGATTGGACGGATCACGGGAGCGGATTGATTTGTCCCGTGGTAGTAAGAGACACAAATAAATATGCCCTGTCTGTACACAGGGACTCGGCGCAATACAAAATCCCAGCCTACCGTGCTCCGCGAACCGTAGTTAACCTCGCGGGAGAGATCGCAAGGAAGACTGAGACGGAGAATACAACGGCCACAAACCCGGAGATCGGTTCATCCGATTCGATTTCCAGTTGTGTTTGCTCCGCATTAGGAATCGTCCAACCTCGTGGCCAGAGTTGCCTCTTCTATGGGCCCCTCTTCGTCTTTCCTTTCTTCCTTCTTCTTTACTACAGGAGTGCACACTCCTGTGTGTGCCTTGAAACACCGTGCACCGCTGCTTGCTTCTGCTCCGGCTGTGAGAGCATTGCCGCGGATGTCCTCTGACCTGGAACGAGATGAAAGATCCATGATAAAAGGCGAATATAGAGACTCATTTCTCTTTCCCTCTTCTTCTCGTACCGAGACACGCTCTACACGAGTTTACTCATCCTCGTCTCTCCCCCTCCCGCTCTCCATCTTTTTACTCCTTCGACAACTTGGATGTCGTCGCTGTTCTCGAGAGGCGCACCGAGAAACACAGAATCCGCCGGGCTTCTTTTCTTCCCTGGTAGAGATTCGTTCTCGATTCTCCGCTCTTCCGCTGGGAGACTCACAAAGGTCTCTTCGTCTTCCTGGTAAACTGCACTAGATGGCAATTTGTGCGGTAAAAGCAAAAGGAATTCTGGTGCCAAAGAAACGAGGGGAATTGATCCGGTTAGACGTTTTTTGTTGTACCTCTTTGCTTTTATTCTTTTTCCTCGTTTCCTTCGACACGCGAATCCGCACTAATTACGCTTCAGCATCGTGTTTATTTTTCGTGTGGTTCTCCGGTAGGATTCTTATCTCTCATGTCGAAGGAGACTGATCAGTTGCATTTAATTGGGTCCCTGGTTTTATTCAAGTGCAAAACCAGGCTGTGCCGTATACCTTGTCGACTCGTGAAAATTTATTTATCATGGACCGAGAGCGACTGTAATTAAACGTTTTGACACGAAGGAGATGAGAACCACTGTAATATCATCGTCCGAAAGCTCGTGTGCCATAACCCAAGAATAAAAACAAACGTCTTGGTCGTAAGGGCACAGTGACGACCGCTCGATATGGCGAGTCCTCCGCGCTCGTTCACCCTCGCATTTTTCGGCAACCCTCCAGCCTCGTCTTAGGCCGGTGCGCGCACGCACACCCCAAAAGCCCTAACGCCCTCCATCGTCTTTTCTCGTCTCCCTTCTTTCCTTCATTCTACTTCACGATCGTCTTCTTTTCTGCGAGCCCCAGCATTAGATCCATTCCTTTACGCGCAGGGACTGAGAAATTATTCGCACCTTCCCTTAACGCGAAATTCACCCTCCATAAGCTCTCCTTGGCCTCCATTTTCTCTTTCTTCCTTCCCTTTATTCCTGCACTAGATATTTCCTCTCCTTTTTCTTCCTTCTCTCTTTTTCTCCCAGAAACAGCTTTCTTTGCCCCGCTTCCTTGCACCCACGAGACCGACGAGCAACCCCAAAAAATCAAGCTCACGCGCGCGTCTCCACATCCCTCTCTGTCTCTTCCTGCTCTCTCCTTCCTCTCCGCAGCTTCCAAGAAAACTATTAATCTAGAGCCCCGAAGCGATCGTATTACTGCACTTTACCATTATGAACGCGGACTACTACGACGATGAAAACGACGACAACGTCGACGACTCACCCTCTCAATTCCGAAAGCTCAACCGCCCGAGACCCTTCGTTGGAGCAGCCACCAAAGACGAAGCCAATCTTAAGACGTGTATAAGAAATTGACGTCGGCTATATGCCCGCTGCGCTCGCTCGCCTGCTCCACAGTGTCAGGGGTCGCGTCACAAGTTCACTTATACACAGCCTTCAAATATATCACACGCACACATAATCATACCTTTATAAACACTTCCTAACTTCGGGATGCTGATGCTCGGTCGCGATTGTGGTAACTCCTGATCGAAAGAACTTTCCTGCTCTTACTTGATCAAACTTTTCCCGATGGGGGTGCACTCGTCTCATGCTCTTTTCCTTCCTCCTCCGTTTTGGCCTTCGATCTCGCTTCCTCGTGATCGAGAAACTTGAATAATCGCTTCGTTTAACCTCAAAACCTCGCACTTTGCCAAATGGCCTCGCGATTTATTCGACACTGCAATTAGTCTCGTGTCATAGTGTCTCCATTTTGTTCCCCCATCGAGATCAATCACGAATTTAGCTGCGGAAAATCTGCAAGATGCTTTAAACTTTCTGACATTTTGACGTATCGAAAAAAGATCACTTCAAGAATGCTTCATATTTCTGTCAGACCGCAGACGGTTTTTTTCATTGTTTTATTTCCTTTTTCCTCTAAGGTGGATCATGCCCGTAGGATCGGATTTTATGGGTGTCTAAATTTGGTCGATTTTTACTGCACAATTCAATATATTATCACTCTTAATTAATGTCAGAGTTATTAATTCGAAATTGTAAATAAATTTTGTCCACTTATCTTTTGGCGAATGAAATTCAAAGCCACTAATTGAAAGGGGATTCATCACTAACCGAACCCAAAATTTCATTCGTCCCTGGCTAAAATCCTATAGTTTTTTATGTAAAAATCGCTTTAAAGAGCGCAAACGGAAAACACAAAGGGAAAAGGATCAAGAAAAAAGTGTTAATAAAAAGACAGAAGACTGTGACAGCAATGGCTCAAGCCAAGAAGAAATAAAATGCAGAAATAAGCAAATGTGAGACTATACGAGTGCTCACTACCAATTTCGTTCAATCTTTAACGTAATATAATTTTATCACTCGGATTTTTTCCCAAACCTTCATTATATATACTCAATTGCTATTGTGTACTTTTGTGAATTATAAGTAGCAGCACGAATGCTGTTGAAAAATTGTACATTCATGTTTTATGTCACCTGGGCAGTAGTCTCAGCGAAACTCTATGTGACACTCGTGTAGTTCAAAACACAAATGCACGATGATATATAAGAAGTTGTTCGATCTATTCTCTTAAAACTTGCTTCAAACGAGCAATTTATTGCTAAAGGTTATAAAAAAACCATATCAAACGTAATGAATAAAAAAAATTAATCTGCTAAATCTTGGTAATGTATGAAAAACGTTTGGTTCAAAGGAACGTTGTCAAATAAATGCAAAAGTGACGAGTACATCGGATGACGAATGAAAAAAATTCAAAACATAATGGTATGTAAAAAAAATTACGAAACCAACTGTAAATAATTTCAACAAAACAATTAATTGTGTACTTTTTTATAAACTTCGTAAGGAGCGTTCATTCGTTATATGGAAAGACAAACGATTTTTACGCATAGTCCCTAAACATCTGTGTGTTTTTTTTCATATTTAAACACGTTTATTTAAATAACCAATAAGACAAACCCTTCAAAATTTGATATGCGTGTTAGTCGACTACCCATTTAAACTCTATGTAAATTTTACGACTTTCTTAGAAAATCGTTTGGTGCATGAACTACCTTAAATACGCTTTCCGCTTATCTCGCTTCCCCCGGTAAGACGCAGGTGCTCCTCCATCTACCTGAGATTCGTGTTTCCCAAAGTGTTGTTGAACTTCACACCGCCCGCAGATGCGTAACAATTTGATGATTGTACAGGGAACGACGGTATAAAAGTTGCGACCCAATGTATGCTCTCCCGCTCTGTCTCTCTCTCTCTCTTTCTCTCTGCCGCGTTCGTACCTTGCGTATATTTTCAGGTACCGCCCTCGTATAGAAAACAAGCGTTGAGGCGCGCACTTTCCAACGCTCTGTCCGAAGGCAGCTGGCACATATTTCAGGGTCCCTTTTTTCGTTCCCTCGTGGCACATCATCAATGGCATCCATTCATTCGACACATCATAAGCCCACCGCGTCAGACATATACGCGACATTGAATCTATAGTATAATGAGAAAAAAAGGGAGAACGAGACTTTACTCCTGGCTTAGGTGAAGGCCAAGGACGGATGTCTCATCCACTTTGGACCGACACATTTTTACGAGCCGCGTATAAACTGGCTCTTAAACGGATTCTTCCGTCTCGCCAAACGCTTCTTACACTTAGGCCACGTGGTGCAAGATCCTTTGGCAAAGGGAACGAAGAACGGAGAAAGCTTCACGGCCTAATGCAGGTCGAGCGACGTTGAAGAATCGCAACATTTTTCCGGAGATTTAAACTCCCAACGTGTAATCCCAATTCTTATTTTCGTTCGGACAAATATCAACCTCGCTGAATTGCTGGCCTGGATAACAAGCTCGTATAATGGAAGTGACGAACCAGAGAGCTAATCGAGATTGTCGTTGTATTTTCGTCCACATTTCACAACATTTTTTACCAGTTTTTTCCCTTCCTTTGGAAAGACGCATACATTTTCCTTTTGTCCTTTTGTTACGAGTCCTCCTTGAATGCTTCTCTCTCGCGATGAACTCATTGCTTCGCTCTCTATCGATGCGCGACCGACTTCGTAAAACTTGCCTCCGACGAAACCCGCTCTCTTTCACGCCTGTTTTCTACGCTCCTCGACAATGTTGCCGTCCGCAACAGCAAATGTGTGCGAAGCAAATGTGTCCTGCAACGGACGTGTCTTTATATTCGGTCGAGAGAAGACGCGAATGTGTATGCTCGTCACCGAGATCTCTAAGTGCGCTCTCGGTGCAGCAACAAACCTTCTTTATCCAGGACACTCGGGCGTACACTAGCGAAAGAAGATTATACGATGTATGCTTCGGTCACGGTTCAAAGATCCGGAAGAGAGTTGGGTTACGGAATAAAACCGCGGTGTGTCTCTCCTCTTCGTTTCTTTCTCTTCCCCTTGCGCATCTCGCTCTCCCTAAACACGTACCTCGCCCTGCTCTCTCTCTCTCTCTCTCTCTCTCTCGATGTACGTATAGCATACAAACCGCGCGGCGCATCTTCGCGTGTGGCACAAGACCATAAATCTTTGCTGCGTTTGCACAACTTGTGTACGCAGCCGTGAACACGCGAGAAATCTTCCTGCTCTCTATGGATCTTTGCCTTCATATGGGCCATTTTATGGACAATCGGTCGATCCTCAACTGCACTCTTCATTCTGGTTTCCACTGTGATTTACGCTTCGGTGCATCAAAATATTGGACCGAATCATTTTCAGTTGTCAGACGAGGGCTGAATTTTCTTTCGGCTCTCGATCACGAGACCGCTGCTTTACTTTTCTAATTGATTGCTCACTCGTGTGGATCTGGAAGAAGAAAAACATTTATCGACGTAAAGAAACATTTTCATCGAAAGGTGCGCACATTTTTCAGACAAGAATCGCAACTTTTATATTCCAAAAGATTCTTCATACTCGAGCATTGGAATAAAGCATTTATGGGAAAGATATTTGCATCGAAATGACAGTGATTGTGAGAAGAAAACCGTTAACACGGTTTCGAAAGCCCTGTACGTAGCTTACGAGCAAAACTCCGTAAATATGCTTTTATCTTTCATGTCATTTTGTAAGACAAAACGCCAAGAAAATGTATATTTTTATATTCAAAAGTTCTGCGTGTCCAAATAAAGCGTAAGATTTATTGGTGCGGTTGGTCCGTCGCGTGTAGGTCGGATCGAAATTTTCTTTTTTCCTCAAACACGTAATACCTGTTTACATTTACTTTTTACGACACATGCGCGCACGTGACGCGCGCTTAGAGCATCGTCGTATTTCGACGGAGAAAAACAATTCGTTCTTTGTCTCGGTAAATGCTGAGCTCCCTTATACTTGTCGATCTCTCAAAGGAGCAGAGTGCTGAAGAAAATACATCGGAAATATGTGAAGCTCCCGATATTTACGAGGCCTCTTAAAAATGCACGCATTTGCATTGCCGCTCGATTAGTCTCAACGCTCGAAATCAATGCACGATGATTGCTTCGCTCCGGGCAAGGAGTCTCTCCCGCGGATCATTTGTGCTTTCGAGTTCCACATATAAATAAATTAATATATGTATATGGATACATTGATATTCATGTGATTGTACGTGCGGTGGCGGTTTCTACGTGGTAGCCCTTTGGCTCGTACACTTTCTTTGGTAAATCGCCGCACCTTCTATCGCAGTTATATATAGCGCAGCGCGTTTGTGCGACGAAGAATGCCGCTTCGTTACGAGGCTATAATAGCAGCCGAGGAAGGGCCTGAATCCTTCATTACGTCGGAATTAATAGTTTCGATGAGCCGATTTGTAGACCGCCGTGGCCGAATAGCCTCTCGTGACTTTCAAATCGAAAAAGTTTCTTTTCGGAGCACGAGCTTGGCCCCGATTGCTGTATCTCTTCCATGGCGAGTGTGTAAAGAAGAAAAGACTGTTTTGCCGGGGGAGTGGAACGGAAGAAAAAGCTCACTTTTTTTACCGTCTAACTAATGAGAATCCGAAGAATCGAGAGAGTGTTTGGGCGTGTAGCATAGCGAAATTTCAATCGCGGTTTGCTCTTGAACTTTGCCGTGCGTAGACGCGTCGAGAAGATCGGTCTCCCAGTCTCCCATGACATCGGGGATCATCGTGACGTTCGAGCTCTCTGAGAGAGCAGAGAAAACGCGTGCTGAAATAGTGGTTTACCGGGTGGTTACTCCCCCGCATGTCACTGAGGAGGCGCGGCCTTGAATAAATTAATATTTCCGCTCATGCGGGAGGACGGTGGGTGAGGGGCGGTTGGGAGTATCGCGAAAAGGTTTCCAAGCGCCTATACGTATATGTATTCCGCCTCTTCTATTTCGTTCCGTTCCGTAGTGGCTCGTAAAAAAAAACGGCCTGATATGAATATGAATGTATGTAAATAAGTACGCGAGAGACAGAACGAGAGTTTCGCGGTGCCGGGGAGTGAAAAGCCTCCCTCGCTGGTGGCTCCTCGCCCCTCCCGCGTCGTAACACTCTTCGCGTTCTCCCTTTACGAAGCAATGAGAACGAATGCACGGTTGCATTATTTCGAGTATAACGAATTTGCGAGCGACCTAATTGGACGTTTGATTCTTTAATGCGCGAGCAATATCGTATAGACTGGCCGGAGAGTAATAAAAAGAAATATCGAAAAAACAACAGCAGGAGAAAAATAAAAGTAAGCACCGAAACGGCGAACCCCGGGAAACAAAAGGAGCGAATAAATAGCCGAGCTTATGTGAGAATCGAGATGAATGCACAGAATCGAGCCTGAGCTTTCCAAACGCTCCCGCTTCCAGCTTCATTATTTACCTCCGTATTTTCCCGCGCTCATTCCTTCTTTTGTCTCTCATTTATAACCTTCATTGATTCACGCTGGAAATAGAAGAAATACTGATTGCCACGAATGCGCCCGTGCTCGAATAAAGTCTAAAAAAAGTAGCCCGATATATTGGAAATAGAATTAATAATGGTACCGCGCGCCACAAAAAGCGCGTGCTTTGCGTGCTACTTTTATTTTTATTCTCTTTACCACACACACAATGAAGAAATAATTGAGGCCGTTCGATGAACGAATGAAATTAGTCGGGCGGGCATAAATCAATCGCGACGAATAATAATCGTCCCCCCGTTCAATGCAATTCACAATTCCGTTTGCGTAATGACCCCGACCATTATTCAAATCTACTTGCACCGAAAATCAACCAGTCGGCATCGTAAAAGAATTCACACAACTATGCTGATTCGACAGAAATTGCTGGTCCGTGTTCCCTCCAATCCGATTTTATACACGTCTTGAATAACGAAAGATAAATGTTGAGCTAAGTATGGTTCAATCATCTAGAAAAAAGCATCAATTGGGTTCAACTGGAATCCGGTTAAATGAAATTAATTCATTTATTCAGCTCAGGATCCAATACAACTCTCTGTGCAACGTCAAAAAATAAATTTACTTTGATTTAAGTACTTTCATGATCAACGAAAAGCCCATTTTTTCGATTTTTATCCGGAAAAGTTTCAATAATTTGATCGAAAATGTGGTCGAGTTTGGGTAGGGTTAAACATGTCAAGTAACCAAATTGTAGAATGGTCGATATTTCAAAATTTTTAAAGTTGTAATCTCAGATCAGAGGAAAATAAGTAATTCGAAATTCTTATTTCCGAAAGACTATTTAGCAGATTACGTGTTTAACCGAATGTTTCTTCTTTGAATTCCTATTTACTCGAAAATATATATTTCGATCATTTTCATTTCGAATGCAATTTTAACAGACCATACGAATGTCAAAAGTTCATATTGTCGAATTCAAAATGGAGAGTAGTTGTTTTAAAGATAAACTTTATTGGAAGACTCATAGAATAGACTATTTTTGGTGTTTCAGTATTTCAACCTCAGTAATATTTAATCTTTCGTTATTATATGTTCGAAACAATATTTTATTCGTCGTTCTATGGGCGATTGTTACATTCTATTTTCGATGTAAACGCGTGCTTCGAACCTTGACGTTTCTACTTTATTTATTTTCCACATCCAAAGCTCTAGTCGAATTGACCCCTCTCCACATTATCATTCGAAATTTATAAACTCGAGATTTTGGCTCTTGGAAATTTTAGTCATTCTAACATTTTATCCCCACCCGTTGAGTTTCAAAAATAATGCTCGCACATGTGTTTACGTGTAAGAACACAGCGAGACATCCGAATATACACGAGACACTGAAGTATTTTCAGAAACAAAGATCCGCGTTGTTCTCCTCGTGTGATATGGGGGACTCTGATTTAGCGCAACGGTACATCGGGCCTGTCGCGCTTCCCGGACAACACGCCCTCTGTATGCGACGTATAGAGGAGGGTGAGGAGGCCGGAGGGGATGAGAAGAGAGCGAAGATGGACGCTCGCTTTTCTCTCGGATACTCACGGAAGCCCGGGTGCTACTTGGTACGCGAATAATACAACCACGAAGGACCAAAGAGCCAGAACCGCACGATTGTACCCTAATAAAGCCATTCGTTTGCCCAGGAACAGCTTTGTGGTTCCGTGCTGCATTGTGGCCCACACGAGCAACACGTTTCCGCTCGAGTCGAGCTACCCGGAAGCGCCTTCTCTTTAAATCCGCTACAAGCCAAATGAAACCTTAGCAATTCGTTGCGGCTAGAAAAATGGCAAAGTTCTGGAGCAGCCTCGCGCTCGACAGAGAGAATCATCGAACTAATTCGACGAAGATGGACGATTTGCGGGGCACGATTTTGTTGAACCCATCAAATTGGCGGTTCCTTCGTGCGAATAATTTATTATGAAAAATCGTGCAAGTTCGCACCTTTAAAAAACTTAGTCATAATGCACTTTTGAACATGCTGAACATTTTTTGGGTTAACGAGCTTCCTCTTGAGGGACTCGGTGCAGTATCAAGCCAAGGTAGTTCCGGAAAGAGGAATTCTGCGGAGTATTCCATTAAACGTTTCACGAGCAAACAAGCGAGAAGGAAAAAATATGGGAGATTTAAAAGAAGTGGTCTGAAAAAAGCATGGACACCCTCGGGAAACTTGACCAGCGTCAGCTGTGCGTTCGTTGCCACGAACACGTAGCCTAGGCCTTTTAACCCCTGGCCGAGAATCTCGTCGTGTTCGTGAGGCCTTATCAATATATACATAGCGAGTATGCGAGGAGCGCAGAAAGCCACACGAGGCGGCCGGCCAAGCAAACCACCGGTGAACGAACCAACAGCAGCAGGCGAGCCGAGCTTTCGCCCCGTCATGAGTAATGCACGCCATAATTACCGACGTCCATTCACGTCTGCCTTCCCTAATTTAACGAGTTTTTTTCCCTCCTTTTCCCTCCCGATCCTCTCAACCTCCCAACGAGCTTGGCTTCTTCGCTATGAGAAAGCTATCGCAAGGTGCGACTACACTCTTCCCTGACTCTCCATACACTCGAAGTGTGCATGTGTGTAAAGCTACGTATACAAAGGGTTCAGAGCGCGCTATTCTAAGGCACCGTGAGGGAAGACGCGTCCAGACACCCGATGAATAAAACACACTTTTCGTACAAATGCACTCGCGAGACGAGCGTCTCGTCTAACTAAAAAGCCAGGCGAAAAAAACCAGCGCGATATGCGACGGACTGAAAAGCCTCGGAAGGAAAAAGTACGAGGAATCCAGCATGATAAAATGTTGCACACTTGCGTGGAAAAAAAAATAACTTTAAAGCGGCGCTGCACACGCGTTTACAGTCAACGCGATCAACGCCGTTGAAAAGACATTTTTTTCTTGCATTCTTTTCTCCTCTCGTCTCAACCATCTCTAACGATTCTACCAAAATTATAAAACTTATTGCAATTTCTCAGGCACAAATTCAAAATCAATAAACGAAAATGGCTTCGTACATTACTGCGCTCCTATCGGGTGTAGGAAAAAAATTGCCGAGCAAAACGAAGGGGAAAAAAGTGGAGTGCGCAAGTTTGCAAACGAAAGAAAAAAACGAATATACATTCGACGTATACGAAGCCTGCGGTACACGCCATGGTACGCAGTCTAGCTGGGTATTCGTCGGCCCCCGAGGCTATTTGTCCAGCTAACGTTTCGTTTACTCGACGACAACGATGACCCAATCCCCGGACAAACAAGAGGCACGAGATAGCATTCACTCCTGCCGCTCGCTCGGATCACTCGTTTTCTCAACTACATTTTCTCCTCATCCTCGTGCGGTTTTAGAGCTCGAAAAAACATATTCGCGTGTGGATTCCCACTTAATTTCATGATCCAAGGTACACTGTGAGATTTTTTTCACTCATTTTCTTAACAGGAGTCCTCTGTCGGGAGTTTTATTTAGCGAGTGATTTCGGTGTGGACGAAATATCGTTGCTTCCTTCGCAGATTAAATTCTTCCACTCATTAATATATTTTCATTCGTTTAAAGCACTCGAGTAATCGAAAAACATTTAAAAGTCCTGAATCTTCGGCATCCTTTCGGTCGGCCCCCTTTAACGTCGATTCTTCCAGATACGAATTCAACGTGCATTCGTCGGTGTAGTACATCGATCGCACGCACACATTAAAACTCTTCCCTGAAGGATGGACACACCTTCGAGAATATCGTGCGAGGGAACGAGCGCTTGTAACGAAAATTCGTGCGATTCATCATTTTCAGCGAGAGAATCATTCACTCGTTGCCGTACCATCTTTTCATCTCTCATTCCGCCCGGAAAAGGTTTCGATCGTTTTACACACTTTGCAAAGTCAGTTGGTACAAGCTCCGTCAATCGTTTTGCGGTGTCGATGTAAGTCTCTGCGCCACGAACCGAAAAATACATTTGCATGTGCGCCCGTAAGAACGCCTGTTACTTTGAGCCTCTTGCTCGCGAACCCTTATGGATACTGTTAGCTGATGAATAAATCGAGCGATCGCGCTCGCCCCTTCCATGGAACAGTTTCAATACGCGGCCCTCGAAAACGTCGATCGAGCACAGTAAAAAAAGACATGAAACTAAAAACATTGAAGCCCAAACAAACTTTAAGCGATTATAAAATGCGCCGAAATCACTCGAAATGATCGTTACGCTCCGCCTTAACATCCTTGCTTTTTTATCCCTCTACTTCGAGGCAAGCGTTTTTATCACAGAGTCGAGAGCTAAAGCACGCACGAGTTACAGTTACAGTATCAATAGTGTTGGAGCAAAGGAGAGCACGAGGCTCGGGGAAAACGCCTTTAAAATCGGGACTCGATAAGCGGCGTCGTGATCGGTGTCGTCGTAACTCGGTGCCTCTATTGCAACCGGGTGCAATATAAATGCGATGGCAAATTAGCCACGTAGACGGGAATAATCGTTACTCTTTTCGCCGCGAGGGAATAGTCTGGTTCGATGTGCTCGTGCACACGTCGAGCGTATACATATACATGGTTAGGTTTTCTACCAGAGCGCAGTTTCGCGGCTTTATAAGCCGTAGAATCTCGTAGAAAGGAGAGTGATACCGCGGCGGAGCGCGGTACAGTAGACAGGCGGTGTGAAAGTTGTGCGTTCGTCGTCGTTTCCCGAACGAATATGGTGGAGCTCATGCGTGTGTGAAGAAAGACGAGAGAGAAATTACAGTAGCAATTAACTTTGCCTACGACTACTGTAGAACCGTGGCTCCTGCGAGCTCGCATTACGGGGTGTCATGTTTCAACTGAATTCCACTTGTATGTGTTCCTTCCATTGCGATATCCTTGCAACATTCGAGCGCGCACATACGCTGTGGAGTGTACCGAGGACTAACAATAATTGTATTACAACACTCCCCGGATGGTTTCTCATTCGCGTCGCCAAAATACAAAGCCGTACAGGAGTCGCAGGAGTAAATCGTATCCGGGGTATCTATCGCGGCTGAGAAACGCATATCGCGAGATGGCGAGGACCAGTTTATTTTTTCATCGCAGCCTCCTCCGGAGAGAAACATCGCCTTTTCTCTCTCTCTCTCTCTCTCTCTCTCCTCGGAGCGAGTGCACGCGCCCGGCTCTCTATATCTCGAAGGATCAGGGCGGACGCGTAAGGTGGCTTATCCGTATCGCTCTCGCGTTCCGACGTAAGTGCTGATAGCTTCTGGAATAGTGCAATTAGAAGATGAGACGGGAAGAGACGAGGAGGTTAATTATTGGTGTGAGGAAGGAGGCGCCGAACGAGTTCGCGTGCAATTAAACGTCGTATGTTATTGTACTATCAAAGGAACGTTTATTCACTACTCGCATATTACGCAGACCAGGACGAAGGTAAATATCGAGACGACTATTGCATCTCTCGATCGCTCTCGCCTCGCACTGCACATACACAAACCACTCCAATCGTTCCGCCTGTACATAAGGACGCTCTGGCCTACATACATTTTATTACCAACAATCGACGACGCGACGAGGAGCCACAGAGGTGCATAGAAATTGAATTCATAGGCAAATTTAACCTCGCCCGCTATCCATTGTTACCTGTTCCATTGATAATACACGAACACGAGTCCGCGTGCTCCCCACACAGGGACGCAGGGGCTCGCGAGGCGATCAAAAGCACGATTATGCGATTCGTAATATGATAGATCACCGCGCACGTACATCGATATAGCGATGGGTTAATCCCGCTCTGTATGACCGAGACGAGCTTCCACATCGATTCTCATTTGCTCGCCATACCCTTCTGCTGGTCCTTTTACTTTCTTCACTATTAATCTTTATACTTGTGTCTCGATGGAAAAAAAATCACGACAGCCCAGTCGCGTTATTAGATCGAAGTGAAATAAACACTTAAAGGGATGGAGGTGCGAGGCGACCGATATCGCTTTTCAAGAACGAAAATAGCGGTTCGTATAATAAGAGAGAAAGAGAGAGGTGAGCCAGGGGATATCCGGAGCTGAGAGGTATCGTCGAGTCATCCGGTTTTACGAAGCTTCGCCTTTGCACGGAATAAAGAAGCGTGGGGCACGTTTTTAGGAGCGAGGAATTGGAAGGCGTCGGATCGAACGATCCAACACACGAGATCGCCCTATTTTACGCCCTTTTATTCAATATCGTGATTCTCATGCGAATACCTATTGAGATTTATCTCTGTACGTGTTTTTGCAATATAAGCTACGCGCGTGCATATAGTTAACAGTTTGAAGGATGAGCAACCGGCGAGCATCCCTCCTCGCGCGCTTCAATGAGTCTCCAGTTTTTTCACTTCGACGTCGCTCTCTCTCTCTCTCTCTCTCGCTCTCTTTCTCCCACACTCCCGCTTCGGTACAGAGCACACCGGTAATTCATCATTCCGACGCCTCCGTCCGTCGTTGAACGCCGCATGCTCGTTAATTATCCGAGGATTATACGCGACGCACTGTGAACGCTCTGGAAATGCGCTGAAGAACTGTTTAACCAAGTTTCCTACCTGGATACAAATAGATTACGATTCACCATGGCTCTGTGCACACAACTAGCTTCGTTGACGCCAAACTCTTCTCTTTTCCTGTCCGTACCAATGGCACTTGTGTATGTAATTCTTATCGGAACGACTGTGCGAGCACCTCACATTTCTGCCAGAACGAACTACCCGCGAGGCGCCTGAATAAATTAAAATCGCGCACTGAACGATACGCGCTTAAAATAAACGCCTTAAGAAAGTATCGTCACTGAATTTTAGCAGGGAACATTCATTCTTATATGAGAATTTATTATAAGAACGACAGTGTCTACCGAGGACTGAATCAATCATTCTTTAGAGGAGAGCGGGATAATTCCGGTCGCAGGATAAATATGGAGACCGCAATATCTTTATATTCCGATTCATTTACTTCGACGGAAGATCGATCATCAAATAATTTTGTACATTTTGATCTAATTTTTGCGTGTACATTAAATTGATGAAACTACGGGATAAACGGTTTCAATGCTATTGTAAAAATTAATTTATTATCCTTATTCCATATAAGAATCATTAACGCAATTCAAACTTGGGCTTACCCTACTGTTTTTTAATTATTAATTAATATTTGAACTTTCACAGTTTTGAGTTAATTTTAAAATCAAATTTCAGTAACGTCGTAAACACATATGAAAGAAAACACCAACTTATGGTATATCGAGTACACAAATGTAGCAGTGAACGATGTGAAAACAAAAAAATTATTATTGCTTTGAAAAATATGGAAACTCACCATCCAAAGACTGGATTATGTGAATCGAGTGTGAAATGAGGACTCACAAAGTTGCACGAGCGAAAGTCCGAGTCGAAAATATGTTTGCGATGTGTAGCAAACGTTCTAATGCAATCATTCCGGAGGTTCGGTGTAAATCCGGATTTTACGGTAAATCCGTTTTTTACTAAATATCGAGCAATTTTTCCATCTATTTGTTAAAATTTCCACCGGAAATCGTAAACAATATATCGAAGAATAAACTGGACCGAAAATTTATTTGGTAATTCCGTCATGTGGTTGGTCATTAATAAATTTCCTTTAGGCAGTCGGAATTATCCCAATTTTCCCTAAACGACTTTTCGTCAAAGTTCAACTGGAAACGCGGCATCGCGTGTACGATAATTTTACCACGATTCTATAACAAGATCTTCCTCATATTTTATGTGTATTTTCTCGAAAGATAAAGAGAAATACAAATTAATGAGGAGCGATAAGCCAGAAAAATAAAAGGGTTAAGGTAGCTGCATACGTGACAACGAAGAACGGCAACGTGGAAAATAAAGGCGAGATTTTCCACGGCGATAATGCCTACGAGGAGTGACCAATCTCCCGCGGTGTGGTAAAACTTAATGCTCTGAGATATGAAAGTTTAAAAAGAGCGTTCGCGCGCGCTGCGTGCTGCCTGCCCTATGATTCTGGTATTTTTCGTTTTTCCTTTCTTGACATTTAGTCACTTCGCGCGGGTGCGTACAAGACGTATTTATGGGAGAGAGTGCGTGTCACGTGCACGAAGAAACGTGGCGGCGTCTCGGGCTGCGTATAAACCTCCGTATTATATAAACGATCGCACTGGCGTTGTTGAAACGGCGACGTTTTCAAAGGGAAAGAGGAAAGTGTCCGCGCGGTCGCGCTCCTGCAGAGGGTCGCGCGTTGCGGCAATAAAAATGCAAAATATATGACGGTCCCTCTAACGACGCACGCACGACACGAGAGCAGACGAACCCGCGCGTTTTCCAACGGTCCCAACGAAAAGAGCGTAACTCCCACGATCTGGCGTGCTGAACCGGTGCACCTTCACGCCCTTCGCGTTCACCGGCTTCCCCGTTTATACGTAAATATATTTATCGATTGTTCAACATCACGAGGGCACAAGTTCCAAACTTCAACCCCAAAATTGAGCTTCCTCGGCGCCCTTTCGCTTCCAAACGGCCGATCTATTTGGGAAAATGTATACGCGTCTATACTTTTATACCTTCATATAGAAGCATGCTGTAGGACGAAGTTCGGTTCACTCGGAAGCCAGAGAGTAGGCTAACCCGGCCCTTCTATTTCCATAATATACCGGGTGGTGCTAAGGCTCCGAACACGATGAGCTCCCGCAACTTACCCTCGTAAAACTCCCCCGCGTCCCTATCCGCATGAGCACCTCATGGCGTTTTAGAGCACGCTGAGGGACGAAGGATCCCCGACGAGGCGCACGGCAACGCCGCGATATAAAGATAGAAATCCTGCTCCCATGCGCCTAGCTGCCGCTAGAATTGACGGCGTTCCTCATTTATGTTCTTGTACACGAATGCGTGTGAGGGAGCCTCGCGGAAAGCGGGTGTTGCGATATTTCGTGGATGTAGAAAATGCGAGAGATGACGGAAGCCACGTGGGTCTTGAGGCATTACGGGAGAAGGAAAAGAAAAAATTCGCAACGCTCAAGGCTTTTTCACGCTCGATAAAGTAGACGATGGAGTGAGAAATGCTCGGGATTTAAAGAGCCCACAATCTCGTATCGATAAGTGAATAAATCGCCAATGCATTCCGAATATTGTGATCGAATTGTCGCCGCCTGCGTTTTTTTCTCTTTCCTCAATTTCCTCCTTTTCATGTTCGCTTTTTATATACTTTATCTTCAGCACGCGTTCATGCGAGTTCAAGGACGTACTGGTGAGCTGCTCAGCGCACCCCCATGGATTATCGATTATGCGTGGCGAACGGCGCGTAACCACGCACACGTCTCGCCCGTTATCGGCTCGTCGTCGTCAACGGCGGCGGTGGCGTTGTCGTTTTCGCTCTTTCCTTCATTCCTTTCAGTTTAGTAGTTATTATAATAGCTAAAAAACGAAAAAGCAGCCTCGGTTTTTCATTTTTTATGAAACGTTGCACGCTGCAGTACTTACAGCGACGGGGCAGTGAGAAACGTCGATTCCGAGAAGCACCGAAACGGAGGAACCATTTTTTTTGACACTTTACACGATCGTTGATTTTTCTCCGTTGACAATAACGTCGAGAAGCAATAACCGGGGGAAATTTAACGGCCTGACAATCACAAGAGCAGTGCGTCATCAATCTCCCGTTGCTTTATTACTCGCAGCATTGTTTGGATCATTTTGATGTCCAAGTATGCAACGCGCCACGCGTCGTTCTCATGAGGGAACGACCACTGTAAGCACAAATGCTCGTATCAGACGTATTTAGATCGACGATTCACAGAGAGCAAAAGGGCCACGTGTCCGACCCTTTTAATTTGTCTCTTTATCGGCTTCTCCTGATGCTCTGCCGCCGCTGCGATCAAGCTCTCACAGAAAAGATATTGTGCCGAGAGTGCCAAATCAAATAACTACTTTACAGTACTGTAAAGCTGGGAGACAATCCAAGGAGGGACTGAGCGAGGGAGAATTCATCTTCAAAGAGATTTCGAAATTCCAAGAATATTATTTTATACGATCGTGTGCTGGCGCTGTGAAGGGGACACATCTAATTTATCGTTTTCAGTTCATCTTCGGTAATCCACGAGTTTTTTTTAAGTCTCCTTTCAAGTTCGTGGCAGATGTTTATTCACTGTTGAGCCCACGGTTCTTTGGAGATGCAACGTTTGCTACGAAAATCTTTCGAAATATTTTGATTCTTTTTTTTATTTCGATCTAAACGATTAGAAAACAAATTCTGCCAACCGATTCAAATTTACTGCATATTGAGCAGGTTCATAGTCCAAAAATTCGTCGTGATTGGCAGAGGTAAATACGAGGAGCAGAGTATTAGAATCTCGTGGTACACAAGATTGAGCGTTTCAAGAGCCAAGAGCTCTTAGAAATCGAGTGTTCGGTACGAACTAATAACAAGCTCTTGCAAAAGAGGTTTGACCGTACAAGGAGTGTGATGCAACACCTCGGCTCGTCATCGTCCTCGTTATTTCAAATATCACTTTTCGAACGACAAAACGTCACTCAATAGCATTGGATTATAAGTATAAACTTAAAATCAGAAAAAAAATAAACTTTCCTTAGAATCTAATTGAAATTCCGGTCGCTCTAACCAAGTCACTGAAGCTAGTGATAATGCCGGATTAAAATTACTTCGATGAATCATTTTATGAATTCCTGAGCGCGAAGCAGTCTCGTGGGGAGCCTCATAGTACGTCCCTCGAAGTGTGAATTTCAAGATGAAGGAACTTTGCTGTGAGAGAGCAGCGCATCGACGGCGATGATTGAAAGGAGATATTTGTAAATTTTCATGCCCCTCGCGACTGAGCAAGTAATTCAAGCATGTAAAGGGGGTCAAAAGTAAGAAGAGGCCTCAGAGAGAAAGAGAGAGAGAGAGAGAGAGAGTAAAGAAAGGAAGAAGAGGAAGAAAAATAAGAAGAAAAAGGAGGGGGCGAGCGGGGCGAGAAAGCGAGAGTCGAGTGTGCGCGCACACTGTTGAATAAGCACTTCAATCTCTTCTGGATGCTTGACTTCTATATGCTCTTCTCGCAGAGTAGTACACCGCACCGAGCCATATAGAAAATCATGTGGACGTTTTTTCTCCTTGTCTCGTGATGCATGCACGGTGAAAATTTGGTTCTGAGTGGTCGTATATACACGAGAAAGAAGCGAGCGCACCACCAAACGAGCTGCTTACGAATTAGCATTTTCGTGTTTGCATCCACAAGAATTTTAGAGTTGAGTTTTCGGTTATATCCAAGATATCCCGAGTAGTGTGTAGGCGTCCATTCAGAGTCTACGAATCGAATAATCTCGTCTCGTATTTCCCTGTTTACCAGACATTTGTCGTTGAATATCTTTCCTCCCTTCCTCCCCTCCTGCGCCTACTTTTTCTTTTGATTCGTCGAGTGCACTAGGGCCCTCGAATAATATATACGTATACAAACGTTTACCGCTGCATATGCAAAGCAGCTTGACTACCGTTCCGTGTTTTCTTTTCTCTTTTCATTCTTTCTCAGATAAATATCATGATTAACAATCATACCGTGCATTTGGGATTCCGAGTTCCACCGTTTTTTTCCTCCGAGTCTCTCACGAGGTAAAACCTACCAAATATTATGAAAAATATTAGAAAACCTGGAAAATAGAAAGGAGTGATATTCCTTGAAGTTTGTAGCATTGGAGTCCAACAAAATAATTTTAAAAAACTCTCAAATAACTCCAGTAAATGTCCAATTTTGTTTCCTCCCGAATTTTCAATTCGTAGCTTTCCAACCTACATCGATGACTCGTGAAATAAAAAATTGGCGAATTACAAATATTCTTTGTCGTTCATATCGTTTGCCAACGTTTGCAAACTTTAGCATCGATTCGCACCTCGCGCGAGATACGAAACCCCCTGAGACAGCGTTGAATTTATCACGAGCAGCAGTCAGCTGGACGAGCTTTATCACAGATACACTATTTCTGATAACGACAATGTATGATAAAACGGAAACTGTCGCTGAGGACTCGATGGAGGGAAGTGGCGTATGTGCAGAGAGAAAACAGTGCGTTAGCGAGACGCGAGACTCTCTTTCTCTCTCGGTCTAGCTCTCATCGCATCCGAGACTCGGCAGGTAATGGGCGATCTATTACATGGTTATTGGGTAATCAGCGAGGCGACCAGCCGCCCCGTATACCAGTGTATTTAGCATCGTAGTATATCGGCGCAAAGTAACAGTTGATTGGTGAGCCGCAGCAGTCTACAGGATCGCGGCGCACACTCGTCGGCGTGTGCGTGCGTGTGTCTAAATACCTTCATGTGCATTAACTTGCGCGCTACCAAAGCCAGGAGAACTCGCGGTGAGAGCGTTCCCGTAACTTGGCTTGATTACCGAGTGTAACTAGACGGGAACTCTGGCACAATGACCCTCACTGTACATCGAATCTTTGCGACAGTGTGACACGGCAGCTGACACAAAATACTGAAATACTCGCAATTTCTCGGTAAATACCCACGTAAATGGGCCTCTGCTCGTTACTTCGTGGCGAGTGGAGGCTCCGACGATGCAGAAATCAATCCCTCCGGATGAGAAAAATCTTGGAACTCGCCTTGATAATGGAATGACCGGAACGGTCGAGTAACTCCCTCGGCGATAAAGCGTGGATGGGAAAGTTATTTTCCGTGTCGAAATTAACCGAGGTGACAGAATTCTCGAGCTGATGTAATTATAATGATAATATAACAGAATTTACATAACCTACATTACAGTAGTGTGCGCAGTGCTTAACGCTGAGGAGCAACGAACCACGCTGCGTACAGTATAAGCACGCTTCAGGGTGATCCTGGTCGGCAGCAGAAAAGACACTTAGCCAAGTATCGCTTACGCTCTCGAAAAAGATGTCTGACGTCTCAACTTCTACTACTTCTCGCGCCCGACGATCTCTTCTCGTGTATATAACATTCAGCGATCCCGGGTCTTGACTTTAGTGTACGTATCTCCTCGCTCGGACTCTCCCTGGTCCGGTCTCTCTTTTTCTCTCTTCTCTTTTTGTTCTTCCTTCTCTCTCGACGGCGATGTTCTTTCACTTATTCCCGGGCAGCGTCGATCTCGTATCTCGCTCTCTCTCGTTTTCTGGCCCTTATTTGCGCTAACCTCGCCTTTAGTCCCTCCGAGATGGAGGTATCAGTTTCAGGCCTGAAACACAAGAACCCGGGAATGCCACGGTGCGGTTATGTATCCTCCCTGTTTCTCCTTCGTTGGGAGGGGCCCATCACGTGAAATGAAGTGATACCGAAGCGCACGGTATAATAACGATGAGAAGCTCGGGAAACGTAGACGAAGTGACCTGATTATCGGAAAAAAGTTGAAAAAAAGCCTCTGCATAAAGGGGAGAAAGTTTTTCATTTGATTTTGTTCTGAAGTATAAAGATGAAGAAGAAGAAAAAAGAAAAATTGTTTGTATTCGCAATTGTTTTTGTTTCTTCTTTTTTAATTACAATGGCATTAAGTCTCTCGCGGAGAGTGGAAAAAGTATTCATGATTTTTTTTCTAGAGCAATGTTTAAGGAGATAGGAAAGATGAGATAATTTTTTTTCTACAAAAAAATTAAGCCTGATACGAAATTTCTTCGAGATTCTAATTACAAGGGTATTAAAGCTCATTTATAGGGAGGAAAATGTTCTCGAGTATTTATAAAGAAAATTTCACGAAGATACAAAAAGTTAAGAGAATTATTTACTGAAGGGGAGTGGCGAAGCCTCCAGTTTATTCAACACGGTGGAAAATTAATTTGCTCGAAATACGCGCTCGAGGATAAAAAAAATAAGAGAAACGTTCGAGGTGCTCCTGGAATGAGGCACATTAAAGTCAACCCGGACTCGGTAAAACGAACGCTCGCCTCTCAAATTTCGGTTTTGTAAAACGATTAATCATAAAGCCTATATAAGCCGAGCTCACGAGGCCTCTCTTTCTCGGATCGAAGTTTATTTCGATAAGACAACAGCCCTCCGGTATTATACGTGGGGTGTAGAAGCAAATCGTTCTTCGACCGAGGGCAACGTCCTTCGCTTTCCCTTTTCCTTTTTTCTTTATTGTTTCTCGTTCTGCGACGTGGAGATTAAATTTTTGTCGTTTTTTTCTTTTCGTTTCAACGATTCCCATACCCTCATCGTCTTTGTCCTATCTCCCCCGGATGCTTATACATTCATATGGGCACGCACACACGTCATATGAAATTGGTATGTGAGCGAGAAAAGCAACCTTTTCAAATAATACGAAAGACAGAGTCTTCGGGGAGAATAACAGGCTCGAGAAATTCACAGTAAAATGGGTAAAAGAAAAAAAACGTTGAGGAAGAAAATAGTCTTGGAAAAGTATACGCGGCTGTACAAACATGGAAAAGTAGAACAACAATTTTTCTCGTATTGTTCTTTCTATTACGTATTGTAAAACAATACTTATTATACTTTATTCTTATTGGAGTGCGAGCGAGGACGGGAATCGCGGAGCTTATCGCAATTAAGAGAGTGAACTCATCGTTCTTTCGCGTTGCAATAGCTGCGCCCTTGTAAACTGTCTATTCCGTCTCTTCCCGTAATTCTTTCCTTGTCTCTCTGACGGAGCGAGAGGATAGACTGTCGGCGCGTCGTGACTCCAACGGCGCCTTTCATCTCTTCACGAGCCCCCGAGAGCCGTCTTTCTCGATGCGCCGGGCGAGAAGAGAGGCAGGGCGCCTGCTGCCTCACTCACGAAAGGAATAAAGACGAAAGATATAGTTTAGCATAAATGAGGCAACTTTTCCGAGCTCTCCTTGTCGAGTGTGAGAAAAAGATGAGACGAAGCTGTGGAGAATGAGCGAGAGGAAGCGCTTCCCCTGAGAACGTGTCCCAAAGTCTCTGGCTCTTTTCTCGAAAGCTCTTGCCTTCTCTTCGTGCCTCGCTATCGGATCCTTTATCGGCAACACAGACTCGCGGGCTCGGATCGCCATCGAGTCCCTCTTCTTTCGCCGCTTCTCTTTTTCCTTCCTATCTTTTATTTTCCCGCTCCTGTTGTACCGTTCTCCCGTGCGGCGCTTACACCTGGCAATCTTGCCGCCTATTTCACGGAACGACGCGCTCGACTGTCTCGCGGGATTATTTCTCCACCTTCGCTCCTACGTATACAGCCTATTTCCTCTTTCCTCCATCAATGCTCTACTCAATTCGTTTGTGCCACTATTTTCCGAGAACACGCCGTTTGGAGGATCCCGAGGCTAATCATATAACCATTTAACTCTGTATTTCGTGACAAAATATCAAACGATACTCAACCAATATCGCTCATATATATCAATCTAATTGCATTTCATCATCGCCACGAACAACGCTATTCTTTCTTCCCTCAATTTGTCATCCCTATCGCCCTCGTTTAATTCATCAGAGTTTATTTTTATTTTTCCCTCAATCTTCAGGCGAATCGTTTCATCGATTCTTATCGAGTCTATTAGTCCCCGTGGTAAATTGTGGAAGGAATTTTTTTTCCCGCGCGTTCCTCAGATCAGTGATTTATAGATACGTGGGAATTTCGTCTGTGTAGTTTGATGCTAGCTGGCTGCGCGAGCCCAACGTCGATCACGTTTTCCCGGTTCAATCATCGATTACTCGGCGTGCTTAGCTGTCCCAACAGCAGAAAAAGCGATATTCCATTCGTTATACCCGCTCGCTACAGTTTAAGTGAAACATAGAAAACGTTTTAGCGCACGTATAGCTATACGACAAGGGAAAATAGGGAAAGAGAGATCATCGCGAACGATACACGTCGTTAATACCGAGACTCAACCGCCTACCTGGATTAGTTACGCTCAGCGGGAATAAAGTGTAGCTCTAAACACCGGCTTTGGGAATGCTGTTCGCGAGAGTCCGGCAGATATCATGGGATGAGAGGCCGCTTGAGTCCTCAGCTTTTCCTCCGTATACCTGTCGATTTCTACACACCCTGGTGCCGCATCCCGCATGCGCGTGTACGTTGAATCCGCACCTCGGTTTAAGCACCACGCTTACAGAGAGCGTTGTATATAGAAAAGCGGCGAAGAGATCCACACGAGTGGAGGACGCGGCGTTCCCTGATATCTGGGTTAACCAGAGATAATGATCCGTTATTTGATCGCCGTTTAACGCCCATCAGGCTCCTCCTATGCCGGCATGTCGCAGACGGGACGAAAAGCCTTTTTGCGTTCATCAGAGCGCGACTGCGTGGCAATATGAAAGTGCCAATTCGAGGATTACTAATAATCCACGGCACGTTTATCGACTTTGTTTATTCGTCCGTGTCGTGGAAAAAGTTTTCCGTCGTTCTCGACGATTCCTGCTTTTTCGAGGGTACTTTTCGACATTTCAGCTCAAACGGAAGAGATGAGCGGCTCGTATCGGTGCATGGATCTGTCCATAGTTACTATGTTTATGAACATGCCGGGGTGTTCTTTCAATGAATAGAGATCGACCTCGTTCCCGCGCGCGTCACCGGACATCCACCGGAGGACTCGGAATCGCGAGCTCTCGCTCATCGAGGCATCCACTCTTATTCGGTTTCCCCGCCAGTCATCTCTCCCTCTGATAAAAGTGCCTGGAGCGACGACACGATAAATATCAGTATTCTCTCGGCGAGGCAACACGCTGGACCGTTCGTACTCGCGCGGACCGGATGAGAGATCAAAACCCGGAGCATCACGACGAGCGTCGATCCGGAGCGTCCCCATAAAACGTTCCATAAATATTATGATCTCGATTCGCCAACGATTCAATCTATCGCCGCTCTCCATAGCTCTCTTCGAGGAGGTTAAAAGAGATAGAGACAGAGTCGGAGGGAGAGAGAGAAAGTGTGAGAGGCTCGACCGATGGAGGCGCGCGGCTCTCTCGACTTTGCCGTGATTCGAAGCTCGGACGCGCGAGTCCAGAGATGATCTCAATCCCCGGACGATGGATACCGTCTCATCCTCTCGATAGTCTCGGTGGATGATCGTAAATTCTCGACACTTCCTTCACGATAAATTCTCTCGCGGTGGATACGAGAGCGCCAGAGAAGATGAGCTCTGCTTGCACTCGTTCTTTCTCTTCTTTTTCTCTCCCTCGCTGCGATCTCACGTTCTCCCTTACTCTCTTCGATGCATTTTATGCCTTGGATGATATCGTTCGTCGATTACCTCCTTGCGTGATATACGAAATCGTCGATGCTGCATATACAGTTTGTAAATCCTATGGCACACAGCAAGAGCACGAAATATGCCAGTTATTTCGTCTATCACTCACGGCCAATCGAACTTTACGAGCGTCTCTTCACTCGCAATCCTATGACGACCTCTGGTAACTTGATATTTTTATTTATTGTACTACATCAATGTAAATGTAAATGTTTATATAAAACCGTAGAAAATACGATTCTTATCTGTCCTCCTAGCTCTCTCTCTTTCTCTCACTTTTCAGCTCTTCCTCTTCTTCTCGTTCGTTAACTTTATCTCCCTGGAAAGGTCGAGCTTCAGCAGATGAGATATATACGTGTACAGACCCGTTCAACAACTCTCAGATTTAATTAAATTGAAGAAAATAAGACATCTACGTTTTATTACGTGTCAGATTGGACCAGGACGCATTGTCTTACGTCTGTTAAAACGTTAGTCGAGATAGGACGAGCCAGATGAGATCATTCGAAAGAGATACGGGAATGATGTATACAGAAAAGACAATGAAACTGTCAGAAACGTAGAGACATTTCGTTTCGAGCAAGATGAAAATAAAAGTAGACAATATCTTGTACCGTGCCTGACTATATGGCGCCAGAGAGAGTTCTATGAAGAATGATAAGGCTACGGAGGCGCAATGCAGTAATGTACGAAACGGAAACCTATATCGAGATAGCATCGCACTTATTTCCCCTCTTTTTTCTATAAAACGGTAACATCAAGACGTTTAATGAAGCGGCGAATTAGTCTAAAACGAATTAGCTATTATTTTATGAATCGGAGCTACAGGATACCAGAGAGCAGAGGTGCCAGGTTGATAGACGTCAGCGAAAAGATTCCTCGTCACGATCGCTCGGTTCTTTTCTCTCCGCCCTCTCGTCTCTAGACCTGGCAACCTGGAATAGGCTGATTTAGATCTGAGAAATTCTATACTCGCTTGCTCGTTTTTCATGCTGTATTTTAATCCAAGATTCGTGGAATAATAGCACAATGACTAAAAGCACCGTGATAGATTACACTCTCCGAAAAGTATAAGGAAAGTACACTGCAAGGAAAAAGTTGAAATCGGTGCCTCTCGACAATGCTGTGTAGCTTACAAACCACTATTCATATCGATTAAACTATATTACGGTCCATTTGACGTGCATAATAAAATGAACGAATGCCACCGGGACTATGCGACTGGAAGTTCTCATCAGCGCCAAAGGGCAAAGACTCTGGGGGCTTGAGTTTCTCAGCTGTTCTTTCTGCTGGCTCATTCCGAGGCTAGAACGCGGCGAATGTTACGAGAGTGCCTGTGGAAAAATGGTTTCGAAAGGCTACACCAGGCGTAAAGGGCGATTAGAATATGAGAAAGAGCAGAATGAAAAATACAAAAGCATAAACACACGCTGCGTAGTTACGTTTCTCTGTATTGCTAAAGCTCAAATGTGGACTGGCGGGGTGAAATTAAAGTTTCGGCAAGTCTTTAAGAACCCTAAAGCGGCAGTCCAATTTTCTCAAAACGAGTCTCCGGATGCTCGTGGCCCACGCTCTTTGCCATTCTTATTAAGGGAATGCGAGCCGGCGTGGTAACTCGGAAGAAAAGAGGAGAAAGCACAGCGGCGTTGGTGACTGCTAGGCTGTATGTCTATTTTAACATGAGACCCATGAGACAACAACGCGAACCGGGCAAAGCATCGCACGCGGCACTTGGAAAAGGCCATTCGGTTCCAGCAATCAGGCTCGTGTTGAGCGTTCCTCGTCGCGTTTTCTTTTCTCTTTTTCTCGAGGTTTCTTTCGATCTACGGTGTACAAGTTGTTCTTTCTCGTCGTGAGAAAGCGAATCGGGACAAGAAACGCGACGAGCAACTTCATCAAGCGTGTACCGCCCGCTCGCGCGCGCGCGCGCGCCAACATAACCAACCTGCCGCCCGCTCACGAGGAGCATATCGAGTCTCTCGCTCTCCCGCTTCGATCGATGACTCTCCGTTATACACTACGGAGAGTGCAATTAAATTGATGAAATTGCAATAGCTCTTCGAAATAATAGCGACTTTGGTATATCAGGGTTTGGAATATAGTATAATTTTCAATCAGCTGTATACTCTCGCCGTTTAGTATGGTTTACCGAGACCGATCAATTAGTGCGCAACGAATCGAACGTATCTGTACCGCCTGTTTTGCGTCTCGCCCCAATCGATTTTCTTCTGTCTCTATAGCTTATTAAAAGTGTGCAAAAAAGACCGCTGGCGCACCTCCGTTGAGGTATAAACGTCGAGTAATTACGTCCGCGCTTGAACAAGCTACTGTTTATGATCTAAAAAGTCTTCGGACAATTTGGATCGATCGATTTCCATCGCAGATATTCCTCCGTCACGAGAGCATTCAGTATCCTGAAAAAGGGAGATTGCAAACGGAGCAAAGCCTGTTAGAAGCTGTAAGAGAATCTTCGGCATCGTGTTTTTCCTGTTCAGCGTGAAGCGAAATGAACCGTCAAGAGCTCTCGACTGTCAAAAGGAGAAGCACTACGCGTTTATTCATCAGCAGTCATGTCTCGGGCGAAGCTTCACGATTGTGTTCTCAAGCTTCGAGCGAGGAAAACAGAGCTCTCAATCGCATTCATCTTTCAGTCCACCACCGCGGATCATACATTCCACGGTGGTGTACATGCATCAGGAAGCCTTTCTTCCGCCTCGCGGTTTCTCAACGACCCTTCATATTCTCTAAGCTTCGCTTATAAGGTCTTCTTCGCTCTCTCATCATTATCATTATTAATTTGGACTGCCAATCACTTCGACCCGATGCGGCGAGGGCTTATGCAAGAGCAGAAAGGGCTGCTGCGGAAGACTCATTCCGCAACCCTCCGCTGTACCTCGTTCACGAGGCGGGATCCGCTGGCGTGATGGAGAAGAGACGGAGCAAATGGCTGGTTACCACCCACTCGATGTTCTTAAACTCACCCCACCGAGAATAAGTCAATTTTCTTTGTATACATAAGTATATAGGGACGCTTCACTTGGATACAGCACGTTGAGGAGAAAACGCCAGGGACATTGCAATTTCTCCGTGGCAGCATTGACATCACAGGCTCATCTCTTTTCCACCCTCTCGACCGGGCCATCAACCCTCTCTGTCCCTTATCCCCGAAGTTTGGTTAGTGTCTGTGGCTCCTGATGTGCTTCTCTTCTGGGTCGAGAGAGCGGAGTAATGATTTTCGAGATTCTAATCTATCCGAAAGACCCACATTGCGCACCCTCCTTACTCCCACTCACTTCGCTCTCGCGCACCCTTCGGTCTTCCAATTTCTTCTGGATTCCTTGGGTTTTCGTGTTGGATGAAAAAGAAACGATGAAGAAAAACTTTTTACCACCCTTCTTCCCTTTGCTCCATTCGCCGGTGGCAACTTTCTTACAACACGTCTGTCCAACCCTCAAGCCCAACTTATTGTGTCTCCGCGACCCTCACCCACTCGTCATCCCTTCTGATGCCAGCCTCCGTCCCCGCTCTGGGGCTCCCTTTAATTTTCTTACGAACGGAGACCGGAGACACCGCTCGCTACCTCGCAAGCTGCAACGACGAATCCTTCTTTTCATTCTTTTTCATCTGGGACGATCCGCTACCACGCCCTGCAGTTTTCATCAGCACGGGGGCGGTGCGCCTATTGCGTTTCGTCGATGGGAATTTATCGCGTTTCGATCACGCTTTTCTAATGTCGCAGCTTCCGATTTTAAGTTTCTCTTCATAGCCCCTTAAAATATGTTGCTCTCAACACAGCAACGGTCCGGAACCGTTGAAACTTTTTTTCTCGGTGGGCATGTGACTTTTTCAGAATAATTTGTACTTTTTTTTGTCATCCTGCTGAACTCTTGCGCAAAAATGGTTTATGAAGGAACGAACGCTCGCCGTCTGGCGTGAAATGCATGCAGGCATCTGGTAACATTTCACGAGACGAAGGAAGAGCATTATAGAGTAAATATCTCTCGTGGCGGAGTGTTGCAGTGTGATTAACGCTCACTGGGGCCGAGCTTGACGCGCGAGAGTTCGACGCCTCGTGCCTAATTAGCTAACGTTAGCCCGCCCGGTGAGAAACGGCCGGCCCAACCTCTCTTTCTCTCTTTCTGCCAGCTCCGCCGCGTAGATAATTTCAACGCCACGTGGCGCCTAATGAGAATGGTTGTGGCATGCGCCACGTTTTTCCGGTGGTTTTCTTCTTTTCTTTGCCCGCACACTTTCACCACTCGCTCGCTGATGTCGTCGGTGGCATTTTTTCTCTCGGTACGTTCGACTCCGTCCCCCCATTTCACCTGCCATCGAACCGACCGCGAAGTAATTATTCCGCACCATATTTTTTTCAAAATTAACGATTCGTCGGTAACGTGAGTTTT
This sequence comes from Venturia canescens, assembly GCF_019457755.1. Taxonomy (NCBI): domain Eukaryota; kingdom Metazoa; phylum Arthropoda; class Insecta; order Hymenoptera; family Ichneumonidae; genus Venturia; species Venturia canescens. The sequence continues at coordinate 3,193,677 of NC_057421.1, read as the reverse complement.
GGAACCGAGTGAAAAACGAATTTCGAAATTCATCAAATATACGTGAAGGATGATCGGACTTTTGAGCATCACGAGCAAGGATGAGTCACTGCCAGTTTCAAATGTAAAATGAAGTAGGCCGTAGCTTTACAGCTTCTTTGATCAGCTGACTCGTATACCAAGAAGTTTCTTGCGCCATAACCCTTCGATCTCTACTTGTGGAGCGACTTCAGTAAGTAGCAACGATTCCATGTACCGGCTGAGTGTGGGTGGTTTAAACGTTTCGCATCATACGCTCGTACAACTATGCAAGAGACAGGGAGAGAGAGAGACCTCCGGCACACTCGCCTTATCGTAAAACTCACGACGTAGCGGTCGTCTCTCTGTTATAGACCTGAACGTGAATTTTCTCCCCTTCTCGCTCTTCCCTTCGTAGTTTAACGATCCCTGTAACGATTCCACGTACAGAATCAACGTTGTAATTCTTCCGTACTACCCAAAGAAATTCGACAAAAACGTCTACCATACTCTATTACGTAAATCATTCGGTTTTAAAGCTATTAAACGACGCGGGGCTTTTTCCCTTCGTTAATTTCATCCCGGCGGGGCATGCTAAATGTCAGATATTTAATACACAATTTTACAATTTCTTATTTTGTGTATTCAATTATCATTTCCAAATAACCACGAACTACGCACACGAGAGCAGAAAACATTCACTCAAAAGCGAACTTTCCTCCTTCTCATCTCCCACAGATTCGTCTCGATTTTATCGCGCTTTTTTCATCGCTTTAGTTTTTTCTTTTTCACTTCGTGTCTATCACTTTCAGAAGCCTCAAGAGATACCGCGATCTCTGTGGAAGAGGCGTCGGTGTGTTTCAAGTACCACACATAAGACTACCATCCGCCGCTGCAACGCGCCATCGTTTCGCCTTCGTTCGATACACATACAGCTCCTTTCATACGCGTCTATACGCGGGTTTCCCTCACGTCATAAACGTAGACTAAGAGCTCGCGAAACTGTGTGGCTCATTTATCCCGCTTCTGCCCGCGTTTAACGGGGACGCATCGCACAACGGGCTTTCCTGCTCACGCGTATGGAATGGACGACTCTTCGGCTCTCTCGATGCGCATGTATTTGATTCAGCTTCTTCCTATTTTTTTTATTTCGTGTCGAAGGTGGGCTCGTGTACCAACAACGCTATGTACGAAACCGATGTTTCTGAGTGTGAAGAAACTTGGGGGGTGGGGGTGGATGCGTCTCATCGATTCGGTCGGAGGAGTAACGAGAAAAAGAAATCGAGCTGGATGAAAAGAAAGGGAAGTGGAAAGATTCTCGCCAAGGGGTAATTCTACTTTCGGTACTTTCGTACGTTGCTTTCGACGTTTCTTTCCTTCCCCGGAGTAGCGCTTTTTTAAAACTATTTTTCGTCTCGTGTGCTACGAGAGATTCTCAAGCCAGAGGTAAAGAATAAAGCGAGCGAAAGAGAGATTTTCGACGCGAACGTGCGGATTACCAACTTGTTGTTCGTGCGAGAGTAAAGTAGCACGGGAACGCTTCGCCGTTCCCGTCGTCGGGGCGTCGTTGTCGTTGGCCCGTCCAATCTCGTGTTGCACGCAGCGATTGCAAACTTTTCATGTATACAACATCGCATTCTCTCTTTCACTTTCTCTCTTTTCTCATTCAACCGTTGCATTTTCGCCCTTATGCGCCGTATATTCTCCGAGTCTGCCGAGACTTTTCCCAATGCTCTCTGAATTCGACGTTTTCATGTTTTCCAGTCTTTCCCTCCGACCACTCTTCCCTCTTCTGGCTATGAGCTCCTCTCCCGAGTTTCGCTACATCGCGGAGCAACAGGGGGTAGCGCAATTTGCTGCTCCGAACCTTCTAACGGTTATTCCCACTTTGCATACACGTATTTTCGCCGCGACTCCCCTAAAGTCCAATATTTTTTTACAGCGAGTTTCCTCAATTAATCCCACGTCCCGTGTCTTATGCCCACGCAATACGGCGTCTCCCTTTAGCATCGCAGAAAACAAATGCACGCGCGTATAAAATCCCTCGGGTACGCGAAGCTTGCGATTCCGTCCACAGGATTATCCACCAACTAGCCGAAGACAATATGCCCACAAATCTTGCGATTATTGCGATGACATAAATATGAATATGGGGATCGTCGTACGCGGATACAACAAAACGCACGCGACAGGCGTTGAAGCTACTTATAAATTCTACTGTCGAGAAAAGCTGTGCCTACGCGAGCTTCCGGTTTACATCTTACCGGAGTAATCCTCCCACCACGTAAGCTTCCTATCGTAAAAACGCTTATACCCCGGTATTGTATCGTAAAACGATCATACCGAGTCATGAGACGATAAGAAACTTTATTCCTGTACTTTTCCTTCACTTTTTCCACCTTATTCCAACCGCTGTAAAAAAGGTAAGATTCATACAAGCCTCCCGAGCGTACTCGGGCGAAGAATTATTTTTCGACACACATATAGACGGGGCTCGAAATCGTTAGAAATTGTGCCAGCGTATCCACATATGTACGAAGTTCCCACATATAAAACGTATGTGTTCACATAAAGTGTGCGAATGACCGGCTGCGCTCGGTTTCGTAGCGAGTTCTTTTAGTGCACCGCAGCTTCTCGTTTCGCAACCTCAACTCCATCTCGCGAGTATCCGTGTGCACGGTGGATACGTACGTGCACAAGACGATAGAAAACATCAAGGGAAGAAGAAAACCTTCCGGTTGCCCTCCTGTGAGCCCTTGATAAATCGCTCGCAGAGCCTGCTCTGTAACCAGTAACTACCGACAATTTTCTTCTTTCCTCACCCACGAAGGACCTTGCTACGCTTTATTACTCCCACTCGTGCCACATCGCTTTTCTCGACTCGACCTTTCCTCCCTCATGTAAGAATACACACATGATGTTTGCCACATTCGTACTTATACGTCTGCCCATCGTACATGCCACGTACTACGTGTACCGAGCAATGTTTCGTTTATGTATACGAGTCCGCGTACGCGTCAACGCGAACGAATTGACAAGCATCAGAGAAAGAAGGACGAGCGGAGCAGGAATCGTAGATCTCTGTAGATCTTCTCTCTCTTTTTCTCTCTTGCGGAAACTTGTACTACAATTGTTCGGCGTTCACCGAGTCCTTAGATTTTTTCGATCTCAGTCGCAACTCCGCAGAGATCGACACACTGTGATACCAGTCGCTATACTTTGATTAAATATTCTCGAGATAAGCTTCGTGTGTGCCAGTCGATGAATGTTTCTCTGGATATCCAACCCGCGTGTGATCATAGCCAGCAAAATAAATCTGCATCATTTTGTTCTTAAGGCCATTTCCTCATGGATATATTTTCACGAGGAAGCATGTGTGTTTCGGTATGATTCATTGGACAGGCCATTTCCAAATCGGCTGTCTCTCCACTGTTCACTTTATCTCGATCTCGCGATTCGTTTGAAGCAAAAATTTTGTAATCGCATCAGGAAATATACAAATATGAGTGCCAATTTTTCCCTTGATTAGCTCTCCTTAACGATTAAGAAATATTCTGTAAACTTTGCTGTCTTTTAGTTTTTTATTTCTATGCTCGCGAATCGGTGTTCACTTCCATCGAACCATACTCCAATAGTGACTTTTTCAATAAATATTTTTTATCGGGATTACGAAAATTGTATGGCGACTGAGGTGACGCGACTAGTTTTGACTGGTTGGATCGTAAAATAACAACTCTCTCGTACACGGGAGTGCCGAGCACTTGGATCGTAATGTATAAATACACGTGTCTATTTGTGTGGGGAATATACAGCGCGGTAGTCGCGAGAAAGAGGCACCTTGACGGCGGAATCGCGTTTAACTGTAATTGCATTTTTAATGGTCCTCGAGCGGACACTGTCGAATTTGCTCTCCGTCCAATACTCTTTTTACGATCGTTTCTTACGCCGCGGCCGTCGACGGTATATGGAGCAAGCCTCTCGTGGCCCGCCGTCTCCGACTGCACTCGTTATCGTTGTTCCGTTTTTTTCAGAGGCCAGCGCTCCGCTCTCGCGTATATCCTGAGGAATCTACATTTTTAGATGAGCTTCTGTAAAAGTTCACTCGAGCGGAACTGCCTCGAGAAAGAACGAAAGGATCGAGCTCATAAACAGAAATTCGGTTCTCGTCGGAGCCAATTAAAAAGGAAGAAGATAAATAACAAAACTCAAGGATAATTAAAGTCGATAATTAGTCACTTTTTTTCTCGAGTAATCATCCGAATCGTGCGACCTTCTTTTCTCAACGAATCATCCGATCTCCGCTGTACCAGCGAAAAGATTATTCGCCACCAAAAAGATCGTTTATCTTTAAATAGACCGACGCTGTAAAAGCTCGAGCAGCCTTTCCCTCGTTACATCAGCGATTCGCTCCAAGCTCCCTTCTCCGACTCACGCCGCCCGCGTGCTTGTTTTTTTTATCGCTCTACCCGAACATGTACCTCGCTGCTTCCTTTTATCAAAATACAGGGAATGAGGCCCGGGCCCCGATCGAACAAAGCCTGGGACACGAGCACGCAGGGAAGTTTTTCGAGAAGCCTCCGCAGCAGCGTCATGTGCCCCCATGTCGGTGAGGGAAACTAGTCGGGCGCGCGAATCGTTACCGTGGAATAGACAATGGATTTACGAGGCGTTGCATTTTAATTCGTCGCTTCGAGTGTTACTGCCTCGCGGCGCGACGCCGCTAGACGACACGTTTATTGGACGATAAAACTTCGCCTCTCTCACGGCTGTTGCTCTACCCCGGTGTCATTCGAATTCACCGGATGCTGCGAGAGTATACTCGCGTCGCTGTGAGAAAATCGGCGGAGGAATTGAGAGAGACGGAAGAAGGAAGTGAAACGGTACGTGCTCACGATTCGGTCTCGCGCCTCCTCGGAGCCTCCCTTGCCGATCCGAAGACTAAAAATCTCTCTCGACCTTGTGCACTGCCCAAAATTCCGTTAAGATCACCGTCCTCGGAGCCGGTCGCTTTGAGAATTGAAACGGAGAAGCTCCGGGCGTTCCTCAAGTTTCTCGGGCCCTCAGCTCCCGTTTGGCGACACGACTTTCCTATTTTTCTGTCCGCTTGGCCGACTCCGAGTGGATGAGACGTGACAACTTTTCATCTTCATCGAATAACTTTGCATCCCCTTTTTCTCTGACATCTCAATGTGGATTTTGTAATTGCAGTGCTCCCGCTACTACCGTTTTTATGATCACTCGCCCTTTGCGGTTTAAAATAAATCCCAATTCCGAGGACTCTGTGTGTAACCATCCGAATTTTCGGGCATCGCGCCGTTATAATTACGTAACGAAGAAGCCTATTGAGTCCCCCGAAAAGGCTTCCCGATCGTAATGCCTTAAACGAGAGATTCCGAGCGTTTCCGATGCTCGACTAGGGGGGAAAAGGTAGGACAGCGAAGCCCAAATATGACTGGTCGAGCAATTCGTGAAAAAGTCAAACATAAAACTCTGCTATTAGTTGAAACGCGGTCTCAGCGGAGTCCGCTTGCTCGGGAGGACACGGAAGCCGAGTAACAAAACCGCAGTGTGCTTGGGGCCACGCAATAATACAAATTAAAAGAGCCCTTACCGAAGCACAACGAAGATGATGCCATTGGACGATTCCATCGTTTCCATCTCGTGTGAAAAGCGACCGGGGTGAATACTCCTCTTTTTTTCTCCGGCTTCCGCTACGAAGATCGAAACCACTTTCATCTAGTCACAAAAGACAAGAGAGATAAAGAATGAGAAAGCAGCAGCAGATTTGATATCCTCGATGTTACGACCGCGGTGACTGGAAAAAGGTCAAAGGCTCGGTGCTCCCTGCGACACAATCGCACACGTCTTTTCCTCGATGGAAAAGGTGGGCAGTAAACCTAACAATTTTCCACGCCTTTTCGTCCCGAACACACTCCAATTTTAGAGTAGATTGACTATTCGAATCCCTTTTCCTCTCACCGAGAGACGACTCCGTTCTCGTAAGAAATGGAAAAAAAATCGAGACTTTCATTGGAGAGTTTTACAACCGCTGACAGAAGAGAATAAAAAACACGTTGACAAATAAAGTTCGTCGGTTTTATTACTGTGCTAAAAGTACTTGATTTCGAGGACGTTACTTTCTCAACATTTTCTGTTAATAACAGTATTTTCATCACGAGAATGGGAGGGTTGAGTATTCTTCTCTATTGTACTGGCCGAGGATCTCGGTGACCTCATTTTTCATAAAAAGAATGGAGAGTATTTTCAAACCTTTTATTCGAGTCTTAAAAGAATGAGTGCTCGAGTACAAGTGTTTGTGTTAGGCAACTCTTTTCCTCCTCGTTTCAGCTGAGTCCAACGCACAAAACGGGTTTCTCGCAGATGGTTTATCTAATTCCAGCGACTAATTGTTTAGACGGGCGTGGCTATGAGAAATGGAGGAGCCTTCGGTTCTCTCGGTTTCAAAATCACGCGAGCAAGCGAGCTCGTGTTTTTTTTCCTTCTCGGTCCCTCGAGACCAAATAACTATCATCACAAGCACACATGGGTCACGAAGATATATCAGAAAGCAAATCTATCACGTATACACAGATTTCGCAAAGTTTGGAGCGCACTCGCAACCCTCAAAGTTCCTTGATCTCCGTTCGTTCCTTTCGCTCATTCTTTTCCGTCTCTCTTTATGTTTCTTTCTCTCCGAATCGGAATCTGATTTACATCCTAATTACTACACAGAACGAGGAGGACAAAAAAGAGACAGCGGAGAAGAGATGCGAGACAATCGCGGAGCCGAGCTCGCATGCGCTTTAGCCGGGAACCCGAGCAGAGCTCTGCACGGTCGTTAAAACCGCGGGGCCGAGCAACTGCCTAATCTGCATTTGTAGCTCGTTGCACCACACCAGTGTATAAACGACAACAACGAAGATGCTGAATGAAAAAAGATTCAGCAAGCAGAAAGGGATAGAAGGGACGAGACCGAACGGAGCACTCGCGGAAATAAGAAAAAGAAGAAGAATAAGAGTTTACAACCTTCCGGTAAAGCTGAGTCTCGGTTCACTAATTTTTAACGAAACAGCTGCAAAGAAGTGGAGAAAAATGATTGCAGAGGCTCAATGCTGATGAAAAACCTGCCGATAATTCATCAGCTCTGTAACGAAAAAATGCTCGTGAACGAATGTCCGCACTTGCTTGAACGTCAAATCATGCGAGAACAAAACGGATCCCTCAAAACACCAGGATCGGCAAATTCGTCACGAGATTGTCAAAGAGGAATGAGCTGCAGGCTCGTTTCCTCGGTCTCGCTGCCTTCTGATTCTCTTTCCTTCACGTAGATCAAAAAGAGAGAGAGAGAGAGAGCCAGAGCCTTCCTCTGGTCTGTGGGCTCGACGGAGCGAACAAATCTGATGTAGGAAACACAGCAGCGGAAAGAGGCCTGAAAAAAGATGAGAAGATACGCGGACTAGGGAGAGAGCGGGAGAGAAAACGAGAGAAGAAAGTCTAAGCCGCGCCTGAGATCAAACGCGAGTCGTCTGGCGAATTTGGCCGTTGGACGCCGAGCCCTTCGAGCCACTTGATTTTTTAATCAATTATTACCGGACTGGTGGTGCTGCGTCGAGTCAGGGTCGTCAGGGATATATCACGGAGGTAGAGAAAACATCCGCCGGGACATCGGGAATCATGATTTTGCCTCGCAGCTTTTTTCTCCTCTCTCTCTGTTCTTCGGCCTTTCCTGTCTCTCCAGGAGAGAACTCGACAGCCGATTAAAACTGTGCCTCGTCTCGCCCTCCCTACTTCTTACGGCTTACTAATTCATGTGCTCACGGTCTATGTATCTCGCGTTAGTCTCCCTTTTTTTCGGCAACTCCCCCACTCGGCTGAATTATTTTTTAATTATATTCTCTCGGCTTAAGGATTTCTCCAGTGACAGCGGGGCCCCCGCTCGTGTAAGATCGCTTGCGCTGCAACATCGAGTCTTTGTGTCTCTGGTTTTCAGACCGGTATTTTGCGAAGGGTGGGAAAGTTCTTGAGGGACTTTCTCAATTATTTAGTTCATTTGTTTCAAATTCTCTTTCATCTTTTAGAAATATTCCAAAAGGCAAGTGGACGAATACAATTTATGAAAAGTGTCTCATTTTTCTGGATCTGCTGCGTTCTTCTTGTTTTGTTTAACACTCGAAGCTCTAATTCCATGGCGCTCCTCGTTATGGCGGACGGTGATACGCTCGTGCTCTCTTCGTCCGTCTCCTGCTGCCTCATTTTCTCTGCCGACGTAATTTCTCTCGCAACAGTAGAAAATTGAAGGACCCACGTAGTGTCGAAACTACCACCGGGGATAATGAGAAAATGCAGGAAATCCGGTGAGCCCTCTGCCAGTATTTTCAGCTCTCAGTCCTCCCGGAACTCGAGAATCGGGGCATACAATATTTCCCCGCTCACCGGTCCTCCAGAGTCGAGAGCCGAAAGCTTTTGCACGAATCTTCGCCCTTCCATCTTAATCACGTCAATGAAGAAGAGACCGAATTCGAGGAAATCATGGAAGCGGATTTGTAGCTCTTCGTCACCCTTTTCATTTCTTCCCCGCGCTCTCTCTCTCTCTCGATCCCCACCCTCGCGACGGTGGGTGTGTGGGTACGAAACGAGAAAATCGATTCCACTGAAATCTCATTCGACCAATGTTTTTCAAAGGCAAACATTGATTCGTCGGCTGTGCATATTTTATGAATGTAAACCGTACTCGGCCAAATATTCTCGTCATCAAGTCATAAAACCTGCTCAGCCATGGATTGAAAATTACAAAATTTCTATGGATTGGAATAAACAGTCGATATTACAGCGGAGTGACGAACAAATAGAGATCCTCGAAATGGTAAAACTGGAACGTCACAGCAGGCTTCTGAACTAGTGAAACTAAGTGAATCTGAAAGGCCACGAGAAGATTCATTCGGTCTGGAAAGTCCGATGTAGAAAAGTTTCGGTATTTCCTTTTTACGAGCAATCTCCATTCCCGATCACGATTGAAGGGACGTCGAAATACACACAGCCGGCGAGAAGGACTCTCGACTTTCACGCAATTCGGAAAAATTATTCTAACGACCACTCGAGGAAGATCCCGAGAGGCTCGGGCACGCGTGACTCGGAATTCCTTTACGGGTTTTTCGTCTCGGTATAGCGAGGAGGGTGACGCGGTGCGAGGACTATTCGCGTCGAGCAAATCATTCGTTCCCTCGGTTATTCTACTTCTTCGTATTTTTTTTTCTTGCAATACAGCTCGAGCCATCGAAATATCGTTGAATCCACATGCCAAAGGTCGAGCCTTTTTGCGATGGCTAACGCGGAAAACACTCGGCAGTCTTATAAAAAATGTACGAAGGAAAAACGTCTTGGAGGCAAACACTATGTGTTTTGGTGTTCGGTAAAGCTTGCAGAATGAAAAAGGAAGAAGAGTTCGAGTCACTTGCCCTCGGGACGCGAAGGGCGACCCTCTCCCTCCTGCGCGTTTCATAGCCCTCATATATTTATGTGTGTGTGTGTGTGTGTGTGTGTGTACCCGTGGAGGAATCGCTGGGGAAACGAGCGATCGATAAGGTTCACCCCGTAAGACGATTTCTTGCGAGGTGCAAGGGTCGTGAGCAGGAGCTTCCAGCGCCCTTCGGCCCTTCCTCGTGCGCATTACGTGATGCCATCCTTATTCTTGCTCTGTTATACCCCGCCCGGCGCCGAGCGCGCGTCCCTGTATTTTCTTCGTTTATTTCATGGCTCTGGACAACCCTGGAAAAGGGTGGTGGTCGGGGGTGGTAAAGCGCTGGTGAGGAAACGTGTCCCCTTGGGGTTGCTTGTCTTAGGTTTCCTTAGCTCGGGAATTCGCCGCGCGTCGAAACTATTTTTTCTTTCGTTGTCTCCGTATCTCCTTCCCCGATTCCTTTTCTCCTTCTATTTTCCGAATCAGACCTTCACCCCTCCTCGGTCCATGGCTCTCCGCGTCAATCTCACGCAGGCTGCGGCTGCACGGGTCCGGACGACGAGTGGGATCGAAAATAATGAAACTGTTTCTTCCCAAGAGCTGCCTCGCCGCCGCACTGACCGACAAACCAAAAGTTCCACCCTCTCGCCCCTCTTTCCCCCACTACGAGCAATATCAAGCCGTCTTATCGGACTCGTCGTCTCAGAGGGCGAAATAGACAGATCCCGGAGACGCAGCCCCTGCGTCCTTTATAACACTCTCACTTTCCAAGCGTTCTATACATCAACTATACGAGGGTGGAATTTCAAACTCCTACAAACACATCACCGCTCTGCACGTACACACATTTGGTTTCGATTGCAGTGCTATCGCCCCGCTGGCTCGCGCGCTTCTGAGAAAGGCAGAGGGAGCAAAGTTTTACAGAAGTAAATCCAATTCTCCCTATTGTGTAAGGGACCAACTTGCGGGATAAAAAATTATTACGACAGATACGAGAGAAAAAGTTTCGCGAGGGCCGACGTAGGAGGGAGATAAAAACTGTACTGCTGCAAGCTCGGCTCTGACGAGAGTCTAACGTTGAATAATTGACGATAAAATTCGTGAGGCTTTCTCCACCAAACGAATATACCGAGAGGCAGAGATAAGGGAGCGTCTTTTTAGTGTTTCTTAACAACTTCATAGAGCAGAAACTCACCAACTACCTTTTGTGGCTACACGCGTACAATCGGATGTAAGATAATCATTTTATCGTGGTCGTACTTTATACGCACTCGCAGAGTTAGCCTCTTGGGTCCAGATTGCTGAGAATTATAAAGCCAGAAAGTTGGGAACGCGCGAATAGAATCGTAGTCGCGTCGAATCAGAAGCTCACATCCATAGGGAGCAATGGAAAATGTTTTGTTTTCCTCCATTGTTCGTCAGATCAAGATCTATCCGATAATCGATACTTTTTTTGACGATCTCATACGTATTTAGCCTGTTGGAAAAGATTCGAAGAGCAGTAATTCCTGTTTCGTATCTTCTTCCGTTTAAAAGAAACGTGAATCGTGCTTTTCCGCTGCGCACATTTCAATCATAAGAAAATTCTCGAGGCACGTAGAGATTGAATGAAATTGATAAAGAGCCAGCAGGGCGATATAAAGATTTAACTGAATCCAATCGGCAAGCTGTTTGTCGAGCAATCCGATCGCAATTATATTCCCAATTACTCGAACGATTCTTTCAGTTCACATAGCCTTTAATTTTTCAAGTGTGTACTCATGCATTACTCCCTTTTTCTGATTTCAGGTGAGTTATCAGAAGAAAAAAAAAGATTCGGAGCTACGTCGATGGCGGGGTATTGATTTCCGATCTCTTGGCTGAGTGAGTCTTACTACTCTTTCCGTTCCTCTCTGTTCACCTAAATACAGATAAGTGTACATTCGTATAGAGATATAGCTCCGTTTAAGTATCGGATCGAGAATTTCTTGCTCTTAATTTGCTCTCCGATACTTGGATAAAGCTCGGAAGGAACTATCTCCCATTTCCCGAGCCCTGGTCTCGGGTCGTCGAGGCTTACGGGCCGAAAGAAGATAAAAAAATTAAAAAATAAAAGAATCGCTGAAATTGGAACAATGAAGACAGCGACCTCGCGACAATTAGAGTCACGGATGTAAGCGATTTTCTTGAACGAGTAGAATGGAAAAGATAGAAATAATCAAGGAGATCAGAGGAACAGGAAGAAAGAGTATGTATTGGTGGCCGGGGAGGGAAGAACAGTGAGACAAAAGTCGCGGTCAGGAGAACGAAGAATCCACGAAGAGGTCGAGTACTCAAACGTTTTAATTAGCGAGAGGGCTGAGGAGATGATTAAGGCAGTGCGCAGCGTCTTTTCCTCTTCTGTTCCATCTCTTCATCAGACAATTTTATTTTTCCTTACTATACTTTGAGTCCTACTTAAACCAGAGCTGCTCGAGTTTGCGCGCCTCGTCATTCTTTTCTCAATTTATTTAAACATTGAATTAATTCATTTCGTATATAAAATAAACTGAATCGCGTCCATGATTACAGAGAAATTTCTTCGTGGCGGGAGAGCTTGAAAGGATGAATTGAAGCGAAATGAAATCGCGAAGCTTTTCCGTAGCATCGGGGCGAGTTATAAAAATGAGAGGTCGGCAAAACTTTTGGCGAATACATATTCTGAATTTCTAATCCACTTCCCGCTGCGAAATCGCGTATACTTTTCATATAAATATACATAACGTTGCCGCATCCGCAGCCGGACGATGTGCAGTCGTGTAAATCAACTCGCGAACGCGCAAGAAACGCTCGCGAAAATCTACTCCCGCTCAAACACGCCCACTCTGTGGCCATTTGAAAACTCCTCGTTCCCTCTCGTCGCGGCTATACCCTCGACTCGTATGCCTGTATTACCCGGCGGTATATGTACCAGATTAACGGGCACCGTGGAAGGGATGAGAGAAAAGGGAGGAAGGGTTAATATCGTCGTCGTCTCGGCGACGAGAAGAGATACGAGAGAGCGCGGCGCAGGGTCGTTTTCATTTTCCCAGATTAAAACGGGATTTAATAAAGCAACGTACGAGGCTTTAATCGACCGCGCTGCTTGCCTCAAGGCTCCCGTACGTTCCGAAAGCAATTCTACGCGGTGTTCGCGTGAGTGGATTCTCTCTCTCTCTTTCACCCGTCCCCATCCTCTTGGCCCTCGACAAATTACGAAAGTACCGATCCCGCGTTACACACACGCGCTACAAACACGCGCAATTTTAACACACCAACGTGGACGTATGTCCTTGGACCCTTCGGAGAGAAAATTTCCCGTTCTCCGCTTATTTATTCTTCATTTTATCGAGACTGGAGTATTTTTTAACGTACATCGTGTTTCTGTAGTTATTTCCTCCCGGCGGTCTAACCCGTAACGACTTTACGTTCCTCCACCGTTTGTAGAGCCTTCGAAAACGCTCGAAAAGGAAGGAAAAAAGCATCGCGTGTAATAACCGCGAGTGTCGGACGAGCGCGAGTTTTTTTTCGAGCGCATTCGGCACCGAGGCTCCACCGCAGCACTTTCTGCGTTTTCATACAGCACCCGTGCATTCGTACAGAGACATATAAATCGCGGAGGGAATCCGTTAGCTCGCCGGTGTCTCTATCTCCGTCGGAGAACAACGCGATCGCGGCGAGAGAGTTTTGCCCTCGCCCGTGTGGATTGCTATCGCATTCGCATACCCCAGGAAAGCCAATAAAAATAAAGGGGAAAGAGAGACCGGGGATTTGGGTAGCGCGAGGCTTCCCAATGCCTGCCCGTAACCAGGCGTACCAGAGAAAATCGGGGCCGAATGGCACCGCTCAAGTAAACGCGTTTGTATAGAGCAATAGGAAAATCCAGAGAAACATCGCACAACGCGAGCGAGACCGAGGACTGCGAAGAGTTATCGCGACGAGAAGGACGCCCGATACGAGCAGCTTCTCTCTTCGGACGGACACGCCGCTTCCGGTTATCCACACTGGATTAACCCATTCTGCGGCAGGACAAAACGCTAAATGAATCGTAAAATTCCTCTTCCCTTTACACATCCCGCTCTTCTTGCTCCTCCGAAATATCTGTACGTTCGTCCGTCCCGCTGTGCTACGTCGATGGGATACCCTTTGCGAATAAACTCCCATTGGCCGAGGGCAGCGATCGTGCGGTTCACCGCGATCGATATGCTCACTTCGAAAAATAGTATAAATCGCGGAAAATTGAACGGGGTAAGCCGAGCCCGGCTCACATGCTATTCGCTTAATGAAAAGTCTACATCGGTACGGGCCGTGAAATTCTCCGGTTTAATTAACGTATAACCGGGGCGAACGGGATCCGAGCGGCGGGAGCGTTGCACGAGAACGTTACCGTATAATATCCTCGAGCTTCCAACTTTTCTTCATTCTCTCAACGGGACAATCGATATTTCACTCTTCATATTCCCTCTTAAACGATACTCCGGGGAACTATTCCGGATGGAAACGTGTCGGGGTTCGAGAACTTCAGAATTCTTAATTATGCGCGTATATATCTCCTTAAAATATTTGTATATTCATATATTTTCGAGAAAAGTATCCATGCATTGGTGGAAATCTTTAGAATAAGATATACGTACCTTGGCACGAGACTCGAGAAACACTCCCGAGGATGAGGCGCAGTTGGAGAGTGGCCCTCTCGTAATAATTAATGGCAGAAATATTTATTGATATCGCGACCCTGCCGATGAAACGGACGAAAGAATTCTCGAGCCGCGATTGCAGAGGTACCGAGCTGAGGAATCTTTCGCGATAACTGTTCGAGAGGGCGAGAAATTCCTCTGGAAACAACCCTGACCGAGTTATCTCTAGAAGTTGTCGCGTACGATAACCGCTGTGGCAAAACAGCACGGAGCCAAGATTCAAGCGGAAATCAGTCAGTTGGACTCGGTCCATACAATCATTTCTCTCTCTGCCTGGCGCTCATTGTCTCTTTTTGTCTCGATGAGAGCTTCTGGCGCTTCGGTGTTCGTACTTAGTGTATACTAACAGTAGAATTCTCTCTCGTGTGCCAAACATTCCGGCGATTCATTCCCAATTCAAGCCTCTCGGTATCTTTTCTTCTCTCCGTCTCTCTCGCTCCTTCGTCTCACTTTCCTCGATTTTTATCTTTCCCTTTTGCGAGGCCAGCAGACACTGACACACGTTTTCACGGACCTCGACTGTTATCATGTGTTCGAAGATTTACCGCTGCACCACCGGACTTCGTGCCAATGTTTTTATGCAGTTCGTTGACTCGCGAGTGAAAAGCTGCAAGAGAGTCGGACCAAGAAATTGAGAAGCTGGCGGGGAAACAAAAAAACGTTGAAAACGTTCCTGGGATGAGATAACATTCGTAGTTTCTGGTAACGGTCGTTGTTTCGCGAATGAAAAGAAAGAAAAAACAACTTCAATTCGTATATTCATAAGCTAGGAAAGTTATGACCGAATTTTAAGCAAAAAGTGTTATTTCCTTTGCGGCGAAGTATCGACGAGTTATTTTTCCACGCGATCGAGGTCGCCTCGCACAGGTACGCCTTTTCTTGGCGTAAATAGATCAATCCCTCGCGGGCTCGTTTGGCCTCCATTACGCGAAATCTAATATAAGATAAACGGAAAGACAGCACCGCGCAGAAATATGCATTGCATAAGAAGGCTCGCGTGGTTGGTGTGTATCGATCGTCGTGTGTGCTTTGAGTTATAAATAGTTGTTTCACGAAGCTACAGATATAGACGGAAACTCGCCTACTTTATGAACTTTCGAGTCAACTTCTTTCTCCCTCTGTATTCCTCGTCGTTCTTCTCTCACCCTTACTCACACTTCTCGTCTTCCTCCGATGTGCCGACGAAAACAGGCTCTTTTTCGCTTCCTTCCAACATTGCATTAACTTTAATGGAGCTCTCATTTTGTCTCCATTACCGTCCGACTAAGTTCTTTATTAAGGTCTCGCGAAGCGGAGAATTATGGCGTTGAGTGCCACGCGAGTTCAAACAGAATGTACGTGTGGCCATGTGTACGTTTAGGTTATATTTTCACCGTCGAAAACCGGACGATTCATTTGACAAGTTTCAGCCCCAAATTCACTCGCTCTCTCTCGCTTCCCGATTGCCTAGTGAAAACGCCTAGTGCACATGCAGAGCTGATTTTCTCCCGGTTTTATCTCTTTCCCTTCCTGATCTCTCGCCTGTCAACGCGTCCACGTATCGTTGAAATCTTTCATTAAATTTATAAACAAACGTCTCGCCGGTTATTGCATTTTGGTACGCTGATGGAGCCGGCTCAGCTGCGACTCGCAATCGCTTCATATTCGTCCGGTTATCAACGCTCGACTCTAATTTGACACTCCAATTTTTTAGTGCGCACAAACACATTCTCTCTCCGCGACTCCGACGCTCGCTGGGTCCATTGTAAAATGGCGCAGCACTGAGCTATGCCGTCATTCGTTATCAATCGCATTTCCAATTTCCGTTCTCCCTCTTCGCATACCGCAATGCTACAGTCATCACAAACTCGTAACATTAGTTACGAACATAATTTCTGCCGGGCAAGCTGCTCGGCCTCGGCCGATGTTTGTTTGTTCAACGCTGAAAATTCCTCTCTTCATTGAAGGGAAAGAGAGAAGCGGTCATCGCAGGTGAAACGGTCGCAAAATCCCAGAATTCCATACGAAAAACAGGGCGCAAGGGAAAGCGGGGGGAGAGCAAGAGGGAAATGGAATTTTGACGAATCAAAGGGGACAAATTGTAGAACAAGCGCCAACCATCATGCTCGTGATGCGCCCTCTTTCTCTAGCTTTCTCCCTCTCTCTCTCTCTCTCTCTCTCTCGTTGAACTTTAGCACAATTCACTTTTACGAGTTATAGCGAAGCGGTAATGGTGTTGGTCGATGGCAAGAGCATTTCTGGGCATGTTTTGTAACTGAAGCAAAAATACTGATGACATTGAAAGTTTCGTCGAGCAATTATTTCACTTTGACTTGCTCAGCATTCGTCACGTACGTGTGTAGCGTGTTTTTGAACGTGCTGTCCAAGCGAAAAATCGGGAACAAACGTGATGAATTGAAAAACCTCATTTCTCGCTTTTCCAACAAAAATCACATTCGCCAGAGGAATTGATTGAATAATGAAAATTTCAATCTCCATAGAGACCAAAGAATATTCAACGCATTCATGATTTTTTTTATCAGGTTTCCAATGATACTCTTTTTGTTGCTTTCGATGTAACATTGGTGCGATGAAACATGTAAAGGGGTTCATTGTACCCAGTTGATTTTTCATTCAATCGACAATTCATGAATCGAATACCCACCTTTCTAGTTCATTGACGTCACTGCAGCAGTTTTAAAACCGAAGTGGACGTTCATTCGATGAAATTTTAAACCGAGCACCTAAAATGTAATGCTCTGTGCGGAATGCTCTATTGATATATTTATGGAGTCACTGTGGACGATGCCGCATTAAAGCCTGATAATTCTCAGCGGAGTTATCCATCGACTATTAAGAACCAACGATTTGACATTTTTATGGTTCTCTACCCGGCTGGGGGCACGAACTAATGCGAGGTTTCGTGTACGAAGAGGGGGCTGTGAAACACTCGGGGGGAAGTCGATAAACGTCGACGCATAGCGGGCGACTGTCTTAGGCTTTTTCTGTGTCCTTCCAGTTTTTATATCCTCTCGCCCCTGTTTACTAGACGAAGCTCTTCCGAATTCTAAAAGTTGCCCAGAATTAGAGTTTTACTCGGAATAAGCACGCGTTGGCCTCTTCATCAAGAGTTTAGCCCCCTTCTTCGATGCTTCTCCTCGCAGTCTACGAAATTCCCCGAAATGGAGTAATAATATCGTCCCCCTGAGTAAAACGACTCAATTTTTCGAGACTTTAACGATTTCGTCCTTCATGAACATTCGGACACGCCCTGCGACGGGGGGGGGGGGGGGGAGGGAGGACGAGACAAACTTTTTTTAGGCTTTTTGCTCCTATTCGTTTTTTGAATAAACCATTAAAACTTCACCGGAGGTCTATAAAACAATAGCTTTAGCTTCTCGTGATTTCTCGTTCATTGCGGTGAGTTTCTCGCTCCATTTTCTCCTTCTCTATCACTCTCTCTCTCTCCCTCCCTCCCTCTTGGTTTCTCATCTTCCGCCATCCTCTCGCCAGTTCTTGCTCTTTCTGTCCTCGTTTCTCCCGCGCTTTCTCCACCTGATATGTATATATTCGATAACCAGTCCATTTCTGGCGTGAGTGTGGGTACTTTCCTATGGGAAAACGCACCGGATAATGGTTTCCGAAAGGGCAGTTCTCGCAACAATTAGCCCCGTCGTGTCTTGGCCAGACGCCAAATGTACTCCATCTCTTGCCTCCTCTCTGCAGGCTCCACGTGATGTAGCTCTTAAAAAAGGCTTTATATTTGTATATACAGATAGAAAAGTGGTAGGTGAGTTAACCCCTATGCAAAAAAGAGAAAAAAGAGCAAAAAATCTCATGCGCAATCGTCAAGGGAACTCGCCATTCGGAAGACCGCGTATTTTTCGGTAGAAGTGAGTGAAATAATGGAGCCACAAAGAGCAACTTGCGGTATGCCATGAACTGAAAAAATGAGGAAAGTTGTCCATTAAATTTTGTAGGAAAGGTGCAATCGAAAATGACTCGCAGAACGTTCGAGTGTATCCTGACACGAGAAAAACGTCGATCCGTAGACAAAGTACGGAGCAACGTTGCCTCTTCATCGACTAATGTCCTGATCACGTGGAATAAAGAAAAAAGTGCGAAGAGTGTACTGAGGTTTCAGAATCCTCGTCGCGTATCGGGAGATTAATTCCGCTCTTGGCTATACCGGCTCCGTCGTTTTCTACCGATAACTGAAAGTGCGGGAGTGTTCATCGGGGCGGCGTGTGCTGGCAAAAAGCTTTTAATCACCGCGCAACGATCGGCTTTTGCTTTCTCCCCCATTCACTATTTTACCATCCTGCACCTCCCCCCTGCTCCTGCGGCGCTTTCTCTCTCTCGCTTTTTCTCTTTTGCCATTTTCTCGCATCTTTTCTCTTTGGCTTGCTAATTGTTTCATCCCTGTGTTGCTGCTGGAGAGCAGGAGAAGGAGCAGCAGCTTGCCTCGTTTCTTTTCTCGAGCGCTTAATCATCGTTGGCGCTGCAGTTTTGGCCTGCAAATTATCGTTCTCCAAGAGAGCTCTGTTTTTCTCCTCGCTCTCGCCGAGAACCCAATGAAAACTCTCAACCCCTCTCGTTTATTTAATCGGGTGATAAAATTTTTACGACTTGACACAGCCATAACTTAACTATTAAGGCACTGACGAAAAATGAAGGTGAAAACGCGGCGGGAAAGAAGTAAACGGGATACCGATCGATGTACGGGCGATGCCTCATCTCGCTCTCTGAATTAACGTCACGCTTATCGACTAAGAGAAATTCACCCTGCACTCTCCTTTCAGTCATTATTATAATTAAGACTTGGCTTCTTCGTGCTACGCGCGAATGCATAATTCTGATGGCTCGCGCAGACGACCCTCCGGCTCGAGGGAGATTGACTCGTCGATAATTCGATTATCGCTTATCCCTCGTGCTCGAGTCATCCGTTGTATTTCTTCAACATTCCTCCAAGATCCAATTGCACTACACACACATACGAGTGACACACGACCTTTCGTATACCAGAGAAATGGACCAGAAGCGAGCACGCTTCTTCCAGACCATTTGTTTTCACCCGTCGTCTGTTTTTGACGAGATATTCCAACACGAAATCCACCAAATTGCGGTGCACGATGCCAGAGGCGGAAGCATGCACCGGGCTAATAGCATCGAACGTTTATTGGCACGATCCTGTCCGATGACTCGAGCCTTCTGCTTGCAACGCTGTTTTCCTTGACCGTGTCATACCACGCCGCTTCATGTCGCCACCCTTCGCAGTAGAATTTCGCAAGGAAACGTAATTAAGCCCGTTCCCGTTTATATTTTGGGATTAGCCACGATGCCTCGCTCGGAGCTCCCTTCGTCCACACTCCCCCGGCCTTTTCTAGGCGGACAAACACGCGTGTACGCACCGAGTCTTTCTTATTGCCGCAAAGCAATTTTCCACCCTCTACCAAGTCATTACGGACCCGAATGTATCGACTGCACTGCAAGCATCTCGAAATGCGTTGGGGTACGCAGGGGGACTCGCGGGTGGTAACACGAACTTGTGTACTTTCCCATGTCTCCGGAAAAGACGACCCCTTGGGAGTGGATAAACTGGTGCGGGGTTGTATCAATTTCTACGTGTTTTGTCATGCTCTTTCTCTGATTTCTTTATCGACTTATTATTCCACGTGATTGCTCATAATTGAATGAGTGGTCTGTTGAATTGACGTGTTCATTCGATCACTTATTTCTCTTACTTTTCCTTTCTCCAGTAGAGTAAGACATTTAGTGGTTCTAAATTGCAGAATGGAAGTTTACCACTTCATGCTCTCCTTCCTCAAAGACCCATTTAATTTTCGTTTCGTCGAACGCGAAGGTAACCTCCGTATAACTGCTCCCTGCTGCGTGTGCAAGTTCAACAGAGATCCCGTGTACGAGAGAAACCCAAAGGTCTACAGGCAACCCGAACGATTCCATAATTACATGCTCATGAGTCGTAAACTATTTCAATAGCCAGCAGCAGGAAAGAACCTAGAAACGCCTTCCACACTCTTCTCCTGCGCTCGCCGCAGCAGCAGCTCCTGCGCCCTCTTTCTCTCTCACCCTTGCCCTTCCTTTTCATTCTCCTTTCTACATCTCTTACACGATCCTCCGGGTTTCACCCTCTAACAAATTACATGCTTTGTATCCACTCTTCAGAATCCTCACTCGCTACGAAATTACTCGTACTTCGCCGGCTTCTCATTACTGCTTTCGTATGGATTGATCTCAACTCGCAGAGCATAAAGAGACAGATATTAGGTAGCATTGCATTTTTACTCATCGTGATTTCCACACTTTTCTATCGGCCGAGGTCAGTGTCCTTCTCCATATGAGACGAAGGCTCATCTTTGTCTCGTTCTCCCTAAACACACGTCGATGAAGAGTCTTGAAAAAAAAGAGTTCAGACTCCTGGAAATAACGACACCCGGCGGTGTACAAATGTTTCGGAGTCTGCGTTGACTTAAGGTTTTTGGTAATTTGATCTCCGGAGAGAAGACCGCGAGATAATACCCTTAAACGATTTTCCCCAGCGAGTTTCAGAGAATTAAAGCTCTACCTGGCTCGGGAGCACGAGCATAGGGCGGGAGGCGCGGATGACTTGGCTCAGTTTAGCGGTAGCTCGCTGATTCTATGGCTGCCCGCCAAGTGCCCGTAGCGGGATAATTGTTCGTACACGGGGACGCATACATTTGTACCGGCGGAGAAAAGCACAACGCGCGTACAAGCCGAATCTCAAACTCGAGAGCAAAGAGGAAGCAAACGAGGAGGCGAGTGGATGGAGAGTGAGTTCTGGGACGCGTGTGTTTGGAGCAACTCGGGAGAAGAGAAAGAGCAGCACGAGAGAGAATCAGCGGCCAAAGGCCATGGAATAAACTTTGTCGCGCGTCGAATTTACTCGACGTAAAGTGCGTAATTAATAAAGTTTCTGTGACTCTAAGCTTCCTCTTTCCTCCTCGAAGTTTTGCCCGATTAAAAGTTTTTTTATATAAGTTTTGCCGCTACTCAGTTCATAACGCGGCCCAGTATATATAAATTCAGTTTCATCCGCATCTACTTTTTCTTTTACTTGGAGCGATACACGCGGAGATGCAAAGTTCGCGTCAACGTTGCAACAGTTTGACCCAGCTGTCCATTTTTTACTTGTACCAAGGGCGATCCGCGCATCTCTCACGTACTTTGACAAAAAGTCGCTGTCACGGTATACACAGGACGCAATAAGTTGACTTTTAACACGATCCAGCAGCTCGCCAGAAATTGTTTTATTTAATATTGCCCTCGGGCCACGTTGTCAAGCGAATTCCCCAGTCATGTAGACTCTCGACGGACGAGGCTCAACCTCTGCCACCGAGAGATGCTTCAACTTTACGATGATTTCATTTACTCGTCGTCGTGCTTTAACTTTGTTCCCAAACCAACATCTACTCTCCGTACAACGCGTACAAGACTTTCCATGAAATTTCTTGGCTTCCACACCACGTACTTTTACCGAGATGTTTTATTCCGTAATGCAGCTTTTTCACTCCGTGTACACGCGGACACAGCTCCTCAGATGTCCTACACCCCGGAAAAAGCCATTATTAATTTATCGGAAAAATAACCTACTCGCTCGGGAACAAAAAACACAGCTAAAGGAGAGTGCGAAAACGGAACAGCCTGTTGCTCATTGTACGCGCTTCGCCCAATGGATTTTTTAGAGCACATCTTGACGAACTCTTGAAAATTCGATGTCAAAAGATGCGATGTCGATAAGAATGATATTTCTCGGCAAAAGTTAGTATCCAGTCACGCTCTTTATGATGCAAAAGCGAAGAGCACCTGTCTCCACGTTCCGAGGCTCGCGGTGCGTACCCTCTTTTTCAGACTGTCACACTATCTCATTCGTTATCCAGCGACCTTCCTGACTGGCGTTTCTGTCTTCGTCGAGCCTGGTGACCGGAACGCCTCGCGACAGTGACAGCGAAGGGAGGAAATGGCGAATTAGAGCGCATGAGAATGACAGACACGAGGAGGGAGGAAGCGAGCTCGCCCTGTCGAGAGATGCGAGAGAAGAAGAGACCCTCCAGCGGAGAAGTGTGTCTCTACCCTTGGCAAATCGATACTCCGCTGCGTTCGCTGGCTTGTCTGAAAAAGTAAAAGTTCCACAGTGATTGGCCCCTCAGGGCATGATCAATAACCGTGGAACGGGCACAGTTTCGTCTTTTTTCATCAGGGACAGTTCCTTTGGCTAGTGACTGGACGAGAATCGTCAATCCTCGTCGCGACGTCTCTCAACTGTGTGTTACCAAAGTTCCGGCGAGTCACGGTTACGATTACTTTGAGAGGAGGCGCCTCTTCTCGAGGGGGAGTGACGAAACGACGAGGGTTCGAAATCGACTTTCACGCAGAACGGAAAACGCGTCCAATACCAAGCCACGATATTATTCTGGTTGAAGAAAAAGAAAGGATTATGGCTGCTCCGAATATACTAAAAACTTGAAAGGGTTCGTTCGCGGCTGAAAAAGAGAAAGTAAAATACGTGCAATCAGGATAATACGCGAGGACAAGGGGATTATAATTCAACTCGATTAGCAAATTATTCGAGTGAAAGGGGTGACTCAGCTTCCTCGGCAAATCCTCTCGAATCATTCACCAAGAAATAGTCTCTCGCGAGTCCCGCTCCATGAAAATCCTCGCTAACTTTCTATTTCTCTTCCGCGTTTTCTCGCCCTCTTTCTTTTTTACCCCTATTTTACTTCCTTCCTCTTGGTTACTTTCCAGGGCTCTTTTGCGGCATTTCAACGTCAAGCTTCAAATCAGACGAGATTATGGCGTCGTATTAAGTCCACAGTGAAGAACGCCACCGCGCACCGTGATGCCGCTTCCATTTCTCTCCGACTGTTATCTCTCTTATCGCCTTCCTTCATTCATTTTTCACTTTCTTCTTCCCTCTTATCCTCCTTTTTCACGACGTTGACGAGGCAAATGAGGTCGTTAAAGGAAGATTCACCGGCTTCTTGCTCGCATATCAACTTTAAAAGTTCCAAATACGACAGAGCGCACCGTTTGGTCCCTCGTTCTCAAATTTACGGATTTTAAGTCCTTCGTTAAAAAAAAAGAAACCACTAACCACAGACCGCACATTTGTCATGAACTTTTACAGGGCAGTGCGGACAAGATAAAAGTATGGATAAGCACATAAAAACGGTAAAGAGGAAAACGAAATTCCCCAACTCCGCATGTGCGAGCGACGAGGTTCGACTGCACAGGCGAAAATTTATAAAAGAGAATATTATGGACGAGAGTATTGGTCGTCGAAACGTCGAAAGGTGGAAGGATGATCTGGATATCAAACGTTGACGTCGCCAGTGGCCCCGTCACTCACTCGTGCCCACGAGAAACTAATATCGTTTGAATAACTCGGACCTCGATGTTTGACCGTGTCAGTCAAGCGTCGTTCGCTCGGTAGGCAAATGATGGATGCCGCACTCGTGCGTATATAGCATCACCGGTGTCGCGTCCTCGACATCGCGTTCGATACGAGCTTCTATAGCGCCTAAATTACAACAGCTGTGTATATATCCAGCGGTCGCACACCGCGGTGCAGGGCTTTACTCGGCAGCAAACAAAAATTCATCTCTTCCGCAGACTTTTTTTAACAGCTACACCAACGGGGCGCACAATACTTTTATGCAGTCGAGTACGCTCCATTTTATACCAATCAAAGATATGACACCAGCCGAACAACAAAAAGGCGAGTTTTTCTCTTTTTTCGCGGAGCTTTGACAAAGGCGAAGCGCCTACGCGGTGGGCTCTTCAAAGGGAGAGTTTTACTCTGCACTGGACGACCCTCTAAAACTTTTCTATTAGTTTTTATTTTGTTCGGATCACAGTTACCCGGCGGTCTGAATTTCTGTGGAGCACGCACTTTAAATTCCACGTGACTCCAGTCCTGTTTTTATCTGGCAAATCTAACATTTTAATATCCAGCGGATTATGTGACCGAAATAATCCAGCAACGCTGGAGGGCCTATTTGCCTACTTGGCTCGGTTCCTCTCATCCAGCCAGCAGCTTTTCCGACGTAACACTTATCACAATGGAGGAGGAAGGAGGCAGCACGATGCGGGGTTGGAAGGAATTTGCAACGTATGACCCAAATGCGGGCGCCACCGACGTATAGGAAAGAGTCTCATTGTCGCGCGGTTGAGCAAAGCTCTCTCTTTCTTCTATCCCCTCATTCAGAAGCCCCTGGCTATCCGGATATCTTAGCTGCGAGGCTTTTTCCTCGTTAGAAGGAAACATTTGACGTTACTTTTTTTCAGCGAACTGATAGACTATGTCGGCGCGTTGCTGCGCCCATAAGCATCGTCGAGCTCGTTGTATCGCTGCGCGCTGAACCTGCAACGAGGCATTCCTCCTACTACCCTATTTGCGATGTTGGCCAAACTCTGAAACGGCCAATGCCCACATATGTATACTGAGGCGGTGCACATACGGTGCCAAGCAGCCGGATAGATACGAGCGCCCGACGACGATGCCGGGACGACACACAAAATGAAACGAAACGCCCGCGGCGTTGGCTTCCGCAACGTCGAGCGGTTTTCTCTGTTCAACAGCGAAATATGAAAACTCCAGAGGCGGTTTTAATTTAGCCACAATGTCTATTGTGTGATGGTGCGCGGATGAGCCAAGCTCCTCTCTTTCTCCTTCGCCGCCGCCCTCCCCCCCTCCCCCGCCCCCATCTCTCCGGCTCTCTATCTCCCGTTCGAGGAAACAAAAGAAAATCCTCAGGCTGCATAGAGCACGTCACTGTATCTCTCCCGGAGATACCACAGTGAATATAAGAAGAAAAAAAATCATCTTTGCCGACGAGGAAAGAGGAAGATGGATTGAAGATCCGTACGAAAAGCGAGCGAGAACGTGACGAAGAATTTCGTGAAGAATCGACATACGCTGAAAATACGCGCGCGTCACCGACCGAGGATGAGAATTTTCGAGAGCGAATCGCGAGAAAATTGGGCGAAAATCGATCGGGAGAAAAGCCTGATGCTGTTTTATTGGCTCTTCCCTGCTTGACGGATTCTGCTCCCGCCTCCTCATTCTCTCCATCGCTCCCACATGCTGCTTTCTCTTCTTTTCATCTCCTCAAATCGAGCGATGTTTGAAATTCCCAACCAAGTTTTTAATATCTGCGGCAAGCACACGTAATATGGTACTCTCAGTTTTGATTTGCTCCTCTGCTCCGTGGAGGGCGGATCGAGAGAATTCCCATACACGATAAATTTCCTCTCCTCTACCTTCGTCTCTTTCATTCTGACCCATCTCCCACGTCTCTTCCTCCAATCCTTCCTCGTTTTTTAACGTCATCTCTCTCCCTCTTTCGCTCCTCCTTGTGTACTCGAGGAGAATGCATAGAGGGCGAATATTCCAGCTATTCCGAACGATTATCGTACACGCACGCATATATGAGTACGGTTAGCTATTGTATTTTGCTTTCCCTTCGGATTGGCTTCCCGTTAAAGAGCGCCAGGGTTTTCAGTTCGCCCTGCCCATAATCCGAGGTCTCAGAACCTTTACATAGCACAGAGTATACAAATATATGTGGATAGTTATATCTATATATGTGTAAATAAATACTCGATACTATATATACTTGCACTCGAGAGCAGCTCTTCGCGAATCATTTGTGCGTTTAATGAGCACGCAGGCCCGCAGAAAAGTGGCTGTGCTCGAGGATCCGCTTTGCCTGCTGTCCTTGCTTTGGGCTGCTGCTTCGGTGAGCTACACTGCTAAAAACCTCGGAAAGTACATCCGAGAAATATCAGCTCGTGGAAGAAACGAGAGCTCGGGCAATTATCTGTGCTTAATTAATTCCCGTCGAATGAAACATTTTGTTATGGCGCTGGAAGTCTCCCCCTCCAACGACAATATTTCATGTTGAAACTCTCGAAAATTCTTTCCTACGAATACTTCTGTCACTCTGCATATAAATATTTACTTCCATATCCTATGCAGGCAGGATGTAATCGTTTTTTCTCTAATACACTTTATCGCATTGACATTTTGATCTCCGAGTATAGCCGAGCTTATCACTGATCCCTTCGATTCCACCTTTGTCTCTGGGCTCCTCTATCTTCATCCATTTTCCGTATCGAACGTCGAGAAATCCCTTAATCTGTCGGAAATGGTGAGACGCACCGATCGATTTTAGGAGGATCCGAAGATGTTTCGCTCACGTAGATGCATCGAGGAGATACGTGCGGTCGTTTTTTCCTTTCTACTTCGTATAATAGCCGGTAAAACAATACGACGGGTGCAGATACTTCTATGGATTTATATGTAGCCAAGTGCATATAGGATTTTCAATAGAAAAGCTCGAGGTGGTTTGATACATGGGAAGAATGGTGGCGAGGAGAGCTATCGCAAATAGCCCGAGACTGGAAGTGGCCAATGTTTTCCGTTCGATCGGAGCGTTTCGGGTCATAAAATCTTTGGACACGTCCTCGTGCTCACCGTCAGCTCTCCGGCTGCTGGCTGCTGCACACCTCTCGCTTCTCTCCGTCTATCTCGAAAGGTGCTAGGCTCGCTCGGATAAAGTGATTTTTCATCCGCAAGCCGATGAACCGAATCACGATATTTCAACGCGTTATCGTCCACCGAAATCTCTTCTCTCTATGCCCGTGTATACAGATACACGAGCACTCCATCTCCCACCGCTGCTTCAATTCCAAGTCTTTTGGCTCTTTCGAAAACCCGTGGCGATCATGCTGCTCCAAAACGACCCTCATCCATTCCTCTCTTCCGAATCTAGTAAAGATATCAGCAGTTCCCTAAAACTTTATACGTATTACACGTTGTTATCGCTCGTTTCTCCACAGCAGACATTCCGAAGCTAGTGGAAGGAAAGATAGCCTGTTGCCTTGTACTGAAACACAATGTTTGCAATAATTCGAGAAATGGTCGAATGTCAACGGAAGTTTCGATCTTTTATGCCACATTTTTCGCAGGGTTCGATGAACGATTGTTTTTCCTGTAAGATTTCAATCGTTTTTCAATAAGGATCTTCCAGAAGCTTGAATTTATTCGGAGTGAAATATTCTCTCAGAATGAATAAAGTAGTCTGCGACGATCTACTACATCATCGCGACTTGAATGAACTTGAGGAAAAACGTATAAATTTTTTGCCTCCAATTAAATGAAATCCTCTTGCTCTGCGTCCGTCCATTCGCGAGGCCGAACTTTCACCGTTTTTCCAACTTCCCCTCAGCGGGTTCGTTTCCAACTCACGCGAGAGGCTGTGCTCCTGCAGATCGATAAGTCATTCGCTGAATCCAAAGCTGCGAGGGCAAAGAATGAAAGTGAAATAGGCACGAACGCGGTAGCCTGCTCGAGGAGGGGAACGAGTGCGAAGGGATTGACAGCGGGCGATGGTTAAGCATTCGAAAGTCACATGCGTTGCGTGTTCCACGATCCAGAAAAAGCCCGTCGCTAGCCCTCCCGCTCCCGCTCTCGCTATCTCCTCCTCCTCCGCCTCCGTCGCTCTCGCGAATCCCTAATCTGGGTAGATTACGTTCTTTTAATCCGTGTGCGCAGGAGGAAAAATGAAATAGATATAGACATGTGAAGAGCTTTTTCGCTACAGCTGGAGAGTCCGAGGCTTAGCGGCGTGTCTACGTGCGGCTCTCTCGGCTCAGTCTGCTCGACCACACAGTTTAAAGCCGGTCCTATCTCGCTCCCCTCATTTTTTTCCGCTCCCATTTCCGCTAGTCCACTCAGCCTCTCGCTTTCCCGCCGTGTGCCCACGCTTTTTTCCACTATATCTCATTCCTTTTTGCCCACTTTTATACACGGCAGTAGTCTCGCTCGTAGCCTCGGCCTGGTTTCGAGTCAGACTTCGTTCGCCGTACGAGCGGTAAAATAAAATGCGGAAAGTGAAAATAAAATGACCCTGGACGGAAGGGTAGTGCTGCGACGCCGCCACTGGGATTTACCTCTCTCCTGTGCGAATGAGAGGAAAAGTGCAAATGAAATGCAACGAGCATGTATGCGTTTTACGGTGCCTTGCATAGTTTAAGTACCCGCTACGTTATTCGTCGCACTGCCTTCAGCGTTTGCAAGAAACGCGGAAGGGCTCGCTCGAACTAAACGTGAATACAAGAATCACTGTTATTTTAATCATGAGAGGATTTCAAAAAGTCGCATGGCCGACCTTCCCAAGATAAAAATATGGTTGTCTTTTTCTAAACTCAAGTCCAGAGCTGCCCTATTGTATATTTTTCAAATTTAATCTCAGTTGCTCTTCAGCCCTCCACCGAACGAGGAAGCTCACACTGACGAGCTAAGCTCCGCTGGAAAGATCGAGTCGTCCTGCCTCCTCACTGCGATCGACAAAAGTTATTCGTGTGTGCTCCGCATTGATGCACGAACGTTTGAGCGCACATTTGCAGCGCCCCCCACCCCCTGCCCGAATGTTCGTTCGCCAAGGGAAATTCACGAGCCCAGCTGCGACAGTCGTTCCTCGAGTGTTTTTCCATTTTTTAAGTGCACTTACGCGTTTGTCGAGCTCGAGGGACGCAGAGATCGCGTCGATGGGGGATGAGGGCAAAGAGGAAAAGCGTAGGTCGCGAGCTTGACAGGGAATGAGGCAGTCCAAGGGAGAGCATGGGAGGGTGCGAAAAGTGAAACTCCGCACGGGGGGAATATGTACGACGACGAGAAAAAAACATGGTGCATATGATTCCGATAACACGGGCTCTAACAACCGATGAAACTCGTGGAAAAATAGGAAATACTTTGAATGCCAGTCTCGTTCTTTGATTATTTTTGTTCCTTCTGAAAGCTGCTTGAGTCGTGGAACGTAGAGATGAAACGAAAAGTAGAAAAAGCTTTTTTCGCTACAAGTTTTTTCCCAGACACTACTCCGTGGAGTATCCGGAACTCTACGATCCGCACGGGATGAGAGATAGCATAATTTCCAGTAGAGTCTCCCGTAACGTTATGAAAGCCGAAAGCCATATGGAAAATGTGGAGATTGCGGTGCGTTGGGTGACTCGGGAGAGAGAGAAAGCGAGAGGAAAAAAGAGAGTAAGAGGAGAGCAGGGCAGGAGACCGCCGCAGAAAAGCCACGGGCCCGGGGTGGGGCCGCGTATTTGCAATGAAGCAATCGCTTTTCATTAGCCACGTTTGCCGGATGAACGGTGTACAGCAACGAGAAAGAGCCTACTACACATTGCCAAGCCGCGAACGCGACGAGGCATTCGTTAATTAATTGGCGCTATTTTCATAAAACGCCAGGACCGCTCGCGACCACAGGCAGTTCCCTCTTTATATAGATATGTTTACACATGTATATAGATATTTATAAATATCTATATGCACGCGCAGCTTCCCCCATCGTCTCTTTTCCTCCACGGCCTTCCCTGTCTTCCTCTCTCTTTTAGCTCATTCTGGTACTTTTCGAAAACGTGCACTGTCCTCTCGAGTGAAAGAGAGCCCGGTGAATATATCGAGAGCCCACCACCGGGGCTTTCTCTTTCTCTTTCCCTGCCCATTGTTTCGCTGATCTACAGTTATTTCGCAGCAGCCCTACCGCGGGGCCGTACAAGCCACGAGCACACACACGCACACATAAATCTCCCTACTGTGCCATTCGCGAAATCACCGGGTCATTTTGCTCGAGCGAATGCCCAAGCCCCCTCGGTGTAACGAACGAAAGGTAATCGGAGATAGTCCGCCCATGTTAAACTTTATCATCATTAACTGTACCTGTACAACCACCGTTTTTACTCCAAATATATAGGCTCCTCGCGGCTCGACAATGATCCCAGTCAAGGTACACGGTGCTCTCTTATAATTGAGGATGTTTCGCCCTGCTAGACAACAATTACATATTCGTAGTCGAAATACCAATATTTCGAGGATGTCGCATGATATTTTTCAACGTTAAATCAGCTCGAGATCATGCATCGACGAACGTCAGCAATTTCAGATACTGAAGATTCAGTTGAAATTTAGTGATTTCCCGACCACGGATCCTGAATTTACTGCCATCAAATCGACTGCCACAGCAGTTCCAACGAAAAACAATCACTCAAAAGTCCTTTTATCGCGGAGTGCTTGAAATCAATATCGTTAATACAGCATACAACTAATCATACAACCGCGAGCTCACGCGATAGAGAATCCCAGGGCGAGATACGCCATTATTGCGAGGTCCCCAAAATATATAGCTTTTCGCCTACACCCTGCAACACCCAAAGTCATTTCTAATTATTTTGCTGGCTTGGCAGGCTTACGTTTGTCCCGCTCGGTTATATGTCTATACGTTATCTAGCGAGCATCACAAAGGGTGGTAAATCGAAGAGCGACGATGCTTCCCTTTCGTATACATCGAAGTAAAAGGGACTGCGTGCGGTGTACATTGAATCCGATGTACAATGAGATAAAGCGAGGGAGAAGGCGAGAAAAATGGAGGAACACACTGAATAGAATGGTCCGTGATCGCGGGGACGTGAAGGTGGCTCGTCGTTTTGTCGTTCTTCGTTGTCCCAATGCTTCGCGCTGTATCCTCAATACAAAAGTCACAATATCACCCTTCTCCCATACCACGTACGTATCGACACGCTACGTTCGTCCATTTCGGGTAATATGTCGGCTATTAGCTCGCATCCGCGCCCGACGCAAAAGCTACGTGTAGTTGTTGCCCCGACGCGTTCGACGCTGGCTGGCGAGAAAGTCACAGAGGAAGGATATATCGATCCCACTAACACATCCAGCGAATATTACATTCTGTAAAGGTGTGTGCGGAAGAGATATAGAAAAGGACGAACTTCTGTTTCGCATCTCTTTTTCGTCCCCTGCCCTCCGGCATAAAGTGCGATTTCGCACTGTTCACGTACGAACGAACAGCTAGAAATGGAGGCGCGAGGAAGGGGAAGAGGACGAAAAAAAATAGCGCTGTTGTAAAAATATTTCAACGAAGCTTTCATTGCTTTGATAGCGATACGAAAATCAATCGACGGATCAATAAAATCGGCAAAGGGATTTCGCCATTCCTCCCCGCCGCGCCGCGACACAGTCCGCAGGCGATTGGACATTTTTCTTCTCTTTCGCCACTCCGCGAACACATGTGATTTTATCTTATGACACGTCGATCTAGTTTTCCTCCATTTATTCTTTTATTTCGAAAGAGAGTAGTGAAAAATCTACCGCATTCTGTTTACGGGATGAAGACTCGTGCACGGGTGTGCGTGCTCGTGCGAATGTCTACCCACCGTGGAGAGTCGAGCCTCCGTGTGAGAGAGATCTTGCATCAGAAGTTCTTTACGATCGACAGTAAAGTCACGACCTGGTGAAAAGATGGCGAGAGGAAAGGACTGCATGTGCTCAGGAAGGGAGAAAGACACGGAGAGTTTGCCCTCAACCAACACCTCCGACCCGTCCTTTTCTCTTGCTCAATCTTCGCCAAGATGGCCAGGCGAGGAGAGCTTGTGAGTCGAGTCGCCGGAATATTTCAATATCCGTCGATGATAAAAAATTTTAAGAGTCGCGGTTCGTCGACATCACTCGCGCGGCAGTGGGAGGGGGGCGGGCGGGGGATGAAGAGCTGGTAAACGCGGACTGCGAAAGCCCCCAGGCAAAAACGAGGAGAAGAACAAGAAGGAAATAAAACGAAGGAAGAGAAAACGCGCAAAAGTCTTGGGAGCCCTTGGGAGCTGAGCTACGAAACGTGCCAAGCTAGAAAGGGAATATTACCGGAGTGGAGAGAGCTGAGAAAAACCGTTCTCCGAGACTCACTATTTTCCATCTCCCTCTTCCTCGTATAGGCTCGATTCCGCCATTTTTTTCTCCGGCGGTGCCTTCATCCCTGTCTCTTCCTCTCTCTCCCTCTCTTTCTCGTTCTTCTTTCGTCTTCGTGTATAAAATCCTAAACGACCGCGAGGACTCTTTGCTCGCGCGAATTGCTGAGTCGACGTGCCGTGTACCCGCGACACTACCTCGTCGCCTACTCGTGCCAGCCCGGGTTCATTAGTTCACGCAAATGAAGCGAAACTCGGCGCACTCGCGTCGAGCTCGCCTCTCCGCTTTCCTCTCATGTTCGGTTCTTCGACAAAACCGTATTTCGCACACCAGCCCCCGCCACCCGCCGCGCTCCGACTAACCGAGAACAGAAGCAGCACTTTTATCCCGTAATTTTCTGATTTCCGCAATGTTCACGCTCGTGACTCTCGACTACGTTTTAGATTCAATTGACGAACCGAGAGCATCCAGGATTTTACTAAATTTCAGAGGATCAACGAATTTCAACTTTTTTCCATCCATCACCGCTTCACAGCCTCCGAATGTATGAAAAAAGCGGTGTTTTCATTTTCCAAAAATAATTTAATGACAGAAGAGGCAAAAAATACACAACCGGATTGAATTCATTTAGCAAAATAAACGGGGGACTCTGATTACAGTTTTTTTTATCGCTTGCTCCACACGAAAGTATCTTTTTTCGTTTTCCATGAATCTTTGATTCCCACTCGTTGGATAAAAGCCTAAAACGTAAAAAAAAACTGACTATACTGAACAGGGCTATTACAGGAGTTACAGATTCCATTTTCGAGTGTATGCGGCCTATTTTTCGTGCTATAGAAAATTCAATGACAGCTACTACACATCGGTGGGAAACTCGATCAAATCACACGACTGTTCGTCAGCTCTCTATATCTCGTATCGTTCGACGAGTTTTCTCGCAAACGTAAATCGAATATTTTTCTCGCGTCATCGGAATATTAAGCGATGAAAATATCGCTTCCGAGCCCAGGTTGGTTTATCCGCCTCGCTAACTCGTGAAAACTCGACGAACGTAATGGTTTTTTTTGCTCCTCGTTTTTTTTTCTCTCGTTGCACTGTCACTGCGTCCAACGCATCGATCTGCTCCCGATAATTGAAGGAAAAACAAATTACTTTTTCATTCGTCGGTGTTATCTGTGATGGCGTGTGTATCATTGATTGAACGAATTATTGATCTCCCGTTCGTGTACGTCGATTTTGTATTAATTTTTCATTTCCTATCTGTTGCAGGTAAGGGATCGATGAGTCATGGAATGCTCAGCAAGCATAAAAGCCTCGAATGTCTACAGCAGGGTACAGTATTTATAAAATAACGAAGCTGAAAAAAAGCGATATAAAAATGCTCGTAGGATTCGTTTGCATCGTTTATTTGTATTGTATCGAAGATTTTTGATAGTGGAAAGAGAACTGCGATATCAAGAAGAAAAAAGAAGGGGAAAGTTTGCTTCCCATCCTCATTGTCGTCGCTGAATCCCCACAGTATTTCTCCCCAGTCTCAACTCTCCTTTTTCCTAGTGGCTTTGCTGATTCAGACTCGTCTCGGTTTATATTATATCGGCTCAAACACCCATTCGCACAGGCCCCAAACTCGGCGATGAAACTTTTCCTGCCAGTTTTTCGTCTCTCATCTCTTTCCAAGATCTCGAGATTTTTTCCGTTTTTCAACTCGCCTCTCGAGGAACCCTTTCCTCCATCCACCTTCACTGCTGGCGTCGTTCACGAAGAAACGTATTTATTTAACCAGTGTACCTGGATCGCGGAGCTGCTCTCGTTTCGTGCTCTCGTCCAGCGAATTCGTTTCAGCTTCCTCACGAAATAGTTCTATCCTTTCGTCTTATTTTCGCAATATCCACTCCCCTTTCTTACTGCTTTTCGTACCTTTGTATACTTGTGTATAGACACTTTCTTCTTGCTTTCGCGCCAACCCCAAGATGCGATGCCCCTTTGGCAAGCGGAAACTATGGCTCTGCTTTGCTCACGTCTCCGACCGTACTAACCGTACACGATTATGGCTTCCAATCTTGCGAATTCTTCAGAAACATCCTTTTTTCTCTCTCTTTCTCCATCTTCTTTTCTTTCCACTTGCCGACAGTCCCTCGCGGATTCTTGACGTCAAGGTACTGTCATTGCTTCGGTCTTCTTTTTCGCCATCTTTTCGTTCATCGATCATGAGACGGAGATGGACGATATTTCCAGTAGATTCAAATGCGTAGCGTACAAACCGGAAGCGCATTGTTGTGATTTCGGGAAACGTTGATAACTGCAGCAGCGTTGTGACATGGCAGAGATCCCCGATCTTTCGATTCGCTTCAAATGATTCGTTGCGTTGTCGACATTCGTTACATCGAAGCTGGCTCGCGAATGGAGGAGTTGCTCACAAATAATCAAGATCATTTGACAGCTGTCAAGTGCGGGAATGAAAACGTAACGAGCGAAGATGCTCCACGGAGACGTGTCACGATGCAAAATGGAATCGACGAATGCTTTTGTTTTCGTTCCCGATTTTCGGTTGGACTCGGGAGGCAAAACCGGGCCGGTAAATGCTCTCAACCGGAAAAAAATCCCCCTTCGCTCGAAATAAATACTTCATATCTCAGTGTACGAAACTCCATCTGAATGGTGAATGCTGTTTTCGAGTATCCTTCTTTATAAACGTATAAATACGTATACGTGTGTTGTGGAGGCAGCCACATACGTGTACAGAGCAATAGTACATTGATGCGAGGAAAATCTCGGAATTTCCCCTGCTCGTACTCCAGCCTGATGCATCCCGAAGGCCTTAGCAACATATATGTGGGTTATATACACAGCTATGTATATATGCAGATTGAGTGGAGCTCTATACTCTCCACTCAGCACGTTGTTTCATTTCCTATTCCATTTCCGATGCGAGGCCATTTAAATCCCAGTTATTCCCCGCACTCGTCTCCTCTCCGTCTGGGCCAACACCGACCACTCGAACCATCGTTATATACTTCACTCTTCTTCCTCGTGCAAACTGCTGGAAATGCCACTTATCCCCATACATTTCGTATCGTTTCGACATTCCTCAATAACCATATGTCGTTTCGAATAAAATACAATAATTGAGAAACCGCTTGTTTTTTTCCTTCGGTATTACCGTGAATTATCGTCGATTCTGTGACATGAGGAAAAACGCCCACGCGCTATTTTGGATCCGACTAATTTTGGAGGACTATAACAAGTTAATAAATGACCCTCTCAGCGTCTTCTCCACCGATTTCTTTCTCTTCTCGTTCCTCCTCCCATTCGATGTCGTATTTATATGAGCCACTAAAAAGTTTAGGTATAATACGCGTGTTGACCGTACGTCGGCCTTAAACCCTCCGCGCTCTCAAACCTCTCGCATTTCTTTCCACATTTTCTTGTCTAGGGAAAAAGAAATCTCGTGTATACAAGAGAATTTTCCGGGATTAGATAGCAACTACTCCGTCGTATTTTTCTTCCGTTATGTTCACATCTTTCATATTGAAATATTCCATATCCATCCCTGTTATTACTGATGAAAAATAGTACTCATCCAACTATTGCCACGGATGTTTGCTACTTCGATACTTTTCGATCTCTATTTCCATTTATATAAGCACTTTCTACCTTTCCAAAGTAGTCCGGCCGTTCAATAAACTACGGTGAAGGTCCACTTTTTTTGCGGTACCCTGCTGTAGGAGAGCTCACAATAATATTAATTGTGAAAAAATTGTACGATGTTCGAGCATCAAAAAATTTTATATCGTGAAGATAATTCACCGCAGATTCCGTTCCTTTTAAAAAAAACATTATACCTTTTTTGACGCGTCGAAAGCGGGCGGCAGTCATTACGTTGGACTGCTGGTAAGATTGAACTTCGGGCAAATTTATTTTTGAGACTGACTCACGTGCTTTCATTCGTCTAGTGGCTTCGCTTTTTTTTAATAAATTGATAGTTCTTATGATAAAAATATTCTCAATGTAAGTGTTTATTAATTTTATTAATAATTGAGACTTCAAATGAATCAACATAAAGTAGTTGCAAACTCGACTGGTCATAGAAGGGCCGAACTACTTTAATATCCATGAGCACTTCGATCCACAGACTCAATCAGTGTTGACGAATTAACGTCCACTTCTTAGTCACTGCCTTGCCGGTTCGTGAACGAAATTGTTAAGTTGCAATCATTCTTCATTTGCGTCACGATTTATCCACGATATTGGCTCATCTGCGCTCGAGCCAGCGGATCGTCAACAATGGTTTTTGAAATTCACGCTTGTGTCTCTATTGTCGAAAATGAAAAATCATCCCCCTCGAAGCACCCGATGCCCCCTGCGGTTCACGCGGAGTAGAGAATCACCGCAAAATCGTTGAAAACCCAACGAAGCATGAAGCCAGAGCTCGTGCGAGTGATCTTGAGAGGCAAGGCTGACGCAGCAGGATTAAGAGAGCATCGCGGTACAGGCTGAGTAACAGGTGGCGTGTAACAGAAGCCTATAGTGAGAGGTGCGGAGCAACGATGAGGTTTGCATCCTCGGATGCTGCGTTTACCAGCTGTATTTCACGTTACGTGTGTACATTGAGAGGGCAATGTATAGGACATAATAACGGGGCTATAAACGCGTGTAACTATTTCACTCGGTAGTACACAGCTCGATGAAACAATGCTGGGTATCCGAACCTATAACGTCTCAATTCTGACTGGAATAACGTCATTCCTCAGCTCCTTAATACGAGCAAACAATCCTCGTCAGTCGTTTTCACCGTTCGAGTCTCGAGCTCCTCAACCGACTCACGGAACCGCGTGCGCGCCCGGTTATCTCGGGCAAATATCTTTATCGGTGGTGTAGGTTCACCGATAAGAGTCGGGAGGAGGCAAAAGTCGAGTTATCCCGCAGGAAAACGCGCTTGGAAAAAGAGAGGGGTTAATCTTGATTTGTCGATTGGACGGGTTGGACTCGAGACCCTCGTCGAGCAGGAGGCAGACTTGAGAAACGAGAAAACGAGTGGAAAGAGTAGACAATCGAGTCGGAACGATGAATCCAGAGGAATACGGATCGTGGGGGAGAGGGAGAGAGAGAGAGAGAGAGAGCAGTGAATGGTGAGAGAAAGCTTCCCTGGACAAGTATGAAAAGGAAGTAAGAAAACGCGCGTCCCGGGAGACGTTCCGCGAGATAAAGAACCTAATTCCACGTGATTCATAAAGATCATTAGTCATTCCCCGAAGATCTTCCGGGCTTTCGTATATACCCGTTTCTGTGCATGATTCTCTCACTGTGTGTGAGCGAGGATAAATATCCGAGTTCTTTTTAAAAGATGCATCTCTCCAGGGAATGCGCGCAGACATATCAGAAAGAAGGGAGAGGCCTCTGGACACTGGAATATATATACGGATACAAGAATGTGGGTGTAGTATCTGTACATATTTATTCGTATGCTGGATCGCACGACCCAGTTCCGTCGGTTCGTGCCACGAAACGAAATGGCCAATCAAGGCTCACGAGCCTGTAGGGAAAAGGAGATGGAATACTGCAGTGAAAAAATCTCCGGAGGATAAGAACAAAGGAAATGTAGTAAATAAGAAAATTGTGGTAAACGGCAAACGAAAATGTGGGGCACGACGCCATAATTGCATTCGGTTTTCATTCTCAGTTGAATGTATTCTACGGGATCAAAAGATTGGTGAAGTTCATTTATTTAAATAAGTTTTTTCTTCCGCTCCGCTGCTCTGATTGCTATTCCGCTAGTCTTATCGGCATTAGCCACACTGCGAGAGAGTTTTGCGCCATTTCATCTCCGAAGATGCAGCCGATGCAAGACTCCGAGAATATTGTATCATGCAACAATACGATATGCTCTCGAAGCTACGCTTCTAATTTCACGGAACCGCGGCGTGATTCGCTGGGACTAGGATGTACCGAAAGAGCAGCGAATAGAGGCAGCGGGGAGACAAGTTAGGTAAACGCTGCACTCGAATGCACTCGCCTCCGGGAATTTGCGTTGCACAAACCGCATACTAATTCCAGCGTGTTCGAGCAGATATTGGGTTTCGTGTGTTCCCATTGCCGGCAAAAAGATGCCACTTCGCGTTCACGGTGGAGATCAAATTCTCGGATGATGACTTCCAAATCAGCTCTTCGGTGTACACACGAGAGTCTTCCAAATCGAATACAAACTTGGCCGGATCCGATTACAGATCTTGATGCCCCTATGAATTCAATTTAAATCCAATGACGGAATTAACCTTTTTTCCGGTAGCTCAATTCCGTTGCGGTTTCGTTTGAGCACCGATGCTCCACGAACCGTAAAGGAGAAAAAAATGGTCGGCTCATCTTCCATTTTATTTTGGTCCTCCCGCAACCAACGTTCCGTAGCTTCGCATTAATGTATCGACAAAAGTGCCTCGAATTCCCGAGACTACGCGGGCATCTCACTTTTATCCAACCTCTTCTTGCTTTGCGCATCGTAGCTCCAAGCATATATTTTTCCACAGCAAACATCCACTCGTATCTCGGTTGAAAATGAAATGACACCCCAGGAGATTGAAGGAAACCTGACCCAAGTGGCCCACGCGTTCCTTTCTGCTTTTTATGCCTCCTTAATTTGACACAATGCTCGCCCCTCTTCAGGCCCACCAGGCCGTGCACCACTCCACGCATGTCACTCTGCTTATCTTGTTCTGGATAACGTAGAAAATAGAAAATTTCGGTTGCCCGAAAGAAGGCGACGAAAGCCGAGTGGCTCGGGAACTGAACTTTTCCTCATTATCTTATCGGCTGGCTTTCAAATTTCCTGACGGCGATTCATTGCTCGTATAATTCATTGGAATATATCATCAATGCCGTGAATTCTTAAGTCGTCGGGTTCCTCGATCATTGTCAGAATAATCGCAGGCCCAAAGTCGATCATTTTTTCATTTACATTCCCATTGCTCTCGTGTCATTTTTCCCACTTTTTGTCACTCCAAATAAGTCCGCTAGCAAATAGTAGTAGATTTCAGAATAGTGAAAAAAACTCGATTATTTTGAAAAATTCGGGGCACATCGATCAGTCTGTTTACTCAAACGACGCAGCTCGATTCTAAGCCCCCGCTTCTTACGAGTTGTCACACAAGATGCCTGACTTCGTCTGATTATTCTTTGAGCCATTAATCATTCGATGCTCCGTGGTAATGGCATTCGAGGGCACGAGACACGGCATGAACAAGATGAAAAGAGAGCGAGAGAAAGAGAGAGATTAATAGAAATAAACGACAAGCGAGTAAGAGAACGAGCTTTAGGTCACAAAGACAGCACGCAGAGGGCTTTGAGCTGAAATTGCGAAGCCATTTGTCGCGATGCAAATACCTTTGAGGGCGTACTGCAGCACCGGTGGTTATTCGAGTGCGTGAATGTCTATCGTCCACAGAGAGAGAGAGAGAGAGAGAGAGAGAGAGAGAGAGAGAGAGAGAGAAGACAACTTGCCAGCACATGGTAAGAAGAGCACATACTGAAGCTGGACGAATGAGCATCGGATTTCTGTTTGACAGTCGACTCGTGTGTATATTTGCCTTTTCTAAGCCAACATGCACGCAATTCTCCGCCATTGCACCTCACGAGCCAATGTGTTTCGCGTCCTCAGGACTCTACCCGATACTTACCTGTGCACTGCTGTGCTCTTGGCGAGCTCTCGCTCTCTCCAACCGCGTCGAGCCAACGAGTCTCGTCTCGATTCCGTACCGCCATAAACTTTATGACGCATATTATTTCCAACGCTCTCGTCTTTGTCGTTTTCCTCATCTCATCCTCGACCGCCTCCTCGTACAATCATTGCTGGACGCGCGAGTAAGCTACATATCTTTATGCATATGGGAGAAGCCGTTTCGACAGATCTTCCTCCGTTTTATCTGCGTGTGCGAAGCCACCTTGCACCTTTTGTCTGTCTATCTCCTTCGCCCTCCCCCGCTTCGCTCTTTCAACGTCTTTCTCACTTTCCTGGAGCACAAATCGAGATCCCTCTACAAACGCATTTGTATACGAGCCTCCCCACGACTCTGTGTCGAATATTTCCACCGGAGATATTTCCGCGGAGAGCAGCACACGAGCATAACATGAGACCGCGGGACTGACTGACTCTTTCTCTACCGCCATTATCTTCGGAGTCTCCTTCCCAAGATTACATTGCTGCATCATAGTTTCGCACGAAGCTCCGCGATATTTCAGAGCTGAAAAAAATGAGTGTGCAGCAGCCGGCGTTGCTGTGCACTTTGTACGCTGACGAGTCACATTCGTGTCAACTGATTCATTCGTGTTTTTGTGATCGGTAACAAAAATACGAAAATTGAGCGAGCAAGATGACGGCAAAGATCGTAACCGGGAAGAGAATTTCTTCAGTATTTATCGCACATCTGACTAGGTATGCATCAACTTCAGTGACTTTGATCTCGAGACCGATGTTAAAATTCTCTTAATCCGTGTCTTCCGCATTCACAGTAGTGATTAATGATTTGAAAGAATCAGGAATTCTTGGCTGCTTCTAACCTCCAAATGCATCCACTCAACGGTAATGAAACTTTGCAAATAACTACGATTAAACTCAACATTTTATGGTTCAAGGCCTTTCTCCCTCTCTCATTCCTTCTGTCGCCGTGCAGCTTCGAGATCAACGTGCTCAGTTTATCTCATTCGTTTCTCGCAGCTCTCTCGAGCTTTATTGCGCACCGACTAGATTAACATGTTGAACGCATGCAGCATCGCGGCCCCTGGGAACGAAGGTGCTGAGGCCCGGAGGATTTGAACACGTGCGTGAAGGCTCTCACGCGTTTCTCACCACGTGAATGTAAGGCATAGAAAAAAGCGTGAGCATCGAACGTATTGAGCTTTTTTGCACTATCGTACATTGCGTGCTACGGAAGGCCGTGCCACGCCATTTTAGACATTCAATCTTCTCCAAGATACGCCTTTTTCTACAGTTGTGTCGCGAATGAATACCTTCGAATGTTATCTTCCGCTGAGCACGTTATATCCTGCGAGCAGGCATCGTCTCGCTCATTCATTCGAGGTTTGGTATGTTCTCGTTATCGGTTTATGGTCGTATTACGTCCGCATCTTCCCCAGAGTCACGGTTTTCTCCTCACATTTTGCTTCGTACTCTGAAGCGTTTCTTCTTCAGAATTTGTACAAACCATAAGATTTAAATTTCAATATTTTACGACTTGAGATTGGAACGAGGATAAACTCAAACTCGATTTTCGAAGATTTAGGCGGAGTCGAATTTTCAGGAGTGCGACGCTTGCCCTCCTTTTCCGAGCGGCACATCGAGGAGAAGCATCGATGCGAGTATCGAGTGATCGTTACCCCGGAATTATTTATCAATGAACGGTCGCGCGTTATCGATCACGATGTACCGAGGCTCGATAAATCAATATTTCAACAGATGATGATACGAAACTTCATAAATCATTGTAGTCAGGTGGAAAAAATTTCTCGATCGTATACTCAACCGAAAAATAACATTACCGCTTATGCGTTAGCCCACTTTTTAAAATCCTTTCGGAACTCAGTTTGTTATAAAAATGAAAACGATTTACTTTGCCGGGAATGAACGAAGAGAAAGAATTTCGCGTCTGTCACACAGGGACTCGTACAAAGTATGCACAGAGGCGTATGGAAGGAGAAATGAGACGAAAAGTTGAGTCTGAACGCATGAGAGAACCGAGCGTGTCTCCGGATTACTCTCGGGATGCTACGATACATACCAAACTACAGGATAAATGTATATAGAAGGAAGAGAAACACAGAGAGAAAACGATGGATAAAAGGAATGAAAAAAGAGGGGCGAGGGCGAGGGGGAGAGAATTCAACGCACTGCTTATACACACGAGGAGTGCATCGAGTTGATGCATCATACGGTTGCTTCTTGAAGGATGGCAGGCACATCAGGATCCTATCATAGATAATAAATAATTCATGTTCGCATGTATATAACCGAACGACTCTTCATATGTCTTTCGATCTCTTTGGCCTTCCACTCGGTTCGCCGCCGCTATACAGTATCACTACGAATGTTTGTCCATCCGTCGCGAACCTCAACTGCCGAGCTGCTCCATCTTCCTCTCTCCAGCGTCGTTGGATTTTTCCTTTTTATCTTTCCTCTCATTTTTCTTCCTCCACCTCGTTTATTCGCCTCGCTTCAACCTCGCTTTTCTATCATCTCGTTGAACTTTATGCACTCGCACGAACGCACCCGGACAGCTCTCTCACAACGGAGTCACTCATTTCACCCGCGACAAGCTCTGCGACACTGTTCTATTGAAAGGAAACGTTGTATCACTTCGATTTCATCTCTAATCTTTCACTTTCTTCGGGATATAATATTTTCGTTTTCTATATTTTTCCTATTGATCCGACTTTTCTTTCTTTTTACAATTTTCGGCAAATATTCGCATCAATTACAACGTGAAAATCGTTATGATCGAAAATCACAGTGCGATGAACCGTGAGAAATATCGATCGACGTGCTAGGAGCGATGAAAAACACTGTTTGCAACCGACAAATATGAACGAGAGTAATTTTTTCCATGGACTATTCGATTGCCAGGTAAATAAATGAAAAACCAACGAGGAAAAGTTTTCAGTGAATGACAGTGCAAAGATGTACAATGATTTATCAAATCAAAGTGGAATAGTTTCATTTTTTGCAATATTCGAAATGTATTTATTGGCTAAACATGCAGAGATGAGAATGAACTGAATCGATATTAGGCAAAATGTACGGTAGTTGAGAGGCGTAGGTTTCATCGGAGCGTTTGTTTGATCACGTTTTTTCATTATGACGTTTTCATGCAAAAATTGAAATATGTTTCTGGTGTGACGAGTCCCTGGTTGTTTGCGATGTGTTCTATACAAATTTTCAACGAAATTTCGTCTCCATCACGACGGTATTTTGTCACCGTCCCCGGTGGCTGAGGGCTCGTAACCGTTGTTTGCTTCCCTAAGTGATTGACTTTCCGATTCTACATCAACTGGCCACAAATGTTCAAAAAAGCATCTCGAATTCCAAGCGAATGGGAGTTTACTCTTTGCTTTGGCTGTATAGCCATTAGATTGCGGCGATGGACACACCTTTGTCCGATATTTTCGAGCTCCGAATACATTGGCGTCGATGTTTTTCGGCCTCCACGCCAAAAAAATGGCGTCAACGTTATAAATAGTCGAAAAGTACGTTTTCATAGAGTCGCAGTATCACCGACGATGAAAAACGCTTCCCTTATCTCTCTACTGATAATTGATATGTTTATACACTCAGTGAGATACACAACTCGGGATAACAATGGTCCCTGACGCCGGTCGCACCGTTTCCTAGGACCACTAGAAACAAAGCGCTACATTAATTCACTCCTTCTCTTCATTATTCATATGCTCACTTTTATCAGCAGCATTTCCACTCTCTTGTCCTCGTTCATACACTCCTGTAGATAACCCCCTGAGAAATAATGTTCGAGTGTATAAAATCGTCGAAAAGTTCAAGAGCATTTGACGATGGTTATGGATAACGGAGATAAGCCGCGAGCCTTCCAGCCAAGCACACTTTTCTCGACGCATAACCGCGCTGCTCTGGAGCCTCGTTGAGTTCGTTTTATCTGGTGGTTCCATCAATTAGTAACATCGAAAGACAATTACCTCGGCCGATGAAATTCTCGTTTTTACCAGGACGAAATGTCCCTTCGAGGAACGAATGTTATTATCGAAATTGAAAATCTTTCCGGACGATCAGCAGATTCCTTAACGACTGTTCAGTTTCGCGCGCGCTCGACTTTATGCTCGGTTCTCCATCTTTGCGGGTTTTGCGGTACGAAACGGGCGCGTCGGTGGTGCGAGGAGAAATAAAAAGTCAAATAATAATGCTTCGCTCGAGCGTGGTGGGGCTAACGATGCGTTTATACCAAAGTGATTTATGCGACACACGTGCATTCTATACACTGTATAGAAGCTCTCTCGTTCATCCATGCGTACGCGCGGTGAAGACCAGCCAGCGACTACGATGAACGAGCGACGACTATTACGAGAAAGCGAGAGAGAACTTGGAGGGAGCAACGCTCCTGTGTGCGATGGAGCAACAACCGAGCAGAGCGTTATCGGGTCAACGCCATTGTAACGAAGCCATGTGTTAATACGAAGATAAAGCAGTGCACGTTCGCTCGCTACTTTATTGCGGTGTCTTTCTACAAACGGCTTTCATTTTATTTCAATCATGTTTTATTCAATCAAACAATTCACTGGGGTCCTGTGCACACAATCAAATTTAAACTCGCCTCATCAAAAGTGTCTTTGGTTTTACACATTTTTTTCAA
This sequence comes from Venturia canescens, assembly GCF_019457755.1. Classification (NCBI taxonomy): domain Eukaryota; kingdom Metazoa; phylum Arthropoda; class Insecta; order Hymenoptera; family Ichneumonidae; genus Venturia; species Venturia canescens. Next base: position 3,149,385 of record NC_057421.1, on the reverse strand, counting down.
CCAACCAGAATCCTCCAAATGCAAGCTGATTATGAATTTTTCACGAATGAGCGAGTGCTTCGGTCAGAAAGATTTTCAATCGATTGAACAAAGGGCAACGGAAAATGATATTTCAATGAATATTCTGACGTCCAACCAAGTTACGCGACCTTCTTTCCCATTGACACACACTAATGAAAATTGATCCGAAACGTTGGCATTCCTGCGAAGATAGTCACACTGCGTATGAATATAGAGACAGCCCAGATGAAGTGCACCAGGTAGGTCTCTCGTATCTTGACTAATTAGACTGGCACTGTCGGGCTAAACCTTTGGGACGAGCGCTCTCAGTCGTGAATTCATTATCCTTTCCCTTGTCACAGTAGCGTCGTCGTAGACTGGCCGCTCCGGCTTGGTGATATCTGCCACGTCTGTTTAAACACTTTCGACGCTATTTCCCTAGATGAAACGCCGCTCGTCTAACACTCCAATTCTGCAGGCTTGCATGGCCTGCTCCATTTCAATTGAAACTCAAAAGTCGTGCACAGTGTCAAACGGAAGAAGATTCTTTGCATGGAAGAACTTTTTGTCGTCATTGTCCGACGTGATGGCTAACCAAACACGAAAGAATAGAGAATGGTATTGTAGATGGTGGATTGCATCGTTGAGAAGCGATGAAAACTCTTCTCTTTCGTCGCATCTTCCATTTCGTAATATTTTTTCATCATTTCGTAGTCAGCCGTATCGATTCTTTAAACCGTGGAAGCAAAGAGAAAAACTTGAAATTCTTGTAGTTTGAAGCGAAATGATAAAGTAGTTACGAGGCAAGAGAAAATTTCGTTGAAATGGATAGAAAAATGGTGTGAGTTTAATGGTTGTTCGAACGGAACGGAGAATGTGGATCAAATCTCAGAACTCGAGGGTCACGAACGAATCGATTTTCCGTCAAATGCCTCGCGTACATTCGTACCACGAGGCCTTACTGGCAGGAGGACGTAGTTGGAAACAATTCAGACGTAAAAACGTACGAGTTCGAGACGTTTCAATCCCAAGCGGTGAGCGTTAGCTCATTGCATGCTCACTCGGACCAATCGAACTGTCAGATAAATACTTCGGAGAGTCGAAGCGTAGAAAAAGAACTGGACCAAGAGAAGCAAACATGCACTCTTTAAGTCCATTGCGAGAGGCATCTCGCAGCTCCTGGGAACTTCTTGCCGATAGTTATAAATATTTAGAGGGCTCCGACGAGACACGACTCTGAAGAGGAGCCCACTGCGGTTTCCCTATTTCACTCTCGATTCTCTCTTTCTGTACGTTCCTCGTCCTCCCTCTTTCAACTCCTTTCGCTACAGCAGTGTCCTTCTTGCCCGACTGCCTTCGTTCAGCCTTAAAGTCTCGCTCGCTCCAATCGAATTCAATTTCGAGAACTTCTCCAAGAGCACCGGCCTTAAATTTGCCCTTCTGTCAGACTATTTTATACGCGTGACGGTGTAGCGTTTCGATCTATATAGAGAGTGATACGGAATTGAATCGCTGAAACAAAACAAGTGTGCGCCACAAAAAATTGTGAGAAATATCTTCCAGATTTTTTCGTTTGATATTTTACGACTCAACTTTTATTAACTTCCTCGTTATTTATAGGGGCGATAAAAAGATCAAAACAAATTGGAAGCTGATTCGGATTTACTTTAAACCCAAACAGACTCGCTGCTTCTTTATCTCGGAGGGAACGAAACGTTTTCTCGAAAAATAACAGAGAGTTAAATAGAATTCGTTTTTTCGCGACATTTATTTGTATTCACATTCCGGTTGCATGTAGAGAGTTCTAAACGATCGAAAGCTTGAAAGATGGCGGGCAGCTGCAGAAACTCTCCTCGTCGAGAATAAATGAAGAACGAAATAAAAGAAAATAAAACAACGACGACAACGACAAATCCAAAAGTCGGAACTCCCGAAGGAATATCGAGATGAACCGACCAGTAGGGTAGTTGAGCTTCCACAAATGCATTTGGATCGTTGCTCTGTATATATTAGAGAAAACTAAGCGTTCTCGACGTCTCGCCCGACAGATAGATCTCTCGTCGCCTTTCCTTCTCTCTCTTTTCACCTCTGCGGTCGTCCTATAACGAGTCCCTATTTCTGTGGTTGCGTCTCGCTATTTTCGGCTGAGTTAAGAAAATAAAAAGAAGACTCGAACGTGAAAAGAAACAGTAAGGAAGTAACCTAAGCAGATAGACAAAGCGGGGACGAGAGAGAGAGAGAGAGAGAGAAGAGAGAGAGGGAGGGAGATGGAGAGAGATGAAAAGGGAAGGAGAATGAAAGACCAAAGCATGAGAAATGGCTCGATGGAATGAGCGGACCACACAAGAGGCACTCGCTAGTCGAGTCCTGCTTCTTGACGTTTTTACAATTCATAAAGTGCTTTGTCGCCGAAAATGTGAGAGAACCCTCTGAGAAGGGCTGCGTGACACACACGTTGGTAGTTGGCCAATTTCAGCGATGATACACTTTGTCCTATAACTTATATTTCTACGGCCATGCTGGGGGATACATGACATTCGCATACACTCGAATATTCCTTGGTTTCCGAGGCTCGGTACGCAAGACTTTTATTTTCAAACGTGTGTCTGTGCAAGGCTTGAAAAAACTCTGCTTTCTTCAGCAAGAAAAATGTCATCGTTTAAAAACAAGGCTATTTTAATTCTCTCATTACACCGCTTTGCCTTGGTGCTTGGGTATTTAGTTAAAAGATTGTATGTCCATGCAGATTTATGTACGATGAATACATGGATATGCTGAAGCAATAAAAGAAAACGTTTCACTTTCTCTGGCTATTCTTCTCTCTCGTTTACATTCACATTCGAGTGCTCCACTGGTTACTCATCCCATCCTCAGTATCAAGGATGGGACGAAAGTCTGGACCGCCGTTTCAGCTTCTGTTGCTCTCATTCCACCAGCAAGGTTTGGTGCTCTGCTCGAAAACATCCTACTCTTCTTCAGCAGTCCTTTCTATCGCCCTTTTCCTCGTTCTCTCGTCGTCCTCCAATCTCGTCACTGCTATAACGCTCTCTCCATTCCCTCATTTTTTCTCATTCTCCCTCGCTCGTCGTTTTACTCTTTATCCAGCAGCCCTTATTTCTCTCGAGTCAACCACTCCTGTGTCCTTCATTACGCGTTCGCAAAACTGCCAGCAATAAACTTGTGCACATGGGCCTGACCATTTAAATAGTGTCATAGGATTCGCTCGACCAGACCAAAAGTGCAGAACTCTTCTTCAGCATCCCCCCGATCCGACTGAGCTGACCAATTAATTTTCTCCGTTTCTTCTCCATTCATATCTTCCCATTAATCTCGAATTATTTTTGACGTTCTGTTTTTATGGGAGCTCGCGAGGCTTGTGAAATGCAATTCTCTTCCAAATCCAATCATCATTTTATACTTATTCATCGTAGTTATATGAATTTCAAAGTTTTTCCATGCATAAGTACGTGTTGAAAGATACTATCGTAAATGCCAACCTCGTAAACCACAGAGGGAGAAACGAGACTACATTTCGAGAGCAAAAAACCTCTCATGGAATGTTTGAATCGTCGCTGAAGAATCGTCGACACGACTAAAGAGAAGCAGAGAACGAAAGGCGGAGCGAGGCTACGAGAGGGAAAGGTTGCCCGAGTTTTTGCAGTTCCGAAAATCAGGATCGGACACGCTCGGCTCATGCCCTTATACGCGATGGGCTTTGTCTCCTCCGATCGACTCCGCTATCTCATCGATTCTCGAAGCCTACCACAATTCGGTTGCTTCTTCCACAGCAAAACTAGCCTTCATCCTTGAAGCAGAAAAGCTTCGTGGTAGCGAGGCAATCCAATTTATGAATTAATTTATTTTCGACTCATGAAAAACAATAAAACGGAAGGGAGATAAGGCTATGAGCACGAGAAACCGACGTTATTTTATATACACAAAAAAGCTCATAAACCGCGTCCGTTAAACGATCGTTATGATCACAAATCTCGTATATACACATTCGTTTTATTTATTTTTTTCTACTGATAAATTCCAAGGATAAAAGAGAGTCGTGAACGCGGCAGAATAAGTTGGGGACGATCGAGAATGTTGTTTTAGGACGTGGCCCTCATTTACTTTGGTGAGTGAACATACAACGAGAAGGAACAGCCGGAGGATCCCTTTTTCCACAAATATTATGCAAAATCGGAGTAGTATTTGTGCGCATGCCCCCAGTACGGTTAATATAGAAGCGCAGCAATATAGAAAGATGCTCGCTCGCGTCTTTCTCGTCCGGACGTCACTTACCGCTGTCAGCGACTCGCGAAGGTGAAATCCCGTGGAGTCTTTTGCTCTTCCCTGTCCTGCTCTTCGGCCAAATATCTCAGTGCGGTGTCCACGGACGACGGAGAGAAAATTCGAGGCGGAAGGAGGACAGTTGGAAGGGCGAAGCTGATTTTCAGAGTGACCGTTACCTTCAACTTACGAACCACTTTACTCTCAGTCCGAAAGCTCTTCACTTCACTCACTTGCCTTCTGGATATAGCCATCCATTTTTCTCTTGCTTTCCTCCTTCTCCCCCCCAACGAGCTCAAACATGATGGCTTGAATTTCCATAATGGCGGGCGCGTTTCTCCATCATCCCTTCGCATATAATCTTCTCTCGCTTCCTACGCTCGTTCCGAGCACCTCGTGCATTGAAAATTTGCCAACTTTTCGTACGATCCTCGAAAAAACTCGGCAGACCGTTAAAACCGCAAAATAACACGTGTTTTTAAGACTTAACTATAAATGCACTGTTTTGCTTTCGAGAAGCAGGAAAATGTGAGACAATATTTCACTTCAGAAAGCATTCGTCGAAATAGAGTGGGCGATGATAACCGGGAAGTGCATCTCCGGATGAACAGAGAATAAAAGACGAAACAGCGAAAAGAGCAATGAAAAAAACAGTGAGCGCAAGCGACGCTTCGTCCCTCGAGGAACGAATATCTTTACAGGTGCTCTCAGCGCGCGTAATCCGCGGAATAGCGAATGATATTCTTCATTATTATCAATAAAAGGTGAAACACAGTGGCGTCAGGGTTGCGCACGCACTCTCAGCTGAGCTGTGAACGGCATGCAGGAAGAAAAGCGAAGCTGCGAGTCGGCCGTTAACGCGCGTTATCAGCTCGCATGCCTCGTGCAATTTACAACATTGAGCGCCTGCTGGAGAGCACATTATAAGAACAGGGAAAGAGAGAACGGGAGGGACGAGAGTATATGTAAATACGTGGGAACTGCTGTCTCCGCAGAAACCTCGTGTATACGAACAAGATGAACACAGCAAACAACGGGTACACGAATGTACAAGAAATTATTGCGAGCCAATGCACACGGAGATTTCGCGATGCAGCATCTCGTGCGGCGAGACGAGTCGCTTGTAATTTTCCACCAGAGCCCCGGGACCAGTTTAGACTAATTCATAGCATTAGTATCGCGCTCCTACGTGTAATACATATTAAGGAATTGCATGTTAACCGTCAGGGCAATGAGCGAAGAGAAAAATATACACTCATTTGGCGTACGCACGTCAGTTCTGATAGAAGTGTGAGAATAACTTCTTTTCCTCATTGTTATAATTCTTGTTATTTTCTGAGACAAGTAAAACGTCGAGCCCTCGGCTAAATATTGATGAGACAATTCAACTGTTCCAGAATTCGATGTATACGAACGGTCAGCATACGTAACTTTCCGATACTAGCTTTTACGAGAAGGTAATCCACTTGAGTACGTTCTTCGTTCTAGCTTACACAATTCTCGAGATCTCAAAATCCAAAAACTCCCTTTTTTCGTCATATTTTATCAAATGATACACCTTTTCATCAAAAAACCTTACTCGAGTGCGAAACCGTACAGAAAGGACATCCATTAAAATGGAGTCTCCATAAAATGGATCGACTCGTGGGATGTTCGAATTCATGATCAGCTTCGAATCTGCCCAGATAGAAAGCTCGGGCAAAGAGTAGAGGCTCGAAGAGCGAGAGAGCAAAAGGACAGCCAGAAGCGTTGGCCGAATCGGAGGCTGGGACGGAGAGAATTCATGAGGCACCGGAACGGTTGCTCGTAATGTAAGTTAACGTGTAACTGAGGGTGTAAACAATGCCATGTTCGCTTACACCATGAGAGGGTGTGTGGTACGAGAAGGAGACGTATAACGCAACATCGCACCGGTGGTTTGGATCGTACGTAACGAGCAGGTACGATAATCATTGGCGGTGGTGGTGGTGTGCGGTGTATTCCCTCGATGTGGGCTTGGTGGAGCATTGCCGATTGCCGTCCGGGAAATTAACTATGAAACGGTAGGAAACCCGATTTCTATGGCTATCGCGAGCCGGAATTACGCCGCTCGGTATACCCGCCCGACGATTCTCTCCGCGCAGCGACCACCTATTCCTATTACCTATCTCATCGGCTAGTGGGTTATAAACAATGTCGATGTGGAAAGGGACTGTGCAAGAGGAACCGGAGGATAAGCTGCAAGATATTCGGTGTACACGTAACCCGTGTTCCAACGGATCAAACGATCAGATATAAAGGGAGCCTGCGAATTTGTATTATACATTGTAACACCGTGTAACCTTGCTTCATCCGTTCCTCCGGGCGTACGATCCCCCAGGAAGTATTAAACCTGAACAATTTATATAACTAATTATGAGTTATATCAGCCCTTCGATAACGTTGCGAGGGAGCTGGATCGAGCCTTATCGTCCACCTAAATTAGCACTCTTCTGTCTCTTCCTCTTTCTCTGTGGCATAACACTAAACACTTTTGCTGTTCATTATCGGCATTTTAAATAATATTCCATGGAAGCTACGAGGATAGCGACGATGCGAGTCCGCTCCGAGCTTTTTCGCGCGCCAAGATGAACGCCGAGAAAGAGAAAGAATCGCAAACTAAGTATCGATCGTATCATAACCGCTTACTTATACTTAAGCCATATGCATATCCACCTTTGGCGACTAAATAACTGCACGAGGAGGGTATTTATCGCCGTATGACTGAAATTTATGCGCGGCATTCTCGTCTCTCCCTCTCTCTCTCTCTCTTTCATCCACGGCAAAGGAATTGCGATCCGATAAAAATATAACGCTCGACTGTAATTCATCCGGGTCGAGCGGATACTCCCATCGAGGAATATCGTCGACGTCGGCGTCGTCGACTCCCTTGCTTGAAATAGTTACTCATGTGCCTACCAAGCTCTGCCAGCGCACCGCGGAGAATGAATTGGGACGAGCGCAAGTAGAAAAAAAACGATTCTCGCCGAGCGTTCTCCAACTACTCTCGGGATATACCTACGCGTTCTGCGATCACCGCGCGGTCTTACCGACAATACGGTAGGACTTTGGCGTGTATGGTAGTAGTAGATCCCGGCGAGCGACCGCGAGTAGACATATATTTATGGCTTTTGCGAAAATAACGATCCTCGGACGTGCCGGACGCCGAAATTTATCGCTACGTAATGCGACCTAAATGATGCGCGAGTCATGAATCAAAATCAGGGTTAAGCCGGGTAAAAAGATTTATTAAAAAGGCAAAATAACAAAATAAGAGAAAAGAATGAATGATCGTTCGTGCTGGCTCGAATAACTGGCAAAATCGTCCTCATTGTATTAGGGATTTTGATAAATTCTTAAGCGATATCGCCTAATTTAGTGTAATTTGTGAATCTCCACCAATTTGGCTGTCCAATTTTGATTGTACTTCCCCGGAGGATTTTGAGCGATATGAGAGCGGTTCTTCGGGCCCCTTGGCCCAGGGAACCTGCCGCATAGTTCGTAACTCGATATTCATTCAAAATTGAAATTGTCTAATCTTTTGGGCTCTCTGAAATATCGAATTCCTCCATTCGCCGCTGATTCTCGTCCATTATTTTCACTCAAATTTATCGATTCCATATGCATGCAATAAACGTTGCTTTTATTTCATTCGTCTATACTTTTTTTTCATTGCGTTGTATACTTTTTTCGGATCTCGCTCTCTTGCCCTGCCTCGTTCTCCCTCGCTGAAATTGATCGTAGAGTCGGACGTCCACGGGCAGAGAAAATACTGGGGATCGATCGTCCAACGAATTAAACCTCCCCCTTCTGTGTACCTGCACGCACTATATACAACAATCTTTCACTATCTCTGTCTGCGGGCAGGTTGTAAGCGGGAAAGAGACTGCTGGGATTTTGGTGCTCTCGCTGGCTCTGCTGATTCAACGCTGGAGCTTAAGCCCCGCTTTTACTCTGTACGCTCGACTATTCGTACAAATAAATTTATGGACTCGAGAGTTTGAACATTTTTGTTCGGCTGTTCCACGAGAGCGAGAAAAAGTGAGCGAGGGGCAGAGGCTTTCTCGTACTTTTGGTTACCTCGCCAGGGCGATAGTTTCGAGTATAATTCGTCGATCGATATATGTGTACATGGGATTACCACCGAAAAATCCACCCCGTATTAAGCGAGGAAAAAGGCGCTCAATAAAATTTGTTATTGAAAGGCGCAGCGAGAATTCGATTTATGTGATTTAAATCAACTGCCTCTGCCGTGTTCGCTACACGTTGGATTATTATTCATCCGGCCAAGCAAAACTTGATCGCGCACACACTCCGCTTTTCGGTGCTGTAATGTATATTCAATTATTCATATTCGCGAATACTCGATCGAGATTACATGCCTTCGAAGGTACATGTTTTCCTTTGAGTACCACGTGCCTCTGAGCTTTCGCGAGGTCTGATTATCGATTCTTTGGACCCTAAAATTGTTCTGTTGCTTCAACCCTCGAATAAAATCTATCTCGTGCTCTCTCTCTCTCTTACTACTTTCACTCTGCCCCGCGTATGAGGTTGAAGCGGAAAGCAGAGAGGGAAGGAAAAATAAAGGTTGAAGAACTGGGCAAGGGCAATCAGCAAGAATCGAAGTTGCCTCAAGGCATTCGCTATATTTCATGGCTCCAATGATAATATCCGGTTGCGCCGCGCGTACTTCTCTTATATATTGATGTACACAGACCCTGCTCGTGTACGTGTTTTGCTAAGGTCGGAACACGAGCGCACTGCTCACAAACACGATCTTCATCTCCCTCCGAAGCCACAGCAGCCAAGCAGATGTTGTTGAATTCGTGTATACACATTGATCTTTAGCTCCTTATCTCATATTTGTGGCTCTCGCGCAGTACACACGTTCGCTGAGTTCATAAAGCCCGTGAAAGAACCGAGCCGCGGGGCAACCGAGAAAACTGTTGCCCATCTGTCGATCATCCGTCCGCTTTGAGAAAGAGCCGGAACGATTCGGCACTTGAGAGACACGAGAAAGAAGCTACGATAAAAAACATGAGAACTGCGAGAGCAAGGGCCGCGAGAGGGCGGTATAAAAACGAAATCAAAATGCGTGGATAATTGTGGGCACCCCGAAATTTCGACTGTCCAGCCTCGAGCACCAATCGTAATAAGACCGAGTCAAATTATTCTATTGCCTCCGGGTTTTTCGAACTCGAACATCGCAAACCCATTGACTCCGCGAATGCGGAAGAGGCAAAAGAAACCGAAGAGCCAGCAGGGCCACGAGACTTTCACCTGCGAATTTCTTAGCCCCATTCGAAATGCAGATTCTCGCAATCCATCCAAATTCCCCTTCACCCGATCATATATTTCTACCGAATACGATTACACAGTAATTTTGGGCAATTTCACCATGCCGACATGTGCCAGTGGACATTGAAAGTGCGTCCGCAGCGATGACCCCAACGCCCTATCAATTTCCTTTTATCGAGTTATAATATCAAATGACTATGAGAGGTGAGAGTTGGCGAGCTTTAGGGAGGTTGTCGAGCGTGTCACAAGGGCCACGCACACCTAATGACACGTGTAACCGCAGGTAATGCGAGTCACCACGAGAGCGCCGCACAACCTGATTTCCCTCTCGCTCTCTGCCCTCCCATCGCAACGTAGCTTACACTGTGCCCGGTGTATCGCACCGAAAAGAGGATATGACACGAACCTCTATGTATTCTCTGGATATACATATATCTCGTGTACACAGGAACTGCATAGATGAAAGCTCGCAAGGATAAGCTCGCACGTTCGATGGCACGGAGGATCCGCAGAGGTGCCATAAGGCCTCCATCGAATCCTGTATACTCTTTCGCGTGCATGTGCACTCTCTTCGAACCAATAATTCATTGGTAATTCAGTTATCTATAATAGAAGAGCGAGAGTACACGTTCCATCGGTAATATTGTCTGTCGCGTCGATGCACACAGCACGGGTGCATATTCCTCGTACGATTTACTTGCTATTTTACGTAATAGAAAAACTTATCTTCGTGCATATGTCGTCGTAGCTGGCACTAGATTCCAACAGGATCTTTTCAGCGAGGATCTGCCATGATTTCTCCATCTCTTTTCTAGTTTTCGAACTAGTGAAATTGTTTGCTCAGAAATCAAACCGATGCAACTGGCTGGCTCTAGCAGATATTCCCATACGTTCGCTAACCCACCTCGCAAGGCAATTTTTTATTTATCCAATAAAAAGTGTCGTAGCCTCTTGAGCCCTGTTACGTGATTTGTGGATTTATGGATACACGAAGCTATGCAGGATGGATCAACGGAAAACACACGTTGGATACAATTTTATTCTGTGTTTGTCATCAGTCGCTATTCATCGAACTTACAGCTCCCGGCGTGCCAATACCGAAAATCGCTGGGTGCACTCGACTGATCGATTCGTACGTATCTGCAGGTGCACAGATAGACGTATGCATACTCGTTGTTTTTTTTTTTTTTCGAATCCAACGAGAAGATCGATATGAACCTACGAAGCGTGTTCTTCAAATCCATGACGCGGGCACCCATCGCGCTTCCAATGGGAAAATATCATAAAAAAATATATAAACTCGATTTTATTTGACGAAAACTCTTCATCCACGTGCGGTTACTCATCCTAGCCAATGGAAATATTTCACAATGTACGTATACAAACGAGTTGGTAAACGTGCGCGGACGAGCCTCGAAAAATCTCCAATCAATATGTTAATGCCCACACGCATTTCCGAATTTGACTTTCGAAAGGTACGCTCAGCGAGGTTCGTACGTAATGTGTAATAAATATGTAAGTGATACGCCATGTACGTATAAGAAACTACGAATCCACGCATCGATCGGATTATATACACGCGGAGGCCGATGGCGATAGATTCGTCACGCGAAGGCGAGCAAGAGAAGAATCCCTTCAGGCCTTCCTCCCAGGATTTCGCCAAGGGACGTTAAACCACAAAAAAACTGGCATATAATCGCAAAATAATCGATTCGACGGCGAAACAGGGCAGGGCAGCGATTCTCATGTGCGTACCCGGCCGTATATACCTGTCCGGTGTATATAATCGTCGAACACGAAAGTATAAATAATTTATGTGAGTCAAAGCCAACAGCTTGCAGAATATAGGCCCGATGTATGAATTTTTATGAATAACGATCGCAAGCGTTCTTTCCACGCAGGAAGCCTCGCTACAACGCCTCCTACGTTAACGCGCATATTTTTCAAATTCGTGGCACATCGACGCCTCTGTTGTAACGATCACGATCGAAATTGCACTCCTCGCGACGACTCAACGAGAATGAGACATTACACAGAAGCCATCGCTCGCTCGCCTACTATTATTCAATTAACTTTTGCACGCCTTTATTACGGCAATTCGTTAGCCCTCGAATCTCATATCCCATATTTTTCGTATCTGCATCCGCATCATTTGCAATGAAGCCGAACCTCCGATTTTCATTCTTATAAATGAAACACCACAATTTCATTCTAGCGTCGAATTTCATCAGATCGAAGTCGCAACGAAACATTTTAAATCTTCCTACCACACTGCGGTACAAATCCAAATCTCCAACAAAAAGCCAACAATCTAGGAATCAAAGTCTTTTCGTCATTCCATTTATTTCAAGCTTCAACGAGCTCGAGCTTTAATTAGACTCGTCGAGTTTCATCGAGGTGGAAAGCTAACCGAGATTATAAAAAAGTAAGTGCGTGTCCGTATCTAAGGATATCGCGAGCTCTGACCACAATCTATTTGCCCTCGTCGCGCGGATAGATAAATATCGCAGGTTCCTCAATGAATCATGGCTCTTTTGTCGTGTACCCTACACATGAGTATACAAAGCGAGTTATATATATTTCACATCCACTTACCGTACTTTTAGAGGCATGTATAGGCTCGGCATATGAACTTGGCTCAGTCGAATGCTGGCGTGTGAGTCACGCATCTACGAGCGGATCGGAGGAGAAAAGCCGTCAGTCCAATTCCGATGGGACTTGGAGATAAGGAGTTACGTACTCTTTCAGGTTCACGAGGAGCAGGATAGTGTTCTGGTAGTTGGTGTTTCTATAGGTGACGTGTGCGGACGAGGGTTGAACTGGAGCAGGGGTCACGACCTGCGAGAGCCCCAAAAACGCTCGTATCGCCATGCGTATTATTTGAGAGTTTATTGATTCCCGTCAATTTGTCAGCGGAGGCTCGAAGCCCAATAATTCCCCGTTGGCGCGAGCATTAGCCACATATGCCCAAGAAAAATAGAGTCAGAGGGAGAAGAAAAAACAGAAATTGATGAGAGTGATAAAAAATATTGGCGCTACGACAAACGAACCGGATGAATGTAACTTATACTCACATTCATTTGTACAAATATAGACATAGCGATAGATTAACTTTGTTAGGCACCAGGACACACTGCGTGGCGACACGAAAATTGGATTTTCGTAACACGATATGCGAGGCTCAAACCCAAAGGTATTTTCCGATGATATCGGATAGAGATGAAAAATAGAAAGAGAGAGAGAGAGACAAGAAGACGGAAAGTTATGCGAGCTCTGCTCTGGATCGTCCGATAATCGATCCGTGTGGTCCTGAACAGTCTAGCCGGAGGGGGCGCCGCTGGAGGCGCCTATAGTTTGATTATCTCTTGGACGAGTCCCATCGAATTTACCGATGAAACTGAATTTCAAAACAAAAAAAGGCATGAAAAAATAGCAGTCGCGGAGAAGCGCAGGTAAAGGGTGAGATGGAACGTGTATCGACCGCCCACAATGAAAATTACGACGTGCGGTGGCGGTTTTCGACAGACACGAATCCTGCCAGTCGCGAAAGGGGTGAATAAATTATTCCTTCGTTAACGATCCTCTCTTATATATGTATAGATAAAATTTACTCGTACCTTCAGAGCTACACTCAAATATATACGTAGCTCCTATAGAATCGTGTGGCAATTGGAATGGTCCAAGTATCGATATACGCCATTCTACCAGCGTTCTATGTCCGCTGCATTAATATATCTTCATTTATGCGCATTGCATTGAAATCTGAGCTCGATTATGCCTCTCGATGTTAAAATTCCATCGGATGGGACGTGGAATGTTGTACCCTCTTGTACGTATTGCTCGTAACATTAAAACGATGTCATACCAAACAAGCCCATCTCCATTTGCGAAGCTCGCGATAATTAGCACGTCGTTAACGCGTTGGAAAAATTCGCGGTCGTCGCTACACCCATATCCACGTGAGCAATGAGGTCTCTTCGACTCTGCTTCACTCCGTTTCTCTCGTTCTATCAGGGATCATACGACGATAAAGTAGGAACGTTATGGAAAAAAGGAATGGCGAGTTGAATCGCACAGCTTGGGATAATGAGCAACGCGAACTATGCGCACGCGCGAATAATTTATACTCGGTGGTGCATTGAAAATCGTTAGATGAGAAAAAATCATTTGGTATTCCAAGTCAGAACGCTCAATCAAATATTTTGCTTGCTTTTGTACTCTCGCGTTTATGCAGTACATTCTCGACTCTTTCTATCGCATTTTTCGAGCGTTTATACGCCCGCCATCAATGAGAATATAAATTGTGCTAATGAGAATCTCTTGGACGCGATGCAACGAGGGATAAAGAGAAAAGAAAATTACAAATAGCTCGGTTGATGAAACTTTCTGCAATATGGGTGTAGTCATTTTATATCTTGAGCAATACATATAGGAAAAGATGTATAAAGATATTGCACACGTTAAAAGAGACAGAGAGCAGAAAGACTAAAGAAAATCCCGCGTTGCTCTCCAAAGGAGAAGAAGAGGAACGTTAATTTCGCCACTGTGTTGTCTATCCTGGAGGCATGTTCTCTCAACGTCTTCCTCCTCGACAACGACAAGAGTACACTCCTCTCTTTATGCCTGCTTCGTATTCGCGGATAGGCCCCTCTTAATTGCGTCAATTAATAGTCTTCTGCCTCTTCCTCGTTCCTTCTTCCTCACTTCCTTACTTCCACTCCCTTCCACGTCCCGTCCAACACAATGTTCCCATTCTCATCGTCTCCCTCTCATCTCCTCTTGCGATCACCATTTTCCTCTGCATTAAACACGAATCACAAAAAAGGATCATTTTTCCTCGCGTATTATCTCTCGTTAAATCCTAAATTCTCCCGCTGATCCAGTCAATTTTTGTCACATTCTGATGCAAATCTCACCGACGCAACATCATCCGGAAGTAAACACCAATTAATTTGATCCATCGACAATAAATCTGAGTAAAGATGTTGAAAGTCAAGCACGGCATCGGTCACCTCTGAAATATCTCCTCGCGAAGTTTCTTGTTCGAACGATTGCCTCGATTCCTCGCGTTGTCTCCGTAGGATCACATCCAAGAACGAAGTCGAAGCTGTACGTACAGGCGAATCTTGCACAGCAGAGCTGGTCACGTCTCAACGTTAAAGTCTTATTAATTAGCGACAGGGTTGAGCCGCGCGGTGGGTCGCGGCAGTTACACGCGGCGCAAGCAGCAGCCGACGAGAGCGTGTGCCTTCGATCTTCCTATTGCGATGCTCCTTTTGGTCCTCCTTTATGCACACCGCTAACTGCGCTCGAATATCAAGACGGAGCTACGCGTATGGCTACTTATTTATGTATATGTATTCGAATAGAGCTGTATATATAAATCCAATCAAATGCATGTGTATATCGGTGAAGAAAATGTTCAGGCCGATGCCAATCGAGATATTTAATTAAGCTATCCGTACCTACTTACCAGAGATAGAGGTGATCTCTGCACGGAATTCTCAACGTCTTAAACTCACGGAAATCTTATACGTATAAACTCTCTCCTTGCGTCCATCGCTCTTTCGCGATTCCAGTGTACACATGCGCGCACGTACCAACCGTGTGTGTTATTTCAGAGCGATAGTTTTTCTGGCTAGCAGCTGTATAAGTCGTTCTGTAAATGTTCGTATCGCGTCATGGATTTCCCACAATTATTTCCGTTCCGCTTCGTCAATATCGGTTCATTTACGTGCATTTTATCTGTTGAGATTTTATAGAGCAGCATTTATATAATTATGGAGAACGAGCCGATAGAGACGGTGCAAATATCGATATTGATCGTTTATTTAATTCGACGAAATGATTATTGGAGTCTGAGGGGGGGAAAAAAAGGAAGAGGAGACTCGTTTGAGTTTATAATCTGGTCCAAATTTGTGAGAACTCGGGTAATAAATTTTGGTATCTTATTACAGGTGAATCTTTATTTCGCTTTGACTTCCTGTAAGACACATTTCCTCGTTTGCCGCGTACGTCGCGTTTCCATCGCACGATTTTTTTCATTTCCATCGTACAATCTTTCGAATCATTATTCAGATGGAACTGGCTGTTCTGCTATTCTGGAATCGTTAAAAGTTTAAAGAGTCCATAGCTGGCTTGGTATTTACGAGGAATGGCTTTGTGCACGCGGTTGCGGCAATTCGATCGGTTTACTTGTGCCAGTCAGGAGGAATAATTCGATCGTTATATTTCGCATATAAATCTCGCTTAATATGCAACTTCTCGCATTCCGTACGGATTCCTATATATAGAAACGGGAAAATAAAACGTGAAATGAGGACTTTAATAAGACGGTAGAGCGATTTTGTGCACGTCCGGGTCTCGCTAAGTTCTTGAATCGATTAAAAGAACAAGGAAACACACTCGCGGGGATGAGCGGAGAGCCCAAAGATAATAGAAGAAAACTTAGCAGAACGGTGTTTATGCATGGCTATCTGTGCACTTATAAATATACCTCATTCTTTGTCAGTCCGTCTATAGAATAAGCTCTTTTAGCCGGGGGATTCGAGTCGATGTAACGAGGGCAAAAATAATTATGCGCATCCCATACGGAGCATGCATGTGAGAGCTAGCTCTTGCTGATGACTGAATATCTCGTTCTCACTTTCCCTGCTCTCTTTCTCGCTCTTTCCATCCACGTATCTTTCTCCCTCCCGCTCTTCATCGCGCGGACTATTTCCTTCTCCCGCGCTGCATCAAATCTCCCTCCGGCTCAATCTCGTCCTTATGCTATCCTGTCACCGTGCTATCTCGGTTTTCTCTCATTAATTTTACTTCAGCTCCGAGCGAAGGAGCGAGAGACGAGAAACTTTATATGATTTTTTCTCATCTTTTTGTTTTCGTTTCGTTTCGTCTCTTCGTTTTTTTTAATCTTCTCTCTCGTCGCGATGATGTCCACCGCGCGACACTGTCGTCCCATTATTATGCCGCTCCCAGACGCTCTCTCTACCCCGTGGCACGCTGCACATTTGCGGCTGCATTAGCCTTTAACTCTCTTTCGCGTCTTTATCTCTCGCCGTTAATCCTCCCGTAGAGCCACTATGAGAAAGAAAAAAAGGGCACGGGAATGAACGATACACCGGTGCCTCAATCGCGCAACCGAGCAAGCGAACTTCACGGTTCTCCGAACTAATTAAATTGATTATCGTCACGATATATGCACGTGACCTGACACACATACAGGTGGCTTTTCAAGACTTTTTATCATCTTTTTCTCATCAATATTTGCCATTATATCTTCAGGCATCCGGGCCGATGAGGGGCTGAAGAATCAAAGTATTTTTTCTTGCGCACACCCGCCGTAAATCGATCCCACGAATCACACTCGTTTATCCATCGGGATAAAAGGAGTAGGACGAAAGCTGGGCGTGCGCACGCGCGTATTTGAGATTTTGAAAAATAAAAGCGTGCTCGAAGTAAAAAATAATGTTGAGTTTTATAGCGGTGCGGCGCACGGACGAGAGAGACAGACTCCCACGGATTACGTCTAGATCGCCCCTCGTAAACACCTCCCACACACGTGCGAACAGTCTGCGAAAGACGAACGTGGGGCACGGAAAGGTGGGGTCCGCTCCGAACTGCCCTAACCAAGTTAGGCGACTCTTGATCTTTTTCGCTCTCCCGGAGCACACAGTCCGGATTGTAAATCTTAAGATTTTCTGACCGCGAGAATGATGTCTTGATGTGTCGCCGTACTTGACGTACGCGTTATAAGCGCCCTCGGTAAAACCAGCCTGTGATTAACCCGTCCTGCGAGTCGCATTCCTTTTCTTTTTCTTCCTCTTCTTTTTCGTCTTGGCGCTCCGCACGAACCGAAGCGCGTACGATGCGCGTATCAAAGCTTTATTTCCTCTTTACTGTCGAAGATACAATCGCATCACCGCCATATTCAGTAACGAACTTCGTAATAAACGATTAATTCATTTTCTCAAAAAATCAACGGGAGATACGCTTCTCCTATCGCTCCCTATCGGGCAACCGGGAGAGGAAAAAATCAAAGATGCGGAGGAAGAGACTTGGGCGAAAGAGGATGAGTGTCTGAGAATATAAATTACGATAGTACCAGTCCGAGGAGGGGGAAAAACGAGGAAAGAGGAAAGATAGCCGACTTTGATTTATTCGACATGGGTAACGAGTTCGATTATCTCGGACAGCCGGGGGACGTAAGTCGTCGAGCGTACGAGCGACGTAAGCCGCATATAAACCTGGCTCTTCCTTTCTCCTAGCCCTTGCCTCGAATTGCCAGAAAGACTGATAGAGAGACTCACCGGAGGACAAGTTCAAGAAAAAAACGTTACGTCCGTCATTTATTTTATTTCTACGATGACAAAACTAGTCGACTTTCATCATCTTTGCAGTTTCAGTATATACTAGTTACCGTTTGCTTTGTTCTCGAACTCCGTACATGTAACGTGCTACGTGCTTACATCCGACTCTAAACTGCTCCGGCTTCCGTAACTTTCTTCCCGTGATGCAACTGAGCTTGTACTTCCTTCAAGTTCTCCAAGACCTTCTCACTTTACAGGTACATGAAACTTGCATGTCGTTGCGCGAATAAGTTGATACTTCAGCAGGAAGTTTCGGTTGCTTGAATATTTGATACACAAGCGGACTTGGCAAGTGCTCCTTGTGTCAACTCGACGCTCTAATTTTCGTCGGCGAGTGTAAATTGAAACAGGCTCTTAAATGGAAATCATTGGGATTTGATGGAGAAAAAATTCGTGGCATGAAAAAAGTGGAAGCTTCAGCGCATTTCAATTTTAGATTTTATTTCGTTGTTTCAATCGAATTTACAGAGAATTCATTTGAACGAGATTCTCGGGTATAATTTTTCGAATATCCGACTTCTCGACGCGTGTTGAATACTGAATTCGTTGGCTGACGTAAATCCGAGTCACCGCTTTGAAGTTTATGTGGGTAAAAAGCCTCGAAACACTGAAAACACTCACGTGTCGGCACGCTAAGCACGCGAGTACCTCCGCATAACCCTTTTTCTGCTCACTCGTTCGATCCTCCTACGGAAGGTTTTTACCCGGATTATTCATGTGTGCGGGCATGAACAAATCGTCACGTATGGTCGCTTCTTTGCACTTGAATCACAGTGGGTTCTTCATCTTAAGCTTATGTCAATTTAAAAGGCACGCGCTGCGAAATTTCAACGTTGCATATTCCGTTACAATTTCGATATTTTCTCTCCTATTGCGACGAGCGACGTTGGCCAAATGAGCGTCAATCACTTATCAAAACGAAGCGTGATATTTTTACGAAAAATTCATCCCCACGATTCTCCCCACATAAAACTTTCATTGCCCGGAACAATGTCATGCGCAAGAAATTCCGAGTTTATAAAAATTAGTTCCAATGAAAGTTACGAGATTGATGTATTCAGCCGAATAATGTTCTTTTCGGAGGGTGTAAAATCGGGCCTTTTCACTCCTCAGTGGGGTGGTCCGGACGAGCGGAAATATAAAATAGTTAGTGCGACTAGGGCGGGTGCGAAGAAATAAAAGCGAGAAGAAAAAAGTGTAAGTCGCTTATATATCTCTTTCTCCAGGAACGCTCGAGTCTCAACTCCTTTATTTCATCCGGTCGTTTCCTCTTTCCCGTTGCGATTGCGCCCCTTAAAGATTCACTCGCAACATCCCATAAGCGTATTTTCCTTGCATATTCTCTTTCCCGTTGCTTTAGTGGCTCTCGCCTTATTGGCGTCCATCAGCAGCATTGAACTTTTCATGTATTCGCCTCGAGAATGTATATGCTCATTTCGTACTCGAAGATCGTTCCGGAATAATGCTACTTATCGGATATTGGCATGGCTGCGTCCTCCTCCGTCGTGCGTCTAACGTCGGCCAATAACTGAGCATCGATGCCAACGACTGGCGCCGTACATCATCGTCGTTTACGTTGCGTCGGGAGCACGTTTTACGCGTAGCAATATGCCACTGTGGCGAGACGGCGAAAGTGCACAGAACTTCCGCCAGTACCACGAGCCCTCCCACATACTTTGCCGGCTATATACTTGGCATCGGTCTCGTAAAGAAACACTATAATACAGCCCTCCTTCTTACCCAAGGGATTCAACGACTCTCCGCAAATGTTTCCAAACGCATAAATATAAAAAGTATACCTTCGGTACACCGAATGCGTATAAAAATATGTGTGTTTTATTCGCATGACAAATTTTTATAGATCAACGTACATCTTGCTCGTCTTTTATTCATCCTCATCCTGCGTTATTCCATCGCGTATATTTCTATCCCCGAGCCTCGTCGCTGTAAATACCGTGTCTTCCCGTTGCCGTGAGTATATGTACGCATGCATGCATTAAGCTCGATTATATGCAGCGACAGAAGATATAGAGACCGGGGGAGTGATTTCATTGTAGGAAATCTTGTAAAATTGAAGATACAATATCGGAGATAAGGGGCAACGTGAAATTGAACGGGGGAGGGGCGGGAGGGGGGGGGGGGGAGCGCGAACGCTCAGGATTCCACTGGAATTCCGCAGGACTTCGTATATAGTTCGTGGTTTGTAGGAAGAACGAAAGCGTACGAGGGCGAATGTATACCGTAATACCTCGGCTATTCTATATTATAACGGCGTAGGAAACGTCTCCGTGGATTTAACCTGGAGAATTTACCGAGTGCGTAATCGCCAGCATTCTCGAGCACGGAGAAAGCTTTCGAAGCTCCGAGCTTTATGTGTCCGCCTTCTCCTCCTTCTCCCATCTCTGTTTTCCCTTGAAACTCCTCCGATATCGAACGATTGTATAGATTCCTCGCATATTTCAATAACCCTGTAGGACACGAGCACCGTCAGGATAGTTGGAATAGCTCGAGCCTTGCGGTACCGCGCGAAACGTTCCTCCCGCTTCCATATCACGAGGCGAGTAAGCCCCTGTAGCTCCTCGTATACACGCGTACTTTAGTTTTCGCGGAGGAAGCCGATGCCGCGAAGGGAAGAAAGACTCTTGGCTCGTCCCTTGACAACGCGTCCTCGAACGATGGCGACGATACTGCGTCGGGGAGCTTTCAATACTTGTTGCGATCACATTCCCGCAATTGAGTTACTGTCGTCGACATCAGGCAGCCAATTTATCGACATTTCCGTCAGGAAAAATGGACTGGATAATATGAGAGAGTGTTGAAGCTGCTTCGTATCTTTGAAACGTTGAAGTTAGATGACCGATTCGCGGAAAGGATAAAGCGCGGTCGAGAGCAACTATAAATTTTATTGTAAGGATGCTATTACCGCACAAAGATGAAGCGTTAAATATTACAACTCTTGCCCAACGAGTGAGCATACAGGGGAGAGGAAAGATAGAAAATTATCTCGGGATATAGCGGAGCAGAGAAGAATCAAGCCAGATGGCTGGTCGCATCACTTTGCTCGGCTAATCATTTTCTCATCAACGCTCGCTCGCACGCTCCCCTCTAGGTATATCCCTTTATATGTACAAAAGCATCAGCAACAGCCGCTTTTCGTAGCAGCTCGTTGCGTTTCGCACGCAGGTTTACGCCTCCACCGTTTTCAACGCTCTTCCCGCACTCTTTCTCTTTCTCTATCCACCATTTGCCTCATTCTTCCATTTTAATGCCTCTTTCACTTTTGCAGTACCCAATGCCCGGCATTCTCTCTGGTGCTCTCATCTCACACTCTCTCTCTCTCTCTCTTTTTCTATGTATAGGCACAAATACTCAGACACGCACACTGCGTTCACTAATGTCTTTATCACGAGACTGCGAAAACGCGCGTCCCGCAACGTTGAACGGTGAGCTACAATTTGTACGCTCTAATGATCCCCGAGGCTTGGGTTTTCACACATATCCAGCCTGAACCGTAGTACTCCTCCCTGAACCATTATTATACGCCTACCAACGATCCTGAATTTGCGCGATAATTTTTGTTTTTGTTTTGCCATGTAGCTATAGACGAGTCTTAAAAACCTCGAATCCCTTTTCTTTATTATATTTACATTTTTTCATCCAAGCAAAGTAAAAACGGCTTTGGAACGTTCGACTCACCCTTGCGGCGAGTCCCTCGGAGCAGTACGCCGCCGCCGTATACCGATTTATGGGATTTCTTTTAGCACGAAATCTCTTCCTTTGCTTTATAGTTTCGCATATATTTTTAACTTCCCCATTTTTCGCCTCCATTTTATAAGGCAGGTGTGGGTGCGCGTGCAGTTTTAATAAGTGAGCGCATTTATTTGTGTAGTTTTTAGTTCGCGAAGCCATTTCCTGGCTTCTCGTCGTCCCATCACCTCATTTGTTGGATTTTGTGTTTCTCGCGAGCGCACTGCTGCTCGAATACAGAGCAAAGTGATTACGCGAGAGCTTTTTATAATGTACGTTTTTTGCGGACTTTTAACTCTTTTCCTAGTTTTTATTTCGAAGCTTTTAACGATTGTTTCCGTTATTATGTTGGAGCCAACACCATGAGAATAAACTGCTATTGCTAACGGGGTTTTTCGGACCGAGTTTATTTCAATGCGCGCGCGTTCTCTACTCACTTCTCAAGCGATTCTATTTGATAATGAACTGTGGATTTGTCCGGGCTCGACAAAAAACAGTACAATCTTTACAAACGGTTGTATAACGATCGATCGAGCGAGATCGAACGACAAATTGCCAAGCTACAAAGTGAGCCGGCAAAGTTGTAACGATGAAAAAGTAAAAAAATAAAAATAAAAAAAAAAAACCAACATTCGGCGAAACATATCCATTAGATAACAGCGCTGGAGAAGTACGCGAATGCGTCTGTTTTTCAAAGCATTTTTCGTGGCTATAGGAAAAATGAAGGCAAGAGGGAAATAGCCAGTGGCAGTAAAAGAGTAAAAATAATGGAATAATCGAAAATTCATGTATGCATATAGGTATTAATCCGCTGTTACGCCGTTAGGGTCTGGCTGCATCAGACTGGATTTAGCCTTGCTGGTCTGATGGGCATTTTGTCTCTCGCGATCTGACGCCTCTCGCTGTAGCCTTTTTTCCATTCGCTCTTTCCCTTTTCGAAGCCTCTCTTTTTACATAAAATAGAATAAAGTGATGTCGCTTTCCTCGGTGAACATTCAAATATACATATTTGTTCAACATATTTTGTACGAGTTGTGTGAAACATATATGCGTGTGCTCGTCGCTCGCGCGTATTTCCAAAGAAAAGTGGCTATGAACGAACGCGTACCTGCGTACATGCATAAAAAAAGCTGCATACGTTCATGGCTAGGCCTTATAAAAACGGTAAAAGGAGAGCATGGATATGAGAAAGTTTTCATACAGATATTCGTGCGTGCGAGTTTCGCAGTCGCACATAACGTCCCCCGGGTAAGGGAATATACGCGAACGCGCCTGTTCAATGTTTTATGCATATATTCCCTGAATAAAATATGATTACAAAGTCCTTTTGATTCAACGGATGTGCAGCGAGCGGCCCAACGCTCCGGGTTTTCTATGAAGCAACCAGAGCAGAGAAATGCAGTTGGCTGTAAAGGGGTGGCTTGAGAATAACGTGTATATCTATCAGGCGTTCCAACGACGAGTGAAACTCACTCGAGCTTAACGAGTGAATGAAAAAAGCACCGGGGAAAAACGAGAGTGCGAATAAAAAATCGAGAATTAAAAAACAAAGGTGGCGAGGTGTTCGCTTCGTAGTTATGCAATACCAATCCCTTTGGCCAGATCGTACGGCGTGCCTTATCCTCCTAAATATGCAAGCTCACGCAATCCGACTAACCACCGCACATCGTAAGAATAAAGCTCAACGCATCGCCCTCTTCTTTCACTGCACGCCGTAAATAAACCACACGCGACTCGTTTCGCTCGTTGTAAAAAAGGCAAAAGAGACAGACAATTTTAGGAAAAATGTCTGCTGTCAATTCCATCAAGCTCTGCTGAGCTTGCAATCACTTTCGTTCCCATGTAAACGCGCCTCGCTCTGCTCCAGCTCTCAAGCTCAACCTGTCGTTTTCGGTGTCACTTTGGTCCTCTTTGAAAATCGGCCAACGACATACCCAGTTCGGGTTTTAACTGGGAGCGCAGCTCCCAATGTACTAAAAGCTATTGGCCTCACATCCCTTTATTCTCGG
Source organism: Venturia canescens (assembly GCF_019457755.1). Classification (NCBI taxonomy): domain Eukaryota; kingdom Metazoa; phylum Arthropoda; class Insecta; order Hymenoptera; family Ichneumonidae; genus Venturia; species Venturia canescens. Next base: position 3,125,666 of record NC_057421.1, on the reverse strand, counting down.
TCCTCTCGGATCTCGTAACGCCATCTGACTCTGCCCTCTTTATTTAAACGTTGAAAATCGTTCATCGATTCATTATTCGACGTTCGATGTGTGCCTCAGTGGAAACCGGAAATCAACGAACCACCGTTGCTTGTTTAATCTCCGTACATCAACTCAAGCATGAAAAGCCTTTCATAATTGGAATGATCGGAACGCAAATGTCAGTGTATCAGTATGCACACGCTCATTATACTGACATTGCGGTTGAATGTTCGGTTCAAAGGTTCAGTGTTTCCTCATTCGATATGTCTGCCAAGTTTTGATTGAGCTGAAACGCAAACCGAAGGTGGAGGTAATCGGAAAAAGAGGATTTACGTGTACAGCCTCGTAATACCGACTATATTTATAGAGTTGTTCTACACAAGAGCCAATAGGAAGGTTGGTGCACATCGCATGAACTGCGAACATTAGGGCACCCCGTGCGTGAAACGCCGTAAGGGATCGATCGATGTTCCCAGCACGACGAAGCCTGTTTCTATCTCGCTCTGAAATCCTCTCGCATATCGAGCTGCCCCAAGTCTTGAAATCTTCCATGAACCGAGTGCCAGCAACAGCGGCGAACTTTAGCCCGTAGCATCCACCATCAACACGGAATATTAAAACCATTTTTCCGTGCCGATTGCAAACGTCACGAATTCATTGATTCCCACTGAAATCCGGGCTTCGCCCAGAGACGGAAACTCCACGAACGACACGCGACAGTCATGTTGTTTACGTCCAAACATTAATGACAAAAGCCGCCAAAAAGATTCGAACATATTGTAACAATATTTGAATGGTTGCATGTCAATAACGACCCACCGAATCATCCGGCTGTCACGTACTAGCAGCATGCTTAAGCCATCGAGTCGTTTCTGCAGATCGTGATTGCTTTTCTGGCCACTTTGGTTGCACGGTTTTTTCTATTGCAACAGCAACATCGACATATCGAAGAATAATAGTTCCTATCGGAGAAATTCCTTTGCGTACGAACAGCCAAGTTTGCTCTTTCCACATGCACGTAGTACGAGTGTATTGCGGACTGTTATGCCAGCGAGTGGAGAGCATTAAAGGGTCTCTGTCTCTGTGTCATTGACCTCTGAATGAACGGACAGTATATGCATCTATGCGACGTGCGTAACAAATTGCTGCGGCAAAGAAAATCTGACTGGGTCTGAGAATTCCTGATGTTATGATGAACGTGTCCGCCGTTCTCGATAGCGACGGTTCTCCCGAGATCAAAGTTCGATCCGATAATTTCTCTAATCCGCGAATCGATCAACGAATTTTTCATGTAAACAAATTGTTTTCTGATTGCAGCCCAACTGAGAGCGCCCCGGATAACGGAGCATCCGTCGGACATAATAGCGGCGAAGAACGAGCCCGTGACGTTGAATTGCAAAGCGGAGGGTAAGCCGGAGCCAACGATAGAATGGTACAAGGACGACGAGCCGGTCCAAACGTCACCGGGTGACGCTAAATCCCACCGAGTCCTATTGCCAACTGGTTCGCTTTTCTTCCTGAGAGTAATGCACGGCAAGAAGGAACACGACGGGGGAGTCTACTGGTGCGTAGCGAAGAACGCAGCGGGCAGCGTCAGCAGCAGGAACGCCACCCTCACCGTAGCAGGTAAGAGATAAGCTGCTCATCATAATAAATCATCGATTCAACGTGTACATCTGTATTTAAGGAGTTGTTGTATGCCGAGCGCAACAACAGCCGAAGGAAAACAAATTGCTTTATATGTTGTCGGAAGTATCGCGGTCGTTCGTGCAGCCTAGAAGCAACGATGGCCTGCTCGTGGACTATCTCATCGCTAAAAGTTCGAGGCAATTCGAGACCGGAGTTTAAGCATATTAACGTATCTCTACGTGGATATATTCGAGCGTACATACAAGTGTACACGTACTCGTGTGGAGCGGTCATTCGAAGTCGAGGAGAAGAGAGATACGGATGCGAATCGATTATGCATGCCCGCAAGTCGTGAACCCGATAAATCATTGAAATTCGAAATGCCGTAGCGTCCGTAAACCCGCACGCATCCTTCTCGCTCTTCTCTCGCTGCTTCGATTTACCAGAGGGCGCGCACATCGTTGCATTGCCAGCATATCGAATTTATTCGAATCTGTATATATTCGTATACGTGTATATCAATCGATACAATGTGCGAGAAGCTTCGGTGTATCGCGTGCATCGAATACACATGTGTACGGAGAGTTGATGCGCTCGCAATAGCGACGCGCCGTTTTCATCTACTCGATCGACGTCTATAGTCGGATCGAGACCTACGATTACGATCCTCTCTCAGCTTGGTGTGAGCCTGCGATATGAGATATGTGATGCGATATCAGCACAGTCGCGAGCTGTGCTCCGGAGGTCCAACATCAAGTGGGAGTGGGGAGGGCGAGGGACCGAGAGAGAGGGCATAAGAGAGGTCGAGACCCAGCAGCGATCGTGCAACCTCCCGGTTCGTCCAACCATCTCCTTACCCGGCACCGCACTCGCTGCAATCGAGCCAGTTAACCGCAAGAATTGATCAAGTTTATTGCACCAGGGTTACGGATCGTATATATTTGCCGATTAAGAAATCATCGATCCTCGCGCCCGTTACGATCGCACGTACTACCTTAAACTACCGTCATATGTAGAGCGTTCCCGAAGATTTATGACACTCGGTAGCAACAAGTTTACGCTTCGTCTCAATGAACACGAGGAAGATACAATCGACCCGCAGGCCCCCGAGGTTGCTCCGCGTCGAATTTTCATTTGTTTCTTCCAGTTTCGACCGATCCGAAAACACGGATCGATCCTTCAGTGATACTCAAGTCCGCAATAACAGAACATTGAAGTACGGAATTTGATGGATTTAAAAAAAATTCTCACATTCACGATTATTCAATTGAACTCTGCTTCGAGCCTCGGTAATAAAATGAGAAACACTATCGTAGAACCGGATAAAATTTGTGTACACACTCGAATGATAAAGTAGCGAGCAGCGGATCGCTGGCGAACGATACCGAATCTTATTAGCATGTAACGTTGAGGTTGTAAAGCATTCCGTCAAGCTAGACAAGTCATAGAGATATGAAATTCGGTATGTAATATCGCGAGAGCGGATTGGGCTCGTATGAATCTCAGGATATGGTTTGTTCGATAGATATGGAATCCATGTATGTAATTAACTATGGAAAAGTGTACATAATCGTTCTGGTAGACAGGACGAAACGGCGTATGGAACGATAATAAATAATCGAAATCGCGTAGAGCCGTTTCGCGTTATATTCCCGTGTGTGCGCCACGGAAGCGTTCGGGCTATCGCCCGAATTGCATAATTCCCACGTAAAAGCTCGCGAGTGCAATTAGCATTAATTACGATACCGCTCGGCCTGTCGTTGTGGACAGGAGTGAGAAAGAGAAGGGGAGTGGGGAGCCTTGTGCTTGTTTACAATTTTGCGCGATATCTGCGGCGTGCTGGCATATAATTTCGCGAAACACGTTACGGGCGCGCGGGCGCGCGCGCGCGCAGGGGACCGCGAGTGCAGGGGACCGCGAGCGAGCGCGGGGCTCGCTATCTTATCCCCGCGGTTTTCTCGCACCGAGCCGACCTCCGTGTGTGTTATACGTATCCGTACAATGCCTTAGCTCCGTAGTTCCGACACGTATACGCAGCGACAACGAGCCCTGTTGCGTGGCTCTAGGGCGCACACCGACATGCACCCCATCATGTTATTCGTGAGCCCTTGCAACGCTTACTCTCGTGTTCCTTATTTTTCTCCTCTCTTTTTTATTTTTTTCATCCATTGCTCCGTTGATGCAACTCTCTCGCAGAGCCAGATAAAAATTCTCGTTATACCAGAGCCATTCGTGTTTACCTGGAGAATAAAAATAAACGGAGCTAACGTTGTACACACTGGGAAGACTGAGCTCGATCGCAACAGTTTCTGGTTTATGCTAATCTCTCGTACAACAGCGAACAATGAACCGAACGGAAATTATTTGAAGACGAACTACGATTGTTCGGCTAGAATATGTTTCAAGGCTCGAGTCAGCTGCGCGCTCGGTCGTTCAGAATTTTCGACGCTCAGCTTCTGGAATAATTACGATAATTTTAAAATAAATTACGAGACTCGAACTTCTCTGTCTGTATTTCCAGCAGCTCTATCGCCCTTTCTGTACAGCCATTCAATTCGAGACTCGCAAGAAACGCATACGAATGAGCCCCACTTTCATTGCACAATTGTACGGAAAAGAAAAAAATACTTCATTCACGAAGATACGCGAAAAATGCACGGATAATAAAAAAATACCAGCGCAGCACTTGGAATTATTGCGATAAATACGAACTGCTCGTGCATTTAGCCACATATCTCGCACGGCTGGGTCAAAGAAAGAGAGACAGCTCCGAGGCTAATATCCAGAGGAAGTGGTAGAGAGATAAAGCGTTTGGGATGATCTCGCACGCAAAAACGACGCTAAAATACATAGAAACGAGTCCATACATTCAAATATTCTCCGCTCTTCCGGCTATGTTTCTCTCCTTTTCTCACCCTCATAATCGCACCACTCCCTGCGGCTCGACCAGTTCTATATATCGCCGACCCAGATTCCATACTCAAAGAACGTTTTTAGTCCGATCTAAATGGTTCTTGCAACGATTAAAACTCTGTCTCTAGAGTGCTGGGCTCTCTATATACGTACTTCGTTTTGCCATTCTTCAAGCGTACCGGGTACCCGGGGATTATCATTGCCCGACATAGCCAGTCTCGATCCATCCTTCCCATATGCATCCACGAAATGGCATATGAGCTTTTCAGCAGGCGCATTTATCTCTCTCATTCGCTTTTTGGTACGAAGAAAGGTGTCAAAGTATGTACGCGTTCTTTTGCTTCAATGAAACCCCATTTTTTCGTTCCTACGAACTTTTTAGCTTCCCGAGAAAAAGTATGAACAAACGAGTTGTCATTTAGACGACTTTGTTCTATCGAGGACGCAATGAAAGAAAAAATCTCTATATTTGTTGGACAATTTGCCGCAAAGAAATTCGTTCTCGCTCGAAACTAATGAGGGAGTGATGTGCAAGTATATCGAACTTATAACATTATTCAAAGTACAATGAAGGAAAAATGAGAGCAGAATATTGCAATCAAATAAGACCCCAAAGTGGTTGAAAATTCCATTGAAAATTTGAGCTCGTTGACATGACCGCTCTCCGTGGGAAGAGGTCGGCGCAGCCAAGACAAATTCATGCAAATATAGACGAGAATTCGCAGCGCGGGCGGTCGCTCTGGAAAATAAAATAAAAGAGAGTAACGTATGTTTCACGATAGCGGCTCGTATGTAGAACAATTATTTTCCGAGCAAATGCATCTATGGGTTTCGTCTGTGGTTGTACCGCGGAGGGGTGTGGAAAGAGAGCGGTGAATCGACAGTTGAACGAAAGGGTAGTATATGCGGGATGCTCGTGTATCAGTGGCGCGCGAGCGATTCCTAGAGGGACGCACCCGTTCGGCAATACGTTCTCGGCAATGGCTGCGGTAAATATGCCAATAGCACGAACGGAGGCAGACGCGCACGCGGTATCGGTACCAACGCCTCGCCCAGGAAAACGAGAGATAGGATAGCGGATCCCTGTGTACTCAACATCGCGAGAGAGAGAGAGAGAGAGAGAGAGTACCAGGCGAAATAATTCTGATTTATGTGAAGTGGTGAGAACTCAGCTGGTCTCTAGTCGCGGATACGTACATTCTGTACAAGAACCACAGGCTTGTATACAGCCGAGTGTATAAATGTACGTGTGCAAACGACGAATCGAGGATTCCGGCTCTCCTCGAATATATAAAACGCGCTCGATATTCTTAGGATGACCATAGCGATATGGTGCTCGACATCAATCCTCTAACGCGCATGGAACTCGACATATTTCATTTGCATATTCTCATCTTTTACTTTCTTCGTATACAAATTGCTGCTGCCGCTGGCTGCATGATCCAGATGGCTATCCATTTCTGTAATGGTTCTTGCTCCGTTGATTTCTGGGCTACCCTTCCGCGAAATCCGGATTCGGTGAGTAAGTAAGTGCGTGCTCGGCGTTTTACTACAAGCCTGCTCTACTTCGCTGGCGCTGCGGTAAGCTGTACTACACACCGGAATTCCGGAGTCCTGATGAGTCAGCATGGGAGAGCCCACACACCCGTAGCCGCCAGTAGGTACGACACGGATCTCTTCTCTTGTTGATATAGCGATGTTCAAGTGCCACATATAACACGACCACTATCACCAGGAACGTATAAACCGGACGTGGACGAAGCAAGGAGAAGGCGAATGTAATGAGAGAAAACGGACGGTGACAGCGAGAAAAAAGGGTTTGCCCAATGTATTCTGCAGCCTCAGGAATCTCCCTCGAATCGCCGATGCCACAGGAAGTGGAAGAGTCTGGCTTTAGAGATTCCTCGAAGTATGGATTCCAGGAAGACATCGATGGCTGGACGACAAAAGTCTCTGCGAACACAGAGCGTTCGCGAAAGCGTCTGTCCCTCATGCCTGGAGATCCAAGTCAAGATTTGACTTTGATCCAAGTCGAATTTACTTCTGGCCTGGTCGCTGATGAAACCATTTCGAATAGAAATGCGGACTCGAAACGTTCAAGCTGGACACATACACATTTACAATGGGAGGATGAAAAATAACACTGTTTTATCAGAGACAATGATTGCGTAGTGGAAAAGGGTGGAAGAGCAGGTTGTGGTTAAGTGATACAGCGGAACATTTCCTGTGTAAGAGAGCAGTTGTTCAAGCCGCGAGGTAACCCTTCGAGTCTTTCTTCTGGAAGGTCTCGTTGATGTATGTAGAAAGAAGGGTTCGCGGGATGGAGCCCTTCCCCGTCCATGATTCGCGGGTGCATACATGCAAAACTGCCGCGTGCGGGTACCGTCGCGCCACAAGCATTATAATGCGTACAGCTCGCTGCTTTAATGGGAACGTATGTAGAGTAGCCCAGGACGCTATTGTCCCGTGGCGTAAAAGTTCCCCCTTGACTCACCTGACCAGGCGTTCTCTGTATAGAGCGAGCATGCTGTGCCATGCGTTTTCGCATACACATCCCTCGGTGTATGGAGAGACTAGGAAGGGCGGAATATACTGGTGGACGGAAGGCCAGGAGAAAGAGGGCGAAGGAAGAAGAGGCGCGGACGCGCTGTACCAACGGGCGCCAAGCCATTGTTTCGAGATCGGACCTCCCGCGAGATCTAACGAGCCAGCTATGCCGGACCGTTGGTAGACTACGCTCGGCTGGCGCCCCTGCGTTATATTTTGCGCAGATTTTTTTCTTCCCTTTACTCTTCTTTTGGTCTCGTAGTTGGGCCTTTAACATGAGCGCCCACCTCGTCGTTTTCGTGTCGTTGTGTCATGTTCACCATGGGCAATGATTCTCCGTTCTCGTTCGTTCGTTCCTTCCTCGCTTCCTTCCCTCGTGTTCGCATTTAATGACACGTCTCTAAATGTCCTCATAAAATATTCTCACTCGTCATACACAGCCGCAGCATGCATCTCATATGTATATATGGATAAAAAGAAGAGAGAGACGATAAGATACCTCGTCATGAAAGCGCGACTGACTCGAATGCGGATTAGCAGATTATACGACAACAGCTGGGTGAATCGAAAGGAGAGGGAGCGGGAGAGACCCGGCCAGATACCGAAGAATATTAAATTTGCATTCACCACGAGGTCATGATAAAAATTGTTACAATCATTACCCCCGGCGAAACACGGGAGTGTGAGAGAGTCTGTGGGAATATGATTTTGCACCGAGACACGATTATTTCGCCGCACGTGCCCGCCGGCGATGAAGACTCTCTTTTAAGACCTCACCGGCATCACGGCCAAAGTCGTGGGTAACGTCAGCTCCAAAGAAAACTTATATACATATACAGACGTATTACCTACATAGCATATACTTCAAGAACTGCAGATATCGCGTGTCTCGCGAGACAAGTGCCGGGCATAATACTCGAATTATACGCCCCGGTGTAAGTCGCTCGTCTTAAGCGCGAGCCCCGGTATATAGCGACGAGTGAGAGATAATATAATGAGAGGGAGTGGAGATGAACGACGAAGAAGCATACGCCGCACAGTAACCCAAGATATGCCTTTGCCGGGGGCTAAGGAGGCATGTGGTGCTCAGTACCCTCATCTTTCTCTCTCTCTCTCTCTCTCCCTCTCTTCTTTTGTCTCGCTCTGGACCTCGGCACACGAAGTCGGTAACACGAGCGGATTTGGCAGCTCGCTTTCGCCTCTACCGCGTCCCCCCCCCCGACACCGGCTGCCTCTCGCCTCTTTCGCCCGAGCGTATTCCGAGGTCGCCAACCTTTCAGTCATCTATACCGATACTTCTTGCCCTACCAAGTCCGCTCCTCGAGCTCTGTCCATCATTTCACCATATTACTTTATCCACGTTACGTACCGAAAGAAACACTCTCTCTGTCACGGGCCCGAATCATCGTTGTTAAATAGAAATTGACCGATCAGAATTCAATCGAAACACAAGCCCGCCACTTTGAGCGCGTTTCATCGAATCATCTCGTTACAATGGACCATCAAGATACAATTTCGTAAGACACATCCTCTTTGACGTGGTCAAAGAGAGCATCGGGTCCCGAGCCAAATGTCCGGCAAATCATGAGAGAACGAGGAATAAAGTGACGAGGCAACTCCATCGGAACCGCCTTTCTACGCCGAGAGGAATACAAGCCGCCTTGATCCACAGCTACTTGGACAATCCCACTCGCACCGAGCACACGAATAAGAGCATCGATGATTTTGCGTTTTTCTTGGGATAGGTCGTGCCGACGATGATAGAACCAGAAGAGAGCACCACCGACAGCAACGCCCGTAGACACACGTTATGAAATAATACACTTCTTAATACGCTCCTTGTAGAGATGACCCATTTAGATGGAAACTGATTACTGCGATTGAGTTGTTCGCGTCAGTAAGGAAGTTGCTTTAATAAACACAAGCCCCGATCGTTTTTTACCACCGTCAATCAGAACGGATCTTTGTGTTCCGAATTGAAACATTCAATTTAACGAAAAGTCTCACTTTTGTATTGCGCGAGGCTAAAGTACGACGAGTATATTTATGTACGCAGTATCTCAATTGCACCGGCGAGGATCGATACAGGGGATGAATGGAGGCGCCCTACCGAACACACACAGCTTCTCTATATTATCGAGAGGTGCGAGCACGCTAAGGCGAGAAAAAGCCCATTCTATCGTACTCGAAAATCAGGCGAGAGGCTATAGAAGCCCGGGAGAAGAGCTACGAGGGAGAAGCAACGTGCCCATTTCCATGGATAGTCAGCCCAGTCTCTCATAATTTCACAATTTCGTTGAAACCGCTCTGTTCTCGCCTCGCTCCATCACGCGTAGTGGATTTTCCCTCCATTAGCTAATAACGTGTGCTGTTGGCCTGTATATATCCTGACACATCGTACAGATATATGGCAATTTATATGGCAAAAGACCGTAGCCAGCTGGAGCAGAAACCAGAGGAAAAGCTGACATCGGATATTACCAACTTCACTGAGCTTTCAGCACTTCTCGATCTCTCCCCGGCTCGTCGTTTTCCACATACGTGAAATATTCCGTACTCGTTCCTCCAAAGCTTTCCATCAACTAATGAGTTGCCGCTGTATTGCGCGCTACCGTATGCTAGTTACCAAAAGTCCTATACAAAATATAACTTCTGACCATTCGCTGCAGAGTTTCGTCCACTGCGCGTAAACGTCATTTTACATGGGCAAGCATCGCTAATGAATAACTGTGTAGCCACTATTTTTCTACTGCGCTACTAAGATATACGCGACTTTAGCACGTCCGGCTAATTAGTTTTATGTAAAAAAAAAAAGAAAACGTTGCGTTTTATTACAGCACGCGACCACCCTCGAGGGTGTCCCACTGAAAAACGGGGGTTCCAAAAACGACTCGCTTTCATTCGGGAACGTATCTCCGTCGAAGGATCTTCTCTCGTGCCGATATCTCCCATGATCTTTCGATGCGTCATCTTCCTGATAAAAAAGCATAAATATATTCTACCGCGTCATTCTGGCTAACACGGAACGTCGATGAAAATCATTCGAGAATCTTATCTCTCGGTGCTCTTCTTTCTGATTGCTTTTCGTTCGCTCTCCATGAGACACATTAATTTTCAAGCACACCGAAGAACAAGTCCAATGTGGATTACCTTTTTTTTTTCTTAACATTCGATTCATGATTGACGGACTCGATGCTATCGAAATTCGATTTGTTTCGTTTTTTTTTCTTTCTTTGTTTTTTTTTTTTATTATTGTTCTGGTTAACACTTTGCGTCACGTACTAGTTTTTACAAGGAAGATACAACAAGTCCATTTGCTTCAAAGAATCTGAAGGCATTTCTCTTTTGTTCTATTTTGAGCGTCTCTGTGTGCGCTTGTGTGTATTTATATGTAGTACTTTAAGGTGTGCGATTCGACCATTCGCCGCGTATGTCGAGGGCGCGTGGGAAACTAACCATGCGTCAGAAAACCGTACGTGATCGCTTTATCGAATTGTCATGTGGGAGTTGTATCCAGAGACAAAAAGCATGAGAGTGTTGCGAGCGAATACAGAGAAAGATAGAGATGAAGATACAAAGGAATAACACGATGGCACAAGAATAAAATATGAAAGATGAAAACACGATGAACATAAAAGCTTTCGAAAAAGAAAGTCCTTGTGATTGGGCTCAATCCAAAATATAGAAGCTTTTCACAATACAAGAGCCTGCTCAAAAGGCTTATTTGACTGAATAATATTTTCAGTAAGATACATGATTCGTATGACCCAGAAATTCAGAGCAACGTCATGAATACAGTCTTCGACGTCAGACGGATTATTAACTGGAAAACTTCAATGCATTGCTAGTACGATGTGTCTGGTCCAGCCATTTGGTGTGGTGAAAAAATGCCAAACTCATGATCAATAGAAGATTTTGAGAAAATACGAAGCAACTTTAGCAGAAACTGAAGAAACGAATAGCTCGTATTTCACCGGTTGGAAGCAACCGCGAATGAGCGGTTGCTTTCAAGTGGTGAAATGCAGCTTCGGAAGTTGAGAAAAAAGTCAGAGCTTCTGATCGGTAGAGAACGAGAAAAAAAGTCTTAATGGCTTTCCCGAGAATCGTAGAAGTCCTCGCGCGTTGATTTTATCGGAAACCGATGGTTTCTCAGTGGTGGAATGTTGACAAGGAAGAACAAAAAGAATTAGAAGATTCTCCTGATTCTCGTACAGTTTCGAGGTTTCCGAATCGAACGACACTTCGCCCCCTTCGAGGCATCAATGTCCGATAAACTCGTTCCGTACTTGGCACATCTGTTGATGTATATAGACGCGAAACTGTTACGAAACCCTTTTACTTCCGTACTGCTGGTTGTATCCTGACCGCAAGCTGAGGGCAATGAGCCAACTTTCGCGTACTCCACCACTTTGGCTAGGGCACAAGAATCACGATCTGCTTTCTTGTTTGCATCTCGTAATGAATCAGACCGTAATTCGTTGTATTTCCAACGTCTATTATTAATAACGATTGATGCGAGCTGAGCACCAAGCTTCATTGTCTCTTAAAAAGTGAGTAAAAATAAATCCGTCGATCGTCAAGATTGTCTAGCGTGCGAGGTAAAACACGCGAGGAAATTTTACGAGTAAACCAAGACGACGCTCCGGTGTATTGAGTTGTACTCGAGAATTCGTGGCTTTAGCTTACTACCCATGGCGAGGTAGTTCGAGTTGCCAGGAGGAGAGATTTTTACGAGCCCTCGAGAATAAATAGAGGCCCTTCGCGTGGCACATGAGCTCTCCTGGGGGGTTTATCTTTCTTACGCTCGCTTTCTCGCTCGTAAACCGCACGCGGCACGAGACAAAACGAAAAAAAACGCCGAGAGAACCGGAAGACAGCACCCACTACGAGCAAGTAGATCGGGTATTGTGCGAGCGGAGTGGGTCAATCTAGGCCGGATGAGCTGCTGCTCTCGTTCTTGTTCGAGCTCTCTGGCTTTGGTTCACCAGTGATCGGAAAACAATACAACACATATATTGGTTCAGCAGCCAACGCTTTTAAGCAGTTGCATTTTCACGGGGAGAAAATATGAGGGCAGAAAAAATAGAGCTGAGCATCTGGAAAATAAGATGAGGACCGTTTTTTCTACAGCTTTTCATTTCGAGAGCAATTTAATCATCTCCGTCGATGATTATTTGGCGTACTCCCGCAAGTCCCGAATGTGAATCATCCGTCAATGCTTCCATCACACGAAGATGGCCAGTGCAAGTACTTTTGGGGAAAGGTAGACTCAATATACTTGGTAAAAGGAGCGACAACGACGCAGAACTTTGCCAGTGATGGGCTGAGAAATTTTCTGGTGAGACAACAGTTGTGTTCCAGCTACAATACCGCTGGGCCGTTTCGTACGAGCAAAATGCATGAAAAGACCTTGGAGAATAAGTTTTGAAATGATTGAAGCTTCCGTCACATCGAACTCGGTATAGAAGGGGGGATACCCTGTGCGAGAAAATCAGGCAAGATATCTTGAAGCATCCTTTTCATCGTGCTGGTTTTACCTTCATTAGCCGGTACGAAAGAAAGAAGAAGAAGAAGTTGAAGAAGCAGAAAACGAAGACTCGTAGGATGAAGAATAAGCGGCAGGGCTGCTCGAGGAGTTCTCTTTGTACAGAAGCATCTTGTCGGCCTCCTCTCTTTCCTCCTCGCCCCTTTTCATTCGCGGCTTCTCCGTCAGCGTCGAAAACTCTTTATCTACACATCTGGAAAGAACCCCCGCGCTTAATAGAGATGCCGCGATAATTGATGCTCATTCCGTACATAATGCCAACAGCGGAGTCAGGGCGCAACCAAAGCGAGCCGTCCAGATCCGTATGACGTAAATACCCCTTGCGAACAAACTCGTCAAAGCCGTAAGCTTCAAGAGTCTGCGGATTGTAATCGATAGCATGACATATCGTATCGACTGCATCTACCAACGTGAAAATACATGCTCTCGTCGTGCAACGAGAGCGCTGATCATCTTCAAAGACTCGAAATCCCTATCGACGCATGCACAGCGGTGTTGTTAAGATCTGATGAAGCGAAACATGATCTCGAGGGTCTTCAATGAAACGGCCGGTTAGGACGGCTCCGACGATCGTATGTCAGACTCCCATTCTGTATTTACAACCTGTTATTGAATTTTCGCTGATAATTATAACAGAACCTGCATATTAAAAATCATGACTTCACCACCGAAGTGATTCATGATCCTCGTCTCGATAGCCTCCCACTTGTTATCGTCTGCGGCCAAAAATCGTGTGAATAAAATGGAAGAGCGACCGGCACTGAAAAACGGCGAGTTGAAGAAAAAAAGCGACGAATGAAAGATGATGCTGAATCACAAAGACCCACGTTTCCTGAGGTACAATCAACTCGAGGTTTTCGGACGCGATGAATATTCGAATCGAGAATTCTAACGATGTTAACTAACGTATACAAATTCCGAGGGAACAAAGAACTGGGGAAGAACCATAAAAAAGAAGGGGGTGATAAATCTACCGAAAATTGGATGATACTCGAAATAATTCTCGTGCCCACAAAACGATTTCCTCAAAATTCGAATCTTCCGAGGCCCATTGTCATTTCTAAGAATATACCGCGGTCACGGATGCAAGAATTATCGAGCATGAATAATAATGGACAATGGGGCATATCCGAAGGTGGATATAAAGTTGAATCGCGCGTTCCAGTTGAGAATCATAAATCGCCCGGTGTATGTATCGCATTGAAAATCGAATAGACATAGAACGGTATGAGGAATAGCAGTTGAGAGAGGATAGTCCCGGTAAGGTCCAAGCAGGTTTAGTTTGCATGAGGCATATCCGACTTTTTCCTTCTTTCTCTCTGCTCCGTCGCACCTGGGTTGGTGCGCTCGAACTAGTAAGTTCTAGAGAGCCAAGTTCACCCTCCGGCGCAGGGAGAACTTTGCGATTTTTGTCGTTGAGATATCCTCCTCAGCGACGTAGCTCGAGGGAGAATATACGAGGAAGGTAAGGTACACTAACGTCGGGGCGGGTCTTAAGCAATGGTCACATTCCTGCCGGATCGAGGAGTCATCTGGATGAGGCGATACACAATGGCCACCTCTCCCGGTGGCTTCGGGGGCCACTTTCTCTCTCTCTCTCTCTTTCTCTCTCTCGTGAAAGAAAGATAGAAAGAGAGGTACAAAGCGCATTCACCGTGGCACACACATCCATGTTGTTGATGTTGTTGTTGTTATTGTTGTTGTTGTTGTTGTTGTTGTTGTTGCTGTGCACAACCTCGGCTAGGGGCATTGTAACAGCAGCAACAGCAAAAGCATCAGCCAACAAGTACGAGAAAGAGAGTAAGAGACTCGAAGCACGATATAGGCGTAGCCCCGCGAGTGTGTAGATAGGACATGAAATATGGCGCCGAGATGAGCGATACCGGTAGCTTGTGGCCGGTCACTATATATTCTTTATCTTCGTCTCACTCCTATTCTTTCGCCTCTATAACTCGCTGTCTTTACTCATAGAGCACTGTACTTGGTAAGACTCATATACCCGCAGACGGAAACTTGACTCTGACAATTTTTCCATTCCGAGACAAGCACACTCGCACACTCATCTATGCGCGGTACCGTACATTTAGCACCCAAGAGATCGAAGGTAACGTATACGCTCCTGGCACAGAGTTCCACACCCACAGTGATAATATTTAATGCTAAATTCACGTAACAAAGTGATCCGGAATGATTTTGTCCCGGTTGCAGAGATACAAACGAATTGATATTAGACGATTTTTCACGGGGTTTATATTCGTAGAGAAAAGTCTCCGCGGGCTCTGTGTACATGCGGTTTCTGATCACGGACAGATCGTAAGATGATTTAAAGCGCCGGTATGCTTCGTGGAATTAAGCCAATGGGAAGGAGGAGACGGAGTCTGTACGTGGAGGAAACCGGATGGCCTCGGGGGCTGCAGAATCACAGAGAGATCGAGGGTGGAGTACGTAATAAATCGGCGGTAGCAAAGAATCTCGAGCGACAATCGATCTTCGAGCAGAAACGTTTTATCGTGATATCTCGCACTCTCGCACCGAGAAAAAGAGAGTTGGGAGTTGCGAGCTTGCCACCCGCCAGAGAGGTAAGAAAAAGAGAGTAAGGAAGAGGAAGGGGAGAGCATTTCTGTCGCTGCATACAGTCTCTTACCGGAGAATCGAAGATCCTGGGCCATGCCGAAGTGATACGTTTTTTATGCAATCGGCTGGGGGACGAAGGTGTGAGAAGAAAGGTCAAAGACCTGGCAAAGCTTCCCATACCGGGTCATAAATTCCTTAATCGTGATGCACTGCCGCTTTCTCCCAGCAGCACACTGTGTAACCATATAAAATGTTTTTGTTTTTTTCATACCCGACATACACATTTTGTGATCAAGTTTCACAAAACGTTATTTATCTCTGCGCTCGTGCCAGTTCATTATTGTCGTTGACGTAGATAATACACTGTTACATCAAGTGTGGAGAACGCAGTGGATAAATCTCTTTCTGATTTTTCCATAGCGAAGGGAAGGACGGTGGCTCTACAGCTTTTTGGCAACGTTCCATTTTCGAAAAGCTCGATTTACCTCGTAAGCCTGCGGCTGGCCAATCCCCGGGGGTATCGGCAGGAAATAACGAACTGGTTCGCTCGGCCACAAATGGATTTTTAATAATAACCTTCCGAAAAAATCAATAGGGTCGCAGGGGAAAGCAAATTCTGGCAATGCTGACCTCGGTGCCATTCGTTCCGTCTCTTTTTCGATTTTCTCTATTGCTTCGTCATTAGAGCAACGACACGTAAACGAGAGTGCGAGCCATCCGAGAGTACACACTTTCGTGCAAATATATTGGCGTGTGCTGCAGTCAGAATTTTTTCTCCATCGCTATTCATCAGCAATTTGCTGCTATATATGTACGACCATTAAGCATGAACGTTTAACTTTTATCGTTGCGTCAAAGTTAACCGATTCATGGGTCAAAGAGCGCGTGCACGTCAATGCTTTCAACGATCTTGTGACCTCCGGAAAGGAACAATTGGAAATAGTACTGTGCTTTTCCTGGTCGCCTACTCCTCTTCCGACTGCCAAAGGCAACGAACTCCTGCGGCACTCCAATACGAAGAAACCACTCGCGCGATCATCACGAATCCTGGAAAAAAATAAATTTGGTATTCATCTTACAATAACGTCCCAGCAGAGGCTCAGACCCTCGACTTCGGTATCCATCAATCAGCGCAATTACATAACATCCATTTGACGAGAATATAATCGACGCAATAGGGGACGGCCCGGAGAATATGTTTTAATTCAATATCTAATTAGCGTTTGTAGCAGAAAACGTGACACTTACGATAATGGAGGTAAAGGTTTGGATGAAAGAGAGAGAGAGGAAGAGCGAGCAAATTGCCGAGTTTGCAAGGAGACGAAGTTTCCTGCGAGCTCCAGGAACGCTTAGACTCTTCTCTTCGAGCGTTTCAGAGGAGTCCACGGAATGGTATCGGTATAGAAGGATCCACAGACTACCCGTGTATCCTCCTATGCCCTACCCGTCATTAGAATAATTTC
The DNA here is from genome assembly GCF_019457755.1 of Venturia canescens. NCBI lineage: Eukaryota > Metazoa > Arthropoda > Insecta > Hymenoptera > Ichneumonidae > Venturia > Venturia canescens. The sequence continues at coordinate 3,108,974 of NC_057421.1, read as the reverse complement.
GGTGGGGTCGCGAAGGGTCGAACGACCGACCCGCAGCTGGGACGAGAGGCCATTGTGCCCCGAGGCCCTTTACTCTACCGGAGAACCCTTCATATTCCCCCTCTCTTGTGCCTCTCGCTCTTTTGCTTTCGTAATCCAACACACACACGTGGAACTCTCAAACACACACATTTACATGTCGATATGTATGTTTGTGGATCCCTTATAAATACGCGAGCACAGCCTCGATCTACAACGTCATAGACCACGAAACGCGGGCGTGACGAGTTGGCGTGATTACTTCGAGTGCGATATTTGAATTTAGGATTTTGATTTTGACAATTGGTTCCTCCCTCGCGACCACCCCCTCGCTGCTTCGCCACGAACAATCCGGATGCTTTCATCCGATTACGAAAGATTGATTCGCCCTCTTGCCTGTCTCGTAGATCGGAGACTCTCCATATTCCCCTATCGCTATTTCTCCATTTTCATTTTCTGTTTCGCTTCCTCTACCTTCTTGTACAACTCACTACGCCCCGGTGCTTTCCCATTAAAGCCTCACAACGAGCCATCGATGCACCCCTTTTTCTCTTCAACACCATCGCCGTCATCGCTCGCCCCCCAATCTCTTCGCTTCTGTTATTCTCTCATGCTTCATAGAGATGATAAAAGGAGTCAGAAAACGATTCGAATTTAGGGCTCTAAATTAAAAGGATATTCGATTCAACGACGTATTACATTCTCTCTGTGCAGGAACGAGTTATTTGAAACAAAAGTTTTAAGTCTCGTGTGTCCAATTCGTGTTTGACTTACCAATCTTACACATAAACTTAATTGAAACAGCTTAATTCAACTTTCGGCACGCACCGCGACTTATCCCGCGTTCACGATGGATGTTAAGATAAATTGGAGCAAATAAGGCTTAAATTACCGTAATCGAGCGCGGCAGCAGCTTCATCTTCGTTTACGTCCAGTTCCTATTGGATATTTTCTACCGGGAGCCGAGCTCGTCCATGGCTCTATCTCAAACGATCAAATTCTCTCGCACACATCTAATTAATTAGTAATTTATTCGAATTAAGAATGAGCGAGTGAATCGAATATTGACATTCATACGAGTTGAATAGTGCGAGCTTACGAAAAAATTAATTCTCGAGCTAAATTAAGCTGGTAGATAGAAAAAAGTACAATCTTAAATCACACGCGAAAAGAGAATCACATTTTTCTTCAAGATTCCTCGTAGTTGCGGTTCATAATTTTATGGTGCAAATTGGTACATACGTTCGGAAGTATGTAAACTATTTGCTTGCGAAATTTCAGCGGGTTCGATCATACCGTTTCTGAGAAAATTGAATTTTTTTTTTACATTCGATCTTATGGAAAAGCGTCAAAAAGGCAAAAAATCATTGAAAAACTACTCTTAAAGAAGCCACTTTTTGATGAAACACACACTGGTATATGAACCAACTGTCAAGATAACTCTCGCAAAATTGGCAGTGATTTCACCATACCGTTTACCTGCGATGTGCAAAAAATGAATAAACGAAGTTTGTCTCTCTCCTCTGGCGGACGCAGCTTCAGACGCGGCAACGTCGCATCGATCAACCCATTCTCGTATAGCTATAATAAACAAGGCGACTTAGAGCTTGCCCTGTTCGAGCCTGAACAGGGCAGCCAACAGTAAAAAACTGAAAGCATAAGCCTGCATTGCTGCTGTCAAGGCTTTTGGGTTTGACATTTTGAAACATAACACAAGAAGCTTTTTCGCCAAAATTAGGAACATTATGAAATAGTTATTTTTTCATCTAAAAGTACACAATTGTCATTTTTTCGTGTAAATTGAAAACGAGAAACTAAATTCACGTGCAGTTGGTAAGACGAAAGGCTTTCGATGTTAAAGCATAGGAGTACCCCTCCGACCGCCTGCCCCGTGAAAGAGATACCTTAATCCCTATGAAAAAGATATGAAGTATCAAAAAATGTCATTAAGTATTCGAAGCTCGAAATGAAATATACGTAAATGCTCATCGGGGCCGGGTCCACTGAGAATCAGTGATTACTCAATTAGAAAGCGTTTCGTATTTTGCACGCTCTCTGGCGCACATTGTGCACGCGGTACGAATCGGCAACACGTGGTGCCTACATCTGTCGCACCAGCAGCAGCAGCAGCAGCAACGAAATAGTGCACCCGGGGCACTCGAGCCCCACCTACTTGGCTTTCATTTTTTTCGCAGCCCCTTCTTCCCCGTTCCGCCGTCAGTGCCACCCGCGCCCCTGAGTGTGTGCACCGATTTCTATTGTCGGTACTCTTTTCATCGGGACACTTTGCACGTTGAAAGTCTCTATGAGTTTTTTCGCATGCTGCATGCGTATGGGCCAAGACTTTCAGTGTGGGTTACGCACGTACTGCGGAGAGTTATACGATCCTAGACGCATGTATGAAGTTGTGAACGAGGGTGCAGAAAGAACTACGTGATTTGCCACGGCACAAAGGAGGAGTCGAAAAAGGCTCGAGATATATTCAAGAAATTAATAGAGCGAGAATGGAGTGCATAGCTGGAGAATGAGACCGCGAATATTCGGCGGTGATTCAAGCCCTCGGTGAGCCGCTCTGGGAAAGGGATGATAAAGAATTTTAAAACTCGAAAAAGAAAAGCTTCTTCATCGAGAAACGTACACGTATATTTTATTATTGCTCGCGCAGGTCTCTCTAGGTCCGCGGCCAATGACTCCGACACGTGCGAGACAGTGCGGATGTAGAAACGCTATATATACACGTGTATTTGGCTCTATTCCTCGCCGGGGCTTTCGTTTCTCGTTCCATTGACTAATTGACACGTGTGCTCCGACAACCACGATTCTACCAGAGCAAACTTCGAATCTGTGCGACGTCAATCGAACGGTCGTTCACTCAATCTCGCTCGCTTTACTCCTGTCTGGACCGAGAGAGAGCAGAGAGAGAGAGAGAGAGAAAGAGAGAAAGCGAGGATACGAACCAAACGTTTTTCATTTCAACGGATCTAGTCCGGTGATTCGATTCCAGTAATTGTAATGGTGGTGAAAGATCGTTCGATTACAAAGGGAGCAGGATCGTGTTTGATGATTTATTGAACGATCATTCGTTCACTTTAATCCAACTAATTTATATCGGAGTATAATCAATTCTGCGTAAATCGAGAGTGATTTACGGAGAAGGAAAGTTGGTTGAGAAAAGAACACTTGAGGCCTCCTTCTTATCGGGTACAGTGCTACTCCAGCTTTTATCTTGACCTGATCCACCACTTTTTCACTCTCAAAAACAAAAGATGCGCCAAGATCCAGTTCCACATAATACGTACTACACACCCCGGAGTTTTCTTCCCTCTCGCTTTCTTCCTCGAGCTCGGATGCGGCTAAAACTCCCGGGTTCACCGCGATCGTCAGCACCCTGCGACAAGCCCCGGCCTTTCTTTTCTTCTCTCAAAATATGGCGCGCCCTATATTAAACTGTTGCCTGCCCGCTCTTCTCAATCTCTTTTTTCGTACACACTTTCCTCTGCACCCTTTATGCAATAAAGAGCGCGAGCTTCGAAAATGAAAAGGGAAGAGGGTTCGTAAGTCAGGAGTTAATCGATCAGAAAATATCGGGGCATTATTAAATCTCGATATCAACAATATTATCTTCGCCTTCGTCGTACATTCGACTCGGTCCTTAGTCGTTGCGATTACGGAGAACTGTAACAGCTGCGATTCTGAGATTCAACCTCCAAATGCGTTGAATTTTTCACCTTTTTTCCAAAGTCTACTTTCCATAAAACGCAAGCAAATTTGGCGAAACGTTTGACACGTAAAACCGAGAATTTTTAAACTTATAAATTAGAAAATCACTGGTGCGTTCGGCGGGCTCCGGAGTATATAGAATTTAAAGTGACAAAGTAAATTGAATGAAACGAGTCTCAAAGGGTGTTGCGGCTGCTACGGGTGATACCGAAGCCGATGAGATCATCCCAGGGGATAGCGCGGTCGGCGCCCAGCCGGTTGCGCGTGTCAGGGCCCTTTTAAATGGACGGTCCCTGAGGACCTTTGTACAGAGACGAAAACGCGCAAGCCCGTCGAAGCGAGAAGGCCGCGGACGACCAGAAACGCGCTTGCAATTTGCCTGCGGCTTTGTTTTACTCAACATTAATAATGTAGCTTTTATAATTGACAATCGGATCCGATCAAACGCTTATTTATTAATACTAAAATTCGTATTACAATTATGATAAAACGCTCTACTTAACTCTGTCTGGATAACGAATTGGAGTGTCGTAAACAGACAAGCTGCTGGAGAAACGCAAATAAAACAAACAATACCGGCGCAGAGAAGTTTGAAATGAATGGAGAGTTACGTAAACTCCCATTGACTGGGTCTTGATTATTCTGATGTTAAACTCAACGCTGAGTATTGAGATCGCTCGAAACACAGTGAAAGCCATTAATATGAACGCTTATCGATTATTCTGACGATTACAAAAGCCCAGGTGTATTGTGTTCGCGCTATTTTTATGAAATACGGAGATTTTTATTGGGAGCCGAGCCAGCGATGGCAATCAAATCTCCGATTTCATTCCATCTTCCGTTATTCAGTTGCCCCGGTTGTCTCAAGCGGCCGAGGTAAGAGATGATACGAGTTTAGAGCGAACGTATAAGCGGGGATGATCCTTTGACGCAGATGAGTGACAGCCGTGGCTGCTCACATCTGTCCTCTGGTTTCAGAGGCAAACTAAACATCAGCGAGCTTCGCCTCGTCGAGCGCAAAGACGAAGACGAACTCGACTCCAATCTGGCTTCTTCAGCTTTCCTTCTTTTGCCCCTTTCGTGTAATACGCCAAGCTGCAATGACTGAGAAACAGAGGGTACAGTTACCGAAGAGACTCGCCTATGAATGGAGCTTTGTAAGTTCATACGACGATCTTGCGAGCTTACTACGAGCGGACGAAGGCAGTTACGCACCGAGTCCTCTCAGACCTGGCATATTCACTTCTCTCTGAGGATTCGTAACACCGAAATAAACTCCTCAGAGGCCACCCGAGCAAGAGGAAAGCGAGGCAAGGAGATTGAATTCACCGTGGCAGCACGTACAACCTTTCCCTCTTTCATTCTAAAAGAGATTCGTGCGGAAAACCGTTAACGAAGACGAACTAATTATCCGTTCCGCAAGTACGAAAATTCCTCGTGAAGAAGGGATCGCTTATTTAGCTCGAGCCCTCGTCCCATGCTTGGCGGATCGCGTCTCTTTCCATCGGCAAGATAATCATTTTAAAACATATGCGAATCTTCCAGCCTCGTTCCCTTTCACCAAATCGTTAAGACTCAGGATCATCCCCACGAGCCAGCGTTCACGCTTCGAGGATTTTCCACCGGCTTTCGTTGAGAAAAACTTGACGAGAAAGAAGCAAGAAAAACATGAGACGCTGTGAGACGCGGTCGAAAAATAGCTCCTTCGTTCAACAGGAATTGGAGCTTCGAGAAATCGGGCTGATGCCACCACCCTCAGATGTTTTTATTCTCAATTTCGTTCCTTCCCTTATTTTGCTTCGCGGCAAGATCACTTACCATGAATCCAACCTACGTAACACGAAAAGCATTTCGTCAGCGTGTGTTTATGCACCGATACAGCCTGAGGCTAACCGAAAAGGGATGATGTGCACTAATACCAGTGTAAACCAGGGAATCAGGCTATAAACGGGATTCACGAAGCAGCTTCCATTAGTATTATTGTAGGAACAGAGCATTGGCTTACCTACTGTTATGACAGGATATCAAATTATTTCCGTCCTTTTAGCATCGAGTTTTTTTAGGGCAACATAAATATGCATTCACCAAGTTCGTATACACAGAGAAAAGTACGACTGGAAAATTCATTTTTCTCTATAAATAGATCAGTTTCCAACTCGCAACAGTGATACGAACAATGCGAGAGATATATCAACGCCGTCTTTTCAATTCAGCTTTCTCTTATCTATGTAAAATATGCTCTCTCGCTTATCTATTTAAAGCATATTATCGAGCCATTATTGAAGCAGTCTCTTGTCGACGCAAAGAGACCATTATTTGTTGGTTTCCATGTCTCGAGTTCGGAGCCCCAGGTCTCTTATCATATCCACCAATCTAGTCGAGTCTCTGTTCTTTTTTCAACTCGTGTAGAGTAGTGTCCGACGTTTTTCAAGAAAACAAAACCAGCTTTTTCCTCATCGAGCGAATCAGCATCGTAATGGGATCACTTTAATCCGCATTAGGATCACTCTCTCGAAGAACCAGTTATAGATATAAATTCGTAAGACACCCGACTGCAATCCTTTTCATAATCGTCATCTCATTCAACAACCAAGATCGATTTTCCACGGTACCCAAACTCGCCGCACCAATGAATTCCATTCTATTTTTTAATTCTCCCTCAACCCACTGCAGTTCGGTATGGAAGCGCTCGAACGCTTGTTTTGAAAGGGTTTCCTCAGCTGTGTATATACATGGACCTTTTACTGGGCTGTGTCTATTTTACGCGCGTTAGGCACTCGCTGGATGGGTGTTGGCGTAGATATGTGTTTTGAAAGCATGATCGCTGGCCCTTTGAGGAAAGGAATGTGTATTTTTAGCTCATCCAAGTCAGATTTCGAGTGTTCGGCAAACACGCTAACCCGCAACTTTGACCGGTCATAAGTGACACGAGTTATCTCATAACTCATTATACGAAAAACAATGCGAAACGAAAGATCGTCAAACAGGATGATTTTAGTTGTGAAGTCTCATCTGTTTTGACGTTTTGTTGTTTGGACGCGCGAGATTCAGTGGAATTGTACGACAATATAGTGTGAGATTAGTCGAGTGCGAACCGTGGATAAGTCACCATTAGCGAGCGAGTGGAGTCTGCGCTTACGCCGAGTGACTTCTGTCTCGGCACGTGAAGTGACATTCCTCGCTAAAAGGCCGCAGGCTCTCTCGCTCTCTCGATCGCGTTCTCCCTGTCGCTCCCTCGCCGGTTTCGACCAGCGTGCAAAATAAAAGTATATTCATCGCCTTGCTGGGGAGCCAGGAAGCGACGGTATGTCGGGGACGTTTAAAATCTTAATGCCCAGTTACAGAAATGCGAAACTCCGACGAAACAAATGACGCTCTCTTAATCCACTCCTCTCTCGTTTCCTTCAGCTCGATATAAATTATTTTTAAACGACATTGTGTTCGACTCTCCGCGGAAAATCACTCAACCAAGGCTTAAAAGTTCTCTCACTTCTCCGTGTCTTTTTCACTCTCGAAGATGGCTATTTTTATTACAACAAAAGCGATTGTTCAACATCCGTTCCGAACCGCGGCGTTCTTTGTCGTCGCGCATGCGTCGAGGGATCTGCGTCGTTTCATCTAGAATCTGCAAAAATGTTATCAACGATCTACTGACGTCGGAAGAAAGAATTTTCATAGAGTCGATCGTGCTTCCGTTATTATTCATCTCCGGTTTTGAAATGATGTTTGGAATACCCGGTGATTGTATTACTCAATAAAATTATCATTGCAAATTTATAATTAATATCCTTTTCCGTTTATGTTGCAGGTAAGCGAACGCAGTTGATCTCGTGCCTGATTTTGACGAGTAATAAACTCTTGAACGAACGTAAGTACTTCTAAATCTGTTCAATATCGTTTGACAAAAATCACGAGATCACAGAGGCTCAACGGTAAGCGCAGTATAACGAAGGTTAACGGAATTAAAGCGTTCAATTTTTGAATGAGAGAGCGAGAGCTCATGGAAGCTCCGCCATGACGAAGAAGACACACAGCTCGTAAGTCGAGCGTCCTTGAAATAACAGGTTCGTTAGGAATGCGCGGATTTGTCAAACGTTCCAAGCAATCCCCATTCGTTTGTTTCCCAGGTTACTTAGAGTCAAATAGGACGATCATTTTCGTCCATTTTGTTTCGAATTCCGATCGCCAAAGCGAGGGTAGAACGATTTTTTATCCGAAGTCACAATATTTTCTAAAAAATATATTTTCCTGCGTTCGTAATCGTGGAATCTTTATTCCCTCGGATTTTCGCGTACAGTGTTCACGAACAAGCTGGGTCTATATTTAAGGTAGACGGGGCGGGGAGGGGATCAACGGAAAGTATCTCGTAGCTCTGTGTTCGCTGACGATGCGTATAAAGAGACGACGTGATTTCTCGTGAAAAAAACGCGAGGTTGGCACAAAAGTCTTAGCCCGAGCGAAGCCACAATGTGTTCTATTATTATATGGCTACGACAGTGTACATAAGAAGTGTAGTCGTGCGAAATAACACGAGGAGGACTGAGGGAGAAAAAAGTTGAGCATACGTAAGGGATGAAACAACCCTTGGCGATGCTGATCGGAGCCTGATCCCACAGCGTTGGTGAGATGCCCATTTTTTCGTCTCCGAGTGAAGCACACTTGACGTGCAATCTGGCTGCACCATAAGAAGCGATGTGTACACTGGACGTGACATTGCAAAAGTGAAATTTTTATATCCATTTTAATAGTTTCCACTTGAAAGGGTTTTTCAGACCGCAGAATTTATGCTTGTTTATCTGACAGAAAAAATGAAAATGCTTCCATCCGTAATCTTTTTCCCTTGAAAAGAAAAATTGTTTGAAAGCTTTGGATGACACGGCCGATTATCGAATCTCCCTTGTTCACCAACAATACCGCGCACACAATCGACTCGTCAAACACCAAAACGGCTAACTAATGGCCCGTCAACGATTTTCAACCACCCTCAGAGAACTGACAATTATTAAATAAATGAATATAAAAAAGGGAAACGAAACTAGCACGGACAAAAGACTGGATCGCAAGCTCACTCGTAATACGAGAATCGTAATTTTCACCCTCAATAACGCCGCTATTCAGGCTCCCTTCGATACCATGCTTTTCTATATAACCTACCATCAAACATGCTCTGCATTTTTCATATTAACTCGCACTTTTGTTATGCGGTTTGGCTCAGAGTTGTTGGGCATTAAAGTTTTCATGGCTCCCCTTCCGTCTAGTTATTCGAATATCACAGTAGATAATTTTAAACATCTTCACATTTTTTTAACGATATTCAGATACCATCAAAGCGAGAATTTCGTGGCTATCGAAAGACAAAAATGTTCATGACGATCGAAATAACGTAACAAAACGTTAGTCATTAAAAATTTCTCAAACTGGATAACCTCCACTCGTTCTTTCTCTTCGTTCGTTAAAATTAGCAGCAACGTTAACGTCCCATTGAATATTCACCGAGAGAACACCAGACTTGACATTTATTCGATCGAGTCCAGAGATTGGTTTATTTTCACCAGATGGACATGGCGAGCTGCATGCTTCTTTCTGTCTCTTCTTTGCATTTTTATCCTTTTTTTATCACGAAGGCCATTCGGCTCGCAGGAGTAGAAGACCGACTCGTTGTTAGCTTTTTCGACGGTAGTAATGGTAGAAATCGTTTAAGATGCAGTAATCTGTCAGGTCGCCAGTCGAACAACGCTGCGGTTGGTATCGCTGGCACAGCTCACTCTGACAACAAAGACTATCATGTTGCATGGCTAAAAGATGCGAGAAGAAAGATGCCAGGAGAGAACGTCGAGTGTCAAGAAATGCATTCTCCATTCATCGCTACGTATCATGTTCGTTATGCAAGTGTGTCTCTGAATGTGCGTATGCGAGATTAGGGCCAAGTGCCTCTTGGGCCCGATACCCGAGCTGTCCGTCTCGGATACGGTCAATGACAAAAAGACGATCAGGAATCATGGCCGTCGAGGCTTGACTGCAGTGAAAAATCTCATTCAAGCTATTCATCCTCAGACTTTGCAACTGCCCAGCATCTCCTGTCAGCCATAATTCTGTCGCTTGATTTTCACTTCTCATTTCGTATGGCACGCTACAGAAATAGTCGCGATGATCAAAGGACCTCGGCGACAATCGGCAGAGTTGTCCATGGCGTACTTTCATCGAACAGCGCATTCCCGAATCCTTCAGAGCGTTGCCTGTCTCCGCGAATGATAACGCCGATCGTTATCGCGGTTAATAAAAGGACGATAAAATGAAGGGATGACCAGCCATCGACAGAACGTTCATTACCATTAATGAGCCTGCATTAATTCTTGACACGCCATCTGATTATCGCGATGATTGGCATCGATTATGAAAATGACCATGAAATAATTGCGCCAAGTAGCCACACGACGCTCTCCATCAAACAGATTGCAGGCTTGTTCATCATTAAGATTCCGAAGATTCCGTCCTTATGAAATGGTGAAACCAAAATCGCGTCATTGAGTCTCATTCCTCTTGCATTCGGATTATGCACTGTTCCACTTTGTCGCGAGAGCCAAAAAAAATGATGACTCCGAAACGGATTTTATCCCGTGAACGAAGGCGTCTGTTGAGCAGCTCTAGATGATTTGACAGATAACGAAATAGCGAAAGCCTCATGCGTCTGGGAACGAAACACCTGAATCGGTCAGGGGTTGAGGACTCATTCTCGTGCGTTCGTCGAGTCGTTCTCCCCCGTGCATAGTCACGGTATCTTGCCATTTTTTTTCGAAACTCCTTTCATCTCCCCTTGACTCAATCAATTTTAATAGCGTACTTCGTTATTGTTATTTCATTTTCGTCATACCCGAGGCATCGTGGCAACGTGGCAGCGGAGAGTTCTTTATTTAAAAATTCCCTGCATACTGAGGGGTCCATAAAGAAAAATTGATTAAAATCGAAGATGTGAAAGATCGGGGTTTGAGAATGAAGGAGTTGTACACGGTCACGTTTCGTATCAAGCACACGCCAGCGGATTGAGAGACGTAATTCTGCTGCCCCCCTCGCTTTCTTTTATCACTCACCATGGTATAGGGTGGCCTTCACAATGGAATAATACAAACGGCAGAAAGAGTTTCTGGGCCTCAGCGTTTGGAGGAAGATTGTCCACTGGCCATGAAGAGTGACACAACGGACGAGGGCAAAGGTCGGGAATGAGGCAAGGCAGGTGGTAAACGATACCCACGGGAACCGACTTTCTCTGCGTACTATAACGGTGGTTAATTTTGCAACGCCAAACTACACGCAATATAAAGATGGGCAAAGAAACTCCCAATGTCATCGAAAGAATTGTATTTTTTTTAGTAACATTACGTGTACAGGAAGTGCTCGGGTATCACGTACTTTCATATACCGAGAACTATTTTTCTATGACGAAAAAAGGAAAAGCTTGGAACTCGTGAATCCATAAACTCACAATCCATCATTTTAACGCTCCCGTCGGCTTACTGCTGTACGCGTACACCAACCACGCTTTCAATAGCAAATGCATTTTTATGCACGGCAGAAAAGTAGCCAGATACAAACGAAGATGAAGAAGGCGAAGCCGGTGCAGCAGTAATGTAATTGGACATGAAAATCCATATCCAGCCGGCGACTATCACTTTCCATTTTTATCACTACTTCCTCCACCCTATTCGGTGAATTTCTCTCTCAGACCTCTTTCCAGCGGAGGCTAACTGTAGAGACACGCAGGCACGTACGGTAGACAGCTCGAGCCGGTGGGCTATATACGTGTAGCTCCGACTTACTCAGCCTCTTCTGGAAGAAAGAAAAGAACTTCTTTACTCTTCCATTTCCTCTTCCCCTTCCACAGAGCAGCGTTTTCTCTCGTGGCACGCACGTACGAGGGGTTAAAGCGGTCCTTAACTGACGATGGACAGTCCCTTTGGAGCGCACGTGAATGTCACCTCTACGAGCGAGCCTTGGAAGATGCGGTATAGTCGAATCATATGGAAGCATGGAAACAAAACGACAAAAACAATAACAAACTTTAAGGTGGGGAGCCATTTTTCGTGCACGATCGATACGCGTTGCCCTCAACGAACTACCCGCGTACGGTACGATGTCGAAGAACGTTAGCTAGGAACTAGCAATCGAAAATAAAAAGCACTGCAGGTATTTCAACAGCAATATTACATCACGCATCGATCGTTGTACGAAAGGTGAGAGTTTCGCAGGAGCGAGATTGCGAGAATGAATCGAACAGCAACCTCGTTGATTGACAAAGTCGCGTCGTTGACTCAATCTCCGTGTGTGCTCCGCGCGTTAAACCCAACCCCGTGGAGCATTTTTGCTCTCTCTCTTTCTATCAGTCTCTTTCAGTTGCAATGGAAAGTACTCGGCTGAAAGGCGACACCCGGGTGTGTTGCCGAGCATATAGTACCGCTCACCGTCAAGTTCAGTCACCAGAGTTCAGTGCAGAGGGGAATCAGGTTGGGAGGGTCTGTGTCGAGTGCCCTCGAGTGCTCGGTAGAAGCGAAGCTCCTGGTTCCTCCCTGCGACTCCCTTTGCCGTCGACCCAACCTCTTCACCCCTGCATGACCTTGCCGCAACTGTCTGCTTCGCGCTTTGAAAATTGAGTGCGTATACGTATCCACTTACGGAGTTGGCGAGGGTGTACGTGCATTTACGCAGCGGGAGATAGAAAGTACACCAGTGCGAAAGGAGATCCCAGTGAAACACATTAAATAGATGCTTATGTAGGTATGTACATCGGTATGGACATAAGCTTTTGCAAATCAGTCAATTACGCAAGGGATGATAACTCGGCGGGGTTAAATTTGGCAATTAGGCGGGCTTACCAACGTCCGCATACGCGACGAAACACTGCGCTGATGAAGAAGCGGCAATGCTCTCCCGCACACTCCCCTCCTCCCATATCTCTCTGTGTAAGGATGCCACCCAGACACGTTGCAAACTTGGATGAAGAGTCGAGAGCACGAACGAAATTCACAATTCCCCTAGAGCGCACAGGGAGCCACGCTCCGCACGGTGAGATAACACCGACTCTCTCCCTCCCTCTTTCTCCTCCCACTTTTCACTTTCTACGACCTCTCGTTATACTCGGATTCGTGTATATAAACAGCCGTATACTTCGTTGTAGCTTCTACCAGTTTGCGCAGAGTCGTGCTGTGCGTGTATTGATTAGCGGGGGTGCACCGAGTCCCGCACAAATCGTGCCAGGGCTAGGGTGCTTCTCTCCTCGACGATGCCCCAGAACGAGGGGCCGAAGGGAAGCGCACCCGATGAAAAGGGAGCGGGAGAGAAAGGTTGTAGCTTTTAATCCGGCGGTCTTGCGATCCTCCCTCTCACGCACTCATTATTCTTTCTGGCTCTCCTCATCTCTGTCACTCTACGCTAGGCGAGCTGCGATATCATGTATCTATTCCATTCCACTCGTACATACTATATTTTCCAGTTTATCCACCGCTTATTTCCAGAAACAACAAGCCAGCCTCCGTTTTAAAGCTTTCGGAATACACCCGAACACTAAAGCCTAGTCTCAATCCCGCGTTTTGTTGCGAAACTATTTGCCGCGCATTAGTTGCCCAACGTAGCGCATGATCAACCTATATAGAGCACGAACTCGGTACTCAACATCGAATGGAGTTGCTCGTGCTGACGAAATTACCCGGATTCGAACTTTAACGCCTTTGCTACGCCCTCGAATCACCTTTCGAGCTAGCGTTCCTACTGTACCAGCCACGTATACGCCCAAACACCTTCCATACTCCAGCCGATATTTCTGGCCTGTAAGTACATGCCAAATTCACTGGGAATAGTTTAAAGTCAAAAGTCATTCTGCCACGAGTCGATAAGCTTTCTCAGGATCGCAAGGACTTCAGGATTACCGACTCACATATAAATCCCTACGAAGCCGTGTGCACTTCGGGGGAATACGGTACCTTAATACCGAAGGCAACTTTCAGTTTTGACATTTAAAACACAGTTATCGTAGTCGGCTAAAAGAGGCAGGAGTTACTGGAAAAAAATATCGATCACTTGAAACATAAATTTCTTGTTTCGTTTTATTATCGCTCCAACAATATTGGCTCGATTAATTTGTTTATTCTGAAAAGCCCCCAAGAGATGAAAATTAAGGCACGAGGGTGTAATAACATTGTACACCAGCAGTCTCTCCGCGCGAACTTTCATCCCCTGCAAAAGCTTCTCACGAGACTTCACAACAACTCTGCTCTATCACAAGAGAATGAAAGCTATTAATAATGCGCTGTGGAATTCACCGATAAATTAGACTAACAAAGTTATTCGAGGGGGAGCAAAGGCTGCGGGGATGAGCGCTACAATCTCTTGCTATCTTGAACTTAGTTGGAGCTATACTCGCGATCCAGGTACGCGATCCTACGGTTCGGTCTGCTTGCTTTTCTCAAACGTCAATCCGGTGAGGCAGGTAAAGCTCGAAGAGACGCTGGTAGAACGAAATAAAATGCAGAAAATGAAGCTGCAGAAAACTCGACGGCTTGTAGTGAACGATGACGCCCCGGAGAAAAGCAACCCGGAAGAATGCGTATGAACACGAGACCGTGGAATATTACCAAGGTTAATATGAAAAAATGGTGGGGAACGAGGATGAATAGAAGCGAGAGGAGAAAAGATCACGACCACCCGCTAGATTGATAGCAAATGTCAACTGTTGGCAAAGAGAGAAGAACAATTTTCGAGTAAATCTCGACTAAGAACGAAATCACTCCTCGGAGTTACCTTTTCACTTTCAGAGCAGTCCTCGGCGGTGTTCGAACTTTGGAAAGTTGGTTTCACCATCGGAATGAGGAAATTGTGAGAAAAAGGCGGATCAAGGTCCCGAAGAAAGGACCGACGAGGAGGAAGAAAACGACGAAACGGAAGCGGCAGTTGGAGAGGGTAGGCCTTGCTGCTTTTCAAGTTTCCGAAGTCGATGTAGCAAAAGTTGTTGGCGGTAGCCGACGAGGATCAGAGATAAAAGAAGAAATGATGGACTCCGAGTCGCGGCTCATGAATATTCATTCGGCAAAATTCTTTTGCCGTATTTTGTTGCCAAAGCCTTTTAGCTCATCCCCCCACTCTCTATTTTCTGTGTGTACTTTTCACTTGACGGATAATGCGAGAGCGCGTTAGTTGAAAAGAAAAAATGTCGTGTCTCAACATGCGATTTTAGGCGTCGTTGAATGACTCGTCTATATTTTCCTGGGACACGAGAGAATCCGAGGAAAAGAATGAGGGAGAGAGAGCACGAGGGAAAAGTGAAAAAGTGAGTAGAAGAGAGTTTGCGGGTGTGCTCGAATCACAGCGACTTTTTTTGCGTCTGTCCCGTTTCAGCGAGCAGCGAGCGTTTTGCTGCTGTAGACAGCTCGTAAAATATTCATGAACACTGTTTACCACCTATTATATTTTACTAAAACGGTACAGTTGCTGCGGGACGCGCTCGCTCGTGCTTGCGGCAACTCGACATTCGTCAGGGCAAATGGTGCGAAAATTGTCGAGAGAACGAAGGATTAATCCAGAGAGTTAACGGCAGAGAAAAAGAGCGCGGAGTCACTCGGTGAGTGAGCTTTAGTCGTGCACACTTTGCAACTCTTTATCTCACCCATCGTATTTTTTCTTTGTCCGGTTTTACATCCACGAAAAATAGTCTTTTTACGACATTGAGAAAGGACAAACAAAGAAGTGAGAAATTTCATCCGTTTTTACACAGCGCATTTCCAAGCGCGCAGCTTCAAAATTGGATTGCGCGAAGCACACGAAACATACGTCGCTCTATTTCGCGAAATATTCTTTATCTTGCCTGTATATCGACGAGCGAACGAGCAACCTATTGAGAAATAAAGCCCACCAAGCTTTTTTATTGCGCAAGTTTATCCATGCTTATCCCAACGACGACGTCTCTGACGTATCGCATTTATAGAAAGCACAACGTCGTAAACCCGGAGCCCGCCACCCCGGAAGCCGATTTCTGCATACAAACAGCTACTATTACGTCGGCTATACGTCATACATTTTCCCGCGTGTCTCGCAAACATGAGAGAGTTTTAAGAGAATGCTACTGGGCTTGGATGACAGGTATATCCGTTCCACCTTTACGAGACTGTAAAATAAAATATAACTCGTTTATATATACACATTTACGTTTTCGACACGGTCAGGTTGTTGTTAAGTCTCGCGTTTCCCTCACTTTTTCACCGTTCCTGCTTTGAATATCGAGCCAACCATACGCGTTTAAGTGTCCGAACCAACAATTTCGTCTCGTTCTCCTGTCAATGACGACGTTATAATGACGCATTGATCGCATCATCGATAGAGTTTGAGTATATTAACGAGTAATTTCATCCCCTCGAGCAGCATTATTGTTTCCGAACAATGAACATTAAGCTCAAGAATGAGGGAGTTTGTAAAACGATTGGCAAAATTGCCCGAATTTATCATGATCGTTCGCGATCCCCCTCCCCCTTGGGGAGCGACTGCACAAAGGAACGAAAAATCATAACTGTAGTATCCGATTAAAATGACAATGAAGCCTGCGCAGGGGAAGAGGAAGGCCGAAACGAAATGCTAGCGGAATAGAGAGGGTTTACGCAAATCCTCAAAGCTCGCCGTATATGACGTGGATAAAGTGTGTACCCGGAGTACACAAAACATCCAGGAAATTTTGAGTAACGGTACATGATGAAGCCAAACTTGCTCGCCCGTAACCTAGCACCAGCCTCTGTTGTAGCCATTTATGTATCCCTGTATATGGAAAACACATTGGGAGGGTGGCCTTAAAACAAAATACAGGAGGAATTGAAGTGGATGAAGAGGGAGAGCGACGGAATGAGATGGAGGAAGGGAGCAGTTGAATTTTTATTCGTAATTAAGCCGTCTGTGGGTATTGAGTAGGACAATACAGGATTTGGAGCATTGTTAGCGACCTTATCGGCAGGCTAGCAGCCAGGAAGCAGGGCCCGGTACAGTGTAACAGGCTCTACGCCAGGGAGGCCCACCACTGGCGTGGCTAAACGCCGTTAAATACCGCTTTGTTGATTGTCCCGGTTAATTACTATAGCGCTACAGGCGAGAGAACAACCTGTCGGGAGGGGAAGAGAGCCGGGAGAAAGAGAGAGAGAGAGTGAGGAGGGTTTTGAAATTTTGGTAGAAAGCATTGTCCTTCCCTTTTGCTCAGTGATAATGCGAAGCAAACCGTTCGAATGGGAGCGGGCTCATCCGAATTAAAGAGAATGCACACGTAACACTGGGAGGATAGAATTGCCGGGATTCGTCGCTCGCTCCTGGTTTCGTACGATTGGATTGTTTACCGAGGGGCGACGGAAGTATGGATCCAGCGAGCCATGATTCAGCTTTCGAATCTCCACTCAATAAGAAAAGCATTGATAATAATAGCATATTCTAAAAGATACTGGTAATCCTGAGTCTTCGAAACACACAGGCAGAAGCGACTTGGAATATTACGTCTCTGAGAGCGAAGCAGGACACAACGACCCGGCCTGGAAACAACGAATCTTTATCCCCTTCGCGCCAGGGTGTACCTGGATCAACGGAAGGGCACACAGAGAATGTGCTCTCCCTGCTCTCCGCCTCGTTGTTCCAGCCTGCCAACACAAAATGGCGGAGGAATGCAATTTTAGGTGTGATATATCACTTGAGCAACGGGGACACGAGCAAGAGAACGAGGACCGTAGCTCGCCCGGGCTACATCGTTCTCTGCCTAGCTATTGTTCGACGGATATCCGCTCGGGAGCCCCGACGGGTTGTCGGTGCGTTGAGCGTCACTGGTTTATTAATCCTTGGACACCCTCGGAAGCTCCTGGGCTTTACACTCCAGCGAATTTTCCCTTCGTCCCCATCTCGGGCTCTCGTCCTTCATATCCTACTCTCTCGTCGTCTCGTCGCTAGTCTGGCATTGGGGCTACATTGCTCCGATTCTGCTGGTCCAGCCTTACTCGACAGTGTCCTCTAATGGAAGCCCTTGCTCTCAGTATATAAAATATACTCGAATCCGGAAAAGTCCTTATGATTCTTCGTTGCAGCGTTCGTCTTGCTGAATCAACGTTTTCGTGATTTATCTCATTCTCTCTCAGTCAGAATGCGAATGAAGAATAAATACCTTTGTATTTTCATCGTCGAAGATTCCCTGTGGACCACGAGCGTGAAATCATTTTCGCTGAAGAAGCTTTTTTAACGTGAAAATTCGATTGATTCTACGGATGACGGAACAGGATAAATGACTTTATAGCAAACTACACAAAAAGCTCTCGAGTTTCTACAAGTTTCAATTCCTTTATTTTTCATCTCTTCAACATCCAAGTTTGTGGGAAACATCGACAGCGAGACTTTCGATCCCGCAGGTGTATATCGCGACAAGACGATAGTTGGTACTTCTTGTACAGTGGTCCTTGTAGAAAATGGGTTTTCTTAAGAGAAAACAATGGGACTGTGTGCCATTATCACTGTTTCACTTAGGGGTAGTACATAGGACTAGGAACTGAAGTAAAAGTAGATCCACTTCCTGCGCTGTATTGTCTGGCTGGAGCAGCGGTGGCTAATAACAGCCCACCCTCATCTCGTTCTTTTCCTGAACTTTTAGGTCGTACAGACGTCGTAAAAGTCCTCTCACGACTCTTCTCCCGTTCTTTGCCTCCTCCACATCGTACCATCTTCCTTGTTCTCTGTACACTCCCGCATTTCTTTCAACTCGTTGTCTCGAGAGCTACTCGCAATTACAAGCAATCTGGCAATTATTGCTGTCGAAGCGAGTGTACAGCCGCTAACAAGAGAAAGGAAGAGAGAAGCGAGCGAACCAGCCATTTCCGACTCTCCCACGTGGTGCATATGCGCGGACTCCGAGGCACACAGATTTGCGGGGCACACGTACGTGTGTATATTCACGCTGCACAGGATCATCGCTACGTATCGCTTTCCAAATGAATTTTTTCTCACCAAATGAATTGTACAACCAGCCGGGAATGTGCATCAGAACGCGTTTCCGTATCCCCGGCGGGATCGAAATAACGATACGATAAACCGAGGCCTCGCGCGGTGAAGAAGTTGCGACTCGGTGTGGGCGTCCCGCCTCTCTATCTTCGGGGCCACCCTATCGAAATGTAATGTAATATCGTCGTGTACAATGCCAGAGCTAACTCTGTCGCCCTCTCACCGCGCACCTTTCCGTCGATAAGACGAAACTCTCTCGTGGACGGGTGGATAACGTTTCTACCCTTTCCTCTGGTGGTCGAACTGTGACATTCTATTTTCTTTATTTCATGACAATCCGAGCAATAAAGTCGAAATGTGTATATCGTTAGGGCCCTATCGAGACTTTATCACCAAAGTATTATTATTATCCCTCGCACTTTCCAACGACGATAGATTTTATACTAATATAAATGTATTCTCACCATTCGCACCTTATCGGTGAACGCTCGAGATATCGCCCGTGCGTGTGCCCATGTGCGTACGGATCATAGACCTTGTTCTATTTTCTCCACGCATAGTATACCGTAATGTCTCTATCGAGCTTATCTAAGTATTCAGGAAATATCAATCGTGGCGAGATAATCCTGGAAGTACACGGTATTTAAAATAACATTGACGCCGATACCTCGGCCATGAACCCGAGAATAAATAAACGTACAAAAATCATAGTTGGCTTTCCACGGAACGAAATAGCTGGTGTAACGAGGAAGAGGACACGGGGATCGACTATCGAGTGATCGAAGCATACAACCCTTTTGTCAGCAAGTTAAAAATGGGGGATGAACGACGTTGTTTGCTAGACGGATTGAGTAAACTTCAGTCTTTTCTCTACTTTCGGCTGACTTATCCACAATCTGGAAGGATTAGGCTGATACAATATTCATAAGCCACAAGGGTTATCTACTTAACTATTTCGCCTGCATCCTCTTCCTGCCGTTTTCCCAGTCTCTCCTTTCATCCGCCCTCCCATATCTTCGGAGCAACTCTTCATACCCCGGCGTGGTAGCTTCCTTGCATCATTTTCCCTTTCTGTACCTCTCGAGACTCGTCCCCTGAGTGCCATGCTACCTCCCGGTACGGACCCTCTCCCCTCTTGTATATGTGCTCGCCAAGCACTTTTTCCTCGTGGCATTCGGCGTCTATGTAAATGTAGCCTCCCTCAACCCGTTTACTACTCCTACGAAGCTCTCGGAGAAACCCGAGAGGCAGACGCAAAGAGTATTTCGAATATAGACGTGGGATGATGCGTAAAGCGCGTATGTGTTTCTTGTTGGTGGAAAATAGAGAGAGAGAGTCCGGTAGGGAAATATGCTCGGAGCGGTTCCAAAAGAAAAACTTGATAAAGTGCTCACCAATGCCGACAGCATTACAGGACAGCAAAGTCTTTTTTCAGGCTTTGACGTACTCGCTTTGAATTTTCCTTCGGTGTATCTATTCACAAGCTCTCGCCTGTAAGAACGTTGAATAGGGCAAATCCTCTGAACTATTCTACGCTGTTTATCTGCGCACGTATAAAGGCATGAATTACCCAGCATGTAATATGTTTCGATAAAACAGAAACATTGAGAAATGAATTAATTCCGTGCGGAGTGTTCGCTCGAGTCACAGGCTTTCTCCACTTCAACGTTATTACATTTGAGTACTATTTGAAAAGCAACTTCTCCGCGTACTATTCACGAGACACTCTACGTAAACGAAAACATTTCTAACGTTAGAGAACAGAACAAATAGCTCGAGTGTTCGGTTGATATCGAGAGGAAAAGAAAATAAGAGATTGAGAGGTGTCTCTCTCGTTCTTTCTCACGTGTGTAAGCCCCTCGTAAAATGTTGTATCTGAAAACACCCACGTCGTTGAAATTCCATATCGGAGATCGTACGTTTTATATCCTCGTGCGAAACAACGGTAAAGTGCACGCGCATTTTGTACACTCTTTACACTTTCTGTTATCCGAGCTAAGCATATGCTCACGCTTTTGTCATATATCCTTAAGGCCAATACAGATTTCTCCTCCATTCTCTCTCTTATTCTCTTATTCGATACGAAAGCCCTGTAGCCATCGACGTCGACTATTGTAACCGGATCTTATACTTTTCGGAGGTTCCCAATGACTTTTCAGCATAAAAAGTGCACTGAATCCTTTCTTCTTATGTATTTGAGAAATGAGAGTTTAAAGAAGTAACTGCTCCCGATAACTTCAAAGAAAGTTCTCGAGACATCGCTACGGAATCTCATTGAGCTCTTTGCAATCGTAGCGATTAAGAGAGCAGGAGGGAGACGAAGATAGAAGAAGATTCTGTCGGGTACTCGGGCCGAGTGTCGGTTCGCGCTTAATTAAAGCTCCTTTGCTAATCTTTTAACGACCCTATGGCCCGTCGTCGCTCCCGCAATGAGAATTGAAATGAGATAGTCGGATGGAGAGACCACCGGCGAGCAGGCAGCCGCGTCTGTCGCGCTTCTTTCGCAGACTTCGACACTGCTGGCAGAAGCGTGTGCGAGACTTCATCGGTGTCGCTCGGTGCACCCTGTTTAAATACGCTTCCAGGTCTCCTGCCAAAGTAAACTGAGCGCAGACATACGCACACGTACACGGAGTGCAGAAGATAAGGAATTTCTAAGAAATTCCCCTAAGAAAGATCTTTTCTTCGCCACACACGAAATTCCGGGCATCGTTCCTTTTTTTTCTCGTTTTCCTCTTTCTCCCAGTCTCAAAACCAAGACCCTTGGATTCCCGCTTGCACTTCTTCAGCACCAAAATCTGCTCGATACTGATGCAAGAAAGAAACTTTTCGGAGCGTGTATCTTCTCGAGAGAGATAAAGAGAGAGAGAGAGAGAAGGAGAGAAAGATGACGCCTGGGTAGAAAGTTCCACGCTCCTCTTTAGATGCGAAATTCGACACCGCGCAAGAGGGCCACGTATAATTAAGGACTTGTATAATCCGTACGGGGCAAAAGAGCTCTTGCCTGCGGGGAGAGGCCAGACTAAGATAAGGACTCTGGGCCAACAGGATTGCATCGAATATAAAGAGAGTTTGAAATATTTTAACGCAGTATAAAGATGAACGGGAGTCTTGAAACGTGAGTAGAGGGACGAGAGAAAACTGATAGTCTTTGTATCAATTTAATACAATTAGACTTATACGAATGCGTTGAAGACTATAATGACGAAAAAGAGGGCGAAGCGGTAGAATATGGAAATGAATCCAAAGCGGCTGGAGATCAAATGTCGCGTCATTAACATCTCGGCTGTGCGTAGCAAGCGAGATGAAAAACCGCGTGTTCGGTATTCCAAACTTTTGTTTTTCTTGCGTCTCTAGTCTACGCGCTGTTCAACGCCTCTGATTTCTTTCCCCCATCTCCAGCACAAACTGCTCATGTCAAGTTTCTATCTCCGTTGATCCCACATTGATAAGAGTATTTATGAATACTCCACAGCAAAGAGAGGCAATCTAATAACTCGTATTGGTCGATGAGCGTTCAAGCAGGCGTTGGCTCGAGCCAATCTCTAGCTGGAAGTCCGACACGCGATATCACAAACTGTTTTACCAGAGGAAACGGGGAATAAGCGTGTTGGTAGGATGGGATGGAAGTGCTGGAGTGCAATCAAGAGGTACATGCAGTTGGGCTATCGATATTCTCTAACTTATAACATCTTTGCATTTATATCTGTGTTAGCACGAATGTACATGCCTCGTGTGTTGGCACACTCGTGTGTGCGAGGAGTTGCGTTTGCAAACTCGTGTTCTCGCACTCGATCATCGTTCAGCCTCGTTCAATCCTGCCGAGTATAAGGAACGAACGATTCGAACGATCCAATTATTTATAACTGTCAAAGTTGTTCAAACAGCCGTTTGAATTAGTAGTAGCCAGGTAATTGGTGTATATGGGACTCGGTGCAAAGATCCAGGCCAGAGATCTGAAAAGGAAGAGAGCGAGAGAGAAACGTAACAAAACGAAATGCGAATATATAGAAGTCGGATGTGTCGAGACGTAACCGATGTACATCGCGGAGGTGAGCTGTGGACACCCCCCCGGGTCATTCCATATGCAGTATCCTCTGTGTCTAACGCATACATACTCTAGTTAGTGCAGTTGTTACTGCGACTACTCGCTCCTTCGGCGAGATGCTTCGCTAAAAGTGCGTGTGCGCTCGTGCACGTGTGTGCGTACGGTTGTCCGGGTGTTTGCGCGGCGAGTGCACGGGCATCGCTTACAAAGCGTCTATTTCGAGCGGAAATAAACACAAAACTCCCCATCTCTCTCGTCCATTCTCGTTGCGAGTTCCATGCTTTCGTATCACCACTTTCCTTCTTTTTCTCCTCTCCTTATTCTTTTTCTCATTTCTACCGTTTGCTTCCTTTTTCTTCGCTATCTCTCACGATCCTTTGGAGCATCTCTCTCCGTCCTCTCTCTTGTTTTCTCGCCCTCCTCATCTCCTTTATATCTCTCGCGTCGTTCTCTCCGTCAAACTCTCTCGCTCTCTTTTTATTTCCTTTTCTCTCTCACATATCCTCTCCGTAGGCCCTGCCACGAATGAACTCCTTGTAACAATAAACTTGGAGATCCGCACAGCAGCGACGAGCTCCGGCTCACATTTGCTATAACATCTTTCTCGTAGATCTTCTTTTCTGCATCAGTCTCTCTTTCGCTCTTGCTTTCTCCCTCTCTCCGTCTTCATTACGACAAACGTCCGCTTTGTGAAAATCTCTTCGTTGATGGTGCCGCATACAGAAGATGAAACCGAGTCTTTCCACTCTCCCGTTTGTTTAATGCGCCACACTATACGCGAGAGAAGAGAAAAATGTTGGTCCAAGTCTCTGTTAGCTGTTACCTCGCGCACGCTGCCAGCATCACCAGGATCCAACTATTCTCGTCACTCGGATGAGCGAATGATACGCTTGTGTATATATATATGTATATATACGAGATGAAGACGTGCCGATTAGACCTCTTAATAAATTTAACCGTCGTATATTTACGTTCCTCTCGCCGCCTTTGTATATATTTTATTTATATATATAAAAAAGAGGGAAACGTTATAACGAGGAAAGAGGGCGCGATAATGACGATTTAAGAAAAGCTTCTTTCCAAAATGTCTCTCAATCTTATTTAAATGTTAAACCGCGACACAAATATTTTCATGGTGAACGCGAGAAACATGCGGGATTCAGATATATGGGCATGCTCATTCGCTGACTTCAAGATGCTGTTTTAAATGGGCTCGTGGTGCGAATGAATTTGTTACGCTGTAAGACACAAAATTGAGAGAATTCCGAGAATTGAGTATATTCGAGAAGAGGGAAAAAACAACAACGCGAAGGAAAATAAAAAAAGACGAGCAATAAAAGAGAATTTCGATGTTAAGCGAAGATCAGGCACTCCCGGGATGGTGCCGATGGAATTATACGATGAAACAAAACAGTATAGAATTGGCGAAGTAAAACGACTTTCTAAAATGCCCATCTCTCGTTCACACACTGCTACACATCCAGTGTGATCCAAAATAAGAATAAGAGAGTATTTCCCCGAGCTATTTTCGTCGAAGATGTTTCTCGCTATCTCTTTCACTCGTTGCAGTTAACAATGCGAGTAGCACCAGGGATTTCTTCCCCGTTCGTCGTCTTCGTCGTCGTCGTCGTCGTCGTCGGCGTTTTCGTCCTCGTCGTAGCCGCACGTCGAAAATAGAGTCGTGAATTTATTCGGTTACGTCGGAACTTCGAAGCGCAGTACGACGAAGTTGAAGCAAAACAGGAGAAAATCCACGAATCGATGTTAACGCCCTTGTAGAATCGCTCCACAGTCAAAAGAATTCTCAGAGTATTCATTGTGTGCTCATCGCTCGGGGGAGGGGGCAGAAATAAATGAGAAGAATAACGACAAGTAAAAGATGAAAGAAAGATTCGGAAACGTACGAGTCACACTATTCTCCGCGCATGTGGTCCCCCGATGACTCGCTCCAGCCTTGATCTGTCCAAGTAAAACCACGTACACGGATGAGACACACGTGTATACATGTATAGAAATGTCGCATAGGCCACGAGATAGAAAGGAATTAAGATAAGCCAAAACCCGTTGTCGGAATGCGAATCGATAGGTTATGTGAGCGCTACAGGATAATGCCTTTTCCTATACGGGCGAGATCTATAGTGGGGGAGGGGATCAAATGGAAATACGATAAATAACACGAGAATCGTTGTCCAGGAAGAAGAGAAAGAAGACGATACTCGCCTACGACATTATTTTATCTCCATTTGTGGAGAACTTACAAAAACTGCATCATTCGCGATTCGAAATTACTCGGACTTTGTACTGAATCGATTATTGCGTGATAATAAAAGGTCGCTTTCCATTGGGAATCCCCATCGATCGGATATATTTCATTTGGAAGGAGTTACAAGTTTTCTTCGCATCTGTTGTTAATTGGGCATGCTGCTACGAAGCAGGCGAATCATCGCTGTCCGTCGATAAATATAGACATAACTTCGAAGTGTATGTTACGAGAAACGTCTGCGAGCAACACACTCTTTTCGTTCGATTTTCTCGTTTCGCGAGGTCGGCCTCTCCGCGAGGACGGATCCCGCCGCGAACATTATTCACGCCATCCAGCTTCGTGCTCGTTCTCGATCCTCCTGACAATAAAATAAGAAAAGAAAAAATAATAAAAATAAAAATGAACAAAGAATCGAGGGAAAAAAGGACATCGGACGTTGGAGGAAGAGCCGAGACGGTGCGAGATAGAGAAGCACACTCTCGACACCTACTGCACTTTTTCTCCTTCTCTCCTTCTTCCTCGCCGTCCTTCACCCGTTATTTCTCCACCGCATATAGTAGCCCTTACGTAGTACGCAGAGAGAGAGTATGCCAGGCGCCCACAGGGAGCGAGAGAAGTACCTAATTTATCGCTGGCACGCACGAGCCTATTAATAAACTTCGAGATTCCCACGAGCGGGACCCAAAAGATTCGCGAACGTCGTCGGTGCGCAGCAGAGAAAGAAATGCGAAGAAGAAACAGTGAAAGGAGAAGACGACGAAGAGAACAACGGAGAAGCTTTTTGCCTGGTCTCTCTCTCCTCTCGTTTCTTTTATTTTCTCGTGGGCACTGCTGAAAGATCGTCGACCCTTTCGAAAGTCCCCGCGGACTCATCTCTCATGCATCCAGACACATAGACAAACCCTCCGGCTCCTTTCTTTCTGCCAAGCAAACTTTTTTATTCAATTATTTCTCCTCGACGGATTGCAAATTGTATATAATACAAGATCCGCGTGACGCCAGGACATCCTTACGCATTCGCGGTCCAGGATAATAGTGCGGTCGGGAGAACGCGTATAAGGGTAGGAATTTTCTCGCATCGAGAATCTCGAATGCGCGTTATTCATTTAATCCACGAGGTAAAACCAGTAACAAACGAGAATCTAACATTGAGAAAGAGCACGCGGCTGTACGCACAAGCGGTAGCTTTGACCTAACGCCGTCGGTTGTACCATAATTCACGGCCCCCACGGCGCTAGTGAATCTCTGTCACCAAACAACACCCGCGTAGCCAACACACGAAATGAAAGAGGCAGAAGAAACTACGGTAGGAACACGGAAAAAGTTCTTTTTCTACAGGCAAACGCATGTACGAAAAATCTTAACCTCGCTCTTTATTTCCATGTGCCTCAGAAGTGAAAAGGGCCGAGGCAAAGAGAGCGCCTCTTTCGACAATCCAAAAGTCTTATTTGGCAGAATCGTTCGGTGCAGAAAGTCTTCTCGTCTCGTTGAAAATATCACAGGCTTGCCGACATTTAACTTTTTTCTTAGCACATCGAGATTTATTTTTATTGACGACATCCGTATTTTACAACTTTTTAACAGTTTTCATGAAAAAGAAAAATTCATGAATTCAAAATTCGCGTAGTTTACGAACACAAGTTGAACCCATTTTACGCGGCAACCATTTCTTGTTTTATAACATTTCTTATTATTTAACAGAAATTATCAGGATAATTAACACATTTGCGAGAAGCCAATTGTTTTATTTAAAACCATCGCGGACACCTCTGTATCCGGCGCAACATTGTAAATAACGAGTACAATCGTACTATAATATCGATGTGCATCCAAGCGCCCCTTAGCACGCAAATCCTGAGGTCCACGAATGGGTGATGTCGACAGTGCAGAATCGGGTATGCAGTGACGCGGTCCACTGCAGCGGGAGAAATATTTTGCTCCAATCTCTTGACGCTCTTTTCTACCGAAGTTTCCTAGATGCGATGTATCTCTGGATTCTGTATCGCATGCACCCGGAGAGAAGACGATCAAAGAACAGGAATAATTGAAATTCTCACATGCGAGAAGGAGGATTGCTGCACGAGGCTTGGGACAGGAATGGAGTGACCCCAGCTGACGGAATGACCATATGCAGAGTGGATGGATTTTCACTTTTGGTGAACAGCACACAGGAAAAGTGATTGGACGAGGGACCGGCAGCAATCGCCTCCTGGAAAAATGCCAAATCTTTGAATAAAATTTCATCCGAAATCGTAGCGACGCGAGTTGGTCAGCAGCTTTCATTAGCCGACTAAATTTTGACAGGAATCGAATAAAATGGTTCGGGTTGGGTCAACTCCGTTGGGGGAGTCTCAATAAGATTAAGCCCGAAAGACCATCGGATAGCTCTCATAACTGACGTGATATAAAATGGTTAGAGTCTTGAATCCTAGCTCGCGTTTCGAAAGCTAAAGAAGTCTTTGCAAAAGGGCTATAAGACTCTGGGGCGAGCGATGAAGATTGGCCACAGTGGAGCGTCGCAGCGCACAGTCTCTTTGGACGTGGCGTTCAAAAGAAGGATATGAATCTATATACGGGTGTAAATATATAGATGGCAAGAGGCTGTATCCTGCTGTAGAGGGAGAATGTTGCAACGAAAAAGCGGCAAGGGAGTAGAAAGAAGGAGTTTGTGCACGCCATTTCTGGCGGAGTATACAGCAAAGAGAGCCCTCGCAAGCGCCCTTCATCTCCCTTCGCGGTGCTTCTCTTCCTATCCTCATTTCTCTTGCTCTCCTTGTTCGTTCGAACGTGTATACACATATAGCGAGTCGCGTATCCCGTGGAAGATGAGATAGAGGTTGGCCTCGCGGCGGTGAAATAACGACACGACTAGAGTACGCTTTTCCCGGCTAAGAGCGAAAGAAGGAGGAGGAAGGGAGACGCGCGCAGCGAAGCACCTTACTTGGTTGAATCTCGCTTTTGCACGGCCAGGGCCCTTGGACCTCTCTTCTATGTACTCTTCCTCCCTTTTTCCACTGTTACATTCGCCTCTTGTCCACGTATAGATGTACATGTACAGTGCATGCATCTACGATGCACACATCTTCAGAGGTGTATAAAAGATGGGAAAAGAGCTCTGACTGGCATCGGTGTGCTGGCAATGCAGTCTCGATGCATTCACCGCACAGTTTTGCCAGGAGATAGAACGAGACTCGGTAGAGAGAGGTTGTATTATATAGGATAAAAATATAGAGCGCTGTAGCCCTCGGCTCTCTGTCTCCCTTCGCAGGATCGAAGGCGAACGACGCGAAGAGAGCCTCGAGAAAGCGAAGCATATCCTGAGCCCGTAGTAAATAGGATCCTCTTGCGCGCGTACCCTCTCAACCACGTCGAAAACAAGAGAGTGCAAGGAAGAAAGACAGACGGACAGAGGAAAGAATCGCAAAGCAAAGTCACGAGTACTCTCTCGCAGCCCGAACTTTCCCTCTAGGCTCTAGGAAATTACCTGCTCTTCTGTTAGAATACACACCGATAGTCTTTTTATTATAATACAGTCTGTCCCTATCCTGTGAATGAAACTGCGGACGAGAGATCCTCCGTTATTATATCACGCGATGGCAATTCTATTGCCTGGCATTGGATTCAATGGGACTAACGATCCCATTTGGCTGATAGCCTTGATTGATTCTAAATGTTGCTTGTGAAAGACTTTCTTTATTTGGGTAATTTGACGATCGCGTTAGATGGATAAAAGGTTTTACCGTGCCCGCACGTGCCGCTTGATACTAAGCCACACGCGGCTCCGGAGCCTCTCGTTATCGCCTCAACCTGGTCATGGACGCGCTCCGAAGGTCTCTATTCACTCGCCTTCGGTCTCTCCATCCTCGGCATCCTCGCATTCGCTTCAAAAGCTATTCCCTCATCGAAGACGGACCGTCGCTCTTCGCAACGAAACACAATAGCGTACTATTCGCAGTGTTCCGCAGACGAGACACACCTTTCACGTTGCTCCTTTTGTTCCTTTCACTCTCTCGCGCATGTAATGAGAATGTTGGACTGAAAGAAATGAATCGCGGCATTGAATGCTCCTTCGTCGAAGGACGAACGATCTTTCCTGTTGGCAATATCCCCGGGAATAAAATCATACAAATTCATAGATCCGCTTTCTCTCGCGTGGCGAAATATTTATCACTGAAAAGATGCGCAGCATCCGCAGGCAGCTTCCTTTTTATACTAACGTAAGAGAGTATCGGTAATCGAAACGATATTATCAAATGGCCAGCCTGCGATGACAATAATGGGCTTCGATTTCGAATGGAAACGTTCCTCGATAGCTGGCAAAGAACGATCAGCGTTTTCTTTCTTCCGTATCTCATTTCTTTCCTTTATTCGCATAACTCGACACTCCCGCTTCTCTCGTTTCGCGTAATCGGAACTAAATCGATTCTCGCACCTTCAGCACTTTATTACAGAGCTGAGCGTTTTTGACACTTCTTTTATTTTCACACTTCCGCCGGGAGAGAAGAGCACTCGCGTTAAATATTTCATCTCTAAGCGACATGAACGCGAGGAGGAGAATCTACAGGTGACACGAGAATCGACCTCCCGTAAATTGAATATGAACGATTATCGAAGGAGCAATCTGGCAGTTCATTAAAATTTGAATAGAAATAACCACAGATGGGAAGGGGAAAGCTTCCCGCGGCTCTACCCGGCGAAGAATGCACTTGGAGTACGATGACATACGCGTCTTGGAATCGATTTCAGCAAAATGGTCTGTTGCACCATGCGACGATAGGAATCTTTGGAGTTTACGAGGAACGCTCCGCAATACGATTCCACCACCCACCACTTCTCTCCTGCATTTTAATCTGCCAGCACACTCGATACTTAGCTGCATGGCAGGTGCAATTCCCGGGCTTTTGCCGCGCCCCAAGCTAATTCTCGAGTTGCGTTGGAGCGCAGCCCTTTCGACCCTTTAGTCTCGGTACTCCGGTGCCATATATATTCCTCCAGGTATATGCGTAAACCTCGTGCGACGTTCAATCATCGGACTCGGCCCCGGTTTTCCGAGTGGAGTGAGCGTTACGTAACGCAGCACGGACGCCTACTCGACGACTATCTCGGACTCCAGGGGCGGGGTTTGAACACTCGTGCGTCGCGTTCCACAAACAAATCATACGAAGCCAGTAACGCTGGTACAACATGCAAAATTATGGGAGTACGTGGGGTAAGTTATTAAAAGTGGTATATAGACTAGGAATATTATTTCCTATGCCCCACCAACGCGACGAGGAAAGGAGTCAGGGGAGAGAAAGAGCAGGAATTGGAGAGCCTGCGAGTTCGGATACGGCTGGACAGTGCGAGCCGGTCGTCTTAATCTCGTCGCATTAAGTTATCAGTGGAAATACGTACTTTTGCGAGCAATTTATCGCTCAATCGCAGGTTGTTTAGGTCCGGAGGTTTATATCCAGCGTATATGTGGTATACGTGCGGCGCCAGATAAGCCACGACACGTGTAGCTTATATGGCATACTTCGTTTCTCCGGTATACGTGAAAAGAAAAACAGCCCACCCAGTTATCCTGTGAATTCCGCTGGTGATTATGCGCTTGTAATTGCAAAAATAAAAATCAACTCGCCACAGGCGATGTGTGCAACTGCGCTATCAAACGTGATAAATCATTTCGTTTATCCGTGTTACATGGTTTTGCGCGTTGTCGATATCATTCGGGGCTCGATGCGATACGGAGACTGCGCGCCTTCCAGTAATAATCTCAGACATGAAGTTAAATGAAGCTAAATCACCGCAATGATTCTCCAATTCTCGGAGACTCGACGAATAGAAATCTCTGCGTATTCGAAACTTCGTCTCGCGTTATGCTCTCTCCCTCTCTCTCTCTCTCTCTCTCTCTCTCCCCGTGAGGATCCCCTGCCTTCATAAAGGATTGCCAACACGTTCAGTATCGCCAAGATTGCAGCGAGATAGGACACCGCGAACGATGAACGAGACAAGGAATAAATGGAGAAAAACGATGCTGACCAGTCGCCGCTTCGCGGCAGGCGTATATACACAGTAATGCAAGTACTTGCCCGTTCGAAAGTTGCCGAGATATGATTTACATCAGTTCGTACGTATATATAAGCAGGAGCTGTGCGAGCAGTGCTCTTACACTCGGATATACAATGTATGCAGATACTCAAAGCACCATATACGTAAATACTTAAACGTGTGTATGCTGCTTGTTTGCTTCATACATTCGACTCCCTGGTAATATGTTCGCTGTACACCACCAAGGAATGTCCAATCTATGCTGATGATGATGATGATCATGATGATGATGATGATGATGACCATAATGATGATGATGATGATGATGATGATGACGATGCCGGGAGCGATGATGATGATGGAAACGATGACAACGAACCTGATGACGATGGTGCGCGTGAGAGAATTTGTGAGCAGCGGCAATTCGTTCAATATTAAAACAATTCAAAGAGCCTGCAACTTGGACATTCTTCGAAATATGTTTAGAAATATGGAAGAATTCGAACATAAAGAAAAGTATGGTTGGGGAAAAAAGATGGCAATGAATACATGCATCCGATAGGGCTGATTCATTCCAGATGTCCCGCGAGCTCAAACTTATGAGCGTCCGGTTGGGTCGATACGCGAGAGAACGTTGGACTGAAAGGAGCGAGTCGACTTTCTTTTTTATCGCTTTTCGTCAAGGGTGTGCGTGGAGTGCGTGTGTCTCGCGAAGGATCGCGTTGATGCCGATCGTTTTCAAGCGCGATCTGCGTGAGAGCCGAGACCGATCCTCGGAGTCTAGCCGCACCCACGCGACTCTTCGGCTCTCTCTCTCTCTCGCTCTTTCTCCGGAGAAACTTGTCCGAGATTTCGGGTAGGGAATGAAATAAACAAAAAATGGGGAGAGAAAAAGGAGGAGAAAACAGGCGAGAGAAGCCGTTTCTTGGGCTCTCGAATCTTAGCGCGCGAGGACAAGTACGAGGAAGACGATTCAGAGACTTAGCAGGGATGGGCATCGCACAAAACTCACTATACAAGAGACATCTTCAACGAGCACGCGTTATAAGAAATTCCAATGTGGGGGATTTACGCGCACGCCTACGATCGCA
This sequence comes from Venturia canescens, assembly GCF_019457755.1. NCBI lineage: Eukaryota > Metazoa > Arthropoda > Insecta > Hymenoptera > Ichneumonidae > Venturia > Venturia canescens. The sequence continues at coordinate 3,076,813 of NC_057421.1, read as the reverse complement.
CGCACACCTCGTCCCGCGTTCTCGTCGCCACAAGAACTTCTCACACGAACTTATGCTGGCCGAAGCGACTGGCACGAGGATGAGACTCGTTTCTCCTTGTGTATCTATCACACCCACGACATCCCAAATGCCTATTCCAACTGGCCTGCGAGTATGCTCGGTGAGCGGAGCGTGCGAGCGCGGAAGTCGTTTTTCTCACTGATGATCACACGCGCTTCGTCGTGATATAGGCACAAGGGCATTTCAAAAGTGAGAAAGTACACATAACGCGCGTGTGTGTGTGTACGCGAGCGTACGTGTGCTCGTCTGAAATCGTGTTGGAAGGAAGATGAGGTTTCGTATGGCGATTGAATTAAGTGCCTCGAACACGTGTCCTAACAAACAAATTTTTATCACGAGCGATTTCCAGAGCTCGCTGCGGGGCCTCGGCGAGTCCAAGTCTTTCAACGAGCCTCCATCGTATTAAATAGCCGCATTATCGGGACGAAAATAAAATGGGAGGGTTTCCAGTAATCGAGATGAATCCGGAAGGAAACGATCAACGTAAAATCGGCGATATCCAGCACGAGGGGGCTCGTGTCATTCGAACGTCTCTAATTAAATGATTCTTATAACGATGAAAATTCAAACGATCAATTTCCTCCGGGCACTCTCGTAACGTACTGATATAAAGCCGCGCGTCGCGTGTCTGCGATCAGCCCGCTCGTACTCGCAGCTCCGTAAATCTTTGATTTTTTGCATCCCCGCGCGTCTGATGGAAATCGAGTGTCAGGTAAATCGCTCGCTAACCGCGTAGGAATTAAAGCGCGCGCCGTTGGCGTTCTGAGGAGAGAAGCAATCGCCGACAAACGCGACATGAGAGCGGTTCTCTCCGGAGGGAAGAAGGCGAGCAGGGGGACGGGGGTGTCTAGAGCTGCTTTACGAGCGTCGGCAACACGCCTTAACAAGCTCATTAGTCTATTCGCATGACAGCAGGTCCTGGCTGTATTACCTCCGCCACACCACCAGCAATCCTAAACTCGTACATTAAACACATCCAGAACGATATGAGACGCTTTTTACTGGGATAATAATAACGGGTTCTATTACCCTGGTGCCCAGCGTTGTCGCGATGTCGTTCGATAACTCCCCGCATACTCTGTGTACACGAACTTCAAAGTTGCCTTATTACTGTACATTCGATACCTTCCCCGATGGCTGTATCAGCTTCACCTATATCAACCCCCACACTTATATTTATGGGAATAAGTGGAGAGTGTTGCCACGAGGATCGTAAAGCCACGAGTTTAATCGCGTGCAAACACCATTATATATGCTCTCTCATTGTGCTCTCTCTTCCTCTCTCAGCACTTCGCCTGATTCCCCCGGCTCTCGATGCAGCGTTTCCATTCGGCAGTTCGCTCGTCCGGACAATTCAATCGCAACTATTTTCGCTATCGTTTTTGAGTCGATGGGAGCGAAAACATTGTTCCGGAAACAATGATGACGATTGCAGCTCAAACCTTTTTCCACCGTTCGGTTAGAGGATCGGGAATAAAAGTGACTCGAACGGCTATCAGCACACGATGAAAATGACCGATTGTCCGAGTAGGAAACACCACAACATTGGAATCGTAGTTTGCTCGTTGATGTATTGGAAAACAGAGAAGTTAGAGGCAATTGCGTGATCGGAGCTGAGGACTAAGTGCGGCGACCGACGGAAAGGGCTAAGCTGTGACAGCGCTATGGGCTCTTGATTACGGACTGTTGTCAAAGTTTCCAGGATCCAGAGTTTGAACTTTACGTACGGTCGCGACTGTACATCGGCCGAGCATGGGATATAGTTTGCGTACATTGAGCAGGCGATATAGGACATTCATAATCTGGATGGGAAACCTGGCTGTACTTTCAATCGATTCGAAACCCTGGCGAAACCGTAGCGATTCAATGGCATCGCCGATCAGACCGCCCTTCGCTCCCTTTCACAGTTTCGCCCCCCGGAACGAGCGTCTCTGATGAAGCTCTGCGTCTGTAACCCGCTCCGTCTCCGTTGACTGAATTTTCCTACGGCAGATTCTAGATGAAAAGTCCACTGGTCTGCCTGCGGGAATGGAAGTGGCGCTTCGAACGCTGAGCCCAAAACTATTGCAGCTCCAAGTTTAGTCGGATTACCTTGAAACTATTGAAATATTTTGTTAAGGCTTAGACACGGGATGTTAGATTTTCTGCTGATCCGTAAATATGATGAACGAAAAAAAAGCTCAAAGATTGAGGGGTTATTGTTACGATTTTATTGATCAAAGTCCAGACAACAATCAAAAGCTTGATGCAACTATTGTAAGGACGAAAACGAAGGGACTGTCGATTTGGTCTCCGCAGCTCCTTCATTTCTATCAGTATAAAACCCAAGAAGTTATCAATCTTCTTCAACAGACACGCAGATAATTAAGGCCTTTCTCAAGACCTCGGTCGTCTCGTATATTCGCGAGCTGCAGCTCAAAAGGTTTTTGCAGGTTGGGGCGAACCCCCCCGTTTTATGTACGGATCGCATGTCCGGACTTCTTATCTTACGCGCGATCCTGCACGATTTTTTTCTCTCGTTCGCCGCCTCCTTGCGATCGTCTCTTCTCTGGAGCATACACGCAGACACGGAAAAGGCTGCGAGATAAAAGCCGAAAAAGAAAATACGGGTTATGCGAGGCGTTGGTGGAACTAACCGCTTCACTCATCAACGCGCCAACTCCGAGAACTTTAATCATCGCTCCTCAGTAATTTCATGATAATAACAATATTTTTATCGAGATTGCCTCACATTACGTTAACTAAACGATGTTTTCGTTTATTAAGAATATTTTACTCTTTACAACGAGAGATACACGATCTTTTGACTAAGAAATTTCCGAGATGTAATTACGAATGCGTAACGGGCCTTTTTGCCCTCAGCCTCCAGAGATCCGATCCCCTTCTCCAAAGTCTAAATATTTTTTCCTTTCGTCTCTGCACTTTTTCATTATTTTTCCTTTTTCTCTCTTTCTCCCTGTTTCTCTCACACTCTCCACTTTCAGCACCGCCCTGCGCGAAGAGAAACGCAAGAAAGCGTTTTGCTGGAAGGCCCAAGATAAAGGATCTTTATATTTCCATTTCTTAGACGTTAGTGCGGTGGCTCCTTTTCCACGAACGAGCACCAGTAGTCATGATATATATAGTCACATGCTCGCCAGTGGCAGAGCCTTTGCGCGAGCGTTATGTGCCGGATAAAGATTTCCTTTGATACCAGCAGCCTCATTCTCTCTTTCGGGTGCGGGCATTTTTGTCCGGTCTTGATTGCCAGTCTTATTTGCCTCAATTCCGAGACGCTATTTACGGCGTTCCTTCGTTTTATCTTCCCAAAACATTCTTTTCCCCGCAAATATTGCTATTTTTCTAAGACATTCGTTTTTTTTTATGTTTCAGGTATGTCGAGACCGATTTTGATAAGAAACTCTGATCACCTTCCGATGTCGTCGATTTACGTTATGTCGTCTAAATCAGTAGGTGCAAAACAATCGCGTTGAAAACCAAATTCATTTATTTCCGTGATAAGAAAACTGTGAATGGAACGCGACTAGTAACACCGGAAATTCTCAATTCGCTGCAAAATGTGACAAAATTTGATTGCTGCTGATTTAAGGAGGGTGGCTACCGTCGATACAATGTTGCCATGCTAAACCATGTTAAATACATTAAAAATTTCAAAATGATAAGAATTTAATAAAATTTGGTGAACATATTCTTTAGGGCCAAATTTGGCAATACAAATTTTTTAAGATTTTTCTTCTGTACAGTTAACGAGTAATTGATCACTAAAGTTCAAGTGTATAAGCATAGCGTTTCCATATATATAGGTATACATTTCGGGCATAAGAAATCTGCTTTAATGCGTAATTACTCGATAACTAAGCAGAAGAAAATTTTGAAAAAAATGGTGTCTTCGCACTTGACGTTGAAGAACATTATCACCAAATTTGATCAATTTCTTATCATTTTGACGAGTGTAGCCACCCTCCTTAAAAAAAAAAACGAAAAATGAGGTCTCTGACAATGAGATCGGTCGAGAGTCGCAAATTTGATTTACATTCGACAACGAGACTGCATCATGACGAAGTGAGCGATGAAACAAAATCTATGCAAGCTTCCATATGGAGCGCCTGCAGCATTAGGCGGATCAGATATCGATTCAAATGAGCTCATTATATTTCGGTCGCGCGCATCTGTCGCGGGTCGACTGAGCGCGCGCGCGCGCGTGACGTTCTCATGATTAATGAAGGCGAAAGTTGAGGCGAATAGCTGTACATGTGGCTGAAAATAATGAAACAATTCGTGTCTCTCATTGAACGTGCGCGGGCAAAACGTTGGACCAGAAGATTGAATCGATTAGTCGTGACGATATGAAAAAACAAAGAAAAGCGATCGTAGATCGTGTTAAATTTATTTGGAGCCGCAACAAAGTCTGACTCGATCAATTTTTATGAAGAGAGACGGAAGAAATAAGTGCTTTCCAAAAATAAATCGTACCGACGGGAGAGATGAATCGATTGAAAAAAATTGTAGTTTTCACGCGCTTCCCGTTTATCTCCGTCGTCTTCCTGTCTTCTTGTCTTCCACTTCTTCTCCTTCTCCGTATTCATTTTATTCTCTCATACGCTGAATCGGTGAGATTAACCGCGGGGGCAGGAATAAATCACACGGCTAACCGCGTTCGGAGTGCCGGCTGCCATGCCGGCTAAGTTGCGAAGCGAAGGGGTAAAACTATAGAGAGAAAGACGGAGGGTTTTGGAGATCGAGAGAAGCCGCCTAGTCGTCGTGGTCGTCGTCGTTGTCGTTGTCGTTCGCGTCGTCTTCGTACTGCCTGATAGACAGAGAAAGAGATAGCGTAGAGAAGCCGCGCGTGAGACCAAAGTGATAAATCCTGCCTACTTCGCAGCTGGCGTACGCTCGAATTAATAGAGCCTCCTCCTCCTGCTCCGCTCTCTCTCTCTCTCTCGTTCTGCGCGAGTTCTACGCTCATCCGGCAAAGAGTTCCTCTCGCAAGAACGGAAAGACTAAACGAACAGAAGACACTTCTTCGATAGTGCGAGCCCCGACACTCCGTATATTATTCTTGTAAAAATAGCGAAAACAAGAAGAAGCCAACGACAAGAAAACATTTTCCGAGGGGGAAGAGAAAGTTTGCTGAACTGAGAAAACCCGCAAGGGGCAAAGACGCGTTTTCTCATCGTTAAGCGCTTAGGCACGGGCTCCTTCTGTCATTTAAGTTTGTCCTTTTTCACACGCACAATTGCTTCGATATTATGCGACATTATGTTCGTGATAAATGTCGTTTCGGCGCACTTGCCTTCCCGATCTTAAATTTTCGTCATCGAACCGCCTGCCAATCCCCATTGCCTTCACCAAAATAGCGTCGATATCAGAGTAATTTCAAGGCCTTCGACTTTAACGGAATTTCGACAAAAAACTTCCCGGGAAAATGTTTCAACGAATTGTTCCTCCACTTCTTCCAACAGTTTTGTCTCACCATTAGGAAAAGACTCGCATAAGCATCGAGTCGACGATCCAATCGATAAAGTCGCGAGGAGAAGGACGATTGACGGGAATGATCGAGAGATATCGAGCGTGAGGGAGATAGAAGTGCGCGGCGAGCCATAATTGGCCAAAACGAAGTTAGCGGAGAGTGCGACGTGTGCTGCTCGAGGGACAGCTTGCGTGGCGTCGTTTCCGTGCGCGGAGCATGAATTGCTGAATGAACGGGAGAATAGGCTCGCTAAATCTGCACAGGTTCGAACACTGCAGCGAGAGAAGCACCCCCGTGTTGTTCCAACGAGCGAGAGATTGCGTATGCATATGTGTTTGAACGATTAACGATGCGTGACGACAAGAGAGAAACGAGAGGACGAGGCATAGGAACAGGCGTGTGACACACGGATTTTACCTAATTTGCCAATTTCCTGCTTCATTAAATATACTCGCCGCGTACAAACGGGCCGTATTGTCACACATGCGCACTCGATTTTACCACGGGAGTAACGTGGAACACGTGAAAGTTACACACACGCGCGCGCGCGCGAGGCAATACCGTGAGAGAAAAAAGCGCACGGTGAATTTGAGTGAGCAACGTCCCTTCGACGTGCATAAACTGTGGAAACTGACAAAAGCCAATAAACATATTTAAAATGTGTGTATACACGTGTTAAGATATATACAGGCATTGCGATATGCAGTGAAATATATGTGTAAAGTGAAAAGGACAGAAGCTATTATAGCCTCGATCGGGTGACATGCTTTGCCAGGCAAAACAAAAGGGTCGTGTCTCTGCACTCTTCTACCCTATCAACTTCCGACGGGATAATTAAAAGCCGGGAGTATCCGTGCACGTGAATGCTCGTGCTCAATGTGGGCTACAAAAAGGTAGCATAAAATGGGAAAAATGCTTGGGCCAATTTTCGTAATATCGGAGGTAAAAAAAATCGTGAAACAAGGTGAGAGCGGTGTTTGTTGGTGACAAGTTGAAAAGCCGTGTGCGAGACAAATATCGTTTTATACGGCGTATCGGAGTGCCTGGTTGTGTAAACACTCGCAATCAACGCGGGCACGATTTGAGCATTGATAGGCAAAAAAAGCATTGACCCAGGTTTTTTATTTCGTGACCCTCGTTCAGTGCTCCTGGCCGGGCTTTTTAGCTGCAAACTTTATTCGAGGCAAGAGGAATTCTCAAATTTGCTGGCGCTTTCAGCGCACCGAACATTTTTTACTCCTGTATATAAATATTCGCTCGTCCATTTATTCCGGAAAAAAGTAAGGCTCGGGACTCTCCCTATCCACGCGTATATACATCTCACCAGTGAGATAAGAGTCTTCGAGAATTGTTGGAAAATATATTTATCTCGGGGCGATAGGAGGGAAATCCTGGCGAGTTATACTCCGCTATACGTATACGGCTGCTCCCTTGCATATATAGATCGTTGCACTTCTGCTACTGTGCTCCTCCACGTATTGGGTTCGCTCCCCGAAACAGTGGAGTTGGCCCGTACATCACGAGAAGATAAAACTTTTGCCACTATTCTCTTTCCTTTTTTCAACTGCTGTAAGAACAGAGCACGGAAGGAATGAAAGAGTGAGACGAATAAAAGTAAAAGAAGAAGGAGAGAAATACGTTAACCCCTGTGTGACAGCAGCGTGTACCTATATACGCAGTCTCCAAGTTCTAAATAAGCGAAAACTACGAGAGAACGACGACGCACTCTGGAAAGCAACACACGAATATACACCAGGGATAGAGAAGGAGAGAGAGAGAGTGAAAGCTGTGGGAAAATAAATCGTGATTTCGCACGTGGACGATTTATATAATATACGAAACAAAAGTTACCCGCGCCGATGTCCGAGCGTTTGGCTAAAGATTACTCGCCGCGTGTGGCTGTTAAAAGAGATTCCTGAGTATTCAGTACTCTCGCGAAAAGGATTTGAGCTTCCATGCCAGAAGACAGGAGATGGATTAACGAGAGATGTATAACAAAAAGTGAAGGGGGGAGGGTAAAAAAAGAAAAAATTACGCGGCCAGCAGGTGCCTGGGCATGAGAATCGTCGAACGAAATCGCCCGACGCCAACTAATGGCAATGAGGATATGTGTATAAGTGATAAAAAGAGATTTAAAAAAAAAGAAGCCCCACTGACAGGTAAACGCGGAGCGACGTGACGTCCATTAATTCAGCAAATTTTCTATGGCAATCGTACAGAGAACGGATGAGCCAGACAATCGCTCGTTTTCAACGACTCACAGTTTGCAAAGCTTACACCAATCGCCCCGCGCGTTAAACTGTGCGGCCAATATTTTGTTTGAAACTTTCTTTTTCTCAACGTAATGACAAACGATGTGCTCGCAGCTACGGACTTATCGCTAGTAATTCGTCAGCATCCTGCTGCGTTTGCTTAGCCAACGCCCACGTAAAATCATCATTCATCCCGGCATCGTATTATTAGTACTTTGACCACCGTTGTATCAACGATAAGAGGTGGAAAGATCACTCAAAAAGGCATTATCGACGTGGGCGCCTTTCTAAAACTATCAGTAGCGGCTACGCGATATGTCTTTTCTCATCCAGAAACATCGAACACGCTTTTGTACCTGCGATTGTCATAATTTTCGCTTTTTATTCGACGCGAAGTGTGACGAACTCGAATAGCCGAGGCTGATCATAAGCAAACGGTAGTTCGCATCAACTTTTTCTCGGTATCGAGCCAACACTTCGATCGAATTGGAACACATCGCAGCCTCCTTCTCTGCAACAGACCTCGACGTGAACATGATGATCACTTACGTTGTGCGTGCAACATCAATTATGGCATCGCCAGATACACTGTACATCGTAGTGATGTTTGGTGGGCTGCTTCCCAATGAGATGGGCACGAGGATGTCTGTAACAGGACGCAGGGACTCACGGATATATGCATCGTAACGTCAGAAGCACTGAATCCAGGATTTTCGCATGAACAGTGAACATGACACGAATGGAGCTCCGCCGTATCCGAACGAGAGAGAAAGCGCCATTCCAATCTCTGCTTCGCGGCTAAATAGCCGACAAACAGCGGGGCATCGAACCGTTCAGCCGGAAACACGTCATGGACCGCGAGCCGGAATCTCGACATGGCGAACTCGAGTCCGATGACCACTTCTAAATTCGCAAACTTTTTCCACGCCTCCGGATACTTTGGGGTTCGAGAATAGTGGATTCTCGATCGGCAGTTCGTGAGAATCCAGGTCGATTTTTACACACTAAAAATTCAGCGGATTCTAGCTTCGGGCGAAATCGAACTTTTGACGGTTTTTGTAGATGACTTCGCCACGAATCGTCACCAAATGACTGCTCACGCATGCACTGATTAAAATGGCTGGCGGTTCAATTCGATTAAAAAAAGGATGAAGAATTAACCAGTGCGTTTGTCCGACTGGGGACGGTGGTTGGATTTCGTTATTCCTTGAGCTCGCTGCCACGCATAAGAAACCCGTAAATTGGACGCAATGCCACAAACAGGATCTGCCTTTTCATCGGTTCAATTACAGAGCAAAAAGGCAGTTTCGAAAATGCTCATTTTCTGGGGTGCTCGACAATGGCAAAAATAGCGTGTGGCGCAGTAAAACACTGAAATTTATAAGTCTTTGCTGTGTCCAGTCCGATCGTAAATGCTTTATAAAAATGCGCAAAGCGATTTAGTCGCTTTTCGTAGCCTCGTATCGCCAATGTTCTCCGGAACGTGATGCAGTCAAAGGAGTTTATGTACGAGCGTGTGTTCGCTCGAGCATCGCCGTTGGCAATTCGGACGGTCGCATCGAGGCTGCCGAGCGACAATTGTTACGCCCTTTTGGCGCTGCCGCATCGAGATCCGAATGCGCACGTGGTCGAAAATGACTGCGCTATGTACGAGCAGGTCGAAAGAGGGAAAGAGGAGAAGCGTCGACAGGTTCGATGGTGCGAACAAGATCGTCAAAGAGCAAGAAGGCCGTGCCGCTGCGTCCGTACGCGTGTATATGAAGATATATTATCTTGCTGCATTTTACACCCGGACTCTCGTGTCTGACACTAGCCAACAATTTAATTCTTTGATTCCCTACCCGCGAGCGGAGTGCATCTAGTCCGAGGAAAACTGGCTCAACTGCTAACAATTTTGCCTCGATTTCTTCGCTGAAAATACGGTGGAGCTCAAACTGCCCGTTGACTTCGAAACGCTCCGTAACTTACCCATAATTCTGACGCGTAAAATCGTTTCATCGATTTTTACTGAGCTCTAATACCAGGAGGCTCGGTCCGAGTCCATAAAAAGCTTGTATACGATGAAAAAATTGGCGCTGCCAAGAGAAAACAGGGAAAGTGCGCGTAATACGTGCTCGGAATTCCTCGCGAACCTCCATTATTCGAGGCTTCGAACACGCGCGTTTATCCGAGATACACGGAGCCGCTAATTAGATAAAACAATGTCGGGCATCCTTTGGAATTAGCACGTAGCAGTCCCGTGGGAGATTATTGACAGCGCGCTGTCGAAAAGCTAATATACGACACGAAATGACAATAATGCTCGCGCAGCCGTGTCGGCAGTGGTATACGAAGGACCTCGGGGATCGCGTCGCCTCGGGAGGAACCACCAATTTCATCGCGAGAACGTCAATTGCTCGGTGCTGATAAACACGAGAAAACCGGTCGCCCGCGCGATCTCGATAATTGCTCCGATCCGGCGTAGGTGGTAATGCAATGAGAGCGCTCGCGGATTAGTACGAGAGGAAGAGAAACAAAGACTACAGGAAAGTGCAGGAAACCCAGGAAAAAAAAACAGTTTCATTCGTGTGTGGCTGCTCTGCGTGAAGGCGTCCGCTCTCCCTCTCCCTTTTTCGCACTCTCCCTGCCTTTTTCTCATCTCGTTTCCCCCTTTTCGCTCCTCGAATCGTCAAGAAGAGCAAAAGTGTGCTGGTTGTTTGCTCCGATGCACACGCAGTTCGTTATTCCTGATGCAGATCTCGTCTCCCAGAAGTCCGTATGGGCCTGTGCGAGAGCGAGCTTCGTAGCGCAGCAAACGAATGGGCACGAAGGAAAAGCGATTCAGCACGGTGCATTAACGTGAATTGAGCCCTTCTGTGAAATAGCCAATCGCGCTCGTTTGGATGCGCGAGTTCGTCTCTCGTCTCTCCGGCATGTGTGCATCCTGTCGGGTCCGCAGGCACATAATTGATTGGCTCGCGCGGTTCGTTATGACAGCAGGGCGCCTCATTAAGATGCGCGGTACGCGCGCGGGCAGTGCTCGTGGACAGTCGCCCGCTCGTTTGTTCCACCGAATCGAACGTGCTCTCTATCATATAACGTACTTCATATACATATGTAAATTATATATTTATATATGTTTGTACCGTTTCCACAGGAGCGTGTTATGTGCGCGTTAATGCAAACGCGATTCGTAACAAACGGCTGCTGCGAAACCTGCTCTGGGCAGGCTCGCCGAGCGGCTCATATTTACGCAGAACGCTGCGCGTACACACTCGCCGGGCTAATGGCCGAAACGAATTGGAACTCCCGGTGAAAAGTCGGCTGAACATGTTGCGAAATTTTTTAATCATCCCCGCATCGTGCCACCCAAATTGTGCGCGGAGTGAGATCGGAAAGGGCGCGGGACCAGGGGAAGTGGAGGAATCGCGACGCTGTTCGCGCGCTTCTCGTAAACGGCGGCTTTTGGAACTCTTGTCGTGCCTTCATACCCAAATGGATCTATGGTGACGCTCGTGTCGACGCACCATCCTCGACGGATCGGAGCTCGCGGCGCCGGGCTACCCATACGCGGATTAATGTCACAGCTGCTCGCTCATTTTCCTCCTCGCCTTTTCTCTATCGTTTGTCGCTGCTCCGATGCCTCGACTCTGCTCGAGGCTATGCGTATATCTGGGCGCACCAGCGTATGGTATAAGACTAATTACACGAGTCGAGGCACGAGATTGATGCGCGGATGTGCCAACTGAATGTCGTCGCGGGGAGCAAAATATCTTACGAGCTCGAATGATTTTTTAATCCCTTTACGTTTTCCCTCACTTTTCCGCACCGCGGCTGAGCGAGTTTATCGAACTTAGCGAACGCGCGCACCGGTTCTAGTTCCTTTTCAACACTTTTTTCTTCTTTTTATCCTCTTCATGTTGTTGTGTTTTCCCCTTTTTTTGAGACCGCGAGAGTGTGCGAGCGAAACTCGATGCTAAAAGGCATTAAAATCCCAGACGCCACGGACTCGGGCGAATAGACACGCATACACGTGCGCGCACGTAACGCAAAATACACACGTGTGCACACCGCATTTTCCAGTGTAGAATGGAGCGAGTCGAGGCTGCTTCTTTGCCACGGTGTAACGCGCGCCCAGCATCGCTCTTTAGAGAGCCCTGCTGTCGCGTTCTTTGATAGCGAAAGAGTGAGCCAACGCAGGTAGAGAAGTGTACATAAAAACAAGAGCGCGAGCTTCGCACTCACTCGACACGCGAGAGAGCGAAGAAGAAAGAAGGAAAAAGCTTAAGTGCTCGTGCACAGACGAGACTTCCGGCGCGGCGACTCTGCCGGGGATACCGCTCTTGAAATCTTCAACCGCCTCCTCCTCCAAAAAGAAAACGGAAAAATAATACGAAAATACGAAAATAGAGGAAAACAGGCGAAAGAGGGAAAGTCTCGGATGATATACGCAACCGCACCGACCAGTAAATTCGGATAAGTGCGCCGAGGATTCCTGAGTGTAAAACGTTGCTTGCTAGTTGAAAAATAAGGAAGCAAAAAAGCGAGCGTTTTATGAACTCGTTTTGAGGACCCAATCAATTTCGATCGATTATATTCACAACTACTCGTCGGTAATAACTATTTTCACTCGCTACAAATGACACCTTTTCGAATGAAACGAATCGTTTGCGTGGCTAACCCTCAGCGAAGGGATTCGCCGTAAGACCGATCGATCAGAACTGTCTTGTCAGGACAAGTACAAAAACGTACATCTAGTCACATCTGTTAGTGCGAGAGCGTGGCGAAAGAGAGATGACGAGGAGGCTGGAAAAATCGAAGACGCAGAATCGGTTAGGGTTTACAAGCTTTTGCGAAGCGAGCTCGAGACGCGCACGCTGGACCGGAGTGTGTCCAGTTGGCCATCATTGGTGGGATCTCGAATAGATGGGCGAACAAGGGATTATGGGAGTTGGAGCGAGGGGGAGCAGGAGGATGAGCACAAGATGAGCGAAGAAACAAGAAATATTGCTCGTGCGAGAGAGGAAGATGAGAGTCGCGAAAGACGACGAGCAGCATCCATCATCCGGACGCGAGAGAATTGTGAAACGTATGAGCAAGAGAGAAGGGAAAAGCGAGAGGGAATATCAAGTCTGTTACAGGGTTTATGGTCTTTTGCTGCCGAGGACGGACTTTTGCTTATGCTGCTGCTGTGACAACCGACAAGCAGCCCCATAAGCGATCTACCGGTCTTCCCGCGACTGCTCTTCCCCGAGTCCCAATGCTGCGCTGTTCATTCCCTCCCCCCCTTTCTCTTTCTCATACTTTTGGCTTTTTTGCACTTTTCTCGACTAAAAGAACAGAATAACGAAGCGCAGCTCGTTCTGCTTGGAAGAGCGATACGCCTACCGGTCCGACGCGCAGCTAAAGATTTTGCTGCTTCAACTGATATTCCCAGCTCACAATCTCGCGACTCTTTTGCTTTTCATTTTTCCCAAAGACGTTACACCATTAGATGAATCTCACGCTGTTTTTCACCAACCGAATGCTGTGTACAAAGGCACACGTAACTACGCATCGATGCAACGAGCTTCGTAATAAGGGATGCGAGGGCGAAACCGCACGAAGATAAACGCGAAAAGGTCGCAGGGCAAGCACATAAGATACAGAGAGTGGTAGTTATAATGCATAATATTCAAAGTAAAATATACCTCCGTATTAACATGACAATGGCACATCCAACGAAATTCTTCATGATTGAAACGATCCTGTGGAATTTACAAGAGATTTTAACCAATGGTGTACGTGAAAAAGGATTAAAAATAAATAGCAAGTTCGTAAGGAGACGAAGGTTGAATCGCTCCGACCAAAAGCACGAAAGGCTAAAGTTATTTCCAGCACGTAATGCAAACACTTTATAATATAACGCTACCGGTGTGCAATTCTTTCCTCTCCATCTTTATCTCTTTCTCCGTTTGTCTCATTCTCTTTTCCCATCATCTTTTCAACCTTTTTTCACTGTGTTTTTCATCCCATGGGTTTTCTCCTTATAAAAGCATGTCCACGAGTTGCTTGCGTGAGACAGCCGTACGATTCCGTTCGCTTATGACCTTTATACCGGAGGAGCAGTCTCTTCAACAGCGTTTAGTATAAAACGCATAATGCACAGGGGTAATGTGAACGCGCGGTTTCCAACCGCGACACCCACGCCAGACACCCACAATCCTCTCGATTTAACGAGCGATCATATCGATACGCGCTCTTGTATATGGCCGAGGACGATTCCAATGTGCGATTCATTTGTGTGTCGTACACGAAGAAATAATAAAATCATACTGTTGAATCAGCCTATTTTTGAATATCTTTCATTATCTTCCATCCGAAAACAAAGTTTCGTGGAAGTTGACGAAGGCAGCAAAGTTCATTCGAGTGAAAAGGCGAACTGGGAAGATTCTAAATTCGTTTTTCTTCGAATTTTCTGTACTCGAGACTCGAAAATTTGCTGCGAGTCGTATCTGATGATGCGCCGATTTAATGCACGACAGGAAATGTTATTCGGAAGAGCGTCGCATTTGGGAAGAGTTAGAACGTCTGTGGATCGTCCCACTTCGCGAAAATTCTTCGGTGCCGAATTCCTAAGTTTTCTTACTGCGTTTTCGACTCCGGTTGTCCTCTTTCATCTTTTAACAACTGTGGCGAGCCCGCCTCTGATACGAGAGGAGGATGCGAGCTGCACAGACTGTGGGAGGAGGAGTATCCCGCTCGGTAAATATTTGCAGACAAGAATAACGGCGGGCTGGTCATTATTGGGACGTTTATTGGTTCCCGTCGACGCAAACTGGAGCGCAGGCCAACGTCACACAAAACCTCGAAACCTCAAACGTGCGTGCGCACGTTTACGAGGATTTCTCGGGGAGCTTTAATGCGAAGCTGCACACATTTTTTCCCAAAGATGTATTTTCTCCCTTCTTTTCGAGGCTTGTTTTCAACATCTTTTTGTCCTCTTTCGCGGCAACGATACGCCCCGAGTCCTACTGGCAAGTCTCTCGTTCCCGTGCACTCGAACCCCGGCGAATAAAGCTCTCGGAATAGCTTTAACGCTCGCGACCCCGCGGGTGACGAGATCCGCGGGTTATTCGAGGGTCTCGTCTCTGCCGAGAGGATGTCTCATTTGTGTTTGCGTGTGCCAGTGTGCATGATGCACTTCGCCATTCGGTCGCTGCGCGTATACATACGTTTGGGAGAATGCGCTCTCGAAATAGACGTTCGGCGCATTGTCACGGAGTTCGGATCGCCTCTGTAGAGCGATCGGGGATTTAAAGGCCTCGAATACTTTTCTGTTTCTCACGAACATCATGAACTTCAGTTTGCAACTATACGTGCTGAAAATAATTATGCGAAACGCTCGAGCATCATGAGAATCGTAAATGACTTTGAAAGCCCAACAAAGCAGGTATCCGCGGAAGCCTCAAACTCTCGAGGACCATCAATTTTTACAAGTATTTCATTTTAATTAAAGCACGATGAAACTTCCTTGATTGTAACGAGGAAAGAAGGCCTCTGGGAAATATAAGCGATGACGAGCTTCGAGAAAGATCGACAGGGAGACGGAACTTTCATAATTTTTTTCGACCCGGTATCCTCGAGGCGACGATAACCGCGAGACTGCAACAAGTCTGTCGTCCGCGTTGGCTCCGAGTGCGCAATGGAATATGGAGTAATATACAAGCACGCCAGCTCTATTTCGCGGTCGCGGGTATGCAAGTGTGCGAAACGGCTAAACGTAAACCGAAAAAACTCTTGCACGGTATACACTCTGCTTTCCTCTATAGGTGAAGACACGCACACGGATATATTCGTAGGAACGCAGTTGGGAGTAGCACATAACGCTCTTTTGGCTCTCGAGGGCTTCCGCGCTCGCACTCTTGCACAGTGAGAATTATTATCGTTGTTCTAATTATAATGGCTCTTGGGCCCGAGGCCGTGCTTGCATCCTCGCAGGAAAAGAAAATACTACGAGGCTTGGAACGTCGAGAAGAGAATATGCTATTCTCTTTTCTCTCTTCCCGTTCACGGCTACCACCTCCTTTCTTGCACTTATCTTTTTTCCCTTCTCCGAGAGTCCCTTGCCATATATCCGTACCTACATGTAAGTAAATATAAATATAGTGAAACTCCAAACTCCGAGTATAATTCTCTTTGCACTCCCAGCCTGCTCTGCGTAGCGCTCTTTCTTTCTTGCCATCCTTTCTTCTTGCTATTTATTTTCCATCATTCTCCCGTACTCTCTCATATATTATCTCTCATACGGGCACTCCGACGTTGCCCAACGGGCACGCGTCATTATCTGGAGCGATTCGCAATGTCCGACTCCCACCTTCGGCTCCCTCCTCATTCTTGTCCCTCTTCGTCCTCCTTTTTCATAATAATCATTATTACTCACGTCCCCGGGAGGTCGCGAAGATTAGATGACACGCGTGCTTGATAGCCGCGCGATTAGGAGAGCAAATCGCGGGACACTGGAAAAATGTCCGCAAGACATCCGGAGCCTCGAACGCAGATGCTTTTTCACCGCGATTATCGACTTCCATTCACCGTCGTACCACAATGAATTTGTTGTTTCGATTCGACTTTTAGGCTTCTTAGATCGTCCCCCATTTTTGGGCTCGAAGCACGATTTTCTTCCAGGTTTTTCTCTCTTATCGGATAAGCAACGTTGTGAGTCGTTGAAAAAACAGGCGGATATCGATGTCAACTTTTCGACAATCGTTTCTGGGTTACCAAAAGTTGAGATTGTTTCTCCTACAGAGTATTTTTTATTCGATATTTTTCTTCCATTCTCAAGAAGATGAAGAAAGAAAATTTAGCGAACGTTGTAACATGTACTCCGAACTGTAAAGTTTTCCAGCAACTCGTGAGAAGTAAACATATCACATCGCGAGCATTCCACATCGTTTCGCTATAACTGTATTAACATTAATATCAGTATGAGAGTTTACGAGCTACGGATTCCGAATATACGTCGACGTACTTTCCCTCTCGCCAACTTTAGCCAGTATATGATGCGTCAAGCTGTCAGGCAGATATTCAAGAAAAGCTCGCGGATTTGTGTGCAGGTATACAATACTTTCGTCGCTTTCTTTCGACTAATGTATATTGCACTCGCCGGAATGAGGAAACTCGGTTGATCTACTTGTTGGAACGTCACCCATCCGACTTTCACGTGGTTCTTCAGAGAACCGAGACTTTCCGGTTGTCTGTAGTACAGAAACGGCGATGACAGTGCATTTACTTTGCCAAGGAACCGACGGAATTTTTTCCCCAACTCACCGGAATTCAATACTCGGAGGGAAGGAATTTTTGCCGAGACCTGTCAAGACTCTTCGCTCGGGAGCAGCTTACATTTTTCGAATGCAAGCAAAACCCTTTTCCTCGCGGACCAAAAATAATCATAGAAAATATGGAAATCTCTGTACTTTTTCAAATTTTATTGGAAACACGCGGACCACGAGCGAACTCGCGTTGCGTCTTAATCCTGCAGCATATCTGGTTGCTCGTTTCAGAGCAAATATTTTAGTCGATAAAAACGAAATTCGTTTAGATCGATTCGCGTGTAGGGAACTATCCTCAATGGCGATTCGTGGGCACGAGAGTGTTCGATGTATTCATGTACCAAGAGCCTTCCCAATTCCCCTCCGAATGAAACGAGGCTCAATAAAGTATGCGGAGTATCGTAAAGCTCTCGTTAAACAATATCGAGTTCGAAACACGCAAATCGCTGTGGTTGTTAACGCGTTTATATTCTCTTTAGGCACTCGTTGCGTTGCTATCGGCCTGGTTGAGTCACACCAGTCTAGTCGCGTGTGTTACAACGTTTAGAAATGACAACGCACCAAAATGGGGAGAATTATTGGCGTTGAAGGAGAAAAGGCTGCGAGGGGAGAGATCGAGAGAGAGAGAGAGGGAGAAAATGAGAGGCGTGTGAAGCACCGAATGATATTCCAGAGGTTTTTCACGAACGAGAGCTTTCGACTTATCGACGCGTGGCACGCGCTGCAGCCGCGCTATCTCGGCTCGCACGCCCCTTTTTCGTTATTTTTTTTCCGCGGATGCACCCGGCGCGAGAGCCGCCGTTGTGTGTAACTAAAAAGCTTGCATCCCCGCGGTGTCTCCGCATCGTCGCATTTTTCGTAGCCTCCCTTCGTCGATTTGGGCTTTCAAAAGAGTGGCAAAAAGGGCTAAAGTGCCACGGAACTCTGAAACTCATATTTTTTCGAATTATTTCATTTCCATTGGACGAGGATGATTCATCGGTCGAAAAATATGCTCGAGTTACAAACGCCGCCAATTTTTATTGGCAAGAATGTATTTCCGTTTTTCTCATACAAAATAGAGCGCTTTCATATATCGAAATTTTCATATTCAAGAGTGAAATCTCTCCGCGCCCGGCGATGTGCAGCGTTTACGCGAAGCTCTCTGACCGGGACGCCGCGCAGCGTGCATTTAATAAAAGTAGAGGCCGAGTCGAGGGAAGGACGAGACTCACACGGCGCTGCTCTTTCATTCGCTATCTCATTCGGTTAATCGCATTTCGGTGCTTTTATCGAGCCCACGCACACACGCAACTCTGTTCGAGAGGCCTCCGAGCATATGAAAGGACGTTGGGGGTTGGGGGTGAGAGTAAAAATCTGCGGTGGAGTGTACGAGGCGAGCGGGAGCGGCGGAGAGAGCGAAGACGACGACGCGCACGGAGGGTAGAAAGAATCGATTTTTTTTTCGAGGTATATCGGTACCGTGATTGGAAAACTGTCTCTCGTATTTTTTCCTCTTTTATCGAACATGATGGAGTGTGTTCTAATAGATTTTTCCGGGAAGCTGCGAGATATCACTGCCGCTAATTAAGAAGATGGCAAAGCTTTCAAGTGTGTGTATCGGCGAATGAGGATAAAAAAACGCATGATCGATGAACGGTGTGTACGCCACGAGAGCATCGGTCAAGATAAAAAATAACGAATCCCATGAAAAAGGAAAGCTAGGCGGAAATACCTCGACCAGAAAACAGGAAAAACGGCGGAGCCTCGGAGAAAAAAGGAGAAAATTAAATGCCCAGCGGACATAAAGAAGCTTCGGGGAGCGAAAGCACACATGTCGTTCGGGCACTCTCGTTAGCAGCACTCGGATCGTTAAGAAATTACGAAATTAGTGCCTTTCATGGAGCTAGTCAGAACGGGGATAAAAAAAAACGTGCGGAGCCAGCAAAATAAGAGAACGTACGGAGCTCTGTTGAAGCTTTTGCCGCCACCATTGCCAAGCCCGCCCCACAGTACTTGACGCAGATCCTCGATGACATCAGCTTGAGAAAACAAATATTGGCCCGAAAGCCTGCTCCCATGTGCCGGATTGAATCGACTAGCGCGCCCGATATTTTCCTCCCCCAAAAGCCTAATTAGCAGAACGACAGATTGAGCAAATCGCAATTTCTTTTTCCATCGTTGCGAGGAGCTGAGAAAAAAAATGGATTGAAAAAAGTGCCCGATCGTTATTACGGTGCTGCGATCGCTCAATCATCTCAGCGTCCCGCTCGACGATGGCACGCTTTCCAAAATTCGTCACACACGTTCCTAATTTAATTCGTTGTTGGTTTTTTTCTCCTTCACACTTCTCCGGTGTGTCAGTCTGTCATGCTGGGTGGTTGGCGATGCGGTCGCGTGTCCAAAGTGTCGCCAGCACCGTCGCGCACTCGTTGCACCCAGGCAATTAAGAAAGCTACGCCGGACCCCCGTGCCAATTAGCCAGCAAAGAAATATAACGATGCGAGCCCGAGAGCCGAGGAGCAATCGGGCGCGCATAAATCTGTAGTATCGAAAGGGCATTCTCGAGAAAGCATATATTTATTCGGGCGATACAGTTATTTTCTGCTTAACATATGGAGAGCGGTACACAAAGAAGCCGAAACGAGGATAAACGAATGATGATGGAAAAAAAACTTATTCTCTTCAATGAACATAAACACGATACCGTTTTTCCTCGTACAATTATTCCCCCATAAACATAAATTACGGCGCGCTCGAGGAGCTCGATGAAAGTTTTTCAAAATAACTATATACCGCGCCGTTTCCACGACTTTGCTCGATAACGAGGAAACTTGACTCATTCAAACAACGAATGCATCGAAAAAGGAGCAGGCCGACCGTGGCTAAATGTCATTAGTGCAAAGTTCCTCTGTGTCTTTGCCACTTTGGTCAACCGCGTTGACGATGACTGGTGACCATTAGCAGGGACGAAAAGCCATTTTGTAAAAATTACTGGAGCAAGAACAAGGGCAAAAAGGGGCCTTCCGAGCCCCACCATCGCTGTCAGCCGCGCTACTGCCGTTATATATCCAGCCCTGTATCTGGCACTGGTCCACGCAAACTGCGTACGTATTCCCCGTACTTTGCTGCCACCGGTGCTGCGTGCGTTGTCCCTGGAGACTGCAGAAATGCACTACTAATGGCTGAACCGTGTTGCATTAGCGGATTAATGCAGTCTACCCGCATGGCGCACGAGGCCTGAGGACAAGCTCCAAAAACGCTGCGGAAAATCCCAGCTTCGAAAGGACCCCCCGCATTGATCGTGGCTTCCTTTTTCGTGGCTCTCATTCATTTTTATCGATGAGAGTCGTCCTGGCTATTATCACGCTAGAATTATGGGGATAATCGGACCGTGGAGTAGGCGGATCAGAATTTGTGGCGTAGGTCTCGAGGGCGAGGCTCGGCTGGATCCAAAATGCATTCTTCTTCGTTCCATTGAAGTTTTTTTCAAAACATTCCTGCTGTGATTCGAATCCGATGGATTCTCATTGGTCTCCTACGTCAGTGAGCACGCGGATTTTCGTCGGGGCTAGAGAATAAAATCAATTTTGTCGAATCCTACACGAGTTCACAGCTCTCGAGGCTTCGTTCGAATGGACAGTTAATTGGGACGAAAGCAAGGTTTGACAGGGTTTGAAAAATATTTCATTTATTTTTCGAACGAAAGCCCTTCGCTTGAACGAAGCAATAAAAGGCACGAAAAACAAATAAAGTTTGATTGATTAATGAGCTGCTTCGGCAAAAGTCTGTATGGGCAATCATTCACGACGATATGCTAACGCCTAACGTTCTGGAACAGTGAAATACGATCGCATCACATGTATACGAACGATGAATCAGACTCGGCCATTTTCAGAATTATTATCATCATTATCATTTCTATTATTACTTTTATTACTGTACGCAATGACCATAGAGAAGGTAACGTACTGGTGCGTGTACGCATGCACGCCCAGGGATAGCCAGATAGACCGGGAATGAGAGAAAGAGAGCGAGAGGGAGGGACAGATCGAGAGATCGGTGTGCTAAGGAACGATTTACAGCCCAGTAAAATCAACGGGAACTTTATTGGGTCGTATCGCGAGGTAACGATCGACTCGTTGTCGTCGTCCGTGACATCGTCGCGGCCTGCGAGAGCCTCCAGCTTGACTCGGCGAGCTACTACGACGAGTCACTCGTAAAAGCTCGTCCATCGTGTACTCTTGGGCGACACGAAGTGCTTGTTTGTTCCATAGAGCCGGGAATATAGTTAAGGGAGAAGATTTTCGAAAAAAATAGACTCGCTTCTTTCCTTCTTTTTCCTTTCATCTCTGGCTCGTTTTTTCGTTTGGCTCATCAACGCGATACGTTAAACGAGGAGAGGCTACGCGTTGAAGAAAACGATGGGAATAAAGCATCCCTGAACGTGTCGGAAGTCGCTCCAGATTTATAGCGACCGTTTTAATCGGCCGACGATATGTTTTTTCGTCGCCCTCGTTTCTTCCTCAATTTGTTTTACACGATTTTCATGGAACTATGTGAGTTCGGGGCGCGTGAATCCAACACCGGGGCGTGGCGAATCTCTATTATTTTCACGAATTTGTGAAAGCAAACGTGCTCATTTTGCCTTGCGCTCCGCGTGCCCGCGATTTAGGGC
This sequence comes from Venturia canescens, assembly GCF_019457755.1. Classification (NCBI taxonomy): domain Eukaryota; kingdom Metazoa; phylum Arthropoda; class Insecta; order Hymenoptera; family Ichneumonidae; genus Venturia; species Venturia canescens. The sequence continues at coordinate 3,055,084 of NC_057421.1, read as the reverse complement.
TCTGAGCATGTGTGAAGGAAACTACCCAGGGCGTTAATTAAGACGGCTGTATTAGCGATAAAGGGGCCGAGAACAACCCCAACGAGTACTGGCTGGACCTTTTTGTACCGACCGAGAGCAGGGGGGGAAGCCCACACAGCTTTTGTTTGCATCATGAGAACTGCTCCGGGCAATTCGCCGTGAGGGGAGTAATCCACCTAAATTGTTCGAAGCCAGTGTTTATTTAGTGATTTATGCGAATGTCCAGCCCGCCGAAATATCCCCTCGTGCGAGTACACGGAAAGATGGCTATGTTTTTATCATCCTCCCAGCCACGGAGATGGCTATTCGCAATGATAGCTTCAATAACGAACTAAATACTCTGTAACACCCGAGCTATTTTGATCAGCAAAAGTTCTCTGTAGTCGGATATTCTCGTTACGTAATTTACGCCGGAGAGCAGTCGAGCTGATGCGCATCGCTGAAACGGTCAACGTAAAAGAAAAAAGCGCACCTGTCAATAAAAACTCGTTCGAACTTTTGAAACTTTGCTACGAGAGCGCAAAGATTCGCGAGATAATACAAAATGAATTGTACATCCACGGTTATCACGCAGTGGGACTTAACCATGACGATTTCTCCAAACGACCCTCGCAGATCGTTAGAGAAGCTTCACGAGGATCGTTAGCTCTTACAGCGACGGAGTGTGCGACATGAAGAAGAAAGGAGAGAGACAGAGAGAGAGAGAGAGAGAGAGAGGGAGATTGAGGTGGTTGGATCGTTTAGAAAGATAAGACTAAGGACCTCTGCGGAAGGCCTCAGCTTACCGGCAATCGATAAACCTCTCGATAAGATCCCACGAGCGGTGTGCAAAGTGGGTGAAAATCTTCGGTGCTGGAATGTGTGTCGTGGTGAGTCGTCAAGCCGCGGGACGTACGTGTGCGTCCTACACACGACGTTCGATAAATATTCCAATCCATATAATCGCTTTCCCTCGGCTCCTTTTAATTCGTTTATTCGAACGCGCGATATCTCTCGGATTTATTCATCATTTTGTCTACACGTCATACACACTACCCGGAAGAATATCTCTCGCAGATATATCACTGGAACAGCTAGAAGCAATCAAGTTGTAACGCAACGTTGAATCGATAGTTGAATTATATCTCGGGATATGTGCCGGCGGGAGGAAGAGACGGAGAGGGGAGGGTGGACGCGACTGGATTGGAAGACAGGGAGATGGAAAGGGATGAGAAAAAGCGCTGGTTAGACGTCGGTGTGCGCGCGTGTGTTTTAGCGGATACATTCGTGAGCTCGTATCTTGCGGGGGTGTAAGAGAGATCCACGCGGTCTGCGTTGCCGTACCGTGCAACCCTCGGGCTCTCTGACCGTTCGCGTGTCTCGAGCACATCAGCGGTGTGCAATCGATGCGACTGATGGACGCGGCTCGTGGCCCGAGGGGGGGGAACGCAAGGATATGGTGTCGTGTTGTGCAAGAGAGCAAGAGATTCGAGAGGCACAATGGGAGTAGAAGAAGGTGAAAGAGACGGGAAGCAAACTGACTGGAATCGCGTTGGTGAATAGGAGTGGCACGTTCGCGGGAAAGAGCCAGCAAAATAAGAGAAAGAGAGCAGGAGAAACAGCCAGCCGCCTGAATTTCTATTATATTTCCGGCAGCGGAGGTACATCGCGTGATCCAAGAATTGGCCTCGGCTCGATCTGTGAACGAGAGACTAAGGGTGAGCCGCTTGCTCACACTCGCTTTTCCTTCCACCTCCAGGCCCGTCGATCCAAACCTACCGAGCTCATGTGCGCGCTATACGATTCGGATTCAACCCTCCTCGAGCGAGCCACAGATCAGCTCACCAAACATGCGAGCTCTCGCCTTCTCTCGCCTTCGCCTTCCACATTATTAATTTCAAGCCAAATATCCTCGACGAAAAAGTCAGTGGAATTCTCCGTTTCGAGATATTTCGTTGCCCTATTCATTTTGCTCGTGTAACGCCAGGGTTTCGTCGATATTTCCAGCTCCGAGCATCAACTGCCAGGAATTTATGATATTGTTTGTCTTCCTGGTCCATCACAATCCAACGCACAATCCGTGTCGTTCTCTCTCTCTCTCTTCCGGATTCCACTAATTTTCGCTTGTTCCCTTCGCACTTTATCTGACTCTACACAGAGGACTAAACATATTTTACAAAACGACTAGCAGCAAATTTTACGCTCGCGTGGACCCGCTTTGCCATTCGGACTCCCAGCAAAGTCAGCATGCGACCACACGCTGAACGGAAATTATTGCGCTCACCAACATTTCATTCCGCCCCGCCTCTCCCCCTCTTTCTCGATGTCCCTCACTTTTTTCTCTCTCTCTCTCTCTCTCTCTCTCTCTCATCTATCAGGGTCCAAGCGTTTACGCAGCTTGCGTTCCAAACGCACGAGGAGAGACGAGCAACCCGCGGTGAGCTTCGTATATACACGACGCGCGATACAGTCGTCGCCCGTACATCCCAGGCTAGCGATGTCAAAAGCGAGAGAGCGGCGGATGTATACGCAGGAAGCGAAGGCCTTTGATGTATCAATTACCGAATGGCGTAGCAAAGTCGACTCCTCTTTCTCTACATACGAATATATATGTATATGATTTACGTACAAGCAAACAAAATTGCTTCATACATAATGGTGCGCGATGCTCTGAGCCGAGGCGTCGAACAGAGTCCCGGAGAGACGCGCCTCCCACGTGCGTATACGCGATGTAGTGTCTTTACCCGAAATCCCAAGGACTCTGCGTGCACAAATTCAATTGCTACGGAATGTCGCGTTTTTGGAGTACTCTCGCTTTAGTGTAGTCGGGCAGGACGACAACGATGCAGAGCGACTTTGGGACTTTGGACTGCGAGGTAGCGATGGGATTTGGCTCTCCATTTTATTGGATTATGAGATAAAGCGCGCTGACAGAGATCTCCTGGCATTAGAGCATTGGCTAACATAAATCAGAGCCATATTTATTGATAAATTTATGTTCGCCAAGATACGCGAGCGCGGTTCGGAGCAATTAATTAAGCCAAAAGTGAAGATAGAGTCGCCGCCTTTCGGGAACCTCCATAAGATGTAATCAGGCTTAAGGTAGAAAAGTTATATGAGAGATGAAGATCAAAACGAGTTAGTTGGCTTAGCGCAAAAGGATCGAAGTCTGAATTCATAGTGGCTCCGCTATGGTAGGGACGTATTATAGAAGCGCATCGAAGAAACGGAAGCAATATCCGGATGGCGTATTAAGACGTGACGAAAGAGAGCTCCGAGATAATCGTCCGGGAATCCTGGCATAAATCCGAGCTCGGGGCAGGGGTTATCTCGATATTTTAGTATTCGTATCGGAGAATTAACTTTTGCTCTCTTTCTCATTCTCCTCTCTTTTCTCCTTCTCTCGTTAACCATTTCGTTCGCCGGTCTCGTCCCGAGCCGAGGGAACGCCGGGGACTGGAACAAATTTCCAATATCCAGTACGGTTACGCCCGACCGGATACGAGACACTTACCTATCGTAATTACCCTCCGCTGGAGAGGCAACCCTGCCTCTCCCCGCGCCCTCCTTATCGCGTCGTTCGGTGTGACGCTCCCCCGAATCTCCGAGCTTCTCTTCTCCCTCTCAAGAATCCAGCACGAGACTCCGATTCCCTGAAAACTCTTTCTCCCCCATTTCCTCCTGCGCATATACACTTTCCGCTTCCCTCATCTTCGCGACCAAATCCAGAGCGAGTCAATAACTCTGGATTACTCTACGCTACTCCCAATTTACTCGGAGCCAATTTGCCAATCGTATGCTTCCCGAGACTCCAGTCCTCTCGATATATCTCAAAAACACACAGACACATGCACACAGCCAGCTTAACGTCATGTGAAAATCAAATGTACCAGAAGATAATGGACGGATTCGAGGAGAGGTTCAATCTGGTCGAAAAGGCTTGTTTCCATTTCTCATTCGCGTATTATTCGCACCCCACTAATAACGGACGCGATGAACTTTTCCATTATTTCTTCCACTAGTTTTTTCCTGTCGATCGATCGCTTTCCGGGATTTTATGTCGGACGCCGAGGATCCTCGAGGCTCGATGGAGTATAACCGGGAGATGCGGAGGAGTGAAAAAATAGAGCGAGAAAAGTCGGTGGGCACTCGTGGAAAAGAGCTTTTTGGCTCCCTCTGCATCGTGCTATTTTTTGCTCCAGAAAGTCAAGTCAAAGAAACAGCGAGACGGAGTTGAGTGGATATTCGATCGTTTAATCTCTCTGGAAGATGGAAAGACTTTTTCAGAGATAGCAGTACGTCAAATGCTTGCATATACTTGTACCGTTACTTTGAAGGGTAACTGAAGCTCCGAAGAGAGCCCGGCGAGTTCCATTGTGCGATGCCACAGTGGAGCAGCAAAAAATACGAGTAAAAGAGTAGACTAAGAAAACGTCGGAGGACGGACAGAATGAGGATTTCTTTGGAGTTCTCGAGCGGAGAGAGAAAAGAAGAAGGCAAAGGGGGGAGGGGGGAGAGGGGGGGGGGGGAGGAGAAAAGGCAAGAGAGAAAGAGGTTTCGGCCGTTAGAGTGCGCGAAATATGTAAATGGACAGAACGCAAAGACGCGACCACCAGGGCGAAATCTCGAGACGGCAAATGTGGCGCGGTGGTGGCGGCGCCGGTATACACATCTACAATATCCGCGAAGAATGGGCGAAGGGAATGAGAAAAGAAAATAAAAAGATACAAAGAGAGAGAGAGAGAGAGAGAGATTTTAAAAAGAGGGGGGGGGGGGGGAAAGAAAAAAAGCGTTAAAAACGCAAGCGGGCGACTGATACTGGGATGGTGAATTAGCATATTTCGGAATTGCATTAATTACCGCGACAGCCAAGAGCCCGTGAGGCCGATACTCGGTACGAAACGACGAGAGGTACGTCGAGGAAGATACGGAGTCGGAGTGAGTGAGCCAACGTTACGGTGAGAGACGAAAGTAGCGCGCGTCCTGCAGCAAAAACAGCAGCAACGAGGGAACACAGAGCTTCGGTAGACTACATAATGCGTGGGCGGTTTCCTCCTTCGTTCGAGGAGCGGACGAGATGAAGACGCGACAGTGACGAAGACCAGAGACGAAGAAACGAAACGGGAAGCGCTTCGTTTATTGTCGTCCTCTCGACGTCCTCGTCTTTGCGGGTTCGTTGAACACAAAACACGACGATGACGAAACTTCTCGTTACAACGCATGTTGTTTAACGAAATACAGCAAAAATGGAATATTCCCTGTCATTTATCCCCGTAAAAGTCGCGCATAATCGGCCTCTCAAGAGCTAACCATCGCTCCTAGCAGTCTTGCAGTCTCGCGTCATCAAACATTACCATCCCCGATTCACTCACTCAATGAAATCTCAATTTCGGCAGAATTTGGGCATCCTTCATGGGGAAAACCCGAACAAAAGGGGCGCCTCACATCTCTTTATTTCCTTCATAGTTAAGGGCAAAGTTAACAAATCTTTTGCGGGTAGGAGCGCCTGACACGTATGACGCCGCACCCCAAGTGTAATAATCGACAAGACACGTCGAAGTAAATTCATGGTGCGAGCCTCGACGGCTGTCGGTGATTCAGAACCCGATCTACACGAAGCTATACATACACGTGTTTAATGCGTTACCTAATATACAGGATCTCGTCAGGGTGCGAAGCTCTCTGCTCTGCCTATACACGCGGCGGCACCAACGGCGTACCTAACATACCTTCTCCCCACATATTAACCTAACGAATGTGTATGTGCACACATAAACGCACATGAGGTCCATAGACGGCGAGAGTCACGCCCACCAACGCCAAAGCCTAATTGAGTGATCGAGTGGCCTCGCTGTGTTGGCACCTCGAAACACGTCCGAGGGTTAATATGCCATATACAGAGTAGCTCGAGCGTTTCGAGCTACAGTCTCCACTTCAATGCAACGTTCAAGTGATCATTTCACATCATGATCGATTTTACCGATTAATTATACAACCAGTTACACCAATCTTAATACGCGATAATCGCCCTCGAACGTGCCATTTAACAATTTCAACGAAATTTCAAAAAGTAATCAGCCTCCGTTTAATATGCATCGATCGCGAGGATTTTTACTGGCAAACCGCCATATTTTACTCTCTCTCTTCCCACTGGGATCAACTGCCCTCAAGCTCTGCGGTGACAGCCATGCTTTTCGAGAACCCATCGCTTCCAATCAGCTTCATCTCTCCCGGCTATTTTTTTCACAGTACTGTTGACGCGTAATTGAAAAATTCATGAGACTGAAATCATCGCGGGGAACTATGAATCGACGTTTTATTTTCGTCTATCCAATTTTTTTTTCCATAATCTCATGACATTTGTTTCTTCTTGTTTCAGGTAAGAGACGAAAACTTTTGACGAATCTCCAGGCAGGCAAAGTCGTGAGACGGTATGTACGATTTTAAGGCCTGGAAAAATTTCGGTACAATTCTTGGGAATGAATCTTTCATTTTCCGAAATCGCAATTACTGCGTTCCTGAATTTTTCAACTAGCTTTCAATACTTATTTTTCTCACTATTCTATATTAACAAAACTGTCGTTCACTCAGGATTTTTGGGATCTTACCTCATCAAAAAGTGTGTCTTTTCGATGTTTAATCCCCCAAAAACTTCGTAAACGATAGTTTTACAATTTCGATGATATAAAAAGCAGGCGATGGGATTTTCCGTGTATGCACATCATTATAAAGCGCGAATTCGGTCTCGAGCGCACACACGAGACATTGGGAGGTTTATGAGCTCGTACGTTATCAGAAGGTAGTGTGTTCGCATCATACACAGGCTCGTGTAACGTCTGCTCCGTGAATACGTTATCCAGAAGGTGTGAAGCTACATGCCCGAAAGTATTCTCGAAACTCGAGCAGCAGGAAGGACGAGAAGGAAAGGGATAAAGTGTGACAACTTTGTCATCGTACGGGCGAAAACGCAAATTTATTTTGTCGGGTTAGTCCGGGGGTAGAGAATGTATCATCGGCGAGGAAGAAAGGAAGAAAACGAGTGAGCTCGACTTTGCTCTTCATCTCATTCCCGGGCTTTTTTTTCTGTCCATGCATTTTAAAATCCCCACAGCAATGTTTCTCGAGAGTGTTGCAATGCCAGTGAGTTTACGATGCCCCTGCGATCATCGCGGTCACGTGGGTAAGTCCGTATCAGTTGTGTACAGAGACAGAAGTACAAAAATATTTCAAGACTCGGTCCCATTTCTGTCGTCGAGAATGCCCGAGCGAGGGCGATTAATCGCTACACGTCAGAGGCTCCGTCCCGTTTAAATGCTTCGGGCGAGGCGATGCACTTGTAGAGCGAGCATACAGAATTCTCAGAGAGCTTGCGAGACTTAACTTCGTTAGATAAATAATCGGAGTCACTTATGCATAAATGACGAAATCCGCTTTGGCCGGAGGGAGCAGAAGATCCGAAGCGAAATTGGATGTAAAGAGAGGAGGACCGAGGCTGAGAGATCGTTAAAGAATCGGAAGGGAAGAAGAATCCCGAGCGAGAGAAATTTCCCCTCCGGACGCGTTCGAGAACGCGAATCGTCAGACGCGAGTTCGATCGTCTCGAGAGATTGAAGGGGATTCTCGAAGAAGAGAGTCAAGTGCTTTTCCCTCGTATCTTTGACTGCTGTGAGAGCGTGACGATGCGCCGCGTCGCGTAATCGCGATAGATACTGCACGATGAGAAAAATATAAGAGCAAAACAAAAAATAAGAAGAAGACGATGATAATGATATCGAAAAACGAGAGATACAGACGCGAGGGCTCGGGAAGCAAAAAATCAATCGTACACAGCCCTTGGGGGTCTCCCCTTGAAGATGCAATTTATTCGATGAAAAAATATCATGCCCACCTGCTCTCGCAAAGTTACTCATACACGTTCGCATTATTCCTTGCACCATCTCGACGCTCGTTCCGTATCTCACGTAGGCATTTTTCCACAACCCCTTCTCCATTAGTCGCTTGTTATTTCTCTCATTTATCTCCCTCGCCAAGCACAAATCGATACACGAGCGGAATCGAATCGTAACAATCGTCATTGTACATCCTCGTATTATGTAGCATTCGCGGAACCGTCGATCCGGCCCTCGTATCCAACCTACGCGATGCTTTTATTTCATTTCATTTCCTTATTTTTTTCCCCCCATTCACATTTCTTTATTTTTTACTCGGAAAAACTTTCCATAAGGAGTTTCATGTTTTCAATGTTATATCGATTTGCGGTGGACACCGCTTTGTACGGTCGGCTATCTACACAGATATTTCTACAACGGAAGCTGCTCCCGGGAATAATTCCGGGCAGGGTAACCTTCCCTTCCTCCCCTTCTAGTCCCGGGCTCGTACAGGAAATTCCACGTCGAGTAAACCGGTTCACAGCGAAACGTTCAATACTTTTTGAAGTACTTTCATGACTTTCATTTTCTGCTGGTTCCTCGTTGAAAAAGTTCTGCGATCAAGTGATTCAATTTTGATTGCGATACCGATGAGGAAAAGTGCATCAGATTTTAAGGATTCCACCGCCTCTGAATCAGAAAAAATATGATTTTTCGAGTTATTGGCATGATTTTTTTGACATCGAACTGAAAGAACGCGCTTATTGGTTGACTGCACGACGAATACGAACGCTGGGGATCGAAGGGGCGGTATCGGTATCGGGAAAACTGGAATTGTGAAAAAATGCCGTTTCATAACCCACTAAACTGTTTTCATGTATGAATTCCGATTCAATCTTTATTTAACCGGTGTGCTAACACGACATCCGAACCGGATCGGCTCGCTGATGAATATTTTTACGAAGGAATGTGCAAAAATAAAATGAAAAAATAATAAATTGAGAAAAAATTGGACCGACGAGAAACGACGGTGCAGGTCGGTGGAGGAGGAGGAATTTTACAGGGCGGCTAAAATCGTAAAATTTTTAACCGAAAAGTGGTGCACTGGAGGTGGAATGGCTCATGCATAAATATTTTGAGGGTCGGAACACCGAAGGACGTATCATGGATCGTTTGTCGAGGGTGGTGCTCGGGACTCCAGCCCTTTTTGACGCAACGCGTTCATTCTATACGTTGATATACAGTTTACGTCGCACGGTATACTGTACCAGTTGAATTGCGGAATGCGTTCTCGTTTAGGCCGAAGCAACGTGCGTTTCGATCGTAGCGAGAGAGAGAGCCCGACGCGGTGAGGGAGGCTCCGCACACCCCTCGACGGTTAGTTATATCATTCATCCGGTTGTACGCAGGGGGAGAAATGGAAAGAAAGAGAGAGAGAGCTCGAGGAGGATGAGGTCGAACGGCACGGCTCACGACAGAAACAATGCAATTTAAATGTTAAGCGAAGAGGGAATGGGCGGTTGGGGGGTGATGAAGAGCAAGGGGTGAGTGGAGAACGCGATCCCGGTTAGCGAGCACACGATTCTACATTGCGCGTCGGTGTATCCGTGCATTTGCTCTCTTCGTCGAGTTTGTCTTCCACCCTGGCTGCCCCCTTGCTTTCTCTCTTTCGCTTCGGAAGCTTTTGCCTCGCGGATCCAAATGCGACAGTTAAATCGAACCTCCGCTCGTTTATTCTGTCTCGCGGCCGAGCAACCCCGTCAGTCGCCGCTGTCTGTCTGTCCGGTGTGTGCCGAGGGGCGACGTACTACACAGTCACCAAAACGCGAACGGGATGAAAACAAAGCGAGGGTGTTACATGTATCTGCGTATGTACACTGGCCAGCCACAGGAATGACAATCTTCACGGTCCTGGCAAATAATGTTTAAGGGTTTTAGCGGCCGTGTTGCCTTGTTGGCTCTCAACTCGGTGTGGCGATCATTGACTCGATAAGATTGCAAAGAGCTTCCAAATTACGTAAATAGTGTCGAGCGAGAGTGACGAGAACACACTTTTTCTAGTCGCCGAATAGAATCGAACAATTTTCCGTGTTCACGTGCTCAGCAAAGTATTTATTTTTGACGAATCCTCCAATAAAATCATTCCAGATATTCCGAGCGTAAAATCGAGTACCATAGAAATCGCGAGCGAGGGAGAAAAAAATCGCAGCTTTTTTAGAGATTCATTTCAACATTGAAAATGTACAAATAAAATGGACTAAAATAAAAAGTTTTCGAATGAAAAATAAAGAAAAGAATTAAACGCGTTGATTTACTAAAAAATTTCCCATTGCGTCTGAATAATACTGGGAAAATTGTTTTTATATAAACGATACGTAAAATTGATGCTGTCCGAGGGCTTTACCAGAGCGCGGATACTTCGACGGGTGCTCGACAATGCACTCATTATTTCAGTCCAGTATTACGAATTCACAATCTCAGCCCGCACTCGATCAAACCCAATGGACAAAACACTTTGTACGCGAGCGTATATGAATGTGTTAAAAAATCGATGCATAGTTCACCGGTTTTGAGGAGCGCAATCACACAGCGCGAATTCTCGCGCCCGTCCAGTCCTCATCCCGCAACTCTGTCCGCCCCGCGCGTGGGAGATGGAGCGAGCACACCGGGGCTGTGTGTTTTTATTTCTTTTTCGTCGTTCCCAATTAGTGCGAACAATTTGTCGAGCAAGCTGGAAAACTCGGAACGTGGAATCGAGAGTCGCGGTGCCGGCTATATAAATCGATATGCACCGGATATGCATAGACGTGTAGAGGAGAAGGAGACAAGCATATACCGGGAGCAGGGCACATAAATATATCTAGAGATTGTTCTGCCACGGGCGAGGGAAGGAGGCGGAGAGACAATTAATCCCACGATTGGTTTAATTCGCTCGACATTATCCAATCAAAGAGCGGAGCGGGCTCGAGGTATATCGAATCCTCGCAAACTAAAGGACTCCGATCACTCGAATCAACGAGTAATGAGAAACGAATTACGCCCTTTTGACTCCCGTTATACTCCGGACACATATCTGCATTACGCTCGTTTGTATACGCGCGTCTATATATCGGAAGAGAGATCGACAGAGCCTCTGGAGTATCGTATACGAGTAGTAAAATCTCTTGTCTCTCTTTTTCTCTTGACAGAGAAAGGGAGACGGAGCAACGGCAATCGAAGCGAGCGAGCGCAGTGCAACGAGGATATAACCCCTCGCGGAATCTCGTTTCTGATCGACTCTCCCAACGATCTCGTCCCTCTCGTACGTTTTTTTAATCTCACTTTAATCTCTTCTTTTTCTCTCGCGCTCTTACTCTCGAGCGCGCGTCATTCGCGAAAGAGACACGTTAAATTAAACAATGGAGGAACGCAATCGCGGCGGAACGTCCGCGATCGCACGAGAGCACAGAGACGTCCTGTTAACCCCCCCTCGGAACTCGATGGCCTCCCCTCGCGCTTTAATGCTCTCCGCATACGTATATTGGCTCGCGTTCACTCCTTTTTTTCCCTCTTATGAGCACCGCCGGACCAACACGAACGAACCTTCCTACTTGATCCGCACCGATATTACCACTGTCTCATTCAACCGAGGGGATAATTCACCTCACTGACCAGCAAAACTGTTGAGCTTTGCTTGAGTGAATAATACCCGGAAATAAAAAGTACCACGAGCAGGCAAAAAAACTAGAACCGATTATTGGATTGATTTAACCCGATGAGTCTCCGTACGTCGATATCCCGCATCGAGAATTCAATTATCATCCTCGGGCCCTCCCCCGCACTCTCAGAAATCTAATTAACAATGAAAATTAAGAATAATTCGACTCGATCTCTCGTGGATCATCGAGACCCGTTATTCGTACGAGCACTTTCATTATTCTCATAAAATCTATTGAATGAAATGAGGACTTCATTATCGACGTCGAACCGCACCAATTGAACGAAAGTATTGATAAGATGAATCGCCCAGTTACAAAGTCCGTTTTCATTTCATTTTATCGATCGCGAGGTTCTCCCATGCGCTCATTTTTTCGAGGAATTCTACCACTTTTACCGATAATCCATCATGAATTTCGACAAGTGCGCACACGACGCGCACACCGCCTTCTTCGTCGTATACGTGTTTCGACGTTTCGTCGTCGTATCACATCTCGTACGGTGTCGGATCGAAAATTGCGGTTGTGGATCGTATGAACACTGAGAAAGTGCACCCCCCGAGTAAGTGAAATAGGAAGAGGGCAAGAGAGAGAGGACAAAATCATGCGGTCGGTGGAGAGTGACTCGAGAAAATCTCGATCTCTCCGTATATGGATCGTCCCACGGTGAAGCGAGACGAGGGAGAGCGAACTCGTCTCGGATCTTTCGTATCCTCGCGGCCGCGCTGCTTAACTCGGGATACTTATATTTCTCATCCATCGAATATGTGTTGGTTCGTACCTCTGTGTATCTCAGCGAGGAATAATATACGAGTAAATTGACTTAACATTGATTTTATCCTCGATTTTCGTCGGGGTTTAAAAAACTGTCGCGTACGAATTGATCGCGAGGGACTCGAGGATCTCGGGCATGCAGCGGGATGTAGATTGGATCGTGATCTCCGTAATCGGAGAATCATCGTTGTCGCGCGAGAACCGAACGAAGAATTAACTTGCGGAGGAGAAATGGCAATCGAGCGGGGACTAGCGCCTTATATTCTCTCTCGCGGTTTTCTTTCCACGTGGGCTTGCTCGAACACGCGCTGTCTCCACGAGATTCGATCTTTGCCCACGATATATCCTGGACTGATCTACAGGGCGATCCAGGATCGCTGCATTTGCCACGATCTGCGACACCGAAAGCTGCATCTCTAATAAGAATTTATATCTGTCCAGCTCTCCACTTTTTCCCGCAACTCCATTCCGTAGCTGAAGCCTGAAACGGAGCTTCCAAGTGAAATTTCCAGACTTGATCGCAGCGGAAGATCAACCGCGCTTGAAAAATCTCGACAAAATTATGAAAAAAGTAGTTTCGGAAAGTTCTGATTTCCCTGCCGGGAATCTCGACGGCGCGCGGTCTCCTCTGAATAATGAAAATATCAATTCTGAGGCAGCCTGTAACGGTCTAAGAAAGCTCGAAGCGGAGCTAAGGTTATAGACAAGCCGCGATCTCGTTTGAGTTACGAACAAATCGTTGTACTCATTCGATCGTCTCTCCCCCGGTAACTCTATCTCTGTCGAGGGCGCCGTGAAATCTCGCGATTCCTGGCCAAGAGTGAAGGACAAATCGTCCGTTCGTGCCGAGACTCTCCGGGCAGCCCGCTTCTATGTGTAGCTCCGCGGTACGCGAGCGAGCGTGTACGCGCGGGCGTAGGTACGGCTCCTTTCGTAGGTGTGTGAAGAGAGAGAAATGCACGCACGGAGGGATGAGCGTTCCCGAGGCTCAAGGGTTTTTCGTAGGGCTCGATTCGTTCCCGTACAAAAGAGAAGAAAGAGCGAGCGCGCGAGTAATTGTGAAGAGGCTGAAGGCTGCTCGCACGGCGTATGCACGAGTACGTATTACGCAAGGCTACTTTGTACGAAGATCAAGATAATTGAAGGGGAGATCCCTACTGTTGTACGGGCCCGTAGATCATCCTGGCAAACGTACTATCCCGGAGACTCATACCTCATTCGCGTATATAAATGTGCATAAATATTTGAATGTTATTTACTATATACGTGAGTCTATGCATGGCCATTTGACGCTCGTATTCCATAGAGATATTACAAACATAAGTATGAAACACGAGACGAGTCCGCGGGTACGCGCGGCGGGCCTCGTAACACGAGCAAATAGAGAAAATCGTCGCCGAGTACGAGCGCCTTGCTCTTGCAATGCCAAGAAACGATCGTCTCTTTCTGGCGAGCTCGCGGTACAGCGAAAAACAAAGAGGGCGAGAGAGATCTGGTGTCGCGCGAAAGTCATTCGTGAACGCGACCCGCTGTCACATCAACGTGCTAGACAAGTGAGAGGTACGCCAGTCATTTGTTTCTCCGCTTTATAGCGCATTCCTCGGGTGTTATCGCGTGCCAAGCGTTTCGCCATGTTGCATAGAGAACCCCCGGGAAAGCGAGGCAGAGAGAGCGAGAGAGACGAAACCACCCACGCCTGCCCCATGCCCTGTCCCACTGAAACGCGCGGAGGCTCATACGGGTGTACGCTTTTATACGTGCACGTATCCATCCACATCTACGTATATTTGCTAGCGAATGCCACCGAGACGTGGCGGCGCGACGCCTCTCTCATCTCGGAAGCGAGAGGATAAATCGCGCGAGAGCACGTGCCGCCCAAGACGCCGAGCACCACATATCCGAGAGGCCAAAGTTTACCGGAGTCCCGGCTCCGATGTGAGAGGAAAAACCAGCCATAATCCCTGTTACTCATTACGTTAATAAATATCAGTTATCCCCGGATATTACAACGCACTTGCCGTCGAGCGAAAACTTCTCATTTCATTCTTCCAATTTTATCTAACAAGAAAACGAAATTTCAGCCCTTCTCGCACCTGCCTCCTTCGCGTCATCGAACTTTTTTCCACCGTCCACTGATCCTTCAGGTTCCTTCGAATCTCACCCTATTTGTCCCGAAAGGCCAACAAATTTTTACGAGTTTGCTGCGATTGTTGGATAAGCAAAACGCCAAACGGAATAATTGCCGGGAGATCAAACTCGGGGAAAAAGAATACCCGGTTCGTTCTCCCCAGCTCGATATTACACTCGAAGTATATAAATTAACCAATATTTTATTAACTCGTATGTATTTGTATATAGCATTCTGATATTGCATTAACGAACATACACACACACACACATATCGAGCTGGCGAAACGTGTTATTAGATTGAGTCAGCCCACGCGATGCCAAAGCACGCTCACCCAGTCCCGGAACCTTCTTTCGCCACAGTTCAAGAGGTACGGAGATACCGAAAGAAAGAACGAGAGACGGCTCTCTTAAACGCTCGTAATTATCGCCTATATTCCCAGCCCTATCTGCATATATTATTTTACAATTTTTATTCTCATATTATATATGAGAATGTATAGATATAGAAGCGTTCTTACGAATGCGTATTTAAGTACCGCAAAAGCTGCGTCGCATCGGGCCCGATGTACTTCGTAATGGGCCCCAACACCTGTAATTATATTTTCATCCAGCGAAGCATCATATTTACACGCGAATATTAAATGCTGAAGTTTATTGATCGAAAAGCACAAACATTTCCTCGTTTCTGATTTCTAGCCAGCAACAAATTTCTCGAGGAAACTTTTTATCCGGACCCGAGCGTATTTTTTGTTCCGCGTTGCTATCGCCTGCGCGTGATATTTTGTTTTTTTATTTATGCGCCTCGATATATTTCACGGCGATTGACACTCCTCGGGCCGAAATTATTATCTGGCCCAGCATTGCCAATTATAAATTAGGGTCTCGGAGAAACGAAGGGAAGGACGAGAGGGAGCCCTTTTTCATCTCGTTTTGTTTTGAACCCCGCGCACCGATAAGCTCACGGAGAATAAGTCTTCCGCGAGTAGTCGCCGCATATTTTTTTCGCGGCTCTTAGTTACCGGATCGCTCCACGACGCGGCCCCCGATACTTTGCCGCCAATCGCCGATCTCCTCGCTCCGCCTCGCTCCCTCTTTTTCATCCGTTTTTTTCTATTACTTTACGCTCCGGCCTTTCTAACCCTTCCGAGCTTTATCGGCGAATACGTTGTTAAGATAGGAACCGACATGGCGCGTTCGCAAATTTCGACCGAGGTATGTGCATGTCTCTTTTATTTCTTTTTGTCCGTGAAGGCAAATTGTATGCAGCAGAATCCGGAGAGCTCTCTCGCTCTCTATTTCCTTCTTTCCCGTCTCATCCCCTGAAATGCCAAGATTTTATTCCTTTTGCAGCATCACCCGCCTTAGCCCGGTCAAGGTTTTTGCTCCGCAACTTTTTGCCCCTTTCTTCTTCGAAAAAGATTCGCGCGCGGTCTTTTGGGCCACGAAAGCCACCTCCTCGCGGCTTTTAGTGTTCGTATTCACCGCTGCAAACAAACGTTTCTGCATTGACGAGCGAAAAGTGATGAAAATAATCAAATCCGAGCTGGAAGCAAGTGGAACCATGAAACTTGAATTCCGAAGTTACTCTTCATTAGAGCAGACCCTACGAATGGCCACGCAATCGGAGCACTTCGAACTATAGTTCGACGAGGAAAGAGCTCTGGAACGAAGGACCAAACAGCGATGGGAACAATGTTCGTGGTCGCCTCAGAATGCCAGGCTTACGCGGGCGGGAAAATAAGAGGAAGGAGAAAAAATGGTGAAGGAGTAAAAATAAAAAAGGAGCCCCGCAGCGTGCAGGCGTTGCGGGCGGAGAGGAAACGCCCCCTGAAAACTAAACTCATAAAACTCGATGAGTCTTACCACACCGCTCTCTTTTTTTCCATTTCTCTATACGATTCCTTCTCTAACTCTCAGCTTCACTTATATATCTAGCAGGCGCGCGTCTGTCGGTCATTTTTTCGGTGTCAAACTTTTACGATCGACCCTGCGGGACCCGCAAGATCGGCGGTTGTGTCCCGAGGCTCCTCCGTCTGTTTCTGTGTTCCGTTCGTTTCGCCCCTTCTCTCTCCGTCTTCGACTCGGGTGAACATGACGCGAAAGATGCCCGTTGATCACGAAAGAACGAATGCCGCAAAGAGTCTCGTGTATACGTATATTCGGTATTCAACGAGCCGTGTATGTACAGCGAGATGAGAAAGATGGACACTTCGTGGTTTCTTGTTCGCGAGAATTGACCAGACTGGTTTTCCAACGCCGCTTATTCCTCGCTCGCGATCTCTCCTCCGGTCCGCAGATGAAGACCTCTCGACCGCAGAGCGCTCTGCCTGAACGAGCCAATGGTGTAATAACCTTAACAGAGAAGAGAGAGAAATAAAACTAACGAGAGAGGAGGAACAGAGCGAGGAGGAGTGAGAAAGAGCCTTGGCAATTCACGCAGGCACGAAATGACTGAAGAGATCCAAGTACCTGCGAAAGTTGGGTGTATAATCGAGTTCCGGAGCCTCCCAATGACGCTCGGACCCGAGTTTAGCATATGATGTGACACATGGAAAACGTCGCTTCGACTGAGGGCATGATTCAAACAAACATTCATAATACGTATCGTCGTCAACGTCTCGGTGCTCGTTCCAGCTCCAATCCCACCGCATTAGTCCTGCTTCGGTCCCGGAGTCTTGAACTCGTTCATCGGTTCGTTCGGGTGTAAACTCGAGAGCGGAGTATCACAAGCGAATATACCCAGGGGACTAAAAGATTCGTGGATATTACTTACACGTCCGCAGCACATATATTCGACGAAGATAACTGTACAGAGATGCGTGAGACATACACACAATACGAGGTGTGTACGTATGGGGAACAAGGCACATGGCCCCCCGAGCAGTTTCTGGTGCTTCGCATAGTAGAGAAGTCGAGTCTGGGCGCGAAAGCAGACCGATAAATCATAGACCTGTGCTGCACCGGCGCCGGCTTGACTAAACTTTACTTAGGAATTAGGATCTCGAGGCTGCTGCTGCTGCTGCTGCTTTAGCGAGGTTGCTTGTTTTCGCCGCACCGGTAGGAAACATTCCGCTTCGGGGGTTTATAAGGGTTCCTGTCCGCAGCGAGTTATAGGATATCCTCACCGAAATTCGGCACAACTCGCCTCGAGCACGAACATTGGTACGCGAATCCAAAACCCATGTACGGATGTTCGACATGAAATTACGTTGTTGTTCAATTGAATGAAATTTCGTTACTGGAAGATCGTCGATGGGAATCGGTTTGTGGAGTTTTTCCCTGTTCAGAAATTACGACTTTGACTTGGCCGGATGTTTCATCAGTCAAATTTCCTTGGAGGGGATTCCACTTTTCGGCTCTCCATGCTCTGAAACCTCTTCCTCGAAACGAACATGCACGGAGAGACTTTTATAGCAAAAATTGCTATGTTTTTATAGTAAAACCAGGACCACATCGATATTATAATAATAATCGCTACAGAGTATGTCAAAAGTTTAGGGAACCATTACCACAGTTCATATTAAATTTATTTATTTATTTATAGTAAACTGTACTATATCAAAAATGAACACCGAGCGAATTTTGATCAAAAACATATAGTAAATAATGAAATGATTTGATGAAAATTTAGGACATAACATAGCAGTCGTTTCTCTGTGCTATACGAAAAATTTACATAATTTCGTATTTTCCCCTTCACCACACTGAATTTTGCTCAATAACACAGCAAAATTCATGCGCCTATGCCAATTATATGAGGC
This sequence comes from Venturia canescens, assembly GCF_019457755.1. NCBI lineage: Eukaryota > Metazoa > Arthropoda > Insecta > Hymenoptera > Ichneumonidae > Venturia > Venturia canescens. Next base: position 3,036,856 of record NC_057421.1, on the reverse strand, counting down.
GTTGCGAGCATAAAGATGAAAATTAACCAGTGGCACATAGTAAAATTTCAAGCAATTTCTCCAGTTCAATTCGCCAATTTTTAACATTTCGCCAAAGACACGAGTGACATTATTCAGATATCGATACATCGTTCGATGTAAGAATGTCGCAGACCTGAATTTTGCCTGTCGTACATAGTAAAATTTGAGAGAATTGCTTTCGGCATCAAAATTATTGTGCACTTTGGTGAAATGTAATAGAATGGCGAGGTAGAACAGCACTGCTATAGAACATAGAAAATTTTCTAGCAAATTCATCCGAAATATTCGTATAAAAGTCCCTCCGTGTGTTCTTTCCTATTATTATTATAAATTACTCCAATTCCGACACCCGCTGTGCTGATTTATCTAATATTTCGATTTATCCAATTCCCAACGTACAGAGAGTCGCATGCCAGTGGACAAATTCACGCAGCATCGTGGGGCGTTCGTATGATCTCGCAATCCGATGAGACTGAAACTGAACTGAGTTTCAGTTTCGGTTTGCGGTCGTGCGTATGCAAAAGGACTTTTTGAGTGCGATATCGCCGAAAAAGTTGGACTAAAATGGTGGGTTAGAGAGCTGAATAGAAACGTGCGTTGAACTTGGTTTAATGCTAACCTCATAAATCCGATAATAGTTGACTCGATGAAACGCGGCGACGTCGAGGCGTCGAGTCTCGCGGCGCCACAGCCAAGATCAGCTGTGGCATGCTATTATGCATTCTCCACACTCGCTGACCTCACGCCGATTAATGAGAAAGAGAAATAAGAGTACGCGAAGGAAGTTTTACATGCGCGCGCGCGCGGCTATCTTGACGTCCACGTCGCTACTGAACAGAGCGCGTCAAACTCGTGCAAATTACACACTCGTCTTATTGTTAGTCACGCCGTTGCTAATTGAGGTTAAGTAACCTGTCATTGATCCGATTGCAAAATAAACTCTCGTACACCGCGCCTCGGCATAAAAGCTTCGCTTTCCCGCGCGTGCATGTGCGCAACCGACTCACGCAGTTTCTCAACCTGAGACAGGGATTAGCGATCACGGTAATTACTCACGATTTATCTAATCGCCATTTTCACCGGAAGTCGTATCAAGCCCCTGCAAACATTCTCTTTAAAGTAATACACGCACAAACTTATATAAATCGAAAGCACGCTGATGTACGCGGAGAAAACGAGGCCGAAAATTCTAGAGGAAATTACTAGGAATATCTCGGGGACAGCATATAGTACGTACTGAATTGCAGCATTAATTCGAAAAGCAGTAATAAGAATAATTGTTCTGTCCATCATAGTAAAAAGACCAATACCTTTTATTCAAAGGACTCAAGAGTTTTTATCTCAATAAGCGTAGTAAAAAATGTTTTCAGCCACTTGAAATGTTCGTATTCGGTGTGTGCATTTATCATAAAATTTACTGTGCTGACAGTGAAAATTTGTGACGTAAAATACATTTCCACTAGTCAGTAAGTGCTAGTTTGACACGTTGAAAAACAATCGAAAACAAAACGAAATGTAGTTCTCACGAGCATTATTTTTTGCTATCTACATAAAGGGACGAAAAGTTGTAAAATTCAAAAAATACTATGCTGTTTGTAATCGCGGTGGCTAAATAGTTTGAAAATTCTTGAAAAATCATATATTTCTCACAACACAAAACGAATCCGCTTTCTCCGTGTATAATTAACTTTATTTAGCTAAAATTCTAACGATGTTCCATGCAGACTCGAGATAGGCGCACTATTTATTCACCGGATTAATGAATCGGAATAACGAGTATATTAAATACTGACCGTACATACGAACATATATTGGTTATACACATTTACTGTATACTATTTCCGTGATAATATTTCACATATTAATCCGAACGGAGACAGAAATGATGCAGTTTTAATCCGTTACTACGCTGCTCTTCCACTCCCTTTTTTCCTCTCGCTTCATGAAGCGTTATCGTAAACTCCATTTCGAGAGAAGTGCCTGATATCGAAGCCAGAAAATGCGCGATATATTTCGTGGTCGATACGATAACCGCGGAGAACGGTTTGAAAAAGAAGTACGTAAATGTGGGACACTTTTGGCCCATGCTCCTGGCACTATCCTCCTGTTTTTCTCTCCCTCCATCTCTGTACATGGGGACAACGTGCTTATGACAGTTACGTTTGTGCAAGCGTATATTTAAACGGTAAAATATGAAGAGAGTTCTGGTACAACGTGCCAAAACTTCGATAAGCATGCCATCCGTGATCTCATCCCGTCCAACTGTCTGCTCATCCTCTCATTACGATCATTATCGCCCTCTTCCCTGTGCCTCGGTACAAGCCATCAATTTTGGTTCGCGTATTAATGAAGGAATTCGAAAAAAATCCTGGCACGTAGCAAAAATCTCTTTGGCTACGAAAACTCTTTTATATTCCTCTGTTCTGGATGACGCTCGTCGCGCCAGTCGGGTTTTAATGAATATTCAACGGTTAATAATAATGTAATTATTGCAAAAAGTCGCATTGTTTATTCACGTTGTTGATTAAGTGGCTTAATTATAGAATGTGTAAGTTTGGTTACCGTCCCGGCTTCTCATTATCACGCTAAATCGATTCATTATTAGAGAATTTAATTTGGTACTTAATTTGATTTATTTTCGGTTCAATTTTATTCGGTCAAGGCTCCGAATTTATTCGAATGCTCGCGCAACTCGTTCGGTTAGTGCGATTCAGTGCTGATTTATATCAAATTGTTGGATTCACCGCACGGAGAATATAAAGGATGCACTAAAATTATCGGAAATTGGTTTATGAAACAGAATTGCTTGGTCGATCAATAAATCGTGACAAACTAAAGGAAATTTGTTGATTTCAACAAAACTTTTGTCCATATTGAACTCCAATGAAAACAACGTTCGTTTGAGTCAGCAACTTTTGTTTTTGAATCAACCGAATCTTTGTTCAGCTATAGAATTTCAGGACCGAAGGTTCGCACCAGGTCTTCGATCGGATGAGTTAGCGAGACAATTTGTGCCTGCACAACTTCAAGAGTGCAATGTATCGAATGAAGGGGAAGTCTTGTTTTTCGAGGATACGAAGGAGAGACAGGCTCTGTGAGCTGGAGATAAAAAAGATGAGAGAAAGTGAAGAGAGTTGGTTTGCATCTCGGGATAAAAGGACTCGGATACGCCGGAGACAAGAAAGTCTTTTTGTCCTTCCTTCTTCTTCTTCTTCTTCTTATTTTTCTTCTCCTTGGCACGAGAAAAGAATGTCAGAGATATGGATAGGCTGATAACTTCTCGGAGTTAGCATTGACTTGCAAATCCACGTGGCGCGAAAGATAGAAAGAAAGGAGGAGGAGGAGACTTGGAAACAAGAGTAAAATAGAAAGGAAGAGTCGCAAAAAGGGGAAGTCCGAGGGCGGGGGGAGGAACGGAGGGGATGAGAAGCGATACAAGTCTGTTCGACTGTTTGGTGCAGGGAAGATATCCCTCGATAAATAAGGCGAGCAAGGCGAAGCCACGTTCACTCGTGTTTCGAATAATCGAGTGGAGAATATTCAGATATACGATTTTCAATATAGTTTGTGAAAAATGCATGAGAGTCGGGGAACGAAATTAAGACGCTAAGGAGTTTTTGAGCCTCGTCGCTTTTTTGGCTTCTCGGGCGGCACTCATTCCCGAGGACTGTTCAGATTCCGTGTACAGTATTTCCCTCACGATCTCTGCGTCACGTTTTATAGATTTGGAGTCTCCTGCGGCTGTCGACTAATTTCTCGAGGCCCCAAACTCATCAGCGGGTTGAGACGAACCGGCGGATCGTCTTAATTGTCTCGCGACAGGCTCCGTGTGTTTTTCGTGCTCTGTCTCGAACCGCCTGTACATTTTTTTCTTCCATTTTGATTGTTATTGAAATATTGAAGCGGCCTCGAAGCAACGAGAGGAGAAAACTCGAAGGTACTCGAACCGCGATACGCGCAGCTCCGAGCGGTAAATTACAAAGAAATTCCCTATTAATGGAGCAATTTGTAGTCTCAATTAATGCAGAGCTCCTAAAATTCTCGAGATGGAGGAGCAGCCCGTGGAACGAGGGAGGAGGAAACGAGGAAACCGTCTGTGAGGTCTTCCTTGACGGGTTCGAGAGATGTCAAGGCGCTTACTTTCTCTCTCATTCTCACCCTGTTGCTCGCTCTCCTTCTCATTGCCCTTGGAATCCCAACATCTCGTTGCTCCTCTGTCCAAGCGTAAAAACTGTGTCCCGATGAATTAGTCTCGTGGCCTGCTCGCTCGCAGGCCGCTTCCTCCGCGGAGAAAATCCCCGAGACGTTGACTCCTTCGCATGGAGGATTATAAACAAAAGTTAAAAAAATGGACCCTCGTGGATACATTTTTAAAAAACACGAGGGCAAAAAATGGATGGGACGCGTTTATAAGCTGTATTTGTAGCTGCGGAGCGAGCCGTCAAAACGGAGCGATCATCTGCGCGGAGCAACAACACTCGTCGGGTGTTCGAACTTTGAAGGAAAATTTCAAAGTCGAATTTCAGAAGAGGCCGAAAAAAGAGAGCTCCCATCGCCAGTTTTTCATCGGGAGATTCCAAACATTCGAACGCTGGTGTCGAATGATATTCGAAGAAAAAAAACACTTCGTTGGCAACAAATTCTCGGTCACCTCAGATCTCCGCCGTCGATAATTCCCCACTAAATTCTCACTCGACTCCATTTCGTTGACGGTTCCCCATAAACGTCTCGTCAGCGTTGACACGTTTTATTTGGTCTCGTGACTTCCAACCCCAACTATGAGCAATTTGTCTATTACTCACAGCACTTTGAGTATATTTAAGTTTAGTATAGATGCACGTACTCGGTGGAAGATTAATTCAGCGGAGAACAATCGTGGCTTGCATCATAGATCGTTCCCCAGGACAATAGCCGAGTTGTGAACCCACACTCTGGAGAATTCCGAGATGTATTATCCGCGGGAGTGGGGCGAATCTGCAAGGAGTATCGTAAATTTGCCGAGACTTTCCGAGCGTTAGAAGCGCAATTATATGGGGGAAAGGAGAACCGCGTGAAAGATATGAGAAGCCACGTCGTCTTTTCATTGTACGAGAGAGTATTTTCGCAATACCTTTTTCTCTCTCTCTCTCTCTCTCTCTCTCTCTTTTTTTCAGCGCGGGTGTGTAGAAGATTTGAATTTCCGAGAGGCGAGCGCGCGATACTTCTCATTCGCCGTCTCCTTCCCATCGGTAGAGATCGTGTGGTTCGCGCGATTTACGGGAGCCTGGTGGCCCGTGCGTCACAATCAAATATGTAAATCGGAGCGGAGCTGCTCGAGGCCCGATATTTGTCGGACAGAGGAGGAGAGAGAGGAACCTCGCAGCACGCGCATCTGACTCGTTCTACAACTCTTATATAGCGCTCGCTGTGGCGCAGTGCATTGCACGACCGCCCACCCGCACCGCCACTTCGACTATGTGCATTTCCACCGGAGAAGAGAGAGAGACGAAAAATCGCAAATGCGATAAAACGAGTAGTAAAAACAACATTGGAAATCCCGATGGAATATATACGCCGCGTACATATTCCATTTTTTCCCCCTCCGATTCAATTCAATTGACAAAAATTCTCCTTTATTGGATCGTTTTCAGAATATATGTTACGACGTTAGATATCGTTAGAGATACGTGCATGAATAGCTGATTGAAAATTAGCGAGAGACATTCGGGCCGCGATAACGTGTGCGATAGCCTTATCTTTCCCCCGTGCCAGTTCTTATCGCTTCAAAATGCCCATTTTATTTTTTAACTAACGCTAGGAACAAAACAAGCCTAATAAATACCGGGAACATTCGCCCTGCGGTTGTCCTTTTCAGCGAACCGTACACGCTGCTCCTATTTCTCGCGCGCTGGTTCCGTTCCTCGCCCAGCGGCAGAACTTGGAGGATCGTTGCAATCGAGTTAAGTAAAAACAAAAAGGATGCTGAGACACGAGAAAAAAAGGGATAATACGCGCGACTACACGAATCAGTCTTCGTCGAGACGCGCTGATAAATCGTTTTCATACACGTACTACACACCGCGCAGGAATAATCGAAATTGAGTAGGAGCTTCGTCGAAGATTGATTGACGTTTCCGGGTTACGCCCAAGTCCTGTCCTCACCTCGCCTCATCACTCTCCGATGGAAATCACTTTGAGTCTCGCTGGTGAATCCACACGTACGTATCGCCACGTGAACAACAATCGTGCAACAAATATCCGTTACATATACGAGCGTATTTAGCGTAGAGCTCGCCAGAGGGGCGTTAAAATTCACAATAAAAGGATTCATACCTCGTGACGTGTCTGACGTCTATCGTTCATCAATCGCGACGAAAAGTATTCACTCCTGATGGCCGAGCGTTGTTTGCTCTCGGTTGCCGAAGAGCTGTCACGCCGCTGACGTCCGCACGTGGGTGTCCTCGCTATCTCAGTCTCGGGAAAAATGATTTCGAGTGGCAGATTTCAGAGCGTCAGCGACAGAACGTTTTTCACAGTCAAATTTACCTCCAAATGGATTCCGGACAAAAGATCAGCACAAATCCCGAGCCCACGAGCCGTCGAAGCTTCCAGGATATTTATAAAATTGCCCTTTTCCCAAACATAAAACGATATTAACATAGACTGATGAATATTCATATAAATATCGCGGTGTCGATGAAAATTCTATAAAAGAACGCGAATCCTGCTGCAAAATTTTCCGAAACCCACGAGGCCTGCACTCTCGGGAATTGCTCATACAAAAATAAAGCACTCGTCAATTATCTGAGAACATGAATTGATGGAATATAAATAAAATCATTTGAATAGCAAAGCTGAGAATGTACATTGAAATCAAATCTAAATTGAGGTTCGCGTGGAGCACCGATAAGAGAACGAACGAGATAAAATTGGTACGAGAGCTTCAATATATTTCGAGTTGCGAAATGCAAAATTGATGAGATTCGAGTGGATCGCGGGACACATCGAACGGTGATACGTTACAAGCAGAAATAGTCAAAATTGCTTTTAATTGGAGTGGTTTAAATTCGTATTTATAGGTTAAATTGTCACGGAGATTCTTTTGGAACGAAATAAGCGAAATATGCGCAAACGTTGAAGGAGACCGCGCCCATGAGCAGAGAATATTGGAATGCCGAGGGACTGTCTGGCTCTAAAACACGTTAAATACGAAGAGCTCATTTGAGTGAGCAATCAACGTTGATCAATCGATTAATTAATTGCGCAATCCATTAGTACGTTTCGTCGAATGAAAATGGTTATTTCAAGCGTGCATTTGGAACTTTGCACTCAAAATGCACGAGAGTCTTGAAATAAAAACTGTATACTTTCGAATTCGAAGTAAACTTTTCAATAAAAGGAGCTACAACACAAAAACTCCTGGGAGTACTTGCGAAAATAGTTTTCTTATTTTTCAGCAAGCATTGTCATTGGACCGATCGCAGCGTAATGAGAGAGTATTAAGGAAGGAAGATTAGTTGTATATAGCGAGCGTACTTTCGGGAAAGAGCCTCGTGGCTTCTCTCTCAAGTCGGGGCGGCAGGGGGCTGTCAAGAAAGCGAGAGAAAGAGCGAGAGGAAGAAAGCGAAGGTATATAAAAAGTATAGCGAGCCTGGCGGCGGAGCAGCATCACACAGAGAAAGGTGAAGCAAGCATCGGAAGCACTTTAGCGAAGGCGAGGGCGCGTGGAAGGCACGAGATTAATGTGCCCCTTGGATGCACGAGAGAAGACTCTCACTCGGCCCGCGCAAGAGAGAGGAAAGGAGAGCCGAGAGAATAAGCGAGAGAATGTGGCGAATATACCGCGAGAGTGAAAGAGCATTAGTAGCTTCTCGTCGTCTCGAACGCGAAAGAGCTATTAGCTTCTCCGTTCGCTTGTGCTTGTACAAGTATAGGCACACATAGAACGGAGTATGGCCCAATAAAGTTAGCGTACACCGAGCTGGTACGCGTCTTTCTTCCATTCTGTACATACGTACACGTACAGACACAGCAGACCTCGAAGAAACCTTCCACAATATACCAGAGTCGCTCTCGCCTTTCCACCAAACATATTTTCTCTCTTTTCGGTTTTGTGCCGCGAAAAGCTGAAACATAGATATAGCGGAGCCTCTTATTTCGTCGGCATAGAAACAGAGCCGCATGAGATGAAAGCGCGAAGAATAAGCGTGGGGACTTTGGGCCTGGAAATTTAAGCAACGGCAACAAGTCTGGACAAATTGCATGGCTCTGCTCGACGGCTCTCTTTCCACCTCGTGCCTCTTTGACCCTCTTATCCAATAGCACATCATCACCCATCTTTGAATTCAATGACAATTCTAAATGCTATTGACTTGAAATAACAACGACGGATTAATATTCCTTCGACTCCTTTTCCTATGGTCTTGTTAAATTCAATCAAAAGTTACTTGTCTCCATGTCGATTTTATTACAGTAACCTTTGTAACACTGAACCGAAGTGTCGATGAGTATCGTCGAATTTACAATGAACCCGTATTTACGAGGCTCCTCTCGGCTGCGCACACCGCCGACGAACCGGGCGATGCTGCATAGATCAAACTCAATATTATGCAGGCGCTCTCGAGGCAACATTGAAAGATCGCAGTAGAACGTTCATCATATTCGATTGTCTCGTCCGCGTGTACCGTCTCGTCATCATTTATACGCTTCCCATTCGAGTATATTCGTTCGGAATGAATATCACGTTAATGGCTAAAAGAGATCAATCATCCTTGCCAACTTTTACTCTCCTACGACTGTGTATATGGCGACGAGCTGCATTTATGCGTGGACCGATTCATAATGTTCCTGGCGCTCCATTGATTAATGGGGGCTCGTATACGTTTCTTGATTTTCACGATTTTCTCGCGGATATCTGGAATAACGGCGGAGAAAGTGCTTTTCATTTAAAAGTTTAGAGCTTTTCGTTTTCTGCTACGTTGCCTCGCCTATACACGGGGAACACTGACTTGACAGATTTCACTCTTCGAATTGGCCCTACATCAGCCTCTGGCTTCTCACGTATGCTCGCATACCCATAACGATGACAGCCACGTGAATCATCTTTCGACGATCCGAGTTTCGTGTCCTAGCAACTTTTTTATCCCGGCGATGTCCCGGCCCGGGGCTTTTTACCCGCCGATGCCGACGCCGACAAACAATGAAGCAGCCTCAGTACTAGAACGAGGCGTTAATTTCCTTTCGACATCAGCACGCCCGGTCGTTCGGGAAAAAGGTCAATGACACTTTTTTCTCACTTGCTTAATCGCGCGTGTTCTACACCGAGCATGGACTTTTTTTTGGCGATTTCTATAGGAGGACTTTCTGTACGAGTGTTGTCATTTACTCCAAAATTCGGATATTTGAGGTCAAAAAAACTCTTTTTACGTGACAAGGTGGCTATGATCACTGGTCATAAATTGACAGTTTTACTGATTAAATATAGTGAGACAAAAGGAATAACCCGTAGACACTGCAAATTTGCACTCACGAAAATTTCAAGTGTCTAAAACTTCAAAATTCCTTTCTTCAATTTGGTCATTTCTCTATAATAAAACTTGATTTTTCAATTTTTTAAATGATTGTAATCGATTACTGAGGAATTGTTACCCCTGAAAAGTCTCGTTGTAAGATTAATTCCGCATACATTCATGGATGAAATAGAAAGTTTTGAAAAGTCAAAGTGAAAATTTGCACCAGTGTGGTGTCTACGGGTTAAAACTCGTGCAATTTCGGTGTGCAAAAATGAAATAATTCGTCTACATCGTTCATTGATTATTCACTAATTCATCAACTGAGCAATGAACTTTCGTTCGGTCGACTAAACGCACAAGCTTTTTCTTACTTCGACGAAATATTGGTCTGTGAAGTTGACTTAGAAAGAATAGAATCATCGTGTCAGAGCTCGCCAAATTATCGGAATAAAAACGTCGAACGGGATCGCGTGGATTTTCTTCTAATTAATTTCGAGAAAAATGTTAAATTTGTTATCGCCTTGAATATTACGGGAGTGACGTTCTCCGGATAGAGGCGTAGCTCAAAGTGACTGTTTCATAGGAGAAACGTTAAGTAACAGCAACAATAATGAGAATAAATAAGAGGCGTTTGATGGTTCGGTGAGCTATTACCCCGCGGCGGTAAAAGTGTGAGCATTTTATTGGCTGGTGCACACGTGAATGGGTCCCATTGTGAGGAAGCGTTAGGCGTAATGAGTTTTCTAAATATATGGCCTCATCGAGCTGCGGGAGTGCGGGACGTCAAATTTGGCAATTGTATTAGCCGTTTAACGGGCATAACTCGCCAGTGACAATGTAGCGAGTCGCTCGACCAAGAGTTTTACATCTCCCGAGATTGGAACGTCCGAGAAACGGACGTCTTCTTATTTTTTCGCGTTAGAGTTGCCGCGGAGGCTCTCGCGCGGGGAGTACCGCAGCGACGAAAGAGAAAATTTGAAGAAAAAAAGATGATGCGGGTTCTGACAAATAAACGTAGCCGCACCGAGAGCCGCGGCTCTTGGAATAAAACGCAGAAACGTAATAAAGACACGTGCGGAGTGTCGGCTCTGCCGTTCGTTTACGCGTTCCTCGATCCAACGGTGTATTTTTCCCACCAGACGTTCCTCTCGAGATGATTTTGCCGGACGCTCAGTGCAGGCATTGTCCGCGTGGTCGTCCAAGGATGGGATTTCATCACGAGTGTCAATGAGAAAAAACAACGTGACATTTGAACCGCAAACAGCAGTAAAAGTTGGCAAAGACGACTCGAGATTATCGAGCACACGTGAAAGTGCTGCTCTCATCTCGGAGTTTCACAAAAACAGTGTTCGCGGATGCCCGGCTATTGATATTCGGGGATAGATATCACAACGTTTATATCCTCGTTTCGCGGATAATGAAGAAAATAAAAGAAATTGAAGAAACGGAAATGTAGGGTCGGGGCTAAAATGGATGATGATAATGATAAGGGACAGGCCAAACGATAAGGTCGAGCCCTGAACAATAAAAAGCAGAGAATGGATATTGCAGGGAGCGGAAAGCCTGCCCTTTCCTTCCCTTTGCTATAAAGGAATCAAGTCTGGAGGGCCGAATGGTGAATTACGATCGGAGCTCGAGAGGGCTGAGGGCGTTTCTTATGTGGCGTACATCGAACCTTCGTAATTCGAATGGAAGGATATACATTGCAGGGCACGATACAAATCGACGGTTGAGAGCCAGAAGGGAAGAGGGCAGCTTGTTTTTCGCTGGAGACACCTTTCGGAGCGCGCCCTTCTGGGCTTTGACAGCAGAATATTAAAAGGTTAGCTCCCCGAGTTATCGAAACTCTCTCAATCTCCTTCTTCTTTCTGCCGATCTTGCGCGAGAGAAGCTGCTCGAGCCTCTGCTCCGTTTTTTGGCTCGTAAAGCTTGTTCCGAGAGTATTCGCGTGTACGAAGCGCTGCTACGGGCGAGAACTCGCTCGTGTCCAACGCATGCATGAATACGTTTGCCGACACTGCGACGCTGTATCCGCACCGTTAAGTGGTTGACAGGCCAATAAAGCTGACGTCGTTAAATTCCTTCGGACCGAATCGTGTGTCTTCTTGAGACGATGCGAAAAAGAGAGCAGCATCTCGCGGTCCCTCGAGCTCTTATTTCGTTACGGACTTTCGATTACACACGGCCCTTGGGATACCGAAGGTAAAAACTGTAGGGATTTCGAACGGGAGCAAAGGGCTTGAAGGAATTCCCGTATGGACCAGCGCCTCGGAGGAATAATCAATGAGATTTAACTCTAATCCGGCTGGCCAATCTCGCCGCACATGCGAAAGGAGTTCATCATTTTATTTTGATATATATCCGACACTTCCATGCTCCGCTATCTTACGCACGACTCCGCGTTCTTCCACGAGATATTAAAATAAAATAATGATCATCTCCTCCAGTTGCACCCGCGAGGCGCTCAGCAAACTCGTGTCACTTGAACGAAATCGTAAAAATCTTGAGAATATACGCGAGTCTATTCGTCCGAGCACCGGTATCGCGTACAGGAGACACGTTGAAAGTTAATGCAACCGCTACCGGGGAGAACTCGAGCTGAGTTAGCTGCTCGGACGTCCATCGCGATGATAAGTCCTTTGCCACGGACCTTTACGAGTACCGTAACATAAATTGCGCCGGAGGTGTCTGATTATTTAGCCAGGTCGACGAAACTCCTTGGCAGCTGAACTAGTTCGCTGCGCTAAAATATATTCCCGCAGATATTAAGATTGCGAGGGGAAACGTATTTTTAGCGAGCTCCAATGTATCTGCAGATATATTGCTCGTGTCCTCGCAAGGCCCATGAACGTCGATAACTGTATCTAACCTCAAGAACGGGAGGGAAAAATGTATTTGCGATAAAATAAAATACGCATAAGTGATTTAACGTACGTTACCGGGCACCGGCATGGGCGCGAGCGCAGGGAGTGAAAACGCTCGAGAGCAATTCTCCTCTCTTGGCGTACGAAGAAAGAAAATAACGATCGTCGTTCCTGCTTGTGGACTCTCTTCGCTGCAAAAATAATTATACTCCCAGCGAGTGGCACACTAATTAAGATCTCGAACGGGGGGCGAGCTTCAAAGCGATTTTTCTTAATGTTTCCCGTGCACACATCGACGCGTACATACGAAACCGCAACTTCTCGCTTCGCTCTCTTTATCGCGTCGTGTTTTCTCCGGACTACAAAACGGGTGCGTATTACATCCACGCGAAATACGCTCATGCTTGTTTTACATTCGCCGACGCGGGAGCGCGACTTCAGTGCGGAAACGCCGACTCCGAAGACGATGAACCGCGTTGTTCCACTTTCGTGAAAAAGTTCTACTTTCTCTCTCCCTCCTTTTCTCCTCTTTTCTCTGATAGTAGAAATCCAAACTCGCGCATGGTATTTTCCATGCGGTCAACGATCCCGCGAAGCTCTTGGCGCGTGCGGAAATTTCGATAGGAAAATGCTCTCGGTCCTCGGAGTGTGGAGCTTCCCCTGCGAGCACAGCTTTTGTTTCGCCCTCCGTCGTCTTAGCCGACGAGTCTTATCGGACCTCGAAGGTGAGGAAACCTCGAGAAACTATCGTGACAAATGAAGTGTTTCTTGCACGCACTACGCCTGATGATGATGGTGGGAATGACCCGCGTGAGACTAATGAGTTTCGCCTGTTTTTTCCTGCACACTCTCCCTCCCCGCTTCTCGTGGATGCTCCTAATTTTCGCAGATTGCGGTATAACCGCGTGGAAAGAACGCAAACGGAAAAGAAAATAACCGAGCGGAGACTCGACGCCCTGACGACAAAGACGAAGACGAGTGAGAATCTCGAGATTGATGATTCCAGGCTAAATAATTGCTCGCCATCCTCCTTTCTTTCTCTTCTTCCCTTTCTCCTACCTCGAACACCTCGTGCCCCCGGAACTTGATCCCTCGAACAAACAATACGTCACATTTCCATCCTCTCATGCAGTTTACAGTTCGACTAAAGAATCTTTACGAAACAGAATTTGAGAACTCACGTTCAATAGAATATTCCAAAAACAGGAATTGATTGATTGATTGATTGATTGATATATTTATGCTCCAGCACAACTTTGGAAAACATGGTAAAGTGATTATAAATAAAACAAAGAGAACATATGTAGCAATTTATAAATAGAGAAATGAGTGAGTTTGACAAGCGTTGACCAAAATAAGAGCAGAGCTAAGGATACTTAAGACTAGTTAATGTAAATAGTACTGATCAAGTAACAACCTTAATCTATGTAGCGAAGGAAGAGACAATGCTAAGGCACTGGGCAATAGCCGCAGCGGAGAAGTTTGAGTAACAACCAATTGTGCAAAGGAAAAGAAATAATGAGATACAAATGTGTGTACAAATAGTGAGGATTAGCGAAGATTGTCACGAGGTAAAAAAGAAATTTGACGAAGGGAGCAACTTCCTTCAATAAAAAAATCCTCCCCAGCAATCCGGACGATATTTCCATCGGAAAATCGGTTCTTTATTCCGATCAGGATAGAAAACTGGTCTCGAATATAGTGCCCCACCATATTTGTTCCTCGTGTGGTTCGATACCCTCAGAAATGAATAGGAATGAAAATGAGATAGCGCGGAGAAAATGTTTGGAAAAAGTGTTCGTTGTCCTTATCGGTTCCCATTGTATCTTGAGATGGAGCGCCGATCGTGGAGCATTCGGAACGGAAGTCTTGCTGGTCGCTTCGTTGGAGGTTCTCGCGAATAACAGCTGCATCGTCGAGATTATGATCAATTCTTTCTATCGCTTTCAACATACTTCGAGGATGCAAAAATGAGAGGGAAAAGAGAAAAAATAAGGGACAGAGAAGACGGAAAGTTCAGCGGTCTCGAATCTCGCGAATCATTTTATCCGCGCACACGAACACTCGTTTCACTATTTTATATGTAAACTAGTGATACGCTCGGGAGTTTATCGCTTATTGTTCTTCTGCATAAATACAGTGCGGACGCGGAGGGCCGATCTGATTTCATTCGGTGCATATAAACAATTGAAATATAAAATCGAGCCCTCGCGTGGCTTCCTCCGAGAAATTTTCGAGCCTAGTTATTATAGACAAGCGATTATCTATCTGGATTATCGATCGCTCCGACGAGATAACTCTCTATCGCGAGCGTACTTCGCCGAGTATTATCATTATTGCACTTTAATGATCGCTTCTGTTCCGGAGATAGTAATACTCGTGTGTACAGCTCAAAATGATTTTTCGAGCAACGAACCGCGCCTCACTGAAGAACGAGTGAGATCGGCTCTGCGAGACACACGGCAGAGTCGCGCTCTCTCCCATCCTCCTCCCGCGGTACATTGTCGTTCCTGGAATAATTTCTCGTTATCAGATCGCCCGTTCGGTACGCGAAGAGAAAGAGAGAAGTGCGGCTACATAGTTATCGAGATCGAAGCATTCTTCGCTGGCAGAAAGTAGATTATCGAAGTTGGACACGTATGCAAAGATAGGGATGCGAGTGCTGCATAAACACGAGCATACACTGCGATCGCCGATCGGATTTTCAGATTTCGTACAAATTTTCGTGACGAAGCTTCGAAACAACGAGAGTGCGAGTGTAAATCAAGATTAACCGGGCAGAATAACGAGTAATTTCTCGACATTCGAGAACGGATGACGGATCAACGCGAACAATCCGCGAGAGCCATATTGGTTCTCTGCGCAGGGCAATGATTCATCGCCGATAAGGGTAATGAACGATTAATTCAGATTCAATGAACAAGCAACCGGACCCACAGAAATTGAAACGAGAACGCGCGTCTCTCTCTCTCCCTTTCTGTATCTATTTCTCTCCGGTTTTAATAATCCAATGTGTATATGCGAATCATAAAACGCTTCTACGCTCGATCCACTTGGAGGCTGGCGTATATACGAGGCAGAGGGGTGCCCGCGTCGTTAAAATTGCCGGTGCACTTTGGCCCCCGAGTATGCAGAAGCATGGCGAAGCAATATTTCCGAGATCTGGGTTAACTCCCGCAGTAGCGTATCCCGAAGTATGGTATTCGCGTAAAGCAGACACAAAGTACTCCATGAACGAGATAATACGTGGTCTGTTTTATATCAGCGAGCGTGTGCCATTTGGCAGAATATCCTTTTCTCTATTTGACAAGGAGCGAGAGAAGCCGCGGACCGATGGCAATACATTCTCGAGGGGCTCCGTCCCTCCGATGAGGAGCTCGGCTAACTTAAGCCGGCTTTAACTAACCTCTCTCCTTCTGGCATTGTGGAAATGTAGATGGGTACTATAATAGGCGATATAGCATTCACATTCACTCTGCGCTCAGTGTCTCCTGTGCTGTTTCTCTGTCACCGGATTTGGCGGAGCTCCAGCAGAAAGCCGAGGCTGCAGTTTACAGGGACTCCGGGGCTCGGTGAGAGAGGCACGGCGCTCGCGGGTCGTGCGGCTTCGTTATATCGCCGAAGAAATGGGTCGCCTGTAATTGCTCTCCCCGAGCTGAGGAGCCATTTCGATATCTTTATACTTTTCTCGCGCGTTCCGATTAATCGGCATTTATTCGCTTTTGTAAATCATTCCAATTTTCCGTTTCAACATCCGTAGTTACTTGGATGAAAAAACAAACTCGCTGACGTTTTCTCCGCGATATTTATAGTCGCTGGCATTGTACCGGGTGATTAATGTGCCCTTTTTTAATCTGTTTCAGGTACGTTTCCGCAGTCGAGTAAATCATTGGTGAATGAGAAGCAGCAATAACCCGGGTGAGTCGGTTCCAATGTTTCGAAGCGCTCGTTGCACCCACGTCACCGTTTTATCGGCGATCGTAGGATCGATCTTTTATTGTGATCGCTAAACGCGGCGGGCGCGTCGTTGCTCGCCCTCCGGGAGAATCCAAGCCTCCGCGATTAGCCGCCCGCTCTCTCCCGCATGCGTGCAACGCACTCGCTCGAGATAAAGTTTCGAACAAATCGCGAGATCGTCCCCACGTGGATGCTGCTGGCCGCACTCTTATCTTAACACTCGTGGAAAATGGTGACAAAAGCCTTCGTTCCTCCCACATCGAGAGCTGCTCGCGTACGGTTGCACATAAATAACACTCACACACGCAGGGACACACAAATGTGCAATTCGGAGAATGTATAACGTGCGAAGCGTAAACTCCCTGCGATACTTGGCCGCTCGAGGACAGGGGGAAGGGAATAAGCTGCGGCGGCGAACGAGACGTCGATGTAATTTATAAGCCGCTACGACCGACGAAAGATAACGTCCGGCTCGACTCCCCTTCAGCCTTCCAACTATCACTCCGTATACATATAAACACACATGCACCTCTATCTATAGATATATCGAAGCATACGTCGCATCAACCCTAATACATGAATGTCCGACGGAACCTCGAAACTACCCTCAGTTGTGCTCTACGCCTCGGATCAGGCGCCAATTACGTCACGGGAGAATAGGAGAGGGAGCCAGCCGGTCACGTGTCACGTGTTGGGGTAGATTACGTTAGTTGGACCCTCCGATATGGGGCCAAGAACGGAGCAAGAGCGAGAGAGGAAGATGCCAAGGGAGAACTGGAACACCCGCAAACTGTCGCTTGCTCTTCATCCCCAAGAAGTAGTATGGCTGCGTACTGATGGCACGAAACTGAACTAGTGTGCACGTGCACATCGATAGTTTCGTCCACTACTCGGGCCTTGGGATCCCATCGCATTCTCCGAGTATCCATACCAATCGTAGCGACAATCCTAACCCTTCCTAAATCGACAGCTCGCCTCTGTCTCGCACTATCTTTCTCCATTGCTCTCGCTCCCTCGAACCGACTCCCTTCGTTGAAACACACGGCAGAGATGTCCAGATTTAGGAGGAAATGCGTATGCGCATGTGTGCGAAGACACGAATTTCATATCCTGAGAAACGAAACGCCGTAACACGATCGATCTCGGATGCTGAGGCGTCCGGGTTGCGACCTTTCATACGTTGAGATGTTCACGCGCGCTCACCCCCCTCTTTCTCTCACCGTCTCACTGCTCCCCCTTTTGCTCGGCCCGCCGATAAGTCCGCACCGCCACCGCACACTGCCAATTACATCCCACCGAGATTTGCTCCGAGTGACGATGCAAATAGCCAAACTGGTCCAGTGAGATCGAGGCCGGATAAGCGCGGACGCACTGCCGTAGAACACTCCTCCCCCCGCCCCTCCTTCACCGATAGATATGCACCAATGAAATCGTCCAGTTAGCTAAATACAATCCGATCTGGAGCGATGGATAATCGTAACTCATAGATTTCCCATTTTTTTTCTTTGCACCCCTCAAAAAACGGTCCAGACGTTCGATAAGTCGAGATTTTATCTCTGTGACATTTGAACATTTCAGAAAATTCAACGTTGTTAACGCTGCTCATGGGTCCGAGCGCGCGCGAACGTACGCACTTGCTTTCTGCTTATCTTTACTTTCCTCAGCATGCACCATTCTCGTTTATTTCGTAATCCTGCAAATCATGGATATTAATTTGCTCGCTTGGAACGTCGTTTTCCAGAAGATAAAACGTGCGTATAAACATCCGTGCGAGGAAAGATTAATCCGAAGTATTGCACCGCTCATGTGACGTCCAATTAAAAACTCACGCGGGTTTCCCAACGACGTTCGCTCGGCTAATCCCCCAGGCAATGAGCATACGAACGCACAAAACTATCTTTCTTCTCTGATCCCAGTTATTTCACAATTCATCTCGCGCTCTCGGTCTTAATGCTCGAAGAATATATTCCGCTGCCATTTTAATTGATAACACAATTTCGTCGGACTGTGACAAAAGGAAGAAGACAAATTTTTCGGTTTTGCTATTTTTACACGGTTATTTGCGGCCTCTGGAAATTAATGTTTCGGAGTCACGGTACGTTTATGCATTTTTCATTTTCACCGAACGTCGCTCGGGAGGACCAGCTTAAAATTTACATGAGTAATGAGAAGATTTTTCATTCCCGACCACTGAATCGGACAGTCGAGACACATACGAAACTGATCTGGCTGACGTTACCAAAACGATAACAAAATCGAAGCTACGAACGAAAAAAATAAACATTATTTATTTTAATCTACTCGCGAAATGTAAAACACCGCGGATTCTCTGGACAATGTAGCTCAAAATGCGCGGTAATATTTCAGATTAATTATCAACCGGATCGAAATACCACGATTTTCCGAGAATCACGTGACAGTTAAAGCTCAACATTCGCTTTATTTCTGCTATAAATTTATTCCGGTTTCTGTTTATTAATGCTGCTCCTCATTATCCCCGAAATCGAATATCTGCGCTTTTCCACATATTTTCAATACGAATTCCCGTTAATTTTCGACTGGTGAACCAATGAGTCGTCACATGAAATTTACAAATTTATCAAATAATTAAAGCATCGGACACTCCATGTAATCACAAACGTCACTGTTTTTTGTTCCATCTATTTTACTCCCATGAATTGACTTCAAAAGTAAGAACGAAAAGAATGATATTTTGAAATGATTTTTCAAAATATTTTTTATCATTATAATCCTATTTCAAATCACCCCCTTCAGGCGAATTCATCTAATTTGCCCTTATCATTAGTCTTGCTTCCTCCGATCGATAGTGGAAAGAAGAGGGAGAAAAAAACAAGGACTTTTTTGCTTAGTGTGCGTCTAGCTATCGAAAAACGTGGAGAACCTCGGCTCGAAATCTCGACGATTTGTGTGTATAACGCACGAGAGTTTGTGCGAAAAAGCATTGCTGAGGAGAGGGAACGAGGCCTGCGAGCTTCTTTTCATTCCGTCAAGAGAGGAATTCATTCCATGGCTAGAGCGAACGTGAAACGGAAGGGCGAGGACAGCTCGAAGGAAGAAAACTGAAGGTGTATGTATCGAGGACAAAGTGAGAGAGAAGGAATGGAAGGGGAAGGAGCGAGAAGGGGCGGGGGCGGGGGGGGGGGGGGGGCTGAAGTTGAAGGAAAAAATGCCGAGTGTTTTGCGATGCAATTTGGGCCCGAGGGCACGAGCGTTTTTCTCCTTCTCTAGCTTTTTTCGTTCTTCTTTGTAATTCCGTGTGACGTGATAGCTGTCCCATGCTTTACAAAGTACATGCCAAGCTCTTCTTGTCACGATACTCTTTCTACGAGTGTCGACGAAAGAGAGCAATGAAAAAAAGTGAAATCGTACATTTTTCCATTCGCTTTCATTCCTCCATTCATCAGCTATACTTACATTTCTCATTTTCTCTTATCCCCCTATCGACCTGTCACAATTATACGAAAAAAAAAAAAAGAACGAAAGATACGCCAAAATGAGTGCCCTAAACCTCGATATCGCGATCACGAGAAATTTGCATTTAATTTACCCAGTGAAAGTAGCGAGAAACGAGGCATAACACGCTCGTTATCCACGTTATTTTACCGACAGCCAATGCTGGTCGGATTACGATGATAATCACGATTCGTGATGAGACGTACAGTTCAGTTTTGTAATACATACTATCGCGAGGCTTTTGTACGATAACAATGATAATGTTACGATAATGGCTATGATGCTAATAATGATGATGCATTCAACTAGCTTCGTGTACGACATGAGACCGAAGTCGTATAGATAATAAAATGTAACATCTGATATATGCGCTATTCAAGCGCGATTTTTCGGTTTTTCATTTATCACGTCGTTCCATTTGAACTTTTCATTTAACTTTACAAAATAATTACAGATTTGTATTTTATTTAAATATAATGTTTTTTCATGATTCGTGAATTTTTGTTCTTAATTCTTGTGTTGAAATTATTTACAGTTGGTTTCGTAATTTTTTTTTCACATACCATGAAGTTTTTAATTTTTTTCATTCGTCATCCTGTGTACTCGTCACTTTTGCATTTATTCGACAACGCGTTTTGTTCCTTAGAATCAAACATTTTTCACGCATTACCATAATTGGCATAATTCAGCAGATTCATTTGATCCATTATGTTTGAAATAGTTTTTTTATAATGCAACTGATGTCCATACAGATACAGCGTTGAACGAAGGGTCAGCGTATAGGCGAAGAAAAAGAGCGGTCCTTCGAGCATAGTCTCCTCGATAGCTGAGCTTTCTCGAGCTGAGCCATCATCCCTCCTGGAAATTTTTGTCCCGTTTTCAGGAATTTGCGTAAAGATAAATGGAGATTGATATTTTTACGTAGGAATATAAGCTCCCTGAAAAAACGTATGATTCGTCTACTTGCACGTTCGCACAACAACGATGGTTATTACTGCCTGGAGACATTGTGACTCAAGAGAAGCAGGGAAAGAGAGGGGACGAAGCAGGTAATGCTCGTGGCCAGTATCTACTGGCGAGTGGAGAACCCGCGAGAGTCCCCGTATCCTGAGGATGACGCGCGCGAAGAGCAATAGCGTGCGAGCGAGCGAGAGGGAGACCGTTGGGCATTTGCATTGAATACCCTTAGCTACTCGTGTCTTTCGTTCCTTCTACAACTACTACTGGCTGTGTACAGTGTTGGGATGATACGTATGCGTGTGTAGACAGTAGATAGAGCTTGGTCTGACGTCGGTGCTGCTGCACCCGGTACCTTGTACCATTGTGTTTATTTATGGACTTTAATTATATCAAATATGGTGTGGGAGAGAGCCGGGGCGCGTCGTGTATAATGGTCCCGTGTTATACGTACGTATATATGAGCAACAGTTACACCGAGTGGTATATATACGTGGAAGAGGAGCCGAGGAATATATATGCGAGAAGGTACAGAGAGGACGTACGTTTTCGTAGCCTGCGTGGATCCCGGGAGCGGCACTGGATACCCTTCGCGCTATTAGGGAGCTTGGAACGATAGTTTATATGCGCGCTTTCCTGGTGTACGCGTCCATGTACATATGGGCATATTTTAGCCTCCGTGTCTTCGAGTACGCGCTCGCGTGAAGAATATTTTTTAGAATCGGGAGCTCGAGAGACTTGTAGGAGGGAACTATTCAATCGAACCGTTCGCCGGGTGAATAACTTTATTTTTTATCTCCATCGGAATCTAATGAGAAAGGCTGATTCAGAAATTACGAAAGTTATTCACAGGGAATAATAAAATACCGAATGCGATATTCGCGAGGTCTCATTGCCGTGAGCTTCTCATTAAAAGACCGATGATCGAGCCAAAAGGGCTGTTTGTGTAAGCGCACGCAGCTGCAAACCGATAAAAGGCTATGGAAAGAAAGAAAAATGAGTAAAATCGTGGACTCTGTCCACTCGGAGTCGCGCACCCGCACTAAACCTTAAAAGGATAACGCAACTGGGCCACTCGAGACTCCGCACATGCATTTGTTCCCCCTTTATCTCGGTGTATATCGAAAACGCTTTAGCCCCGGCTCTCTCTCTCTCTCTCTCTCTTTCTCTTACTCTGACTCACACAACTTTTCTTCTCCCAGTGATTTCTCTTCTCATCCCGATTGTAAGAGCCTCTTCCCTTCAATTCTCCTTATTCTTATTCTTCTTACTCTTCCTTTTTTCTCGTTGTCGCACCCGCTACTGTGCCGCGCGGGATGCAAATGCTGGCGTTAAATCCGCGCCCCTCTTTTGTCCGAGAGTACGGCATTTCCGTACGCGGCGAACAATACACAATGCACACCAAAGTGCAGCATTCGAGCCTCGGTAAGGAACGTGAAAAACAGAATAAACTTGCCCCCGTCTCCCATCGTACAACCAATACAACCCTGCGATCGAATCATTGGAAATGCGTATTAAATTCGCTTTTATTCATTTGTTTGCCTTCATTAAGAATACCACGCGATATCCTTCGCGGAAGAATGTTCAACAAAGAGCTTCTCAAGAGGCACAGGGAAAGCCGGTGCCCGGCAATCCTGAGGGCAATTTAAAAATTGAGAAAAGATTTTAAACGATACGGATTTTAGTCTGTCCCCGCTAACTCACAATTTCACCGGAATTTTCACGATCTTTTCAGTCTCTCAGAAGTCTCACGCGCTCTCGTGTTCCTTTGAGGACTCGAGTCAGTCATTGGACAATAGCGAAAGATAAATATGGCGGATACACGCACCGTTTACTAATGAGATGCAATATCGCGAGTCACATAGCTCTCCGAGGCAGTCGAGTCTTTTCGACCATACAACGCGAGCAGGAAAAAACGCGCCCGCCCCGAGAGCCCTTTGAATGTTTCAGAGTTTCGAATACGCGCAATCTCAAAGCCCGTTTCTTTGCTCGATTAATAAAGGAAGAAGAAGAAGAAGGAGCCTGTGTGCATATCGTGAGTGGTGTGTACAGCGACCCTCTCAGAAACACCGCAGAGCCCACTGCGCCCTCCGCGGCGGGACAAACACACCCTCGAAGAAAAAACTGCAAGCACTGCAGCTCAACTGTACGAAGCCTCGTGGCGCGGATCGCCACCAGGAAAGATTCCGAGCGACTGACAAGGCAAGATTGCTGAATAATCCAGTCGAAGTTGCAACCCTCTCGCTCGCAGTGGCGAGCCGCCACATGCTCCAAACTATGCGCCCCTTATAATTTTCCAGCCCCTTTCCGAGTCTTGAATTGCTGCCCGCTGGTAAGAAGCATGCACGCGGGCGCGCATCTGCGCGGAGATTCGCGAGGGTGTGGACAAGATTTCTTTCCTCATTGTCTCGACTCCAATCGTTGCCGTATACATACGTATGCAGATGCGAGTACGTCGCAGGGAGATCCTTGAATTCTCGAAAGGAAAGAAAGAGCAGAGAGAAAGCGGAGTGCAGAAAGAGGGGCGCGCTCCGAGCGGTCGCATCGTGCGAATTGTTTCGTCGGAGCATGGACGCCCTACAGGAGGCCTCGAGATTGTCCCAGCATCGACCCTCACCCGCCCCAGCTCTTGCTGCGTCTCTGCCACCGAGAATACCAAAAGAAGAAACGAGAGTATGCGCGTGCCAAAGTTTCGCTCTCTCATTAGACGAGAGTCTCGCTGAGGAGAGACGCGTATACAAAATTCATATGTGCGTATGTGCGTGCGAGCATCGTGAAAGAGAAGCCATGACCAGCGACGTAAAAAAGGGCTAGGAACGGTGGGTGTAAAAGAGGCAGGAAGGGAGCTCGGGCCAAAGAGCCCTTCAATCCTTTCGCTCCAAATCCAACGTTTGTTAATTGGAGGTCGCTCCATCCAACACGAGCAAGCAGTACACACTTTATGTGTGTACGCCGAGTTACTTTAATACAGGCAAGAGCACGTATTAGTACGTGCGTATGAATTGTGACGCTGAGAAGAGCCGAGGTAGGGAGGTGTCGCCTGTTGTTGCCTCGTCCAAGTGGTCGTTCAGCCGAGTATTTTTCTCTTGTTAGAGCGAGAATCAGGTATTTTCTCGGGGACGGAGACGATGGAAGAAACTTGGAAATTTCCGTGGCCTCCTTCCCATTGTCTTTACTCGTAGAAGAGAATGTTTTCATATGTATTGAGCGTAGTTTGTAAATTAGAAGAGAGACGGTGGTGCCAGGGTTGTTGCTGGGATGAAGAAAGACGATGAATGGAAAGAACGTGGAAGAAGCGGAGTTAAAGGCTTATGTGCAGGGCTCACGTTCGAATGATAGAGTTCTAATTAAACTCTTAGTTTGACCAGTCACGTGCGCGAGCCACAACGGAGGAGGATTCAGGAGAATATCGTGACTGCAATAGCCCGGCAGGGGTGAATTAAGGAGGAAGATGGCCAAGGGATGCTTTCTTCGCACCCCGAGAAAGGCCACGGGATAAGTCGTCAGGCAATTCGCTCCTTTCCAATGCTTCCTCGTGTTTGTTTGTGTATTTTTCAGGCTGTTCTCATTCCCCTGTTTGTCCTGCTTCCCAGCGTCCATAGGGCAAAAGTACAAAGCTTTCGCTAACGATGATGAAACAAGTACAACAGCAGGGCGGTTGCCAGATCCGGCCAAGGGGGCGATGAGTCACATGGGGGAAAAAGAAAAAGTACTCGCTTCGAGTGAACCAGACACATGTAGGAATCAGCTATGACACGAGAAGAAAGAAAAACCCATGAAGCAGGCTCGTACGAGGCTGCGGTAGAAAGGAAACGGAAGATCGAGAACGCAGCCGAGACCTTTTCTATTTCGCTCTCGTTGATTCGCCTCCGGCAACGGAACCGGCACCGGTCGATGATCGCCGTTGAAAGCCAATCGTTTCTTCCTCCTCGATGCTGCTCTACTTTTCATTCTTCTTCGTTCGCTTTCTCGACTATTTTATCTGCTGACCACGAACATACTTGTGTACATTTGCACTGGGATGTATAACGCGTATCGCAGAGCGCCCGACGCCCAACGCCATTCGGTCCACTCTCGGCATCCAGCTGCTTGTCATTCCCCGAAATAGTTCCGATCTCTCGAGAACTTCTCCCTTCCGGACTCCACGCGGCCAATGACCCGGGGTTGAAACAATAGCAATCAAGATGATTGAACGACTCGGGCGGAAATGGCTTTGTATTTTCCGTTTGAGTTTTGTTGCCGCTGCTGCTACTGCTGCTGAAA
Organism: Venturia canescens; assembly: GCF_019457755.1. NCBI lineage: Eukaryota > Metazoa > Arthropoda > Insecta > Hymenoptera > Ichneumonidae > Venturia > Venturia canescens. The sequence continues at coordinate 3,011,829 of NC_057421.1, read as the reverse complement.
CTTTCGCTGCAATCTGCACGGAGGAAAAAATAAATAATGGTAAAAATCCGTAAACAAGGGAAGAGCGGATTCGAACTGATTGGACGCGTGGTTGGAAGCTTCAGGGACGAGAGCACTCAACGTTTGCCAAAACTCGAACCACCTTGATCGAGCTTCGGAAGATATTAGAAAGGAAGCAAAGTACTGAAGAAAAATGTTGTAAGATTCGATGAATAATTGATTGATTCCATAACCCACAGCAACAATGAATTTCCTATTGGACGTAAACACACTATACGAAATGTATGTATTATTTATCCGATGGAGATGGACGCTCGAGATGCCTGCAAGAGCGAAGAGACCGAGAGAGAGAAAGGGATGCAGGAAGAACTCTCGACGAAAATCAAATTCCTTTGATCGATGAGAGAGGAAAGTTTGTTCTCGTCAGAATATCGCACGGGAGTTTTGCGAGAGTGGGTGCGAGGGCATGGAAGCCATCGAAGCTCGTGTTGGTTAGGGCATAGAATGGGAGCCCTGACTCTTCGACGTTTTCGCGCGTATACTATATACCTTCGATCTTGCTCCCTCGCTATTCTCCCATTGCCTCCTTCCTCCTCCTCGTTTCTCTAGTACTCGAGGTCTCGGGCCATCGACTAATACCATTAAACGCGTAACGAGAGAGGCGGGGACGAGACGCGAAGGACCGGAGCGTTGGGAAACCATCCCTTTCCTCCTCGCCGTGTGGCCCCGAGCGGAGGTTTAGGTAGCGAACCGGAGTTTTCAAAAGTTATCAAATAAATGAAAAAAAAAAAAAAATAAAAAAAAAATAAAAACAGAAAGAAAAAACGTGAACTTCTTAAAAGGCAAGTTTTCCCTTTTTGTTTCCTCGTTAGCGCGATATACGTACACGAGAAAATTCAATACTCCTTTTATCGTTGTTCTTTTTTGCACAGCTAATTCTTAGTCTCATAGCAGCCTCTTTATTCGAACTAGAGAATAAGCCGAGGGCTTTGTTCCCTTTGGGGAAAGCCGAAGTACATTAGAGTCTCCCGATACACAAGTTTCGTTCTCACTTTCAATGCTCTTTACTTTTACCAAATTCCTCCACTTTCCATACCCTCGTTTCTCAAACTCCGCCGCGATCGTACGCAAACGTCGCTTCCGAGTTAACGAGAGTATTTCATCAGGCCGATCAATTTTTCCGCGCGTAAAGTCGATGCGAAAAGTTATTCCATAAGGAAATTGAGCACTCCACCGACATAATGATTTCTCCCTCCCCCCAGACTCCCCCGCCGCTGTCAACGGATATTCGAATATTCCAAACGATTTGGCCATTACTCATCCGAGTGCTCCGGTCTTTGCGCACGCTCCGCATGCGCCAGCGCGTTTTATACTTACGAGGCTGCTCCTATGGAAACTAAAGCTATACGCACAATTTTCGATCTCGGTTGTATACACGAATCCGAGATAAGCACGGTACATTGAACAGGAAAAAAGGAGTCAGCAGCCGCAGCACGCGTGCGAACACTTACCGGTATTAGAGCTCGCGCACCGAAAGAGATACGAGTCTGCATACACGCGGAGCAGCAGACAATTGTACAGAAACGTACTTGGTCATGTGGCCGCAATGCAGGCGACGGTGTTGCTCGGACTATTAAATTTATGGGATATCTCGATCCGCGTGTATGCGTAACTCAGCGACTCGCTCGCAGCTTGCGTTTCGCTGTCACGGACAAATGATCGCGTTCGACAAAACGTAACGGTGTTCACATTGCTCCGGAGCCGGTAACTTGACCGGTGAAAACGACGAAGGGAACGCCACGGAAAGCCTACGCGATTGGTACGCGCGGGATTGGACATGCTTTCGATTCGCGATCGCAAAAAAGCGCGGAGCGAATATACCGAGAGGGAAAAAACTTGCTGAGAAGGCTCGTAAAAAATGAAGGGAGGAAAATCGGTGTTGAAAGCTCGTTAATAAGGCGAGAAATCCCTCGAGAGCGTAAAAAAATGGGTATTTTTCGAGAATTTTTTTAGAGGGGGTAAAATAATGTGATCGTTTTCAAATTTTGAGACGAGTTTCTAATAACTGTCAAGTTAGAAAAAAAAATTTTGTATTTCGGATGACCAAGATAATAGCGGTGTTATTAAGGGTCTTCGGACGCCTGTTTTCCGCGACATCGAAAACTGCGCCAGTTGTCACGCTTTTCTGTTCAACTGAAAACGATTCAACAAATGCCAATCGTTTACTGACATACCGAGGGAAAGGATGTACCTGAAAAATGATGACAAAGTGCGAAATTGAAAAATTGCGAACGATTTTTCTTGAAAGTTCGAATTTTTGGCCATTTTTCGACACATTTGACCCCAAAAAAATGATTTATTGCCACGCCACCTTTCAAAATTTAGGCGCACCCTTCCGATAATATTACCGAGAGTAACCTCCCAAAATTTCATTCTCGGATCGGTCGATAACTTTTTGAGCTACGACACGAGCAGTTTTTGAAAAGGTAGTTCCAAGATAATCGCGTTTAAAGTTTTAACATGGGAAAATTATTAATTGTAGTGACTTTTCATTACAGGCGATTACTCCGCGAATATTCAATATTTTGAGTTTTCCTTCGGTCAGCACATTCTTTGGGCATCATACTTATTTCGAAATATGTAAAAAAAATCAATTTTTCCAAAATTCCGAAGAGATTTCTCGCCCTAAGGAAGTTGAGGCATTAGAACGAAAATGATATGTCATCGCTTTTAAACCGACTGCGACCGAGCGTCGTTGCTGAGAAAAATCAATAACAATTTGGGCCAAATAACATGTAATCTTATGGAAGTCAAGACACGTCCAGTGATATCTCCGTTAAGGAGGGTGGCTACCGACGATACAATGTTGCCATGCTAAACCATGTTAAATACATCAAAAATTTCAAAATGATAAGAATTTAATAAAATTTGGTGAACATATTCTTTAGGGCCAAATTTGGCAATACAAATTTTTTAAGATTTTTCTTCTGTACAGTTATCGAGTAATTGATCACTAAAGTTCAAATGCATAAGCATAGCGTTTCCATATATATAGGTATACATTCCGGGCATAAGAAATCTGCTTTAATGCGTAATTACTCGATAACTAAGCAGAAGAAAATTTTGAAAAAAATGGTGTCTTCGCACTTGATGTTGAAGAACATTATCACCAAATTTGATCAATTTCTTATCATTTCGACGAGTGTAGCCACCCTCCTTAAAACATGATGCTAAAAATATGAAATTTTTTGGGCAACATGAGCAAGGCTTGCTGAATAAGATAAATTTTTTTCAGATTTATTAGGAGATTTGCTGAGATCATATTAATAATAATCTCTATTTCGCGTGCAGTTTTTTAAGGCTGGGATCGTCACCGTTCGTATTTTCGAATGAGCTTTCACCCGTTATTTTCGTCTTTTTCCCCAACTTTTCTTTAAAGTGTACGCCACATTGCCAAAAACTGTAAACTGGCCTAACTTTTGAAAGGTACAGGTCATAACTTTTGGGTAAAAAAATGACTGTACAGCCTCGACTTCCTTAAACAGCCGGCAGGTGTCTTCGAGCCGTAATATTTACGTCGCATAAATACGGTTGTTTTTATCACACATTTCCCATAGTCGATAAACTCCGCGAGGACGATAGACCTCGGTAATTTTAATCAGCGACATGTGATTTCAAAGGGAACATAATAAGTGAAGTAAAAAACAAGAAAGATTGGGGGAGAGAGAGAGAGAGAGAGAGCGAGAGAGAGGAGGGAAGAAAAGTTATTGAAAAGATCGGTCGCGTTGCGGAGAAGCGAGAAATCGTTGTCACGCGATCGCGAAGTGAGTCGTGTGCGCTGACCGCGTGACGTGCTACACGATCCGAAACGAGACTGTGTCTCTGTGCTCCTATCAACGTCTACGTATGAACGTACATGCGAGAATATAGGCATATAATCGTGTGTGGTTAAAGTAACTACAGAGATTTGAAGTACGAGCAATAAAGTCTCGCTTTACCTGCAGTATTTATACTTCGGGTGTACATTTATTCGACTGTCCATATGTATGCCCGTGGATGCATATGCACGTGAGTATTATGAGCACGTAAAAGCGAAAAGGGTGCTGCACGATCGATTTTTTCCAGTGAGAAAGTACGCGGAAAGAAAGGAAACTCGTGCACGAGTTCTCCACTCACTTTTTTCCTTTTCGCTGGCTCTCTCGCTCGCTCTTTCGTCACGAGCAGCCGCGTGTTTCGCGGTTAATGTCTCGGTTTAGGAGTCGGGATATACGGGGCGTCACGTCGCGAGATCCTCTCGCGGCTTTTGCACCGTCGTCGTTGTTTTAATTAGTCAGACTGTTTAGCCGATGTCAGCGTACACGCCGGGGCAAAGTGGATATATGCAGAGTTGATTACAGCGACGTATACACGTGGGTTAAAGCTCTCGGTTTAGTGGTACGAAGTAAAGCTCCGCACGTTATGGTTATCCACGTGCGATATTGTTACATCGCATAAGCGTGCGATCAGTCCGTGATTATTATACGTCATATAGGTCGCCTGTGTATATACGAGTCTTCGAGAGTGTGTACGCGATCCTGCTTGTGAAGCTTGCACACAAATATTATTATTGCGGGAACACGCTATCGCCTCGAGAGCTCCAATCACGTACATGTTTGCTCGAGCAAAATCGTCCGACAATTAACGCTTCTGTAATTCCATTTAATACGCATATACAATAGAAAATGGAGAGCCATTGCTGTTTATTTTCGAAGGGATTCGGCTCGACTCTATCGAACGCGAGAATCACACGAGCCAGGACCGGATGAACCGAACTTGGACCGAGAATTGCCGATTAAACGCGCTCAGCGATTAACGAGAGTTCCTGCATTTCGTTAAGGGGAGTTTTGTCCTCAAGAAATCGGCGAGACCCGGAGCAATTTAGCAGCCAAACAGGCACCAAATCACGTGTATACTCGATCAAATACTCCCGAAGGCGGCCTGAGGGACGATCGCGAAAATCCGAGGCGGCGGGAGGGCACAATCTTCTCTGCATTCCCCTCTATACGTATGTACGCATACCTCGCGTAGTTTCACCTCCCTGGCGTCTGTTCACGATTCCCGGTTAGTTGATCTTGCTAACCCAATCATGCTTAGGGAGGATTCGAGATACAGGGGATGATAGATGGAGAGCGAGCGAGAGAGAGGGACCGTGACACATCGTAGCCGGAGTACACACAAGCCATAACTTTGTTACGGTATTTGCGAGGGCACACGCGAAAGCCAGCAGCAAGCACACGCCACCCCACTGATGTCAGTCTGCTACGAATGCTGCTATACGTCGGCGGGCACCAAACTCTTCCCCGTCTTAGTTCGTCCTTGCGGAAACCTCAAAGTAATCGCGGAGAGAACGCCCTCGGGGCCCTCGCGCCTTCCCGCTCTCGATCCTTCTCGTGTGCATCCAATACGCCAAATGGACGATAGATTCTGATGCACGGAGGGGCTAAGTACACACTGCGCTAAGTAGTAGATACAGCCCGGAGAGAAGCCACTCGGTGCGGTAAAAGCTTCCCTGCGAACATAAACACATCGAAACAGCACGTTCGATCTCCTCACTCGTGTACTCTTCATACGCCCTTTTCATCTTCAACTTTACTCGTATATACAGACCTTTCGCCCTGTCTACTTACTCATCAAACTGAAGAATCTTCTCACCCTTCTCTCATCCCGTCTCCGCACTTAACTCCAGAGACATTAAGTGATTACGGTTTATCCACAGCGTTCGTCTCTCTTCATTTACCACCGACCAGAGGCCGCGCCGACACAAAATTATTCGACTTTCGCTGTTTCTGGGAATTTGGAGGATTTGGAGCAGCCCAATTCATTTCCTCCGACGTCGAGATGCTTGAGGAGACCTGAGACGTTGTGAGGAAACGTTTCTCTAAATAGTCGATGTCATTTTATTATAAATGTTGAGCCAAAATCGGCATTTTTACATAGAGCGTCGATAATGAATCCGGAGCTAGTTTTTTCGAGCAATCGACTCCGGTTTCATGCTCGTGAGAACTGATCGTTGACGCGGAACAGAACTCTCGAGATTCCCGTAACACAAAACACGCTCCGATGAGCCAGCGTCGAATTTTTATTCGTTGCCGCTACCCAAACACGAAAGAAGGTTCGAGGCGATGAGTTCCCCACCCCTTAATTATCGCGACAGCATTAGAGCTCGCGCCGCACGAGCGGCTCGCTAACAATGTTTGCTTTGAGAACCGCACCGGACCGGTCACTCTCCTCCTCTGGCACACGGAATTTCATGTTCATGTGAGAGCAACTCACGGGTATTGGATAAATCGCACACGTACATGCTCGTATCGTGTCAAAACGGGATCGCGTGCCCGCGGCTCCAGCTCGCCGCGAACCGCCCCCCCCCCCCCTCCAGGGCATAAATAAGCTCTACTTACGACGCTCGCCATTCCTATGTAAATGCGATTTTCTTAACCATACACGTATATTTGTTCAGATCGATGTACACACGTATAGCTCAACGAGTCCGTAGTCGTCTCGCTCTACCAACAGCCGAGATAATTTTACTGCACTAATTTTAGAATGATTCTCCGAGAATATACACTCAACAAATCCATAGAGGCGTACATCGAACCTGTTATTTCTACCTTTTTTACATGAACCCCCTTCATCCCCTTACTACGTGACCTCGTCTCAGTAATTCGTACACTTATACCTAACCCGTGCTTCCACCAATGACTCTAATCCGCTTTTTATATACGGTTTCAATAAATATCGTGTGAGAGACGAACGGAGTAGGCTTTACGTCGAAAGTATCGTGTTCGTGGGGATAAAGAGACAGAGGTTTTATCATTTTTGTACCTTTTATGTTAAAGTTAAGAGTTTATGTCAAGTTGACAGACTAAAACCGCCGTTTCTGTACGTTTACCGAAATATTTGGAGAAGCGAACGGGGAATGTTCCGTTGAATTTGCGTAGAAGAAAATATATATTTTTATATTTCGACAAATATTCGTTCCCTGGGGCATGGGAATTTCGAGAATTCTGGTGCTGGGAAAGCCAAATAACTTTTGAGGAAAACGTCAATGCATCGGGTGGAAAAAATGAAAAACTGCTCGGTAATCGACAACTGTTGAAATCCCTCCTGATGGTTCTCGTTCTAATTTGAGAAAAATAACGAGGGTAATCACAGAATAATCGAGTGGAAAAATAGGGGATTTGGGCAAACCGCGGTTGCTCCAAGTTTGATTGGTCGATAATGGAACAGTTTTTGGTTAGCTAATGAAAGGAGCATCAGCGACTCTGGGAATGATATCGAACGTTGCACGAGCCGATTCGGGGTACGAGGAATCGAGCGTTCAACTCTATTAAACTATTCGCCGCTGTAATACCGTGGCACGTTTGTCGAGAACGTTTGTACTTTTTCGCGTCTCCTTTATCGAGGATAACACTGCTGGAGAGCACTGCTAATTAGCCGTTTCATCGGCAGCGAGGATTACACAAAGTAATATGGGAAAGTGATAGTTAATGGGAAGCGAAAGATCGAAGCCGATCGAGAGGAAAGTATCGAATCGCGAATGCAACGAAGAGGAGATTTTCAAGCCGCGCTTACCAAGTTCCTGTCTAGACCGAATAATATGAATATATTGAATGGTCGAGGGTGGCTTCGCGATTCCATTGTCCGGTAAAATACAGTTGCATATACGTTCCCGTATGAATGTATGTAATTTAAGGAATCGCCGGATTTAGTCTTAATTGGCTATAAATTGACCTTCGCCGAGGCCATTATGCCCTGGGCTCGCCGCTTAATCCACACTTCTCTACAACTATTTTCTCGTTCTCTTCGACCATTTCCATTTACTAACGTGGAAAAAACGAAGTTCTAATGTGAATTCACGGTATCAGTTGAAAGTCGGCGAGAGACTGCTTTGTGGAAGCTAACGGTGGGCAATGCAACGACGGTCGATTTTACCGAGTGGAATAAATTTTGCACGAGGATTCTCCTAGCGACAAAACATTTCGTCATTCCGTGTCATACCGTTCGGGGGACTCGGACAGATTGCCGTTCTCTCGGCTCCGCCTAATGAAATTCTGACCCGGAAATCCGGATTAAAGAAAATTAGATGACGGGAGCTTGCTTCCAGACGCCGGAGGAATTCTCGTGTGTTTTCCTCCATATTTCTCCGGTCCTCGGTAAATGAATAATTAAGGAGAATTGGTGGATGGCACAGGAAGAGCGAGGGAGCTTATACACGTAAATGCATCCCTACGATGAAAAAAGGAGGACTCTAGAAGATAGAAAAACAGGGTGGATCCCTTTTCGGTTGTAGTTTACCCCAATTTTCGCAGTGAGAATCTAATTTCCACGAGGCTACACTCCTCTCGTTCTTCCTGTCGGGGGAATCCTCTGCGTGCGTGTATTTCGCGGTAACAGGGAACAAATGTCGCGAATTACGAATTCCCCCGTTCCCGGAGCGCGTGTGCGTTCAAACAAGTCGCTTTACCCGCACGTCAGAGTTACGGTTTACGATCGCGTTCCCATCGAACTTTCTGTGACGCCGGTTCGATCCCGTCCGGACGTATTTTCAAACGTCCGATGTTGAAAATGAAGCCTCGCGCGCCCTTCCGACTCTCAGCTCCAAGCGCACCAGTGTATTTGGACACATCCGCGTTTGTACAAACATGTACCGAGTGTACAAAGTGTAAAGTGCATTAAGAGGGGAGCCGAGAGACGCGGACACACACGAACGTCGATTCCACCTCCTCCTCTTCCTCATTCCCTGGATTTCCTGCTGGCATTAATATAAACATCGACTCTCGTAACAACCCACGACCGGTGGATCCTTCTTCCTTTTTTCCTGCGCTCCCTTAGCACCGGCTAACACGTACGCTCGGCTACATTAGCTGTCCGCCGCGTTGGTCGCACAGGGGCGGAAGGGCGGGGGTTGAATTCACCCCTGTGTGGACAAAGAGAGCCGAGGGCTTCGACCCTCCGTGTATGTGCGGCGAGGACTGGACGCAGCGACCGACGAACAACTTTGTCCACCAGGAGAGAGTTGGATTCTGAATGCTACTCTGGCTCTGTTCGCACCCGCTCTGCTTACGTCTTATTCTCTGTGAACAAAATGTTGAAACAATTATCGTATCACGGATCATTTGGCGCGACGATCGTCGAGGAAGGGGGGAGAAATCGTTCGGGCTTTAAATTACGTAATGGGGCTCAAAGGCCCTTTGTGCTCGTAGGGACAAGTGAGCCTTGCAGCGGTTTTGTTACTGCAGTTTAATGCAAAGAATATTGGAGCCTCGATGTCGTTCCGCTGATTCCATTTTTCCAATGAGTTCACTCAAAAGGGCGAGAAGCACAGTTTTTTGTGCAAATACCGAGTCCCTTATTTCTCGTCACGTTTCAAATGAAACGATTCTGGAATTCCTGGAAGAGCGTTACCATTTTCATTAATTAAAAAGGTGTAGATAGAGCAGGTAACAGGGAGACTTTATTGCGCGATGTACATAGCACTCAGACGCTTCGTGATGGCATTAAAAAGCGTGCTGCTCTTCGCGTACAGCACGGATGTCACATAGCGAAAATGAGAATCCGGTTTGAGATTGCAAGATTACGCACCAGACGAATCTCAGTTTTTCTCACGTTTCCTTCATTCCGGTGGATTTGCATGCTCGAATTAAAAACAAAAGTGAATGCTAATGAGAGCGAAATAACTTGGGAATACACCAGAAGTCGGAATACCAAACGGGACGAAATTTTCATAAGTAGAGAACGCGCGTTTTCTTGTGTCAACCGTTTCAAGTCGGCTCCGAGTGTGAAGAGAAAACCGGAAATGAATATTGCACGGTGCGTTAAATCGCGTCGGCGAGCGTTGAATATGCGAGCACGACTCCAATCTTCTGTGTCTCCCAGAGCGAAACTTTCACCTTTGAGTACATTCGAGGCAATTGATTCTTCGATTGAACTCGCAGTCGCAAGGCCAATGGATTGCAGATTGGCGAAGAAGCGAAGCGACTAAGATTGTGGCCGGAGAAACCGACGGAAATGCCGGTTACGTGCCGCTGCTTCTGCGGTTACGTATAATCGGGAACGACGAGACAGACATTCGAATGGATCAGTTGTCCCACCGGGCCCGATTTACATCGGAGTTTGACGGCGGAGCACGAAAATGCAAGGTCGTGGAGAGCGAATGACGCTGAATCTATTGGCAATCTTGAACGATAGGAAAAAACAGTTATTGCATTTGTCTCTCCCCAGGAACTCGGGCCAATGCGAGCCTCCAGGAAATCAATGATGCAACGCCAGTAACTGCGCACGGTTATGCTCCAGGTACACGAAGTATTCTGGTCTACTCGGTGCCTCGCGACGATCGACCTCAATCGACCACATTCACGTATTCCAGAACCCTTCTATCCAAATCCCCCGCCGAGCTCTGTCCTCCTATTTGCAGCCAGGTCCGTATTGAGAGACGTTTGCACGAGGAAACCAAGAAGATACAGCGACGCAGAATAATATTCATTGGCCTTTCCGAGTTTACTCGAACTTCTCACTGGCTAATTTTCTTCGGGTATACGACTGAAGCGATGCGAGACCCTGCTTAAACTGAGAAAAGGGATTTGCTTATTCAATGATTTTTCTTAGTCCGTTGAATCGTAGTGAACAAAATGAAAATCGTTGACTCAAAGAAAAATTTGGTTGATTGATCGAGCACCATGAATTTGTTGGCTCGAATCGGTATTTCTCACTACAATAAAAACGGTTTTCCTCTTTCCTACATCCACAAAGATCACGCAGTCACGTTTCCATAGATTCGTTCCATACCAAAAGATTCTCACAGTAAACGTGTTCTCCCCGATCTCCTAATCAGTGCATTTGATCGAAACGTGTGTCACGATCATCGGACACTGTCCGTTTCCCAAACAATTCCAAATCATCGGAGTGATTTGGGACATTGGTCTTGAACAAAGACTGAAACTGTCCAGCATCAAACGCTTTGTTCCCAAGTTGTGCAGACTCTCGCGCCGTAACGATAGTTCACATCAGCAAGTTCAATGATCAATGACGCGACGACTGACCTCTTATCGTGCCGATGTCCGTGCCTGGAAGAACAATCGAACGTCGTTCGTCGGCAATGACCCACTCTCGTGAAACTTCAAGACTTCCTTATAAAATCCACGAAGGTTTGCTCGTCGAAAGACCACCCTGGTGTGTCCTCCTGCAGGCCGACTGCCTCCGCCCAAAGCCATTACCCACGATCGGAATCTCCGTATCAGCTGGAAGCAAACAAAACAAAATATATCACTTGACGTGTTGAATCTCTTATTGGATACGCCCTTTTGTGCTAACAGCCGATATCGGTGTGTGTTTTACCGGAGAGACTGTGCCACGCTCTATCTTATCCCAAGCGTATACAAACGCGTCGTCAGCGAGTGAGTGTATGCGCGGTGAACAAAACGGTCACGTGCCGACGGTACGTCACGCTCGTGAGGACGCGTGGCCTGAATATGAAATGGGACGTGTGCGGCTATCATCCCCCCGCGTGTGCCGGTTATTCCACATGGAATAAACCGATTTTCGGTCAACGACAAATTTGGCTAAGTATATGTCAGTGACGGAGGGTAACTCGGCGAGGAAGCTCGAAAAATCTCGGGACATTCATTGTCTCGGGAGATCCTCAGCCACTGCGAGTTTCCGGAAGATCTTTTCACCGCATCAGCACCGGTTGCGAGTCGATCGTTGTCTCTTTCGTGAAAAACTGGCACTTGGTGGCACGAGGACACAGCGAGACGATTCGCAATCAATCTCTCCGCCCTGGTTCGTCCCCGTGCACGTAGATTTTCGCGAGCTTCTACATTCGCGAGTAAACTCTCGTCCGACCCGTTCGTTCCCATACCCGCGTCGAACGAGCGACTGGAAAATCCTACAGCTTCCCTCATCCCTCGTCTTTTTTCCTATCTCTCGAGCTCCCTCTTCGACGGCGTTGGTTAACCGGATTTGCCGGAGATCGCTGGCCAGCACATAACAGCTGAACACTCCCGACTGCACTATACCAATCCTGGCACGGCTCGGACCATTCACCATTCGCGCAATTACGCGCAATACCGCACGTACAATGCATCGCTTCTCTCTCGCTCGCTCTCTCGCTCGCCTCCCTTAGTCGCATCTCGTAACCTCACGTGTACAATGCAATTCTCGCGTGTATACGTCTCTCCGATGCATTGTACGCTGTATATGGGATGCACGCTCTATACCGTCGGGACAAAACACATTTCTAGGCGTCCTTATACGTGTATATATATTCGCTGATATGTATATGCGTGTGAGTTGATGGCGTAGAGAGCGGATAAAGCCGTGGGGACAGCCAATTAGCAATAAAATTTCAGCGACCGTTTTTTTTTACGTTTGTACGTTTTTTTATAATCTTCTCTCGGCTATTCATACGCCGGAGCTTGGCGAACGAACAATGTTTATCGTGCGCGTTTCCTCTTTTATGTATTCTTCGTTCTCCATGTCTCTTTGCGTTAATTTTTCGCTTATTTTTGTTCTTTGTTTTTTCGTCTCTTTTATCACGCTCGTTTTATTCGATTTTTCTTTAGTTACGGTTATATTTGCGCAGGGGGAGTGATCACGGGTCATTTCCGCATTGCATTATTTTCAGGACCGAAAATTCACGCTCTTGTGGAAAATTCGCAGCCGCGGGGGAAAAGTAACGAGCGCGGATTTTTGCTTCGTTAAAATTTTATGAAGAGAGGAAGTGTCAAAAGGGAATCGTGGGTGGCTGCGTCCTTCGCGTGTTTTGCACTCCTCGCCACTGCTGCTAGACTGCTGATGCATTTTTATTTACGTCGTTATTACTGTATTTCCGAGACGTTCATCAAGCGCGTATTCGACTGCGCACTCACTACTTTTATATGCCGCGGTGTGTCCAATTGAAGCTGCGAATGTACGCGAACAAAAGCCGCGTTATTCTCGCTGTGCGAATATTTTATTCATATATTTTGCACTCGAATAAATAGCGAGCGCGTGTGTCACACTCTCGTCTTCGCTACCAACCAAAAGTCGTAATCTTTGAAGTTATTTCATAATGAACCTTAATAATTGGCGTTAAAGTTGAAACAAGCACGATTTTCATGAATGCTCAGCTTGTTCAACGAATCTAATCCAATGCCGACTTTCTCCCGGGAATTTCACGTTAATAAAGTGTAGAGAAATTTAATTAGCACGGAGCCGGACCGAGATAAGTGAAAAATCGTGTATGCGTACCGCCCAAACGTCTTTCGGCGACCGAACGAAACTTCTTAATTAGCAAATAACGTTTTGCTATCTATAATTGAACGCTCCTATCGTCGTCATTTTTAATTAAGATATCGAAAACGAGAGATTTCGAAAACTATTATAGTTGGTACATTCGGAGACGGTTATTCGTTCGTTGTTATTTAAACGTATTCTCAATACTTTTGAAAGTAAGACGTCAAAAGTTTCCTCTCAAAATATCCGATATAATTATTCGGGACCGAAGTCCGGCAGCGATTTCATCAGTTAGATTTCGATCTTCTTTAAACTTGAGCCAACTTCGCACGGTTTATTATGATGAGAAACGCATGGGAGACTTTACTAAACCACACCCAAATGCTCGTCGACATGGAACAGAATTGCAACCCTTTCCCCGACCTCGGGGACTTGCAAGTCTACGACTAATTGCTTTCCCTCTATATACCACGCACGGACACACACTTTTCTATGTATATATCCATCGGCTAATCTCGTTTGCACTTTCTCGATTGTTAACAGTGTTGCGAGACGAGTTTCGGGCTCAGCCTCAGAACACGAGGGTCGCAGCCGGTGAGACAGCGCTTCTCGAGTGCGGTCCACCCCGCGGTCATCCTGAGCCAACTCTTTCTTGGAAGAAAAACGGACACACTTTGGACATCGATGCTGTCAAGAGGTAAGTCTTTTTCTTCAACTATCCAACCGCGACAAGGTGTTCCAACGTCTTCTTCATCCCGCTCGAGGCTTTTGGACGAACAGCGAATCAGGAGAATCTTCAATTTACGGTTACCTAGAAAAAAGATTAATTCAAATTTATTAGAATCGCCCATTCGATTATTTCGTCCAAATTAACATTTCTATTGCCTCACCCAAAAAGCTGTATTCCAATCAAATACTTTTGACAACTCAACGTCACGTTCGATCAGTTGCTTAAAAATTAACAAAATGAAGAATCGGAATACGAGATTTTTTTTTAGAAACACACGTTAGAAGCATTGAACCCGATCATTTCGTCCAACGATTTCAGTTCCCTTGACAATTCACCGTCCAATATTTCCAAACGAATTTCCATCAGAGTAGGAACGTTTCTGAAGTTTTTGGATTAAAATAACAATGGGAAGATTAATAAAAAAAGAGGTTGGGAAGAGGATTAAGAAGAAGGGAGTTAAATAGCTGAAAAAAGGAGTGTAAGGTCCAAGGAAGATTCTCCGAAAGTGTATAGAACAGCGTCGTAATTTCCTATCATCAATTTTCCTTGTTCTTATATATATAAACAGCTCGGAAAGGAATTTCAGGAGAGAAGAGACCCGTGCGAGGGTGGTATATGTCCCTTTGGCTCTTCTTCTCGAAGATATACAGTTATATTAGGAATAAAAGTGGACGGAATAGAAAAAGAAAAAGAGATAAAGAGGGAGAGAGAGGAGCAGAGCTCTTCGGGAAGAGCGGCACGACCAATGGTAATAATCCGAAGACACAAGGGCCTTCGTAATCTACCGCGCATTTGCATGAGAATGGCGCTAAAGGATGTCCCCCATAATTCTTGTCGCGTTATCTTCGTGTACTTTCTCTCCATCTTTATCTCGCTTTCTCTCTCTTGCACACACTTGCACATTCTTCTCCCGGACCTCTTCTCCTTTCGTGAAAGGAACGAACTCATTATTTATAAGTTCGGAGTAGACGGAGTGAGATGTAAAATGTCTCATACATAAAATTATCCATCGAGTATAATCGCCGTAATTCCGAAGTCTCTCTGTACTTATTGAATTATAAGAGCGGTTCGCGTTTCGTATTATCACTCGAATATGCTTTGGAAACAGGGAATTTCTTCATTTTATCGATAATTTATAATCGAATCACGACTTTTGTGCGTCTCCTTGCTCAATAAGCCGCCACCGCCCCGTCAATCCCCAACGAGAATTCGTTGCTCCGAACGTTTTCAAAGTTTCGTTCGATCCAAATTGGACACATCTACGCGGACTCTGAGAGACTCCAAGCTCGTGTAACGCTCGCTGAATAGACGATAAATTAGAAGCACTGATAGAAATTAAATCCATTCCCATCGGCGTACAGGTTTGTGTTTCGAGGAGCTTCCCTCGCCCGATCTCGCTGCACAGAGAATCGCACGAAAGCCACTCCGAACCCAAGGGACACAGCTCTCTGCAGTTACTCCCGGCGTGAACCCCGTCAACAGAATTAATTGATACTATAAATTAGAGGACACAATCGAGGAGCCATCGATTTCGCTGAACGTTGTCGAGCCAGAGGGATATGTTTCCTCCCCCTCCCCCTGCCTCTTCCTATTCTCCTCGTTCTCATCCCTTCATACCGCTAAACAGAGAATTCCGCATAGACGAGAGGAACCTGACATTCCACAAAGCCCGGAAAACGTATATGTAACGGTGCACGCGCGTTTCCATGCTTTAATTACAATTCTATCGATAGATTCTCCAAATACGACAGCAAAATACCAACTTTGTCGAGCTCCGATTGTTATATCGCTCACTCCAATTGCGTCCGTTAATTTTCAACAATTCACCATTCTTTTTCCCTTTTTTTTCTCTGCAGAATTACACTCGTCGATGGCGGAAATCTCATGATATCCGATGTCAAACAAACTGACCAGGGAAGGTACCAATGCGTCGCTTCCAATGTCGTCGGTGAAAAGGAATCTGCCATCGCGACTCTCACCGTTCATGGTAAGCTCGCGACAAGAGACTTTTTCTCATTTTCAGCACTATTTGAGCTTGAAATTTTGCATGGAAACTTGTGAATTTTTGAATTGCTGATGCAATTTGTTTCTCGTTGATCGATTTTTTCGGCGTGACAAGACGAAGTTAATTTGGAACTTGTTTGCTCGCAGTGAAACCGTATTTCCTCGCAACGCCGATGAATCAAACGATCCTGACCGATCAAACCGCGGAATTCGCTTGCCGCGTAGGGGGCGATCCGCCACCGGAAATTCTGTGGCGACGGAACGACGGAAAGATGCCAATCGGTAGGGGACACATCACCGATGACAAGAGTCTGCGTATCGAGAGAGTTACGGCTCAGGATGAGGGGACTTATATATGTGACGCCGAAAACGGAGTCGGTGCGATTTCCGCCAGTGCAACGCTCACCGTTCAGTGTAAGTTTATAAATGTAGCGACGTTTACATGAAATATTCAAATTTTCGTCAGACCGAAATCTTTATCTTCGATAACAATTTGAGAAAAAAAACAGTTGCGTCGCCATTCGATCAGGAGAATTCAAACTTTCGAACACTTTTTTCTTTTATTTCAAAGAGAATTTATCAATTTTTTCTTTTTTTCCATTTTGTTCGAATATTTAGCTCCGAAAAATCAAGCCAAAGTGGCGAAAAATTCGTACATTTTCGTTGAAAAATACGCAAAAATTTATTGGGAATCTCACCGGCGAATTTTGATTGAAATATTTTGAAAATTCGAGAAATTTCATGGCGAACGAAAGTTTAATCGATTTTTAACAAATATTAAAAATATTCGAATCGGGGCTTGATTCGGTGTTGGAATTTAAGAATCGTGTGCGTACGAAAAAGAGACTTCGGTCCATTTACTGGCGCGTCGAAATATGGAAAAGATCAAGTAGCTGAAATTTCAAATACGCTTGTTTGTTACTTTGCAGCTCGTCCCGTTTTCACGAATTTCCCGAAGGACGAGTCAGTGAACACGGGTTCGGACGTATCGTTCGCTTGCTCGGCCAAAGGCGCGCCGAAACCATCGATATTCTGGACTCGCGAGGGCTCCCAAGAGCTGATGTTTCCCGGCAACGTCTATCAGGGACGTTACACCGTCAACGACGACGGAAGTTTGCACATAAAGGAAACTATCAAGAAGGACGAAGGTCACTACGTGTGCAGCGCTATCAGCCAAGCCGGAGCGAGTACAGCCACGATTTATCTACAGGTAACAAAAAAAACTTCAATTAATTCATGAATTCATCAAATCTGAATTGCAGCTGTACACAAAGCCAAGAACGATTCGTTCCCTTCAACGAATCTTTTTCGAATACATTCCTCCGAGTTTCGTATTATCGTTACACCATTTTTGCAAAAAAATAACTAATTTTGTTGAAAAGTTTTGAAAAAACAAAAAGTATGAATTTAGACCCTAAATTTCATTATTGAAATCACTTTCTGCATTTTTTTATCCTCAATTAATCGTAAATGGTTCAGAAAAAGATCCTTAAAAAAATTATGTGATAATGGTGATGACACGAAGTATTTTGTCGGTAAAAAAAATGGATAAAAACCAAAAAATACAGAAATGAAGGAAAATTTTCTAAAGAAGAGAAATGAAGAAAAAATTGAGGTTTTCGAAATATCTAAAACTGAGGTAAATTTCAGGTAACTCCGGTAGAAGAAGTTCCCCCACCGATAATCGAATTGGGGCCAGCGAATCAGACTCTGCCAGTGAAGAGTGCAGCGTATTTGCCTTGCCGGGCAGTCGGCACCCCAACGCCGAAGGTGCAATGGCACAAAGACGGAGTTCTCGTCCAGTTGGGAAGCAGAGTGACGATGTTAGCGAACGGAACTCTCGTTGTAACGGAGATACAAACTTCAGACGCGGGGCTTTACACGTGCATAGCTTCATCGGAATCGGGCAACACCTCGTGGTCGGCGACCTTGAGCGTGAGCTCGACGACGACGCTGCATAGGACACCGGACATGCAAGCCCTGCCGCAGAACCCAACGAAACCGAGAATCGTCAATATCACTAGCAATTCCGTGACCCTCACCTGGAGCCCGGGTCACGAAGGCAAGAGCAAAATAATCGGCTACAACATCGAGTACTTCAGCAGCAATTTGAACACCGGGTGGGTCGTCGCTGCGACCGGCGTCACCGATGACACTATCACCGTAAGTTCCATACGCTGATAAAAGCACGCAGGAAACAAACCTCGTTTCTCTGAAACTCAATAATCATATTTAAAAAAACGAAAGAGAACAACGAAGATCAAAAATATAACGTGAACGAGGAAGATCGATAAGAGCGACGAGGCAAAATGATTTGTAAAACCACCAAAGCTTTGGTGCAGCTGAACAAGTTCATGGTGGAACAAATAACGATCATTGATTTCATTGAATGCATGAAACGTTTATCATTTTTAAAAATATACTATGAACAGGAGAAGCGTCGGAGCGTTTTATTGGAACGACGCGCCAATCGAATTAACTGGATTACGGGATAATCGGATAATTGACAAAAAAGATAATAAATTGAAGGAGTTTTTAATGAAATTGTGTTTCTCTGCCAACAGATAACCGATCTCAAGCCCGATACGAAATACGTGTTTCTCGTCCGGGCTGAAAACAGTCACGGACTTTCGCTGCCCGGACCGCTGTCCGACATCGCTCACACAACGACCGTCAATCAATTCTCTGTGCCACAGACCGAATTGATTCGAGCTCGAGACAGACTGAATCGGGAAATTTTGCACTTGCGCGAAGTTCAACCGATCAGTAGCACAAGCGTTAAAATAATGTGGGATGTAAGTCACATTGAAGTTCATTTTTTCTCATTACCTTACTTTTTCGACGAAAATGTCGAGGCTGAACAATCATTGATAACAATATCGAACGATACTCGCAGATTCTTGGAGCAGCAGATTTGGTCGAAGGTCTTTACATCCGGTACCGAGAAATATCGGATAAACCGGAATACCAAATGGTCACGGTGCTGAACGCCGGTGCGACGAGTTACGTGTTGACGAATCTCCGGAAATTCACTCGTTACGAATTTTTTCTCGTCCCCTTCTACAAAACGATAGAAGGAAGACCGAGCAACGTAAAACTGGCGACGACACTCGAGGACGTTCCTTCCGGATCACCCGAAAACGTTCACGTTGGCATGATCAATTTGACCTCGGCCTTTGTACAGTGGGCTCCGCCACCTAAAAATGAACAAAACGGACAGCTTGTCGGTTACAAGGTAATAATTCAGTGCTTTCTTGAAACTCTAAGAAACTCCTTTCGAATACAAAACATCAAAAAACATTCCTCAATCAGCACAAATTTATGGAATCTTATGGAAAATCAATATCATAAAAATTGCGAGAAAAACTTTTTACTTTTTTTTTCATTATTCTTATTGCTTTTTGCATTTTTTTATTCCAAAGTTAATTTTGACTTCAATTCCATTTCGGCTTCAACGATTGTATTTTCAAACAAAAAGTTTATTTTTCTTCTCTTCAAATCTTGCACTATCTTTGCCTGGATTTTTGGCACAAATTTCAGCAAACGGAGAAAGAAAGTGCCGAACGTTGGAAAAACTGGTCAGCGTCTCATTAAAAATGGATAAAAAGCAATTCGTCTCCCCCCAAAGTCCCCCCAAAATCTCGTTTCTTCATCGACAGTGAGTAATAATAGTTTTTTTAAATCCCAGATCCAGATAAAGAGTAACAGCAGCAACAAAGTATTGGGTCAGATGTCACTGAACGCATCGACGACATCGGTGATAATAAACAGTTTGACGACCGGCGGTTTGTACACGGCTCGGGTGGCTGGGTTGACCCGAGCAGGTTTAGGTCCGTTCTCATCGCCGACAATATTGAACATGGACCCGGGCCAATTGACTCAATTGCCGCCGCGTACGGATCCGAGTCACGGAGGTGCATCGGTGATAACGGAAACGTGGTTTTTGGTGTTGATGATAACGATGGTGTTCACTCTGGTGGCTGGTCTCGTCGGTGCGCTTTACGTGAAGCGGCGTCAAGTGATGCGCAAGCAGTTGGGCCACCTGAATGTACCTGTTGGGACCGCGAACGACATTTGTCAGTTGAACAAGGACACTTTGTGGCTGGAGCGAGGCTGGAGACCGACGAATACGCTTCAGGGCTCGAACGACAAGGATTGCGAGACGAAGTTGTTGAACAACCAGCAAATGCTTGCCCCTGGAATCGTCAGTATGGCAGGTTCCGAGTACGCCGAGGTGAATTTGACGACCTTCTACAACGCTAGGAAACAGCTGCAGGCGCCACCGGAGCCTTACGCGACGACGACCCTCTGCGTCGGTAACCGAAGTCCCGATTCGATGGAGACGAGTGGCCAGAAATCCAACTCCAGTGATTCCTGCCTGAAACCGGATTACTCGAATCTTGACTCAAATCAGGATCACAATCAGTCAACGATGTCCCCGAGTAGCGACAACGCCAGCAGCGTCTACACCGACGAAAACGGCGACGCTCAACAACAGCAGCAACAACAGCAGCAGCAGCAGCAGCAGCAGCAGCAACAACAGAGGAGGCCACAGTACAGAATTCCAACGGGCGAAAACGCACAGCCCAACATGCCGAACTGGTGCGACATGCTCCCACCGCCACCGGAACATCCACCGCCAGCTGGAACTTCGCTGTCGGCAAGGATGCAGCAACAAGTAGCTGCCTTCAGTCCTCACCTGGGAAAACGCAGCATCCCGAACGACCTCGACGCCGGTAATTCCACGAACTCTCAGAGCCCACCGACCCCGCCGATCAGGGTCGGAAACTCATTCGCCTCTTCACCGACCCCGTGGAACGGAGTGCCTCCGCAGATCGAACCGAATCACGTGAACCATCGCGAGCAAGGGGGACGCTACACGACTCTGCCGCCGCAAACGAACCCGCCTCCGGTTCCCTCTTTTCCTCAGGGCTTCAATCACTACGATTACAAGAACCAGGAAAACGAATACGAGAGTGGCTCCGTCATTTACGGACATCAGAACGGTCTCGCCGATGATTATCGACCCCACGACTCCGCCTACAATCGGACCAACCATCCCAACTCCCACCTCGATCACGGCACGCTCAACGACGAGGTTTATCGTCACAACGAAGAAATGTTCCGGAGCGATAATATCTACCAGCCGGAAAACGACGAGTGGGACCGGAAGTCGTGCGATTCCAACACCCACTCAGAGCTGTGCTGTTCCTGCTCCGAATCGAGCTGCCTCTACGCCGACACGATGGAATACAACAACCAATTCGGACCGAGCTGCGCTCACAATCGTGGCAGTGCTTCTAGAAATCGCAACAATCGCAGCCCCCGGAGAAGAAACAATCGGACTTCTTCACCCACCTACAGCAGCGATAGCAACTACTCTTGCATTCCTCAGAGACAGTGCGGACCAGCCAATTCACAGGAAAGGCTCAGGCACAATCGTAGCAAAGGTTAGTCCTCGTTTTCATCCTCTCTTCAATCTCACCTCAAATCCTCTCGATTCATAACTTCGTGACCGGTGATTTTTCATAAGAACCTCAACGTTCCATCCGTTTCAATCAAACTCAATTTCCCCATGTCCATCTTTCAGTTTCGTCTTTTTCGTAGTTCCAACTTTTCCGATCGTGTCAGCACGCTGCTTTCTTCCCTCCGATTTTGTCGTCTCCAAAAAGTCGTCCCGTTCGATTAAGTCTCAAACGTCAATTCGCACGTGCTGCAGTTGTCATTTCCTCCGCAAGTCCATTTCCACCGGTGACCAATTCTGAAAAAAAATATCGAGTTCGGTTACACTCTGCGCCAATATTATTCTTGCCGAAAACCTTTGACTGCTCTGTCTTAGTATCAGAAACGCGCGTTTTTCGATTCAATAAATTTCTCATCGTTGCCAACGCGACTCACTGAGAATGGAATAACTCACATTTATTTCCTTCGTGACAGACAAAGTGCCTAGTTTTCCGAGATCCGGTGGGTACGGCCAGCACAATTCGTCAGCTTCGAACACGATGAGCAGCTCGGGGAGCCAGAGATACAACAAGCTGAACAGTCTGTTCATGAATGCGAGCAACAATCCGAACGGGACGAGTGAAACGAGTCGATTGAGCGACCACCGAGACAGTTAAGTGCCACTCTGACGAAGAGAGAGGCCGAGAGAGAGAGAGAGAGAGAGAGAGAGAAGAGGAGAGCGAAAAGGATTGCGAAAGCGTGTCATCGTAGGGAGTGAGTAAAGAGGAATAAAAAAGGCGACCCCGAGTCGAGAGTCAAGTCCGAAAAGCTCAAGTGCATTGAAAGCCAGAAGCAGGAGCTTTCGAAGGAATGCATCGCGTTTCGTTGCGATCGGGAGTTATTTCTCCCCAAATAATCGAATCGCGGAATTTTATTCTCCGGGCTTTTCGAATCGACGATGACGAGTGTAGTAAAATTCGAATCGACCAGTTGCGAACCTCATCCACGTATGATCGTGGAATATTCGCCGAAAACTTCGTAGGCGCCGTCGCCAGCGAGTCCGAAGAGCCTCGAACGCGGCGAGAACGCCCGTGTCGTTCCGCACGAGCGAACAATCGACCGAGCGAAAACACAAAAACAGACAAAATAACTATCGAAAATACACGATGATCGCATTTATTTTTACGCCCCGGTTCGTTCACTCTCCGCATCGTCACGCGATAAATAACGAACCTTATTTTCGATATAACGTTCCTAACTGTTAACCGGAGAAAATTCAATTCAAACACACAAACACACTCACACGAGATAAAAAAAATAATAATAATAAGAAAGAAAAAAAAAAAGACGAAAAATCGTATGGTCGCCAACTATCGCGATTATAATCGACGTATATATTTCTTCCAGAAAACAAATATACTTACTAAATAAATAATGTTAACGATTTACGAATGCGATAATTAAGAATAGCACAGTAAGCTGTATAATCATATCAAGTGGTTTTTGTATACATTGTACAAAGTTTATAAACAAGTTTAGTCACTAGTTTTTAATTTACGTATCATTAATTATTAACATCTATATAAACATACGAATCACTGTATGTCTATATAAATAAATATATAAATATCTATTTTAGTTTACACAAACGAGTGTACCGGAAGTCGTATAGGGAAATATATTTCGTTTCCCAATGCCGTGACAAATAAAGTGAGAATGTGAATGTGACAGGCGATATTTGAAGTGTTGGGAGCACGACGATCGAGGCTTTCAAAGTTTCGAAAACGAATCTCCGATGGGTGTGTTGGCCTTTCTACGAAGCAGCTTGAATCTCGATGCGAAGTCGAAAAAATGTTTAGTTTTTGGTACGAAAACGTAAGGAGGGTTAAATTCGAAGAATGCCAGTCGAAAATTGCTGAGTAATCGAACGATATTTGTGGAAAATATCGTTCTTTTTTCGGGAACGAAACTTATTGGGTTGTTCAAACTGAGTTTAGAAATGTTCTTTCGGGATGGAGGGTTCTCGGGAATCATGAGAGAAAAAAAAAAAAAAAAAAAAGAGTTCGATCCAATCTCATGTATGAAGGTCGAGGAACAAAAATACTTGACACAAGATCGCACTGTCTGGCACGAACAAAGTTCCCTTTAATCTCTCATCTGTAGATATCTCCCTTGTGAATACAGAGTGATTAAATAAATATATTAACGAATAATGTAGAAGAGCGAAACGTGTAATGTGAGAGAGGAATGAATGGTTTATAATAATGTAAAATCTTCTGGTGCATATGGAAAAGAGAGAAAGAGCGAAGTATATAAATATATGTTTCTTAAATAAGAAACTATCGTAGTTAATCCCGCCCTGACAAGCCATATAATCGCTCAAATTCAATGTAATTATTTAAATAATAAAATAGATGACGAACTCAACTGCCTGAAAGAGGTGAATCTCACTGCTAAACGGAAATGACATTCTTCTCGTTGCTTCGAAAAAAAAGAGAATGATCCATTGATTGTGTTCAAATAGGTGAAAAAAATACGTTTTTTTTTGTGGTAAGAATGGAAAAACTGTAGTTAGAAAACTGCTGATGAATTTGGGAGAATGATGAAAAAGAATTGACTTTTTTTCCTCGAAGTGATGGGAATTTTCCGCTTTTAGAGCATCGTGTGTCTCGAGTATTAAAATATAACGTGATCAAGGACCGCATTTATGGCACAATTCTTTGTCAAAATCACTGCCAACCGTTTCTTAGAAAATCGAATACGAAGCTCATTTTTTCAGTGATTGCAATCGAGTAGAGGTCATGAGATTTGAAAATATTTTCAAAGAAGATTTTCCTCCTGAAAAATTATTCAATAAAACTACTCTCGTTCGAATACTGCGAGAGGAAAAAAAACTTTACGAAACACGTACACAGCTGCGAAACCTATTAGACACGAGAAACGTAATGGGTATTTTAACTGTACCAATAACCAGAATATAATATCGTTTAAAATCCATCCAGCAAAACTAGCACATGTAAACGTTCCACACAGAAAAAAGGTTTTCACGAGTTTTCAAATATCAACGAAAAAATCATGACCACCTCTTAAATTCGCATTTTTTTCATCTCTTTTGTTTTTTGCTCGAATAAAAATGATGAGCCAACCCTCGAGAATAAGAAGTGCGTACCGAATGTTCTTGATATAACAAAAAACTTCGAATCAGTCGAACACCAAAGACTACGGTGACTTTTATTTTCAAATGGAAATTTCAAATGATGTAATTATAGAGATAAAAATAATGCGAATATGCATAGAAGTTGGTAGAAACTCATTTTTTCGATGATCTGTGAATTGTAATAACTTTTTAGTCAAAACTCATCGAACACCGAAAAACCACAGTCTCACCGAAAAGAGTGAACGATCGCCATCTTGGCAGGCTCGAACGGGAAACGGGAATTCTTACGGAACGCTTACCAGAGCGCTAGCGCCCTCTCGAATGGAGATCAACGCATAATGTATTATTATTATCATTATTATTTCCCTGTAGAGTCGTTGGGTCGTTGATGCGATCGTGCGTTTAGTTTTGTATAATAATGACCATTATTCTTATTATTATTGTTTTTTTTATATTATAATTATTTTACAAGCGTTATACGTTAAGTATGATGACAAGTGAATCGATCCGTGAATTTGACGCCGTTACGAAAACTTGTGGTAATAGTCTGGAATGAATATAATAATAAAAAATAGCTCCAGCGTACGAAAAAACACAAACAGATCATAACACGAAACAAGAAGCCGAAGTACAGAAAAAAGCACGTATGAGAATAATAGAAATTCCCATTAAAACACCGCGAGTGTGTTAGGAATTCTACAAATTGAGCTTGGCTCTTCAGAACTTTCGATGTTAATACGAGTACACACGTTGTTGAGATTACTAATTTTAGAAGGGTATATCATAATCCGTACTTGTAGTGTCAATCCCGCCCGAATCATATGCCACGACAGCGTTGTTTTTCAGTTGACGTGCCTTGAATTTCGAACATGAATCAGCCGAGCCGCAGTGTTTTCAGTGACGAAGAAAACAAAATAAAACATCGATGACCTCCCTAATTTAATAAATCTAAGACCGAGGAGTGATAAACTAAGAAAAAAAGGTTTGATTTCAAGGCACATTTGTCTTTAGTATGCGAATAATAAGCGGGGAAAATGTGAATCAGAGACTGTGCAGTGAGAGAGAAAAAGAGAGAGAAAGCCTAGAGCCATGTAAAAGTAATCCATATCACTGTAAAAGGATTCGAGGCGTAATTTTTTTAGGTTAACTTTGTAAAGATGATGAAAAGAGAAAAGACGAGAGATTGAAAAAAAATCGAATTTATATGTGAGATGAAGAGGAAGTTGTATTTACTTACGTCACATGAATACAGCTCGCAAGCGTAATCAAAGGCTGATGAGTGTTATTATTTAATGCGATCTTTTTTTCCTCCGCCCCCTCCCACCCTTGCCCATGAAACTGTAAATATTGCGGGAGAATCGCGAGAGGAAACGTAAATGTTTTATATAGGTAATAATTTATTTATTATTGAGAGAGACTGGTACGTAAAGCGTGTCAAGATTCGTGTGATGGGCGGAAAGATTGCTAACGAAAAAAAAAAGAGGAAAGAACGATTTACGAAGTTGAAAATAAGTAAATGTTTCTGTGGTTATAACGGAAGCGCCGACGTCAATGGTAATATTACCATAAAGGAAATGATATACAAAAACATACACGAAACTGATATATATATAGATATATATACGAACAACACATCGACACTGGCCAACACACATGACTGTAGATAATTTATAACAATCGCTAATGTCGAGTACTGCGTGCGTATGGGTGTGCATGCGTATGTGTGTGGGTGTGTGCGTGCGTATACATAAATACCTGGATATTTATACGCACACGCGCATACACATGTATGCATTGAGATATATATAAATATATATATATATATATATCATGGCATATTACACTGATAACGATTAATAAAAGTAATGTTAAAAATTTCAATCTTAGACTTTCATTTCTCATTCGAATTCCCCGACCTGTAAATCTTATCTTTGAACGTTGTGTATATGAATTTGAAGAATTCGCTATCAAACTTTTTTAACTTACCGTTCGATATATTTTCGTCCTGATAATATGAAGCTTCGAAAAATCCTTTCAAACTTCACCAGGAAAAAAAGTACTTCGGGTTATTTCCAACCTCATATAGTTAACCCTCCGTTGACACACATATTTTTCCCGCACCTCCCTAGACACACATGGGTCTACAGTGTCCTACCGTATTTTCCCATCATACCTAGACTCGTTTAAAAAATCTGAAAAAATTCAGGAATGTAGTTTGATATCTATAGAACGAGAGCATGCGTTAAGAAATGGATAAAAATAATCTCTATTATTTTTATTCAATGAAAAATGATACAGAGAATGAGAAAATCATTAATTAAAGAAAAAATATATAGCATTATGAAATTCAAAAAAAAGTTTAATTATTTGGCTTACTGAAAAACGACAATTTTTACTCGAAAAATTGCTCTTTTTTCGGGAAATTTTGGTTTTAAACTTAATTATAGTCAAAATTCAACACTTTTTTGTTTCGGTTTACTATAATTTATTCATAAAAATTGAATTGATACTGCTTACGGTTACTTCGATTATATTGAAAATTTATTAGATTGAAAAGTAAAACTCAAAAAAGTTATAAAGCGGCACATTGCGATTTTTTTTTATTTGAAAGGACAACTGTGATCTTACTGAGGTTTTACATATACTGTTGCAGTAAATATATAAGGAAAAAATGAAAGAATTAAAAAATAATTTTTTTAAACCACTATACTTCCCCAGACACACATGGGTCTACAGTGCCCACTACCAACGTAAATAGCTTGGTGGCTCGCCACGAACTGTGGGCCAAGGTTGCTGATTATTGGTGCCTGAGTTCCTCCAATACAGTTTTTTAGGCAGGGATAAAACCCGAAATATGATCTAACCGTTAGGACCTACCGATTTACAGAAACAGACCGGACACCACAGACCCATGTGTGTCAACAGAGGTTAACGATAATATAATGTAGAAAAGTGTCAATATTTTCTCTGCATGCTCTCCGCGCAAACCGCGGTAGAAAAGTGCGGGCTTAACAAGTTCCTTGCTTACCGAATGCAAACGACGACGAACATGCTACTTGCGGTCGGCAACGTTGTGATCTCTATCGCATCATGGCGCTAATTTTAATATCGTTGCGCTGTTGTTTCATCAGTATATACAATAACTGACAGCTAATATCTGTTCATCGAAACTTCTTTCAACATAGTTCTTCGATAGATTACGTACCCTTTACCCTTCCTCTGGATCCTTGCTCTGCATGCTCTGGATCTGAAGCCCTTTGTTTAGCCCGAACCTCGGTGTTTACGTTCTTACAATTCGCGTGAAATACAGAAATATATACATCTTCGGAAATGTACCGGCAATTCTATTCGTGTTTACAAATACTGGACGTTCTGTCCTCTGACTATTTGAAGATCGAGTACATCTCTCGTTGGACTAACTTGCACAAATATCCGTATCATTTTCATCCAAACTTTCGTTGATTATCCAGTCAATGTTTGATGGAAACTTTGCCTCAGTTAAAAGTGCGTAGAGAAATAAATTTTGGATGGTGTCACAACAGGAAAGAAACGTAAACTTTTCCTAGTGGAACAGGTAAAAAATTTTCAACAAACTTTTTCTTCCGAATATTTTCGAATTTCCGTTTATTCTGCTGAAGAATTTATTTATTTTTTCAACTATATCTAATCCATTAGGCCAATCCATCGCAAGTTTTCAATTACATTTTTTCCTGTTTTGCTGCTAGTTTGAGTGAAATATTCAAATAAGCCCTATTGCAGTTCTCTATTCCATGGAGAATAGAAAAATGTCAAATGGCAAAGCTATACCATACTAGAAGCCATAAGGATGTGGGTTTTTCCTCCAAAAATATTAAATTTGAAACAAGTCCTGCAAGGAGTTTTGGAAAGTTGAGCACAGATTCCAGAGAGAAAACCCAAATATTCAACGGAAAGAAACCCATGAATCTACGATGCAATCACAACAGAGCTTGATTTGCAAAGTCGAAGATATTACCAAGTCGATTGACCGGGAATATCCCAATCCCAATAACCGTTCTCCAGAGTCAGTGCTTTTGGAATGGCAATCAGGAGAATTATCATGTTGCCAAGATCTAAGCCCAAAAATAGTATCAAGGATGCCAAAGGTACGACTGAATTTGGATCTCCCTGAACCAACCTTGGATGAAAATGACTCGGATCGCACAAATTCAATAACAGAGAAAAAAGAACAGGTTTTCCAAATGCCTGAAAAGGAATTCCAGACTTTGGAAAATACGAAATTAAAGAGTGAGATCATCAACAATTATGCGCTGGATAAAACAATTTCTATTGAAAGAGTTTTTGATATAACTCTAGAAAAGACAAAGGAGCTTCCTAAAGAAGCTTCTGCACTTTGTGTCACCCCAAAAAATGATGTTTTCCATTGCGAAGAAGCATTTCTGGGTTTTGAAGCTTCGAGTGATTCTGTATCATTAGAACTGCCATTAAATTGTTCCATGGAGTTTGCAGAGGAAGCTTTTCCCCCTAAACAATCTGAGACGAAAGATTATTTCAAAACACCAGAAATTCTATCTGAAAGAACTGGAAAAAATTGTAGGATTTCTGCGTCAAGTGTCGACGAAGATGCTTTAGCAAAACATTTCCAGTACACTGACTTTCCTCGCTACAGACCCATTGTGTCTTCTATGAAAAGAAAAGAAATTTTGAGCACTTGCTCACAAACGAAGAATGGAAAGTCTGAAAAAGAAAATATGAAAACAACCAAACGTAAATGTTCCGACAATTCAAATCCACATGGGGACAAATCTGCTGATCTCTTTTCCTCGGAATCACCACCGATCAAAAGAAATCGGCCTGCTCGGAAACTCGAAGAATTTGAAGGACCTCGACTGATACCTCAACCCGCTAAAATTCATAAACCTCTTGCTGCTTCAACGCTTTGTCTAAATGATGAAAACTCCCTTGAGAATGCAAAAAATCTCTGGGACGAACTATCAGAAAATCTTTTGTCGGCTGAATCAGCATTGAATTTGGACTATAAAATGGTGAAAGTTAGTACAGCAAAATAGAAGTATTTTATAAATCTGACTACTTTTCATGACCTTCAATTCAACAATTTGCCAAGCATCAAAATGATTTTTCTTACTTTTCACTTTCGTGATCTTTCCCAAATTTGATTTTTAAAATGTAGTATTTTTTTCACATAAGATGTTTCGTAATACAATATTGAAAACGCAAAAAAGTTAAATCGATTGTTTCAGTTTCCAACTCCAAATAAACTTTCGCAATACTAAAAAATTGAAATGCCCTTAATGTTTTGTTTCATATTTTCACAGACAGAATCGTATGTGAGGATGGACAAGACAACGGATAAAAATGAATTTACGAAAAACGCTCTTTCATCAAGTGGAGATACGAAAACTTTATACGCAAAGCTCACTGCATTTTATCAATGGATTACGAAAAAAATTATACTTATTCTGCAAAAGGTAATTAATTTGATTTCTCGATAGGTCTGAAAGCGAGTCAAACATTCTGTAACCAGAATTCAAAATATTAATCTTGACTTATCATATTTTATTTTTTAATATTTTGTTAACCTTTTTGATGTTTGACAGAGCTACGAGGCAATTCGTTCTATTCTCGTTTCGTCTTTAACATCATCTCACTCGAACTTGGCATCACAACCGGACAAAGAATTGACGCAAGTTATGTCAGCGATACGTTCAGAAAACGAGCGTATACTCTCGATTCTTGTCGAGAAAGTCAATCACCTGTCGAACGAACTTGTTCAGGTCTGTTAAAGTAAACTTGACTTAAAAAAGTATTCGCGAGAATATTCAATCTTAATGCATTGAATCAGCATTGAGCAATTGAGCATCGAAGAGAAATTGATTACAAAAAGTACCGATTACGATCCTAATATTTTGAATTATTCTGTTTTTATTCAATTATCGATCCGGTCGAGTCGAGATTTTTTTTACTTTCTTTAGTGTAAACCCTTTCAAGTTCGAAGAATACTTTACAGAAATTAATGGCCTCAAAAACACGAATGATAAGATCATCAGAAGTATTTGATTGAATAGAAAATTTGTTCAGATAAAATAAACTTTCCAAACGTACTTTTATGTGTGAGAATAAAATGATAAAATTTTGCAAAACAGGTTCGTCTCAGCAACGAGACAAATTTGGAATCGCTGAGGACCGAAATAAGAGAGCTGAGAGGTTTGAGCAGCAAACTTGCGGACAACAACGAAGTATTAACGAAGGAGTTTACAAGTTTCGTTGAGGGACGTGACAAATCGACACCGATAACGAGTACCAAATTTGCACCGATGTTTGCACCTCCACCTCCACCTCCTCCACCGCCGCCTCCTCCTCCACCGCCACTACCATCTTCCAAACCGAACATCCCAACAACGCCGAACAGCAGCAGGAAAAAAGCGATTCGTACTCCAACAAGGAAGTGCTCGACACCTTTATCCAATAGCAGGCCACCAATTACGGTTGAGGATCTTCTCAAAGTAACACTTAAAAAAGCTCCTCAGAATAACAAGGTAAAACTTTAAAACGTCAAATTCTCGTTACCGGACACCCGGAAGCAAAATCTGATCAAATATTTGTTTTCTGTACGGAATTCGAATTTGTCATTTTTCCATTTGGGGATTTTGATATTCCAAATACTACACAAATTAGAGGAAAAATAGAATCTCTTGAATTGCTGAAGATTTTCCGAGAATTTTCATCATTTCGAGTTTGCCTTTTGACCTAAACAATAAATGAGAATAGCCAAGTAATAACGCTTTAAAAGTTTCAATGTCACAAAACGAATATAATTACAATCGAATTAATTGCGGAAGAAAAAATTTGCAAATTTATTTCGAAGCACAAGAGTCAACAACGAATGATTTTTTGAACAACTTTAAATCTGATTGATTTGTTTGAGATTCTTCCCACCCTCATTCGTGTTGAAAACGAAAATTGTTTTCATTTAGGAAAATATAAAACCATCTATGAGGGCGCTGCAAGGGCCCGTAGTTTCATTGGACATGCTTCGAAACGTGAAATTGAAGTCCACGAGGAGAGTATCGAACGACCAAGGTTCAAGGTCGCCGAGGCGAGCGCACTCTCTGAAGAATCGTCCGATACCAAGTATGAGTATTTCCCCGATAATGGCGGGTGGAACGGTGAGTCCTCTGAGTAGAATTTTGCGACAAGTAGAGAGTAATCCAAGGAGAGCATCGAAGAGAAGATTACCAAGTCCGACGAGAAGCGAGAACAACGTGACACGAGAATATCCATGGGCAAATGAGGAGCCGAGGCACAAAGTGTCGCGTTCTATAATCGCATAATTTCATTATCCTTGGAAGTAAATTTTGCTGGTGGATGGATCGATGCCGAACGGTCGTACTAAAAAAAAAGTCAAGAGCTGGTGATAGAGATAAAAATACAAATATACGTGGGAATTGAAAAAAACGATAACCAGCGTAATAAGTCAGCGCTTCGGTTGTTACCAGTCTCCAAGACGGAAAAGATTCATGGGAGATTCTATATTTGTACATTAACAAGAATTATTTATTTCATACTTGTTCTTTATTCTTTTATGTCACGAATGAAAGTTTGACTATTATTTTACTCTGAGCTGGTACGACGGGTCATGACTTATTAATAAATTCGAAAAATGATGAAAAAATACCTGAAAATCATTATATATTTATATATTCTGTCGACAATAAAAGAACACTGACACGCCAAACACGACGTACAGAGTTGTAATCAGTTTATTTTTCTTCGAGTATTTCAGCACGTTTCTTCAATTTTACAGAAAAAAATGGCATTCTTTTTGTTTTTTTTTGTGGATTTTGTTTTCATTTTTTAAAATTCTAATACAAAGCGAACGTGAAATTCGGTCGAAATTAGCTAATGTTTCTTTTACTTTGTTGAAACTCGTCTCGTTTCGCACTTGTATTCATCATTTCAATAAAGAACACGAACTACTCTCTCTTCAATTGTTTTTGCGCGTTGAGAGTTAGATTCCTCCGAAAATGCAACTCACGTTCAATATCGTTAATATTTTTTCGATTCTATGGAATCTTACTCGCGTTAATTCGCTCCTTTCGCAGGGGGCCCTTCCTCGTGGGATTTTACATTTTGTTCAACCTTCATTGTCAGCCTTTCGTTATTTTTCCACTTCCTCTCTATTGCAAAAGTTAAATCTTCATTATTTTTCGTTTTTCTTTTCTCTTTAATTTCTACTCAACTCCTTACAATATTTTATTACCTTGTTATTCTTACTTACGGTATTATCAATATTACTTTAATGTTATTCTTTGTAATATATTCATAACATGATTATCAATATTAGTGATATAATACTTAAATGCCAGGGGCACGTCGCACACGCCGCGGTATACTTCTGTCATCGTATAAGTATTTTCAATTTCAAATGTCAGTTTTCCTTGCTTTTCTTTTCATCGTCTTTTACAATCAACCTTAAAACTCTACACCTTACAATTCAGTCGTTCTCTTATTTCCGGGCTTGAGAAGAAATGCATGAAAAATGAAAACAAAATCCGCAACGAAAAATTAGTTTTCAGCCCAATAATTTTATCACTTCGCTTCCTATATTTCGAGCTCCAAACGACAAAAACCTATGAGCCGTTGCATGAATATTGATAAGAGAGAGAGGAAGAGAGAAAATAAGCAAGTCATCGTTGTTCAGCGAACGAGTAGCAATCTCTCCGGTAATCGATTAGTTGGAGAAAAAAATGATAAAAGATTCCATCCAGATGACTTGACGAGAGAACAGATGAAGTAAAAATTAAAACTGTTCAAATACGATAAACAATTTTCGCCCTCATATTCAATTCCACGATTTGGCATGCGATTCTAAGAAAGCAAACTCGGAAATCAAATCTTCAGCTAATATTCGTGAGGTGAATCTAAAAAAAAATCTGACATACCGAAATACAGAAATTCTGTTATAGTTCAATTATGTATATTATATAATCATATAATTGAAGAGTGAGAGACGAGTATCGAGGCCTAAAGGGTAGCACTAAAGGAAGAAGAGTGAGAAACAAAAAAAGATTGAACATAAGAACGAGAATAGAAGAGAAAATTAGTTAAAAAAAACCCAGGGTACAGAGAGCCATTTATTCTGTCATTTTTGTTTTTTTTTCTTCATTTTCTTCATACCACATCTACCGGATACAGTTCACATAAGTGGACATATGCAAACGTACATTCACAATTACAAGCTACCTAGCTCCCTAGGTTTATTTCATAATCATTTGTTTTTTCCTTTTCTCGTGTGTTTCAATGTCCCCTTTTTGCTTTGTTATACGGTATGAATGCGGGAGCGGCTAAATTGGCTTCTCTTCAGCGATGAGCAAACGATTTTAATTGTTCTGCACGATCGTGTTATGCCCTGAATTGTAATTCGATTTGATTTTATATTCAATTTCTGCTTTGTTTTTCTCGTTTGAATTCTCCGGAGCTCCGTGACAATTCATTCGTTCGTGAGGAAGGAGAGTTGCTCTCTTTTCGAAAGTAATGAAACGAGACCAGAGACACGGTACGGATCGATCGGTTGTGTATTGTTCTGTACTTTTATTTTTTTTTCATCTCCGTATAAACATCAATTTGCTTTCATAATTGTTGGAGTTTTGACATAATCCGTGAGAATTTAATGTAAATAAGTTTCTTCCTTCATTTTTCATTCTTCGACTCGAACGTTTTGTCGCGCTCGAACAATCAACTACTCGTGATATATAAATTAAATAGCCTTCTCCTCTCGTTTCGGGTGGATAAAACGTTTACGGAGAGATTGCCCCGTAGCAAGCTCTATATCTTTGATTACAGGTGCTAAGCTAACAAATACCGACGAGTTTTTTTTAAATTTTATACTTGTTTTTTTATTCTTTCTTTATTGCAATGGGTTCGAGATATTTTCTTATACACTACTTTCGTTCTTTCGATTATTTTCTTTCCTTTTCCTTTATTAAATTACTTTTCTCATTTCTCATTTCGTTCTCAACTTTGTGCCTTTTGCTGTATCAACGTTGGACGATAGCGCTCCGTTACTCACGAATTCATTATCATTTTCAACTCACTCTCACTCTTCTCTCTCTCTCTCGTATTATTTTACGAATGAATATATAAAAACAAAAGGAAAATCCGAAGGATCTCGAATGTGGTCACAGCGAAGAATCAACGAAGCGGGAGACGAAAAATTCAATAATTACATTCATTGCAGCACTGCACTCAGAAAGAATTTTTCTTCCAAAGAAATTCCACATCGAAGCTCGATAAAGCTTGCTACTGGAGTATCGACAGTTCTTAACATCGATTAGGAAAGAAAAGCTCGTTTTACAAAGAGGTGGAAAAAGCGATAAAGGTTGACAAAGTGACAAGGGTTTCCTTCCTTTTTCCATCCTGTTTTGTCATTGCTGTCGTTGTTGTTGTTGTTGCTGTTGTTAATCGCGTATTCTTTTCGGCTATCGTCCACGCAGGCACAAAACGTTAAAATATTTCGGTAATGATGAAGTGAGAGTTCAAGTGAAGGTTTGTTTGAATTTTGCTTGAATGACGAACGCAGAGCTTTGATCATTGAGGAATTTGAACATTCGGTACGAATGCGAAAAGGATTTGAACGAAACTTTCCGGTTTTTGTTTCTTTCGCCGGCTTTTATTAACCTCATTTAAAGTTGCTCGAGGGGAAAAAAGTTGGTCTGTTGTAACGCCTCTGCTAAAACTCTCCAATGAAATCACTAAACTTTCGCCGGGTGCGTGGGTTCCATTGTCGTCAAAAACTTCTGTTCGTGCCCATCGTTTATACTTCTTTTCGACATGGTATTTTAGTGATTTTTCGATCGATTGGTTGTGTTCTTTTTGTTTTATTCTGTTTATTATTCATAAGACATTCTATTTTGTTGATTCGATTTTTTTTTTTTTACTTGGAATAACCGTACATGCGTATTTCGGATTACGCGATCTCTAAAGATCCATTTCCCCTTTTCCACTCCCTCAGACTTTTATCGCGCAGCCCCTTTTCCGCTCCTCGTTCATCTTCTTCTCATATCCCACCCCGGCCACCCACCTGCTAAATCGCGTGTTTCTTTTTTGTTTTGCTTAAAAGTTATTAAGAGTTTGTTTTGTTGTTGTTGTTGTTTTTCTTTTCTTTTTTTCTTCTTCTCGTGTCTCATTTGTATGCGCAAATAACACTCACTGCAACTAGAGTTACGATACGTCCTGATCTTCCACATCCTGCGTCAACTCTTTCTGTTCACCTTCACCTGGGAACGTAAGAAATTATAATTAAGATTGAAGGATTTCGAATTTATTTATTGCTTAAAGCTTATTGAGATTCTCAGCGTTGAAGCACAATTATCTTCTAAGTGACTTTTTCTCATTATTCTCACTGCAGCTTCGAGCTGGAACAATTGTACTGATGAAAATAGATTTATTTTTTGTAATATTTATCAATCAACAATCTCTGAAGATTTAACGTTGCAAGAATGTCGAACAAAAATGAAAGATGTGCTTGTTCCAATAATCAAAATTTAATATCACGAAGTGTAACTATTGTTCCAAATAGTTGTGAATTCAGCAACTTTAAAAATAGGTGAAAAGGAGTTGAATTCTCATCGTTCGGATGCAACGTTCAATTTTTTTATTATTTTTTATTATTTTTTTTTTTATAGAGATTTGATGATTTTTGTAATGGATATCGAAACTAAATATCGACCATTTTTAACAGCTTGATAATAAAAGAACAAAACAAATTTTCTCA
Source organism: Venturia canescens (assembly GCF_019457755.1). Taxonomy (NCBI): domain Eukaryota; kingdom Metazoa; phylum Arthropoda; class Insecta; order Hymenoptera; family Ichneumonidae; genus Venturia; species Venturia canescens. Next base: position 2,975,472 of record NC_057421.1, on the reverse strand, counting down.
TGCTAATTAGCATGAGTTTTGTTGCATCCGGACAACGACAACACCAATTTCTGGATTTCTGGTACCCTTGCGAGCGATGGGAAACAACGAGGAATTTAGGGTTGAACAGCGTCCGTAGGAATTGGCACGGGGTTTGATGCTTCTGGAACTGGATTTTCAGTTTCGTTGTCTAGATTTACGAAACGTTGTCACAATTAGAAAAAAAAAAATTACCGGAACGAATAACAAAATAATTACTTTGATTATTTTTCTCTTTGTTTTTGTGAATAGATGATAGAAAATAATGGCCAATATTGAATTCATGTACCATCGAGCTGCATATCCGAGGTCCATAAGGTGAGGTTGTCCCTGAGGAGCTGCATGATGAGCGTGGAATCTTTGTAGCTCTCCTCGGACAACGTATCGAGTTCAGCGATCGCATCGTCGAACGCCGCTTTCGCCAAGCGACATGCCCGATCAGGACTGTTCAATATCTCGTAATAAAAGACCGAGAAGTTGAGGGCTAATCCTAAACGAATTGGATGAGTTGGTGGTAGTTCTATCATCGCTATGTCACTCGCTTCTTTGTAAGCTATGAGCGATTTCTCAGCAGCTTCCTTCCTATAGGTACCGATCGCGAATTCCGCCAAGTAACGGTGATAATCGCCCTTCCTATAATCGTTCGGAACAGTCGAACATTCAATAATAATCAACATATATCGATGAAATATTTAAAAAAACGTTGAAAAGCTCGCATAATTGGAAGGAAACGAAAAATCTTCGTCATTATTTGCTTATCATTTGTAAAAACTATTCGTTCTTTTTACATTTCAGAAAAATGTTGTAACTTTGCGCAGAAGCGATCAGGGATGTTTAATTTCTTGTTTCCATTGACAATTTTCGTTTTTTTTTTCACTAAGTAATATTGAAATCACAACGACTTTGAGCTTTGGATTTCATGACATCTGAACATAGCGTCGAAAATTCGAATCGAAGCATTCAGGTATTACCGGTTTAATATTAATTCGTTCAAATTGTATTTCAGCATAATTGGTTTAGCCTCGAGTAAATTCGATCGTTGGTATACGTTATCGAAAAATTCAATACCATGAAAAATGGCATTGTGATTTGCTACGTTAAAATGTAGTGCACGATCATCATGCGTGCTGCAGATTATTGTGAATTATCGGATTCTCTTTGACCAATTGAGTCTACTTCCATTCCTTGAATCCCGAAAAAGTCGTTCGGTCGTACAATCAAATGATAGAACGAGAAAAAAAACGATGTAAACGATGTCGAAGATGATCATTTTCGCACGAATCTCACATTTTGTAATAGAAGACTTTGGACTCTCCGGTGGATGCGAATGGAATCAAGTGTTTGTCGAGTACACCCAGAATGTCGGCGCAAATGTCTCTGAGTTCTTTTTCAACCTGAGATCTGTACTGACGAATCATCTCGAGTTTATCTTCGGCACCCTTGTTTTCTTCCTTCTGTTCGATACTGGATATTATTCTCCAGGAAGCCCTCCTCGCTCCTATCACATTCTTGTACGCCACCGAGAGTAAATTTCTCTCCTCGACTGTGAGCTCGATACCGAGGGAGGCGACTTTTTTCATCGCCTCAACCATCTCTGAAATATTCACAATCATTTGTTAAAAATCTTTCAATCAAAGTATGAAATTTTATTAAAGAAAACAAAGTGACTGGCGAAAGCTGGTTTAATTGGTGTCCAATTTATTTTCAGCTTTCTTATCGAAATGATTTTCGTAACATTTTTCTCCTCAACCATATTATGCATCTTTTTGACTCTGTCGAATCTACTTTCAACTTCTAGCATCGTAAAAATGTTTCCTCTCTATTGAGATCTTTAAAATCCGTCATCGACGATTATTTTTCAAAACTTTTTGTCGCTCTTTCTCCATGAAAAATCAAGCATTTTAAAAATTTTGGTGCTCGAACGAAAGTCTCTTCGTTCCGGCCAAATCCATCTGGATTTCCGGCCGCTGTGAATGAGCAAATGTAGCACGAGGTGGATCAAGTGATGTGGAAATCAACGATCGTTTCCAGCAATGTGGTTTTTATTCTTTTTTCTTTTCATAAAAATAGAAAATTTCGGAAAAAATCTCTACAACGATATATTCGAATTTATATTTCAATCGGATGAGCGTAAACTCTTGCTAGAGAAAACGTGCCACTCTGTAAATGCGTGTGCTGTGATTAAATCATGTGGAATTTCAAAGTAATAATATACGCTTTGCCGAGCTCGATGAAACGTTGAATTATCCTCGTAAATACGTAATTCATTTAGAATTTCGTAATGGTTCGAGGACGAGATGAAAAATGGCGAGACTGGAGAGCGATTTTAATTTGAAATTTCGAGTTTTACTCGTGACCGAGTATACAACCAATGAAATTGATAATGAAGGAAAACGTTGATGGAATACGGCTCGGTGAAAGGCGTGATTAATGTATAAAATAAATTTTACGTAATGAGGCTGTGAATTAGTATGAAGGCAGTATAGGGTCGGTGGTTTATACAGAAACAGAGGATGGCGGGTACAGATCAATACTTTCCTTCAGCTATGACCTCCCTTCTCTCACCCCTCCCTCCCGCCCTCCTTGCAAAGCGGCACCCTCCGCCGGCACACACACTCCGTCTCTCTCGGGCTCTCGCGAACCCTCAAATTTTAAGCCCCATCCCCTTCGCGCCTATTTTTCACGCTGAGATCAAATAAATACGTGTGTGCAGACGTTTTTTTTCCTCGACATAACAGAGCCGCCGATCGTATTAGGGCGCTATTTTTATTTACATTTTCCCGTTTATTATTCGATAAACTGTCAACGGTTTTCGACGGGGATGAAAAAAAATATTGCTCCGCACTACTTTTTGGGCTCGTGTGGCAATTGCAGAAAACTCTTTTTTCATTCGTTTGTTTATTTTCATTTTTATTTTTATCTTAAATGGCGTTTAACGAGATCTCTCGTTTCCGGTACTTGGAGTTTCGAGTAGGCAGAAATAATAGCTCATTTTGAACTTCTCCGGTGGAGTGAGCTCCCCTCTCGACGAGTCGCGCTTGCTTTATTATTTGTCAACTTTTATAAAACGAATTGGTTTTTGTGTTTTCTCCTTTCCATTCGCAAATATGAAATCTCGATGACACGCCGAAGATGGCGCAGATAAATTTCACGATGTGCAACGAGATTAGACGCGGCGAAGGAAAACTTTTTTATCTCGTCATTGAACTTCGTTTATCGTAGTTTACTGACACTAAATTTAAGCAATAAACGCCTCGAATGCAACTGAGAATTACGTTTTTTCAACGTGATCAATAAAACAACAGGCTCGAGGGTGGGAGGAACGGGTAGGGGAAAAACCGTTTTTAATTCTATTTTTGGCTCTCCCAATGATGTCGACAATTATGGTTGACAAAAGCCAATGAAAAAACGTGAAAATTGGACAAGAACATGAGGGGCATAAATTTCCCGGAAAATTGTCATTCGTCGAAGGGAATTGTGAATTCGGGAAAGCGATTTCATTAATCAGGATTATCGTCCCCGACACAGAGAATCGTTCAAGGCTTTGCGAAGTTATTGCCGATTGACACGATGAAATAAAAATGTCGTCAAGTTGCAGAACCGACGAAAATTACGTCGGACCTTCAGCCGCGATTCCGTTTTATCGTTTTTTTTTGGCAGCTTGAACTTTTCAATTGAATTTCGGTGAAAATGAACGACCGTAAAGCCAGGTTTTCATTTTTTTCAATGACGCGTCATACGAAAGCCTCCAATTGGGAGTCGATGAGAAAAAAACTCTCGAAATGATTTGTTATTTCATTGGCCTGCATCACGCCAGTTTGCCACCCCGAACGTAAATTAACGATTTCGGCTTCCAACGAACGTTTCGTCTTCAATTCTCCAGAATTCGTAAAAAAATGTTTCCCAGTGATCGGAACCCGACGAGAGTCGGTACGAAGCAAACAGAGAAAAATTCGGTCAATCGGAAGAGATCGATGAAGAAACGTAACGAAAAATGATCGGGAAAGGGGATTGAGATTGACGTATGGAGAATCCGGAGGTATTTTATTGCTCTTTTACTGGTCAAATTCCGCTGAACATATCTTGGGTTCGTCTGCCTTCAAGGCCGAGGGCGAGGAGTCGGGCACACGTTACTACGTACGTAGTAAAGGAGATTTTCTATCTCTCTGTCTTACTGTGTGTCTCTCTTTCCGAGGAGGTGAGAGAGGAGTTCGTGTGGGTGTTGGTGGGTTCTATGCGTCACCCGAGTGTAAAGGAACCGAGTCGTCGAGCGGGTTATCTATTATAAAGTCGTGTGCAGGAACGGCCGGGCGAAGAGGGGGAGCCGCGGAAGGGAAGTGAAGGGAAGGGAGGGGAGGGGAGGGAGGGGAGGGAGGGGAGGGGGAAAGAGAGAGAGAAAAAAAATGAAATTGAGAGGGGGAACCTCGCGTTACACGCGAAGCACGCCTAGCAACGTTGCTCCCGTGCGAAACTGCCCCCTCCTTCGACTTTTTTCTCTCTTTTTCAAGAAGAGATGGTTCCCGTGGCTCACGGGAAGAGAAATGTATGACTGGAGAAAAGGACGGAGAAACGGCTACGAGAAGCTTCCACGCGTTTTCCGAGTGTGCTGGTACACGAAGGAAAAAAAGATCGAGACTATTTATGAATGTCCGAGGAAAAATGAAAAATGCTGGTTAGATGCGGGAGGAAATGTTTCGCGGAGAGTCGAGAAATGACACGAGGCAGGAATCCGGTAATCCCGCGGAAAATACGGGGGTACGAAATATATATATCCGAGGTTGGGTGCGTCAACGGCGATTGAGAAAGAGCGAGAGAGAGGGTAAAACCGGCTTCATTGAATTTAACGCGGCGCGCTTTTCTCACAAGTCACTTTTGACGTTTCTCAGTGCAAAACGCTCTCTTGCCGAATTGACAGGGTATGCATGCGTTATGCGTTATGAAAATGTATGGAAAATTGTTGGAGAGCGTTTGGAGAGCGAGCTAAGGATACACACGTTTGTGACGGTACCGAAAAACCCACGTAATTCGAGTCTCTCCCCCCTCCCCGGTACGCATCTACGTTGTCCAGCGGCGGAGTCTCGAGGACGAAAGGAAAAAAGGCAAAGACGAAAAATGGGATTCACGTCGAAAGAATTCGAGGCGAATGATAGTAGGATTATCGAGTTTGAAGGATCGTGGGGTTTGTTTCTTTACGATCCTGCTTCGATCTCTCTTTTTTCACTCAATCGTGGAGCCGTAGCGGACTCACGGGTTTGAGGCGATATCGCGCGTTACTCCCGCAGCACCCTGCCTTTCCCCTTGTCCGTAAAACTCCCGGAAAAAAGTGGATAGAAATATGCGCTTACCGTCATAGCGTTCAGCCTGCTCGGCCAGCTTCGCCTTGTAGACATTGTCCTCCCGTTCCGACATCCTGGATGCTCGCGGATTTCAAATGAAACACAACCGATTAAATCGTTAGAGAGAGTTTTAATCGTTTATTATTCCTCTCGGCTTCTCTCTAGCTTTTCCGTTTGCGCCGTTGTATTTCGCGAGGCGGTAACACGCTGATGATACGGGGGAAGGGGGACGACGAAATTTTTTTTTTCTTTTTCCTTTCTTTCCTGATTATAGGAGATGCACACTAACCGAGCGAGACAGACACGGAGGGGGGGGGATAGAGAGAGAGACGGGGACAAAAAGTAATTTTTTTCTTGCAAATATATATGTATATATATTTTGTTGTAACGCGTGTGTGTGCGCCACGGGCTTCTGACGATTTTAACGGACGGCTTCTCGTACGGCCGCTCGCGAGCTCACTGACCAAGATGGCGGCGCCCGCCAACAATCGAAAGCAGTTCCCCCCGGCCTGCGGCGCAGAATCGTCCAACAGAAAGAGACACCAACACCGAAAACCCCAGGGCCTAGTGGATCTCTAACAGCGCTACACTCTCCTTTGCGGCGGGTGTATTACTACGCGCGTGACGTCACACGGACGAAACGCCACCAGAGACGTGAAGAGAGAGACAGGTACGACACTGGAATTATTCAAAAAGGATGGTTCGCTTCACGAAGGGACAAATGAAAACACCAAAAAAATGGCAGAAATCAATTTTCTTCGTGCTCGATGTATTCTATGAATCGGACACTGCTCTTTTTAGATTTTCCCGGCTTATCGGTTATCCGGGTTTTTTTATTCTTGAATTTTTCCCTCGCTCAACACGAACGGATTAGACAGATTTTTCGTTTTTGTTTTTGGGATTTGAAAATGATATTTTCGTTCGATTGAATCTTCACCGAATCGGGTATTTCACTTCGAGGTTAATATAACACTACGGAACGCCTGGAGAACACTGACGCCGGTAAGGGACGAATCGAATCAGTTCCGTCTCCGTCTCTCTCCCTCGCTGGAATATCTTATGTGCAAATATATAAACACGTTTATGCATACAGGTATAACTCTCAAAGGAGTTGCGTACGGATCGAAACGCTTTCCCCGACCAATGGAACTTTAGCGGTTCACCGATTGGCTCTCATGCGCAGAAAACGCGTGAAAAAAAACATCGTTTGCAACGATAGATGGCTCTTGCGCGCTAAATTCGAAATTTATTGCTAACTTTACGGAACCAAGAAAAAATTTAAATAAAGTGTGTTCCAACGCCAAGTTTCTCCAATTTCCAATAGTTTTAAAACTGATATTCTGCATTTTTTCGTATCAACAACAACGTGGTTTTTAACAGCTATTTTTTTTTCTTTCGAAGCTCTCCGATATTCAAATTTCAAAAGTTTGTCAATAGTTTTCTGTCGTCGTTATGAAAAAGAGATTGCATAAACGAAAAAGTCCCCAACGTTCGGGCGACGCACTTACAAGAGAAAATTACTAGATTCAAATTTCGCGCCATTGAAAGTCGTTCCCGCGCCGGGACCTATCGCCGCCATATTGTAATTCGATAATTTTCCAGCAAATAATATTTCAGGTATTTCAGATTTCAGCTTCAGCGCCGATGATCTCAAGTAAAGTAAGTCAAAACGTAATGGAACATGGGAAGTATAAAAGTTTCCCACATTTGATAAATTTTACCTTTTGTGTTATTCATCACAACAACTAAGAAACCCTAACCCAAAAATATGAGATTTCAATCGTTCTCCACAAGTAAACGGTTTCCGAAATTCCGAACGCCTCGTCTTTGTAGCGCAGATTGGCAACTGCCACAAACTTTTTGCAAAGTCGCTATGTTTGGAAGAGTTTCGAATGTGTCGTCCGAATTTTCACAAATATGTTACAGAAAACGTATTGACGAAACAATTGTTTTATAGAATCCATTTTCTTCAAATATAATTTCCAACAATTGAATAAAAAACTCATCCAAATGAGATAACCAAAAAAAACGCAAAAGATCTGTAAAAATTAGAAAATCTTCAAGTAAAACAATCATTAGTGGAGGAGTAGTGCATAAAATTCAATTTCAATATTTTTCTTGAAGATTACAATTCAAAGAAACAGCAGCGAAATTCTCGATTCGTCGATGTCCTAACTTGAAGACATTTTCGAAGTTTCGGATGGAAGAGCGGATGAAGAACAATGACTGATGACTTTGCAAAAACGTTGTTTTTGCGTTCTCTTTATTCCGTCAAAACTACTATACAATTGAAACTTGTTCGACAGATCCGTTAGCGCTTTTTCTTTGTTCATGCGTTCGTCAAAAATCTTGTGCATCTCTCGACCACAGCGCTCTAAATTAGCTGGTGGCTGTAATCGCGTCGAGTATGAGTGAAAAATCATAGATTTCCAATTCGTTACTTCTGAATCGCGAATTCGACTGGAAATTGGATCCGAAGGAACGAATCCTCATTCCTCCAACCGATGCTTCGACTTCTTTTTATTTTTTGTGACAAGAAATATAATATATACAAAGGGTATCGATTGCTCAGTCGATAATTTCAGTTGCTCGTGTGCCAAGATATTCGGAAATAACGATTAATTATATTATAAAACAGCGGAAAATCGTTGTTCTCTAACTGCATAGAAAAATTACGATTTTATTTCTCTCTCTCAGACACACTCACGCACGATCTATCAAATAATATGAAACATCCGGAAAACGTCAGAACGGTTTGAACAACAATAATAATGATCATAATCACAAAACAATGAAATAAGATATTCAGAATGTGTCGATCTCTGGTAGAAAACGAGAAATCTTAGGCACTTACGACAATAAAGATCGCTCACATGTTCAATTAAAAAATTACTACTAAATCGTGGCGTTACTTTTTACTTTTTCAACTTTCTCTCTCGCTCTCTCACTTCCTCACACTCTCTAATTTATTTGCTATTACAGAGAAAAAACGAATCCCATTGCGTAACAACTTACAAACGAATTGCTAATCTACAAGCTCTAATAATCATTCAAACTCACCCAACTCTTGACGCTCGGAGAAGATTTGCTATGTCTCGTACAGTCGTGTCAGACATTGAGTGTTCTAAACTTTTGGAATAAAAGAAAAACGAAAAGGTTTAAGAAAACGTTGAAACGATTGTAAAGAAATTTACAAAACTAAATCTCGTCAAATTCTACATCCAATAAAATCACGAAACCGGAAAATATAGTTTTATAACGCAAAAATACATATTTTAGTCAATCGATCACTCTCAAGTGATTTTATAACAATTTCGAACGATGGAAACCACTTTTCCCGCTAATAACGGGAGGCCACAGTCGCAAAAAATTAACAAGCTTATTAAACTATGCTAAGGAGCGGCGTTTTAGACTAGTCAATATCACCCGACCGTCTTTTCTACTTTAGCAAAACTTTCCTCTAAAGGCATATTGCGGGTCCTAAAACCGCGTTCGTATAAATATACAAAAAAGATGTAAATTCTGTCGCAATTTCATGAAGTAAATTTCGGCTTTAAAGCTGTAGTCTCGACGACGTATTATTTTTTTCCATATTTCTTCAAATTCAGATTACAATTGTTTTATTCCGCACCAAAATACGAAAAAGATTTACTTTGTCGGATTTGCGGCCCTTTCAGTCGATGATTCCTCCCTTTCGAATGCAATTTTTATAGCGAGGATTCGAAAATTTCACGTTCCCAGCGATAACTTCGAGACTTTTCGATGTTTAATTTTCTTCACTTTTTGAAAATTTTCCTTTTTTGCTTCTAAAAGAATGAAACATAAGAAAGTTTATTAAAAAAAAATTCGACGAGCATTTTAAAACTTGTGAATAGTCGTAAGCCTCAAAATGAGTCGCAGTCGCTAACGACGATTACAACCATTGAAAATATGACTTAGCTAAATTTCTTTCAAAGGATATCTCTCGAAAAATCATTAATAGAAAAATGATGAAGAGTCAAGACCGAAAATTGTCCAAGACATAGCGGATCTGCTCAACATCTTTGATTTTTTTTCATATACATTTTGTTGTTTAAATATTTAAATTACTTTATTTCTTCCTTTGTAATAATCAATTTGTATTCATATTGTTTACAAGTAAATATATATATTCATATATATGTATGTATATTTATATTTAAATATATATATATATATATATATACACACACATATAATTTTCCTTGATTATCGACTATTAAAATTATAGTACAGTCTGGGCGACTTAACTCGTGTCATTGAAAACCTTGGCTAGCTAATCGAACTGTTTCGCGCGAAGTCATTCGGGCAAACTGTGGGTTTTTTTTTCTTGCGGACGTACGAAAAAAGTTTTGCTCGAACGAATAAAACGTTATTCAATGTTTTGTTTTCAAACGAAACAGTGTGCGTGGCCATAATCATAAGATGATGCAGGGCGGATTTATGACTGGATTTTTCTAGTATGTCATTATATAATATGCATACGTTGACTCAAAGATCGCATATATCGTACATATATTGGTAAAAAATGTCAACGAATTTGAATTTGCAGGCGAGAAAGAAGAAAATGAGGCTTTTTTTCAAAACATTGTTAACACAGCTCGAGGCCATCCATAAATTATTATTTATTTTCGTTCGATCTTACTTTTCTTTAGATAGGAAGCTTGGACGCAGTTTTTTGAGTTCACATCAGTTAGCTCGAAATCTCATATTTTCCTTATCAACGGCACGAGCGAGGCTTTATTATTTTTCTGTACAAATTCATCCTGGCGGTGATTCGAAAAGAAAACAAGTTGATCCGGAAGTAGAGTTTTCAAAGCAGTAGCTGATTTTGCATACTTTTTCGATTATAGTCGTTTGTTCTTTAATTATTTCTTTATTTTGTTTAATCTGACTTTATAATATTTATCTTTTTTACAAAAATCAAATAATTCGTACTTGTCACTACGCATCTACGCTTTTGGGGCATGATTTAACGAAATTTACACGACATGCCAAAGAACGGGATATCACGAGCGAGTTGCCCAGACTCGCTCGGGCTCGTGGAAATGTTTTCTTGCATTTCCTTAAAACCGATAAACAAAATAGCCTTCGTCCTCGTTGGAACATCTCTCAAAGAGATTCGGAGCTTAAGCCGTTACCCTGGACCTCATCCTTGCCCAATATCACGCACTCTTACACGCGCACACACTCCATCTGTCCTTTTACCGACGACCTTTCTCCTCCTCCAGCTTTTGGGAACTTTTAGCGAAACTCAAGTTTGTCATCATCGAACTTTTACCTTAAAAGACTTTTAGTAAGAACGCGATCTCGACATACTAAAATATGCTCGGACATCTTGTCCAGTCCCCTTTCTTCTTGCACTCCCAATATTCACCGTTGTAAACGTGATAGAGACTGTCCGTGTACGGATCCTGTTGCTTTTCGAACCATAATGGCTTGTAGGCCTCGTAAGGTAAACCTGTAATTTTTAGTTGAAAACATTTTTAATTTAGTAAAAAATTCAGGAATGCAAATTATTGAAAATCAGCATTTGTGGCGTTCGAAACGTTGCTGTACATTTTCCAACTTTTTCTATCTGCGAAGTTTCAAACGTACGATCTAATAATAATTTTAACCCAGATAAATGACGGAATCAGTTCTCGATATAACGCTATTCAATGAATACAACTATTGAACGGAAGTTTTACTTCAATTAACAAAAAAAAAGGTTCGATCTACATCGATCATTTTAATATTTTAACAGAGTGAAAACGAATTTGTTAAAAAAGGCATCGATTCGATGCTATTTCTACGTGTTCACGCGTACGATACGTGGAAGCTCATGAGAAAATAAAGTTGTGTCACCTTGATCCGTCGCTTTTTCTGCTTCGCTCTCTCTCGCTCGTCTCACAGCGCGTTGTTTCTCTTCAAGACGAAGCTTTTCCGCGTTGGCCTCGTCCCAAAGACCGTTTTCCATTAATCTTTGATCGGGCCTGAGACGGGAATCCGTTGGCGCGACACCCTCTTCGGGCTCATTCAACTGACATGCCAATTCCGTGAAATAGTAATACTTTTCGCAATCATCCCTGTAACCATTTAGAATTTGTTCTTTTTCAAAAAGCATTGTAAATGTACAAGAAAATCCATAAATATCAACATTCAAAACTCAACGAAAGTCTCGTTCATTTCTTTTTTCAAGTGTAAACAGCACACTACCAAAGTAACTGTAAGAAAATTCCTTATTTTCTTACAATATCTCTATACAATGATAGAACTGAAAAAATGTTCTTAAATCCCATAATTTTAATATTTGTTTCAAATAGTGATCTTTTGTAGGTGAAATCCAGAGGGAAATTTCGCAAAACTTCAGTCTTATAGTAAAATTTAATTTCCACATCTATTCTATTTTTTACACTCACGGAGGCATTCGACGTTTCCAAGCAAGTGTGTAGGGTCCCGTTTTATATACAGGATTGTCGGGAGTACCGGAAGTGTTGATTACCGGAGCGATTTCGATCTTGGCGTCCCACGTACCCTGTACAACCCACTTGACCTCTTTGCTCGAATTCATCACGACACCTTTGACCTTACGCTGACTGTCCCTCGAGAAATACGAGTACGGTATGTACTTTAGATGACACTTTATGCCCTCCTTGTGATTTATTATGTCCATGTCACCGCTCTGATCTACCCAAAGTTTTCCCACGATTATATTGTGCACCGTCGTAGTCACTTTACGCCATGTGTAATGATTCTTCGAATTGTTGAATTCAAGATGAGCGGTTCCCAACGGTATCACCTGCCAATTTTCGATTTCACATTAGGTATCGAATCAGTACAATTTTCAGCTCTATCAACAATTTCTCAAAATTCTTTGCTCATTTTTCTCTTTGATAGTTTAAATTTTGAAACCTTGGAATCTAGCGAAAACAATCTTCACTGAATTGAAAATTGACTCAATTTCTTCTCACAATTGGGTCACACACATATATTAGACGAATGTCGCAGACTAATTTTGATATCTGCTGAAAAATACAAGAAATAATATCGTTCCACACCAACCAGCGAACTTCAAAAACTCTTTTCTTTTCATTGGCGCCTCGATTATTGATTTTAAGTTACGCCCACGCACGACTGCGGATGAAGCGGACTGCGGACGTCGATCGAAATATTCAAGCATCAAATATTTAACTACATTTTTATAGAACAGTTGTAGTGAAATGAAATTTCCGTTTTATTTTCAACCTCGTGGGTTTTTTCGAACATAAATAACTAAAAAATCTGCATCATTTATCAAATTTCACACCAATACAATAAATATTAAAGTGCAATTTCTAAACGTTTGACAATTTATTATTATATCATACTTATGTTGTGGAGTATAAATCGATACTTTTTATAATAATAAAAAACATATTAATAACGAAAAATGTACAACTTTTTTCTGTTTGTAAGCATCCTGTCGATTTGATGGTCGAGCAAAAAAAGCTGAGCTTCTGCAAGCAATTTTTGAACTCCATTTTTATTCGATTGATTTTCCAATTTTAACAATACTGTCTGTTTCGCGATAAATAATTTTCACATTCGATTGAGAAATAAGTTACGCGTGAAATTGAGTGGCAATTTAATTCTGCCAAAAATGAACGACTAATTGAATTTCTTGGAAGATCGACGAATAATTGAATTTTCAGGAAACTAATTGATTCGCTGAATTTCGAGGTGGTTGAATAAACAAAATATCCATTCGTTCTTTACCTGTAAATATTTTCCACGGAATTTGGAAGCCATAGTGAATTCTTGCCAACATCGCCATTTCCGCCCTTCGCAAAATTGGGCAACCATCGGTGGATGATGTGAAACTTGTTCCGAGACACAACGCCATCCAAGGTCATCGGTTCTGTCGCATTCATAAGTTTCGCCAAGCAGAGGATTGAAGGGTTTGCCTGTTCTCGAGGCGGTCGTCGAGTAACTCGAAACCGTGAATGCGGCGACGTAGGCCATTTGTTCATAATTGTCTGTGCACTCGGCTGCCCTGTGTTGCGCAAAAGTAAAGAAGACAATTAACGATAAAGATCTATTATTTTTTGCGGAGGAAAGAATCGTAATTGACGATCGTAGAGGGGGTAAAAATCACACCTACGAGTTTTTATTCTTTCTGATCGTTCGTACAAATTTTCATAGAGATAAATTCTAGATTTATTTCCCCTTCTTCGTAAGAAGCTCATTTATTTTTCATTGATGTGAATAAATGCATACATGACAAGAGCATCACTATTAAAAGGAGATTAAAAGTGTTAATTTACATGCAGATTTTGCAACCAACGAAAATTATTCAGACGTTGAATATGCATCGATTCTTTTTGTTTGTTCTCTTTTCTTGAAAATATCCCACTTTCTATTCTCTTCGTATATTAAACTCGTTTTACATGCAAAAAGATAACTTTACTTAATAAAAAAATAGTCTACCAACCAGCTTTTGATGTGTAGAAAAATGTTACGACTATAATTCAATTTACAAATGTATCACGGAAAACTTTGTTCCCGACGTAACGAGAGCTTGTAATTCGTGTTTATGTCAAACGACTGTTCGAAAATTTTGATCAAAGATCGCGCATTTTATATTCAAATAAATCTCTGTTTTTGTCCTAAATATGAAAAAGTTGTCCGAATTTCCCCGTTTGTTTCGTCCCGGACTTTCACGAAGGTCTAAAACAGTTGGAGCGATGCTCGTAGCCGAAATTAGATTACACTCTTGGTTGATTCTTACCTGTCGAGTATTTCTGCATACTCGTAATCCTCTGCGAGTCGTTGAAGCATACTAAGAGGTTCGGAGAAATTGACTGGCATTGGAATCTTGGACAGTTCTTTGCCAATACAGTTTTTCATTATGCTCCATAGGTTCAGAGGATAGTTGGGCTTCTCGGGTACTCGCGTTCTCCTCTTTCGCTGCGAGATCGTTGTTACCCCGGAGCTACTTCCTCCATTGTTCGATTGCCAGGCCGTCTGTGAAAACAAATAACAATTCGCGGCATTGTTTTACATCTGCAGTGGTAAGAAATGATCCAGTTCAAAAAACAATCAATATTTTGTGTAGTTTTTTTTAGTATTAATATGAGCATTTATATGTGAATGTTAATGGAGTCGTGGGTTTCGCTAATGACTATTAGATATGTTTTTATCATAATACCAATTACAAATATTCTAATATTGTATACAAAGAGGAATTGAAACCAGATTAAATGAATATTTTCATTTACATATGAAAATTTTATAGCAGAAATAATAGGGAAATTTTAAATCATAATGAGTGAAGAAGAAGATGACGAATGCAGTAAATTAATTAATAATCTGATCCAAACTAGCACTTTGGACACTATTTAGATGATTGTACATTTTTTTTTAAACATCAATGTTTGAAAAATTGGAGAATAGAGTAGAAATAAAATGTGCAAGTATCCAAGATTGATGGAAGATTTCCAGATTACAAAAAAAGACGGTTTGTGAGTTTAAGACTGTATTTACTGACACAAAATCTGATAAAAATAGCATCTACTCAATTGCAACAGATTCCCAACAATAGGAAAGACTCTCTGCGCTCGGGATATTTAAGGGAACTGTGACAAAATCATCAAAAATTAGGGGAGTAGGTTACAAAATTAGAGTATAGTGACACAATTAATGAGTCGCAAAAATCTGAAAGAAATCCAGTGATATTAGATAGAAGAATTAATAAATATGGATGAGTTAGAAATATTTGACGAATTTTTATGAAGCGATAACAGTTTCGAAGATTATCAAAATCATCAGAAAAGAAATCAATACTTACGTCGTCCAGTTCTGTGATGGAAGCGCCTTGGGCCGGTTCAGTGGCAGCAGTGGAATCGGTCACGATGAGGTAGGATTCTCCTCTAGAAGTATCGTTTCCTGATAGTGGCATTTGAGGATCTCCCTCAGAACTAGATCCATCGTCACTACCCTGCGAATCGTTTCTGCTTCTCTCGTGCGAGAGTGAGTTTCCCGTTGCACCGCTCGGTATAGTCAATGTGAATGTATCCGACTCTTGAGCATCATAGAACTCCACGCCGTCCTCTTCGTCTTCTGACGGTGATGTGTTTGCCGGAACGTCTGAGTTGCAATTTATCCAAAATTAGGGAAATTAAATAATAAAGAATGCACAGGGGAACAAATGAATCGATTATGCTGATGAGGCATCCGACAAGAATGAATTATTTGTTTAAAAAATCAGATCAAACGCTTGATAGAAAAAAATTCCTGATGATTAGAAAGGACAAAAACGTGACAATGAATTTGCAAAAATTAAAAATAATACGAAAAGTACGATATTCGAAAATAAAACGATAGGAAATCCACGAAAAAAGTGAAGCACACTTGAAAAACTCAAAATTCACGTAAATCAAAGTGAACACACACTGACATTGATCAAAACTGGAAAATACTTTGCCTAATATTTTACATATTTCTTGCTCGTTTGAGCATATTCACTGATAGTATATTATAAATAAAATAGACGTTCACCTGGTGGACCTCGAGGATATTAATACAAAAGATTCATTTAAAATCGTCGGAAGCGTCGACGCGGTCTCGACGTGAACTCTACTAAAAGCGCCTGCCAACCGCAACTTTAGTTCGTTTGGCTGGTCAATCGTATCGTTTGCTTATCTCACATATATTTCTCCTTTTCTTCCCCTATCCCGCCGCTCGTGTTCTATCGTGTTCGAATTCGAATTATATTTGTTTTCTTTTTTTATTTCACTCATACAATTTATCGATGGTCGTTCGAGAGACCCTCCCCTGCCCCCTCGAGTCCCCACCACGACGACACTACAAGAAATTCAGGAATGATCGACGAAATATGGAAGAAAAAAAAATAAAATAGCCACCAAAGTCTGACAAGGCCATCCACGTCAGTGTCACTCGAGAAAGGTGTCAAAGTGGGGGATTTATCTTTTGCTCTCTCCCTCCCTCTCTGACACCATTATATACATCGCGAAATTCTCAAATAGCAATACACACGTTATTTCGTCAATCTACTGTGTCAAGCCAGTTTTGTAATGTTACGGGACGAGATTGAATCATCGATGCGAATCTTCGATGTGTGATGTGTGTATATCGAGTAATAACAATTCCCGCGGTGCACGCGAGCACGGGCATTCGACTTCAGCGCCATCTCATGCTAATTCGAATAAACCTTTCAGTTAACGCGGTAAAATTCAGATTTTTTTACTTCGCCCCGAGATCTGTCCATATGCATTTGGAACAATTACACAATTTGTTTAGTATATTGAAAAACGTCAGTCTGATTATCTGACGAAGAATATTTTGGTTATTCATTTTTCATAATTACTACTACTTCTGAGAATAAATGTTTTCAATGATAAAAACATTCCTGATTTGAGATAATCGGCAATCACATTAAAAAACATATACTTCGTTGTGGCATTGCAGGAAAATATTGTGGAAAATTTTTTGAGAGTCAAAAAAAGTATCTTTCGATCCTAGAATTTGGGGCCGAGAATGAAACGATCAGAAAAGTCTCGGATCAAATGTTGGAATGACTCAAATTTCGAACAGCTAAAATCTCGAGTTTATAAACTTCAAATGATAATATGGAGACAGATAGATTCGACTGGAGCTTTGAATGCCTAAAATAAATAAAGCAGAAACTGCAAGGTTCGAAGCACGTTTACAGGGAAAATAGAATGTAACAATCGCCCATAGGACGATGACTAAAATATCGATTTTTCGAAAATTCGACTATCACTCTTTCGATTCATAAATTACTAGTCAGTGATACTGTGAAAATTCACAATTTTGAAAATATAATAACGAAAGACCAAATATTACTGAGGTTGAAATACTGAAACACCAAAAAGTCGAACAGTCAAAATAGCGAAACGTTAGAAAGTCGATCGATCAAAATAGAGAAATGCAGTGGAGCTCCAAATACACGCGTCTCACTCACTCACTTACTTAGACCGGTCATCTCCAATTTTAAACATCGCCATTTTGACTTTCGCCTTTTTTGCATATCTAAGTTTTATAGGCTCGAAAAATTCACTTTCGATTTTTTGCTACTCGATATTCTGCTGGTCTGTCTGTAAAACAATTACTCTCCATTTTGAATTCGAAAATATGAACTTTTCACGTTCGGATGGTCTGTTAAAATTGCATTCGAAATGAAAACTATTGAAATATATATTTTCGGGTAAATACGAATTCAAAGAAGGAATTTTTAATTAAATACGCAATCTGCTGAATAGTCGATCGAGAATAAGAATTTCGAATTACTTATTTTTCTCCAAACTGATATCACAACTTTTAAAATTTCGAAATATCGACCGTTCTATAATTCAGTTATTCGACAATTCCTGTATCCAGTTTTTTTTTCCCAAATAAAAACTGAACTCGTTTCGAAAGTTGATTACGTCGTTATTATTGTGAGTTAGCGGAATAAAAAGGTCGACGAAAAGGAATCGTATGAGAAAACCTTGAATAGGAATTATGAAAAAACTGTTAAATCATCGTTACTGTCTTAGAGAATTAATAGTTACACAGACATTAAATTGTACTCCACATTAATTATGAAAATTCCTCAAACATGGGTGTAAAAATCAATGGTAATGCTTGGCAGGTGCACTAATTTTTTTTCGACACTCTATGAATTCGCGTTACTTTGAATTATCGAACACCGAAAGGTTTCTTATTCAAAAACTAACTCTGACGCGTTAATTTTAAGATCACTATTTCTGTTCGAATATCTGGAGTCTCCCTGCGATGATATGACAACTTCGAGCTAAAAATTCTGTCAAAGGTGCTCTTCACAACTCTCTAAAATTTATGAAGCGAGATTCTATCCTACACAAATTTCATTTTTTTTAAGGAAACCCCACAACAGAGTCAGAAACGATTCCAACCTTTTCTTATTATAAAATGCTTTTGGAATGTGTCAAAAGATTCAACTATACAGCGTTCTCTTCATTTTTTTAATGACGAAGAGAACGGTGTACAAAAAATTTTTAATACAAATAGAAAAAAACATTTTTCTACTAGAATCTTGGGTCGTTTTTTTCCACGTTGTAGGGTTTCAGGATGAAAAAGCAAAAGCTTGTGGACACAACGCCTCAGTGGAAAAATCATCGAATAATAAGCACATTGCTGGTCATTGAATTAGTCGGACTAAATGTTTAAATAAGTTATTAAGTATTAAGTAACAAAATGCAACATTACGAGACGGTCTGTGTCCACCTGCCGGTATAGACGACGGTAGAGCATGCTGAGCTGCTTCCTCGAGATGAGAATGTTGACGTGCAAGTTGCTCAACCATTTTCTCTATTCGTACTTTTTGATCGCGCTCGTGCTGAAGTAGCTTTTTCCATTTGGGTTCCTGCTGTTGAGCCAGTTGGAGATAGTCCGAGCTCGTCTGCGAATAAAAAACCAACATTCTTCCAAAGTTATTTACAGCTTTTTCAATTATTGAATTTTCTTCCAAGGGTTTAAGCCAAAAAATCAAGTACTTTGAATTTTTCAAGAGAGATTTTGGAGTCCATGGACAGTTTTTATCGAACAGTTAATTAACTGAAGCATGCTAAAAAATTGCTTGAATTAAAAAAAAAACGAAGTACCAGTCCAATATTTTTTCGACCTCACACAATTTTCAATGTGCAATAAAATACACATTTTTTTCGATTCAACGTTTTTGCCAAAGTATCTTTGTTGGAAAAATGAGAAAAAATTTTGTACCAGACACGAAACAATTGTCGATAACATAAAAACTATGGAATGTAACGCAGAAATTCTGCTTTTTTTTTCTAGCTACCTTTAAATGGAATCGAAAAAAAGTTTTTCTTTATTTCAGGTTAAAAAAAATCAGGGAAAATTACTTTTTTTTTTTTTTAAGTCGAAATTATTATTCCGAAAGGTGAGAAAATTCCAGCTCGTTACGTGACGTCCCTCGATACGTTCGCTGCTAAAATATCTCAAAATCGCAATCGTTTGTGTCGGATTATTTTTTTCCTCCCTACAAAATGTTTGTTTCGTGGTAATTGAAAATCGGCTTATAGAAACTTACACCTATCATCGCATTAGCTGCAATTCGGAAGGCTATCGCTCGCTCGTGAACCGCTTTGATCTTCGCTGAGAATTCGGGTACCCCGGGCTCGAGGGATTCCAAATCAATGAGAGCACGCTGGAGACTCGTTGCTCTTTTTGCTATGAGGTCGTTACACGTCTGCAAATCCTCGAGACGTCCCGTCAAATCTTTTATTATCGAGGCCTGTTCACCCTTCTGATTCTCGTTGTCTTGATACTCCTCCTCCTCTTCTTCTGGACAAAAAATCAGCATGAAGCAATCTCCGGACACACTCGAATCTCAGACGTACATATTTTTCAATAAATCAAGAAATCAATGACAGAAATGAATTTTTTGATCTTTGAACTTCTCTTTTAAAAACGAACACTTTTAAAGCTACTTTTTTTCGATACAAAAAGAAATAGTTATTTACGAAAAGAAAATTTTTCGGTCCATCACCGGAAGAGTGTTGGACTATTTTTAAAGGCTCTTGCACGAGTTTTCATCTTCGAGGGAAAGAGTTTTCGTTTTTATGTAAAAATTGAATTTCAACTGAACTGGGAACTCGAAACTCGAACTTTTGAATAAGATCATCGAATTTTGTTCAACAAACGAGATTCAGAGATTCGTAAATACTTCCAATGGTGACAAATGAATGAAACTAAAGTAAGTAAAAAAACGTTTTCAAAAGATTCAACAATTCTTGAGACATCAAATTTTTTCTCGTATATTTTAATTAAAAACAAAGAGCAAAGGAATATGGAGAAGGACGAGAGACGTTGGAGAGTGCAAGGAGAATGTTGAACATTAAGGTTGCTCGAACGAACCTGATTCCATAGCCTGAATGGCCTTGGCTTTGGCAAGTTCCAACGCAGTGACCCATTGTTGTCGTTCGACCTCTGTTGCTGCTTTGATGTGAAAGGTTTGAGTGCCACCGTTGCTGACGACGAAGGTACAAGCATCGACGGTGTGTATTAAGGCCCCGTGTAACGAAATCGTTCCACGGCAGGTGTGCGCCATTTCGGCTGGGCTTCTAAACAAATTACGTGAACAGACGAGTTTCTCTATGCTACTCGTACCAAGAAAATATTGGGATCGGGATGACGGACGTATCGTCGTAAAAAATACTTCATAATGTGCGCAAAGAAACTCAATTCAAAACCTCGATAGCACACCTCCGAATACTCGTTAATATAAATGCGACAAAACCAAAAGATTGTTACGTGGAAAAAAAATGCATTATTTCTCTTTGTTTTAATGACTGACAAAGAATCGATGGAAGGAGCTCGAGGATAATGATTCATGACGATTCAACTGACGAGTAAACCCATCCACAAAATGACAGCACGAATAATCTGCATCGCCTTCGAGGGGAACAAACTTATCGTAAATAAAGCACGAGCTCATGAAAAACGTGACATTCCTCGTACCGCCTTAAATAAATATTGTAAATGATAATAATCGTAGCAAGAATGGTGCGTATATCGATGCCATGCATCCTCGTGGGACAATCAATCGAATCTCAATCGGGGAAGATGAAAATTCAATTGGACGAATTGAGCATCGATCCGACATAGATTGTGCAATTTCAAAGCCCGTTGTTCCGTAAGCGCACGGTCTGCAATAGTCCGTTTCTTATTTTGGTGCGAAGGAATTTGAAAGCTTTTGTGCCGAACGTTTTTCGCATTTTTTAAATGGAATATTTAAATGTTTGTTTTTCATTGTGCGTATCTTCGAAAGAATTTGCTTGGATATTTAGCTCCACGTTAATTATTAACGAAGTTTTGAGAGAACGAGACCTCCCAAAACTTCTTCGATATTATTTGACGAATCGTTTATTTTCAACAGCTTTTAATCGAACGTTAGCGTTGCGACATCTTGCAAAACAATGAACGACACTGTGCGACATAAAAAGTGTAATATTCTGCCGAGGACACATTTGCGGTGTGCAGCTTTACGATGATGAGGAATGGGAACATAAAAACGAGGGAAAACATGGCGTTACATGGCAGTTTCCCTCGCTCGTCGGAAACTACAACGCGAACGCAGCTCCACCGTGCGGAATAACTCGAAACTCGATTCTATCAATACACGTCGTTTTACATGTACTTCCTTCATGTGTGTCTACGCACACGCAGCATTATGCAACATCGTGACTATTACAAAAAATAAATAACTCTCCGAGACACGTGCCTCCGACACGCTCGCTCAAACGATTCGTTCCATGTAGATGAGACTGAAAGAGTTTTTTCGATAAATAACAACGAACAATGAAATTAGAACAGAAAGTTACGTGTCATTGCTATTCTGCACAGTACCGGAAAAATCAAAACACTGCCCCGAGGCGAAGACTATTTTTCGTGTCTTTTAGCTCTGCATTGATCCTGAAATAAATATCGAGGGCGCTCATCCAACGTTTCCAGAAGAAAACTAAAAAAAAATTTGTCGGAAATGAATGTTCGTAAAACTTGGCAGATTACTAATTATTCCGATTTTTCGAACCGCGGAGTTTTGATGCCCTGGATTGAACGATTCGATTCGGGATTACGTGAATTGTTTTTTAATATTTCGAGACTTTTTTATGGAGTTTTATAAATCGGCCATTGTAGCGATGTATTAAAGCGAGATAGAGTCGAACGTTTGGTGAGGAAGGTCGTGTACGAGGGAGGAATGATTCCGTGAAGAATTGAAATTGAAGTGAAACGTGTCAAGCACCAGCGGCAGGTCGAAAAGCAAGAAAGTGCGAAATAAATGAAAAAAAATAAGGAGACGAGGATTAAGGGAGCGTGGAGAAACGATCTTGTCGCGTGAAGAATGAATTATTACATTTGAATAAAAAGAGATTGCGATCTTTTGAGAAATGAGAATTCCTCGAGAATTCATTAATGTAAAGTGGTTTTTTGTCGTTGTCAAGACATTCGGTACTCGGAGAAGGAGTTTTCGGAAGGTCAAAGTTTTCAGAGTCCCTTCTTATATTCTCATTTCGCATCTTTTTTTTTTTGTTTATTTGGTTTTTTAGTCTTTACGTCTCGTTTTTTGTTTTCAATTTTTTTACTTACTCGGAGGCTCTGCCAGCCCTCCGCTTGCGTCGCGCCGAAATCTTAGGCCCCCCTGTCGGTTCAGCCCTAAACAGTCCACAAAACAAATAGGCCCACGTTCACTTGGTGCACATTGTTAAAGAAAAAAAAGAGGGTTTTGTTGTATTTTTTTCTCAATCGATTCTTTTATCTCTTACTTTTTTCTCGTAATTCCGTTTGTCTTTAATTTCGTATTGATCGATCGAGGCTCGGTCTAGATTGGATTTGAATGAAGGCCTTGAAGTTAAGGTAATCGGAGCTTTTTTCGTTCGAATGTATTTCTTTCTCTTTTTTACGAATTCAGTAAATTGGCGAGTCTAACGTATGCTTCGATTGAGTGATTTTGTTGAATTTATTATTTTTCAATTTACAGGTTAAATTAGGGATTGGACACTGCGAGGCACAAGACAAGTACGTAACCGAAGATCAAATCTAGCAAGGGGAAATAAGACAGAACGCACGAGGAGGAAAAACATTCAGGAATTCGACATTCACCTTTTGTCCTTTCTTTCACTTCTCTCAAACGAAGAACTATCAAATTTTTCTGCTTCACATCATAATTATCAGAATTAAATAATGATCGATTTGTTGGTTCTGTCGATAACCAAGGACTGACGTCTCAATATAACAATGGCGGTAAACGGAAACGTAACCTCTGTTAAATGATCGACGACACATTGGGCTAAAAATATTTATGTTCGATATGTTTCCTTACGAATGGTACAAATGTTCAACACACATTTATATACACAGGAAAAGACGCAAAATATATATACAAGTGTCATATATGTACTTTGCATCGAGTGCCAAGGTCTGCAAGGCCAGAAGACAGAGGCAGAGAAAAAAGAAAAAAAACATTAAATGGCGCTAACGAGTCTTCGGTCTAGTAACATAACAATCCGCCACATGTGATAGCGAGAATTGCTTTCACAAACATGCGAGTGATTTATCAATTTCAATGTGCTATTACAAGAATAATACTCGTTCAACTATATACAACGACAATCCTCTCGATGATGGGAATGAAAATATATGAAACATCAATTATCATTGCACAATATTATTATGAGGCTTTCTCTCGGCAAAATACTCATCTCGAAATCGTTCTATTTTTAATGGAGATGAAAAATCATTGGAATGGTTCGAAGAGATGAAAATATTCGTGTTATATAGATTCTATTTTGAAGATGGATTAACGTATTTGTATTCTTATAATTTTTTTTTCAGCCATTTAACTCTTCTAGAGAGGTTTTATTCGCTGATTCAGTAAATTTTATGTTTCTTTGTGCATGCTCATCGGGGTCACAATACAATTAGTTACTGGTCTAGCAAAGTATTTATTTTCATGCGGAATATGGAACGTGCGGGTATTTCAATTCTCTTCTCAAATATTTCGAATGTTTTGTAACAGCTTCTATTTGTCGGGTATCAATCTTTTGCTCTTGGTTTTATTTCATTAGGCATTTTGTGGTAATGATGTTAACCGTGATGAATAAAAATGTTCTATTTTTGGTCATGTCGTTATTTTATGTCAGATGGTTTTGTGTCTATTTTTTTCCTCGAGAAGTTGAAAAAAAAACCATCAGGAAACTTTTACAGACTGTCCCTGTGTACCATTTGATCTGACAAAAAAGTTTTTATTGCCTTTTTATAGCGCACCAATTGAATTTTAATAGCAATGGAAAGGTGAAAACCTAATCCAAGCAGAATTCGAATTCTAATAACTTTTTGTATCTTCATTGAATCCTCATTCCTCAGATAAACCTTGCAGTTGAATTGAGCTATTGAAAAAAATGCTAATTGAGAAGCCAGTGGATATTTAGAGAAGGAAGCTCTGTCAGTTGTTTTTTTCTTTATAAACATTTTTGCCGATTTAGAAAAATCTTGAGGGTTGTCTACTTTGGTTTGATACAATTGGAATATTTTCATCACAGATATAACAAAATTTCTTTGTTTCCAGTTCTAGAATGATGTAAATCCTGAAGTTTCTGTTACTTGTTCCATCATTATGTTTATGAGAGATTGGAAATAAATAATTCATTGTAAACCGATTGAAAACAAACTCCGTTATATCTTCAAAATAGAAAAAATGTCCATATTATTTAGCCTAAGCCTGATATATGCTAAGTTGGAATTATTCAATGAATTCCCCATGAATAAAATAACACATCAAGGTAGAACTTGTGCTTCACTTCAACAAAAGACGTACATTGGCGATAAACTTCAACTAAGCAGTGCTCGAATAAAAGCCTTTTCTATGCTAGCATTGCGCACCAGTTTTTTGAAAAATTATGTTGCAAAAATATTTAAAAATCTTTATTCAGCTTTGTAACATTCCCAAAATAAATTTATGACAAAATATAGACGAAAAAATAGAATTTTATCTAAACTACATAAGCTTTCTTTGTACCCTTTAAAATTAACGAAAAAGGTATTTTGACATCATGCATTAGATATGATAAATTGTGTATCGAATCCGAAAAACTAGTGTAACAGAAAAAAATCAATTGAATCGGGTGTAACGGAACGTTCAATCTTTAGGCTACGTACAAAGCTCGTACATGCATAGCTTACTGCAAGGGAACGATAGAAAAAGGATGCACAAAGATTTGTAATAAACTCAAAAGAGAAAAGGTATTCAAACAATGAGATTAATAATAACAATGATGACAATAACTTGATTTATAAACAAGGAACATTGTCAATCCCTTGCGTTTATGTTTGACACAGTTTTTCAAGTTTGAGGAATAAACAAAAGGGTTTTGTTGAAAGGGTGCAAAAGCTATTGAAAGGGACTGCTTGGTAAATAAGTTTCGAGAGACAAGGTGGAAGGAAAAGTGTAAATAAAGAGGTCAACGCGCGACAGCAAGTTTAACGTGTGGTTTGCAGTAGTCTCTGAAGGAAAACTTCAATTCATGCGTTTTGCGTGTTTGTGTACGCGTGACAGCGGGTGATAATCAATAATTATAGAAAAACGGGCTATCGAAAGATTGAAGAAAAAATTGAATCGCATTTTCAGAGTTTTCTGTTTCATTTATTCGGTAACGACGAGACGAATTTTCGACGGGAGTACTTCCGGGAATTGCGAAATACTCGCCCACGTTGACAGCTGACTCTCGTAATACGTTTGGGAGATTCCGGGTATTTCATTTTGTTTCTAATGAAAAATGATAATAAACAAAATACCTGTAGTATGACAGGAGGCCATTTGACAGAACGAACCATCTTCGCTGGTAACCTTTCAGATAATTCGTCCATTTGAACAGCCAGCCCTTCACTTCCTGAGTACCGTGCTGAGGCTTCGTGTCACTCATATTTTTATTTCTTTATATATCTGTTTTAGCTTTTGTTTTATTTTCCTAACGTTTTTTTCGATTTCTCTTCGTGCCTCCTCACGCACCGTCTGTTTTTGTAACCACCCTTCGCCTTCGCCTTCGCCCCCCGAAAACACTTATCGCTCCAGCCGTTCCTCTTTTTTTTCTCGCTCCTTATACGTATTATTTTTTTTTTACCTCGCGCACCTTACCAGACCACCTCTTTTACCCCACGATCCCCACGATTATTAAATGCGCCCCGAATCTCTTGCGATCCACGTATACACATCAAATGATTCGTCGTGTCATTGTTACTACAGTTCACGATCCAACGGACATGAACAGTGATGAATAATGATACTGATAGGCGGGTAACCTTTTAAATTATTTCGACGAATGGCACCATTTTCTAGGCGGAAATCGTGTTCGCTGTGAAAATTCACCCATTGCTCTGTCACTTCCGTCTTTATCGATTCACACCAGAGGGCCATAGTGCGTATTATTTTGCCGTAGATATATACCGTTAGTCGATTATAGTGTGTTTTACCAATCGAGCCGTAATAAATGAAGAATATTTACAAATTTATAAAATCCGATCCATTTTAAAATTATCATGGATTCAAAATATTCAGTTAATTTCGATTGAATAGAGTTTTCAAATATTGAAGTAATATATCAATTGCAAAAATGATACTGCCCATTAGTCGGAACACACTTGAATCGGTCGTCGTCAGAGGGACGCTAAATGGGGTTGGAGTTGGATTGTCGTGTGTGCTTACCTCTCTACCTTTAATCCGGTTACTTTTTCACCGTCCTGAATTTTGTTATGTCGATTTTGGCGGTTGTTCTGAAAAAAACACTTCTCTTCAAAAAGGTTAATTACTCGCAGTGCTAATTCATAAACATTGATTGAATTCTTCCAAATTTTATAAGAACTCAGAATGGGCGAGCCTGAAGAATTGGTGGATTCCGGGAAAATCAACGATTCTGGTAATAATGCTGGCACGATTGATAAATACCAAGACGAGGATCGAATAACGTGTAGACAGGATTTGATACCGTATTTTCAAAAGATTGATAATAGTATCAACAAATTACATTGCTCAAAGGTATCGTACCAAAATTCATTAGTAATTCTCTGTGTAGAAATGATTTTGAATTATTGCTCGACTTTTTTCCTTATGATTGTTTCGTCCAATTTTTTTTAAAAAACTTCTACCCAATTTCAAAAGAATTCTGAACACTCGATTTGACATATTTCTCATCAAAGATTTTTCAATTATATGAACATTTCTTAAGAGGAAGCATTGTAAAGTTTCAAATTCTTAGAATCGCTACTTCCCTGAGAACTAGTATTTTTCTTAAAATTTCCATCAACTCAAATGTGTTAGTTCATTGGTAAAAAATGAAACCTTTGACCATTTATGTTCTTAAGGATAGTCCAACATACAGATTTTCCAAAACTTTAGGTTTTTGCAAAAATATGTATCCCACACATTAAATCGAACTCAAACAATAGACTGATAAGTCACAGTTTCGATTCTCCAAACATTTCAAGAACTCTTATTCCTTAGTTTCAGAACCAAAATAGTTTTATTCATTCATTTCTCAAAGACGGCTCCACTATTCAAGAAGACTAATTCTCCATAAATCTCTCTTCTGTCAGGTGCCAAAAATTTGTAAAGAGGAACCATGTCAATTGGGTGTAGACGAAGCTGGTCGTGGGCCGGTGCTAGGTCCAATGTCTTACGGAATAGCTTATGCGCCGTTGAGCAGAAAGCAAACATTGGTAGATTTAGGTTGTGCAGATTCTAAGACATTGACGGAGGAACAGAGAGACAAGATATTCGACAAGATATGTGAGAAGCATGAGGAGATGGGATGGTCAATAGAGGCGATATCGCCAAATGTGATAGCGAACAGCATGTACAGTCGAAGCAAAGTATCGCTGAACGATGTGTCAATGAATTCTGCGATAAATCTGATAAAACTAGCGATTGATGCAGGAGTCAACGTGAGAGAAATTTATGTCGATACAGTAGGAAAGCCAGAAAAGTATCAGGCGAAATTGAAAGCCATATTTCCAGATATAGAGAAAATCACAGTGGCTAAGAAGGCTGATTCAACTTATCCGATAGTGAGTGCTGCAAGTATATGTGCCAAAGTATCGAGAGATCACGCATTGCGAGCTTGGCAATTTCGTGAAGGAGACTACAATTCAGAATATGGTAGTGGATATCCCAACGATCCATTGACAAAAAAATGGCTCACTGAAAACATTGACCAAGTTTTTGGATTCCCACAAATAGTGAGATTCAGTTGGTCGACCGCAGAGAAAATATTGGAGTCTAAAGCGCTCGCGGTTGAGTGGGAAGACGTGGAGGACGAGGCGGAATCTCCGGCAGCTCCTAAAATATTGAAATTTTTTGCTCGCACACCACCGGCTTCAGGGAAAGCTCAGCGATCGAAACACTCATTTTTTTCCGATCGTTGTCTCACCAATACTGTCGATCTCTAACAATTCTTTGATCCATGCGAGAGGTAGATTAATCGTTGAATCAATATTTTTCTCAATTCTTTTTCCACTTATCGACATGTAACATTCTTTATTATTGATATTATTAGATCATGAAAGAAAGAAAGTCGTATCATTCATTTTTCAATATATACATATTTACAAAGTTTTCTTACACGTGACACTCAGTGAAAGGCTAAAGGTATTTTTTTGTCGTTTCCTTGCATTTTCTCTCAGATTTCCAACGAGAATTCGTCTGTTTTTTTTTTCTTTCAATGAAGTTACTTCCAATCGGTTAACAATGGGAATGTTTTTTTGTTCTCGCTCCCTTCTGTAGCATTTCAAATTTAACGCTAGAAATTCGATGAATACAGTTATACATAAACAACTTTTATACGCCTTTTTTTCGTACAATTATTTCGCGTTCTCTTATTTCTTTCTTTATCCTTTTACTCTTTAAATCCTCCAATCGCGGTGTACAGAATATATATTTTTATAACTTATATTTAAAAATGATTCTTTTTATTTTTTTATTCGCTTTACGATTAGTGTAACGTACGAGTAAGTATCTTTATGGACTAGATCAGTAAAAGCTGGAAATGAAAACATCTTTTAATCGAGATTGGGGAGAAGAGGATTCGTCTCGATATTAGAGGATTTAAGCGTTCATGAGAACATTTCTTCACCCACGCTTCCTCGTGAATTCCACCGCTGTATACATATACACTTTTTCTTACTGTCATTTTTTTGCATGTAATACGTGCGTTTGACCATCGATTGAACTTCGTTTCGTCCCTGTGTCTATTGAAATATCTATTTCATGAAATAATAATTTCTATATGAAAAAAAATTGTAATGCTCCTGTGAATCAATTCGATTTTCGTTAAGAGAAGTTTCGTTCATTGAGAAGTTACAATGATTTTAGTTCATCGAATTTCCAGACTTTGCCGATTTTCAAGAGATCTAAACGAATTTAGCTGATCAATTTTTGACAAACTGTTCCAACACTCGTTCGACAATGAATGATATTTCAGTTCATCAATTACATCTCTTTTTTTTCTTTTATTTTCTTTCTTTTGCAGAAAGTGTTTGAGCAATTTCAGCAATTTTGTGAATTTGATGTTGAATATTTTTACAAAAATATGTGCAGAGTTTATGATTATTCATGAATTTTTTCTTTTTTTTTTCAAGTTTTAAGAAAAACATTGAGAAAAATGTTTAAATTTATTACGTGTAACGAAAAAAAAGTAATTATGTCTCAACCGTTATTTCCTTTCAACAATCTTATGATTTTACAATCCTAATTATCATTAATGAACGCAAAGTATCAAAAACGATTGAAATTGGTCTTGATTTTTTTCCAGTTGTAAACATTCGGCACGCAGTATTTAGTTGTGAAATATCAGCAATGCATCCTCAAGCGAAATCATCGAGTTTCTACAATCGTTGGAAGAACGAGTTTCACCATCCGAGTATTTTCACGAGAAAAGGAAACATAAATCTGAGAACATCACATTCGGTACACGTAATTGAAGAATTTCAAAATACCGAAAAGTCCAATGAAATTTCAACGAAGTACGAGGAAGTTTTAGCCACAAAATCTATCAGCAGCACCCTTCATGCAGAAATACTTTTCTGGAATCATAAAACTGTTCAATATCCGGAACGAAAAGTTCAATCCCTGGTCAAACGCATCCGTGAGAATCGGAGTCGGAAACGTAATGGAAATAGCGCGAAGACACGATTACGACGATTTTATCGTTTGTTATTCCTCACGTGACTAGCAATCGAATATTCGGCCATTCGATCGTTACGATAGAACATTTATCGTTTTGAGACGTACTTCATAGTGATTTTTTTTTAAATTTCTTTTCGTAATTCTTTGGATATTAGAAGTAATGGATATATCTATAGATACGTCGTTGACGCTTCATAATTTCAATATTCTCTCGGTACGGTACGCTAAGTGCGATTATAAAAAATAGAAACAACGATAATTTATAGAAGTTATACGTCATATACGTATATGTGCATATACATGGATATTCGACATATATATATTCACATATATTTATATTCATATTTCGAATTGTTGACTCATTGGAACGATGAGAGATAACTCGACGACCTTGGCTCGAATAGCAACATCTCATCGTCGTCGTTCTCATCTTTTTCTTCAAATTCTTTTTCTTTTTCTTCTTCATCCTCATCCTCATCTTCTTCTTCTTCTTCTTCTTCTTCTTCTTCTTTATTTTCGGGCAACAATTTACTCGCAATGGTTCTTGCAGTTTCACGAAAGTACCTTTTCTACCGTAGAATCAACAGTCCTGTTAGTACGAGTAATAGAACACACCCAGTGGCTCTTCGACTCGAACCTGCTGTAATAAAATCACACATTACGTTATTCCATCCGCCCTTCTATTAAGTTTGGATTATAGGGAACGTTCTTTCTGTCTCGCACACTCTTTCTTCACCTCTTTTTCTGGCCCTCAATTCTCTTTTTACTGCTATTAACCTTGACTAGGTGCTAGAATCATACGAAATCTCTTTATTCGCTTTTTTATTTAGCACTCTTTCGAGTATTTTACTTTAGTTCGAGACTGAAATTCATCCGGCTCGTAATTTCGTTTTGATTTTCAAATTTTATCTCAAAAAATGAGATTTCACGTTTGTCTTTATCAATAACCACGAAACTTGTTGACTATC
Organism: Venturia canescens; assembly: GCF_019457755.1. NCBI lineage: Eukaryota > Metazoa > Arthropoda > Insecta > Hymenoptera > Ichneumonidae > Venturia > Venturia canescens. The sequence goes on along the minus strand of NC_057421.1, from coordinate 2,944,417 downwards.
AGTATTATGGGAGTACAATTATCGTAAAATATTTCGAAAATAGTGTGAAAAGTGAACTGATCAAGGTAGAAATAATTGTCACACGGAATGATGGACGTTTACATAATTTTCTGACGAAAAACCAAGTTCACTCGATCAATGCACGCGAGAGGCTAAATATCTTGAAATAATTTTAAAACATTTCAAAAGTTTTGAGATGCGAAATAAGCCGAGATTGAAAAACGAGCACATTCGAGCCCATCGAGAGCTGCGCGCTTCACCTCGATGCTTAAGTTTGCATGCTTCGAATATGTAAAAAAGTTTTTTTTTCCAACTTGAGCACGACTTTTCATACGATGTTATTTGATTGAAAAGAGGAAGAATTTTTGCAACGTCGCAGCAATATAAATTCCGACAGGAAACTGGCGCGTGTCGTGCGTCTCCTTGGTTCGAGTGAACTTTTCACATTTTCAGGCTTTTTCTTTGTCGCAAGGAAACGAAAAAAGAGCGTTATATAAAATGACCGGAAATATATTCGGTCGAAGGTAGTATCGCGATGAGAGACAGACACGCGGATAGCTCATTTGTGCAAATCGATTTACCTAAAATGTGTTCGGCGTGCGTGTGACCCTGGGCCCTGGTCTCTCTGCTTTCCATAACCGGCGCCTTGTAGGGCCTCTCGCCCTCTATGCTGAGCTCATTCGACTTCCAATAAACGGTCGCTATCGTAGCCAAACACTTAATCTTCATGTCGCCATGTTTGAAGTGTTTTCTCTGCAGGCGAAATTCAAGACCGAGAACTGCGGTCTCGAGACCCTCGCGATCGACGTCGATAATGTGAGGTCCTCGTAACCATTGTGGGTCGACCTGTGTACAAAGAAGTTAAAAGTTTCTTCCTCTCCCACTCTCTTTCAACTCTTCATTTTTTTCTTCTTGCTCGACCATTTATTACGTGGATTCGGTCGACGATTTTTATCTCGAAAAGCCTAATGCACAGTTCGCGATATCCGCAACAATTCTCAGCGGGTTTTTCCGTTCCCTCTTTTATACATTATCGTTTTTACGCTTCTGTTATCCTCGCCGAACCCCAAACTCCCACTCTATTTTTCAATCTCGACTGAATTGCAGCGTTCAAAAAACAATGATTTATCTGACAATTCAAAAATATCATGTTCGATTCACCCGGCGAATTCGGTATTGCGCTTATTTTTTGGTCTGTTTTACGACTCGCCACTTTTGCGCCCGATCGAACACCTTTTGACGTCTGAATTCAATTTGCCCAAACAGGTCGACTATTGTTCTATAAAAAAATTCGTTCTCGAGGGTAGAAAATGTTGAATATTTTGGGATTTTCTTGGCTCGTGTCTTGTATAAAAACTCACCGGTTCACGGTTGATGAACCAGCTGAGCATGGCAGCTGGCTTCGATCTCACCGAAGTGCAGTTGAACCTGACGACGTCGGACACCTGATAACGCGGTCTCCCTGCTCTTCCGGTTATCACTGGTCCGGCTTCGGGCAGAGCTTAAAACGAATATGGAAAATTAAGTGATCGGGAGCGTTTTTTAAGTATAAAAGCACGGACTTGCCGCACGAGAATGAAAGAGCCGATAATTCTATTTCAAACTCCCTGGCAGTCGAGCTTCATGTATTTTCCAAGAAATTTATCGGATAAATAACTCTGGTCTGGCGAATACAGAGTAAAAAAAGTGAAATCCGGAGCATCGCGCATGGATTTTATATGCAAAATAAGAAGAAGCAAATATCAAACTTTTCTACGAATTTCTGTACATTTTTCGATAAAATAAATTTCATTGAAAATCATTTTCAATTATACAACGAACCTCCATGCGTTGAGGAATAATTTCAATAATTTCAATGAAATTTGTTCCCGGATTAGAACAAAACATTTTAAAATATCGAGCAGGAAGAGCTAACAAGCGTTTTTTAACGAATGGAAAGTAATTGTCAAGCATCCGATTCACCAAAGAGTAAAAATATCGCCGAACGCTCCGGCAATCCATTGAAAAAAAATCTCATTTTCAATTGACTTTCCTTTCCTCCTGAAATCAGAGGAGTGGATATTTTTAGTCACTTAAAAAAAATCTTTACCGACAACGAGCATGTCCGAGTGCTCCGAAACGGTTTGAAAGGAGGGTGCCTCGGCAGAAACTTCGCATCTGTATCGCCCCGAGCTCATGAGGTTCACTGAATTGAGCACGACCGATCTCTCGGTCGAATTATGAATCTGAAAAATGAGAATTTCAGACTCGTTATTTCCTTCCGTTTCGTTGGAGGCGGCTCGCAGAAGATTTTCACGAAGCAATCAAAGTCCTAGGACGTTCTAATTGAGAATGAAGCATCTTCAACAATGGCGAAGCAACGGCAAATTTGACGAAAGAAAAAATGAGCCCCGCGCATATTTGCGGTGTGTGCGTATTCACGAAAGTGTGCCACACACCTCGATAGCTTTGTTTTATTCGTTATTTGCGCAGATTACGGAATGGGAGGTCGATGCTCAGCCTTCGGATATATGCAATCAAGTTAATAAATTATGATTTCCATAGTTCGCGAAAGACTGCGCATACATAGCAATGACTGTCGGAATAAGAAATCAAGGAATTTGCATGAAAACTTAATAAAACCAAGAGTCGAGCACCAAAGCCGTCCAGGGGCAAAGTTATCATTTTCTCTAATGGATTTATTATTTCTAAAACAAACTTTGTATTCGTACCAACGAATGAAATTATATTGTATGAAAAAAACGGGTGATTTTTAACCGCCTTAAGGGCGGGGTAACGTCTAATCGGTGGAAAATTAAGGCTCAATTTTATAAGAATTTTTTCAGACGCGACGGGTTATAACAAATCAATTTTCATTGTGAGGTCATGTTACAATGTATGAACAATATTTTCGAAATTTTCAAAACCCGAACATCAATAATTAACTCGATGGCAGCAAATCTTCAGAGGCACTTCAGAAAAAAGTTTGCCATCGGTCAACAGTATAAATCGAAGCGGATTTTTTTCACTTGCAAGTGAAAACGCTGATTTTTGCCTAAAAAATATGCCTCTTTGTTATTGTAAATTTCAAAAAGAATCGACCGAGTTTTCATATTCGAGTATTAAAAATTCAGGAAATCTTGTTCATATATCGAATTATGATGTCACAATCAATAAAATAGACACGTATTATGTGTAGGGTCTAAAAATATTCCTAAAAACTATTTTCACTGAATTTACGTTCCCCGCCCTTAACTGCCGTCGTACCTCGTGAAAATCTCTGTGAAAAAATGTGTATTTTTGCACGTTAAGAAATATCGAAGACTCTCGTCTCTTTGGGACCCAAAAATCTTTCTCTTCTCGCTAAAAAGTGTTGAAAAAAATGTATGACTATAAGAAAAAAATGAAAGTCTTGGCAATATTCTTGAAGAGCATTTTTTCAAAGTGATTCAGAAAGAGGGTGACGAAAAAATGTCAAAAATAGTTTTCGATAGTCTCGATACCCGTAATCGCTGCATTTTCGAGAATCGTTACGAGAATATTGAATAAAAAAAAAGGTAATCAGGAAAAAATAGTTAATTCTCGATAACTTACGTCAACGGTCACACCGGGAAGCGGGAAGACCAGAACCGGCGGCATGTCTTTTGGTACGTAGCGATAAAACTCATTGCCATCTTTGTACCACTTGACGGAGTACAGTGTCTCGCTGTCCAGGTCGAAAGTGCTCTCGAGCCTTACCATCTGGCCTCGTACCACGTGCTGGGGTATCAGAAGCTCCAACATCCTCAGGGCATCAATTCCTGGAAATAAAATGTACATATAAATAACCACTTTATCAAGGAACCTAAAAAAGTTTGCTCGTCTGTTCGTTATCTTATTAGAATTTTATGAGTCTATTTTTTTCGTCGCTACTGCGCCTCTGATCGACTGGGCTGCAGGAAGGATTATTTCGTATGATGAAATATAGCGAGACGAAATATTTTCTCGTATTTATCGCTGATGAAGAGTTTTTCAAAAAATGAATAATTGTGACAGGCTCAAAATCAATTTTTTGTCGAAATTTTAATATTAATTAATACGTTCCTTGCCGGTGTTTCTGGCGGAACAGATTTTTCGATTCGTGATTCGAAATATTTGACTGGAAAGAAAAACTCATCAGATCACTTGGAAAAAAATTCTGTTTCGTTGTTTCTTCACGATTTCTACGAGAATTATTCAAATTCTTTCGCAGCGTTGAAAAAGGGTGGTAGACTTTTGGAGAGTCTGATTCGAGGGTGAGAGTTTTACGAGATTACGACAGAAGCGAGCAGGAATGTTGAAAGTTCGAATTGTCTCGTCGCCTGTAACGTGGCTCGCTCTTTCCCTCGTTCTTGTCTCAGTTTCTTTGAACTCGTTTCTAGAAACGTTGCTCCGCGTTCGTAACGTTTCGAGAGTTCGATAAATCGATCACGTTTCATCGTACAAGTTCAGATTAGCTGGGCTTATGGTGAGCATATCAAGAAGTCATTGATCCTCGGGAACGAGTGCGGTTCGTCATATTTAACGTGTAACGAACGCGTAAGCGATGTAGAAATAGTGCGGGGGCTCTCGAGTCCCGGAGTGTAAGCGAGGAGGGATTTGAATCGATGCTCGTTAGCGCAAACGAGCTCGTGTCTTAGCAGCCTTCCGTCTTAAAATACTCGGACGAGGTTTTAATGGGAGGATCTACTCGATGGCGTATCGATGCTTGAAAAATTGTCTCTGCAAGTTATTTCGACGAAAAGTGGGGTCAAGAGAGGTCGCGAGCGGAGTGGAGCGCGTGGGATTTGCGGATAGTAATTACTCAATAACTGTCATCGAACTTGTTCGGCGTGCCTGGTAATTTTGGCGTTTTGGGGTGGGGAGTTCGATAAACTGTAAATCTCTTAGCGAGTGTTCGGTGCGTTTAAATGTTTTCGTCAAGAGTTTTGACTCCGCCCGGAAATGTCGCTCCCTTGAGAAGAGTACAAACAGACATTTGCAGGGTTTGTCAGAGTTCTCGAGCCCGCGAAATTGCTTCGAACGCGATTTCATCAGAGTTGAGTGTTCCGCTAATCAGAGTTGCGTGAATTTTGCGTAAACTCGTCACGATGAGGGACGGCAGAAGAGAAAAGAGGGGAAAAAGTGGCCCTTAATTAGCGGGACGCACAGCGAGCGTCTCGAATTTCGGTTACATTTCGGAGTCACGCGATTCATTTGTCCGCGATCGGGGGCTGATGTGTGCGGCTTCTCCGCTCTGCCACCCGACACAACGAATTTTCATTCGTTCCGGTTTGCCTCTCGTCGCACCATCGCCCACGACCGGCTCGACATCGTCGCACGCCATTTACCACTCGTTTCTCTGGGCGCGAAACTCCGAACGAGAAAGCCCGGCGCTCATTCTACGTTTCCCTTTTCAATGAGTCACACCGAACCCGACGAAATGATATCTCGCTACGATCTGTAGGAGTTACCCTCTGATGGAGCAAAAACGGAACGCACGATCGCCAACTTTTAGCTCGAGCAGGAGAGAACTTTTCGTACGAAGCTCGCCACCCTTCCTCGTCGTCTCGATTTCCGTAAGCCCTTTTCTCCTTATCATTCTTATTAGAGCCAATTTAGCGGGCCCTCCCATTTTGCACGATCCCATTCTACCGCTAAATTATGCCCCCTCCTCGTATTTATCCCACGAAATTATGCACTTTCGTTAGATTCTTTATTCATGATATTAGCTCGAGAGACTGTTGGGTAATTGACAATGAACGCACGTTGTAAAAGTGTTTTTGTGCTGGTACAAAATGCTGCGGTACAAATTGGAAGATGATCGTGGGGAGGGAGATTCCTGCTTAATCCGAGTAAAAAAAGCGTTTCGGGGAAACTCGCTCGTGGCTGATGGCAATTGAGAAATTAGACGAAAAACGAATTCTCAGTGGAAGGACTCGTGCGGGCTTCGCTTCGAAATTCACTTCTTCATCCTGTTTTCATCTCTCCAACTTTTCTTTTGTTTCGTTATACCGAAATAAAACAGGCTTCATTATAATTGAAAAGTAGAACAAGCACGAGGTGAACTTACTCCTCGAGGACCGGACCCCCACCGAAAATCAACTTGAAACGAAAACAACCAAAGCAGAGCTCATGCAAAGACCGTTTAAATTTCATTTCGTTTCCTTCATGCAACTTTAGTGAACCTCGTAACGGGCTAATTCGGTATTATGTCAAACTATTGTATAACGTTTAGAGTTTAATTTAGTAATTCCGTGCTCGTGCGATGTCACAATAAAACGCCATCAAATTTGGAAGTAAAAAAATTAATTCACCCAAAAAGTCGAATATCTCGAAAAAAAACTCGATTCGATAAACGTCATTTTGAGGTAGTCAATTTCAGCTTTGTTTTGCTATTTCTGAATAATTTTTGCAATTTTTTTTCCACCCGGGTACGTTTTTTAGAGCATCGTTATTTTGCTGGAATTCCCACCTCGATAAACCGAGACTTTTTGGCGAAGAAATCTCCGCGAGGATATTTCTAGCTACGTTTTCATTTATTCCGACAATAAAATGCTCCCCAGTTTTTTTTGTCGAAATTCTCAAAAAAGTTCCTGGAAAAAGTGGCGCGTCCCAAAAATCTTGGTTTCAAACGTTTTGTGTCACAGCAATCATAATTGAGCGGATTTCTGTGAGGCTTCACTCCGATGTTGGATCCTTCGCCTCGATTGAGAAAAAAAATTCGCCTCGATTGAGAATGCGTGTTTTCATAGCAGCATGAAAGCATTTCGCCCCACACGAAAATTGAGCGTGTTTATCGTAAAATAACAGCAATATTCAGTGTGGCTGGTGGAAAATTTCACTAAATAATATCGTTTCTTCACATTGTTTACCCGAACTTTCCTCGTTACGGTGTATCGTAGTTGGAGGTAACTGTAAAAGCATAATAATTTTCAGGGTAAAATGAAGCCCGTGTGATAGCATCATAACTTGGTACGAAATTTTGATACGAATGAAACAAGCCTTTGAGAAGGTACATGTCCCAAAGTTATAAGGATATAAATAACCGAATGGGAGGTTAACTCTGAGCGATAAGTATATAACTTCCGTTTGATAGTCGGAGGTCCAAAATGGACCGAGTTCAACTTATTAAGGGTATTGATTTCGAAGTGTAATAGTCTCGAAAACACGGTGACCTTTTCTAGCCACATAAGCGAGGCTTGCGATCGCTTGCGATACTTCGAAGTTCTCTCGACTCCAAAATATATTCATTGCTCGACTCGCACACAAGGGAATCATTTTTAGAATTAATCTACCGTTTCGATCGACCTACTTGTAAACTCAGTTCGAGAAAGGGCGATTATGATGGCATAATGAGCTGGTGTGAATAGGATTCGTGTATACTCGAGGCCCCAGGCCACCCCGAGAGGCCTGATACGACGAGATGTTCCTTTGTCTATTTATTGCCAGCACATGAAAACCTGTATGAAATATCTGTTAGGGGGACTTTTATCGCATTCGGAAATGTGCCAGCTTTTATTCATTCTTCACGCATGAAAATAAATCTGATGAGGCACATGGTCGATCTTGAGTGAAAATGGCAAATTTTTGTCACCCAAAGTTCAGAATGAACGCAGAAGACACTCGAACTGACATTTATTCGAACAAAATTTTTGGCTCACTTCGGTGACTTTGAACCGTCGTGATTCGGGGGGCGATATTCCCTTTGAAAATTCCCCGGCGGCCCCAAGGCTTAATACAATTTGGGAGGATAATTGGTGGCAAGTGTAATTAATAACGTGGCAGGGTACAAACAGGAGGCTTGAATGGGAAACTTGGCCGGTGAATGCGGATCGAAAAGTTTATAAGTTCAACATTAACTCGGCCGGTTGGAAAGTTGAGGGTAAAAAATTTCGAAGCTTTCGTCATTAGTCGCGATAGATCGAACTTGAGAATAATTAAATGAAAGGTGTCTTTGCGTCGGGCCATTGTGAGCGTGTCCTCGAAGTTCGGGGTGGCGAGGCACATAATTCGCTCGAATATTCTCTTTCGTTATCTATTATTTCTCTTGTGAGTTACGGTGAACGAAGTATTATTATGAAGTTTGTTCGTACTCTCGAGTCTGCTCGTTGGAGTGTCGGTCGGAACGACTTTACGATATAATCTCTTAAAATTTCCCGCTCCGGAGTACGAGCCATTTGAATACCGCCTAATGGAAACGTTCCTTTATCGCGTATCTGGCACGTTGATTCTATAATTCAATGAAAAACAGTACTATCGTTACTCGTTCGGTCTTCTCGCACGTACATGTTAAACTTTAGATTCGGTACGTCGAGTGAAATGGGAACTGAGCGTAATTAGATTGCCGTCGTACGTACTGTCGTGGCGGCATATCATTTCCACCGGATATATTCTCAGACGATAAATATGTCTGTGGATCCCGCGTACGCATTGCAAATTCATCAAATATCCTATTTCCCGAAGCTCATGCTTTCCGCGCTTGCGGAGCTTTCTCCTCAAATTGTCTGAACAAACGCTGTCATTCGGGCTCGACGGATATCGTGACCGATGCTGCATCGTGGCATCGTCGTCGGAACAATCGTTACAACGATCGTGGCATAAGTCCACAGCTTGTGAGGAGTTGGAAGATCATTCGAAATGACGAATGAACAAAAAAAAACAAAGAAACACAAAACAAAACAAAACAAAACACCGGCGCGTGTAGTTTTTTCATTGGGATAAAAATTGAAACCGGAGATTTGACGTTGGAGAGAAAGAAGAAAAATGAAGCAAAGTCATGGGAGAAAGGGCGGAAGTTCGTAGGCCGAAACTCGCAAGGGTTGATTGTTCACCCGGCGCGCTTCACCCCGGCCGGCAGAATCCGTCACTTGGAGGCGTTCATTTTCCCCGGGCTGCTATGTATATACGTTTGAACCTTAAAGATGTTCAAATGTTCCTCGAGCCAGGGAGCGCTGGAAGTATGCACGTACACAACAATACACGCGGACCTATTCATCACTGTATTTCGTGCACGCTCCCAATAGTTATGTACGAAAGTGCCGGCGCTCGTTCTAATTAGTGTAGCCGCATGTGTGCATACAAAGCCCGGTGTAGCTCGTGGGTAGGCTCGCACAAGGCGTCTACCTTTGACTTGGAATTTCGTCGGGGAACACGCGATATACTCTGCTTCGCGTTTCCACGTATACAAACATGTGCGCTTACGTATGGAAAAGCGAGGGAAAATATATGAGACATTCAACGTCAACGAGGGCTTCGGCACACACGGAAATGCCACATACTTAAATACACATCCGAGCTGAAGACTTGAACGTTCAATTAACGGACATCCTGAAATATTTTCGGTATTTATGATCGACGGAAAATCAGCCAGGGTCGTCTCTTCCTGAATTATACCGGCGAGAACTCACGCTTCTCATCCTTCTCCTAATCGCATCATTTGATATGCGAGCTCGCGACAACTTGTCAACTATTTTTACCGCTTTCTGCGAAAAACCTACCAGTTTGAAGTAGCCAAAGATTGAAGGGTGATATTGAAGAGAGCAGAGACAGTTGAAGAAACGTTTTTTGCGATTGAACGATCTGAATTTCGAATCGGTTGTCGATTCGATACGAGTTTCGATTCACAACGAATATCGATCGACTCGAATCGAATCCGAAGATTATTTTGATGTCTACGGTTGCGTCATTTGATTATCAGCTTCCGGAAATACTCCCAGACCAGGTGAGCGCGTGTGTGTGTGTGTGTGTCCACCTGTTCCAATGTGAATTCCAAAATATTCAAATATAGGGGAACATGGGGCAAATTGAACTTTTAAGAAACTAAGACAAATTCATTAATGAGCACACGGTCTTTCACTTGTATTTGAGTCCCAAAACTGACTACCATCGCTAATTTTTCAAATTTCGAAAAGAAAAAATTTCGGGGCAAAACGAACTCGGCCTCTGCGAAGCAAAAAAAATTATAAAAATATATTTCTCGCAATACAGCCGTTGGAAATGACTGCTCCCGGATGTAATGCAAGCTCTGGCATACGAGAAAAGAAATAGGACCCCCTCGAGCCCATTTATTGGATGCACGAGAGGAAAAAATGGGGTTAAGTCGCAGATCGCTTCTAAACCCATTTTTTGGTGACATGTGAAACATTAACTTGGAGTTCACTGCGCCAGGGTATAAACGATATTTCAATTATGTTTAGGTTTTGAAACAGATTCCCGTTCCCCGTAGGTCGGATTTCGTGAAAAACGATTTGTGGGGCAAAACGAGCTCAGCCTCAGAGAGGCATAAAAAATCCGAAAATTGCATTTTTCACAATCAACGCGTTGGAAGCGACGGCGTCCGCGCGTAAGACGAGCTCTGCTATGTGAGAAAAGAAATGGGACCTCCTCGGGCCCATTTATTTCATGTCCGAGACGAATAAATGGGTTAAAGTCGCGGATTTTTTCACCAATTTCTTATAACATGAAAAAAATTAACTCCAAATTCACTGCACCAATATATAAATCATGATTCAACTATGTTTATGTTCTAAATCAGTTTTCCCGTTCCCTCTTTCTCGAATCTCGTAAAAAAAAAATGTGGGGCAAAACGAACTCAGCCTCTGGGAGGCATGAAAAATCAAAAAATTAGTTTTTTCGCAATAAAGACGCTGGGATGAATTCAATTTTTTTCACCGTGGATTATATTTCATCCGGAGACGGATGAATTGTATCATTGCGATTTCTGTAGAAAACAATTCCAATGAATTCAATTTTCTTTGTTTCTTACATTGTTCATCATTTCATTTAAAAAATAAGGGAATTCAAGAATTAAAGAATTTTTCGTAGTTCCCATTGTGGTTTCGAAAAGAAAAAAAAAAACAGGAAATTTTAATATTAAACTTTTCGCTTCGAGTCGTGTTCGTTTTGCCCCGGATTTCGCGATCACGGGGCAAAACGAACACGGTGTTCGTTTTGCCCCGTGTGTTCAATTTGCCCCATGTTCCCCTACTCTATTTCATCAAATTTTTCCAAAAACTTTAAAACCTCATAACTTATGGTTTTTATAGAAAACTTGGCTCGCGTGGTAATTTGAAAACTTTACCAGGAAGAATAAGACGCCGACTAGGAGTAAAAGTAGCCTATCTTACTCTTCGTCTTTTCAACTGTCTTTATGCCAAAAATCAAGTCGATCGGTTGTTTTGTTAGGACGTGAACGAAAGGCAATTTTTCGTGTAAAAATACGAATATACCTGTAAATCTCCCTTGGGAATTTGATTTTTTTCCATTACCGAAAGTAGCCAATGTTGCTCTCCATCTTTTCGACCAACTCCAAGGACAAACAAACACACTTTCGCATTTATAACATTAATTAGGATGTCAGTCTTCCACAACGCAACATCACTTGTTACAGTCCGACCATGCAACAACTTCGATAAGAAAAAAACTAGCATCGATTTTCGGAAAAGTATCCAAACTGCATAATCCCCAGCAAATGATCTTTCGTTCCCAACGATTTTGTCGACTCCTGTGCCACGCGGCAGGACGCCTGAGAAAGAGGAAAAAAAGCACGGACCGTTTGTCTCCGAAGGAATAACGTGTAAAAAATGCTGTATTAAATCCCGCGAGGGGTTAAGGAGTAGATCGTGTTTGCGCGGATTAGCTCATGCGAACTGTGTAAAATTGAGGTACCGTCGCGCAGTGGAAGACGTGCCAAGCGAAGGGTAGTTTGAGTGTGCCGAGCTTACATGCCGGGACGTTAGACGCGCGGGCGTGTATACCGTACACATTTATGTGTACACAATTGTGTGTACACCGCGTCGTATAGGTAGGCAACAATATGGAGTGGTTTGCGCAGTGGTATGGCGGATGAAAGACGCGCTGGTTTTCACTAAGTATCCTGGCCAACTCACGTACACGTTATAGACGAGTTCTTCTGGGTTGCTTGAGCGGCCTCTTATTCATCGCATGGGACGACTTGTGGCGGGTGCGAGCAAGTAGAGAGGCTTTTCAACCCCTCGTGTACGTTCGGAAGTGACTCTTTCTGCTTCCCTCTCCCTTTCTTTCTGGTTCGTGCTCTCTCTGTGCGAGCTCGGCTCTCCGGCGATGACTCACACAGCGAACAATCCGAGAGTACGGTGTGCTCGCAATGTCTTTCGATCTTCGAGACCCAGTCGCCGAGTTCCTTTTGCCACCACCCGCGGTGTTCAATATGCATGAGTTATCATTCACGAGTCTCGTTTCCATGAATCATTTGCCGTATAAAGTGCACGGTGTAAAGTAGAAGCGGGGGGTAGCTCGTTCGAATAGTGCGTGCGTTAAGTTTTTTGGCGCCTTTCATTCGTCATCGTTGGTGAATTCGACATATTTTTCTCTTCCTCACTTACGATTTCGTGGTGCTTTCGTTGACGCTTTTTAATCGGTTTTACTGCTTCTACGAGCTTTACTGCTTCGCTATATGGACGAGCTCGTCTATTTATTGTCTCGAATTTATGGCCAATTGTTTCGTGTGACAATGCGCACACGATTAACTAGACCACGTAGCGAGCGTTGCTTCAAGTATCGCTTTCGCCTCCTCTCGACACGATCTTAAATCGTGCAATTATGCTCTCGTCTCCTCCTACTTTCTCCCTTTTTCTGTCTTATTTCTCTGCTGCTTTCTCTCCCTCGTTCTTTCGCGACTTGCTCACTTCTCGGCCGTTTTGGGAACGACGTCGTCGGCGACAACGATGATATAGTAGCTGAAAGAGTGTCCAAGAGAGAAAACGAGTCGAGAGCTCGACTCGGTTCTTTACACGAGTTCAAGCGAGCTTGCAATTTTCTCAATTAAGGGACTCCCTCGCTCTCGTAGCTCGCCTCAACACGCGGCTTGGTCTCTCTCAAAGTAGACAATACAATCCGAGTTTACTCTCGTCTTACTTTTTCATTCTTTTATTTCACTTATTTTGGTGACACTTTTTATTCGCTGTCGGGCGGGCGGTCGTCCCCGAAGCGTAGACTCCGGACAGACAGAAGTAACGAAGAGACACGAGAACTTTATTCCTCCACCCCTTTGGCCGCGGAGATCGCGAATCGTCGGACCATGCAATTAGATTTTTGTCGAAGTCCTACAGAAACAGAAAGAGAATGAATGAACGGGAGGAGGGCGAAAGTGGCCGGGAGAAACGTGGCCAAGGGAAAGGGAGCCGTCGTATTAGAGACGCCGTGACAAGACCCCCAGGCTCTTGGTGCGACGCGACGCTCTCTGTTACAGAAGGCCGGAAGCCACCCCCGTCGTGTCCAGTCACCGGTAAACGTGAGCTCGTGGTAGTCGGTGTCGAGGTTCGGCTGCAAGTTCACCGGGCTGTGTATATATCAATGGGGAGTGAGACACAACGGTGAGGTCAGGTGTCGTGGCCCTTCCTCAGTGTCGCCTCCCGACGAGGGAGCCTTTCCATTCGCTCGACGATCCAACTCTGCACATTCGTGTCCAACGACTCCCTCATTTTTTAAAGAATTCACTTTTAACCATAAAACTACTTTACAACCGCTCGCTGCGCTTCATTTTATTTTCTCTCCATAAACAAAATGTCGATCGTAAAATTCTACATGTCAATTAACTCTGCACACCGAAGGAACCATTCGACATATCGATTTTTCATCTGCTCCGATAAACCCACCGGACATCTTTTCGAATTCATTTTCGTTGAAACTTTTTCATCGATCTCGCAGCCCCCACCTTGTTCAAACGCGACGAACACACATTCCGTTTGGTTTTCAATTCAATTCTTTTTTTTATTCACCAAAAACCGATCGATTCTCGTCGTTGAGTTTTCAAAGCGGCGCGATGGCTATCATTTGGATTGATTTTAATTGATAAACTGCTGAAGGACACTTGCGCAAAGGTATTTCCAATATATTTTCATCGTTCTCGTGATTCGAAGACGAAGATTTCTGTCCGCTGTCCTCTGTCGTTCCAGCCTCGTCACTCAGCGATCTATATTGCATTTTCATAGTTTCAAAGTTGCAAAGAAGCTCGAGCAGGTACATCGGGAGTGTCGGAAACGGTTAAAAAACGAAGAAATTCGTGCGCGTGTTTTTCCGCTGAAAATGTTAAGTGCCAACTGTTTTTCGCAGTACGAAGACCCATAAAAAAATCGTAAAGTTTTCATCAATTCGAGACGCTTTTGATGGTATTCCACCCCCATAGTTGGACGATACTTGGCATGTGCATGGCTACGTTCTTATTCGTTGATATCGGTTTACGCGAGGGGAAATCGTACACCCAGACGAGTTAGGATCGGCCTTATAATTGGGAGCATAGACACAGACGAGTAATAAAAGGGACTGGAACTTGGAAGAAGCAGAAGCGGAGAAAGCGAGAAGCAGAATGAGCATGAGAATAGGAAAAACGAGATGCAAAGCACTCGTCGGGGAAAGGCCTTAAAGGGAAGCCAGAAATCTGCAGAATGCGTGTTTGTGTATTCCATTCGTTATTTCGCTTGAAACGTGATGAGTTGATGCGCGTGTCGGTGGTATTCCCGTGCGTCGGTAGCGTTCGACGTTAATTCGCGCTTCATCCTCACCTCTGACCAATTCATCCCCCTTGACGAGAGGGTTGACACTGGCTCGACTTGCTTCTAAGTGCGTGCGAGCAGAGGGCAAACGGGTGTCGTATTCCCACCCTTTCCTCGCGTCGTCTCTCTTCGTCTCTTTCTCACTTTTACTGCTTTTTTTTTTTTTTTTCTTTCTTTCTTCGTTTTCACCCCTTTACATGCCATTCTCGTAGTCTTGATTCAGCGCTGAACAATCCTTTTGTACATATGGTAATTGTATTATGGGATAAGCGTACAAACGTACACGAAGAGATCGTGACTTGTGCACGATGATTAGCTCCATTAAACCAAACTAAATTCAACCCTCTATACCTGCTAGTTTGATATTCCTGGTGCAATCCTCGCAAAAATTAGTACTTTCCCAACTGCAATCAACATGCTAACGAAGGATTAATCAGCCCTTTGTGAACTCCTGTTTACTCGGATTCGTTTTATCGCACTTTTCTTTCAATTATTTGATAAATACGCTTCACCCGTGTCCAGGGATATCTCCGCTGCGTATACTTTGTTTTTTTAACGCCGCGATAAATCGTACCTGCTTGCATCTGCTTCAATGGGATAATTGAATAACTTTGATTTCTTAATTGACGGCGAATCGTTCGTTTCCTTCCGTTTGATCGCGCAATCCGCTTACTCCGTGTCGCAGTAAAACAGTTTAATCATTCGAAGCTCCGATTAATTCGCGACGTTGACAGAGAAAAAGATGAGGCGCGTTCCCCGATCGAAGGATCCGGTATCTCGATGATATGCGCGCGATTTCTCAATATTCCCTTCAAACGTGAATTTCTCGAGGAGAGATCGTGATCCGATTTGTGGGGAATTGGAAGGCGAGACATATACAGTTTTGGAATTCCAGACAAGAAGAGCTCCTAATTTTGATTCAACAGTTAGATTTGCCCGCGATACGTGGATGACCGTCCTCCAAGGGTTCTCATCTCTTATCAGTTATCTATCATCCGATAAGGGATAGGATATTTGGAGAGCGTGCCCGGGGCTCTCGGTCGCAAAGCCTTTAAATGCAGACGTGCCACTCGCCCGTTGCGTCGATGAGTCTCATCACACCCTGCTTTCACGATCCGTGACTCGCTCTGCTCCCTGCCTCCCTCTCATCTTCCTGTCGATGTGATCTGGACGGTTTGCCATAAGCTCCGAAGGCATCGATTCGTAGCCTCGATTCTGTACTCACGCTGTGAGCGAAATCGAGAAGGGTTGCGCAACCTCCCACGAGTACTGCTCGTATATTATGACGAAACAGCCTCAAACCCTTTACAGTACATAGCCTTCTCGTAGAGAGTACAGCGCTGCTGCTGCTGGCTCTCCGTCTGCCGTTGGCACGCTCGCACCGCGCCTCGGGCTATCGACACGGAACGAGAGGGTTGCCATCGCAGCTTGTACGTACACACCGGCAATGTGTTCCAAGTCCATTTCCCCATACGTAATATACACACGTGAACATCCGATGCCACACATCAGGCGGATATAATATGGACTATCGCCCACCGATACGAAAGTCATTTGGGGTTTCCTGTCCCATAGGGTTTCCGTCTGTGCGCGTTGAAAGAGCAGCGGAGAGAGAGCGGGACTCGGGCCTGAGAAAGCCCAGAGGAAACAACACGATCGGGAACAACGCAAACATATCGTTTGTGCGACTAACTTTGCTCCAATTTTCATCAGGATTACTCCAAATTATTCGCCACAGGACACAATTCGCTTTGAGAGGGGGGTTGAGCGTATGAAGTAGCTCGGCATGTGGGCACTGTTGGGACGGACGTAACAAGCGCAATTTGACTGAATTTCATTGCTAATCTCATTTCCAACAGGTTTGACACGAGTCTGAGAAACGTTTCGAGAATCTCGTGCCAACGTAAACGTTCATGCTTGTTCGCCAGTGAATGGAGACGTTCGAAGGTGGGAATGAATTCTTCAATTATTCAACGAATTCGCCTGGAGCTCGCGCGGCGAAGATAATACCATTCAATCTGCTCAGACTTACGTCGCAATCCTTTTGTACAAAGTTTATTATCCGTTTTTATGAAACGCAGAGTTATGACGCGTGAATTAGCTGTTGATTGTCATCGCTTTTTCGCCATTCTGATTGGCTCGCTATGACGCTGCGCGTAGACCAAGAAAGCTTAAGTCGAATCGTGACTCTTGCGATTCTCTCTGCTCCAGAGTTTCACGATGACAACTGGTTTTTTATCTGACTGTGACTACTCGGATTCGCGATCTTGAGAAGCTATTAAGAGGAGAGAACAATAGCGAGGTATTTATTTTCGATTAATTTTTTCTTTTCCTAAAGTAGGGTTGCGACGTGTCTGGTTAATGTCATCACGTTTTCTCGACTCTGATTGGCTCGCTGTGATCTCATGTTTCTCACTGTTTCGCATCACAGAGTTCAAGGTGAATTACGACTCTGTGAGCTCCACTTATCAGAGGGGTGGAGAAATATTTTCACAGTTTTTATTTTGTTAAAAATGTAAAAATTGGAGGATGCCAACTGTAAAAGTAGGAAAGTACGTTTCAGCGTTCATGAGAATTATTCCGATCGAAGTTTCGCATTTTTCCGGAATTATGTTGTCAAACGCGTTTATGTTTCGTCCTGCATCGTATACAAATCACAAAATTCCATTTCTCATTTCCAATCTGCGTTGCGATCGCTTTAACGATATTTTTGATTTTTAAAGGACATTTTTCCCTCGATAAATACGATGATGCTATAACGTAATAACAACAACCACGATGTTTTCGTTACGATGGGATTGGTTGAAAAACGAATTGCCGAATTGTAAGGGGAGCCAAAGTTGGGTGTAATTACCATTTTCGCTTCATTGAGATTGCCACCAGAACCTTAAAGTTCTCGCGTTACTTGGCATTTTCTAAATTCCATTTTTTTTCGTTGAAAATAATAAAACTGCAAAAAAATCGGGTAGAACTCGTTGAAAAACGTAATTGAAGCTCTCCTTCTTAAGATTCCCCCCGAAAGAAACTCATTGAAAACATTCCCACTGAATTCGCAGCTTAACTGCAGCGGTCGAAAAATAAACCGAAAAACACGCGATAACGTGTAGTGAGTATAGAAAAAGTTGGAGAACGTTTTTAGCAAAAAGTGCGATGAAATTAATTCCCTTCAAAATGTCGCTTATTAAACGCGTTACCAAAAATTCCAGTTCCAGAAACGTTTCGCCGCATCAGTGTATACTCGTCAAGACGAATTTAGCACGTTGAATTACAAACACAAATGATGTCGTTGAGCTTCGTGCGTTCCATCGCGGTTTTTTTCTTGCGAAGCTTGTTTAATTTGGTTAAGAGCGAGTCGATCGATCTTCAAATCCACAGTGAGTGTACTCTGACATGTAGCCTCATTACGGAAGATGGAAACAGCCGAAAACTTGAGCGAGTTTGATGGGGGGTTGTAAAGAAGAGAAAAAAAAGGGAGAAAGACAAAGGACGTCGTGAGCGGTATCGAGCACAGGACATTCCGGAGATCATTTCGCCGAGGGTTCGAAAGGAGGACACAACGAGAGAGAGAGAGAGGAGAAGGGGCGTTTTAATTCGCTCGTGAATATAAGTAGAAGTATAAATTCAGTAGCTCTATATAAACACGAAGAGCCAAGCGTCAAAGTGAGACAGGAAAGAAATAAAAGAGTCGAAAAGAGAGAAGAAGGAAAGGGAAGAAGAGGGAGAAAGTGAGGAAGAGGATTAGAGGGAGAAAAATAAGAGAATGTGTCTAGTGATACGGCGCGAGGACGTTCCTGGGCCGTTACTCTCGTTGCTATCTCTAGAAGGAACTTGAGGATAGGAGAAGAGTCCTGTAGGTACCTACTAATAACGTCCTTCCAGGACCA
Organism: Venturia canescens; assembly: GCF_019457755.1. Classification (NCBI taxonomy): domain Eukaryota; kingdom Metazoa; phylum Arthropoda; class Insecta; order Hymenoptera; family Ichneumonidae; genus Venturia; species Venturia canescens. The sequence continues at coordinate 2,926,023 of NC_057421.1, read as the reverse complement.
CTCAGTGGAACGTCCTACTTTTTTTAGTCCCAAGCTTTTCTCTCTCGCAGCTTCCTTACTTCGTTGCCACTTTTCTTCCCTCGTGTTCGCTCGAAGCGTCACATCCACTCGGTTTCTCTATCTATTTCGTAACTCCTCGAGGCTAAAGGAGGCGTTGCACCGCCGCACGGATGGACAGCGATGAAGAGTTTAGCCGAGGACCAGAGCTGTCTGTCTTTGTGTACGTGTGTGTGTGTGTGTGTGTGTCTCCGAAAGGCGTTTTGGTGTATCGTCACTCCGTGCTGATTCTATGTATGCCAGTTACTCTCCTCTGTAACAGAAAGGACAGAAGAGAGGAAGGGAAAAGAAGAAACTCACGAGGAATTACTGGAGCAGAGACGAATTCGTTCGCTCCTGCTGACTGGGACAGGGTGTAGCGGCAAGTGTATATATCGAGAGTGGAAGCGAGAGAAAGAGAGAGGGAGAGCAGCCGGGGAGGATAGATGTTGCTCCATCCAGGTTAGAGAGGAACTCGAGGCGTGGCCAGAGATAGTAATCCAGAAACGACAGTAGCACATTGCTACACGGGCATACGAGGAATCAAGCAAAGCGTTGGCCGTATAAGCGTAGATGTATGGAACTCTAAAACGCGGAAAATTCGTCTCTGCTCGGCGCGGGTGACAGAGCGATAGATGAAGTAGGGTAGCCCGCCTGCCGGAACTTCATTTGCGAAACGACAAAGGCTCTATCTACCTCGTTCACTCACTCGACTCGTTTTCCCAGTCATCTACCATTCGTTACTTCATTTATTCGCGTACCGGAATTTCATGCTCTCGCTTTCTTTCTTCATTTATTTCTCTCTCTCTCATTCTCTCGCTCTCCCAATTGTTTACTGAAATCGAGCCAAGCCCCGGTCTATTTCGGACATACGTATATATTCGCATTGTTTGTCTACTTTAATCTCCCAGTCGAACGTCACTCTCAATGGCCACCAGTTTATTCCTACTTCTCAAACGACTTTTGATTATCACGATCGTACGTTTTAAGCATGGCGAACCACTGTGTGCTTTTCCCCTGCCCCTTCCTCTCTATGGTTTACCGAAAGTCCATTTTCAAAGGAACAAAAGCTCTCTGCTCCGCGAGGACAATATCTCAAATCTCGCCTTCATCAGCTCGCTCCCTCCTCCCCCGTGATTTAAGTTCGTAGAAAAAATGTCTTTGTTCCCGCGGCCCAGTCCGCTCCTGCAAATCGACCAGTACCGTTGAAACATATATAAATTCGAGTTTGTCAACTTTCTTTGTGGCAGATTTCGCTATTTGGGGATACGTCAAACCCTGCTCGCGACGCGTTACCCAACCTACGCTTCAAGCCGGAAACGCTCTTCTCTATATTTATACAGATACCCACACACACACACACACGCACACAAAAAAACAGTGAAGCAGGGGATTCACGCAGGGCTTCTCCTGCACCTTTAATTATCGCACCACCGAGCCGAAGCGCGCGCTCGTTCGATAGAAAGAGTGACAGAGAGAGAGAGAGAGCGCCCAGAAAACGTACGCGCGGCCAGAGGGGAGAGAAACGGTGAGGGATTTTATACGTGGTTAGAGGGACCGCAGCAGTGTCACCGCACCCGAAGAGACACGTCAACCGCGGCGAAAAAAACGAATATAAAGAAGAAAAAACAACAACAGACGGACGCCCACGCAAAGAGAAAATAAAAGAAGCAGGGGATAACCGGCAAGTATAGAATAGATCAAGCGAGAGAGCGAGATAGAAAGTTAAATGGCGAAGGCAAAAAAATGAATTCCGGAAATTCCCCGATACTGTTTGCCAGTCAAGCGAGTCTCTCTGGTCTCCGGTAAAACATCATCCAGTGACATTGCACCCAACGTATTTTGTACATTTTTTATTTCTGTACACATATGTACGAGCAGATAATGTATAGATACCGAAGTCCATTCTGCCCCAAAGGCAGGCGGAATTTCGTACCCGCATACGTTCGGACAATATACAGGGTGAGGTATTTCTCAGTCCATGGCGCTGTTGAAATTCCTTCGGTGAGAAGAGCCGCGATGAGTCGATTCTTCGTTTGTCGACTCGACGTTTATTCTCGACTAGAGGTTTGTCTTCGAGTTTTGTTTGTTTCGAGCATGATGAATATCTGTGCAATATTTCGTTGGGAGATCGCGTTTGGATGCGCGTCAAATACCGAAGTTTTCCTGGCAGAAGCGATCTATCGGGGCGGGTTGGAGCTTCGTAAATAACTTTTTGTGTCCTCGTCGGATTGAAAACTCAAAAAAGTGACGATACATTCAAAAAGCCACGGTAGCATTGAAAAATAGAAAACGAACGCACAGAGTTCCAGTCCCGTCATCGGGCTCTCCGATAGTATCGAATCCACGGGGATTCGAGCATTTTTTCGCTTTGAGGCTGCAGGTTCGATTGTCGAGTTACTGTGAATTCGAGAAAAAAAAACGAAGGAAAAAAACACGTTACTGATCCGAAATGGGAATTTCCGATATAGGAACGCGAAGATTTTACAACGTTTCCGATGATATTGTGAGGAAAAATAAAAGCGAGCTCGCCCGGTTTATTCACCGTGGGGTCAACACGGACAATTGTCCATGGAAAAATAGCCCGCAATTTCGATCGTTGGGATAAAAAGCTTCGGGCAGGATTTTAGCAGGTTCGCGCAAACGAAAAGGAAAACAAGCGTATATCGCGTGTGCCGTATCACCCGGTAGATGTGACGCCGCGAGTACACACATAGGTGCTGGGTATTTGCACGGCTTGTGATGCTCTATGGCGAGTCCGTAGAAAGGATTGACAGCGCGTATCCACAAAACGCGAGTGGTATAACCAACGGGTCAGTAAAACAACCGGATACGAGACATCCGTGAAATTTTATCGGCAATTCCAATCGTAGAGTGGATAGATATTCAACATCAAAATGGCAGCATCCACGAGAATGATGCGTCCATCCCGGTGTTTTTAAACCCGCCGTTTCTTTGATGCGTGTCCGCGAATGCGCGTGTGTCCCGGTGAATTTTGCGTTCTTCACAGTGTTCCCCGTGGGCATCGCTCGCACCATTTCTGCGTCGGATGTTTTTCAAAAAGCCCTTTCACCAACGCAGCTATTTCGGCCAATTTCGAGGCTGCTCAAATTCACTAGTTTTTCAGAGTGTTTTTCAGCCACGCTACAATATCGCTCTCGTATAATGCGTGTGAATTAAAGTCACAATGTGACGGATAAAGGGACGAGGATCGGAGAGGGGGAGCGCGGCCGGAAAGATTAGATTAGTTTTTTGTGGAGCGCTGGGGTGCAACCAGACACGACAATCACGCTTGTCCTCGTACATTGTTTCATAGAGATAGCGAGGGAGAAAGAATAACACGTGAAAATGCAGTGAAAACATGAGGGAAAAGTGAGCTCGGCGTACGCTCGCTGCCGAATGAGAGGGAAAGAGCGAAAAATCTTCGAGGCAGTTGTCGAGTACGATTTCTCTCGTTGCCACGTGACTGTATGTATGTACCGCTCGGAGAAGTATTCTCGAGCTTCTGGCAGCTCTTACACTCCAATTTCCACGTTGAATTGCAAATTTTTTTCAATACTTTCTCCGGATTACATTTTTTCTTGTTTTTTCACCGGCACTTATCCGAGTCTCGTCTTACCCCCATTCTTCTTCACTCGGCCCGGTTCGCCCGCAAAACCGGGCGAATTTTTCGACCCCTGCGCGGTTCGCTCTTCATGACTCTCTTATGAAAAACGAAAGGAGAAGGAAAAGAGGAAGAAAACGAGAGTGGCGATATTTATCAGGTAGCACGAAGAAGACACGTACGCACACCTCTCGAGCCACTCTTAAATCACGCTGACATCAGCTCTCGTCTCCTCTCTCTTTTTCTACCGCACTTTTTTCCTCCTCCACGTTTTTTCACGTACGCCATGGTGTGTGTTGCAATATAGCCGACCGCGTATCGAGAGGATTCTCGGTGTCTCGATGCGTCCCCGACCTTTGGGGAGGGGGCGAGAGGGAGCGAGATCGAAAGAATGAAAAAATCAGGCCCGCTCCTCCCTCTCGGTCTCTCGACACTGCCATTCCCTTTTTCAAATCTCTCCTCTATTTCTTCGTTCCCGGTCTCCTCCTCTCTCCCTCCTTTTTTCATTTTTTTCCTCTCTTTTTTGCCACACTCGAGAGCAAAGCGTCACACGTAGCAACCCCTCGTATAATACAATAGAGAATGCCTCACCCTGAAAACGGTCTCGACCTTTTACTCCTATAAAGCCTATCGATACATAATATCCAGAAGGTTGAATTTATCAGAGAAAAGATACGCGATACGAGTCGTATAATTTCACCATAAATCCTGAGCGTTCTTCTTAAAGCCCTGTCAAGTTTAATAAAAATAATAGAAAAATGGGCAAACACCGAGAGACTTCGCATATAATAACGTCTCACAACTCTCGACGGATTGATGAAATTTTTTTCATCCGCTAGCACGCCTCGATTGTTTCAAGCATAATACGGAGATCGATGAGCTCGCGCGGAGTGAGCCGTGCGATGGGGCAGTTGTTTCGATCAGATTTCGTCTCGCAATCAAGGCCTTAATTGCGAATATTCTCATTCTCAATGCGACGTCGTTCAAATTGCGCTCCGATCGTGCGTTTCATAAAGAAAAGAATCGTCCTCTCGTATTTGGGAGCCTCCACTGGCGCGCTTCTCCGCGCGGTAAGCGACTCGAGCCTTCTGAATAACTTTCGATCGTAAAATATGACACTTCGGGCGGGCCGAGCGATCCGAAGGAATCCACGACCGCCGCACACCAATTCATAAAAAAAAACTGTCCCTGAAGCGACTCTAAGGAAGCTTTCTCCGGATAAAAAATGCCAGCAGCGCAAATACCGATTCGTCCCTAAATAATCCTCAAATCTTTCGACACCCATGAAAAAACTAGATCCATCGATCGACCCTAAAAATCCAGGAAAGCTGCGCTCCCGTCCGGGAGCCCGGCAACAGAGGAACGCAGCGAAATCTTCGACGCTGACTCTCGGAATAATGTATCCCAGTAAAATAAGAAAAACGAAAGACAAATTTTGCGTAAGAATCTCGAGCGATGGATATGACTCCGTGAGAAGCGGAAATTAGCCGTTTCGTCTGTCATGGGCAGACGAAAGATGCAAGTGTACGGCGATATATCCGTGTATATATATTCTTCAACGTCGTCCCCGGTAATTCGATGCTTTTGGGCAAAGTGGTTACAGCTCTATGTGTATAAGGGATGCTCGTGTGTACACAGTGGCATATCGGTATAGAAGCTGGTATATTTAGTTGGTGAGTGCGAGGCAGGCTCGCGGAGAGTATGCGAGAGGTGAGAAGGAAGAGGAGTAGATATGGAGGAGAAGGAAGAGGCGCGTCTCGAGAGCTTTTCTCCCGTGGCAAGATCGATCTTTCCCGGTGCAAAGGAGAGAGATAGCGACGCGGAGAGGAGAGAGTGCGAGAGGCTGAGGAGGAAGAGGAGCTTTCCGCCGCCAAAGTAGCAGAAGCCAGCAACCCTCGAGCAGTGCCTCTCTCGCAGCGTCGACAAATATTTTCCCGACGTCCCTGTGCTCCAAAACGCAGAGAGAAGCTGCTCTGTTACGCCTCTATAATACGCTTTTATGTGTTTCTGTGAGTCTCTGTGTGCCTGTGTGTATTTATATCGTTGTACACAAATACTCATATCTGTGTAAGCGTTCATAGAACTTGAGCGACATGTATACGTATACAGAGGAATAGTTAAGGGTATAGAACGCACTCGGGGCGCAATGCACTTTCGGTCGCACGCCGAGTGGAACACCCTTCTACTCCTTCAAGCCGGAAGTTTGTATCTAACTGGACGATAAGTTTGCCTCTCTGCTTGCTCGTGCAGCGCTCGCGTTACGCTTCGTTTACTTATCGTCTGCGATTCTGGATAATACACGACAATCCTCCTGTAAAAGGCTCACGAGCTCAACCAACGAGAATTTCGAATGCATACAATTATCTCCCTTTTTACCTTTTTCCTCCCCCCCCCCCCGCTCCCTCTCACTTCTCCTATTTCATTAAAATCTTTCTCGTATATATTCGTTTTTTTTTACACTTTTTATCTCACGAACGAGTGAGCGCAGTTACATTTCCGCACCGAGGTTTTTCGTCTCTGTGCCAATGAAACGTTACGTCGCCGGATAATCCGGGACGACTTTACTCCTCGAATTTTCACTGCTTTCGGCATTGCTTCTATCGTGCGAATAAACTTTTTTTATATCGCCCTTCGTCCCTTCGTGTTTACCGATTCTGATTACCATTAAATTATAAGTACAATTGCAGTATTTACGTCATTATTTATACCCTGCTGTTAATTTTGGCATTACTTCGATATTATAAGAACCGTTTATTTGTACTTTTTGTACAAAATCAACCAGCTCCAGATCCCCGGCTACGAAGGGCTCGCGACCTTCCGAAATCTCGGCACGAGACGAATCAACGTTCTTTGACACGGACATTTATTTTCCCGACAAGATTTATGGGCCTGCAGTCACCCATTTTTTTCGTTCGATTTTACTAATAGAGACCTCCGCACAAAACATCGCTCCACTTGACTACACCCCGACGAAGCCTCGGCCAAGGAGAAAGATTAAAAAAAAGGAGATAAAAAATATCCATGACAGATGAAATGATCACGGTCAGAGCCGTATTTGTACGTATATCGAGCAGCCCTTTCACGATAAGGGGATTCGACTCCAAATGCTCCGGCCCCTTTTTGTCGATGTGCCACGCGATGAATCATCGCCAACAGCCAGCAAAAAGCGTCGGTCGTCATCGGCCTCCTCGCAACCACCGTCATCGGTCTGATTCACAAAATCGATTATATCCGTAAAATACTGAGAAAATTTTCCTTCCAAAGTTTCTCACATGTGATTGCGTATATGCTTGGAATATATATTGAATCGGAGGACTTTGACGAGAAGCGACGACGCGTAGACAACTGCTGCTCTGCGGGATAATTGCGGAAGTAATTTGTGCCCTGGCGCCCTCCCACTGCGAGAACACCAGCAGCTAGTCCCCTGATGATGCTGCGGGCTGTGCGAGAGACGTGCGAGTTGTATTGACAGCCGCTACGGGGTAGTGTCGACGACGAGATTCGTCCTCGTCGATTTTATGCTCAACCTCAACCCGCCGGTGCACTAAAAACGTCAACGAGTATTTGAAAACATTTACCTATCAAATAGTCATCTTTCGATAGCAGCTCGAAATAACTAATGACCGAACAGGAAAATAATATTATAATCCATCGTCGCCCTATTTTTTCTCGTTTTGGGGGATGCGAGCGGCTTCGAGGGCCCCAGAATTTTGCAGCTTCCGATGGAGCGATCGCTCAATCTCAGCACTTTTTCTCTCTATGCTCATTCACCTCTCGCACATTTTCAATTCCAGGAAATCGATGACGAAATTTTTCTTCTTTCCGCAGCCAAGTTGCTCGCGTACGGGGGCAACGAATCGCTAGAAATCTTGAGACGAATGATGGCAATTGAAGGACAAGTCGAAATATGGCGTATCGTGACGTTTGAGAAACTGACAAGCAACTATTTGTCAAAGGACCGAGAAACGATTTCAAAATGCTCGGCTATATGGAGCTCATTTTTCCAGCTGTCTTCCAGCTCTGGCATCACGTTCGTTCTACTTTTTTATCCTAGTACGAAGAAGTGAATTCGTTTTGAAGTTTGCATCGCCGGAGTGCAACGGAATTCACTTTTTCTTCTCTCCAATATCGTCTGCAGGGCTTTGTTGGATTTTTAGACAACGAAAATTGATGAAACCTTTTCTCCTCGTTTCGTTAAAGTGTCCACAAAATTCGCGGAAAAATAGGCGAAACCTTCGAAAAATTGGGGAATTGAAAAATAACGAGGAAAAGCATTTTCGTTCGATCCGCGAGCGAGGCTTCATACAGCCCGAGGGAAAATAGGGAAAAATACACGCGGAGAGTGAACGCGACAAAAGTTACATTGGCCAAGCCGCCACAACGGCGAACTCATACACGCGTTATAGATAATTGACGTCGATCAATTAACGAATCAGATAAATTCGTTGTCCGATACGCGTGAATTTCAATCGGTTTACCGACACAATTTTATGCATTTAAACACACGTTCCAATTTTCCAACAATTTAACGCGTTTATAACACGTACCACGAGTTCTCTGTTATTTCCCAAACAGCGCGTTCCGCCCTGTAACTTTGTATCCATTTCGTTGACACACACGATTTTCTGATAAATGCAAATACATTGCGAGCCGCTTTCGCTCTGCCACACTATATTATATTGGAATATGACAATATGGCCCGGAGCCTGCGAAATTGAATCTACGCGTTCAATCGCTCGCTCCTCGTCGATATATTTTGTCTCGAACCCGCCGCCGATTCATCGGTATCACCGCGACTCTTCTGTTCGCACATTCACCCGCAAAGATTTGTCGTTCCGGGTTGTGACTTTGATCTCTTCCGAACTGATTACGAGCACTTTTTCATCGAGCTTAGAAATATGAATTGTTCGTTCAGCCAAATTTCTATATGGACGAATTTTTTATATTCCACTGCAATTAATTATGGAATCTCAATTATCAAGTTCCGCGAAGGCCAACTGGCCGGATGAATTCCCACGAAATTTCGTTGCTTCGCCGTGATTTCCTTCCGATGCTGCGAAGCTCCCTTTAGTTTCATCATCGACAAATTGTTTTATCTCATCCCAGAAGCATTCGGTTCGAGAGAAGAGAAATTGCTTTCGATATTTTGTTGAGGGGCTGCTGGAAATTTTTTGATTTTCAACTGCCATCCCTTTTCGCCTCTCGGTTATACATCAATTTGAGGCGAAGATGAATGGAGCGGAACGCACATAAAGGACGAGGAGGAGATCCTCGGCGCTACAACTTCGAAGAAATCTATCGAAAGCACCAAGGGGAAAACGTCGATAGATGGAAATGCGTGGAGGTGCGTTTCACGAGCTTTTCCTCTTTTTTCCTCCGGCGGATGCTCCGACGGAGCTTGAGGTCGGGACGTGAGAGCGGTTTGCCCACGTAGCACATTGTCTCAAATTTATCTTGATAGAAAAGGAGAAAAAATTCGTCCGTAATAGAGCAGCAGGGGTTGAAGCATCGCGACGCTCGATTTCTCCACTACCCCAGTTTGCAAAGCGGGAGAGAAATTACTCCAGCTTTCTCAATATATATGTATACAAACATGTGGACCAATATATATAGGTTTGATATATAGGAGAGGTAAAAGTGAACCCGGAAGGTTTGTAAAGGTTTGAATTCTCCCTACTGCTCGTAATTCGCATCCTTCCCCGAGGCTGTTTCACAGACACAGACCTTTAACCATAAATCGGCTTCGGAGAGCTTGGAGAAAGGGACAGATATAAAAAAGCGTACGTTTAAAAAACCGAAATTGAGTACAGTGTATGCGGGAAAGAATAGTCTCTGCTGATAGTAAACTCGGAGCCATAAGGTTGGCCGTGTGGAGCAAGAGCTCTGCGTCTATACTCGGCTCCTTCCATTTTTTTCCCTTTTACTATTTCGTTTTTAACATTTCCCGGCCAGTTTTATCGAACGAGGAATAAAAAAAAAAGAGTCTTCGATAGTAGCTGTACGGAAAAAAATCATTTTCGCCTGTTTAACCAGCTGGAAATCGCGCGAGTTTTTCCCTCTCTGTATTTTCTCGTTTCTGCGACGAACCCAAAGCGCACCGTAAATCGGAGGCGACACGCGAGCTTATTCAGAAAGTGTGGGCACCTCGGGGAGAGAGAGAGAGAGAGAGAGAGGGAAAGCGAGACGGAGGAAGATTTTCATCGTTTCACGCGAAAGCCTCGTGTGTACGCGCCTTCTAATAATTCTTCGCAGTCATAAACGTGTGTAAACGATGGAAATTTTACTACAGTTGTCGGGAACTTTCGAAAGAGGTTATTATTGTTTTTATAATTGATTTTTATTAATTCATACGGTCTGAATTAGCAGCTAGGATCCTTTTCTTCCTCTTTTTTTCAAAAAGGCCTACGAAATTCTTTGTTTTTGGTTTTAAAAATTGCTACTGAGCTCGATGCAAAGTAACTTCTAATTATTTTCAAAATTTTTGCAACCCTTTTTCAGTCTTTTTCCACAAACGTTCTGTTTCTCTCGTAAAAGATGAAAAAATGCTGGTATACACGAGCGTAAAGAAGCGAGAAAAAGGAGGCAAACAAACCGTAAATATCGTTTCTCCATATTCTTTGAGCATGCAGAGAAGTAACGATTTGTTTTTGAAACAACTGTGCTGTACGCCGGAGTTTTTATTGATGCACAAAATGGGCGAGCAAACTTTCGTTCGTATTTGAAGAGCATTCTTCCGAATGCATCATTCATTATTTGTACAGATTCATTTATGTATTTATTCTTCCTCAACCAAAGCTCCATTATCTCGTTCGTTTTTTTTGCCAACAAGATAATAAATGACTGTGCCGAGGGTCGGCGATTGTTCCCCATGTCGTATTGTCATACGATCATTCCAGGCCCTACAGAGTGATTCAGACCGAGCAGAAGACTTTTCGAAACTTTACTACGGTCGCTTCTGCTTCGAAAAGTGAATTATTACAGCGGAAGCTCAATCAACGAGTTCGAGAAATGGAATTTCCCGGAGCTCTGCTTCGCTCAGTTCACTAGCATCGACGAAAAAACTTTGATTAAATCAAATTCCACTCCTCTCATCCAAAATATTCATTTCGATATGGACGAAGAGATATTTTTGTGATGAGATGAAATAATTTCTGAGTGCCAAAACTAGTTATTAGTCGAACCAACAAAACTTCAAAGCAGTCGAACAAAATCGTGTCGAAGCAAACAAATATCGCCAAAGTAAACTGACAATTGAGGTTCATACGTTGTGAGTGATTGAGCAGAAAATTAAACAAATTATCGTCCAAAAAACGAATGGTTTTTCTCACGATCGACCTGGAAATATGTTGAGAGAAAAAAATTTTTGAGGAATGATGGTGCACTGAAACGTGGGAAAAATTGAGAATAATTTTGAACCGCTCTGTACGTCTTACCTCATAAAAAATTCGAGGGCGTGACGGGAAAGGAGAAAAGTCAAAGGGAACTTGTCACATATTCCTCACGAAAGAAAATACTCGCGCAGCCATAAATATCTATACATTGAGGGAAAAAGAGGGAGGCCTTTTTGTCAGCCCCATAACTACATGGATATTTCTCAGCTCCGTAGGCTTCGATATATTCGCTTCATAAAAAGTGATTCCTAAAAAAGTGGAGCACGAACGTGCGGAAAAGCGCACGTACGTTTAAGCCAATGGGAAAACTCGATCTCGTAACTGTGACCCGAAGAGAAAGGTCTCTGATGGATTCCCACCAACTGTGAGCCCGGTGTTAGTCCACGAGAATAGGAAAACGAAGCGATCCGATATCAAAAAACGACTCTATATCGATATTTTTAATTCGCTTGATTCGATACCGATAAGTACGCAGTTATTAATGAGTGATTAAATCGAGGTTGATCCGAATCCAGATAATTCGTATAATTTTTCAGTCACGTGGGCTCGTGAAATGCGATTGGTAATTACGATCAAAAACTTGATTATTTTATCGGTATCGTTTCGATTTATCCGAGGTTCGTTTATAATCGCGAGTACCGAAATCCCGGGAATATCATTATCGGATCGAGAAGATTTCAAGCAGAATTCTCATCCGATGAGCATTTCTTGATGTCGAAAAATACTGATTTACCTTCGCAATTACTGATTTTTCAATTACTTTTTCAATTTTCATTGTTTTTCATTCATTTTTAGAATTATTCGGTCTTGAAGTACGTTTTTCGTCAGCTCATTTTCCATGAGATTCAATTTACCGCGTATATCGTTCTGTCCCTCATCGGAAAACGAAGTGATCCGTTTCCTGATAAAGCCCGTTTATCTGACTGTGAAACCATCTTCGGAGAGAGAGCAATGTGATTCTCGTCGATTTTCTGAGTTCTTTGCTTTTTAGATTTTTGTCAACTTATTTATCATGGAATCGCATTTATCGTATGTGATTCTATTCGTTTGAAAAAAAAAAAAAACGAAAAGATTCAAATGGTGACAAAGTTTTTTTATCACTGTTTAAGGTAGATCATGCCCGGAGATCGTATTTTATGGGTTATTGGGTCGATTTTTACTTCTTAATTAAAGATATCGTCACTTTAAATTAATGTCAGAGTTAGTAATTCGAAATTGTAAATACATATTTTCAACTGATCTTTTGGCGAATGAAATTACGAGCGATCCAAATTAATCGGGGATCCATAACTGACCAAACATAATAGCTATTTATGTAAAAAATCGCATTAAGAGTGCAAAGGGAAAAAACGAAGGAGAATGAATCAAGAAAAAAGTATTGATTAAAAGACAGAAGGCTGTGAGAGGAGTGGCCCAAGCCATGAAGAAACAAAATGCCGAAATAAGTAAATGTGAGGTTACATAGTGCTCATTACAAATTTCGTTCAATTTTCAACGTAATATATTTGTATTACTAGTAAGACAATCGTCTCGAATTTTTCCCCCAGATCTTCATTATATACTGCATTGTTATTGTGTACTTTTTCATAAAATTCGTAAGAAGCGTTCCCTCGTTATATGAAAAGATAAACAATTTTTAACGCATAGTCCCTTAACCCTCGTGTGTTTTTCTGCATATTTAAACACGTTTATCTTAATAACCAATAAGACGAACCATTTAAAATTTGATATGCGTGCCAGTCGACTACCCATTTAGACTCTGAGTAAATTTCAAGACTTTTTTAAGAAAATCGTTTCGTGCATGAACTACCTGATCTAATTTTGAGGGCCAGAACCACGTCAGAACGAGGTGAAAAACGACCCTGGTCGTGAGTTATAAGGTAAAAAAAACCCATGAGTTTTGTAAGAATGAGTTCGACGTGCTTGTGTATCTTTTGAATAATTCCCTCATTAATGTTCGTGAGCGGTTAATGTACAAAGAGAAGGTGCTTCGAGGTTGTTATAATAAGTAATAAAAAAAACGTATTTATCGATATGGGGTGAGAGCAGAGCGGGTCGTAGGATGAAGTTCGTGTGACACGAGATGTCGCGTTAACGCGTAGCGTTCGAAGTTGGTGGACGAGGGAAAATGATATTGAAGAATTAATAAGGGAAAGGAAAGGACGAGAGATAATTCGAAGGACGAGAAACGTGTCGAATGGTCATTGAATATTTGGTATTTGAGGAGACACGAATGGCGGGTTTAGTGAGGAAAAAGGAGGTAGTAGTAAGAAGCTCGGGAAAGAGAAAAATGCGCATAAATAACAAATAGTCAGAGTCAAGTTGACTGTCCAAACAGAGGAGCATGACTTTGTGAATGAGCGAAGGAGCTTGTGGAGCGTAATGGACAAAGACGGGGTTGAAATAAGCTGGGGTACTTGACGGTTGGCGCTTGGTTTACGACACTAAGAGGCAAAAGGGTTGACGGAGAAAGAGGACAGGAAAAACGAGCGTTGGAAGGAGGCCGGGAGCGTTGGGAGAGCAGCTTCCGGAAGAGAAAACCAGGCGAGAAAGGGAGAAATAGAAGCTGCGAGGAAACGAGGCGGGAGGAGAGGAGAAGACGAAGGAAAGGAAGTGGAAGGATGGGCTGGACCGGTACGAAACTGCTGGTAGATTGTGGAGAGAGAAAGGCTTTAGTGAAAGGGTGGAAAAGGCAGAGGGGAGCGAAGCGAAGGAAAAGAGCTCAATCTAGCTTACATGAAGCGAGAAACGTCGTGATCCCTTCAGGGCACACACATTACACAGTGCAGAAATACAGAGAGGAAGAGAAGGAGGGGAGAAGATAGGAGAGAGGGGGAAACGTTTTTTCTCGAGGAAACTCGCTACTGAAGAACGACATCGTCTCTCTGCTGTTCTACTACCCCTTTTCCACCCCCTCGTCCTCTCCCCCCCGCGTTTTATCGTTCCCCTTGACTGCTCTCGTTTACTCAATAAACACGAAAGCTATACACGTATTTGTGGTATATATACAGGTATACGTGTGTATACACAGCCTTTAGAAAACGAGTCACACGAGAGCGATCTCAGATGACTTCCGTGACACTCTCGAGAGCACATATGTCGAAAGACGCTGTTTTTCTTACCGAGTCTTTGACGTTTCGACCCCGACCATTCACAAGTGAAATAATAATACTCACTCGCTCCTTTATAAATTCATTCGATTTATCGTTGAATCCGCTTTTAAAAGCAGAGGCTCTCGTACGACAAAATACGAAAATATAACGTCTCGGTTATATCGATACTTTGGACTATTTATTCAAACGCGAACACTCCGTTATCGCTCCCTGCTCGATAGTTTTAAAACAGTCGCACGACCTCGCCATCTTTTATATTTCATAACCCAGCGTGAACGAACAACTACGAAGATTGAAAATTCGATGAAACGACTTTTCGTCGACTCGATTAATAATTGTTAAGCGAGAAGCAATAACATTTCATTTTGTTGCATGATTATGAACGCGATGTTGGTCACAACGAAATCAGCGCCACGAAGAAGCTTTTTCATTTCAACCTCTTTAATATATGTATTACGTCTCGAAACATATTCGCACTGGAGCCAAAATTTAATTTACTCGGATTTACATTTGGTGCTCACGAGATGTGAATTATAATTAATACACGGTGAAATATATAGGTGTCGTTAGGTACACACGCATATGTACTAAATTTTCGTGTGGTGTAATTATTATGAATATAACGTCGAGTTTCATATGAAATTTCCGACACACAGGAGTCACAGAAGGTTCCGTTGCTGCACCACCTCAAAATTTCACTGTTTATGCTCCCTCCTCGCATATCACCCCTGCGCGCATATTTTTTTCCGCTTCTCGACTCTCCGCCAACTCTACCGAGAGTTTTCCATTTTCTTTCTCCTTCTCTCTTCGTCTTTGTCTATACCGCCCTCTTTCTCTTCACTTTCCTCTCTCTCTCTCTCTTTTGGCGTGTTTTGGGGAGAATACGGCCATGCGAAGCGAGCGAGAGCCGGGTGCGCCTTCACATATATATCTGTATTATCCGACGAGCCGGAGTGCCAGATGGTTCTCGTCACGAGAGACCATACGTAGGCGTATAAGGGAAAAATGCTTGCAGAACGAGAGAGAAAGAAGCGGAGCGATGTACCGAAAAAGTAAAGAAGAGCGAAGGGAAAAGTGAGCGCGAGGGATGCGGCGACGAGAGGCAACGAGCGGACGCGTGCCGGCTGCCCGTCCAGCGTTTTATCGGTCAACAGTCGTTAATTGAAAAAACGAGTCAATTTACGAGTGTATACGAAATGTAGATAAACGTATATAGCGGCGAAGGGGAGGCTGCGTCTCGCGAACTCCACGCGGGAGTAGCCAGCGCGGGCAATTTTTTTAATCCCGATTAATTTGGAGTCTCGAGTACAACTGAAAGCAGCGTCGGATCTGCGGGCCATGGCGAGGGTCTCGCGAGGCATCGAACTTGCCGAGCAACGAGTTTACGAGGAACTTGCCGAATTAGAAACGACCCTGAATACGAAGCCGCTCGAACGGAGCGATCCTCCGTTAAGTAGCCTAAAATTAGTCTTCCAGAGACACTCCGTTCAGCCGGGGGAGAGTCCTCGAGCTGCCTAAATTCCTGGCGTTCGATCTTCCCCCCGAATTTTAATCCCTCCGCAAACTCGGCCTCGCGGAGTCGTTTCCTCAAAAAGATTCAATGAAGGCAGCTCCGCATCGATCCGGAGGGTAATTCCGAGCGAGCCTCGACCCCCGGACGAGCAGTATTATGAAGACGATTAAATTACCGGGAGACGCAGAGAGGATCCCACGAATCTGCAATTCGATCGTCGAGCAAACGCGCCGATTTTCACGCCCGGCTTCAATCACCCTTCGCGCGATAATTGTTCGCCAATTTAAAAACTTGGATCGCGCTTATTATTTTCGCGAGCGCGTTCTCCGCTCGGAAAGAAGCTTTATATGCGAGCTCCGAGAAGCGATGAGTCACAGTTTCTCATTAACAGAGCTCACCGCATCGCTCCCCCTCCACGGGCCAACTCTAGTTTATTTATTCCCAAGAAGTACGCATACATTATCATATTCTTAAGCAACTTTTAATTAATTCTCAAATCCAATGAAAAATAAGCTAAAGGAATAAGAATTGATGCCGAGTCCGTTTAAAGCCCGTGGCCCGAGTGCGAGAGATCGTTTTTTATTCGTTAAGAATTTTTTCCCCAGCCCCTAAGTTCGCATACGTACATTGCCTAGGGGATTTAGTGTCTAGTGCATATTTCGTCACGACCGAGTGAAGCATGCCCTCCGTACATATACGCGCGCGCGCGCGCGGAGGAAAGCGTGCGAGCAGTACGTTTGAGCTCGTTGGGAGATCGGGCATGAGAGAAAGATTATGGCTGCAGGAGGGTTAATAGCTACGTTCGGAGAGCATGGACTCGTACTCCGGGATAACTTTATTTTCTTCGTTAAATATTTGACCTGCTCGCGAGAGCCTGAATAAGATGAAAAAAAAGCAAACAAGAAAAAAAAAGAAAAAGAAAAAAAAACAACACGTAAATGTTGCCTGGAAAGTATGAGACAGGAAAAACCAGTGGGGATTATATTAATATAAGATGCATACATAATATCAGGTCAGTATATGCGTGCGATACACACCCACAGAGCCACCTTCGTCCACACGGATATTTATATATATAAAGTTGGAAGCGTAAGTTGTACGTTCTTGCGAGCGTAAATTCGGAGAGTATGGTTTATGTGTATATGCCGTCATCAGCAAGTGTATATATTTGAAAATTTATTTACATTTGTATATAAATATATGCAGAGGGAAGAGTCGAGGCATTCGGGGTACACACTTCGTATTTCGGTTTATTCGGTGAGCCGGGTGCTGGATCGGTGAATTTTTCCTGGCGCGTATTATAACGGCGTAATATGCGGAAGTACACTTTTACGTGCGGTACGAGTGCCCTCGGGACTGAGGCAGGGAGAAAGAGGAAAAAGAGAGGGAAAGAGCGGCCAGGGGCTGCTCTCGGATGGCCGCGGAAGCTGCTGCGTTCGTATATATATATACAGCACATACGCGCCCGATCTCCCTGGACCATCCTGACGTTAACCTCCTGCTCCTCCCCTGTGTTCTCTACACTTGTACAAGATCCACTCAAACCGGAGTTTTCGTACGTGTATGACGACGACGACGACGGCGACGGAGAGTCCCCCGTGCGCGCCCCCGGGAGGATGCTTTTATTTTTTCAGTATATACGACACGTTATAGCCCCGAGCAACTTTATCAGCGAGATGGAGCGAAAGTGAGAGGACGGGAGAAAGAGGGATGGAAAAGTGGAAGGGGAAGATACTGGAACGGCGCTGGGCCTTCGGTGCTAGAGAAAGAACGAAAAAAACTACCGCGAGAGAGAAAATAAGAGCGTATACATGGACGAAAAAGAGTGCGAAAAAAGCTCCTGACGGTACGCATGCACTCGCCTCTCTCCGTTTCCCTTCTACTCCCTTATTCAGCCATTTCTCTATCTTTTTCTCATCGCGCACGGTGTCGCGCCATACGCCTGACCCACATTTTCCTTGTAGCTAAATTCGAAAGGGATGGGATGCCACGGCGGCAGGGGTTTACAGTGTACCGGAGAGACACACTTTCCTCCATTACATTGTATTATTCTCTGACGATTACATCTGGATTCCAGCTTATTCTCGTGCAATTAGTCGTATGAAAATTGCACACAGTTATACTTGTGTTTTGCGCTGTTCGTACATAGAGCGCGTACGTCGCACGCGCATTATTTTCGCAGATGTACCTTCGCCAAACATCCCCCTCGCAATACGAGCCTTTAATTGCTCCAGTCTATTCTCATAATTACATTTATATTGTGATACTGTAAAATCTCTCTGCGCGCTATACTTGTCAAAAATTTTCTTCCCTTTTGCGATGGAATTCTCGGTGCAATTTACTAGAAAATACGAGCAGATCCGTCGTGTCTGCGGGAGTAATGAGGAAGAGACTTTTATGATGGGCAAAATATCCAAATTGGATGAAGTAACGTGGACTATATATTCAGGGATTGTAAAAAAATTCATGAGATTCTCTCTGTTGTACGTGTAATAATAAAATACGTTTTTTTCCCTTTTATTTTGTCCTTCTGCTGCTGTGCTGTAATTGTTTTCTATGATTTTATATCCAGGCCAATGAGCTCGTAAAGAGCTCTCTCGGATCTCAGCTCTTCGGATATCCGAATCGAGCATTTCGAGGTTAGAGCGATGGTCAAAATAATGGAGCCATTGTTTAAGAGATATTTCATAGCTTTTTTATTTCAGAGCAAAGTAAAATTTCACGTTTTTTCTTTCGGCGTAAAACATTTTATTTATAAATTTATAAAGGGCTGAAGGAGCGAGACGAAAATGAAATTGTGAAAAAATCCTTCGTCCGGTACTTCGTAACGTCAGTTTTCTCTGCCACGATAACGTCCATTCTTTCCAGCAGCCCACGTTTGACAGAGTTCCCTCATTTTTTTCAGCTCTTTCCACACCAATCCAACAACCTTATTAAACCACCTGCTCTCGATATTAATATCCCAACCTGAAGTGGTATTGAAATCAACGAATTCTCCGCAGATCATCAAAAGAATTGATCCGTCGTTTCCCCGTCGTCTTTTTGTCTCTGTGAACGGTTCGATCGAGTGGCCCGGGTCGATAAAATCGCCACCGGCAAGCAAGCAGTCGTAAACTTTAGGCAGAAGCTTTGGAAAGGTCCATTATTGTGAATTTAGGCAGGTGGCTTTAATGATGAAACGAGGTGGACGCAGCTTTAGTATCGGCGGTACACGGTACGACGGAAACAGTAATTCCTGATATCGAAATCTCCGGGAATGCTGATCTGATGGGGGGGGAGGGACGGACGCGGGCGCGCGCGTACATCATACAGAGGGGAGTGAATGCACGGAGTTTGAAATCTGGGTGAATGCGAGGAGGAGAGGATGATCAATCCGCAATTCGGGGTGCGTTATTTCGACGATTGAGGTCTTGGTGTGTAGGCGGTAATATAGATTCGCGCGTAATGTACCAAATATGCCAAACAGCGAGAGGTATGGATGCACGTGCATCGCGGTGTGTACATTATAGGTTGGACGATACTAAAACGCGCTGGTGTATTGTACGTATTAGAAGCTATATGCGCACGATACCGTAGTACCATCCCCCTCGCCAGGCTACACTCAACCTGTGTTTGCTCTTTCGAGTCGTTGGTTTACGACGTTTGCCCGTTCCGTTTACGTTTACCGCGGAGCACCAAGCTTGCGAGCTTTCTCTCTCTCTCTCTCTCTTTCCGTTGCCCTCTCGCTAGGCTACGTGACCGCATGACGTCCCGGGTAAATTTGTTGGGGTGCTTACTCCGAGCTATATGGCAAACCTACTGTCGGAGCCGGTTTAGCGTACGCTTAGGGCCTTTGTATATACATGTATGTATGGTTATGGTGTATATATACTTACCGCAAGTTCGCCAATCTCTTTGTCTCTATCTCTTCTTCCAACAGAGCAAAACGCTTTTGTCTCTATGCCTCTCGCGCCCCCCTCCTCCCCTGCTCGCTGGCTCTCTATTTTTTTCCTTCCTTTTCCGCCCTTCTCTTTCTTTGCAGAACTCTAGCTCGATCTCGCAACGTTGTAATACATCAACGTTGAATCTTACATCGACCCTCTCGTCTGGCAAATTAGTATAATAATGTACAAACTCGACGAGAGTCAGCCCTTATTTTTTATTCTCCCCGTTTCTACTTGGTCTCTTGCTATCTCTGGTGCTTTCGGGCTTTCAGACAGCTATCAGCGAGGGGCTCTCTTCCCCTAAAAGAGTTCTTTCCGAGATCATATCTGAGCAACGCTCGCTTGTAGTTTTTATAGGTTCACTGATTGGCTGGTGCTGAGAAAGGTGCTGAAAAGGTCAGTTTACAAGGAAACATCGTTGAGCGGGGGGTAGTTACACTCGCTCTTTCGACGCTCAAACTTCTCATTAATTTTCATTGATCTTTCGACGTGATTACTAAATTACGCTTTCAAGCTTCCCTCCACGCCTGACAGAGAAGTCGGCACCCACAACTTCGTTGACCAAGACCGTTTGTTTCCGTCTGTTAGTGCGCAAATCGGTGCTGCTTTTATCCCCACTAAAATGAATGCGATTTTATTTAGTGGCTTTCTATCTTTGCACACGGCTCAAGTTATGCAAATTTCAATCCCCAATGGAGAAAATTGTACGCTCGTTCAGCAGCAGGGAACGAGCCACGATGAGACGGTTGCGTCTTCACTTCAAAATAAATTCGATTCCGAATACTTCTGGGCTTCGGTTAATCGTCGACGATATAACTTTGATTCCTGAAATTTGCATCAACGGGAAGCAATGAAATGTATTTTCGTTTATCGTCCCACATTTCATAGCCGAACACACACTGCGAAAATTCATTTCGCTCGTATACAAATGCTGCAAATTGGGGTTCAAATCGAAAAATCAAAATTTCATTCCCGATGTTATTCTCGCTTGACTATTGAAACTCGCGACTGTACGCGCCCGCCCTCAACGTTATTTTCAATGGAAAAATGACCCGAGCATTAATAAAACCGTCGAAATCGATCAAATATGTGATTCGAACGTGAAAGATTATTATTCGTAATTCACTTTTCCACGTTCCAATGAAACCTGATTTTCCCGAAGCGTATTGCGACTAATCGCGATCCGCCACTGTTTTTCCGTGCCTTCGATGCGTCAAAAACGGATTAGACTTGTGAATATAAACCTTTGGAAGGCTTCGCTGTCATCGTGACATTTCAGAGCAGCGCGAATGACTTCGAAATGATGATTCGATGCTCGAGCTTCAACGCGAAACACGAGCAGCGTGCAACTCGGTCGAACCAATGAGAACGGCGGAAAGGGGATGACAACGAGAGGCCAATTTACGCTTCGCGTGCCTGCGTTATATGAAAGGGACTAATGATCTTTACGTAAGAGGATTTTTACTCTCCTATTGATGCGAATGACATTTTCCAACAAGATAAACTCGAATATTCGATGCTTTTGGGCTCTGCCAAAAGCAATTTACGATCGTAAACAGAGATTTTTCAATCAGGATTACGTTGATCCGTGAAATCGTCGCATAAAGTCGAAAAATGGCGTATTTTTATCAAGTCAGCGAGCCGTTGTGCGCAAATCGTTTCATTCATTCGTGTCATACTCGGTGATTTAGTTATATGTATCGTTCTCATTTATTTTCCCGATTGCGCAATGATGCTCGGAGTATTTCTACATAGCGCCGGGATCTCTTTCCGCGTATAGGAAATGTGATTATTCCGCATGATTGATAATAATAACAAGAAAAGCAGCGGGAATCCATTTAATGTGGCGCGGGATCCGTTTATTCGTAGTCGTGTTTCGCGTTTTCGTTATTTCCCTTTCTCCTTTTTATTTTTCATCATTTTTATTACGTTTTTTTTTTTTCACCGTTTGATGAAGTCTGTGCGTGCGTTTGAGCGTCGTCCGTATCCTTTGTATCAACCGGTTAATTTTTCACCGGCAGTGATCGCCTCTGCGCAGGAAGAGTTTCCGCGAGCGCGATATACGCGCTTGACTATACGCTAATTTTTCACTCGAGTAGTTCGTCGGGAAGAGCGTGTGAGCAATCTCTCTCATCTCTCGTGTCACCGGAGGCCCCGAGTGCGTTATCCTTTCTCTCTCCTTCTTCACGCAACCACTCACGCACGTATCGAAAGCTCGCGATGCGATGTCGCAGCTCCGGAAAAGGGGTTGATTCCCTCGTCAATGGAGGCTCGTCCGCGTTGGCCGCGTTGGCCGAATCTCTCGGAGTATGAAAACGAATATGTGGAGAGGGCGACTGCGTATTCACTCGTGCATGTGTCGATATTGCCCTCTCTCGTTAGTCTCTCTTCCGAATGAAATTTCATGCCGCGCGTCACACGGGGGCGGGATCGATCATCGGACAAGAAAATGTGAGAAGCGCGAGGTATAGGCGTGCAGATTTGCGGAAAATCGTTATCGCGTTATAGGAGAGCGATTTAATTTAATCGAATACAAGATGAGCGTATACCGAGCGCGCGGCGTATTCACCCTCAGCCCCGGCGTAAGCTCATTTTTCCATCACGCAGCGCCGCAGCCCGCTCTCGCGTTGACGTGATTAATTCTCGGCCGGTGTGCTTTTATGTTTCGAGCGTAAAGGTGTGTATGACAGCGTAAAAAAACATTTGATCGTTGCTCTCCGCGGCGCTGGCAAGCGTTATCGGATCTTCTACCCATTCAACGTTTACGACACAAAAATCTCAGCTCTTCCCCGCCGCGTTATATACAGCTATGCTCTCCCTCGTATTTGTATATAATGTTACGTGAAATATAGAAGCTTCTGCGGTGCACATTCGCTTGTGACCGCCGGTGCCGGAGCAAAGCACCAGCAGAAAAATACCAATCGATAAAGCGATTTTTTCCCTCCCTCGTATATGCACGTACGTATAATATGCTTATGTGTATACGCCACGTCGTAAAGTTTGTCGTAATTTTTTTTCTTACCCTCCCTAACACCGGCTCATTGGACTCTCCGAAGCTTTCTTCGTCTTCCTATATACCTGTACGATCGCCCTCGACATTCGATCATCTCCCTTTCTCCATCGCTCACGTGCATCCTCCATCTTTCTTTTCGATATTCGCCGCAGCAATGAGAAGCTCGCCTCGTAAGGAACACCCGAACGAGGAGTTACGTGTACACGGATAAAGCCGCTCCGGAGGTGTGCTCACCTGCAACCTCTCGACGAACTTATTATATCAAAACGTCCGATAGATTTATATCCTCATATTTCTTACCCATCGCCCTGCGTTTTTACGAACCCCCGTAAATACCTCGTAAAGAACAGCCTACGAGAAGCGGGCCCTGCGTCGTGCGGGTCCTCTTCGACAAATCTGATGTTTGCTCACTCCGCAAAATTTCTTTTCGCGGCTACAACGAGCTACGCTACACTATTTCGATATCGTTCTCGCCCATCACGAAACACCGTTCGCCCATGCTTCTCTGAGAATTATTAAAAATTTATGCACATCCATAACGCGTGCACTTAGCGACCGAGGATATTTGTGTTACAATAGAAATCTTGATAAGCCCGCACTCGGCACCGGAATCCTGCTGTTGCTATTGTAAGTCCGCATTTTTTTCTTTCCCATTAACGCTCGGATGGTCTCCGACAGAAAGTCACGCACGACGCTGAATTCTTGTAAATACGTGCTCCATTAACCATCACATGTATTCCCTCGTAATGGGAGGAAAAAAAAAAGAGAAACGTTGTGAAAAATCCTTGACCGAGTGGAAGCAGCTCGATTGAAAAATATTCGCTATTCATTTTCGAGCTGGCTTTACTGTCCGAGTTGGAGCGATACCAGACGATTAGTTCGCTCCTCGGAGCTCTTTGCATTTGTAATGAAGCCTGTTTACAATCGAGCATTTAAAACTGTCACTCGATTTTCGCATCGAGAGCTATTCGCTCGAAAGCCATCCGGAGGTTCGCGGGTAAGGTTGCGTCAAACAGTGACGATTAAATCCTCCCGATGATCGCTTGATTCGATGCCTAACGAAAATAATGCTGGAGCGAGTTGAGGACAAAGCGTCGTTTCTATTTGCCGTTCGCCCAGCCCGAGCCTAGTTGCGATACAACATTGTGCGAGGCTATTGGGGGGGGACGAAGGAATTACGACGTGCAAATCGTAGCCGAATATTTGTCGAATGGTGCCTCGAAAAATACGATTTTTTCTTAGTGCGCGTAAACGCCTACTGCAGTCATAAACGGAAACACGAGTTTCCACTCTAAATCTTGCGAGTCGATTGTTATTCGTTTCCATTTTTCAAGACAAAAAAACAAACGCATGCACCCAGCCGTACAGAGAGTTGATGCACCTGTTGTAGGCCATTTCGTGGGTTATGCCATTTTTACTGCTCTATCAATTTTTCCATTGTTTTGTTACGCCTTCATGCTGATTGCTCTAAAATTCCTGTGCTCCCGAATGCCCTCGTCAAAAGCCGAATAAACTCACGCTCCAGGCTTAATGCTCCATAAAATAAATGTTACATTTATCTCAAAAATTCATTAACCATCTCCGGAGCCGAATTGTCCGAGGCGAAAATGAATGTTCGACCTACTTTCCCCGAGCTCTTAATTCCCTTTCGCATCGTCTCTAATTCGACGATACTGGAATCGAATAGTCGCGTCGATTCAGCGACTGATATTCTCGCGACGATTCAATCAATCGGCATTACGAGAGTGGTGGATTCGAAGCTTGTTTTATTAACCGCGATAATCCGTTGTTTTCGAGGAACAACAATGTCATGCTGATGTCGCTTATTCTCTTCTCGATAACTCATTTAATTTCTGAAAAAATATTAGTCCTATTTACAAATACAGCATGTAGTGGGACGATGACAGCGGAATGACGATTGCTATCTGATAAATACGAGCGGAGTTTGCGGGGGCGGAATAATCAATGAATTCATAAAAGTCTGACCGCAGAGAGGGTTGTACTACTCGATAAATAATTTCCTTACCGGCGATGATGAGAAAAAAGAGCAAGCCCAAGTGGCTCGTTCTTCGTAAGCAATCCATGCTGCTTGGCTGAAGGTGATTTCTGGCGAGGAGATGCACGTGGCGGGACAAAGACGAGTCGAAAGACAGAGAATAAAAAATCACTTGGAACAGGTACTCCGGAGGCGAATACGCGCACAGGAGAGTCAGCTATAAAGCAGTCTCTTTCGGCAGGTTAATAATGTGTACAAATGCACAAAACACGACACTCAAAAGTTACAACTGCACACATTTCCCGTTCTCCTGATATGCTTTTTCACTTTTATTTGTGCTCGTGCTCTCTCTCTCTCTCTCTCTCTCTTTCGCGCGTGATCTCGTTTTCGTCTCCGTTTCTCGCACTTTTCAGGATACGAGAGAATGAGCGAGCAAATTCACCAAAAGTTCGTCGATAGTTCCGCAGTCCCACCTTTCCACTTCCTGCCTTCCACACCCTCTGGGTGCACGGTTGCACTGTGTGTGAATGCACTATTCTGGCGTGCTGCAACCGCCACACTGCCACGACCAACCCACTCTTTTCACTCCCTCCTCTTAGCCGTTCTCTGTCTCCCACTTTCCCTCCCCGAAGCACGCTGTCTCTTTTGCTCTTTTGCTCTTGGAGTTCCCGTATATCAACTCCCCTGGCGCGATGGCTCCGTTTATCACCAAATTATCCGGCCCCGAGAGCACCACTGATAATCTCTTCGCTATTAGAAAGGCATCTCACGAAGGCTCGGTGTATGCGTCGTCGATCGAAAAAAAAAATAAAGAACCAGGCGGTTATCGTGCGTGCGTGTTCCCAGAGCGCTTATCAACTTTCCAATTAGCAGTAGCTTTTCCAGCGAAGAAAAATATGAAGAAAACGAGAAGAGCAAACAATTAGCAGAACGAGGGATAAAAAGAAGTAACTGCGAGGTGCTTCCTCCCCCTTGCCAGTTGCACCGCAATTATACTCTCATCCCCCTCCCCCTTCTTTCTCATCTGAATAAATATCACTGGAGAGTCGTTTATTGTTCTTGTATAAAAAAGAGTCTCCGCGTCGGCACGATAACGTAGAACGCAGGCAAGCAGGGCGATAAGGGTGGAATGTTTTGATTCTTCGACGAACCCCCTGCTCGATCAATTGCCCCGGGCCAGTCCTCGGACAACCCGATATCCTTTAATTATTGTTTTTCCTCATGGTAACCTTCGGCGTTAACTCGGTTGTCGTTATCTCGTTGAAACAGCAGCACAAACGCACGAGCCGCTAACAAATTCATCAGGTTTATTATCCGCTATTGACGAAAGATTCGATTATCGATAATGGATTAATGCGCCTTCGTTATTTGCCTCCTTATGCGCGTATACACGCGAGGAAAAAGAAGCGTCGTCGATCAGCGTTTGCCAGCTCTCCGACGAATGCGACATTCGAACGGAGCCCGCGACAGCAGCTCTTTTGTTATATTCCTTTTTACTCGCTCCTCCGCTCCTACTCGATTCCGTGCTCTCGTGTCCCTATGCGGAGAAGCGCGCACCGGCGCCGTTCGACTACTGGCCTTCTCGGCTCGTTTCCACTCCGCTTTAGCTCGCGCGGGCTCTCGTCCGGCTCTGCTTTGCCACTGGGTGTCCCGATACCACCCGGAGAACCAGCAAATGGCGCCACTCCTTCCGCGCTATCGCCGCGTACACCCGCACCAACCAACGCTCTCACAGAGGGCTGCACACGTACGTACCGGCACACATCTCCACCCTAACAATCTATATAGAGCCATGAATACATAAGACACATACGCGGATAGAAACACGCAACCGAGAACGGCCTCGCCGCGCTCAACGCACACGTACGCGTGTCCTCCTCCTCCTCGCACGAACGAAAGCCTGCTTTCGGTGGTGTAGTCCCTGCAGAGACGGCTAGCCCGAGCTAACCGGGGAATTTTCGTGCGATGGGGAAACTCTCGGGGATCAGAGAGCGCCTGCGCTCACGACTGCTACACACAGATTGTGCCCGGACCTTACCACCATATATTATAACGCGATATACATACGCGCGTTCCCGCACTCCTATCACTGTACATTTCGTGTATGAAAGTCTCGAGGGCTCAGGGCTGAGAGCTAACCAGACGTCTTCCGCAAATTTGACGCAAATTCCGACGTAACGTCAATCTCGCGATTCCCATTGGGAGCTATCAACAAATAAGCCGTATCACACGGATCGAAGAAAAATAATAGAGACGCTGTTTTTATGATGAATTCGGTGCCAGCTCTGAAATCTTTGAGGTCGGATTATTCTTCGAGCTTTGCGCTGTGTGCTTGATGGATTGCTTTTCCGCTCTCATGGCCAGAGTCGATCTTGTTTTATAATTATATCGCTGCGGATCATCATTCTCCGGAAGGCTCAAAAGTTCGGATTACATTCCAACCGAGGCCTCGATCAAAGCTCGCTTTGTGCGAAATTTATTAGCCCGGTTGCATCATATTGAAGGGCTTTTATTATCGTTTCATTGAATTTTTACCTGATTCGAATTGAAACCGACGAGAGCGGAGAGGTGAAAAGCCACTCGGGCCAATTGTTCTATGGTGACAGTTCGACCGACGTTGCTGTACCGAAGTCATTTGTCCGGAATGTTTCACTCGAGTTTTCTTGTTGAATGTTTATGTTTAAACGAATCCTCGTGAAATTGAGGAGACTCGAGGACATTTTTGGTTAAAGGATTTATTGAGTGGATGTGGGAATCGAATTATTCTCTCTCCTCTTCATCAATCCCCGCATTCGATCGGTTCTTCATTCGATTATTTCCTGTTTGCCCTGACGTTCGAGAGAGCACCGAAGAATCAAATGATTTCGTTCCTTTGTGCCCATTACTTTTGTTCCGTTTTTTTTGTGCGCGGCAAGGAGCTTTGCGGATGAGACGCATTGGTATGCTGCGGTGCAGGCTCATTTGGATGCGCCAAGAACACACATACATCATCGCCGTGATCTCTTGTCCGGATCCATGAGAACGAAGACAGTGAAAGAGCGAAACGGGGATCAGGATTAGTCAAATTAAATGTATATTCACCGGATTCAGACTTTTTTGTTCTTCCTCTCGTAGCCAAAGGCGGCTCGTGGAGAATACGTACCCGCATTTTCCTCATCGTTGCTTATACGAACGGGGCAATCCTCGTTCTGTATACTTTCCAGGAACATTCATCATTCCAACAACTTTTGTCTCCCCGATCTCTATCTTTTCCACTTTTTCTCAATTTTTCTTTCCTCTTCAGCGTAGCACACACAAATAAACGTCCTCACAGTACAATAACTCTATAATCTTTATTTCTCTCTTCACAAAACATTTCTACGTCGAATATCTTCATTCGAAGCAGCTCTGTTACTCTAATCTTCAATGACTCTCTGCGGTAAACATTATTTAAAGTCTCTTCTCATCCAAATCCGCGTTCTAATAACTTTATTCTCGAGCATTTCTAAGCTCGAATGTCATCGAAAACCTTAAAGTTTCAATTTTTTATCTCTGACATCGCGCAATGTTGCAAAATAAAGTTATCAGAGCATAGAAATGTTTAGGATCGTAGAAAAAAACATTTTGTTCGTAGAAGAATATGCCATTCGTTTGATCGGAAGCACAGACGATGAAAAGTATATTTTTTTTTAATGTCGAGCCCACTCGATCTTCGCCCAAGTAAATGGCATTTTCTGCGATCCACGAAAATTTTTCTCACTGCAGAAGTATTTCTTGCATAGAAATATTTTGTTGAGATTGAGATTGTTCAAGATTAAAGCTAGCCTCCTAAAGAGTCGTTTAAGAAGAACATTTGAGGCTATAGTTGATTTGGGATGTGGATACTCGGCATAAATCTATTTGAGGAAAGACGAATTTGAAATTTGAACATTTAAGAAAAAAAATGAAAAGAGACAAGGAGGATGACAAGACTATTCTAATAACTTTTTTCCCGTTTATCAGATTAATGTCCGAAGACGCTTCAACCGGGGGGGAAGTCATAGAGTGACATTAATTTCATCTATACAATAATCGATTGATCGTGCCCACCGCATATAAATGAACAAAGCATAATTGAGCTTCGAAAGGACAATTTCGACGCAGTCGCAGCTTTTAAACTCTTGTATAACGTTCCATCGCGTTTTAAATCCGTCTCTGAGTACGTGAGTTATGAAATAGTGAATATTCGAGGCGATCTGTCATAAAGACAGACGTAAAATTAGCTCGGTCACAAGATTCATTTGCATTCTTTAATAAGCGACGATCTTAGCGGATGACGGATCTATTCGGTTGGCGAAGGTCGAGCGAATTCACTGGGCTGTGACCCTCCGCGAGTCTGCTCTCTGAGGAACCCCTCGAAATTTTTTTCGATGACGATGTCCCTGACCCTCGTACTGACCAGCGAACACGTCGACGAGCATATCGCGTGCTGGAAAATAAAAGGGCCTCGGGGGAGCGACACTTGACGCGTCGAGCATCCTGCGTTAAGCCCTTTTGTTTGCTCCTCGTGTTAATGTATGTTTTTGTATTGGTCACGGCGTCGAGCCATTTGCCCAACCGGCAGCAGCCAAAAAGCAGCTGCTGCCGTCTAATTTCTATACTGCTGCGAGGACTTTTATATGAACGAAACTAAATAAGCACGATTCGTTTACCGGGAAACAAGGCGTGCGCGTGAGCCACATCATCGTCGTTGACTGTCTCGTCCGATGCCATACGGTCACGGAGGCGCTTCAATTAACTCTCTGTCTAGTTTTTTCCGAGCTCGTACTCGAGCCTGTGTTTGTGTGTGTGGATTTTATTGCAGTATCCCTTTCGTAGACGCATATCGTTTTTGTGACGTTCGAAATTTGGCTTCGTCCGTGCTCTCATTGCCGGATCCATTTCGTTCGAGCAGATATTCAGACTGTTAACGTAATTTAAAAATATCGGCTCGCTGAATTATTGGGTGAGCGATGTTCCTCGAATTGATTTCCTATCAAATCACAAGCCAGTCAATTCAAATTTAACGGAATAGTTGATGCGAGCTGCCGAAGTTGGATCAGAATGTAATTTAATTATATTATTGAACTCACATGTGTCTTCGAGAAACATGCAGATGCGAACGTCATTCGACCGAGCTCAACAATTCAGCGGAGTTCGATCATCCACAGAGTCCTATAAATAAGAGATCATTTGCAGAAATACGAAGCTTCAGTTCCCATTCGATCAAAGCTTCAATTCGACTCGGAAGGAATATCGATTGCCGGAACATGACCCGTTCTCTCGTACACAAAAATACAAGTTTTTAGTTGAATCAATTAATACCGCCCTTTCGATTGACCTTTTCAATTAACTCTTTACAACGCTCGGTGTCGAATATCGTTTTCACAAACGAGCCACTCTTTTCGCTGTTACGCTGCACTTCAATCATTGAAACACAATTTTCTTCGATTGAATTCCCACCCCTCCGTTAAAGCAAAACCGGAAGCATTCAGAGCGTAACAAATGTTTTGTAATGTTCGACGCTTTTCGAAAGTATACGCAAATGAAAACACGAGGGAAATGTGTATCGATTTGTTTGACGCTCGTTGCTCCTTTAATTATTTGACATCGACAAAGTTCCGAAGCTGAATTATTGCTGTCCTGCTTTGAGCAACTGGAAGTAAAACAACTTGATATTTTCAGCGTTCTCTGTGCGCTCAATCAAGCGTGTTATTGTGATAACCATCCTTTTTTTTCGCATTTCATAATTTGTGGGCCGAAGGACTCTGTTACAAGTTCTTTACTTTTCGGTATTTTAACTCCGACGTGTACACTTCGCTGCAATGTAAAGTTTGCCTCTCAGCGTCTTTGAACCGTTGCCAAGTTAAAAGTAATGCGAATATTAAGGCTACAAAAAAACTTGTCTATCAGTTCCCAGCTTTTTTGAAGACAAAAGAGCTCTCGCTCGTCGACTAAAAATGGAAACGTATCGGAGTAAATGAGACCAGGTGGTCTCGCTCTGGCTCAAAACTGCCCTCGGGCTCGTCAGACCCCGAGAATAAGTTGAGGGTCAAAATCCATGCAGCCACGATTGATATAACGCGGCGTTAGTGATTCGAGAAATCGATCGGTACGTCTCATTCAAACGTTGTCGGTAAATCGTGCGACGCGAAACTCTCGCTCGATATGTTCAAATTGGTGGATAATTAAAGTAACCGCAGGTGGTGTAAGGCCAGATGCACCATTTAGCTGGATCCAAGAATAAATACGCGAGAGAGAGAGAGAGAGATTAACCGGAGGCCTTAAAACTGTCCCATATACCAGAGGATAATTTGCTACCGTTGGCAAATGAGTGTAACAAACGTGTAATGAAGCTCGCAAGAGTGCTTCTGCGGTGGATCGGACTTATCAGGATCTTGAGATAATTGAGTGGGGTAGCAGAGTTTATGAATTTAATTTCCCTTCGCGAACAAACGTTGTCTGAGTCCGGTTACTTTTATTACTTGCGAATAAGCTGCGACTGAAGAATCTTCCTCTTCGTGGAATAGCGGCTTCAAAAAATCTCTTACAAACGTCTTTCCGAGAGGCTTTCTTCGCGCGACGAGGATATTTACGACGCCGTATCTCATAGCCGTGTCCCCCGTGTCCCCCATCGTCGTTATACAATTTGTATTACAAACAAAGGCGCGAACACGCGCGTGTTTCGATTACAACTTTATGATGGGAAATAGCTGGTCGCATCAGCACCGTTTTTCGGTGGTGAAGAAAAAATGGGCGCAGAAGAAAAGAGGAAAATTCGTAGCCAGCACGGAATCGGAGAAAATAGAAATGTCGCGGCGTCGATTTTCCGCAATTGTTTCGAGATCGTTCGAGATATCGGTACACTTTCAGGCACACGTACCGGGTGCGCTGCGACCGAAGTTAATCCGTGAAATGCCAACTTCGGGCCCGGAATCCGAGCCCCAAAGTTATAAACTCCCACGAAGTTGCGTCGAAGCCCCGAATTTTCTTGTTAATAGTGTTCCAATGTTCCGAGATGACTGGAAAGTGCATGTGGCGATCTTGTGCTTCCCAGTAGAACTTTTATCAAGAGCCAGGTGATCGGAGCTCCTCGACTATCCGCGAAGCGTTCGACGTCCGGAAAATCGCAAGGCAAAACATAATCCTCGCTGCAGAATCCGCCAGCGAATTCAAGTCCGCCGAAGCCATCATCGATCCCCGGACACCCTGTAGACGGACATTTAATTTTTTTCTGTCTCCACTGGAGCCTCTCGCCGCCCTCCTTCTTTCTTCTGTCTTTTCAGTTATAACCTCAACACACACCCGCAGACATTTACGAAGCCACACGGGGGGATATGCAGGCAAAAAACTGGTGACACAACGGAAGTAAGAATCCTTTGTGTGGCACCGGGTTTTTATAATGTCGCTACTGTTGGTGGTATGTGATCCGACGCAACATACACATATCTGCACGCATTATATGCTACATTTTCGCTATAACTCTACAGCATTAGGTGGAGTGTTGTTGCGGAAGCGAAGTGTCGCGCAAACAGGATGGCGGTACGCTCGAAACGCAGTGGTAGAAAGAGAGAAAACGAGAAAGAGAGAGAAAGAAAAGGGAGGAAGAAAAAGGACGCGACTTCGGGGTGAGCGAAGCTTTCGGCTGGTATTCGTACGAGCTTTGTCGTCCCAGAGCGTTTCTTCTCCGTGGCATCTTCTCCACTCAGTGGAATGCATCGTCTCCCCATCGCCGCAGCAGCCTTCTCATTCATCCCCGTTCGTCGACGCAGATCTACTTTGGCTGCTGCTGAATGACAAGTTATGTCGGTGACATCGGGAAAAATTTCATTGGCTCGTTCGTCAGATGCTCTGCTGACGACGGCGTCTCTGTCCTATTCGTTTTGAATATTTTGTCATATCGGGAAAAATCGCGACGGGGAACACTGGCCTCGAAATATGTGCGTGCTCGACGAGGACGCCGCAGAAGCGAAATCTCTGCAGGCTGTAATTAAATTGGTAGAGAATTCTGATTATTGAGATGGCACAAATTTATTATGAAGTTACAAACATGCTGCAGTGAGACAAAAATTTCCGGTTGAAACACTTGAAAAGTGTTCAATTTCACTGAAATATTTAATCTCATATGCACGACAATATATTTATTTAATTTCACAAAATATTTAGATAATTATTCAAACAGAGGGCGATTTGGATTAACGAAATTGAGGGTTGTGTGACGATATTTGGGTTACTCTAGCGTCATATTCGGTTGCTGGGGAAATAATTGTATTTTGAACCTCCTGCTGAATAAAACAAAATGGTACAAAATATACTGAAATTTTCTTTCGAGGTAGACATTTGTATAGACAATTGATTTATTATTTGTTACTTTGCATAAATCGCGTTGGCTAATATAACCAGTATAATTCGTTTTACAAAATATTTGTCATCCTCGACAAAAGTGTTTAGATATACTTCAGTGCTTGATATTCAAATAAATATATGATAAAAGCGTATGTGAATTAAGTAGAAATAAACAAATGTTTCGAGTTCTTCGAACAAAAAATTTGGTTTCACTCGTTTAGTTTATTCACATAAGGAAAAATTTAGGGATTCGGATAAATGAACTTATTTATCGCAAGTGAATGTTAGTTCGGTTAAGCAACAAAAATATCAACCAAAGACATTTCGTTGTTGCAACGATTTTTTTTTTTCTCAAAGAAAAATGAACGCACTTTTTTGTCAGGTTTTCTTGTTGTTGTTACTAAAACACCAAAAAATTCAGTTTTCGTATATTCCAGAACGAGGTTAAGGAATCGATATCGATTTATTGCCGTTTCTTGAATTTTTTCTCGAGAAATTCGATGTGCTGCGGAATTTTTGAAAATACAGCGAAGTGGGTTGTTCCATCACGCTTTAAATTCGGTCACATCTGTCTCAATTGTTACTTTGAAACATCGTCGTGTTTCGGAGTTCATGCTTAAGGAAGTTGAGGCATTAGAATGAAAATGATGTTATCGCTTTTAAACCGATTGCATCTTATAAAGTGAAGTGTAAAAAAAAAATCAGTTAAATTTTCAGACAGTTTAGGAGCGTTGTTGCTGAGAAAAATCAATAACAATTTGGGCCAAATAACATGTAATCTTATGGAAGTCAAGACACATTCAGTGATATCTCCGTTGAAAATGATGCTAAAAATATGAAATTTTTTGGGCAACATGAGCAAGGCTTGCCGAACAATGTCAATTTTTTTCAGATTTCTTAGGAGATTTGCTGAGATTATATTAATAATAATCTGTTTCCCGTGCAGTTTTTTGAGGC
This sequence comes from Venturia canescens, assembly GCF_019457755.1. NCBI lineage: Eukaryota > Metazoa > Arthropoda > Insecta > Hymenoptera > Ichneumonidae > Venturia > Venturia canescens. The sequence goes on along the minus strand of NC_057421.1, from coordinate 2,892,134 downwards.
TAGGATCGTCACCGTTCGTGTTTTCGATTGAGCTTTCACCAGTTTTTCGTCTTTTTTTCCCCAACTTTTCTTTAAAGTGTATGCAACATTGCCAAACTGTAAACTGGCCTAACTTTTGAAAGGTGCAGGTCATAACTTTTGGGTAAAAAAATGACTGTACAGCCTCAACTTCTTTAATCGGTATCTCACCGAATCTTGAAGCATGCAAGCTTTACAGGAATAGAAATTATTGAAATTAGGTCATACGATTTCTCGTCACACTAGAAATGAATGTGTGTCTAGACTTGAAATGGATTTATGGCTGATTTGCTAATGAATAAAACTAATTGAAACGAGTGTTGGATTCGAATTGAACGAGGTACCATGTTTCCGTTCCGAATGAAAATATTTTCTTGGTGATCATTATAATGCGGTGCGTACAAAGTGGGGAGACACTAATCGTTACCTCCCCGTTTCTGGGTGACTCGATATTTGAGCTTTCATGAACACGCTGACTTCCTTCTCGTTTTTCCTTTCCACACTCATCCACTGATTACAGGGGATAAAAAGTTTCACTTGAAAAGATAATTCTTCATCTTTTTATTCGGTTGCTGTATGGTTCGAAGGTTTTTTCTTGTTTGACGTACTCCGGACTTGGACGGGACTTCGATCCACGTCGTTTCATCACTCGAATACGAGATGTTCGAGACAATGAAGATTCTTCATGGATTTACAGATGTTGAAGAGGATTCGTGATGGATATTTCTTGTTCACGGATTCAAAAGTGTCCTTCACTCATATCACATCGGAAGTATTTTTCCCATCGAAGAAAAACCGTGCCGAAAAAGACGGAGAAATCTTGATCGTCCGAGACAACTTCTCCCTTGCTCTGTCCCCGTCGTCGGTTCCTCCCTGGAGAGAAGCAGATTGCCGAAGGTTTTTCCGTTCCTTCCCGTTGCTTCGTTTCGCCGACATCACGTATAGCTGGACCGCGCTCTGCGGTACTCGACCTCAAAAAACCACAGCTCAGTTTCCATTTTCCCTCCCTTTTTTACCTCGCACTCTCTTCCTCTCGTTTCTTGCCCAGTCGACTGCGTTTTAGGGCGCAAGGACTCGCTCCTTTTTTCCCTCCCTCGTGCACCCTCCTCAGCCCGCTCTGTCGCCGCTTCCACCGAGAAAAATTAGACTCCGAGGACTCTCGAGACTGCATACTTTTTCCCCTTTCTCTTTCTTCTCTCGCTCTTCCATTTCCCACCATTCTTCCTCCACGCTCTCGTTTCCACTTTCTTTTTTCTCCCCACTCTTTCGTTCCACTTTTCAACAGCGTTGGGCTCGCTATGAAACGCTACTACATTCACCAAAGTTTCCAGAAAAAAACGATACTTCTAACCCTTTCATTCCAAATTTTATCACCAAGATTTCTTTTTATCGCGTTTCCTTAAATACCCACATTTCTCGTTGCCTTTTCTCCTTTCTTCTATCATGTCCAAATTATCTCGAGCGCTATCTTTATCCACGAATTATGTCACCTAGATTATTGCATTATTGTATAAAACCTTACTCGAATATCTCAATTCCGGATGTTTTAAAGATTCAATAGAGCATGGAGCATTGCATCTGTTCCAGGCACTCTGGTAATTGAGAGATCGTGCGATTATTTCATCGAAATTCTCTATACCCGACATCCTCGATAGTCATTTTTCAATAAACCTATTAATTATTCGTTCTTTAAATGGATACGCTGAGTGACAGATTTGAACACTTTTTATCGTCCATTTAGGGGAACCCGGCCGTATTTTTGCTCAATGCGGAGCGAGCGAGCAGGAAAATCAATTTCAGGAACGTCTAGTTGATTTTAATGCACATGAATGTTTGATTGACCGATGACAATGGATTCGCGAACTTTTTGTACAAGCCCGACGGACCACGTTGATACATTTTTAACGTTTCGTACTTGTAACAACGATCCTGCGAATTACCAGATGGTACATCGAGCGACCCAAAAGTAGTGCTGCTCTTTTTTGTCTCATGAAACTGAAAATGCACAAAGATTCTTTAACAAACGATTCTCTAGCTTCGAAATGAAGAGAAAAGCAGGTCAATCTCTTGTCGGATATTAGGGCAGCAATATTTTCAACAATGCGTCGACTTTGGCAGATGAACCCTCGTTTTCGAAGTATATTGCGCCAGACAGTGAAGCGCCAAGTCTTCTTCGCTCTTTTCCGAGCACTTTTGCATCTGAGTTGAAGTTAAAATTGAATGGAGATTTTCACTTTTATAGTTTTTATCAACAGCTGCCTGCGAATCGTTTTTCTGGCCTTGCGATTGCAATGAAAAATCATTTCGTGAAATCATTGCGATCATTTATATTAAATTACATCGTGATTCGAGCAGTATCGTAGCTCGACGATAGTCGCTTGGAAGATTCTCCTTCTCACGAGTCGCCAGAGATTCAAGCAAAACTTTCAAATTATCCGGTGAAGGTGAGTGAAGTGGAAGCAGCCACTCAGTGACGATTGAGGAACGATATTTCTTGAAATATTATTTTGGCACACAATCTTGAGTATTCTTGACGAAAATTTGCACCGTAAAAATATACAAGTCTTCCGTTTCACTACTCGCACGACACTGATGATCATTTCCATTTTGCTTTTTGTACAAATCTTAATTTATAATAATATTTTTAATTGAATTAATTAAATTTTTTTTTTTTTTTTTAATAAATATACAATTATTTATAATATAATTTATAATAAATAAATAAATTGTATAAATCGTAAATTCAGCATCAAAGTTCCTAAAGTGATTGCTACTTTTAAGCTTTTTACAAGAAAAATTACAAATGTAAATAAACAGTAAAGAAAAGAAGTTGAAAATATACCGATAAAATGAACGACAAAGCAATCAAAAGTATTAGCAGCCTTATTAATTACTTTTTTCCTGAAATGGAATGAGCCACTAAACTTCGGTCACATTGCCACCTGTTGGTGAGCACAAGCATTGTTCTTTCAAATTGATTTTTACTCATGTCGTCCTATAAATATTCGTTTGAAAGCAGGCTTGTTAAATGCCCGTTGGAACACTGACGTCGCAACCGTTTTGCCGTTTCTATAATAATGCGCTCGGCATTTATTCGCATATCGTGTTATTTCCGCATTCATCGAACGCGTGTAACTATAGATCGCAATCGCTTTATACCGTAGAGGAAGTGTACTGTCGTTAGGATTCTCGATTCGACGCTCCGAGGTCCCTTTATGTCTGTAAAAAAGTGCACAACTACAGTTTAGTAGCTCTAGGAAATCGTTATGAACGACCAAGTCGAGATTCAAACTTTTTTAACGATGCGTCCGTACGATTCCACTTTGCACGCTGCATTGAATTCTTCAACAATCGTCAATCGTCACACTCATATCAATATATTGTGAGCGTAAAAAGGAAGAGCGAGGAGAAAAGTCAACTTTTCACGAAAGGTCGACAGGCGAATGATCCACTTTTTTCTCCCTTGACTTCTTCACTTTTTTTATTTTTTCGTCGAATTACGCTTTTGGAGAACACGAACTATTCATGAATTTAATCTTGTTTGCGTTACCGCTGTGTCAGCCCGCTTCAGCAACTCGGCGTCTCCATTCATGATGAACAAACTTCTGAATCTGTAATAGCAAAGCAGATTTGCAGCTCTGACGCCGTTCCGATATATTCGTATTTTGAGCATATTTACAGTTCGTTACTTATTACCCGGTTTTAAGAAAATTCAGCTTGAAAATAGACTTGCAAAACTTTTGACTCGGCGAGGTTTCATTGAGTCACTTTTCATTTCGTATCCTTCGCAGCTCTCCCCGATCCGACGTATCCGTCGAAGCTGACGTTTGTTCCGAGTGCCGAATGGTGAGCAACAATGGTCGAGAGCAAGAGTAGTTTTTGTCTTTCGGCATGCGACGTTTAATCCGTCGATCACGAGGTCCGAAATTCGATTCGGAGCCAACGGGAACAAAAAGGGGACAAAGGACTCGTTGTTTTTGCTGTTATTCTGGTGGTTGGACTCACCTTTCATGAATCCGGGTCCCGCAAGCGCCTCGGCAAGCTTGCCTCGACGAGCGACTCTCATCGTATACAGACGAGTTAGCCGAGCGCTAACTGATCAATCGGGTCGGAACCGACGTATAGAAACATTCCCTTGGCCCTCAACGGGTGTGATGCAATGGAAAACAAGTGAATCGTAGCCGTGGACAGAGGAGAGACAGCCGCGAGCATAAGAAAGCAAGAATTGGTGAATAACGAAGTAAAATAAACACGCAAAAAGATGCCACAGCAGCAAAACGAAGCGAGACCAAAAATCTACGTTCGTTACCCACGCAAAAAAACGAGCTTGATTTATAGCGGAAATAAAATTGGAAACCTCTCAATTTTCCAGAGTAACAGTCGTTACAGATGTTTCATGAAAATTCAAAGTGTTATAAAATCTGAGCCGCTAAATGAATCGCTGCAAACATTACAGTGAATAAAGGGGTCATACGGTTTTACTCGTTTCGCTGGTACACAGCGTCGGGGAATTGCATTGCCGTAGTTAAAGCCGTCCTCGAGTTACAGCCATTGTATTTGTGAAGGGCTAGTACAGTTGAGCGTGCATATCCAGCACACACGCGAGCACACGTACATACACGTCCGGAGGTTTCTTCCAAATGTGATTTCCCGACATGCGCTACATTTGGAACAAGTTTAAATGGAATACACGCTGTTTTTTAAACCACTGAAAAGTAAACCTCTGTGGGAAGGCAAAAACGGAAAACCACATTTGGCAAAAAAGCAACAAACATATCCGTTGAAAAAAGAGTACGCCCCGGTGAAAAAGGTTACGATAATTACAAGTGAAGCTGCATCGTTTTGGTCAGAGCAGGAGGGTGCAGTTTCAACGTAGAACATTCGTTTGGACGTTGAACTTTGGAATTTTAACAAATAGATAAGAGAAGACCCATGAAATTGGGTTGTCGCTCGACTCGAATAAGAAAGCATAAAAGCGTTTCACTTCCGTTGTTTATTCCATTTGGATTGGAGCCGCGCCACGTGATTTCCACTTCTCAGCGACTCATCCGTTGACCTTTCGCGAGGCTTATCAAAACGAAACTATCATTATCCATAAAGCAAATATATATGTCGTTGCTCGATTTTCGAGCTCTCGTTTAACCTGTTGATTCTTCATTTTGCACGATACAACAACGTGTACGATTACCGCGATGATATTGAGCGATACGCAGAAATTAGTAAGGCGGAGATTTTCGATGAGTTTTATATTTCTGTGGTGATCGAATGATGCCGCATTTTCGTCGGTTATACAGACGGAACTCGACATAAGCGAAAAAGACTCGGAGAACGAGAGGGCCGAACAGAGACAAAGAGGGAGGGAGCGAGGGAGAGAAAAGTGGCGCAAAATTTGCGGGAATAAAACGGAGAAAAGAGAGACGTGTCTGTCGGGGTATCGAATATCGGGTGTGCAACGCACGTGGGGTGCACCGCCAATATATAGACCGGCTCGATCGATCGAGCCAGTGCGCTCTGTTAGTTTCGACGGTACTTTACCTCTCTGCCTCTCCTTCTCTCGTTCCGCTCGCTCTCTATCTCCATCTCCGAATGCTTTGTTCGTTGACGTCCGTCTCTCTCCGACGCTTGTTCGCTCGTTGGTTAATTCGCGTCCGCGGTACTACGGCGAGAATCGATCTTTAATGTCGGCCCCTCGCGGTGTGTTGTCGTTCCCCCTTCGCCCGCCGCGCACTTTGGTACACGTATAACCAGAACGGAATATAGAGCCGCAGCGGTGTGCTCGTATCAAGCAAAAATTTAACCACGTGCAATGATATGAGGAGAAGAGAGCCGGAAAGAGACGGAAAGAGGGAGGGAGAGCGGGAAGAACAGAAAGCGAACAAAAGTACAGTACAATAGTGTCGATACCAAATTGTGGAAACGACCCGGGTATCCAGAGAAAGAAGGATGGACCGAGAAAGAGGCAGGATAAGAGAGACGCGAGGGCTTTTCCCCGGGGAACCGAAGACGCTTCTGCATGCAAGTGATGCCAGCAAGCTGCGAAATATATATACGATTACCTGTATGCTACATGCGGCATATATATCAAACACTCTCGATGGTAACAGAAGCTGAGCTGTACGAACGGAGTCAGCGAGAAGAACTACACCTACGGCTGTGTATAGCTATAGGCGTGTACGTATCTATACGTCCTTTTAGCTCGAACGAATTTTCGCGAACGCGAGAACTGTCACCCTCCTTGTATACGCCTTATTCTCTCTATACAGTACACCGAGCCAACCACGTTCATCTCGAACCTCGGGAATCGACGACGACGACGACGACGACGACGCCGACGACTACGACGGAGTACCTATAACGAAACTCAATTTTCCAATGAACTCTCAGGAATAGGTCTCCTCCTCTCTGTTCGGTACTGAGATATATCCAAGATGCAAGCCAAGTCTCTGCACACTCTCTCGTATCGTAACGGTATATAAATCGATCGGAGACGTGATCGAGAGAGCGAGGACAGATCTCGAGCGGATAATCTGCTCCTCTTGCTATGGTGAGAATCAACGGATTTTTCACTCTCTTTTATTTTTCCACTTTTTTTACCCCATGCATCCTCGCCTTCCAGGATCTATTGGTGAATAAGAGATGAGAGGAAAAATGTTTTTCCAAGCAGAAAACTAGTTTTATGGATCGTACTTAACCGTCTTTTATTTCACGAGGGAAAGACCGAGGCAATATTCCTTCAGTTTCCAATCAATCTTCACATTTTTAATCAATTTCTTTCCTCCTCTCATTTAGAAATCTGGAAACGAGCTCACTTCTTTTTTGTTTTCAACTAATCAGCCAGAACACCCGCTATAAATATTCCTAACAAGTGCACGGCTGCGACGACCCCAATGAGTTTTCCCTCTGACAACTTTCCTCCGGATAATTGCTTATTTTACCTCCGGATCAACAGCCAGAATTACGACAGTCTTTTTAACATATAGTGCAATTATTACATATTTCACGAGGGCTCGAAGAAGAGAGCTTGCGGAAAACGATTTTCGACAAAGGAAAAACTTCGTTAACGTTCTCGCAAATGACAAACGCGAGCACCGGAGACTGAAGTAATTTTATGTAAATGTTTGTGCAGCTGCTTCCAGGGAAATAAAATCAGACATATTTCGTTCGTATATTTTTGGAATCATCCGCAATTTACTTGATAAGACATTTATTCAGGATTTTTCAAACCCGATTACATACGTGTATACGCGTTTTTCTCCCAGCACTCAAATACCACTTCAGTGTACTACATCGTAATGTGACACTTTTAATCAATCTGATGACTATGATACGAGGCGCGATATATGCGTTGAATTATGCAAGTGGAAAGATTGATGAGAACGATACGAGGGTATCGCAATTTTCACGTCTGTCTCTACGTATTTTATATTTTCTCCTTCATTCCCCGAGTACGAAAAATGAAAACATTTGCGAAAAATATCCGCGTCTTCGTTTACAATAATGACGCATTTTTGTCAACTTGTGCTTTCAAATAAATCCATCGTTTCTAATACGCATTCGTAATAACGCGAAGTTTTTGATCGCCGAATTTCACTTGGGTTCGAACTATTTGGCTCCTTCCGCACCGTTCGGAATTGACAACGTTTTCGCAACGAGGCTGATGGTCTTTCAATCAAAACTTTTGATTACTTCTGACCTCTCTAATTCGTCGAATTATGCCCTCTAAAAAATCCTCATCCGGACTCGGGACTCGAGTGAACCAACAAGACCCAAATTCAGTCCAAAACGAGACTCTCTTCCCTTCCGCTCGGTGTAAAAACGACTTGAAAATGCATTTGGGACTCAATTTGAGTCCCCGCGATGTCCACCCGAGCCCCGCGTTCCAACCGGGACTGGTTTCTCGTTGATCCATCAAAACATGGACGAGCGTTTCGTCGCGATTTCTCCGATGCTGGTAGAACGGTCATCAATGTAGAATGAAACTTGATAGAAATTGCTTCATAGGTATGTGGTAGGACGTAATACGTATCGACGATCGTGTCTGAGAGATGCCTGGAATCCGAGAGTTTCGTTGCTGCGCACACCGATTACGCGTGACCTGAATCTCTCCACTTCTTGTTGTTTCTCGCTCCAGTAGCAATATTGCGTCTCCGCGATGCCGGGGGTTAATACAGCACGTATTTACTCTCTGGAGATATTTCTCCCGCTCTTGTAGCGGGTGAACGAAGACCAAGGGAGCAACAATCGCGATGTACCGGGATCGAGACAGTGCAAAAGTACAAAGAGCTAGAACTTCCAGAAGTTGTCAAGCATTCAATCGACGTTATACCTGTACAAACCTCCATGGCGTGACCTACATTAAGTGAAACAATATTCGCTCCTCTTCATATTTACGAGGAGCGCGATTATCCGGTCGAACTTTCCAAAAAAATACGCTCCAAAAGTGAGCATCGCAACAATGTCAGAGTCGTTGAAAACGGCTTGAAAAAAAATGCAGATTACTATTCGTATTACGGCTATTTGGCGATTCCTCTCATTGAATTCTCATCACGTTCGCGCGACAATCACCTGCCCGCGTATAACGAGGTGCTTTTTTATGAGGCTCTAAAATTCACCTGCAGATTATTTAATACGGAAATTGCCACGCGAATCTATGATTTTATAAACTGTCACCACATTGTGAAAAAAGTTGTTACTTTGATAAAACGTTGTATAAATATTCATTGTTCAGCTGATATTTCCACTGAATGTTAAAACTCCTCACCTTCCTTTACAACGATTATCCTCACTGGTGGTATGCTATTCCAGAGTACATTCGAGTTGATTCCGGCTCCGGTTACAATCGCGAGAATTTCCCGTGCAAAAATCTGCCTTGTTGTTACGATTCCTCGAAAAATCCGTGTTTCACGATGGAAAGTTTTCACACCGGAGCCGATCGCGGTGGAATATTTTTGCACTTTGTTTTTCTCAGCAGTGTAAACATTTGGTGAAAATAGCTAGATTTTGGAAAAGCTCCTCGGAGTGAATTAGCACAGGGTTGGATTTGAAGTTACAACAATAAAACAATGTACTCCTCCGTTGAAAGTAGTCGAGGAACGTCGAAAATCTCTTCCCTTCGGTGCTTTTATTTTGTCTTCGTTTTTCCCTCGGATAACTTCTCGACGTTGAATCTTGTTTCCGAGCTCCCGACACACCGAATTGTTTCCTATATTAGCGACTTCGAGTAATTCACGCTAACGAGAATATTCTTCGGTTTTCCTGTAGCGTCATAAATGATTTGGAATTATTCAAATCTTCAGAAAATATGATCACAGAACGTGCTTAACAACATGAATGGCAGAGAAAGCTCGCTCAACGTGACACTAAAAAGTGAACGTAGACAAAGTTCTCAAATAAGAAGCCTGCGCGACAACGTCGGACGAAAGTACATTGACGAAAGTTTGACGATACTGTCACTGACGATCCCCTTGCATAGTCACTCGAAACTCTTGTAATTCTCGTGCGCATGAGAAACGCAACTCATTACGCGAGGCAGCGTAAATCCGGATCGGAAATATCGGAAAGGAGGAAAATGGAAGTGAAACGAGGGATCGATAAGTGACGATTTTAATGTCGAGGTTCCGGGAATATTCGATCGAAAGAAAAGGCAAAGTTAGTCCTCGCGGAGCAACTTGGATACAGCTTTTGCTATCGAAGAATGAAGAGAGACTTCGAGGCTTCGATTGAATCCATTCCACCAAAAATTAACCCTCGCAAAGTGGAGTTACTCAAATTTGCCGTTTGCACAGTGTATCTACTGTGCAAACGTTGAATATTATTAAATCGAATGTACAGACGAAGAGGTAGGAAACAAAAGGGCACGTTTAATCGGTTTGAGTACGTTCGATCGTTCGAATCACGACTTTCCGTTAGTTACTAGCTTATATATAGTTTGTCGAGGGATTGAGCAGCAAGAAATGGATGAAATGTAAATTAGGGTAGTTGGGTTGCCCGCCGGAATAATCAAGCCTGATACGAACGCTGCGTATAAAGCGATGGATCGTAATAACCGTTGAACGTGTTTGCTAATCGATTATCGCGATATCCCGATATAATCCAAGAATAATTTATGCCTTATGTCTTTTCACTCGCTTTTTCCGGTGGCCCCGTTGGTTTATCTCTGATGACGGAATAATATTTGACAGAATTAAATGCTTTTTACTTCCGGATTAAATTTCAAGTCAATTTATTTCTGACGAAGTTCACGAAGCAGGCCGATTAATCAGAATTTCTAATCACGCACTTTTCACTTTTAATTCCTGCTCAAAACAACAGGCTTCTTCGACTTCACTCGTTTCCTTACTTTTCCATTCGATTCGCGTTACTTTTTTCACTCGAGTCTCCATGAATTGTCCAGTTGCTACAGTGTCCTAACGACTACAATTAAGCCAGCAGCTATGACACAGGAAAACCCCGGACAACCAGTGCCGATAAACATTGTTTTATCTCTTTTCCGAGTCGTCGGTCTTCGTACGAGTATAAATGCCGGGCATTAACAACTGCGAGCCTTGTGAAAAAAGTCGCTGCTAATCGATACCTCTATTAGCAAATGGCTCGGCGATCGTTCATCCGAGCAACCGTATCGCTGCTGCTAAATATTGTAGCGACCGTTCGGATGTGGATTTGGGTTTAATAATTATTATTCCATACAGCGCCGAAGGTCAGATTGGCATCATTTTTTCACTTTGTAGGTCAATGTCCCTCTTCAAGTTGACTCTTAGCTGACGAAGAGTTAAGCTCAACAGACGAAACGATTTTGATTGCATTCTGGGAAATCGAATCTTGGAATTTTTCAAAAATCTGCTACTCCGTCGGAGTTTTCTTTTCTCGCAAAATATATTGAGTTCAGTCATAAAGCTCAAAAAAGTTGAGAGTTAATGACGAATTGAATAATGGAGAAAAAATTTATCGATATCTGCAAAAGCTGGAAATAAAGAAGCGGACTTGTGAATGAACAGGCGAACCAAGAATTCAATCCGAAAGAATGAAAAATATTCATTTCCTACGGTTCCAAACATTTCCCAACAGCTTTTCAGCCAAATTCCACATCGAAAACTGACCGGAAGTCCTGATGTGAAATGAAGAATTTTCCGCCACGCGTTTCAACAGTATTGACATAAATTTCGAATCAGGAATGAAGTTATTTTGAAGTCATTTCTCCAGACCCAAATAACTCACACGAAAAAGCATAGCATTCTGTCGAAGCCAAATTACCCCATCCGGAGTCATCATTGTTTGATCCAATGGAGGCATTGAAATTGGAATAACGAAGTCTGGTAATAACAATTTTGCGACGACCTGCAGTGTCCCAGTGTTTTGGACCCTTTTGTACTTTCAACGTTCACATTTGATGGTTTATATTCAATAATTGAGGCCGACAACTGTACGCTCGATTCAAAGTCATCCGCTAAAAGGAGAAATTCGGTGGAGAGGAAAGAAGATTAGCTAAAAGGCGAAATTTGAATGAGCTAAAAGGAGAAATTCGGTCGACAGGAGAGAAGATTAGAATGTGAAGCTCAATCAATCTTAGTTTCTGCTGTCTTGTGTCAACTCTCGGACAGCCGACAAATTTGACGGGAAAAAAGATTTTGGAAGCACTTTTAATAGAGAAGAGGACGCTAGTATTTTGGGCCTCTGATAAAAAATCCTTGAAAAGGATTCCTGATAGAAAACGAAAAAGTTGAATCGAGATGTTTTGATGGGAGGCCGGGATCATTAGTTCTTGCGAGCTTGCGACAGATCGCATGGAATAATACGCGTACGAGAGCGTGATTCGAGGTCAGCCTGATACAGACGCAATGGTTTCGTAGCTGTTCGCTGTCGGCATCGAGCTTACAAAGCTACAAGGGTACGTACAAGTACGCGAAGCATTCGTATCCGGATAATACGAGGGATGCATTCGCAAAGCTTTGTTTCAGTATGCAGGGAAACACTCCCCCGCGGCTCAGCGCACTCATCGGTATCAGCGATAATAATTGATTCTAAGGCTTATGCCCCTAATTCGTCGATAATTCCAATTCGCCGCTGTGCGATAATGAGCCTCGCGAATGGCTGTATAAAAAGCGAGTTCCACGTTGGCGCGATGAACGCGGGCTAAGCCAATAGTCAAACGATCCGAGAAGCGGCGACTTACTTTTTTAAACAGACAAATGAAGAGTGAAATTCGATTACTTCCGGCACTCGAGTTATCCTTCTGATGGAGTATTTTCGGTTACCTAAAATCGGATATGGAGAGCAAATCCATTCGCGATGGTTTGCTGAGCTTTGCTTCTCAAAACTTTGCTCTCCCGGGATTCGTGTGTGCGTCAAAGCCTTTGATATTTTCGTTGATATAAAAATAGTTCAAAGATTCATCAAACTTTATTGAACTTTGATGATATCCACCGCTTTGGTTCGAAGCTTTTCTCAGCACTGTATAGAGGCAACGATTTTCATAGCGTAGCTCATGCCTTCTTCATTTGAATTTTCGTGGCTCGTCGCTCCCTTTTCATTTCTCCTCGGCCAATTTTTCATATCGCTTGATTCGGTTGTTTTATCATCGTTGACGTATCGATTCGACCTTACTCGAAGCCCGTATCATCCGTCGTTTGATCTCCACCGATGCCGCAACGTTTATACATGCGCGACGACTGTTGAAACAAAAATACAGAAATCACTTGCATCGCACCGCGTCGACAAGATTCCACATAGAGCTAAGACCTAACTCGACGTTTTCGGATGTACATACAGAGTAGACTCAATATCGAAGCTGCTCCAATCTTCTTAGTTGCTCAAAGGAACGGGCGCGACGTCTTCTTTGATAACGTCTCCACCCCACGCGCTATTCATTCCCATCGTTTTTTTCTTCACCCTTTCGTATTCTATACATTTTTCTCTTCAACCTTTTCCTGCGCGGACCACAATACAATTGCGAGAACAAAAAAAAACAATAAAGAAGTGCGGTTGGTAATCTCTTTTTCTTGCTCTGCTATAATTTATTATACTTTGCGAAAAGATAGAAAGAAAGAGAGAGAGAGAGAGAGAAAGAGTGGGAACAGGAGGGGCGAGGGGGGTGGACGACGGAGGAAGGGAAGAACAGAGAGATGGAGTGAAAGATAGTGACAAAGACAGAGGCGAAAAATATAATCCTGCAGATTATATCCTTAAATCTTGCCCGTGGGAACTGTGAACATAACTATCTATATAGACATTCAGAATTGGGATAAAGAACGAGCGTCTTGTCGTTCGCGGGTGGCTCTTTCTCGTGCACAGAGTCGAGAAGAATGAGGTTTAAAGAGTAAAAACGCGCGGTTGCCCGCGTGGGGCAGTGAAAAAGGAAAAGAAATGAGTGCGGCAGGGAGGGGCTGATGGGTAGCTAAAAAAAAAACATAAAGATGTGTAGGTGAAAGGGGAAGAAAATCGGTCAAAGACTTAAAATTCCGATGGCGGTTGGACCGAAGAAAAATCACGATAGAAATAGTTATAGCGAATCGCGTGGTTTATGGATAGATGGATCTCGCGTAGTACACCGACGCTCTCGTTTGGCGGCGCTCGCGCGCGGACAGGGCGGCGACATCGCGGTCACAAACACTCGTTTGCGGACGCGCCCACACACCCTCATCTCTACAACCCAGGGCAGAGAGGGCTCGCGGGATCTTGCTGGAGAACAGTGGAGAATCGTGGCAAAGGGTTCGCAAGGAGAGTGAGAACGGCGGAGTGAGAATTCGGGACGAAAGGGTGGGAATGGAAAAAGGAAGCTTGCCGAGGAGAGAAATGAGCGCGAGTAAGAGAACAAAGAGCTAGATCTGGAGCAGGCAGGCGTCCATTCTCACCGCTCTCGCGTTCCGCTAGTGACTATATACGCTATATAGCACTATGTCCCTCCAACTGTCGAGTTCAACTCTCTTTTGCTCTTCTCTTCCTATTTCAACCCTCCCTCCCTCCCCTGCCCCTCTCTCTCTCTCTCTCACTCTCTTTGGCGTACAGAAGTCTCGTGCAAACGACGACGACAGGTTTGGCTCACAGAGCCAGGAACTTTTCGTGCAAGGCGGTCCAGCTTAATAGAGCACAATTGTTTGTAGAGATTTAAAATGTACGTGTAGACCTGAATAATACCTAACGCATGCCTCACAACTCAATGTGTGCACGTGAGCAGAGATTTGAAGAAAATATCGATGCATTGCTTCCCTGGTGTGCAGAACAAAAGCTCCCTTTTCCCAAAGAGCTTCTTCACAATTCTGTTAAAAACTTGATCAAATAGTTATATAGTGGATTTGTGTAGAAATGTGATAAGTTCTTTAGTGGATCGGTCCAGCCAGACGCACCTGAAGGCAACCATGCTCCTGGAAGCCACATCGAAATGTCATTAATCCTTGAGACAAGTACAAACTAACGGTTTCATACGTTGTGGGGAGAGTGTTAACAAAGTTGAAAACGAAAAAGCAACCGTGTGACAACTGCGGATATTTTTTACAGCTCCCTTCGTGCTGGGACCACTTTTTCAATTTAAGGACATCTTTGCACTACTTTCCGACGATTCTTGCCTCGTTCTTGATAGATTTTGACGTTTTGCGGTTACTTTTTATTTGAAAAGTACTGCGCGTCGGGTCGAGACTTTGTCAGCTTCGTCTGTTGTTTTATATTTGAAGTACAGGGCTTTACAGGGCAAAATTTTGAATTGTTACGTTTACAATTTTGAGTTTTAAACACGATACCTTAATGGAGAACTCGCAGTAATATGTGAAAAATTTGTACGGTCTTCGAATTTCCGAAAAGTTTATATCGCGAAAAAAATCCATCAGACTCCGTTCCTTCAAAAAAAAAAAAAAAAAAAACTTTCCCTTACGGGGCTTTTAAAAAAGAAAACATGAAAAAACTTTAGTTTTCGACGTGTCGAAAGCGGACGTCAGGCATTACACGTTGGACTGCTGGTAACAGCTGATTGAACTTCGGGCTAATTCGGGAATCACGGAAATTTTATTAAATTTATTTTTGAGATTAACTCATCACGTACTTTTATTCGTCTAGTAGCTTTGCTTTTTTTCATGAGTTGACCATCCTTTTTTCTCGGTGTCGTTACACCGATATAAACTTTCTTTCGCACTATAAAAATGTTCTCTGGGTTATGTGTATTTTAAGTGTCACCGATATCGACTCAATCATTAACTAGTCAAGTTGAAGTATAAATTTGATCTTTTTTATAATATTCTTAAAGCATTTTATTACATTCTTGTGATAAAAATATTCTCAATATAAGTGTTTATTAATTTTATTAATAATTTAGACATGAATTCAATCAACATAAAGTAGTTGTGAACTGGTCATAGAACGGCTGAACTACTTTGAGGAAGAACCTACGAAATAACTATAAAGAAACATCGCGAAATGATTAGCCATAAAAACCCTTGCCAATTTTCTTCAAAGTCGAAGAATCATCGTTGCGAGTAAAATATTTATTAGAGAATTGGCGATATTCTTTCTCACTTGTGAACACAGGATGGTATCTCTACTGCATCCACTCGAAATAGCTCTCATATTCGATTCCAGATTCAAGGCTACATCGAGTGGAAGGTACTCGGTGAATTCCGACATAATAAGCTCGATTGTGCTCTGTACACTTTCCACGTAAATGTGTACCATTGCGATCGATGTGCGCCATCGAGCGTACGTAAAAAGGTGGAAGCCGATTTTCGAATGATGAAAACCCTCTCGTGTATTATCGCAATGACTTTTTTCCAATTATATTTATTTCTGGCTTTATATGCATAAGCTATTCGAGCCGGAGGATCAAAGGATTTATCCGTTAGAATTGCCACTCTAAATTCGTACGAAACGGTGGAAAAAAAGTGGATCGAAATTTCTGGGATTTGAGAACTGATCCAATTCGATGCTTTGATGGGTTTTAATCGTCAGTGAGTCGTCGCGTCCTCGCGTAAATATTCGGCTGGCGTTTCGATTTTTATCCAGTTCGATGAAATTTTTCAAGATCGGTTAATCTGCTCCTTCCTCAATGAAATGTAAATATTCTTGTAATTGTCACCACGTCCTCGTATGTTTTCGCACACCGAATGCCTCCATTTGAAACTCCCACTAACTGAAGAGCATTAGTCCCCCCCATCGGCTTAATTCCTTCATCGGAATACACTGCCACAACAATGAAGGAAACGCAGCATTAAGCATGTCATTGATTCGTCTCAACTGCTTTGTGCCTCCCGTCGTTGTTTCAGTTCCGGATTCTCTCCAGCAGCAGCTCTCGTATATTAATAAATACGAGCGTGTACGAAAAGCTTTTTATTATATTCATACACATATATACACACAAGAGCGCGAGGCAGGTGCGCTATAATAGCCAGCGACGGCGATGATATTCCCGAGGCGAGTTTGCTCTCGTTCTATCTCTTTCAGGCCGGCGAAAACGAGACAGGAGATGGGAATACCGATGGAAACACAGAATTCCCATATAACTTTATGACGGATGAGCTTCCGACTCGCCTCCAACGCCGAGTTGTATCATTAGCCTCCATTTCTGTCTCTCTTTCTGCAGCCCTTTTGCCGCTCCCTTCCTCTCTCCCTCTGCACTATTCACCAATACTTGTGAATCTGTCTCGTTTCTCCTCATCCTGCATACTATGTATCAGAGACGAACGCGCCGCGAGCTGCGTTCAATAATTAGCGCGATATTTGCGAAAGGATTAAACAGCGCCGGCATGTATCAGAATTTCTTGAATTCGGAAGGCTGCAACGCACACTCTGCTAAAGCCACGAAGCAAAGTGAGTTGCGCCCTGTCATTTTTCACGAATGTATCTCTGTATCTACACCTATACATTCTTGTATGTAAATCGTTTCTCCTCGAGTCTCGCGAGGCAGTTTGCTTCGATATAGTGGCCTCTCGTTATGGCTACATGTACAGAGATCGCACGTATCCCATGTATGTATGTGCTCAGTTCGATCGCTCGTTTTGGCAAGCGTGTAGTAGTCCAACTATAATTCTATATATGCGCGCAGCCCTAATAGCCCGATCGTTGCGAAGCATGCACCAAGAGCGAGCGTTACGGAACCGACCCAATGTCCAGGATATATTCCGACTTATAGGAATGGAATTAATCGACGGATTATCCATCCCCGGCTCTCGCGACGGCGTCTCGCTCTACTCAACTTTCGGCGCTCTGTCTCTCGCGGCTTACTATCCCCGGAAGCACCAAATTACCCGATCGTATCAAACCGAATCGATCTCGTAGTACTGTGCGTATGCTCGACGATCCGATCACGGGAATATACGAACCGTTAAATATGACACAGTGGCCAATATTGGTACATCAGGATGAACGAAGAGCTTTCATTTCTTTTGGAGTTACCGACTCTTTTCAAGCTGCATGTTTTCATCCCTTCTGGTTATTTTGCTCTTTTCATTCGTATTTTTCGATACTTTACTTGGCAATCGAGAAGGAAACGTCACTCGTAAATATTTGTTAAGGCGGTCACCCCGTGTGGCAGCTGCATTTTTTCGGGCTTTTTCCCCATTTTTTTGCGGCGGGAAAAAAAAATATAGAATTCTGAATTTTTAAGGGTTCATTTACTGGTATTTTAACTCTATGACAGATAATTTTTTAACTCTGATTTCTCGGGTCGATTCGGTGTAAAACTACTCCTCAGGAATCGATACGTTTTTCCATGGTCTTCACGAGTTTTGACCTGTAAAACAGTAGCTAAAGCCTGAACTAAAATCATACAAAAATATTAAATATTGAAGAATTTTCGCGCTTCGAAACATCTTTGAAAATTGAACTTTTGTGTTTGATACCCAGAGTTCAAAAATTCTATCGTAGAGTTGAAATACCAATGAATGAACCCTTCAAATTTCAAAAGTCGAATTTTTTTCCTCGCCGCAAAAAAACCCCAAAAAATCCGGCTGCCACACCTGGTGACCCCCTTAACATGAAACATTGGGTTTGTAATATTGAACACGTAGATGAAGATTTGTCGCGATGAAATTCTTTTGATGCAACGTTACAGCAGGACTAAATTCGACAATTTATTCCACTTTTCATGCGATTAATTTTCAAAGTAAGTTTAACCCTATCAATATTTTATATAATAAAAGGTTATCCGACATTGTTAAATATATGGTCGTATGAATAATCGAACGCTATGAATTATTTCATTGTCAAGATTGTCTGATTTTCGTCAAATTCATGAAAATGCACACGCTCGGTGTCGTGAAAATAGACGACGCTGAAGTTTCCAACGTTGGAGTCCAACGAAATGAACGAAAAAAACGTTTGTAATTCACCAATTTTTTATTTCACGAATCGTTGGTGCAGCTTGAAAAACTACGAATCGCAAATTTGGCAGGGAACAAAATAGAAGAATTATTGGAATTATTGAAGAGTTTTTTGCGATCATTTCGTTGAACTCCAACGTTGGAAACTTCAGCGTCATGAAAATAGAGATGATTGATTTTGGGCTCTGATGCGTTTTCCCAATAAATTCAGTGAGCTCGAAACCCTGTCGAAGTCGTTATTAATTCAATTATTCAAAAATTCGTCCCCTGCTTTTTCCAAAAGTTTCTTCAACCAACATAAAATTTTCTTTCCTTCTACATACTAAAAGCGACTTAACCATTTTCTCCGCACACAGAGCACATTTAATGCCCGCAAGAGAAGCGATTGAGGTCATTTTCAACCCCGTCATCGAGTTCAACTTCGTAAAAGTGGATTGTGTGGGTTCAACGTCAGACCCAGTTAATTCCAATGATCATAACAGCTGAGACTCGTGGTGCTAGGCTATAAAACAAGCCTGAAAAAACCTCCGCATATAGCGATGTTTTCCGAGTACCGGTCCAAATAACGAACGGAGCTCGTCATCGAGTATTAAGTATTAAGTATATCCTCTGACCACTGGCTGTGCCCATGCAGCTTTCATTAACTCAAAAGAACTTGTGCAACGGTCTGATGATCGTTACGGCGAACCGGAAAGCATCGAATTGACGACGGTGAATTAATGGAAAAGCACCGTTCCATGAATTCCTTCTTTTAGTGCAAATTCGGCCACGATTCACGTTCTCAAATCGTCCCACACGCGTATACCGTGATTCCCGATATTGTCGGAAGGAATCGCGAGAATCGCTCGAGCTGCTCCGTGCCCTGCTGAATCGTAGGGCGAGTTCACCCTTACGCAAACAAGGTATATAGAGACGGTTGCTTATAGAGACGAGAGTGAGCGAATATGCGAGTCTCCGAGGGAGTGAGCGAAGTCAGTATAAACCGTCGAGCGTGTGTACGAGGGCAAGGGTGCATCGAACGAGTTCGGAGCGCGTCTAGTTGGTACAGGTCGGGTTTTAAAGAGCTCGCACCATCACATGCATCCGTATATCCACGGTGGAAATGAGAAGGACGATATGTGTGCGAGGGTGAAAACGAAGGAGAGAGAGAGAGAGAGAGGGAACATGAGCGAGCATGCGAATGCTGGGATTCGAGCTCTTCTGTACGTGGGAATTACACGGTTCGGCGAATGCGTCGAAAGACGTCGGTATAGAGATCGGTATATAAATGTGTAAAGGAAGAGGGGTGCACACTTATACGCGAGGGAATATCGCGCCTACGTAACAAGCATGAGCCGAGCGGCACCGACACAAATATACATTTGAATGGTTATATAGATGTAGATTAATAGAAATGGAGGAAAAGTGAGGGCATGTGGAAAGTGTATATTTTCCAATGCGAATGCTCGAAAGCTCTCGCCATCTCTGACACTCGCGTGCTATACATCCGGGTCCGCGTAATTCAGGCCGGCTCCTCGCGCCGCTCTCGCAGAGAGAAGCTGTTCGTGACGAGGAGAGAAGATGTGAAATGAGAGTAGCGAGGCGGCGTGAAAGTATGTATACACACGAATAATGTATATTTCTATGAAAAGAAACGAGAGTAGGCAAGGAGCGAGGCGAGAAGATGCGGAATAACGACGACGCGATAGAAACCGAATAAGACGATGCGCGCTGTGTGTACGCGAAGAAAAGGCGACCCGATGAAAACGGGCACAACGACGGTGAAACGCATCTACTGCATCAACTAGGAAAAAGTGGTACCGAAGAAAGGAGGAAAGAAAGGAAGGAAGAGAGAAAAAGGCGATTCTCTCGTGCGCTTACCTCTTGGCGGATATCGATTTTCATTCGCGCTAATAAATAGGCGCATGCGCTCGCCTCTCGGGCTCGACTTTTCCCGCATCCCACGAGACTGGCCCCCCCGGCACGTGAATACACTCCAATATATTTATATATACACATCAACCTATCTATAATTGTATGGCTGCGTGCATACGTAATATTGGACTCTCACCAATGTGCATACAACGCACCAGTGCTAAATTCTTCCTAAGTGATTTAGCTGCGCCCCCGGTAAACGCGCGAGCATCTTCACATTCTTCACACGCGGAAAAGCCTCGTGCGATGCTATCCGGCCATCGATACCAATATTTACGTCCCTCCCACATATACAACGATCTCCCGCGATTCCGCGCGTATATAAGTAATCGTTATGCACTTGCCTCTTTTGTATACGAGCAGCCGCATATACCGCCGTACATCCCAGGCAACTGTGCATGTGCCCACGAATACGAGACGTCTTGCCTTATATATCACGCACTAGTAGCAATCTACTCCACATCCTCTATCGGCTCGCTGTATCGTTCCAAAGATATGGAGAGTTATCGCACTGCTGAGACTCTCGTATTAGATGCGCGCACAGCCGCGTATGCAGAATAATACGCGGCGCACCAACGCTGTGCCGGCGGTTTATCGTCTATCTCTCTTCCTTCGTACTTCATAATAATGCACGTTTGTACGTATAAATAAATATACGACACGCCGGATGTGTATCGATCTTGGGGGAGAGAGAAATGCTGGCTGTCGAAGGGCAATTCCACATGCGGATTTGCTCGAAACATGGATAAATTAAGTGCCGCTAATACTTCCCTTCCAATGCGCGCATTCAATTATTCCATGTTCATTGGCTCGAACTACAACAAAGGGACGAAGTCACCGTCCTATCAGAACCCATCAACGTATCCGTGCACTCCTCATACAGATACGTCAGATTATGGCATGAATTTGGAATCTCACATCTCTCCGCTTGCTGCATTGTCAAACTTGGCTGCAAACAGCTGACTTGATAGCTTGTCACGTCGCACACGCACCAGCCGCGTCTAACTCTGCTTCTCCCGAACTCCCCATCTCTCCCTCTTTATGACCGTTTCTCTCCCTCTCTCTCTCTCTCTCTCTCTTGCTCTTACTCCAACTGCATTCATGCGCGTAATGCCACTTGAGACGTATACAAGACATCCTCGCAGCGGACGAGCGTGGACCAGAATCACGGGTGCATGCGAGCAACGACAGCTTTTCGTCGACTTGCACACAGGTTCGTTCAAAAATAACGATTTTTTCACGCGCTTCTGGCTATGCCTCCTCGTCCCTCGACTCCGGTGATTTTAACGAATATAATTCTCAGGTGGTCCGAGTTAAACTCCCAGAATTCTGAGGGCTTAAAGTTTTACGGCTCGCTCTTCAATCCGCTGTTGAGCAGCTCTCGTGCTTTCTCCCTGATTATTCATTAAGTTTTTTTTTATCCCTTTGCGAATTCAGTGCTTTCAGGTATATCCTTGATTCTTGGAAAATATGAAAATGGTGTTAATTCAGCGCACTTTTTATCGGATTTATCGTTGGGTCGCGTCGAGGCCAAGTTTTCGACGTGTATGCACGGTTGAGCAAAAGTTTCTGAGATATTTCCTCGAATTCCTTGATCTCTTCGTTGATCTTTCAATTTCTTAATCGACTTATGATAAACTAAACGATGAAAACTTGAAGAAATATGTAAAACGTTCATTATTTCGTTGAGATTATGAGAAAACTCGGGAATTTTTCGTGAAAAGTCTGAAAACTGACTTTATTCGTACCGAGCGCAGTTAATGATACAAAAACCCAAGTGGGCGAGTGTGACTCGTACTTGACCACTCTTTACGTTGCCATTAGCGAGAGATTTCATTTTCACTAAATACGCCGCGGATCTCTCAATGCCTGAATGCATTCCTGCATCGAAGCAAAAATTTCATAAATATTCTTACGGGTCAAAACACTCGCGGCTGTCAATCCTACCTCAACACGTTGGCTCACTTTGACCCGAAATCATTTTAATCCCATTCAATGTCCCCGCTGGAAAATAAACTCTTGAAAATCATTCGCGTTCCTCTCATTTCTGCTAAAATAATTTTTTTTCCGAGGACTTTTCATGTTCACGCGCGTATCCAATTCCAGAAGTGAAAAAAATCATTATTTTATATTTTTTCCTCTTAAAATGACATTTCCCGTTGCTCTATGCCCGATTATTGATTTCGAATGCAACGGTAACCAATTTTTTCAGTAAAGTGGTCAAAAGTTCGAAAATCAGGTTCTTCTATAAATTTTTGAAACAATTGAATGCAATATTTTTCAAATTTTTCTGACACCCCCGTACTGAGAGAGGTTTGGAGTGTCTCTTGATTTTTTTTCAAATTCAAGTCGACCAGAGGGCTCTCGATGAGATCGAGTACACTTCGGATCAAATCGACCCTGGTCAAATTTATTAAGAGCTATAAAATCGCCGGATTTTTTTGTTCCAGGAAATATTCAATGTCAGGCGTCACATAACAATTAGGACGATTCGATACTCAAGTAGAAGCGATGGAAACGTCGTTCATTGTAAGTAAATCGATACGATTAGGAGCAAGTAACGCAGAGCGAGAGGGTTTTGCGGATTCAGAGACAACAAAAAAGGCTGTCGCGCAGTCATTGATCTCAAACAAACGCTTCGAGCTGATATTTTTGCGCGGCCGACGGCACTGTTCATTAATAGATGTCAGTAGCTTGATGGGGCGAGGCCCAGAGTGAGAGCAGATTTTCCTCGTTTTCCTGGCGTGTTTACAGTCCTCCATGAGCATTTATTTATTCAGCTATTTTCACGTCTTGTTTACTGAAAAAAAAAAAAACAAACAATAAAGCGTGCGTTCGAGGCTGCGAAAGTGGCTCAGTGTTTCGAATGGGGAATAGCACCAAATTTTATTGAAGCTCGTGATAAAAAGCTTCCAAAGAAAGTAAATATATATGAAAAATGCAAATAAAGGAAGAAACGAGTGAAATGTGCATTTTCACCCGAATGTTTTGCCACGAAAGTAGAGTGGAGTGTTTTTCTCATGAAAAATGTATCATTTCGAGGGAGTATCACGAAAAGTTTTGAGCTCCGAATAACCCGACTGTTGGCTGTTTCCAGACAAAAACACGTTTGCAGAAATCAGGAGAAAAATAATGTAAGAGCCGAGCATTTGCTGGCTTTTAATATAAATTAATAAATATCACGGAGTCCATGCACACAAAAGATAAGAATATCCGTAAAAATTCATTATTCATTTCGACACGAAAGAAGAGCTTGGAATCGCTCACGCAGCGTTGTTCACTTGAGTCATCCCTGAAAGCGGATAAGAGTCTTTACCATTTTGCATCAACCTGTAAATTGAAAGCTGCATGTATAAACCGGGAGATTGGTGTATTACCGAGTAGGTTCTCTCTCCGTACTTCGCCTACAATTGCTTCCTATGCTGCGCCTTCACTTCGGATCACTGGTTAATGCGTCGAATCCCCAATACCCACGTTCTGCTTTCCTTTCATCTATTACTCTCTCTCTCTCTCTCTCTCTCTCTCTCTCTCTCTCTCTCTCTCTCTCTCTCTCTCTCTCTCTCTCTCTCTCTCTCTCTCTCCGTCGTTTCGTAACCCCTAACACACAAACACATTCATCGCGAGCCCGATGCAGCCTCCGTACAATTGCAAATGCACCTTTGTGTGTGCCATTGACTTGTGTCTCTATAACTTCCATAGTACAAGATATAATGATACTTGTGTGCGTAAGTGTTTACCAGAGAGAAATGCATGGAATGGTGAGTCTGTGCTCAAAGCGTTGAGACACGTCGAAGAAAGGGTATGCATCGTAATATGGGTAAGTTCAGTTCCAATTGACAGATCTCTTGCAGTCGCAAGCTCTCTGGTGTTACGATCAACGGTATGAAAGAGGATTTTGTGAAGAGCACTTGAATTTAGACGTAAACAAAATAGAATCAGTTCCCAAAGCTGGCAATTCTTCAGTTTGTATTTTAGTTATTTTCTTGCTTTTTTCCAAACAGCAAAGAAAATGTTTCGAACTAATTGGGCAAGTGATTAAAAAACTGGGTCTTTGAACGCAGGCTTTGGCTCGTTTTGGCTCGATGGAGGAATAAATTCGGTATGAAATATTCAGAACACTGTCGGATGCCGAGTCCTGTTTTCGCCGTGTGAAGATTACTGCTTGGTTCGAATGCTTGTTTATTCGTGGCCTGAAATATATCTGAAGAGTGACAGCTGGATATAAAACACACGAAAAGTTGCCAGGCTCGTTACATGATCGAGGGAAAAGCGAGGCAGCCGATCAGATGCCACGGGTCAAAGGGTCGGAAACGATATGTTTTAACTGGAATGGCCCATACGTGTGCCTTCGGGGGGATGAAATTCATCTCGACACGTGCAACTGGTATCCCAATTACTTTTCGAGAGCCATTAGTCGAACTGTGCCTGTAAATTTGGCTCACATACACATTTCTTTTCCTTTCCAATGTAGCCCCACCGACATATTTCCATCCCCTTTTTCTCCTGTATCTCGCCCTATCTCAGTTCATTCCCCGGATTTTCGACTGCAGTATGTCACCCGCGTAAGCTGATCTCTCTCATACTTCGTTGCTTTGCGTCGAATCCTCTCTCGCCTCGGAGCCGCTCGGTAGGCCGAACTCTGTAATTTGTGTTCTCGTTTCACTCTCGTTTCCTGCTCCCTCCTCACTTTTATATTTACCAACGCGTACGATTGATCGTCCAGTCAAACTATTTGCGGATTTAACACTCGCAGCCAATTCGGTAAATAAACACACCGAGATCCCATCGAGGCGGAACAAAGTCGATGGATTTCATTCTTCACCATCGACGTTTCCTGCCGTCCGACCTATTGTTATCAACGTTAGACGTGCCCGAGGCGAACAAAATAACTGAATTCTCAAGACGTTCATCACTCAGTCGAACCCATAGACAACAATAATCCTAATCACTTTTACACCGGTTTACGAATATATCCATTCGTGGAATAGCACTTGGGAACCATTTGGTCCAGAGCCATTTCATAATGCTTGAATCGCAACTCGAGAACAATTGCTACGGAATGGTTTGATTCGAAACTGGGTTTCAGCCAGAGTTCTAATGCGGGTCGATCTACAAAGCCTGGTTAAGACTTACACTCGTGACGTAGACACCAAACTGGCGAAAGAGACAGAGAAAGAGAAAGAAAGAGAGAGAGAGAGAGGCTAGAGAATGATATACAGTTGCTACAGTCATCTTACATCCATAGAGTAGAGTAAAGTTACATCCACAGACATATATATTGAGCGGATATTGTGATTACACGTGCTCGTATATACATAGAGAGCTCTCGAAATGTACAAGACTTTGTGTGCTAGCGAATGCGTTGCGAACTTTACCAAGGAGAAACACTTTGCTCCGGTACAGGAGCGATATGTTGGATCTCACTCGCGCTCTTTCTCCTTGCGCCGTTGGTGTATACGCGAGAAAGGTACAGGTAACTGGTCCGGAGCGAAGCCACGAGGACCACCGCCCGCATCCGGAGTGAGCGAGGGTGAGAAGGAGAGAGAGGAGCGAAGAAGCGAGTTTCCAAACTTACTTTGACTCGGGTCGACCACTTAACTAACGTCTCGAGAAGATTTTTGAGATTCGAGGAGAAGCACAAGAGATCGCGAAGAAACATGTCTATATCTGTGTGAATTTATGCACGGAGAGTCTTAAACTGAGTAATTGATTTACCCAAATTACGTGAGAAGTTGGCTCCGTTGTTGGTACGATTTTGGGGAAAATCAAAAACGTAATTAACGGTGAAATCATGAGGCGGAATATCGATTGAACGGTGCCGAGGGGAACCGCTTAATCGGAGTTGAAACTCGGCCGGAACCGTTCCCGACCCATTTTCATACAGATTCAATCGTCCCCTGGAATATCGAGCAGAAAAAGTGTTGTTAACAGTTCGCTGGTCCCTCGTAGTTACACTTTTGCGAGCCACGCACACGTGATCGGCTGATTGAAGCGCGGCTACGCGAAATCGATTAACGGGCCGTCAGTTCGGAAGGGTTGGCGTCCCATCGAGCCGCTTCCGGTTGGGAAAGTGTTAATTACTATCGTTACCTATTTTTCCGTGGGCGTGTGATATCTTTTTCGAAGCGTCCTTGGCTCGACTCTGTCGAAACATCGAGCCCAGAATCGGGGTGAGTTTTAGCGAGTGCTGCGCTATGAAAAGATCCTCCGAATTGGTTGGATCGCCCAACGCCGCTCAAGGCTTTCGTCCCTCCATAATAGCGTGGATTTCTTGGTTCTACCGTCTCGGATAAATGTTCTTCGCTATCGCGAAATCCTCCAAGAGGCTCCGTCCTGTTTCGACACTGTCGCTGTTGAGTTGTAGAAATATACTAAATATTTATCACGTCGTCGCTGGTCATCAAACGGAGTGCGCAAGTTTTTCTCACCCTCGCAGATTCGTTTAATAACCAATGGAAGATCGCGAGAGTTATAATAAGCACGCGAAAAGAAAAACGATGTTTTTCAGTGGTATGAGTTATTGAGGCATTTGTATTGATATTCCGGGGGTGAAGTGACGGCGAGCCGGTCATTCACTTATGCGTGCCTCGAGGTTTTTCGAAGGGAAAACTATATAAGAGGAATGTGATAGAAAAGAGGCAGGCTATATACGGAGACGTCAGGTCGCCCTCTTTGCCGTTTCCTCGGGAGGGAACGAGGGGTTGAAAAACGACGGGAGGGCGGAAGAGAAAGGACGACGTGGACGACGACAAACGTCGTGACCTCGACCCGCACCGATAAATCTCGAGGAAGCCTTCTGTCTCGTTCGCCCTTTTTCTCTTTCCCTCTTTCTATTTCACTCAGCCTCGACAGCCACTTTCCGCCGGGTCCTCGTGCAGCAGCAGCAGCAGCAGCAGCAGGAATATGCGAGGAATGATTTTAATCTTTTTTTATCGCGTGTTCTTTTGCGGAGACAAAGTTTTTCAGATGAATAACGACATCGAGGAAATTCATCAAAGCCGGCCAAGTCGAATTTCTCTCCTGTTTATACTTTTCATTTCGCAATTGTTAAAACTCCATCAAATATAATAAACTTGATGAATTAAATTCCTCTTTCGCAATTTTCTTAAATTACTCCTCCGCCGGCGAGCCGTTGATTGTTTTGCTACCCTGTGGCCTCTCTCGCATCGCGCACACCGAGTTCCCTGAAATGAGTAAACGCCGTGAAAGAGACAGATACAAATACATATAGTATAGCTGCGCGGAGACATATTTTTCTCCATTTACAAGAGAGTCGCGAAAGCTCGAGGGCACAGAAATGCGGTGCGCTCATATTCCCATTGTGCATCCTATCATATACCGTGTACCTTATTCGTATATGTGCAGGTTCACCTACTCGCGGGGGGCGAGGAGGGAGAAGGGAGTGGTGTAAAGGGTTGAAAACTATGATTTTCCGTGCGACAATGAGAGGCCAACGAAAGAGAGAAAAATAAAGTATGCGGGTAAGGAGGGCGACGTTTTGCGATCACGTCGAGACTTTTCTCGAGCTACCTATTTCCCTGGCTCTTTTTCCTCCCTATTTTTCTTCGTGTTCCATCAGGATATGTAGGCATGTTTTGCCGGAGAGTCGCGCGGAGTCTCGACGACGTTTCTCCGGTTGTTAGAAGGCCAGGGCGAACGTGGTGAGTGAAAAAGAAAGCGTAAAATTGGTCAAGATAAAGAGGGCGCACGAGCTGGAAAGATAAGAGGGAAAGAAAAGAGCATGATCTAGATATATATATATAACAAGTATATAAGAAGATTCGTCGCATGTACGCCCCCGTGTATGTGTTTGAAATGTTGACGACAACGCCGCTGAGAAATAAAAAGAAAACGTTTCGCTCTCTTGTACTACACTTGGCCCTACGCGCAGCAGCGCTCAAGACTTTTCAGAACTCCCGCAAACTCTATTGTTTAAGAGATTCGGGCCCTTTGATCCCACCCACCTTCACCCTCTTCCATTTTCTGGACTTTCGCCCTCGCGTCTTTCCCCTTCTCGGCGTTGCTTACTATCTTTCTCTCTCCCTCTCTAATTGTCCGGTTTTCTTTCTCTTCTTCTTACTCCCTCTTTCCTTCCATTTATTAACGTTCCTTAATCAGAGTGTCCTCTCGAGTGCATCATAAAGATGCCACTGTTGCACTGACGTTCACAGCCTCGTCTCTTCGAATATATACCTATGTTGTATGTATAATAGTATTATAATGCCTGCTTGCGAATTAAGAGAAATGCTCGAGCTTCTCACTTCCGAGCTTTTACCATTCTTCCATTATTCTACGTCCCGCGCTCCAAACTCGAGTGTATTATTGCATATTGCCCTTTGTGTTTGCGCAAACTTACCGCCATACTTTACACCATCCCAGCTTTTTACTTTCAACAATAAACACCACGAAAAGTTAAGTTACAAAATGATGGAGCGCTACATAATGCGGAAGGGCCTTTCGAAAGATTAAATGCATTCTTGATGCTTGGAAAACGCAAACTTTGACATTTCATTCCTCTTCTGTCTTCAACCTCGCGCTATTCGCAATGAATCATTTGATGTTTGATATTTTTCTGTAAAACCGT
Organism: Venturia canescens; assembly: GCF_019457755.1. Classification (NCBI taxonomy): domain Eukaryota; kingdom Metazoa; phylum Arthropoda; class Insecta; order Hymenoptera; family Ichneumonidae; genus Venturia; species Venturia canescens. The sequence continues at coordinate 2,863,322 of NC_057421.1, read as the reverse complement.
GTGGTAAGCTGGCGCTAGGGACGTGAGGCTGCTTTAGAACGAGACAAAATTGGCACACTGTGGAATTTTTATTGGCAAAGTTATAACTTGCACTGAAATTTTACGCTTTGCTTTCATTGCGGATCAAATGGTCAATTGCGAACCTTCAGGAGTTCCTGAAAGAGCCGATTGAAGCGGAAATATTGTTGGGAAACACGCGACAGAAGCGATTTTTTGAAAAATATTTTTCTGATTTCTCACACACTGTGACAAAATTTATTTAAAAAATGTGTTTCAGTTTTTTCCACTTCACGGTACGAAAAGGAATATGGCGTTAAGGGAAAAATGAGAATTTTCAGATCATGAATCGTCAAATAAAAGATTCGAGCTGCAAAGTCCTTCCTCGACGACAATGGCACGATCGTTTTATTGATTTTTCTTGTGTGCAGCAGTGTAGATATGGAAATTTTGCCCTTTCGTTTTCTTCCTTCGGGTTCATTAATTAAAGGACTGTCTACAGGATTTCAAGAGATTTTATAATTTAATAAAAATTATGAAGGATCCGATTTTTTTTGAGAGCGGCGTATCACCGTAATAGAATGGAGTGGTTTGTGGCTAGACCAACAATTGGTGGATCTTTTGAAGTGATGCTCGATGCTCAAAATACTTGATGTAAACCAGTGTTGAGTAGTAATGCTGGAGGGTTTTCGTTCGGTCGAAAGCTAATTGTGCCCAGAATAGACATAGCTCTATAACTGCGTCTGTTTAAATTGTTTGCAAAGCCGCTTTGCTCGTGGTCGTAATCGAGGGATTGAAATTTTGATCCTTCAAACACGTAGAAGCAAAGTTCAAATGGAGCGAACTCTAAGCGCAAAGTCTGCGTTTAACCACGCATAATGACGTGACAGTTTACGAGAGGATTATTGATTGATCGTTTTTATTTCCGCGAAGAGGTAAGGAGTTTGAAAAACACGTAAACAGCGCTTTTTCTCGAGGTTCTTTTCCGCACAAATCTCTCGCATTCTTCGTTTACATTGGAAAAAGCGGGAGCACATCGCGCGCGGCTGTTGATGAGAAATTTCATAGAGAGAGAGTAAATGAGATTTTTCACAGTCGTCGCATGTCCTGCTTTTTTCAGTTCATTCAAACTTCCATCAACGGAGCTTGATTATAATTTTTAGTTGAAAAACGTCTACGAGGTTGATTTTATAAAATTTCAATAAAATCGTACCCATTAACTGTTTGACCTCGCAAAACTTGAAGTCTGAATGAAAACAAAATTTCTCCGACCGCGATAATATTTGTACAAAATAATATGCCGAGAGAGCAAGCAAATTTCCAAAAGATTTGATTCTAAGGAACCATGAATTCGGTCACGAAGAAAGACAGACTTTTGAAAGTTGATAGAAGCTCGTGCGAAAAGGAATAAAAAGAGAGCGCGGGCGGGCGAATAGTTTGGCTATCCGTACAATTGTATTTCCGGGCTCTTGGGAGATTTTCTCTCTTCTCGGAGTGCTTCTGTCTTTGAGTTATTGTTTGGCTGTGACGAGGGTGATATAGATGTATCGAACGAGTGGGGTATATACCGGCGAATGGCAATTACGACGTCGGCGCACTTGAGTAAAGGAACGTGGAATTTTCGTAACGTCGTTCCGCTCCGCGTGTCCCTCACTACGTGTGAACGTGTCTCGAGAGTGTGGTGGAGAGTATTTCGAAGGAGGTTTGTACGTGTGTTTACGTGCGATCATCGACTGAGCCAGGGGCGCAGACGCCCCCGAGTGAGCCCGACGGCCTGGCGGAATCGTGTGTGAGCACGCGCAACACACCAACCCCGTGAGCCACATCAGGGGATAAATGTATATACAGCATCCCCTTTTGCCACTGCAAATTCCCCTTACGCGCCACTTCACTGTCCACCGAACGAGAATGACTTAATGTCTCGATCTCACTCGCCCTTCTCTCGTGCCTGATCACTTTGACTCCCTCGCTCGCACTCTCTCTCTCTCTCGCTCTCTCGCGCTTTCTATACATCGCCCTCTCCGAACCACCCCCGCTGCAAACACCTGAGCGCGCAGCCTCGACTATATCTGGCTCTCGTTTGCCTCTTTTCTCTCTCTCTCGCACGCCTTATCTGTTACTCCGTTCTCCCTCTCTCGCTCGCTCCTTCCCGTTCGAGCACCTTCACCTCTCGACCATTTCCAGCAACACAGCCGCTGTCGCCGCTGCCTCCGTTATCGCGGGGGTGGGACAATCGTGCCGCAGTACCAGCGGGTTTCCGTCAAAGGTATAAACCCCCTGTGTTTGACGCTCTGACTACGATATACGGGCTAATATAGATTTTTAATTATATAAGACGAAAAAGGAGGATATTACGATAGTGAGAGATCGAGGCTCGGGACGTGCGCGTGTGTTCCAGGCTCCGTGTTTGTGGGTAATGGTTGACGATGCTTGTTGTTGTTGGTGACGAGGGTGGCGGTGGTGGTGGTGGTGGTGGTGGTGGTGGTGGTGGTGGCGGCGGTTGTGGTATTCGTGATCGTAATAGTGTCGGTGCTGTTAGTTCTGTGCCCGCGGTCTTTCAAATATAAGAAAAGACGAAGAGCAAAGAGATTAAAATCGGAAGTGGAAGTTGCGAAGAAAAGGGAAATAGGGAGAGCGAGAGAGGGAGAGAGAGAGAGAGAGCGCGCGCGGGGGCACGTAACATCCTGAGATCACTCTCCATTATTGCCGGAGGAGAGGACAGCGAGGAGGGCACGCGAGGAACAAAAAGACGGGATGATTATCCAGACGGAAAGGAAAGAGTTCTTCTCCGTGATTGTGCAAATAGAAGAATAACTTTGTGAAAAGTTCCGTCGAGTTCGTGATAGCCGGGACACAATATCTTCTTCTCTTTTTCAGCATAACTCGTTTTCGATCGCAAACCGGTCTGAGTAGACTCTCGTGAAAGGAACACGCGACTCGTGTACCCGCTTGTGCTACTTAAATAATAACGAGGGTAAAAGAAAATCCGAAAGTTTCACCACGAGGCCAGTGAAAAAGCAGCGCTCGTCCATTTTTTCAGCCTTTTTATTTCATTCGCTCGCGAGTTTTCGTACTTTTTATCCGCCCTTCAAACGATCCCTCTCGAGAATAAGTGAGGATTGTTCTCGAGTGCCCAAGTGTACCAACCAAATTATGGATTCGCCTCGAAAGCTCGCTCGCTCGCTCGTCTGAACGACTCTGCCAGGCCAGCGGACCCAGGCAGCCCCCAACAGGAGCAAAAAAATCCTACTTCATTTATTTTTCATACGTTTTTCACGAAGAGGAAAATCTCTGGGAAGGAACATGATCAAAGAATCACGGACGATTGGTTCGAATGAGTGATCCCGCGGACTCGAACCACTCGATTCATCGTCGTGGACGCAAACGAGGATCTTGGAGGGTGTCACGAGTTCCATTGCCGGAGGAAAGCCAAAAGCTTTCCACCGTGCGAAAAATGTTACTCGTTCAGCTCAACCGGGCGAAATTCCTCGAAGCCCTTTCAGCCTTTCCTTCCACCACCTCCATCATTCCTATCGTACTCACGCTGCAGCTACTGTCTTATCCAGGTTCGTGCGACCATCCTTAAATTCTCCCACCCCTCTGCATATTTTCGTTTATCTTTCGCTTACTCATGCAGACCCTGTTTTTATCGATAACATTGCAAATTTTATACGAGCCACTCGAGATATACCGAAAACGATAAAAAAAAAAAAAAAAACAAAAATAACGCATTAAAAATGTATGCTTTTTCGATTATTTGACAGCACGCTCCTCGCGTACGGATTCGAGTTTATGATGAGCTTTCAAAATTCAACTCGTTCCCACTCGGAAATCACTTGAGCTTTCCAGCTCAACTTGTCGCGCAATTAGACTCGAGCACTCACTTTTTTTTAATGGCTTCTTCTTCAAATGACACGTTTCTGTCAAACGCTCACAATGATCCGGGAGGGGGGGGGGGGGAGCTTTTCTGCGTTCATGAAGGACAAAATGAATAGAAAAGTTTCTATTGGATGAGCAGGCTGAGCGTTGAGAGTAGGAGGAGCTTGAAAAAGCGTTTCACGCGTTCTCTCAGATTCGTTAATTATCAATTAGTGTATAATGTTGAGTTGAAATTGCGAAAAAATCATAATTCCACTGCAATTTTCTCGTAGATCTCTCGCTCTCAAGATTCTTTCGAAATATTCTGGTTATTCCGAACGAGTCCGATTGAGCTCAGCGCAAAAAAGCTGTCACGTGCCGAAGAGAAATTACACAGGGCAATCTCGCTCCAGCATTTGAATAACAAAGCTTTTTTCGCGGACCTGCCAAAATTGAATGCCCGAGGGCTCATAAAGAGCGAAAGCTCATGAGCGAGATAAAATAAAGTTGAAATCACGCCCGAGTCCCTAATTTACTCCATTCGTTACTTTTTTTCTTCTCTTCTCTTTTCAAATGCTATTTGCAATATTTAATCAAATAGATGAATCTACGAATGAAAAAAAAAGTAACAGTTACGGCTGTTCGCTATATATAAGAGCGCGAGAATAATCGAGAAGATTGATGAGGCCTCGATGACTCTCGGTTTTCGTTATGCCAGGCGAAAAAAAACGTTCCAAACACGATAGATGAGTCAGAGATAAATCGATCGCACATGTAGCCTATATATTCAGCCACAAGGGAAATTTGTCAAACTTTATTTAATTCGAGGAAGAGTCTATTATAGCGGATTTGAGGGATTTGCCGGAGCAGGAGAAGCTGCGATGGAGCAGCGATTGATTACTTCGCTTTTTTCTCACAGAAACCCTTTCGAGATGTTTTTTTATAATTTTTCGAATAATCTTCAACGTCATGTAACACGATCGACCGTGCTTTGCTCATTTTACGTCGAGCTATCGAGAGAATCAATATTCGGACTCTAATGAGGTAGACCGAGGCAGACAATATAGTTAATCAATGGATTGTGGTTCGAGATTGATTGTTGTGGCCGACTGCCGAGACTTTGTATTGGGCCAGTACCGAGACGCTTTGTCAGCTCTCTATAGAAAGCCCGGATTATCGACAAGAGGCGCTACGTCAATCGAGTGGACCAATAGACAATTTAATTGCACCATGTAGATCCCTTTATGTCGATATGTCTAATTATCAATGCCTTATTCTCAGCGAGTACAGTCATACTGTGAATCCGTTCGCAGGAGCCACGCGAGCTCTCCGTATGACTGCTCTTCAGATACCTCAACACGTTGCCATCAATCAAACGGTCAAAATGGAGTGCAATTTCAATCTCGATCGAGAACTACTCTATTCCGTCAAATGGTACAAGGATGGCCACGAATTTTATCGCTTCGTTCCCAAGGACTCGCCAGCCGTTCAAGTCTTCCCAGTACCTGGAGTCTCCGTCGATGTGAGCATTTATATTTCGACCTGCCTCCTCGTCGCACTCTCACCCTCCGAGTTGAATCCCTCTTGCCCTCCTCCCCCAATTTTCATTGCGAAACATCGTTCGTTTCTCCAGTTTGCCCAAGTCAAATTATTGAAAGATTCTTTCTTCTTTTAGTGTTCCTTCAAATGTTTGGAAACTAAAATATTTTGGTCAGTACTCGATTCGATGTTAAAAACCGGAAAATTAATCGATATCGTTTGCGTGCGTACTATCCGACAGATAAATCATTCGACCGAGAGATCAATAGCTCTGAATTCCGTGGAGCTAACGAGCACAGGAAGGTACCGATGCGAAGTTTCGGCGGAAGCACCAGCCTTCCAAACCGTATCGGATCATGCTGACATGAGCGTCGTCGGTGAGTCGATAATCACTTGAAAATTCCCAATAATCGAATGCAATTACGTGATCAAATATTCATAAAAAGCCTTAATTATTTCTTCATTTAAAAAAAAAAAACGAAAAATTAGCTTTTTACATCAATACCATGGCGCATATTTTACCAAACGAATCACAGATAGCTACAAATGATGAAAAAAATCGATTTTTGCAGAGTTCAATTTCATGTCAAATTTAATGAACTCTGAGTCTTGAATTGTGAAACATTCTTCGAGCGGAAGTTTCGAGTAGATTGAGAAATGTTGATCAGTTTTACCAAAGCCTCGGTTTGTCTCAAACCAACGATTCTGTGAAATTTCGTTGAAAGCGTCGAACGAAATAATGATTAAGTCTGTCATATCTTGCGAGATAAACGATGCTCGTTTTGTTGCTCGTATCACAGTCTAATTAAATGTTACCCACTTGTGTATTCCCTCGCGTGTACATGCGTGCAGTACTTCCGGAAAAGGGTCCTCGCATAACTGGCGGCTTAGCCAAGTACCAGGAGGGTGATCTTGTACAAATGAACTGCACGTCTGCACCCTCCAAACCAGCAGCTCTGTTAACGTGGTTTATTAACGGTGAACCGGTAAGTGGTACCCCTGACATAACAATCGGTTACACGAGCGTGCTCTAGCCTCTTGAATCTTTAACTCCGTTTTCATTCTTTCCTCTCTCTCTCTCTCTCTCTCATTTTATTTATGAACGTAGAGTTTAAAACCTCGTGAAAAGTCATGATTTTTCAAGGGAACTCTGCACCGACTGCGAGCGGGATGTCAAATTCTCCGGGAGAATATTAATTATCGTAAATTATCCGCGAAACTTTTATTTTCAAGGAAAACGAGCGTGAAAAATAATCTGAAAATGAAGATGATGAAAAAGGAATGAAATTATTATCTTTTCGGAGCTATTTTTAATGCGAGAATTAAATATTTTTTGCAAGTTATGAATTGACGTGCATTCAGCAGTTTGTTGCGCCTGGATTTTAACGCTGAGTGCGTCGTGATACGAGTCATGGATTAAAACTGCGTTTTTTTGCGTAGATAACTTTCCACTCTCGTCCCGGGTTCTGTTGCAATTGTTTTTTTCGTTTCGATACCGAATTATCAGATTCTGATGAAGCTGCAATAACGTTTCATCTCCAATTGATACGTTTTATTTCATGTCGAGAATAATACAACTCTCCGAAAATCATTGCTTTTAAAATAAATTCGGATTGGGAGGAGTTATTACGATTTAAATGGAGTACCAAAATTGATACGCGATTCGATAAGCAAAATGGGTCGCTGAGTTCCTGGTACGGAGCTGCGAATCGTTTATAGTAGTTTCAATTCACCGTTCAATTGATAATTGTGGAAATAAGTTGAGCATCGAAATATTGATTGGGGTCTGCCTCGCTCCGGGCCATCGGCGTTTCATGCGTCCTCCCTCTTCCATCTTCTTCATTTTTATTTTTCAAGGCAAAACTCATTTTCATAAAGTTTGAAAAGTTCCATCGATAAATGAACGAAGTTTCAAAAGCTATGATTAATATTCATCGATAAACTCGTCCCGGAATCGGTGCATACTTCGAGAAATCGTGAATCGAAAAATCGATTTTCCCTCTAATAGTTAGTGGCGAACGAGGCTAATTGGCTATCAGGACAAGTTGACCAACTCACAATAATATTCGGACCACGAAATGTAAACGGAACCTAATTTGTTATCATTTTCAGTGAACCGCTCACCCCGTTCAGGTGGCCCAATATTTTGGAGCAACACGTTGCTTAGAAACAGAAAATTATATTCGCTAATCCAGCTACTGAAGTTGTTAAGGCCTTTACACTTGTGATGGGCAGAAAAATCGAATTTTTTAAATTAAATATTATTCAAGTACAACTGAAGAAAATTCTCACCGAATTTCATAAAGATTGGAGCATTACATTCGTAGCTATGGGATTTCGTATTTTGTTGGAAAAAAAGAAATATCGTAAGAAAAAAAACCGAAAACTTAGCACCTCAATAAATGAATTTTTTGTTAAAACAGTTGCCATTTTTTTTCAATCAAAATTTTTACAAACCCTTCGTCGAGGCCCGAGCTATTATTATAATAAATAACTGATGCTCAAAATAAGGTGCTACTGGAATACAGCTGGAGTTCTGCCATTTCGAGAAATTTTTTGATGAAAAAAATGGTCCAAGTTCATGAACATATGTACTAATGAATGTCGTTCACAGTTTTTCAATAAACATTTATTTTCTTGTCGAAAGGAAAAATGAAAAAAATCACGTTTTTTCGCCCGCTGCAAGTGTACAAGGCCTTCAATTTTTTTGTTTCATCTTCAACCTGGAAAATTTTCTGCGAAATTCTACAATCAGAAGATGTCTGGGGATGTCTGGGGTCGCATACGTGCGTTTGAACCGTCATTTTGATTATATGAACGAGGGAACTACAAAGAGCATGAAATACCCTTTGTTCAATTATCACCAATAGTAAAACCTTCGATCTGGGTGAACAGTTTTGTTTAATCTTCGAATTTTTAAAAAAATCGGTTTGGTGCTCATTTCCTTCTTCGATTCAATCGTAGTGATTGTCATATGAAAATCGTGGTTTGGTCAACTTGTTTCGTAACTTGAGTCAACGTACCCAAACTTTAAAGCGAGAAAAAAACGAGAAACCGATGCAACTAAACTTTATTTGGTCGTGGTGAACAAAATGAGATTCGTTGACTAAAAAAAAACCTGGTTGATTCGAACGTTCAATTTGCTGACTCGATAATGCGTATTTTCCTCCACGACGAAAAGATCGTTGAATCAACAAAAGTTTCGTAGAATCAACGAATTTCATTCGGTTCCCTACGATTTCTGGTTCGAACAAAAATTTTTGTTGAATCAACGAATTTCATTTCGTTCGCAACGATCCAACCGAAAATTTTGTTGAATCAACAAATTTCACTTCGTTCTCCACACTCTCAGATCCAACCGACAATTTTGTCGAATCAACGAATTTCTCTTTTCAATGCAAGCTTCATTGACACGAAAATCTCAAAAAATTTATTCAATAACTTGCTCAGTATTTCATAAGAAATCTTGAATAATGATCTGGAGATGACGGCCAATTTATTGCCTCCAGAATCGAAGATTCGTTTCTTTAAATATCGTAGAGCAGCAAACAGTCTAAAAAGTTGGCCAACGAGCCTCGGTCTCTCCCGCAGCATCATTTTTAATGCGCCACATTTTCGTTGCTTCCAAGTTCCCTGTTCAATTACCCGGTTTGTCATTTGAAAAAATTCATAAACTCCGGCAGTCCAACTCGATGAGCATTTTTAAATAGTTAATTCTGGAAAAATTAAGCTAATCAAAATGCCAATAGCGCTCTTTGAATAAATGATTCTGACAAGTGCTTTCGATTATTCTACTTTTTCACCATTTCTCTCTCCATTTTTCAATGTAATTCGTGAAAATTGAGCAGCCATATCGGGAAGTTGATCCAATTTCACCAATTAACGTCGAAGTATCCGTCGAAAAAAATGGTCGATCAAATTGGCGCGCCGAATTTCCGTCAATTTTTTCGCCAATTAGCGCGCATGAGGTTTGCGTCCATAACGAAAATGTTCGAGTTCATTTGTTGATCAGGCCGAGAGTAAAAATCTGCGAGGCCCTCACATAACGGCGGTGGACGAGAGAGGCCTGGAGACCGCTGTTCTTGGTTTGGAGTTTCGGGTGAACGGCGAACACTTCAGCAAAGGTGGTGACATGAATCTCAAATGTCTGGCGACAATAGCCTCGATGTATCAACACGGGAAAGAGGAGAGTATCAAGAACGACGACCGAGTGATCAAGGCACCGGTCATGGAGAGCCGAGAAACTAGAGCTCAGAGTCACACACGGAACGACCTAACTAACGGTAATTTAAGACCCATGAGACATCTCCGCGTGGACAGGACGAAGGAGAAAGAGATGGAAAGAGAGAGAAAGAGGGCGGGAGGGAGCGAGCAGTTTCGACACCCCCGCATTTTTTGCCTCGTCGAGCAAAGCTCACTTCGGTTAATTAATCCTCATACGTAATTATCCGCGTGTGATATCCAATGTCCACGGCTAAACGCCTCCCCCCCTCTGGCTGCTCTTAATCTCGATTTGATCCTGTCCAAATAGGAGGAAACTCACTCTTCAAATATCCCCATAAAGAGCTCCCGAATGGTTCATTATTGAAATATAATCTCTTTCGTTTATATTTGAATAATTGCAGATTGCCAAAGGCTCATGATCGAATGGACGCTCCTCGTCGTGTCGACCGTCTTCATTCTCGTTCAACGATAATAATAAACCAACTTTTTTTCACCTTTGCTTCTTAACGCGATTGTGAGAAAAGGTTTTTCGATGTACGATGTACGCGTCTGTGTCTGAATGTTGTCGAGAGAGACAGAGAACATGAGAGTACGAATGCAGTGGAAGAGGAGAGAAAAAATAACAGAGAAATATGTATTATTATATTCGATAACGAAACGTGATTAATACTATATGGACGTACTGTTAAGAATGTGCTATTTCGATGAGAGAACATATCCTCGTTTCGTTTTCATCCTTTTTGTTTATTCATATGGTTGGGTGGGTGCTCGATGACCGGAAAGTAGTTTCATGTTTCTTTCGGAGGTCCTCGATATTTCGAGAAAACGGAAAGTCACGCTTTGGCTGTTTTTGCTATCTTTTTCGTATCTTCGAAAGTGGAACTTTGGCATAATTTTCGTTTTCTCGCAAATGTGGCTCGTCGTTTACTCCAAATATCGAGCGTCCCCGAGAGGAACGTTTCAGTCATTGGTCCCGGACTCGTGCAACTGATAAATAAGCTTAACGAAAAACCACAAATGTCCTAAAGCATTATTCGGATAAGTGATATAGAGAAATATTTGTATATCGTCGTATCGTACAACGAAAACAAAGGTGCGGACTTTGGTAAGAAACTATTATTACGAGAGCGTTATCGCCGTGAAAGATAAAATATTAAATGCTCGCTCAATATGTATATTTGGGAGACGCGCATACACATAAGTGAAAAAAGGGGCCGAATCGTTTCTTTCGTTCTGGCAGCTCGAGACGAGGCTTTTGAAAATGAAAAATAAGCAGCGAAACGACAACTGTGCTTTTTTTTTGTAAACGAGCAAAACAGAAGTAGACTCAAAACATATCAGAAATACTTTTTTTTATTGAGCTCTCGGTACGAGGCTTTCTTTTAGGACGAATATAAATTCTCATCGACGCATCGAATGCTTCCGAAACTCGTGCTTTTGTCGTACCTTTAGAAATACGGTGAGAATATGTTTTGCTTTTTATCTTAATATCTTAAGAGTGAAGAAGAAATAGTTCATTGTCAGCGTGTGCGTCTTTTCGTCTGTTTTTCTTTGTCGAGAACGAATCACCCAGTTTTTCGCTCATTTCTTTCGGCCATTCAATCATATTTTTGAAGCATCACAATTTTAGGGAGTCGCTCCATTTTCTTGGAAGGAGCTAAAACCTTTGAAAAAAACCTTCAAAATTACAAATCACATCTACGTTTTCGTAAGAAAATTCAACGTCACACGAAATTCCTGATCCATTGAATGAAACAGTTTTTCAAATGTTCTTTTCAGCAGAAATAATTCAATGAAAATATCCGAAAAGAATTAAATAATCGACAAAATAGCATTGCATTGCCCAGAGATTCCTCAATTTTGCCAAATTTTCTATTAAAAATCATTCATTCGCTAAAACTTTTTTAAATTCCTTGCAAACTGTCAAGTAGGAAATTTTCGATCGAACGAAATAATTTACGTGTATTTCATCATCGATTCGTCCTAAAAAAACACTCGCAGTTTGAATGAGTCGTCAAAAAACCAATTCAACTCACGATAAAGCCAGTTTTTTTCCGATAGGAGCGTTAATTTGATTTCCTCAGGTGCTCGTCGAATCGATTCCGTCATTAGATACTTTAGATACCGTACCTGTATATTATTGATTTATTATGAGTATATTATCGTCGTATTATTACATCAATACTCGTTCGAGACACGTTGTGCAAAGAAAATATAAAATTATATTAATGATGATTACGAAGCAATTTATAATTATGAAATTATTTACAAGATTATATATATCGTCGTATATGTACGTTAAATGTGCCTGTAAATATGTAAATAATTTTCATCGTTATTAAAATAATTTATCATTAGATGGCGTAAATTTTATTTTCTGTCAAAAAAGAAAGAAGAAAAATTATTGAAAGTATAAATTTAAAATAAAAAGATGCTGTGAAAAAGGTAAGTTGTGCTGGTCGAATCTAATTTGCAAAACGTCCAAATTTTATCGAGTAATGTGATTATCGACGTTGTGGGATTCTAAAACAAAGGTACGACCTTAAAAAATCCGCATTAGGGTATTTTGTTTTTATATTTGGCGTCATAACCGAAATTGAAAAAAAAATTGATTCAAACGTCCACTTTTTCCCGCCAGTACGGTGGCGCCAATTATTTTTGGAGCGTTGGCAGGAACTATCCTCGTGAATTCAAAACGGCGCTAAATACACGCACAAACGGTGTAAAAACTGTCAAGACAGATATCCGGAGCCTCAAATCTCCGACACAAAGAAAATAGGAAATAAGAAAGAAGCGTGAGTATTCAGAAGAAATCAAAGGCTTTTATCGAAATTAATATTCGCCGTTTCAACACTCCATTTCGAGAAATAATGGAGTTACTTACGAATACATAACCTCAATGTTTTTTTGCCAAATTTCTGCTATGTTCGTAAGATTCTGCTCGAATACCCATATGATCCTGCATTTCACGTTTTCGAATTCAGAATTCTGCAATGGAACCCATGGCTTTGGGATCACCCGTCGGCAGTCCGGTACAGACTCCAGGCACACCGGGAAGTAATTCTGCATACCTACCTGGTTTTCTGCTTGGTGAATCCACAGTAAGCTTTCTTCAATTTTTATTTGTATCAAATTTTGTATCCATTCGTCCTCATGGAAGTGAGTTCTCCTTGAATAATAGAAAACCATTTTCCATTTTGAGTATTTTAAGTTTGAAAATCATTATGTAATTCCCTTGTTCATCCCTATCAGTTTACTCAAAAAAATCTTTATTCGATATAATTTCTGAACATTGTTTGATTTTACATTGAGAATTAATATTAAATTTTTTTTTTCATTTTAAAATTAATATAAAATCCAATATAATTCTTGGAAAAAAAAACTACAAAAGTAATGCTATTAAACATTTCTTCTGGAGTATGTTGAACAAAAAAATTTATAAATTAAGCATTTTTTCAATACTGATACAACATTGGTTGCCAATAAAACTTTGAACTAGAGTTGATCGGTCAATGAGCTAATGAGCTAATTATAGATTTTGCTTGTGATTGCAGCCAGCAAGATTAGGAATGATACCAGAATCACCGAGGTACTCCAGTGCGGGTAGCAACAGTGGGAGCATGCAATCCCCGTTATCAAACTTTGGGACCCCGGATTATCGTCACAACCGTCAAAAAGCAATGTTCGCAAACACAACGAGCCCAAGCGGTGGTCAAATGAATTTGGATAGTCACACAGGAGGTCCTCCGACTCGAGGACTATTTGACACATTAGAAGTAACTCAAAGTCCTTCGAGTTACGGATCTCCAAACAACCGTAGCATTGTCAATCCCCACAAACAATCGTCGCGATTGTTATCAAACACTACCAATGATTCTTTTTTTTTTGACAACATAGCGAATCTAACAAGCAGTGAAACGCCTTCGCAGGGTCTCCTTCAATGGGTTACAGTTTTTGGTTTTCCTCCAAACACCATAAATACAGTGCTCTCGCACATATCAAACAGAGTTCGCATAGTGGACAAACACCCGGCCCCACATCCTCAGAGCAATTGGATTCATTTGAAATGCGCCACTGAACAAGAAGCCCAAAGAGCTTTAACTTGCAACGGCAATATCGTATCTGGTCCTATCATGATCGGTGTCACACCCTGTATGGACGAAGGTGTTATTCTTACACCGGACAAAGAAAATCGTGGTAAATTCAATGGGAGCATGAGAATTGTTGCGTCTCCAGGAAAATCCAATGACCCTACAAGTCTGCTAAAATCTGGTCATAATCTAAGGTCACCCATAAAAATTCAAAATGCTCGACCCTTGGCAACTGGCTATAATCAACATCTCAGCCCTCAAGCAGTTCGCTCTCCTGAAAGTGTTCCTCAGAGATCTACCGGATTAGTTTCTAAGGCTATGGAATACGTTTTTGGTTGGTGAGACTGAGAACTCTCATGGATTTATGATCAATTCATTTCTCCGAACATCGGGAACTTTATTTCCCAAATAAAAGACAGTTGCCAATCTCCTAATGGATGGAAAGCAGATACGGACATCTCGCGTTACTCCAAATACTGAACGCCTTTTTTATATAGTTTTTTTGAAATTCCATATCATCATTTTTTACTAAAGTTATCTGCGTATCTGTAATTGTTTTCGTATATTGTGCACTCGATTATGTTCGGAAATAAATCCTGTTAATAAATATGACGATAGTTTGAATGATTCACTTTTCCAGAATAATGACATTATTTGTTTTAAGGAGTTGAGCAATTACGAGTATTGCAGATTACTTTCATAAAATTCTAAAATTAAAAAATGGAATAATTCAATATTTTTTCTTCGATTGACGAACGTTTCGAAATTTTTTACGTTAACTCGAATTCATTTATAGTTACGAAAAATTTGTAATTTTCAATTTTTCATCATTTTTTTTGTGACGTAAATTGTTCAAAAAGTAACGATAAGACGAATTGAAGATTTGGAAATTGGGTTGAAAAATGATTCACAAGTTATCAGTTTGCATCGATGAAATGCAACAAGATTTTTTATTTATTCGACTTTTCATTTAGAACAGTTGTAGAGAAGTGATCGAACTTCATTGATACAAATTTAAAAATCGTAGAACTTCAACGATAATTATTGTGACAGTATTTCTAGAGGATTCAATGAAGGGACCGTGGAAGAAATGAATATTATCTAACCCTTATGTTCTTTAGATTAATTTAATAATATTTATACATATTTCTTTGAGACTAAAAATAAAGGAAAAAAAAGAAAAAATCATTATAACAATGTAGATGTTACAGATATATAATAAATTCTCGGCGTAAATCAGTTTCGCGATTTTTGTTTTGGAGCCAGAAATTTTTTTTACGATACTCATGATCTTAGACGCAGTCTTTGAAGGAGCATTAAATAAATAGAAAGGAAAAAAATGACAGCGTCATTCTTTTTGTAACCGAACGTACGAGCTACGGGATTTTTCTTCCTCGATTTGCTTTTTTATTGTTCTTTTTTTCTTCACTTAGGACTCTCGATGGTAGCGCTACCAAGATCGGTCATTTTCGGGTATTTTACTTTCTTCTTATCGAGTTCGTCTTGAGCCCACAGTATCATCTTTAGCAGATTGTTCAATCGCGGACTCGTCGATTCTTGATGCTCCATTTTGAGTATTGCAGCATTTAATTCACTCGCTATCTGTAAGATACATTTGAAAATTAATTATTATCAATTTTTCTGAAACATTAATCATTTTCCATTCAACATTGGATCAACATGGATCAAAGAATAGAAAAAATGTTGTT
The DNA here is from genome assembly GCF_019457755.1 of Venturia canescens. Lineage (NCBI taxonomy): Eukaryota > Metazoa > Arthropoda > Insecta > Hymenoptera > Ichneumonidae > Venturia > Venturia canescens. The sequence continues at coordinate 2,847,904 of NC_057421.1, read as the reverse complement.
TACTTTTTGTCTGTGAGTTGGTTGCAACAAATCACTGAACGGGCTCTTGTGAGGCTCTTCAAAAGCCAGAAGGGCCAAAGTCCTTTCCAACTCGCTAAGTATATTGTCATCAGATTCTCCAGCTTCGCTTAACTGATCTTGGGCAAATTGTAAAGCCTCTTCGATTCTGCCGGTTCTGATGAGCTCAATGAGATGCAACTGTTGCAGATGAAAGTACAAATATCTATCGTTATCCAGTAATTCCGGATGCAGTTGATTGACCAAATCCGTAGCTTCTTGAATGCGCCCGTTTTGGATAGCTTCACGAATACGGATTCTGTCATCGAGTGAATTGAGTTCGACAGTTGGACCCACACCTGATTCTTGCTGAAACTTTTCTGCAGCTTCTTTAAAACCCTCTGTAAAAAATTTATGACCTCTTAGAATTTGATACTTACAAATCTACTGTTGAAATTATTTACACTCTTAGAATTTTTATCATACTGCTGCAACTTTCTTCGCTCTCTAGATCCAAATTTTATAACATAATTTTTTCTTTAATCAAGACTGATGGAATAGTTTCTTGATAACTCCAAATTACGGAATCACTGTGACATATAGAAAATAATGAGATTGACATACCGGTTACCAGATAATTCATGATCAAGTTGTTCATAGAGACACGCTGAATATGGGATCCTTCCTCGAGTTTAGCCACCCACTCGTCCTTGGAAGTGCCATCTGGTTTTTCAGCAAAGCTCATGTTCCTTAGAAAAAAATATTCTCTCTTTTTGAGTAATATGTCAAACGAATAAACCGTATCAAAGAAAACTGAATAGGAGAAAATACTCACGAGTCCGCCTCAGCTGCGTCCAGATCCGAAAGTTGCTCTGACGAATCCGTGGCTTATCGAGATCTAGAGACTGTCGAGCACTCATTCAATGGTGCTTTATCGTGAAAACGTGTAAACTTTTTCACGTAAGTATTACTCTTGAACGCAATGAATAGAAAACAAGCCAGGAACTGTTCCCGTATTTCAGATTCACCGTCACGAATCACAGATGAAAACGAAACACCAGATTTCCTTGAACGATTCAAAAGTAATTATCGATCAATATTGTTTGACAATTGTTAAATCTTGGATGTATCGCACTTGGAGTAACTCGCGTTTGTTTTTAATATACGCAGCGAATAAATATCGTAAACAAACCTCCTTCGTCGTCGGTCGTCTACCTATGTGTGTTGCCGTTTCTGTTTATGAGAATGACACGGAATCCCGTGAGTCGCTGCGCGCGCCGGAGAGTAGGGGTACGTGCCAAAAGACTCGTATGTCGTACGTGCATACCGACATAAAATCGTCGGTAACATTAACGACGGGTGCGCTACTTTGAGATCAAAAACTACATCGACTGAGCTCTCAGATTGTTCATTTCCTCGTACAATCAACATATGAAACAAGAAGAAATATAAACAATCACTGTGTAGTCTGTTTAAAAACGAATATTTATGCATCGGTCGAACATGTTTTTCTTTTTTATCGAATAAATATCATATCGTCATCGGTGCTCGTTTTGACTAACTAATGAGCGTGACCAACATTAATTATACTCCAAAAAATATTACAAATAAATTTTCTCCATCCTTTATCACGACTCTCGTGATATATGCCTTTAAAATAATTGTGAATGTCTAATCTAGTCAGAACATTGATTCCATCAAATATTCGATGCCAGTAACGAAAATATCTAGAAGAAATCTAGTTTTCCGATGGGGGCGGGAGGAAGTCTAAATAGATTGAGTTTGCAAGAATCGTTCAGAAAGTTTATATTTATACGCTTTATAGACATGGAATTTTAGGGTCGAATTTCGAAGATGTAAAAAAGTGAAATGAAGAAGAGTTTTCACGAAAATTATTCAAGATATTAAAATTCATTCGCGTTTTCCGTAGCTATATATTGTTTCTTTTTTAATATACAATTGAAGTAAACAAAATTTGAATCTTTTATTTTTGAAAGGTTATTTGTTCTAAAAAGTTCTCAAGAAGTTCTCATCATTCGTCAACTATCTCCTTTACTATTCGGGAAATAATGAAAATGAAAAAAAATGTCTTACGTTAAAAATAATGCTTCAAGAGGATAATTTCGCATGTCATCTATAAACAGTACGAAATATGTGGGTAGTAAAAGCTCGTTATTACATTGGCAGGTTGGGTCGTCAATATATTTTGGTTGTTTTATCGACGCCGATAAATCGGTAACGCGAATGTGATGGAAGTTTCTTTATCGCCAGATCTCAATTGATTATTCGAACTCGCAAAAGTATTTTTAAAAATGCATTCTTCGCTTCGTGAACAGTTCCTAAAATTAAATTCTTTCAGTATACTTTCTTTCGTCGTCGATTCACAGTTCTGTATTCTAAAACGTATTCATCGTATGCCAGGAGCTAATTCGAATGTGAGATAAAAGTATACAACGCGGCGGAAGAAAATGCGAATGAATAGCCGGTCGGGAACGAACGATACACACAGCAGCCCACGACCGTTCGTTGCCCACGCTGTACACTGTGTTCATACGCGGGTTTCGCGTTCGCGTATGTTCCAGACTCTCCACACACTTCATCGTGAGTTTCGTTCGGCCCGTTGGCCAAGAACAGAGATCGAGTCGCGTTAGGATATTCGGAAAACACGAAATATTAATAAAAAAAAAAGTTTTTTTTCTCTTAACCTCAAAATAAGGGAGGGAAAACAGATTTCGCGATGTTGATTCGTAATTTTTTCATCAGTTATTTGTTTTTCTACCTCGTCAGTTGTTCGGTTTCCTTCAAATCACCGCAATCCGCGCTTGTAATCGGATTCGAAAAATCTTACGAACAATCCCTGCTCGCCCACACACTTTTCCAACAAGGCATCGAGTCCACACTCATCGTTACCGCCGGTGCACATCTGTACGAAAATCTGCAGGGCATCGAAGTCTTGAAATTGAACACAAATGATAATCCCTCGGCTGATAAAGCAGCTCTCAATGCTTGCGAAAATTTATTGACGGATGAAAATATTCTCAAAAGAGTTCGAGAGATTCAACCGACCTTCGTCATCTTCCCAGCACTCAGGTAAGTCAGGAAAATAAAAATACGATTCTTGAGTCACCCTTTTATTGAACCGATTATCGCTTTATCGAATTATTCAAAATTAATTAAATCCTTAAAAAATCCGTTGATAAAGTCTCAACGTTGTCATGAGCTTGTCCAGTTACAAAAAGAAAGATAATTTTACCCGAAAATGAGATTAGAGATTGAATCGACGAAGAGACTGAAATTCAATTTTCTGCCCAAAGCTTTTTAAGAAATATAACAAAACGATCATTTACATATTTTCAAAAATTCTCACTATTTCGGCTATCCTACCAAGAAATTATAAAAATGAAAAAAAAAATCGTCTGTTCAAAACGACGGTTTGACTCGCCCAGCATCGTGTAAAAAAATACTGATAAATCAGCTGTTTTTTCTGTATCGACACTACGAAATAATACGACCTTTCAAACGACCGCATCAGGAACAATCGAAACAATGAAATCAATCCTGAATTCCCTTGAATTATTTAACGAAATCAAACTGATGAATAATCAGTTCGAAATTTACTGATTTTTTAACGATTTTGATGGGTGCAGGGAAAATTTTTCAAATGTGGTAGAAAATTGGTTTAAATTTTTCAAGATTTTATCTCGTTATAAAATTTCGTTAAAATTCTTCAACAAAATTTTAAAAAATTTTTTGACGTTTTCATCGTAGTGCGAAATATTAATTCGAGTCATGCAGCGATTCGAGCAACTGAATCAATCAAATTTTTGTTGTGTCGATAAACTTCACTCGGTTCGAGTATTTTTCGCAATAAACTGTTTAATTCCACGATCTTTTTCTTTCGTCCCGTAGACACGACGCTTGTTTGCTGCCATGGGTTCAGTTCATCAATTCCATTCCGGTTATCGCGACCTATGGCCCCGAAGAAGATTTGTACTCGGTGCAGCGAACTTCGATTGCTCTGCCGATTCACACGGGCGGCCTCTGGGCAGGATTTTGGGCGAACGCTGACTCGAGCTCGATTATCGCCAACACGAACAATGCCTACGTGACTCCAGCTCTGAAATTGATCAAGGAACGTTTACCGGAATCGGAAATCGACTTTGATAAGCTTTACTCCAAAGTCGATCTCATTCTGAGCTCGAGCGATCCGATTTTGCGTTCAGATTTTGCACAGCTAGGACAACAACCCGTCCGTGTTAGTATCTGTTCAAGCAAAACTTCTTTTCACCAATTTTTTTTATTTTCGTGATTTTCCACGAACCATTCGTTCGTTTCTTCATTTCTCCAGAATATTTTTATGACAACCAAACATTTTGAAGGATTTATACAGTTTTTAAAAACTGTATCGACTTGATATTGATCAATTTTCATCCATTCAGTACTTTTTATTCTTTCTAATGCTACACTATTTAAAACATTGAGTATTCGTTCATTCACAGATTGGTTGTCACCACTGCCGAGGCGCTCATCCCCTGCCTCCGGCGTTGCAGAAAGAATTGGTTGAATTTCGCCTGGGAACTGTAGTTGCGACCCTCGACGAAAGTTTCGCTCCGATCATCGAAGAATTAGCTCGAAATTTGCCTCAAGGTAGGCAAGGCTTGGCGATAGCTTGGAAAAATTCCGATGTCAAGCTCGAGGAGGAAAAGAAGCCCGAAAATTTATTTGTTCATGGTGAAGTCGATCGACAAGATTTAATAGGTAAACCTTTGCAAAATGTGTCTCCGATTCGAGAATGCGATTTTGTTGTTATTTGGTTCAATGCGTGGAGCAAGAGGTTCGCGAACGGAAACGAAATTTTTTTTCTCCTCCACTGTTTCATTGATTGCAAAGAGCAGCCCATTTCTACCGTCGTTCTGCGTGGGCTGACAGAGCTTTCTCGTAATCGATCGAATGGTGTCGGAAAATTTGAGATTCGAGATCGTTTTCGTCCTCGTTAGCTGGGTCCAGGGCAAGCTAGAACACCATTCGTACCAAATGAATATTAATCGAAACATTTTCCCGCTCAGGATACGCGAGAACGAGAGTTCTCTTGAGTCATTGTCCAGAGTCCGAGCTTCTCGAAGCGGTGTTCCACGGAACCCCGATAATATGTTTCCCACGAGATTTTTACGAGCGCTCGAACGAGAAGCAGGCGATAGAATTGGGATTTGCGAGTCCGAGGAGCGACGGGACGACGAGTATCAACGCGATTGTCACGGCCGTAGAGCTCGTCCACAAGTCAACAGGTTATCGAGAGGTGGCGAGAAGTTTTTCCTCCATAATTCGTGACAGACCATTGCCCGCTTCGGATAGTCTCGTTTATTGGCTCGGCTACGTGGCGAGGAATGCTGAGAGGCCGATAAAACCGCCTGTTCTGAGAGCCAATGAGATTCGAACATTGATCGGAGATTCCGAGCTTTTGTCGAGTTTTATTATCGGTATTATTATCGGTGCGATTCTCACATTGACTGCGATGTTCGCCTGGTTCAAATCGAAGAGCATTCAGAAGCACAACCGCAAGGAAAAAAGGTTCGATCAATAATTAAATTCTCGTAACCCAAATTATTTTGGCTCGAAACAAAATCCACAATGAACGAAATCAGCTTCATTCATAACTAAAAGTAGACTCAACGCGACCCCAGTTTTCCCACCTGAAAACCTCTTTTTTAGTGCTTTCCGGTGCTTTTTTTCATCTCTCAAACTTCCCACGTCAAATCTCCGCTCAATGTTATGCCAAACTATATACTCCTCCGACATCGAAAAACGAAGAAAATCGTGCATAATAAAACTTTATCATCGCATACGAAGCACATTTTAAGTTGGAGAGAAAACTGGGAACGTTGCCGACCTCAGAAAAATCAATTCCATGAGATCTAAATATAAAAATATCGTCAATAAATAATAAATATGAAGATCGTAAATAAACGATGAAGATGGCAAAGATAAAACAATAAAATGTAGAATGAACAGAGCGCGAGTCTTCGATTTTTTTTCTCATCGATGCGTATTTATAAATACACGTATAGAGTACAAGAGGATTGCATACATATACAAATATTTTATACTAAGGTACAAGAGGCCTATGGCCTTTCCAAATTTTAATTGGTAATGTACGAATAATTTGTTTAGTTTTCTTACTTGTTTTTTTTTTGCGTTTCTGTTGCTTCGAATAACATTAGAAAAAGCTAAGAATATTCATAGTAATATGTAATATATAATATATTTATATATATAATGTATTTCTATATATTTATAAGTTTTTATATATGAATATAAATAAATAAACAGACAAACGCACACTCATCGAGTGATAACGACACGTGTGTGCGCTCGTGTGTTTATGTAAGCATATACATTCGTTTTTTTCTTCTTTTTTTTTTTTTTATCGTGAGGAAAATAAATTACAATTTGTCAATACTGCACTTTGTATATCGTCGTTGAAACGAGTACTCGCCTCGCACGTTTTATCGTATGTTTATATTATATTATTAACGTTACGTTTACTGGCTATTATTAATTCATAGCTTAATTCTTACGGCATTTACTTTCGCCTTAGTCGATTCGCGTACGAATACACACAGCTAATCGAATAATCTCATTCTCGTTTTGAAGACGACGCACGCACGAGACAGATGCTAACGATCATTCACAGATGCTTCGCTCTACTTTTGCTGGATTTAGTTGAAACTGTAATGCTCTAAGAGACGAAAATTACAATTTCTAAAAAATGTTCCTACAACTTTCTGATTCTTCTTGTATTTTTAATTCATTTTTACTACTTCTCGGTTCGTGTGATTCTTTCGTGAGAATTTTTCGAGTCGATCGGAAATTGCCGTCGTTCACTGCCCCTTTTACATTTGTAATTTACTTTGAATTCGGAAAAACGTGACGAAATTTTTTCACTTTTCTCGATAAAAATTTTCATTAGTTTTCTTAGAAAATCTTCCGAGAATTAAACGAATTTGAAAATATGCGAGAGATACAATCGATCGAATAATTTATTTCGAAACGTAGCGGAAAAATAATTGACCAAGCCTTGAGAAAATCATGATAAAATGGGAATGAGAAAACGCATTTTGATCTGTATACTATTGAAAAAAGCCTTTTCACGGTTTTTATGAGCCAAACATTTCAGAAGATCCTCAACGATCGTCATGACCTTTCCTTTCGATTTTGTCGTATGCATTAAGTTTTTAGAAAAATGATGAACGATGTTAGTGCGAATAAAAGTTCCATAGATTAAGAGATTTCACGTCATTGATAAATATTGTTATTCAAAATGACCACTCGATTGTCTTGTTGAAATACGGATAATAAGTGTATGACCGCGACTCGATAACTTCGCTATTGTTAATGCCTCCCTAAAAATGAACTTTTTTTGCCAACTCTGCGACCAAGTGCCACGAGTGCCTTTCCCAATTTCGTTCATTATGATAGATGATTAAGTTTAGAATAATTTTAGCAGAACGTACGAGAATATCGAACGTCCTATTGCACGATAAGTACTGACGAATTTATATGAGATTTATGCATGAAAATTTGACGGTACGATAGTCTTATAACGCTACATTCTTACATATTTAGTCTTATTTGACACATTCATATTATATCGTGGCTTAGCGACAAAAGGTTGCCCTGGAACTTCCGGTGAATCGCAGTCCTAAGAGCTCTCCTTGTTTCAGGTGTTTCGGTTCGTTAGAAACTCTCAAAGCTCAGTCAATTCTGTCGATGAGTGAAAAAAGATAAAGGTCGATGGGCTTTGTTACAACGGGTCAAGTGTCCTCTTCGTTGTCTCATTTATTCCAGTTATACGGCATCGGGTTATTCCCGATTCTCTTACGCGGTGAGGTGTACTAATAAAATACTGTTAACTAAGAAAGAAACGAATCTACGCGAGAAATATCATTACGTCAGTCCTTTTTCTATAAATATTTACACATTCATTATTCGTTATCTTATATTATAGATATTCGTGAATAGTAAGAAAAAGGAAGAAGGGGATTTTTATGTACATTATCATTGGCGGATCGGTGCTCGCGATAGTAGAAAAAATTGTTAAACAATCGTCGAATCCTCGACGCTACTCGATTCTAAAAAGCTTCTCTTCTTCCAGGGCACATGAAAAATCTTCGTGAAAAACATCGGAGACGAAATGTCAATTCGATCACACTTTTTTCTTCGTAATTTTTCACATTTTGTGTTATGGCAACACTTCTTCAATGATCGATGCTGCTGATTTGGATTTTTCACAGCGAGCTCTCATTCATACGAAAAAAAACTGGTTCAATGTCAACTTTGTCACTGCAGTTCTATCGCTCATGAGCTACTGGTAACAAGATAGTGAAAAAATCGATTTTCCTCGGTTCACAGGTAACCAAATTCTCAATTGCAGCCTCACTAGTTATTTCATTTGATAAAAATTTTAGAACTTGTTGGCTCGTTAAAAATTTGTACGAATTTGGCTTTCTTTGAAACGTTACAAACGTCGATCGACGATCTGTTCTATTTTTTGTCGCAAAAACAAGTGTGAAAAATGAGAATATCCCAAGACTTTTGTATTCATGCAGGAAAGTTATTGTCGAACCAACGTGTTGTCATAAAAGTTGTCAGTTGACCAGTTTATAATTTATTGTTTAAAAAGTGAGCTGTTAGCATAGTAAAATTATTATTACCGATAACGAACGTTCGTACAATTTCAGGGTAACTGAACTTTCCAGATTTTTTTCCCTCACGATTACCGTTAATAATTCTCCCGAAGAAATGAGTAAGAAATGTCTAAATTTATAAAGAAATGATTTTTTCACAAAGCTCCTGCTACGCTGTACGCTGATGTTCGCAGCATCGAAAATTCGACGATTAAAAAAGTGTTAATTTGGCAAAAACATGTGCCTCGAGCTCCACCCTCGAGATAGTGGACGCGACGTGACAAATCAGTCTCCATTTCGAGAGAAAATGTAAGTTTTTATCAAAACGTCACTAATTGTCATTCTTCAAGGTTCTCGATAACAATCGCTGTTCTGCATCTCGCCTGAAGATGATATGGAATACAAATAGGTACAAGAAAAATCGATCAACCCAATTCGGCCAGAGTTCTCCATTCTGCTTCTCTTTCTTTTCGCTCAACCAATGCCACTGTCTTTTTGAGACTCCGGGGGCTTCCAGCGACTCATCTTTTCGAAATCGTATTTCTTCGAAACTACAAAATCGATTGGGATACACGAGGCTTTAAGCATGCAGCGAAATGCCATAAACAGGCAAATATTTGTCCTCATTTTTCGATCGAAAAAAACTGCTATTTCGTTGATCAAAGGAGTGAAAATGCGATGGCTCAAATTTTCGATCGTTTACCAAAAAGCATGAGAACGGAATTTCCCCCGTCGCGAAGCGACTCGAAACTTGCAATATTATTGAAAACGATTTGAAATCCCACCGAAAAGTCGAGACTTCGGTTTAAAGAGCAGACTGCGCTGTTAGTTTCGTTGGGTTTGAATATTCTTCGAAGAAAACAATGCGGAATCGTTGAGGACGCCCCCGGATTCGGTAATTGGTAAGATAATCTTATACAATAAGCGTACAGAAGAGCCGAGGCGATTGCAAAGTGCAATTGAGCACACGCCGGCGCATGATTATCGTTTGAGGTCGATGATTGAAAGAGAGTTGAAAGGGACTTGACGCAAATGTTTCGTCGATCTCATATCGATATTCTTTCGCTTGTATATATGTAATTTATAAATATTTCTAGAATCTCCGTGCACATCGAGAAATAGAAGATTTGCTTAGCCTCTCGCAGCAGCAACGCGTGCCAAAAGAATCAGAGTTCGCTCCACAGATACAAAGACGTTGATGAACCCTCGCTACGACTTCATCGCTCTCGTCGATTCGTCACGTTTCAAGAGGTGATCCTAGAGAGGCGCGTATACAGCATCCAGAAAGATCCTTCGACGTGAACGAGGCCATCGAGTGGGTTGACAAGACGCATCCATTCCTGGGGACTGCCCCTTCCCCTTATCCTCCCACTTAATTGCATACGTGCTCCTCACGAGTGTGTCGACAAAGCTCGCACTCGACTCTACAACACCACACGAATCGACACTTGCACTTCTCCGTTACGTCACGGACCCGCGTCTGATATCCACGACCACAGCACAACAGTCTGCAGCCGTCCAGGCCGAGGGACGTTCGGTTGCATATCCGTCCTCGGGTCCCGGGGATTCCAAGTCTGTGGACCAAATCATTTAGAATTTACTCGATGAAACATTAAACTAAAGCATGTTTTCACGTGTTTGGTAGTCGAATTAAGAAACTTGGGGAGCTTCGGTGTACAATTCTATGGTTTTAAGGTCTTATATACACTTGTGATGGGCGGATTTTGTTATTCTTCGAGTACAATGTGTGAAGAATATTCTCACGAAATTTCATAAAGATCGGAGCATTAGATTCGCAGCTATGGGTACTTCAACCGACTGCCCGGTGCGCGCGGTCGTCTAATTCTTGAATCTGAAACGCGATTCAGAATCGTCGTTTTTCAAAAATACCTTTGCGGTGGACACGATCACCAAAAAACTGTGAATCCGATCCGTGCCAAATTTATTCCACTTATTTATTATAACAATGGCCAGGGCCCGGACGAACGATTTCGTATTTTGTTGGAAAAAAAGAAATTGTAACAAAAAACTGAAAATTTAGCACTTGAAAAAATGAACTTTTTGTTAAAAGTTTTGCCGAATCGAATAATGATATTCGATTCGAAACTCAAACCGAATATTCGAATTTCTCGAACTATTCATATGGTTCGAATAATTCGAATAATTCAAACCATTCGAATGACTGTTGTTTATTGCCAAATAAATCACAATTATGGATATCGACGAAAATTTTTGTTCCTCGGTTGTATGAATTAGAGAATTTGTTTCAAAATCGAATCTGTAAAATTTGGATAAACCGAATTTCCTAAAAGTTATAAATTAAAATTTCCATCTAATCGCTAATAAAAGATATTCATATGCATGGGTCATTCCATGTCGATTCAACGACGTTGTGACGGTGACCTTTTTCGTTTTTTTTTTATTATTTTTTAATATGTTTCTATACATGTTAGAAGAAGTCTTCAGCTAAATTTTTAGCTCGTTGTCTCCACCCATTCTGGAGTCATCGATTTTTGCTTAAAAAATGTATATCTCTGACTATAATTATTCATATTGTCACTTAATACGGGTCATTTTTTTTAAATTTTCAACCCTCTTTCAAAATGAAAATTAAAAAACGCAAAAATAATTTTCTTTAATAATTTTTTCGGCTATTTTCAGTCAAAAAATTGGTTTTTCGTTCAATGCGACACTTTCGATATTTTTGAAAAAAATTCACAAAATTCTGTGTCAAAAAACAAAATTTTCGAGCCTTATTGCAACATGGGCTTCAAATAATTTCATGTAAAAAAAATTTTTAAACTCATTTTTTTCTGTCATTTTGATTTATTTTTCTTCTAAGATCACGTAATTCCTTCAATCAGTCTCAAAATATTAATTATTTATTCAATGAAATTGAAATAATTTAATTAAATTATTCAATTAATTTAATTAGTATTAAACAGTAATACTGTGAGAATTTTTTTGAACTATGTATTATGAATATTCCAACAAACATATGAATTAAAATAAGACTAAAAAATCCCAGAATTACTGGAAAATGAAAATAATTTTTTTTTAATAATTGTTGGATATTTTTCAAAATTCATAAGGAATGAATATATTTCAGTTTGATGGTTGACCACTCGAATTATGAAGCAATTCGAATTTTTCGAATTATTCGAACTATTAGAATCAGATAATTCGATTCGATTCGTCTCGAATAACTCGTGAGTTCGAATATCCGCACGCACCCCTAGTTTTTTAGTTATAAAGTCCACCGAAACTGATGCTGAAAAAAGGTGCTACTGAAATACAGCTGGAGTTCTGCCATTTTGAGAAATCTTTTGATGAAAAAAATTGTGCAAGCACATGAACATATGTACTAATGAATGTCATTTACAATTTTTCAATAAACATTTATTTTCTTGTTGGAAAAAAATCAAGAAAATCACGTTTTTTCGCCGACTCCAAGTGCATATAAGGCGTTGAAGCAAAGCGGCAATAATCGATCAAAAATGAACAAAAAAAGGCTCTACGTTCGATGAGTCTTTCGAAAACGATGGATTTGTATGGAACTGAATATTTTGGTTGAGAAAAACGAAATTTTATCATCGGCATAGATTTTGGACAAAGAAATCTGGAGAAGCACGAATTCGCCTCAGTTTTTTATCGATGCAAATAACTCACGTGAGATTTCGTTCACAATAATCGGGACTCTCTTCGAGGTAAACCAAATCTGTTTTGTTCGGTCGTTTGAGATCTGGTCTCGCAGGTCGTAGTCTCGCTGGTTTTCGACCACCCCTTTGCGCGAGGCGAACGAGGGCTGCGCCCTCGTGCAGAGCAGCGAGCGCACCGCCGGCTCCCCTGAATGCCGGCAATCTTCGCCAACAGACTCGGAGGCTGCAGGAACCTGACATTCCTGCAAAGACGATTTTACGTATAAAAATGATCTACAAAAGACTTTTGATTGAGGGGGAAAAAGGCGATGAAAAAGGTTCCCAAACCCACCGTGACATTTGCAGACTCGCTGCATTCGCGAACGAACTGCTCGCCTTCCTGCTTCGCTGTCGTGTTTCCTCATCAATTGACCTGCCAGTGCCCTCGCCGCCAGTGGCCCTTCCTCTTTGATCGGTTCTTCACCTCCATCCGACCATTCGCGTGATAATTTCTCGCCGAAGTGTATGTCCTGCGAAAAGCAATGATCGCTTAGCTAATGAAGTACGAGCTTCAGGGCAAAAGGGAGCTTGAACAAGAAATGCTTCGAGCGACTCTGGTTTGTGTCGAATTTTCATATTTTACATCTCCATCGATGCTAATGTGGAACGATCGTGGCCAATGATGAGTTTGCAAACATTGAAAAACTCATTGAAACGAAGTTTCGACGAGAAATTTCGCAAAGTGGTTATGCGAGAACGGCAACGAGACGGAATTCTTCTGAAAAAAGGACACCAGAATCTTGTTGATCATTATTTAATTAATCCACTGAGATGAGAGCACGACGAGCGATTGCACACCAAAGCGGCAATTAGCAAGAGCTTCGTAAAGTTTTGACTTTTTTAGTGTGACAAGTTTTCAGTGATCCTCATATAATTTCGTGCTGAAACGAATGAACTTGCGATTTCAAGGTTTTCCAAGATGGTTTTATAGTCGGCGAAAAGCACGAGGCGCTACAGGAAGAGTCCGGAGGTTTGACCACTCCCATGCATGATTCCCAGATCGAATAAATCTCGGTGGATTTCCACGGGGAATCGTTGTAGTTTTAGGATTAAAGGTAAAGCTTCGGAGTAACGAGAGCGACGAGTCGTCCGTTTTCGTCTTGGTCGGAGGTAGTTTTCATCGTCGTCGTCGTCGTCGTCGTAGGCGACGTCGTCTTGGTTGGTTGGCATGTTTGCACGACGGTATTTGTGCGCATACAGGCGAAAGAGGGAAGAAGAACAGGTCGTATAAGTGTCCCGGGTGTAGGCTAACAGGGTGGAACAAGGCGACGTCGTCGAGCCGTGGCTGAACCGGGCGAGCAAGAGAGAGGAAAGTGGAGGGCGAGGGGGAAGGTTGTTGCAACTTAACAAGCTTAGCCCCCTTTAATCCCCTTGTAAGCTTGCAATGTCTACAAGGGGTCACCTGTTCAGGCACAAAATACATTCGTTTACGTTGACGTTTCACCGATCTATGCTTTGTAGGAGAAGAAACCTTAAATCGTACGATGGAACGGCTGTGGGTGGACCAGAAGGAGCTTTTTCACTTTATCTTCGTTCATTATTTCGCAGAAAAACTTTTGCGGGTTTCCGGAAGTTTCGAACGATTAGGAGCGCGTTCAACGTCTTCGCAGCTGCGGCACTCTGGAGTCGCTGACCGAATTTTCCTCCCGATTTTTTTGACATGAACGACTCGAAGAAGTGCGAACCTCGAGAACACCGACACAGACACAAACCTCGAAAATTCGACACCCCAGTTTCGACGAGACTCTACGAAAAGAGTTGAGGCTCGCAGGGATCACGCAGAAAATGGGAAATAAAAAAATGGACGAAAAAGAGACTATCGGATCGATTTACCTCGCTGCAGCCACCCCATTCCCAGTGATTGGGGTGTCGCGCCCTTACTCGGTTATCGCACGAACAATCGGTGAGTTCACCTCTCGAGCATGCCCTCGTTACGCTGTAAGCAACCCCGGCCGCTGATATCGCATAAACGAATGCAGCTTCCCGGCTATCTGTAATGAAATTTTAACATTCATTCAATATTTGCGTATTTATGATCCGGCTCACGGTGTCAAAGAGTCGCGGAAAGTCCTACGAACTTTTGAATTATTCAATCTAACAATTATCCATTCGAGCGCCCCCGGAAGCGTGTCGAAAGAAAGTGAGTGCAATTTTATATTGAAAACCGATTCGAAAGCATGATTCGAGACTAAAAATCGATATGCGATCATTTGAATTCGAGTTTGTTTGTTTGTTCTAACAATAGTCAAAAAAAAAATCCATTTCTCAATATAAAAGCTCACGATGATTGTCAATTGGGCAAAATCGTAATTTTTTTTTTTTTTTTTTTTTTCGTGAAAATGTGACGAGTCGACGATTCTCATCGCCGAATTTCGATGGCTCCGGTTGAAATATCTAATCGAATTCGAATGGTCCGAGGGATTTGTGATTTGTGTCCGACGTCTCTAACGTCGGATTATTTCGATGAGAATCTTAAGGAGAAAAGAGGCCGTGGGTAAAAAGGCGGAAAATAAAAGATCGATAAACCTGTTGCGTCTTATCGCGGATGTCGCAAGAAGTACAGAGAGAAGAGATATGGCTGGTGATAAGAAAGGTAGCAGGTGGATTTGTATACTCACTGACAAGCATTACGCCACCGAATATATTGTCGGGATTCTCAGGGCTGATCGAGCAGTTCCATCGAGCCGATCGGAACTGATGCTGGCATTCTTCGATCGCGACCCTCGCTCCGGCACTGATAGCCTGTAAAAGACACGAAAGAGAGAAATGTGCGTTATAAAAGGTTCGAGTTAAGTTTTACGAGGATGACAAGAAAATATGTCGAAATAAGGTTTCCTCGTGCGTGGATAAGACACGTCGAAAATTGACGACGAGTTATATTACTCGTATAAATGTAGCGCTTTTACAGTACACGTTGTATTTATAGTTCTGGCTGCGGGAAGAGCGAGATTGTGTGTACACGATGCGGCCCCGTAGGCTTCTCGGATCGCGTCTCTCCCTCGCTGTTAATCCAGCATTAACAGCGAATTTCATGGCTCGTCGAAAGCCCTCGATACTTTTCAGACAAATTGCGTAAGGACGCGAACACCAGAAAGGATACAAGACATGAAACGATGCTTGGGCAGATGCATATTACTCTGGACAAGGCACGAGAGAAGCCGGACGCAGCTTCTCGTACTTTCTTCCTGCTATTTCGTTTATTTTTCATTCTTTCCACAACCTCACTCACTAGCGCATGTTATTCCTTCCCTCGGAATTAAATAGCCATTAGAATAATCGATGAACACGGATGAGCTGACTCGATGTCCCGAGTCTCTCTCCCATTTGAGCGCTTTTTTCCTGCCGAGCAACGCTGCCACTGCTCGACAAATATGACTGTTAGGAGACCCAGCGCTCTCCTATATACAAAAACTCCCATCGAGCCGTCTAATATTTGAACTATGAATATTCATGCAGGGCTTTTTTGTCGGCCGGACCACAAACGTCCAGAAATTCATCCGAGGAATGATCGGAGCGTGGCCCCTCGTGACGGTAGCCATGAATTTTTACGCCGAGGAAAAACATTTTGATGATCAAAACGATTCTCGGTTATACCACCATAATTAAGGATCAA
Organism: Venturia canescens; assembly: GCF_019457755.1. Lineage (NCBI taxonomy): Eukaryota > Metazoa > Arthropoda > Insecta > Hymenoptera > Ichneumonidae > Venturia > Venturia canescens. The sequence continues at coordinate 2,831,912 of NC_057421.1, read as the reverse complement.
AATTTTTGGGTCCGTGAGTACTGCGACGAAGGAAATGACATTTTTTGATTCAACGACTTTCATCGTAATGAGAAATATTTACTTGAGCCAGCAAATTGAGTCTTCGAATCAAAAAAATTTTTGTTAAGTTATCGGATTTTATTGTTCTCCATGATTTGTCGCGGTAACACGAATGTTGTCAAATCGACTTTTTTTCTCGGTCTATTTCAATAAGGAAAATGAAATGTTTTTGTGATATGGGACTAAATGATTTGTGAACGTTGAAACCAGCAGTTGTTTGTTGCATCAATTGACAGTTGGTGCAAGCAATCAACGATCTAAAGTTTGCAACAAAATATTCTCAGAAATACATTATCGAAGCAACTATTAAATAAAGCGAATAAATGATACTAGAAGTTGAAAAAGAATTTTTATGATTCGTTTGAATGAACAAATTCATTGGGAATTGGATAAAAAATAGTTGAAACCGTCGTCCAACTAAATAAGTTTGGTTCGTTGAACAAATTCTTCCGAGCGTCCACGTCTGGCGAGCGACCGCCGAAGACAAGAAGAAAGAAACGTCAAGGCTGGACTCGCGGTTCGAATTGGTATTCAACAAATTTGATAGCCATCTGAAGTCTCACAACGTAAATGCATTAACCCATTTCGAGCCCGGAGTTTCGTCCGGACAGCATTGAAGCACTTTTTGTCGAATAACAGATTTTCCAGAATTCCATTGGAAGCAACGAATTCACAGGGAGTCCCCGGATATAAATGCTGCTGGTGAAATCGAGAAAAATGTGTGATGAGCGCGCAGTATGATCGGAGCAAAAAGTAAAATAAAGCGGGCGCGAGTGAGTGAATCGTGTACGAGCTCGGAGTACGAGAAAAATATCGAGTTATGTTATCCCGGAGCAGCAGCAGGTGTCTGGGATTCACTCCGAGCGGCGAAAAATTCGATTTATCTCTTTTGCTTCTCCTGATTCGATGCTGCCGCGTGATTTGAATTGGCGATAAATCTATTGGGCGTTAAATGCAGGAGATTAAGATTCTTTTCGTCCCCTCTTTCTGCCTCGGTCCACTCTTTTATCCATCTCTGTTCTAACTGCTACGGGCAATCGAGCTCGGGCCGCTATCAAGTGGACGAAAAATAAAATTCAACAGGAATAAAACAAGCGAGGAGAAGGCCACACTCTCGTCGGGGGGTCGATGAATAATCACCGTTGCAATAAGAAGCGCCAACTCGTTTCCCCGCCCCGCCGCTACGAAGCGCGCACCAACACGTTTCGCCTCATCGAGCTACTCTCTTTTCTTTCTCACAATATATCCTTCTGACTCTACTTAAGTTATGTTCACAATCGTCTCAGTTAAGGGCTATTTCCACTTTAAATTATTATCCTTGTTCCTTTTAATGTTGCACCAACCTCCGAGCGGAGCCAGTACGAGAAACATTCATCTCCAATTTCCGTTACGCCAATCAACTCGAAGATACTGCCCCTCCGAACGCGTTGCATTTCCTTCTGGAACTCGCTATATTCTCTTCCTAATACTCGACATTACGGATCCGTTGCAACAACCGTGTGAGCTCCGACGCAAATTCTCTATTTTCATTTATCGCGCACGCAGAGTTACGTACGAACATAAACATATCCTAACGAGTCTTTCTATGAAACAAACTTAGTTTTATCATGCTTCGAGCCACTGGCACAAATCATTCGCCGTATTATGCAACGCGTCGATTTTAAGGGGGGTCTTGTTTTAGAAAGTCAAGAAATCGATTGTCTTCGCGGGAATGTTTTCAGGATGGAGGGAAATAACTCACCATAAAGAACTGCTTTTCGGTATGGTTTCAAGGATATTTCATTTAATTTGAGAAATACTAATTTGTACATGGTTTATGCGCAAAGTCTGATTATCGAAGTTTCTCAGTTGCGTACAATGCGGAGATCGTAATTATTGTCTGCAACGAAAATTCCAATTTTTTTTTTCAGTTTCCTTCCATATGAAACTATGAAAACCCGAAAAAATTGCGAAAGTCTGTATTTACAGCACGTTGAAGTGATATTCTTCTTCTTCAAAAGCTTTTATTTTTCAAACTCGCTAAAAATATACAATTCTGCAATTTTTTCGGGCTTTTGTAGGTTCATATGAAAGGAAAATATACGAAAATGGATAAAAAATTTGGAATTTTCGTTCCAAACAACAATTACGATCTCTACATTATACATAGCTGAGATATACAACTGGCGTATAAACCATGCACAAATAAGTGTTTCTCACATTAAAAAAATAAAAAATGAAAAATTTTTTGTTGAATCGGCTGATCGTGACGAACAAATTGGAATTTGTCGAGTCTACAAAAATTTGGTTGATTCAATCCCTCGTTCAGTTGACTCAAACAAAGATCCTTGAATCAACAGAATTTTTATTAAGGAGTTTCGGTACAAAAGTCTAAATGTTAAGAAATTGATGAAATTTGGTGATAATGTTCTTCAACATCAAGTGCGAAAACACAAATTTTTTCAAAATTTTTTTCTACTTAGTTATCGAGTAATTACGCATTAAAGCAGATTTCTTATGCCCGGAATGTATACCTATATATATGGAAACGCTATGCTTATACACGTGAACTTTAGTGATTAATTACTCGATAACTGTGTAGAAGAAAAATCTTAAAAAATTTGTATAGTCAAATTTAGCACTAAAGAATATGTTCACCAAATTTTATAAAATTCTGAACTTTTTGAATTTTTGAATTTTTTTAGCATGGGTTAGCATGGCAACATTGTATCGCCTATACCGAAACTCCTTAAGTCAACGTATCATATTTCCTTTGCTCCCACCGTGAACTCTGTTGAGCCAAAAAATCTTTTTTTGTGTATTTTTTATTGAAAATCCGAAAAGAAAAAGCTCCCACTATCGCCAGCATACGATATTCCTGATTGGAAGGCATTGATGGAGCCTGCATTGTGGAAGGATCTTGATCAGGTTCACAATTCAACAAAAGATAAGGAGGAAGAAGATGAAGACAAAAATGAAGATGGGAGGAGTAAGGTAAGCGTCTGAGAACTCACCTGCAAGACCGGAGGCGAGCGCGAACATATTCCCTGCTGTTTCGTCGTCAAGTGGGGGCTTTTGCAGTTCCTTTCGGCACTCGCCGGACCTATGACCCCGGCACCGATCGGCTGCGACTGACCCATCTCGAGGCCTCCCGCGGTTTCGCCGTGAGCCCCACCGCTCAATCTCGCTTCGATCCCCAAGTACCTGCGAACAAGCAATCCGAAGAAAAAAATTAATGTTGGTATATCGCGGCGCAGCGATCACTATGGTATTGAGATTTTCGTGTTACACAATTTCCGTCAGTTTGACGAAATTTGTTCAATGCTCGTCCGAGCAGAACAAATTCAGTCATTCGATCCTGCGATCGAATTTTCTCAGTTTATTCCCATCGAAAAAAAGACAAAATTTTCGAATCGCACTCGAGCCAGCTGAGCCTGAAACGTCTGAAAAACTTCGCTCCAAGATTTATCCTCAACCCGGACTTTTATTTTGACTGCACTCGCCAGCGGTAAGTACACGAAGCAAAAATATGCACGTGAGTGATCAAACACAGGAAAGAAGCAAACAGAGAAATGCTCGAATGAAGAACGGCGAGTCGTTGCTGAAAAAAGTTGCCAATAATACTGCGCTGGCAATCTTTTTACCGAAATATTTTATCACAATACAAATTACACCAGCAAATATATTCAAATGTCAATTAAATTCATAATCATAAGATTGGTTTCTCAAATAAATAACAAAAATGGATTTGAATTTAAGAAATTCAATCGTCCCATCACTTTAGTCCCACTTTTTTCCTCACGTCATTGCTCCACTGAAGCGTGAAGTCCCTGCGAGACTTCACTCGATATCTGGGAGCCCCATTTAAAATGAATTTCAGTCGGTTGAGGCCATACCAGAAACTCCTAAAAACTGTCTCCCGTTGAGTCGCTAATGCGCGAATCGTTGCATGGCTCGGCGGCCACCCAACCGAGTGCTGGCCTCGCTCGAAGCTGCTCGACTCGATGGGTCGCTCGCGCCATCGATCACGACAATTCGTATTTCTTCTCCAACTTCCTGTTTGATCTCGAGGTTGAAGAAATCTTGACACGATTCGAGTAGAATTTTGCGCTGCGGAAAGTTTACGTACTTCGGGCCAGTTGACGTTATAAGAAAACATTAAGTGGAAGGTTCGATGGGGAAGGTACGAAATTTGCGATGGTATATTTAACACCAGCGATGATGAAGATTCGAGGCAAGGGAGTTAAATTCCGGATGGTGGGAATCCCCTGCACGACGCACCTATAATTAGAGCCTGGTAAGACGCGCGGTTGCTGCAAGATTACAGGTCGGTGGTTTTCCTCGCGTTGCCGCCGCAACGATACACGAAAGTTGGCCCGAGATTTGGGATTCCGGGTGGACCCACGGCGAAACCGGGCGGTTCAACTTCAACCAGAAATAAGTGTGCGATCCGTGGCTCGATTGAGGGAGATGAGAAAAAAAACAAGTGGCATGAACCCCGTTATAGATGTAGGGTCCACGATACACCGCGATCGGTGCCTTAACGAGCCAACACTGAGCGAAGGTCTTATTAATTTTCATCCAGTCTTTAAATTCTTCACTGAATTTTCATTTTCCGAGACCGAGAAAAACCGATGTGCCGACGATGACGAGAAACTCTGAGCGATGAGTCAGACCAATAAAGATCGCGTATTTACGGTCGCGCGCTACCAGCTAGCGACTGCGCAATCAGAGCTCCTTAAGTGACTAGAAAAACGACTTCGGTGAGAAAAACTTCGGCGTACAGGGTGAACAGGAAATGCAGCTTTTCCGCAGGCACTCTAATTGGAAAAATAAAGCCATTGGGTTCTGTCCTAATGAGTTGAAGCCTCAGCAAACAAAAAACAACATTTTATTATAAATTAAAAGCTTGATGTGGTCAAACTTGAAATAATGTTTCTTCGTCGGGAGCAGGCTGGTGACGATTTTTTCGATCCGATTGCTCCGCGTCAACAGCAGTTCGAAGCTCCCAAATGCGACCCTCTTCTACGAAGGATAAGCGATCCCAATAAATTGCCATTTTTATCCAAACTTCAATCAAAAACATCTCAATCAAACAAGAATTTTTTTCGAGCTTTCGTCCCGAAAGCTCGAAAAATCACGGTTGAATCGAGAAACAAAATTTCTTACAAACTCATCAATAATTATTGGCGAGGAGTTCGAATAAATTATTCAGCTGGAAAATTCGAGTCACGCGAAACGGGAATCAGCGTAAAACTGCACTCATTTTCAGCCGCAGTGGAGAAAACTTTGAAGTCGCGCGTCGGCGTGATCTGAAGAAACAAAGGGTAGAAACCAAGAGATCTTCCGAGTCGACTTGTTACGTTTGTTTGGGTACGACAAGCGGAGGGAAAAAAACTATGTGCATACCGCTCTCGAAATGATCTCCGGAGCACATCAGCTTCGGGAAAATTCATCATGTACGATTCTCCTCCGCGTATCTCAACCTATCGCCGTCTCTTTCCTTCCCTCATCCAGAGCTATTTCAAGTTTGTTTGGATACGATTTTACGACTTTCCGAGTGGCGTTTAACTACGATTCTGACGAGATCCGTCCACCCCAATGTTATCTTGTGTATATCAGTCTAACATGCCCTCCGTCCCGTCGGTTTTTCGGGCTCTACGTGAGTCGGGCACTTCCAAGTCTCCGTCAGAGTTTCCATGCATCCGCGCCCTGTTTTTCTTTGCTCTCTCTCTCGCTCTTTTCCTCTTCTCTTTGTCAGCGAATCGTCGAGCACACATGAAGATATTATGCACCGTGTACATAAACGAGAAACGATATTTCTCGTCTTGTACTCACGCTCGATAACTCGGGCTTTCGAGACAGTGTTCGGAGCATTCTGAGTAAACTTATCGCTAAATATCGATGCTTCGATAACCGCGTGAGAAGCTGCTTAACAGAGTTCCTTCAATATTTCATGTGTATTTGATAGAATACTGGAAAATCGGGGATTCTCTGCTCATAAATCCGGTGCAGGAACTATTTTTCGCTCCAAATGAGCGCAATATTTTCATATTCGATAAGCTTTTCCGATAAACTTTCTTTGATTGGTTTGCAATATAGTCGGGATAATCGCGATGACAGCATTCGGACCAATAAATCGTGGCGATCAACATGAAATTTATAAACGCAACAAAAGTTTGATTTTGACGAAAGTATTGGGTGAACCAACAAACTTTACTTCGTCCACCACGACTCGTCGGTTGGCCAAAATTTTCGTTGGATCGTCAAACCCCTTTTCTCCGTGGACGCGAACTGAATGGGTTTAACATGAAAAAAAATAGAGAAAATTCGGCACTAATCATTCAGTAAATCTGCGCCTAATTCGAGGCGACTTTCTTTTTGCCATAAAATACTTTCGCAGGGCAAACAAACACGTCACGCATTTCTTGCCTATTTAATCTCAAACAAGACCTGTTTCTTAGCGTACGAGAGCAAGTCGAATCTCAATCTTGAAAAATTTCCTTTCAATACGCGACGTCAAGAGTGTGGCTGGGCCCTCGATATCCCAGCCAATATTTCGTTGTATCGTCGGAGTGATTCACGTATATTTACAAATATACTTGCAATATTGCTCCTGGAACTCAATAGCAAGAGATCATTTGTATCGTTGCACAGCGTTGTCTGTATTGACGATAAAGCTGAACCTTTGGACAAACAGCGTGGGACGATTTCCCACCGTTTTGTTGCGTACTCGACTCCGGTCAGGCGATATTGAAATCAATAGCTCAAAATCCATACTCAAACAGCGGCGAACCGCCTGGCTTTAAATACACATTTTACATGGACTCAGAAAGTCAAATATTCCTTAGAAAGCGGGAATTTCTACGAATGTTGTACATCATTTTGTACTGCTCTCAGTGGATCAGTTGTTCAAAGGCGAAGCATTGGCGAGTCCCGAATCCCCTTTTTGGCCGCGTTTCACATTGTTCGTGTGAAACTCGTGTCTTTCGACCCTTGATATTCCACTAGATAATACACGTATAAAAGGTCACCAGAACCACCCACAACGTGCTCTGACCCTCGTGGCAGTTTCATTGTTCGGTCCCCCTTCGGTATGCTCAGTACTTTGATATTATACTGCGGAAAGCTTAGACGGACGGGTCTTAATCCATATTGGATTTAAAATGGGGACAGTACGGGAGCAAACAAATTGGCGGAGGTAGGCGAGCGGCCTGCGAGAGACTCTGCCAAGTGAGGCAGCTTCGCTCGATCGAAAGAACAATTTCGATGGACGAATCAAGGTGAAAGGAAATTTCCTACGTCATCGAAGTTCGAAGGCGTTCGTTGGGCGAGTGAAGAAACGGATCGAGCAAAAGTGTTGGTTGGATTCGAGCCGGAAACCGGAGTGTTTGAATCGCTCTATTTTTCGTTCAACAAATTGCATTTGATGCGCCACAATTTGGAGGTCTGACAAAAATCATTGGTCGAATGGATACGCAACTTTCGAAGCGAAATGAAGAAAGTAAATGTATTGGAAAAGAGGAGAACTTGGTCGAAACCCGATGAAAAGTGTGTCCGATTCTGCGAGTGCAACGAAGAAAAAGTTTTCCTTGAATCAGCAATCTTAATAGCGAATGTGTCAAACGAATGGAATAAACTTTTTAAACGTTCCCGTTCGCAACGTCCGTACCACGAGGACTCGTCGCGTATGCTATCCCGCGGTTGGTAGATGCGCGAGATTGTGTAACAAAGCGAAGGATCGGGAGGAGAAGCGACTAATTAAAGCGTCTAATTATGAGTAAACGAATCGATCTGCGTGAGAGGGAGCGAAGTGAGGCCGAGAGCAGCAGGCTGAGCTTGAGTGAAGCAGTCAAGCGGAAAGCGTGTGTGAAGAGAAGACTACAGTGAAAGCGGCACTGCGGTAAACCAGTGATATCGTAAATGTGAATGAGTCCGATAGAAAAAGGAGATGGAACGAGAGACGAGAGCGCGCGAGAGCTCCGGAGATGTAATCCCGAGGGTAATGTTCCGGAGGTAGAGACATCCAGCAGCGGAGACAGTTCAACAAAGCCACCTCTGCCAAGTGGATGAAAAAAAGAAATAAACAAAAAATAAAGAAAAAACAAAAGAAAAAAAGAAATCCAACAAATCCATATACAGATTCGATGATGCATTCGAACGAGAAAACGAAGAAGGCAACAACGAGAAAAAAAGAAAGAGGGAGAGACGAGGCTAACGAGGACGAAATATTTGCCGGTTCAGCTAAAGCCTTTTGCCGTTAAAGCCGGGCAGCGGCGGCGGCTATTATCGCGTCATTAATACACGCTGTATAACGATGACGATTATTATTATTATTATTATTGTTATTCGAAGGGTGGATATCGCGTTCCCGTCATAACCACGTCAGTTTGAGCTTTGTTCACGAGACAGTGATATGGCCCATTTACCATTTACATTCCCGGAGCATTCAGTCGGCATGCGCAATCCCGAGTATAATGGAATAAATCTCCCGAAACCTCACAATGCGCCGTGCTCAACGCCGTGTACCAACGAACCATAGCTATATCTATAAACATCCAGCAATTGTACACTTTACACGTGTGCGAGCCTATCTGTACACCGCTTCGGTCCGATAATAACAGGTATACGTTGCAAGTATGGTAAGCACAGGGAACGAACCCCCTTAATCTGTCGATACTTACAACCCCAGAAACAGACATCCTAATCACGCGTTACGCAATCGGGGAACGCGATGCTCGTCTCCTCGAGTTCGCCAGTTCTCGATGTTTGCGCGTCGATGGGATTTTCGTGCGCAGCTCACTTGGAATCAAAGCTAATGCTGATCTTGACCGATAACCGGACAAGGGAATCGCGACAGCTTTGAAGCTTGGTTGATGAGACTGGAAATTTTCTGGGGCTCGCCTGCTCCGGATCGAGTCGTGATTAGGCTCGGGAACGGCCCATTTTCACCCACCAGATCAGGACGATTTCAGCCCTGCTTTAAAAGCACGCTGATACGTCCCTCAACATATGATGCACCTGACGAGCATTGAAGGATAATCACGACAATGGCTGCAGCTCAAAAGTTAGGTAAGAACTTCGATTTCCATCAATATGATTAATGATGCTACGAAACAATTTTAGAAAATAATTCAAGGAAATTCAGAGTAAAGCGGAGAAAAAATTGAAAAAATTTCGAGAAAAACGATGACGGATTAAAGAAAACTACAAATGAAGCGAAAACAAGTTTTTAGGGAACTCAAAAGAGTAAAGATTTCAAGAAAATTCAATGAAAAAAGAAGAGAAACGTTAAGGGGTCCACCCTGATTAGAGGGGCAAAAAAACCATCTTCACGAATTTTTTTTAACCGGTATAAATTATAAATATGGATATAAAAAGCGTTAGGCCTAAAAAATACACTCTTAAAATACACAAAAAAATTGTTTATATTTATTTTGCTCAGTTTTCGTACAGAAAAATACATACAGAAGACAAGGTTCAAAAAAATATGGGTGTGCACTGTTGATAAAATCTCTGGAATGGATGATCGGAGAAAAAAAATAAAAATGGTTTTCGACTCAATAGGTAAATGGCTATAGGGCATATAATACGATTTTTTATTTTTTCAAAAATGACAAAACGGCCGCCATTTTTCCAAAAACTACGAAAAAGCACGTTTTTTTCATCGTTTTTGCGAAAAAAAATAGTTCCCCTAAAAATTTCAAAATTCGTATGATATGCGCTATAGCTACACTCATCAAGAACGGGTGGATAAATTTTGGTAACGATCGGTTCAATAGTTCCGGAGATTTTATCAACGAGCCGTCCAAAAACGTAATTCTGAGAAAAACGCGTTTAAAGCAGGTACGCGGTAGCGCACTGGGCGGTGCGTATTAGCAGGCTCAGGCAGCCGAGTAAACGTCGCTCAAAAGTTCACTTAGACTGCCCGGATCTTTATAAAATTTTAGTATGACACTTTTAATTAGGGGAACATGGGGCAAATTGAACACACGGGGCAAAACGAACACGACTCGAAGCGAAAAGTTTAATATTAAAATTTCCTGTTTTTTTTTTCTTTTCGAAACCACAATGGGCACAGGGCAGAGGCAAAATTTTCTGAACTACGAAAAATTCTTTAATTCTTGAATTCCCTTATTTTTTAAATGAAATGATGAACAATGTAAGAAACAAAGAAAATTGAATTCATTGGAATTGTTTTCTACAGAAATCGCAATGATACAATTCATCCGTCTCCGGATGAAATATAATCCACGGTGAAAAAAATTGAATTCATCCCAACGTCTTTATTGCGAAAAAACTAATTTTTTGATTTTTCATGCCTCCCAGAGGCTGAGTTCGTTTTGCCCCACATTTTTTTTTTACGAGATTCGAGAAAGAGGGAACGGGAAAACTGATTTAGAACATAAACATAGTTGAATCATGATTTATATATTGGTGCAGTGAATTTGGAGTTAATTTTTTTCATGTTATAAGAAATTGGTGAAAAAATCCGCGACTTTAACCCATTTATTCGTCTCGGACATGAAATAAATGGGCCCGAGGAGGTCCCATTTCTTTTCTCACATAGCAGAGCTCGTCTTACGCGCGGACGCCGTCGCTTCCAACGCGTTGATTGTGAAAAATGCAATTTTCGGATTTTTTATGCCTCTCTGAGGCTGAGCTCGTTTTGCCCCACAAATCGTTTTTCACGAAATCCGACCTACAGGGAACGGGAATCTGTTTCAAAACCTAAAGATAGATGAAATATCGTTTATACCCTGGCGCAGTGAACTCCAAGTTCATGTTTCACATGTCACCAAAAAATGGGTTTAGAAGCGATCTGCGACTTAACCCCATTTTTTCCTCTCGTGCATCCAATAAATGGGCTCGAGGGGGTCCTATTTCTTTTCTCGTATGCCAGAGCTTGCATTACATCCGGGAGCAGTCATTTCCAACGGCTGTATTGCGAGAAATATATTTTTATAATTTTTTTTGCTTCGCAGAGGCCGAGTTCGTTTTGCCCCGAAATTTTTTCTTTTCGAAATTTGAAAAATTAGCGATGGTAGTCAGTTTTGGGACTCAAATACAAGTGAAAGACCGTGTGCTCATTAATGAATTTGTCTTAGTTTCTTAAAAGTTCAATTTGCCCCATGTTCCCCTATATGTACACTTTCGAAAAATGTAACAAAAGAAAAATCGATTTTTCGAAAATTCTAATTGATAATTGAGATATAGTTGCAAATTTCGAAATCGAAATTCTTTGACGCACACTTTGATTGATTTAAAAAAGGCTCTGTCAGTCGATTTCTCCCGTCGTTCTGCGTAGGCTGTGACAGAGCCTTTTTTTAATCGGTCAAACTGCGTGTCAAAGAATTTCAATTTCGAAAATTCCAAATGAGGTTAGTCGACTGATCCATACTCTTAAAGGGAATGCGAAGAAAAACAGAAGATACTGAAACTGATGAACCTATCGACCGAAAGGTTCATTGATTTTCCATCGAATCGATGCACCAAATGATCGACGGAGATCCATTGAGAAAAAGATGTATTGAAAAAAGTGCAAACCTACATCAATGCTCATGCGTAATCCGATCTATCGAGCGATACACGACGTTGAATGAGGTGGACGCACACGCATGAAACCGCAACGTGATTTCCAGAGGCCCGAGTTAGGTAGAAATGAGTTATATCTGTCAGCCTACAGGGACGCGTGTCTCTGGTACTCTCATGTAAAGGCAAACAAAACAGTCTATTTGTAGCTTCACTTCTACTACATTGTATTAATCCGTCTTGCGGACACAAGTTGCGCCGGGTATGTTTCAGCTTTTAGTGGACACTTGTGGAGAAGTCAGCTGCCTCGGGTTGACGCGGCTTCGCGCATCAACACACGGCTGGTATCAGCGAACCGGAGGATGAAGAGAAGACGATAAAGGGAACGAGGAAGACGAGCGCGCGCACGCTCGCTCTTCTCGATCACTGGCGTAGCTGTCACCGGACAGATCAAATTACCCTCAAGACTGTTACATCTCCATAGCACACAACTTTGTACACGTACACGCCACGAGTCTCTTCCATTAGCGTCCTCATTCCCGAGGCCATCGTCGCGAAAACTATTCTCTTATATGCACAAGCGTGTGTATAGGCGATGTGCAAAAGAGATATTGAATAAAAGGGAGACGAGCATTAATTCGCGAAGCTCGATACCTCGACGAACATCTAAATAAACATCGCTCGCCTAACGAAACGTGTCTATCTGCGAGCACCAACTATTTATTCCCTTTGCAAGATGCGAATGACCGTTCAATCTCGTGGCTCTTCGAGCTGCGCTCAATTTATTATTGCCACTACGTGAGAGATGGTTACTCGTGGCATTTCATTGGCATATGCTTCTCTTTTTAAATAATTTCATTTTGAGAGTCTTCTGTGGAAGTAAACGTGCACAAACGCTGCGGGCAAGCATCACGTGCAGGTGACTAGCAAACTTTAAACTGTTGTTGGGTAACCAGCTGCGCCATTAAAACAGCGTGATTGACAGGTACACGGAAAATAATTCGTGAAAATCGATATTAAAAGAACGCTCGGAATTGCCGGAATTTCCAAAAATTCTGCTTTTTTGGGAGAATTTCAGGAGACTGAAGTTTTTTTAGATCCCCATTCGGTCGAATGGTGTATTTGTAATTCGTTTAATAGTCGCGTCGGAAAAATTGTAAACTCAGCCAATCCAAGTCCCCACGCTCGAATTATCAAAGATTCATTGTCATCTTGATCGAAAGTCTCGAGGAAGGAATGAAATCGATTGGACTCAAAGCTCCTTTTTCCACGATCTTTTTGACGTAATAAACTCCCGCTCCAGTAATTAGTCGATGCAACGAATCGCGGTTTGTTGTTGTTTTTCGTTCGCCACAAGGAATTGTGATTGTTCGCAGCATTCCCGCTGACAAAGCGCCTACGAACCCTTCTCAATCCATCGTCGGGAACGGGGAAACGCGTGTTCTGCGGACAAATGAAGTGCATCGATAGTCTGGTGCGCGGATTTTGCGTGAGCGGGAATAGAAGAACGTATGTAGAAGGCACAAAAGTGCATCGTATTGGTGTGCAACCAAATGGTAGTTTCATTACATGCCGACGACGGGGAAAGTACATGCCCCAGGGATATCAAGTAGAGTACCGGAGCCTTTACACAGCCATTCTCATTCTCGTACAATCTACTGTATTCTTGCTTCTTATTTATGCATGTGCGTCGAGGTTCAGCACGAGCCTGTATACGTATATGTGCAATCTTTGACTTGGTTCTTTCATCAGGAACGGATGGTACACTTCTCGTCCTGGCGCACTTCCAATTAAGTATGCCTAAGATATCAACCGTCGGATGAAATCTCTTGGAGGGATAAGGAAATGGAAAGGAGCAACGAGGTTGATGGAACATGCTGGGAATATTAGCGTGCTGAGGGAAGAAATTCGTTGGTTCCACTAAATCTTTATTGGGACGACGACGAAACTTGGGGAATACGAGGTTGCTTGAGGAATGAAACCTTTTTTTAACGATCTTTTGCTCGTAGCCTGTAATGTTTGGTTGAGCTAGCAAATTTAGTGATGGAATCAACGACACTTTCGTTGGATTAACGAATTCCATTCCGTCCATGATGTTTGTCAATGGATTCCTCTTTCGGTGGATGGTTTTTGGGGTCGTGGCTGAAAGAAGGGATTCTCAACAGGGGAATTGTTGGTCGATGATGTTTCTGGTTAGGAGCCATACGTCCTCTGGTCTACGATGTAGCGGATCGTCTTTGTAGCGGATCACCGCGGAATGTTTGGACTGGAAGATCTGTCATTGCTGTACGTACGAATCAGTGTTTGTCGGGTTTCATAAGCGAGTAATAAGAATGTGCGAATTGATTGCCTCCTTTTGTTTACACGTGCTGGCAATTGGGACGGGTCATACGATCTCTCGCGTCCGAGGACGATTTGATTTCAAAGAGAGTTTCGCGAGTGCGATCTCCGGCGAATTGATTTGTGTATTCGGAGCTTCCGATGAGTCGAGTGCGTCTGGAAGTTTTGAAAAAGTGACGCCGAGCTTGCCGCGGCTGGATAATTTATCAATCGAAAGCTATCGCCCGAGAGCAAAACCGCGCCCCTTGTTGTTTTAGCGGGCTTCCAGTCTATGGCGCTCCTAATGGCCTCGGGACGCGTATCACCATCGTCCACATCGGACAGGCTATCACCCATGAAACATCAAATCGATGAAGCATCGTTTCCGAGGGTTTACACACAATATGAGCGCACGTGTGCGCTCGAAGCTTCGAGTAAGCTGAGACCACGCCAATAGCATTGACGCGTCTAGTTTGGAAGCCTCCGAGGATTTGCATTCGGCTTGCAGTACGCGCGACGTCGGAATATTCTACGCTCGGTGCTCGATGTTACGTATCGCGAGTACACGAAGCGCACGTGGTGGATGGGTGTCCTTACATTAGCCATGTTTTTTTCATTTAACCCAAGTAAATCTTCCGATGCGTCAGCAATGGCTCTTGCCCACACGCTCTCGTCGGAGCAATATTCTTTCGAATTGCAAAACAGTCCGCCGTGGCAAACGCGACCGTAGGAAGCTAAGCTATTCATGGATACGTGGAGGAGTATTCAGGGGCTTGTGGGCATTCGGATACGGTTTCATTCGCCGTGAAGCTGGCTAAATTAACGGAGCGTAACGCTCCGAAGAGTATAGAAAACAGTTTGTAATTGAAGAGCATGGAAAATTGCTTGAAAAAAGTGACATTCGAATCCGCAAATGCCGTTGGCCCGCGGCTCGAATCCTTCCAGATGAGTTGTCATTCGATTAATTTCCGAGGACGGAGGAACCTTACTTTTTAATAACGAGCGAGATTTCAGTAGACGCATTGAGCAGTGGGAGTGAACGTCCGTCAGTTCGGAGGTGACGTAATGCGAGGAGGATCGAGGACTCCGGTCGTTTAGAAACTGAGAGATGCACGCTGCGGGATCGCGGATTTCATGCGATCTCGGCAACCGGAAGCAGATTCGTCGGTAACGAACGACAACGCGTCACGGAAGTTGCGTGATTCCAGGAAATAATCGAAGCATCGAGCATGTAAAAGGAGGGAGAATAATAAAGAAAGGTGATCGCGGAGGAGCGAGAAAAGAGCGAAAGCGAAGAGCAAGCTCCGAAATAAGTGTGGGGACTACGGAATGCGGGGAGTGCCGTTAAAAAAGTGGCTCTATCGACGGGAGTGCACACGCCTCGTGGAAGCCAATTTGAAGTAATTACGTATTTTGTTCTCCGCGGGCTGAGAGGCCGACTAAGTGGCAAGCTTCGACCATCCCCGCGGCCTGGTCCTTTCCAATTATTATCGTGACCTAATCAAAGCGGCACCCTTCCTTAATGGCATACAACCGCCGCTTACGGACTTTCTTCGTCGACTTGTAAGCCTGCGAGTTCACGAATAAACGTACAAGACAAGAAGCGTCCTCAAACTGACAAAACAAGGGATGAGTTATCAGTCGAGCACGACTTTTCGGCTTAGGTGTTAAGTCGCACTATCCGGGATCAGGATAGCTGGATCAGAGGAATATACCCTGCTCCATCAATTAGTGAGGCTCATCTCATTCGGGAATGAAGAAACGAAGATGTTAGCTGAAGTAGGGGAAGCCTGTTTCCAGCCTGTTTCACAGCTTATTTTCAACGCTCATTTTTCCAGCTTCGATCCTCCGATTTGTTTTCACCTCCGACGACTCCTGAGCCTCAAATCTTTCCAGATGATCGTTTGTCATTGGAACAGGATATCTTGTCTTGCATCCAATCCAGAAACGGTTCGTGCAAACTCGGACCAGACAGCGATCTTCCTGCGAGATCTTCCATCCATAAAATCGAGAAATATACGATCAGCAGCGAGCTCCACATTCAGCCAGGACAGCTTTCAAACTCCATTCATACTTATTTTGTTTCAAAATCCATTCATATTCGTTTATAGTGCCGGGACAGCTGTCCTTTTACTGAACAAGGCCGGCTGACTCGTAAAACGTACCCTCGTGATCAAAACACATTCATGGGCCCCATAAATAATCACCAATTCACTATAATTTTCCATACATTTTGTAGAAAAGTCCCTGTTCAACAGTGCTTAAGGTATTCCTTTCGCATGAGCGTATTTTTCGGTGGCGCAAATTAGTCCACTCAAAATTGTACCGATTCCTAACCTCTGCGAGGTCGCGGTTGTATAGAAAAAGCTTCTGTTTCTGCCATTTTTCCAACTTCTATCGTTAAAATTTTCTTTTAAGCATTCGGCAACCTTCTATTTTTCTTACATTTTTTTCTATCTGCGAGACAGTTTGTCTCAGGAGTTTAGAATTATTTAGTTTATAAATTATTGAATAGAAATGTGGTGATGATGGAATCTCCGCAAGTCCCCGCATAAATTTTACAATTTTTAAAGTTTTAATTCTTTACCTAACCTGACCTGAAATTTCGCCAGTCTTTTCGTATTCACTTTCACTTTATTGTAATTTAAAATGAGTTATTTGTAGAATATTCGGGTTCGCGAAAGGAATACCTTAAGTATAAGATTCCTCGTGCTTCGCTGCTCTCAATGTGCAAGCAGGGAATAGTTCAAAAGTATCGACCGGGGTAGAAGCTTGGAGTGACAGAAAATTCGTTGTTTAATAATGATCGACGTTAGTTGGACCTGGATGACCATTGGGCGACCCGAGCGACATCGATTTCGGAACGTGAGGAGTCGTCGAATAACGCCTGCAGAATCGTTTATTCGCGATTCCCACGTTTCTGTTTACTATCAATTTGTCCATTAAATTGTTCCGAGAAAAACGAGTGAGGGGTCGGCCGAACCGATCGCGAGTTTTCGTCTCGATGGACGCATGTGTGCGGTCACAGTTTTGTTGGTGCAGGCAAATTCATCATGCGTTCCCTCTCGACCGAACACGCTGTTCGATTTTCAACTGCAATGGAATAATCGATTCCATTTTACCAATTTTTTTCAATCGTTTTCGAGCTCACAGCGCAAAAGGATTTCGACATAGAGAAAATGAAAAAACAATTGAACGTTTGAACTTTTTCAAATTAGAAAACACGCAACGAGCCAAGCATTTAATTGCGAAAATGATGATGCAGCTGCTGCAATCCCGAAATGGCTCTCTGACGAGCGAAATATTTAGCGAAATTTTATTGAGAAAAACGCTTCACTCGTTCATTCGCTTCTATTTTCTTATAAAAATACAGACTTTTCGTTGATTGGTGATGAAAATAAATGGCTCATAATGAGAATGCCGAAAGAAATTTGACGCTTCGGCACTAAAATAATTTGGGGAAACGAGCATTCAGCGATGATTGGAGAAATTTCAATGATCAAAGGAATTCGAGGATGATTGAGCATTCGAACGTGTACCAGGTGAATGATAAAGATGGTGAGGTTTCAACAGAAGTTTTTAGAACTGTAAAAGTGGCTGTCGGTACCCGAATTCCAGGGATTCGCGCTTATCGCTGTAAAGGCCGTGCTTTAGCAGTTTTACTTTGGCTTGAGAATAAATCTTTAGCACTCTGTGTTCTTTAAAGTGCTGTAAAAAAATGAGAATCAGTGATGTCACACGAGTAAAAAAGGAGTTGTTAAGATTGCCATCGCGTTATGCAGAGCCGGGTGTAAGAACGTTCTGACACAAGTCACACTCGCGCCTTAACGGCAATATCAAAGCCCGCTCGTAGCCTCGTGTGCGCTCAGCAGCTCGGCTACAAAGACATCAAGAAAACGGCGAAGAGAAAGAGTGACGGAGAGACCGAGAGAGAGAGAGAGAGAGAGAACGACAGGCAAAGACAGAAAACTATCATATCTTGGCGTGGGCGGTGAGCGGCAATTAGCATAGTCGTGGCGCGATCAAAGCGTCAAAGACACGTGCTGAAAATTAATGACCCCGCGTTGCGCGGAGACGGAAGACAGCTCTTTCGAGTTAAGGGATACCCACCGTGCAGACTTTCTAAGTTAAATGAAACGTAAGAGTGGTCCAAAATAAAACAGAAACGGGGCCCGATAAATCCCTCGTCGTGACTCTTCGCTAGACGACACTCGGATCGAGCAGGATACTCAACCGCCGAGTACGAAACCGCGGCAGATTGTACTGCCTGGTAATGCGAGGTATGTAAATAGGTTGCGTACGTCAAGTTTGTGCACGAAGAATTTCTTTTCTTCCCGGCGCCACGTCCCTGCGCTCTAGCATATTTCTGAATCGAGCTTCATTTCGCACTTGTGCACTCGATCGAGAAAGCTTGTTTCGCATCGTTTCATAGATTTCAACAAAGCCGAACGAACTCTCTGTTTTCTATGGCGAATGCTTCTGTCACGTAAGACAGTCATAAAACGACTCGGGCCTGAGCTGTAAATCCGTTCGGCTCCACAGGCGTTGAAAGACAAACGACTAAATCTGTCTTCGACTGAAAATACTCAGGAGCAAAACCATTCGAACGGTGAAAATTTGTAGGTGCAATTATGTCGAGGAATTTGACATAATTTCAAACCGAAAAGTTTTCTACGATTCGAGAGTCTGAAAAATGAGAAATTTACGTCCAAATTATCCTTGAGTTGTGTGATTGGCGAGCGTTCATAGAATGGTGATCGATTCATGAAATGTTATTTCTATACCGATGTTTTCTCTTGATGAGATTGTAGGTTTTAGTGGCAGCCAACCTGAAATGAAACTAGCTCTGCAGAGTTCCTCAAATTCCTGATATTTGGTGAACGCCTTTCGATTAGGAAAAACCCTTCCAATAGAAACGGACCGGAGCGAGCAGGTTGCGCGAGCTTTACGAAAAAATCCGGTCCAGAAAGCACAGTAACGGAGGAAGGGAAGATTGGGCAGATCGAGACGGAGCTTATCGAGGTTTGTATACAATTGGTTGTGGTGTCTGCAGTTCTCCGAGGGGTAACCGGACGGAAGACCCACTCGAGGATTCGCCCCGGTGGAAGGAACGCCAACACAGCATATTGGGAGGTGAGCAGCGATCGGCGATCCAAGTTGAATAGCCCGATAAAGTTTGCTTAGTAAAAACCAAAGCCAGATCGATAAGTATCCATATTGAAAGAGCAGCAACATACATAGGAATGTAGCTCCGTGCTATTAGGATATTTTTTCGTTCGCTTACTTTCCTGACAATTCCTTTCTGGGCTCATGAATACACGCGCATCTATACGGGCCATTGAGCTCCGGCTGCTGATATCTTGGGGAAAGTCTGATTAGGTTTTTTCTTATTGGAAAAGTTTTATTCGCATCGCGCTCTTGCCGGCATGCCTCTCGGCATTCTCCCAGCGATTGTATACAGCGTATATGTACATAGATATGCACACAAATGTAACGAGGTTGCTTCGAGCGTATGTTAGGATTCGAAGGACGGGGATAAGGAGCCTAGACGCCCCGGCGGAAATTCCATCCGCAGATGAAACTGCTCAATTTACCAGAAAATTGTCCATATTATATATACGTCGCCTTGTCGAAAGGAGCAGACGAGAGCCAGAACAACCGCATCCCACTCTAATCTCACCACTCTCCCTATTTCCTCGACTCACTTTTCCCGATCCCCGCGACCATTTAACTTTTAACTTCTACATTTTTATCATTTCATTGATGTTTCGTGAACTTTCCTTCTTCTTCGCAACGCTCTTTTGTCACTCACTCGAACTAACGAGATTTCAACAAACTTTTTCTTTGCCAATCGAGCTCAAATGGTCCTTGGTTGCTCAATTTTTTAGATTAAGTGCATTCGGAGTCCACACGTTGAAATGGTTCTGCGGATCGGTGAATTGAGGGTCGATCACAAGCTTCCAATCTCACAGAAAATCTGGGCCTTCGAGTGCTTCGAACCGAATTCGATAGAAGAGTTTATTTTGACGCATCGGCTTTGAATCGATCGGTCTGAACTTTGAGGTCGCTTTGACTTATCACGTGGCACCTCATAGTCACGCGGAAGCTGCGATTCAAGACGGTCATCTAATCGCAGACGGTTCGGAGGCGACGAAAAATGCGTCCGAATCATAAATTTCGGAGGAATTTCTACGGATAATCGATTTTATCGTGAGGAATATTCGTTTCGTGTGGTAGAATTGTGGGATAAAAAGGTCGAAGGGTTCAAAAAATATAATTTCAGCGCAAGTGATAAATTGAATGTCAGAATTTTCACTTTTCTTGGCGTTTCGACTCTCGTTCTTCGAACCCTCAAACTTTCGTAGCAGTCATGGCCCCGTGGAAATTTTACAAAAAAACAAAATATTGTGCAGAAATTATCTGTTGTCGAAAAAGCAAAATTTTTTTTGCAACCAAACATTTGCAGAAGCGAACATTCCGGTTGCAATCATTTTCGAGACGCATAAATTTATTTTTAGAACTTTGTAACGTTTTTTTTATTCGTTAATAGCTTTATGAAAGAACAAATGCTATTAAAGCCTGTCGATTTGATGTAGCCTGTTCCGAAATGGATTGTTTGGGCTCGTTTCGTTCACCCAGCTGGGTTGGGTGTAACACGAAGTGCGACAGACAGTAAAATACGTAGAGAGCGTGTAACGGGGGTAGCAGGCGAAACGATAATTCTTTGATCTGGTCCACGAGTACATCCGGTTCTGAGACGGTACGAGAACCACCCGGAATTCACTAGCCCGCTACTATATTAACTTCGTCGTCGTCTTCCAACTCGTTCTTCTTGTTCTTCGTGTTTCTTGGCTCGCGGCGAAAGATCAAAAGGTAAACGATGATTTCCTCGAGATTCTGTTACGACGGGAACACTCCGAGCGGGCTCCATTCCTCTCGTTCTGTGTCGCACGAGGAGTTGTTCCACGGTTTGGTTTCGTGGAGAAAACATACACGGCGCACTCACCAGTGCAAACATTCAAGAGAAAGAGACATGCACTAACATTCGACTTGGAGATAAAGACCGGGCCCGAACCTCGAAACGGTCAAGACGATTGCCATTGCGAAGATCCATCATTTTTCATCGATATCCTACCATTCGACGTGTTTGACCAGCGGTTCGGAAGGACCTGAGAGGGGATCAATGATCTTCTGCCACTCGATTGAGCTGATGGAAATAACCCACAATAGCGAACTTTTCGGTATAGTTTCAAGACCATTTCAAGAGAACGAAAACATTGTTGTCGAAGTTTGTCAGCTGCGCGTACAATGTGGAGATCGTAATTATTGTCTGCAACAAAAATTCCAAATTTTTTTTTAATTTTCATATATTTTCCTTCCATATATGAACCTATGAAAACTCGAAAAAGTTGCGAAATTCTATATTTTTAGCGAATTTGAAAAAAAACGCCTCTAAAGAAGAAGAATATCACTTCGACGTGCTGGAAATATAGAATTTCGCAATTTTCTCGGCTTTTCATAGGTTCATATGGAAAGAAAATATGTGAAGATGGAAAAAAATTTGGAATTTTCGTTGCAGACAATAATTACGATCTCCACATTGTACGCAGCCGAGAAACTCCGACAATCAGACTTTGCGCATAAACCATGTACAAATAAGTATTTCTCACATTGAAAAAATATTTTTGTACTCTCGAAACTATACCGAAAAATCGGCTATGGTGAGTTGTTTCCGTCTATCGTAAAAACATTCCCGAAAACAATCGATTTTTTTGACTTTTTGAAGCAGGATCCCCATTAAAAACTTGTAAAAAATCGTTTCGAACTAAAATCCCGAACATTGAAGTTCCGAGAGAGGAGCACCGACGCTTCGTCTCTTTCTCCCACGCACCAGAGATCGACAGAACGGAGATGAATCCTGGTAGAAGTGAAAAAAACAATGATTCTCAGACAGCCAGAGTTTGTAGCCACACTCGAGTGTCTGGACATTGAAGAACACAAAGCCAAAGTGAGAAAGCGTTCAGATTTTATGGCGAAAACGTTTCATTGAGCCGGTTGAGTACGAGTGTAGTAACAGTCGTCGACGTTGTCAACGAAATATAAGAATATAAAGAATAAAATGTCTAAGGCGGCGAGTCAAAGGCCTGAATGAAAAACAGTGAAGGCTTAACGGTGCCAACGGAGACGGTAACACCGAATTTATCCTCGTCGAGCAGTCCCACCCCCCAGTCGTCATCTCACCGTTCCTCTTGTCAATAGACCCGAGATAATTTACATCCTTGTGCGAGCGAGCAGGTTAATGAAATTTACGTCGTCGCTATTCCAAATTGGGTACCAAGTGGGTCAACCTCAAGAAACCACGGCGTTCGATGCGCGAGGAGTCCGAGGGCTGGGCCTACGTAATACGCACCTTATTATAATTTATTTTAAACCTACGAAAATCTTTGTATCCCCTATTATTTTTGGTGTCGTTAACGCTGAAGAGATTTCCGAAAGATTTAATGGATCTCCAGGTTTCAAAAATCGTCGTGTTTTCGTATCCGCGATCGAGATAAAATATATATTGAAAAATCATCAAAATAGATAAAATTGAAGTATTTAAAAATGTTACAAATCAAAAGAAGTTCTTCTAAACATGAAAATATATGAAAAATGAAAAAAAAAGAAAGAGAACGTAAAATAAAACATAAAAATAAAAACGGAAATGTTACGAAAAAAAGGGTGGAAAAATCTTTTAAATTTTATTAGAACTTATTGGAACAAAAACAATTATTAAGCAATATTTGGAATATTCGAATAAACTAAAAAAGAAATTAAAAAATGACCAAAAATCAGCGAATTTGAATAAAATAATAGAACAAAAGAAAAAACAAAAAGAACGGAAAAATCTTTTTATCCTCGTCGGAGGGTGAAGAATTTTGTTATTTTGGTTGTCGATGTGGAAAAATGTTGAAGTGATTTGGAAAAAATGTTAATTGGCTGAACCGCATCGATTATTAACGGGGTCAAAACGAGTTTCGTGCAATCTAATCTCGCGTATCGAAGCGATAAGTGGGAAGAAGGAGCCCGAGGTTTTGATTACGAAAACGGATGTTAGACGACTGGGGACAGGATAAAATAAGAGCGAGATAAAAAAAGAGGTGAAACTCGGAGCGCAGGTATAAGTCAGCGTGCGCGCGTTCCGCTGCTCGGAGCAGGGCGCAGTAAATGGCTGTAGGCGAATGAAGGAGTGCCGAAAAGTTAGCCATCGTCGAGCACACAGA
The DNA here is from genome assembly GCF_019457755.1 of Venturia canescens. Lineage (NCBI taxonomy): Eukaryota > Metazoa > Arthropoda > Insecta > Hymenoptera > Ichneumonidae > Venturia > Venturia canescens. The sequence goes on along the minus strand of NC_057421.1, from coordinate 2,808,759 downwards.
CCTCGACGGAAGGCACAGCAGAGGAGAAAAAACTGCAGCGACATTGCCAACGGTTTGCGGGGAGTTTGAACCTCGAGACTTATAAATAAATTCCATTTAGAATCTCCCAAGAAAGCGAATCTGCGCAGCATCCCTGGCGATCCTTCTGCGTCCTCTCTTTACCCATCTTCGAGCGGTCGAAACGTACGCGCGTCACGGGACTAGAAAAATTGATTTCATGTTTACGAAATGTCGAGGATACGTTAGCACGCGTGCGAGCCGAAATGGAGTGACTGCCGCGGCCCGCACGCTCCAACTAACTTCTCTTTTGCCCGCAAACCGCAACGACGACGGGATATGTCATCCAAAAATAACGAGGACTTAAACTCCGCGAGCTCTTCCAGCTGCTGTGTAAACCTCGTACAGAAACGATCGCTGAACTTCAAGAACAATCTGCATCTACTTATGACTTCCATTATCGTTCATCTCCATTAAATTCAATCCGGTGATAGCATCAATTGATTTAGCTTCGGCTCGGAATCTCGTTGTAGCAAAATCTCATTTTTTTTATTACTTGAATCCTGCCACCCCCGTGGAATGAGAGTAATTTTGGGCAATCGGAATTTCTGCGTCCAAGACCTTTGCTGACGTCAACGGAGACAGTTCTTTTCATGAAGCGTCCATCGCATCCTCGAATTCGTGAGCCAACAAAGAAATGTCGTTTTTGAGCACCAGATTTTGTGGAAAAACGTAAGTGATCGAGTGATTGAGCAAACGCTTGTCGAATGAACTTCCTTTTGACAGCTCGTCGAAGCTCATTCGATTACCGATCCACGCGGCCAAGTGGATAATTGTGCAAATATGAAGTTTCGAGTCGCATATTCGTTGCAGGACGAGCTTCGCGTAGTTTTTGTGTACTTGATTTTTTGTTTTCTTATTTTGTGTTGTACACAATCACGTCGATGCGTTCAGCAAAGCGAGTGCTCTCACGATCGACGAACAACCACGAAGCGAGGGCGAGTTTCGGAAGGTATAAGCTCATCGAAAAGTAATGCGAAGCGGCATACGGAAGAACGAGAATAAAAGATGACACGGCTGGAAGGGAACTCGGAGCGAGGATTGAATTCCCGCGCAAGCTTACTCACCGCGCTATGTTACTGGGCCCACTTTTCTTTCTCAGGATAAAACTTCCTGGTAGGCTGTAAAAGTGCCCGCGAATGTAACTTTTTTGTGAAAGAAGATGCATGGATTAGCTCTATTGGAATCCTTCTCGTTTCGTCGTACCGCAAGATATTCTGGTGAAAATATTTTTATCGGATCATTTTAACATTCTTCTACGGGAGTCCGAAGAAACGAATGGGATCGCGAACGTTTCTCAAGACAAGCTGACCCACGAACTAAATTTCGTCATTCGTTCATCGAATTTTCAATTTTCACCTGCTTTTTATAAAGAAAATTTTATCAACCTGCGTTATAATGATTTTGTTTGAGTTTCCCTCCCTTGGACGTGAAATATTCGTGACAAAATGCACGACAATTCTGTGACAAATTGCTCCAAATCGTTGATTACATCAAACAACTTTAGATCAGTGCCATAAAGCTGTTCCCAATTCGTGATTAAATGTTGGTTTATGGAGAGAATTCAAAAAATGCTGTTTTTCAATTCCATCTATGATTCACGTAGGTCAGGCTTCCCCGCGTCGAAACAAAGCACACATGGGAGTCATTGGGAAAAAATTCCTTGCACGGGAACACCAAAGTCCCTTGGGGGGTTTCTGCTCCTCATCTCCTGGGTCCGAAGATCCTCTTCCCTTTGTCGCTGCACAAAAGTCAAAACCTGTTCGACCTTAGGATTGTTTGGATCAATAAAACAAATTTGGGGATCGATCAAAAATTTTGTTCGACCAAAAAATCATGGGGGACCACACATGGAAAGCGTTGATTCAAGAAAAATTTCAACGACCCGCTGCAGTGTATTTTTAGAGCCAGCAAATTAGGTTCGAGTGAATCGAATTTTTGGTAGATCCACAAATTCCATGTTGTTCGCCGGCGGATCAAATTTGCCGGATCAACGAATTCTCTCTTCAGGATACAAAAAATCGAGAGACCACCAGGAAGCGGGCTTTCCATGCTTGCCATTGACCGAAACACGGAAGAGAACAAACTCGAGGAATCTTTTATTAATTTAGAAACGTCGAGCTGACATTCGATCCGTTCGCTCCGCGTCGTTGTTCATATAACGTGGACAAATCCGATGATTTCCGTCCACGAGAAATTCGTTGACTGGGACCCTGGACGAGCTCATTTTTTTCTAAACGGGTTGACGTGCCACCGGAAAGAAAGAGAATGGGGCAAAAGAGTCTTCCTCACAGACAAAAGTTTTTCTCTCCCAAGCGGTACCCTCGTACTCGAGTGCAATAGCAGTGTGCATACCCTCATCGAAGCAGGCAGCGAGGCGATGCAATTCCGAGGAATCCACTCAGCGTAATCTGCGACACTATACGCTGTACTCGCATGCTCGCTTCCTCTTTTTCTTTTCGACTTTCTTTTTCTTCGCATCTTGTTCGTCTCTTTGCTTATTTGCCCTCCGGGGAATGAGAGCATGTAGCCGGCGGGACGATATTTCCTTTATCTTTCAGCCGGTATGCCGCTGGACCCATACATATAAACACATGCGTAAAACAGGCTACGTCTCGGACAGAAAAGAAAAAGATTCGAGCACTCGGCGCTATCCATACGTTTACGCGTTGCGAGTCCCGGCCTCGCTCGTTTCCTTTGCTCTTCGTTTCTTTTCCCTTTTCATTCCTTTTGTCGCTCCGAAATGAACAAGGATATTTCATTCTTCGGAGAGATTCGTGACGCTTCAATTTTTCCCTTTTCCTTTCCTCCGGAGCAGGGACTGATATTTAGAAAGCTTGAAAATCGCACATTCGCTCGGAGCCGCGCGCGTCAATGTGCGTGGACATCGCGCACGCTGCGGTATCTGTCATCGTGACTGCGAGCGAATTACGGTATTTTCCAGAGTGTAGCCTGAGCGTTATAAATTAGCGACGAGACTCCGGTAAATTAATATTTGCTTTCGAGCACTCGTGTAATTGGAACAGTGATTGAATATCCGAGCTAAATCACACGCTTGAAATATTCATTTTTTCTACAAGAGACACTATCGACTGACGAAGCGCAACTAATAAATTGATCAAGTTCGCGAATCCGGTGCAGTATACTTCGATGGAAAATGCAGTGACCGGAAGCTCAGAGTTGCAACCGCTTCTACGTCCTGCACGGAGAGAATTAAATTTGAAAAATTACCGTCCGGCAACGAGAGCGCGGTGACGAGCTGCGATTCATGATATTGTTATGGGAAAAATTGAATTTTCCTATAAAAAAAAAAATTTTGGCGTCACGGTAAATTTCACCGTTCTGCACTGTCAAAATTTCCGTACGAATATTTATTCGTACGAAAAAGTTCGGGCAAAGACATTTTACTATGATGCACCGTAAAATTCATTTAAAGTTTTGTAAATTTTAGTACACGTACCATAAATTTCGCTATCTGCAATATTTACTATTATAAAACTGAAAATTCTGCAAAATATTGAAAATTTTAGAGTGCGTTACTGGAATGAATATTTTTCGCTAATTTGCCCCCGCAGTCAAATATATCCGGTAAATTTAATGCTCTCCGTGTGCCTACGAATTCTTCAACTGTTTAAAGTTTTATGGGTTTGCAAATCGAGTTCCATTCTTGAAGAGAAATCATGTTATTTCATTTTGAGAATTCGTGATTTTTTCTGTAGAGAATCAGTTAAATTATCATCAAATTCCAAGCTCTTCGTGGCCTCATATTTTAGAGTTCGTCACGAGTCGTCACGAGTTGGTCATTGTAGAGTTGAATTTCAAACAGCTTAACCACAAATTCGGTAAATTAGCGCCTTCGGAATTCCCGAGTTCAGTTTCGTGTGACAATCTCTCCGAGAATCGCTGTCCCCGCAGCACGGTTCTGCGGATTGAGCAATAAAAGAGAAATACGAATGGTCGTTTAACGTCAGCGATTGCATCAGGAAGGTCAAGAGTTCTCGCCGAAATTTCAGAGTACAAACAGTTGATGAACGGTCCTCTCGAGCCAAGTTCCATTCCCAGCGAGCGCTCGGTCCAGAGCAGTGAAAACTCCACACAAAAAACCGTGTGCTGACCGACACTAGTTTGACGCCATTTAATGCACTCGGAGCCAATGTATTTTTCGACAGCCCATTTTTCGATGGTGCTCCAGCCTTAAGCGATCAGAAGCAATAAGAATTCGATTAGACAATTAACCGAACGATCCTATCGGGAGCAGAAGAAGAAAGAAAAAGGAAGGACCGAGGGAGATGGAGAGAGAGAGAGAGAGAGAGAGCAAGAGAGCAAGGTGGTTCATTAAAAGCGCTTAATAATTGAAGAACGGGGAGAGCGTGCATACGATAACGTTAATTGAAATCGTTATAATTAGTTGGCTAGGGATGCTGGTGAAAAAGTAGAGAGAAAAAGCGCGAGCGCGCCTGGCGGTGCGAGTGTGGTGAGCGGGCGTTCGGGTGCATTCCAGCGTGGTTATCTCCCTCGGGTATATGTGCGAGGAAGGCGAGGAGAGGGTTGGCTATACATACACGTAATAATATGGCCGGTGGCAAACAAGCCATGTGGTGTTTCGCGTCCCCGTACATATGATGGCAGAGCGAAATAATACAATGGGATATAGCGCGCGCAGGCGGCCCCCGCGTGTGCTCTGTACCTCGGCTTCGCCTTGTTCATTCGTTCTCGTTGGTGCTCCTCGTACAGACCGCAACGCAACCCCCGGCTGCTGCTGCTGCTGTTGATGCTGATGTTGCTCGATGTACTTGTGACTCTGGCTTCTGTGTACACTTTCGTACCCCCCTCCCTCCCTGCCTCCCTCTTCGCTTCTTCTCTCTCCTTCAAGTTGGTATATGCACGGTGAGAGTGCAGGCAACCACAATGTACTCGCTGCTACATACATACGCGCCGCGGTAATTAGCAAAGAGGGTTAGTTAGCCAAGGGCGGAGCTTCGACGAGCCAATGCGAATCGAGAGCAACGCCGCGGGCAATTTGCTGTTTTCCGCTGTTGTGTGTGCTCTCCGTATACCGAACCGCAATTCCGCTTGGTCTCTATTTCCTCTATCAGCGTTTTCTAGTAATTAACGGGCAAACTTCTGCCATTTGTTTTAACGTCGAACAACATCTTTGCTTTTCTAAGCACACGGAGTCGATCCCCACTACGACATTTTTCGGCATTAACTCCTCCGCGCTTCGCTCCGGATTTATGTTCTTTGCGACGATCTTCGAACTTCGGTTTTTACATAGGTCGTACCTTGGACAAGTATTCGAATTGGGTTCTATGAACGATCGCGTTTAACCGGGTTATCTGTCAACTTTTTCTTCGTGGCTCAAGATCAGCTTACCGGAGAGAACTCCGGTGCCCCCGATCCAGTTTCGATCTTTCTCGATCTTTTCGGCCTTGGAGCATGAGCAGAATGCACGAGCCTTGAGCGGAGGACTTTTGCAGGATATTTGCGCCAAGTTTTATTTACTGTCCTACTGAGCTTTGCGTTCTTGAGCTTTCCGGAAAATTGTCCTGATCGGACAAAGTTGACAGGCGCCTTCGATATTTTTGATAAACTCATGCTCATAAAATGAAAAAAGGGGAAAAAATTGAGCCCCAAAGAATTGGCTCATTTTGGAGTCGACGATTTCGGCGAACCGATTGGAATCTTTCGTCGTCCGATTTTCAAAATTTCACAGCACATACAAATAAAAGTGAATGGTGAGCCTGTGAAATGATGCGAGAAAGAAATGGCATCGAGCATTCCGGAAGGAATGGAATCCGCAGTTGCAGAAGTGCAGCTCCGCTAAGAACCAATCTCAGAAACGAATATGACTTTTACAAAATTCACGAGACAATCCTCCCGCCGCTTTTAAACTTCTCTCGGTCTGTGTGCGCTGCGAGATTTTTCGTTTTTTTCTCGCCCTGGATGGCTTGTTTGTCTGTTTGTTTGGCTCGCTTGTTACCAGCCTCGTCTATATGCACGCACGCCTTCCTTCCACCCCGAAGACGTCGTCCGGGCTCTCGCTCGGAAGCGCTTCAACCCCCATGCGAGTACGCGGCGAACCACGTTTTCCTGTTTCTCCGCTCATTCTCCACTTCCCCTTGGACGGTTACTGCTGCTCTCGGAACGAATGCGGGGACAGTGCGTTACATCGAGTAACATTTGTCAGCACAAAGATCCCAGAAGTTCATATTTCCCGTTATTTGTCCGCGTACGCAACTCCGCCAATGCTTTTTTACTCTTTTTTCACTTTTGCTTACGGTTACGCATGAGCATCTCGTCGATCTACGTATCTTGATCGACATCCCTTCCTCAGAATACGTGCGGAAAGGTCACTGATCCCACGACTCCGGAACGTTCAACACGCTCTGCTACAATGAAGCTTCACCAGGTACGAAACTACTTCAGACTCTGAAGTAGGAATAATCCAAAGTAGAAAAAATCTCAAGCGTTTGCCATCATTTCTTGCTGCGCTGAGAAAAAAGCGGAGACGAAGCTGAGTGGGTTTTGTTGGACGAAAACTTGATGGATCAAGCACTCTTTACGTTGAATGACAAATGATCCGGTTCGTTCAACCGAATCGTGGAAACTTCTCAGAGATTAATCGATCGAATGATCGAAGCCAAACGATTTGGTTCGAACACCTGGCTTATATATTTGCTTGCGGCAAAGCTTTGCAGCTGAAGAGCAATAACCAGTTTCAGGATTGCAATTTATTCGGTCTAATCTCATACTTTGTTGATCGTATCCAACTGAATATTTTAGCTGCTAGAAACGGAATGAATTTAAATGATCAACATTTTTAGTCGCGGCGCGTACGAAACGGTGGCAACGAATCGACGAATACGCGACATTAGAAAGGAGCAACGCCGAATGGTAATTATCGATGTCAGAGCGTTTGAAAAATGGTCTTTTCTCGTGATCGTTCCACATGTGAACGAGTACGCAAGATCAATTGAAAAAAGCGTTCTTACGAAGGTATTACGAGGGAACTCGAATAGTTTGAGCTCCGAATAAGTGGCGGTTAAAGAATACACGTTGAAACAACAGTATCGTATTGTGCAATTGTACGCGAGGCTCACGAAGGTATGTGCACAGTAAGGTATAACGTCCTTGAGAACGTTAATGACCTCTCATCCCTCACTTCCTGGCAACCTCGTTGGCAGCACGGCTCGAGAGGACAGAAGACAAGAGCCATCGAATCTCCCTGGCGTTCTCTCGAGTACCAACAACTGAATAAATTAGCCGTAGCATTGTCGATCGACGCTTCGTCAAGGATCATCCTCTCTCGAAACTCATCCAAGGGAATACGCACAATATCAAGTTGCTTGGAAAACCTCAAGGCAGTAACGACTCTCGAGTGCCTCGGATACCTGTGGATGGACAGATTTTTTACGAACTCGTTGGCCCTCCGTTCCGGGCTTCTAGTGTGCTTCGCGGGACGAAAAATAAAAAGATTTGCCAACAGCATGGTATACCCGTGCGAAAGAGTCGACCGAACGAGTGCTGGATTAAGTCTCTTGGAAGTAAAATGGGATTTCGTGCAAGTGAAACGCGCCGGTGCGGCGAGTAGATCACTGCTGAGTCGCGTTCGTCCACAAAAGTGGGACTCTTCGCCCTCTGGTGTCTTCTCCGACGTCAATCGTATCTCCAACTCTTCCAATTGGACTCCACGCAAATCCCTACGAAATTCTGCGACGACGTTAAAAGCAGCACCGAACTTTGCTACGCAACGTTTTTGACGTTTAGTTATTTCAACGAGTTAAAAAATCAGACGAATCCTTCCACCTGTCACTTTCTAAAAGTATGCCCAACTCGACGTCAATCCATCCAAAGTATCAAAAAGTTTCCGTTCGATCGATGGAATAATGCGAACTGGATCTTTGCTTATAAAAATTAATTTTTTCCTCCAAAACTACTTGGATAAAGGTACTCCAGCAATGATGAAAAGACGTTCATCGAAAAAGTTGCATGTTGGTCGAAAAAATAGTGGATCCAACCATTATTTTGTCGAATTAAATGACTCGGCATCGAGAACGTGGTTGAATCCACACTGGATTTTCGACAAAACGAATGGATTTTTTTCCACGAACAAAGTTTTTTTCCCATTGTCAGCATAAAGGTTTGGCCCGAGGCAAAAAAGCCAATATAAAACGCTTAAAAGTCAATAATAATGATGAGAAGAAATGGCAAGACACGAGGCACGGATGAAGCCTTAATTGGGATACACGATTCCGATTGGCGTGCTGGCTTCTGAAAAAATGGAGGAAGCAGCCGAGGGTGGAAACGTGGAAAGGGGGTTCGGGGGCAATTTTGAAGTACGTAGGTAGTAACGGGAGTGTGGTGCGCTCAGTGCTGAGAGGGTGGAGCCCTCAAGTGCACTCAACGCGATATGTACCCTATCTGGTTGGGTTGAGGTTCGGTGCTACCAGTGGGTTTGTTCTTTCTCGTTCCATTCGTTCACCAGCAATAGAGATCGAGTGTGTTTTAGCCCTGCTGCGGAAACGTGTACAACGCAATGTTCACGTGTTTCCTGGCTCGAAGCTCTCGAGTGTTCTTCACCATCGTGAAACAGCACTCGTGGCTGAAAAACAAAAAAATATGAAGAAGAAGAAGAAACTCAAGCTCGATAGCTTGTTAGCGAGTTTTGCGATGTTTTCTTCAATTTACGGAGCTTCGGAACTGGCACGGGGGGATATTACGGGATCGAAATTTTCCGCCAACCCGTGAGAGCCTCTTCTGCCAGCAACGCGTTTTCCACACGCTGCATAGGCAAGCGGTTACTCTATTTTTAGAAATTCTCCTCCGGCTCCATTCCCGTAGAACAACTCATTATTGGAGAACGCATGTGGCCAACGAACCTCAACAACTCTCGTCCAACTAACCCAATTAATTAATTGAGCGGATTCGTGAATGCTCGTACGAATGTATGTTCCCCAATCGGTTTTCCCATTCCCCATCCCACGCTCAACGTATGCACGCTACTTAACGCTTCCTGGCACTCTTCGCTCCTTTTTTTCTCAGAAGCCTCCGCTCGATGAGAATTGATAGAGGTGATTCACGTGCAGCCCGTGTTAAGTGTCGATCGAGACTCCTTTCGGCATCAAAACGGCAATCAATTACTCCCCATCCGAATAGCAAGTCAATTATTCTCATTTGGATTCACCATACCAACTACCACACTCGTCTCAATGCTTTCTCGTCAAACTTAGCGTGGAAATTAGCCCGATAGATACTTCGAAAACTGCGCAGAAGGGAGTTCGAAAAACTTCTTTTGTCATCGGGAGATACGAGAACATTGGAAACTCTGTCAAAGCAGATGTCGACCCACCGAAACTCATGCGTAAACTCGTTCATTCTAAAAAGCCTTTTCACACCCAAACAGAGTGGAAAACTGCAAACCTAAGATGCGACTCATTCACGCAAGTTGACTGCAGACATTGAAACCAGACTGGGCCAAAACGGAAGAGCGGAAATCACACTCCGTTTGTTTTCAAATACGAGTTCGAAGCTCGGGAACGAGGAACAACGTAGACGAGCCTTCGCTTCCAGATCGCCGTGAAAAATTCCAACGATTCGTTCCAGAACATCCGAAGACCAGTCTTTCTCCAGCTCTCTCTCTCTCTCTCGTGGTATTCCGAAGGGCTGAAACGAATTCATTTTCCCCCTGCAGGCTCCTCGCTCGATTCCGAAGACGGGTGCAAAATGCCAGCCGGCACAGGGCCACTCTCTCACTCGCCTATCATTTTCCTTCCTCCAATCTCCCCAAAGGAATGCGTTTCGACTGCTGCAGTTTAATAGCACGTACCAGCTCGACGGTCCAACTCACGAGAGAATCGAGGATCAAACTCGCATGCAACAAATCGCAGGCACTCAACTTCCTCTTCGTTTGTGCATCCCTCCGCGTCTCGGATCTCTGTACCTGAGCACTCCACTTCGTTTCAGTTAACTTTTGAGAATAATGTTTTCCTCAGCCACGGTAATGGTTTGTAAAGCATCCTATCGATACGACCAACACAGTGCCCCCCCCCCCCCCTCTACCGCCCACGCTTTTCTTCCTCCTCATTGTGCCATATTCCTTCCATCCGGGAAGCAAGTGTACCGGAAAATCACCGCCGAGCGAGAGTAATACACTTTCTGCTTCTGTACAAAGCGGACTACGAATGCCTCTGACGTTTCCCCATCGAGCTCCAAATCCACACCATTTTTACTATAATCCGTAGAGCTCCGACGTTACTCGAAGATAACGTTGTTAGGGCGGAATGCCATTCCTTATTTTCCTTCTTATTTACTCCTGTCTTTTATCAGCATTGAAAAATCGATCGCGGAGATTTTTCTCTTGGTTTGCACCTTGTATCATGCTCGTCAGGAACAAACTCTCGACAGTCTTTCTTCCCGGAAGATTTCAACTTTCGATTCACGAATTGTCGTTTCTAGTTCCGGGAAAATTGAACTGAAAGATTACCGTTACGGCTATTAAGGGGAGGGGGAAAAAGCGACTGCTTGGGTCGAAAAAAATGTAAATTTTTATGAATGTGAAATAAAATTTTGTCGAGTTAAGAAATTTGTTTTTCTTCTTGGAAAACTTTGTAGCTTACTTAGTAATATTGAAAAAAGTTGAGGATAATTTCCTATTTTCATTGGTGGAAAAGTCATTTTTCGAGTTAAAGTTTTCTCCGTGCCCAATAACATATTCGTTTCGATGTTTACAGTTGGGAATCACGTTGGATATTTAACGAGGCTGTAAAGAAGTGATTTACTTTTCTCAATATCGCTTATGAGATTTGATGGGTCTGGACGTGGGAAAAACCACCCGCAGAGGAGCTCAACTCATCGTAAATTTTCCCACTCCTTGCCCTTTCCTATAATGTATCGATGTATATTCTGAAGAAATTTCCAATATTATCAATCTTCAAGTCAAATTATAATTTGACTCACAATTTTGAACTTTCGTTTCGTGGACAATAAAGACGCCTCATTTCCTATCGTAAACTTTCCATCGAATTTCATCTAGTTTTATAATTCTCATTTCTCTGTGAAGAAATTCGATTGATTTCAGATATTCGAGGAGCTTCGAGTACAATCCTAACGCATTCGAACACAGCATCGCCTTCGCATAAAAATATTTCGTCGAAAACAAACAAAAAAACTCGTACGTTCGATCGATACGGGAAACTCGAGGTTCTCGTTGATGAAAACACGAATAATTCACGAACGATGTAGACGAATTAATTAGCTTTTGAACCAATATCGTAATAGTGTCTTGGTTGATTGCCAGTTTTTCAACAAATTTTTAACTTTTAAGGAAGCCCACGCGAATATAATGGAAATCGAAAATTCCAACTTTGAAAGTTTAAATTTGAAAATATCCTAGAAATATACAGCGTGCGGATAATATTCGCGGAATTATTATAAGATCTATCGTCCAGTTGTCGAAAAAACAACACCAGAAACACAATATATAGGTATATAAAATGTATTATGGCACCAGATTTGTCACTAAATAAAACAAATAAACATCAAAAATGTGTGCGAAAATCCGAGACCATTTTTTGATGCAATTAAAAAATAAATAATTAATATCTCTTCAACGCATTAAGCTACAGAGTTCGAAGAGGTCGCAATCGAAAGAAAAAAAAATAAAAAATATGTCAACTTATAATCTTCTCCGGAATGCTATAATTAATTAATTATTGAAGAAACAAATTTTGAAAATTTTCGAAAACAATTGGAAACGCTATCGCTCCGGTAAAGAGTCTCTGGCAGCAACTCGTCATATCTTATAAATGTACTTGTCTCAGAGTCGCTGCCGCGACTCTAGATTAACGAAAATCACATTTTTTCAAGGATTATACACAGCTTCTTGTGGCAGGCACACTTCCTGTGCGATGATTTGGATTTAATAGGATCCTCCCAACTTTGAAGAGCCGAAAACGAGAATAAGAAAATAGAATGTTTTCACATATCAATGATGTCTTGAGAAAGCCTCGTTACCGGTGAAAATGACTTGGGAATGAAAAAACAAAAACACTTATTTGAAGTTAACGAGTAATAACGACGAACACTGGAAGGTTTGACAACACCATGAGCCAGCTGGTTTAAGGATGTCAAAGCAGTTTGTACTAGTCAATAGACAGTCTTTGACCATATTTTTTCAAAGAAATTGCCACGGGCACAATATTATTAAGAAATCTTGTAATAATTTTTTAATCATAAATAATATTTAAGTTCATTTAATTACGAAAAGGATTTTATGCAGAGTTATTAACACGACTCGGTAGTGCGGTGTGAAAAGTTTACGTCTGACAACATCGGACGTAGTCAGTTGACAGCTGAGGTTAGAGCTTATCATAACGACAAAAAAGTTTCATAGACCGTCGTGCAAATGTTTACATTTTATAGGTTGTGCGACTTCGCCACAACTTCACGGAGTTATGAAATCCTGAGTTTCCGTGAGCATTTGTCGTCTTTAATTTTATATTTCTAATTCAGATGTCCGTTGACCCCCTTTTTTTAACGAACCGTTAAAATCCTCAGGGTTCAATGCATATAATAAACGTTTTTTATGATTAACAACTGATATAAAAATACATCAAATTTTGAGTTATACAGGCTTCGAAGTCATTGTGGCTACATATGACACGTAAAACTGTGTTTTTTTGACTAAAAATATTTCGATTAAACAGTCGTTAGGAGACCTTGAAATTTCACAGAGATTAAGCTTTAAGCTTGGACTATAATATACAAAAAATTAGAGTGCCATCTGAAATGGAGTCTAGTGCTTATACATCCTTAAAATAGAGATACGCATACGCATATAAATAGAAAATGGCCGTTGTCACATTTTGCTTGATTGCGAGAGTAAATTTAAATCGTTTCTTTGGTCATCAGAAGGGCGAAAAAGTTCAGTTGTTTTTCTCAATCACAAGTAACGCACGATTTTCCTTAAGAAGCAGAGAAAAGTAGCCTTTTTTTGAGTCTGTTCGCTGAGTCTGCCAATAAATGAAAAAAAGTAGTCACCAAATCTCGATGTTTCCCGAGACCGTTGACACGAATCTTGGAACAATTCGATCCACATATCTCAGTAGCTACAAAGTTTTCATAAGTTTTCACGTATTTGTGTGTGTGTCCGGAAAGCGCAGTTAAAGGGTCGGCAGCGCTGGAAGGGGGTTTGGGAACGAGCTTTATGCGAAAAAGCTCCAGATGGAGAATGTGGAGGTTATTCGACCGGTAGACGCGGTGTAGTAGGTGGCAGTCGACGATACGGCGATATATTCCTATTCGAGGCGCGAGCATGTGGGCGCTGAAACCATTGCCTTCCCTCTACTCGTTTCGCTCGCGTATCCACGGGGCATCCACTAACTTGTTCGTTAATATTAAAGGTCCGTTGGGGATTCGTACACGAGGAGACGAGAAAGCGTACTGCGTACCGAGTTCACGACCCCCCGAGCGCGTTGAGCGATGAGAGAAACGGGTACATAAAAAAAAAAGAAGAGAAAAAAAGCGTAACCCCAGTGTGTTAGGTGCGAGTGAAGGGAAAAGGGGAAAATTCTACATAATCCAAAAATATGTAGCGCAATCAAAGTTCCGAAGCTTTTCCTCCAGCGTTCTCTCCACAGTTTACAGATAATTAAACAATATTATCGATCTAATGAAATTTCGTGCTGCGTGCTCGTCCCTCCTGTGAGGGAATCGATGAAAGTGGGAGCCTGAAAATTCCATCCCTCGAAGTGATCTCCGTTGATGAATAATGGACGTTAATTTGTGGTTCTTCTCCCATTTATTCGTTAATACGAATACGAGAGTTTGGAATTCGTAGAAAAATTTGTTGTCCGATAAATCGGTTTCTCGATATCGGCCGCGAACGTCGAAGATCCTTAATCCGAAAGCTCGTAAATTTCATGCGCGCACGGTCATTTTTGAAGTTTTATTTTTCCGTGTCACTCACTCGCTTGAACATAAATAATACCGATAAGTTGGCACGGCGGTGCGAGAGTGAATTCCAGTGGAGCCCACTTGGTCGAAAAATGCAAGATTCCGATGTGGGCTTAGCTCGTAATCTCGGTGTAGAAGCGGGTGGGGTAAGAACGTAAGATTTTGTACGTCGTCGACAAAGAGTAAAGTTTCGAGGCCGCCGCGCGTCAATCGGCAAAACGTTATAAATAATGTTGAGATCCAAAGAAGAGTCGTTAAATTTTAACGATTTGCCGAGGGATTTGGGACGAGGATTCGAGAAGATTGGAAAGCGTTTGAGATAATGCGACTATAAAATGATGCGGATATCGATCGAGGTTGCTATGAATTTGGGAGAAAGAAAAGGAGCCCCCGCCCGCCGTGGTCTCTCGCAACAGGCCACGAAAAACGTAAGTGCGAAAGTACCAATCGCGTGGAATGAGCGAGGGTAGAAATAGTTGATCGTGGAATTTCTCGAGGCGCGTAAATGGCGTTTTCGGGGCTACGAACTGCCGAATATGGCGGTGACGCGTGCTGTCTCTTCGCTTCGAGACTCTCGGTCCTCGCAACAAAGGCAACGTTCGATTTATACGTACCCAGTTGTCGTATTACGACGGTTAGGGAACGCTTTTACGTTTACGCTTGTGTATATACGCTTAGGTTATGTAGTTTAATAGTATACGATAGTTATATGGTCGATGCTCCGCTCGGGAGGAGGGCTAAAGCCACCGCGCGACTGCTCTCGCTCTCGCCCAAGAGTTACATTTAGGGGACGAGTTACAATCGTTTCGAAATAATTTAGGGGACCGTACAACCTCCGCAGCCCATACAAATGTATGGAAGTGTAACACCACACACGCCTCTCCCCCCCACATAATAAACCACGCTACCATACTCGCCGGAGTAGCTAATACTATCGTATGCTACACACGCATCTGTACCAAGTTATTTATGATGGATTAGGAACGACAAGAGAGATGCAAACACGGGAGAGCTGCAGAAAAAGAGAATTAAAAGAGGGAGGGAGAGACTTAAACCGCGACTAATTTATGCTTGACGTCCACTCGCCTGACAAATCTTACCCACTGTGCAACGCTACATTTTTCAACCCTTTCCCTTATTTGTACCTGACTCGTCGACCAGGAAATCTCCTCTCGCGTATATCTTCCTTGGAACTCGACATTGTTGATGGGAGCTTTTCAAGTGGGGTGGGGGGAGATTTTGTTCGCTAATTTTGAGAAAAATTTCAATTTTGGGGTCGAATGAAGTGGAATATTGTAAGAAAGGATGCGACGAATTTTTACCACGAAATAAAAATTGTTGATTCAATAGCTATTTGTTATTGGAAGAGTTTTCTTTATTTAACTGCAATGTTTTCGAAGAGAATGAATCTGCAGTTTGATCTAAAACTATTTTATTCTCGTTTAATCATGTTTAACGTTGTGATGCGATCGTATATTTCATGGGCACATCGTAGTGCCACGTTTCGTTGTTCCAATGAATTGATAATCTGCTCTGATTTGCGGTGCAAAATCTTCGTACGTCTCTGCTTATTCGAATGAATTTGTTCCTTCGTTAATCCGATAACATCGCACTGCGAATATCATCGAGAGACTTTGTTCCAGCTTGTTCATCCACACAAATTGGAATTGTATGAATTTAAGATATGAAAAGGAGACAGCAGAACAGAAGCGTCGAAGACGAAGGCGAACCCCTGACACGAGAAATATTCTTTTTACCTTATCCGGTTTCGTTCATTTTGTATTATTCATCTGGTCGTTATACGTGCCGAAAGTATATCGATATCGGGTGGAGAAAGCAACGGGGAATCCTTTTCGTCCTTGCTCGCATCGAATCCTTTTCTCGTCTTCTCCCAGCTTCCCTCGGCTTCCTCTTTCCTTCCCTATTTCCACAGCGCTCTCTTGTCTCATCGCAGAATCTCCGAGATAAAATTGCACGTGCAGCGTCAAAGTGATTGGGTTTGTCGATTTTGAACATCGCAACTGTGCAAACTGAGAAAGAGAGCCGGATTATCCAGCCGAAAGTAGATACGAACAATGAAAGTCGGAGGAAGTCGGTTAGACGAGTCTCCGGAAAATCGAGGAGTCCGACAATCCGATGGAGTCCTTCGTACCGAGCTCCTTCTTCCATCCTCAAAATCTCTGAGAAACTTTGACTTCTGCGAACGCTGAAATTCTACCCGAAACCTGGCAAATGCGACAGCACAAAGTTATTTATTATGCGAATTTTGGTGTTGATATCTCTCCCGAGGAATCTTTCGCAACTTCCTTTCCGAAAAGACACTTCCGGATAAGCGAATTTCGAGGTACAACGAGATCAACGAAACTGATGCAACCGTTCACGATTCCCTTCGGGCGCAATCCTTTTTCTTCTATTCCCAAAATTTTAAGAATTTCCTTTTTTGTTATTATTGTCAAAAACTCTACTTGCGAAAAAGTTTGGAAACACTCGAAAATCCTTTTGCAAGACGAGAGTTTCTAAAAACTTTGCAATAATCTCGAGTGAGAAGCCCCAAAACTTTATTTCTCTTTTTTAATGAATATAACTCATTGCGATCGAGGAAAAAAAATCATTTTGATCCTCTCTTTCAAATGAACGTTTCCAGATTAAAATGAATCGTGCGCTCCTTCGTCGCATTCGATTCAACTGATCTGGAACAAAATGTCGTCAAACTATTTCCATGATTTTTGAAAATTTATGAAAATCGAAACGCGACAGTTTCCGGAAATGTTGCAATAACCACGAGCTACAAATCTACGAATACAATTCCTCATGTCTAAAAAATAATTTATTATAACGATCGACGAAACATAATTTTAGTGTAACGAACTTGATTAAAAATCAACGTTTTTCGATTCAATAATTCGTTTTTTAATCGAACGAAATGTGTACTGCTTGAGTGTATTCCATTTAATTTGTTTGGAGTAAAATCTCGCGATACTAATCGCATAAATTCGTCAAAAGTGTGAAGGAAGAATGTTGCAACGCGAAAAGTCTAATTTTAGAAAAAATTGAATAATTTAATATCGACAAGGAATGAAAATTTACCGAGATTCAACCGAAGCACGTTTGAGATACTCAGATTTTTTGCAGTGCGATATTTTCTCATTGAAAACGAGCATCGTTATTACCACCAAACAAAAAGCCCATCGATCATGCAGCAACACATTATCATCAACTTTAATAGTATGTCTCGAAGAACGTTAAGGCAGCGGAGAATAACTGCAAAGTTTATGTGGCTCATAACATTATTCTGCTCATAGCTTACCGACAAACACAAGCCTTTATTTTAAATCATATACATATGTTTGGACGTGAACTTTCACGTTAAAGTCTCAACATTCGAATGCTCCTTTCGTCTTGATAGATCCACGCAATCTTCACAGATAATGGAACACAATGAGCACAGACCTTTTTTTCCTTTTTTCTGTAAAAACTTGTTTTCCTATTCTCGCAGTCAGTTCTGTGAGTTTTTAAAGATCAGACAGTCAGATGTGCTTTGAAACTTGAGAAATTGCAGTTCGCAAGATTCCACGATTTCTTCGCAAATAAGATGTTTGCTTCCTTGCCACAGTGTTGGCGAGAGTCGGGCAAATACGTTAGATTTTAATTCCTAAAGTTCACTGTAGAGGGTGATGAAAATTTGGAAGGTTCGATAACGTTAGGGTCGAAAATGCGAGGCATTTCTTAAAATCCCTCTCATCATGAAGTTTATTCAGACAGCGAATGTTCTTCGTAGTAGAGGAAAATAGGGAAATGAGTGGGAGCTTTTTCCGAGCTTAGAAAAGTTGAAAAATCTTTTACTTCTTTATTGAGAGATGGAGATCTGGAATTTTCCTGGGAAACCGTGTCACAGCACTCGAAAAATGACAAACATTTGACCTCTTTGTGACCAGAGAACAAACGAAGATAGGGAAACGAATCCAACGGTGCAGAACCATCGTTTCTTAGAGAAACTGAAAAGACGATTTTCTCGAACCATCGTTTCTCCAGAAAATTGCAATCGTCGACTCAGAAATGTTTGTTGACATCCTTACAATTTTTTTGAAAATGAATCAACGAAAATCTTGAGTTTTCGATGGAAAATTGCTATTCGAAGTTGACGATTTGCTGGGAATTAACAAAAAAAAAATCGATTTAGAAAAAAGCAAACATTTATTTTCGCTCGCAAAGCGTAAATTCTCCGAATGAGTAATGATCATAAAACGTATTCCGTAATCTGATCGAGCCTACTACGTAAATCTGGATTTCCCCGTTGCCCAAACTTTCGGTTGATTATTTACTCAACCAAACGCATTTTTCAGTGATTTCCGTTTATCCGATAAACAAATTAAACATATGAGCAAGGCAAGTGAACTATGAAGAGGTTTGGCTTTTCCCCGACACTCCCAACCCCATAAGAATCTCTGATTACCCCCCGTTTCCCATGTTTCCTTGGTAGCTAGACACATGTGGCATGGATAACTCGCGAGTTGTGAATCTCGCCCCGAGTTTTCCGATGGAAAAAAATGCGTTCGATTACAAATGAATGCAGCAAGAATTGGCAGTCACTTTTCCTCCCACGCCCAACTTTTCGTGTCGACTTCTCGGTTAAGTTGGAACGATCGGATAATAAATTGGCTCACAAAGCAGAAAAAGAATCTGAAATTTTAGTAGCCGTTCCGATGACTCGAGTCGTAAGTTCCTTATCGAAAAGCGACAGCCATTTGGACCAGGATTTCGTTTCCTAGTTGAAGGATCGAAGGGTACTACTACATAATACTAGAATTTTGTTGAGGGAGTGTGGAAGGTTGTGTCGGACGTTGGCATGCCACAGAGTGAAAGGAAATGATGGAAGGGCGAGAGAGAGAGAGAGAGGAGAGACAAAGAGGGTGCCTTTTGCCTACAGACCCTAAGTGATCTATGGCTAAAGATAAACCACGCGTTCAACAAGTGTGCGCTTCGGAGATATAGCGCTGGTTGGCTGCTCGCGAGTCAGCTGCGACATTATGTATCCAGTCTAACTACAATTCTATTTCTCTCCTTCTTTGAGGATTTTTATCCGGCGATCGTGTCTCTTGTTGCGTGTATGGAAGGCACACGAAGCACGAGCGAGATACTCAGGGACGAATTCCCCGCGGACGGTTTCTTCTGCTCTGGAAGAATAAAAATTCAAATGAAACGGCCAAGTTGGAGCGGCGTGCTCTTGCAGCGATCGTTCGCAATCGAGATTTATCGTGGCGCCTCTTAACCCCAGAGCGATATACTACTCGCCCCGCAAATTATACGTGCCAGTAAGCGTGAAAGTATCCAACAGAGATTGATAAAATATGTGATCGAGCTTCTCGGCCAAACTCGTAATTAGCTAATTGCGAAGAGTCGAGCGACGTGCGCTGCTGCATCTTCGAGCTATAAAAACCTGTCGAAATGTCCAGGCTGCTTTCGCTTTGTGCGAACTTCCTTCGTTACAATTAAACATTCCAGTTATCATCAACCAAATTCCATTCAATATTCTTCTCTTTTGCCTCTCGCCTCTTTCGTTCGTAAGATTTCTCAATCTTTCAAAGTTCCACGAAAAGAGCATTGAAAACTCTCAGCTGCTATGAGAGCCACGAAGGTCTGAGCGAAACGCAGGCTCGTGTCTCTTTACGAGCCATCATCCGTCCACCCAACGTTCCAACGTATCGCGTTACTCGCCTCTTCTTTCTCCACACTTTTATCACATTGTATACCATTCAAAGATCCAATATTGATACACAAAACCAGCCGGTTCGTGCTCCAACAAGGTGCACGAAATCTCTAAAGAGGCTTTCGACGCCCCAAGAATCTTCACCTCATTAGATTGTATTTTGCTCTGTCATATTAGTTGAAAAGCGAATCATGATTTCGTTACAGAAGTTTGTCAGCAAATTCCAAGGGAATCAGCATCTTCGTGAGCGACAAACATGACCGTTATGTTTTTTCTATTAGAAACTCCAATGAAATTCATAATTGGATATGTGTTTCAAACCTAACAAAAAAAAATAAGCAAACACAAATAGCGAAGTCCTTTTGAGTTCTGCTTTATTTGTTTACCGTTGTAATCCTAATCCGACGTGCTCGGAGCGACGACCAGACATTCTCGTAACTGCTCGACCCTCATCGCTGCTACGTTATTCGCAAACTCTGCCATTTTCTTAGCACGAAAAATGACGTTCTGGAAAATGGGAACGGCGGATCAGATACGAAGTTCAACTATTTTCGCGAGCGCAGAAACGATCGGGATCTCGAAACTTTGACTATTTTTGAAAAATTCTCCGGTTGAGACGATCAACCCGTTTTCCTTTGATAAAGGGACCGTCCATCGTGGGAGGAAAATATAAATCAGGAATTTCACCTCGAAATTTTCCTGCTCACTGACTCCCCAAAATTTGGTCTAAATTTTTCGCTAAATAATCGTCGAACTCAAGATTCGAACTTGTGTTCAGCGGTACGATGATTCGTATGCGTTTCACCGTGTACCGTGACTTTTTGCTTAGACGCGAACACAAAATATCCGGTGTAGGTGAAGCAAGAACTAGCCGGAAACGGAGGTAACAATGGACGGTCAGTTAAACTTCTTCTGTCCTCCTCCACTCGAGTTTCTTTACGATTTCCACTGTAACAGTTTGTGAGCTAAAATAAAGGAAACGAAGAATATTCGTTTCCTCGTTCTTTCCCCTCGCCGTTATGCTTCGATGTCAAATTTAATTCAAACGAGGCTACGAACCTCCAGCGATTCCCCCGTTTCCTCTGAAAAACCGATTTTCCCAAAAGGTCGGTAGCTCTGTTCCGATCACGAGCTCTGCCACGTGGACGAGCGTGAACCGTTTGAAAACCCGTGCCTAAGCAACAATGGAGACGTTGTTGCGCTGCAATCGATCGACATCGGTTTTGTCGATGGAGGAAAATCGGCGACAACCTCTCCGACTCTAATGAAAAATCTGGTAGACCAAGAGGGATGTTGTGAAAGTTCGAGTTTTTTAAATCAGAATCATTTTTTTCGAAATGCAACGTAACGAAAGTTCGCGTTAACATTAGACGTAATGCAAGACACACGCGCGCGCCTGAAAGATTCATGAAGATGAAGTTGACCAGGAGGTGAACGAAGGTGGAAAATCCTGAAGACGCAACACGGTCAGGTTCGTTTCGTATCGCATACCTGCCAGTCTGGCCCGGTTTTGGGGGATTTTCATCTTAAAATGAGAATTTGAAATACGAAAACACAGACGCGTTGTTGACCTTTCTTTCCGAGGAACACACACTCCAGACGTTCTTCAGCTCTCCCTCCGCTTTCCCCTACTCTTTTTCGGATTCTCTCCACGAGAAATCCCAAAGAATCGGGTTATTATTTTTTCGACCGTAAACGTTTGTCCCTTTTCGTTCGTCCTCGAGCTTATATATACACGTGGATGTTAACAGATGAGTCGAGAAACGATTGGAAAGCGTGTCGACCGCATACTAAATGGAAGAAGCACGTCGCGGGGCGTATCCCGAATAGAAAAAGGTGATTGAACGAAAGCATCATCGATCCAGGCTGAAAATCTTCCTTAAAACCATGTCGCCCGATTAACGAGTCCGATCAATCAATCGCGTTAATTGCGCGGATGAATCCGAATCGATAGAAGCTGAGATCCGAATTTTGATGAGACGAATAAACAACGTGGAACGAGGCGAGGAGATTTTTCTCTACTCTTTGCGCCGCTTCGTCTACGACGAGGAGGGAACCAGGAGGGGGCATTTGGTTCGCTACTCTTTGGATATTCTCAACCTCCCGCGTCTCCTTCGGAGACCGCGTCTTCGTCGTCGTCTTCGTTGTAGTTATGACAATATATCTCGGGGCTAAGAGTAACATCGGGCTCACAGCGCTGTGTGGAGTCCTGCAGACTTAACCGAGGCACGCCGGCCGTCCTTTGTCGGTGATTTTTCGAGCGAAAACCGCGAAGACATCACGAATCCATGGGAGAAGGAGAAAGAAAGCCGCAGGGGAGACGAGGAAGGGCGGGAAAGAGACGGAAGTGAGGGACAAAAAACGCGGTGGGAAGAGAGAGAGAGAAGAGAAAATAAGGAAAATAAGTAGAAGAGTCTGCGGTTCGGCGATCGCAACTTTTGGGAACCTCAACCTCCCTCTGTCTCCTTCTTTTGCTCCTCTTTGCTTCAACTCCCTTCGTTCGTACCACGGAACAACGTCAAATAAAAAATGAAGTATGCGAGAGATCGAAGAATACATCTTTGGGCACTCGCAACAGTGCGTCACCCAAGACTCGCACTTTTTTCCAAACGACAGCATCTTTCACTTCTATTATTGCACTGCTGTCGTAGAGGATCGTTCTTGAGCTGATTACAGCGGGACCGGCTGCACTGGAGATCAAATCTGTCCTGGTTATCTCGGCCGACTAATCCACTGACCAATTCGCGCTGAGGACACGAACCCGAACCGTGGAGATCAGCCAGGGCCGGCTTTTTTCAGTTTCCCTACCGAAAGCAGTAGAAGCAAATCGCTCACCGAAACACACAAAATTATTTGGTTTTGGAAACTTTCAAGCTACCGATTCCATCCGCGAACAAAACGTTTGGCATGAGATTTCTGCAGGCTGACATTTTGTGTACCAATCCTTTTTTTTGGACCTTCTAAGACGATGTTAACTTGTGAGAAAACCGGTTGGGAATTGGGCAAGTTAGTCGGATTTGTACTTCTATGATGCGGAATCAGCAAACCGTTTGACGATTTGATGGTCGCTGGTTGTCCAAGTGGCTACTGGAATTAATCGGATTCGACTCCATCCAAGAAAGTCCCAATGCAGGAACTATTTTCTCATTTATAACTTTCGTCATCGATTTTGTTTTCCAGAGTGCCATTGAAAACGGAGGCCGAATGTCCAAGAGACATTCTAGTGGGAATGTTGGATGGCAGAAAAGCAGCGAGTCTGAAGCGTAATTTGTATTGTTAATCGGACATTTGTGGGTCCCGCGTAGGCAGGTGCTGGAAGGAAATCCGGAGGACGAAAAGCGTGGAAATAAGAAAGAGGATGAACGAGAAGGATACGCGGAATGATACGAGGGGTAAAGTCTGCCCGCGGACCCTTCTTGATTTCCTTCGTTCTCGTTCGCTCCTTTCTCCCTCGCTCTTTTTTTACGACGGTACAAGACGGCGTGACCGCACATGTATCGAGACGAACGCTCGCGCACTCGCCCTTTTGGCCACTTTTTATAGGCCTTGTATTATAGCATGTGACTCGTATATCGAGAAGGGAAGGAAAGGGGAGCACCGACGGAGGAGGACGAAGAATAGCGGGACTGGAGGAGGAAGAAGGAAAGAGCCGTGGCGATATATTATTGGTGAGCAGTGAACGAGAAATACCGCTATAAAGATCCCATGCATGTCCTAAAGGGCGACCGAGTTCTTGTTCGTGATATAACCAAAGTGCTGGATGAGGCATACGTATCATGCGTCACCGCGCACAGACTACGCGGACCCTTTTTAACACATAAACTCACCCTGCTTCGGGAGGGGGCGGCAAATGGGATAGGTTTGTTAATACCGTCGTTCACCTTTGACAGTTCTTCTAGCCTCGCGCCATTTCTCCTTCGCCAAATAAAACTTTTATCATTCTGAGAACTTCGGGCTCAACCCTAGGAAGAAATGACCGTAAGTAATAACGCATCGGGAATCCCACCAACTATTATTACCGCATCGAAGCTTACCGTTTCGTGTGAATCTTGCACTTGGATATTTCGGACAATGATTCATCGAGAAAATCCTTCAGCAGATCAGAGCGGATTAAAGCAGCTCAGTGAAATCCTGGACTTTGAACTAGTCAATCACAGATTTTGCAAGATCGACAGCTCCCCGTCGTCTGATGTTTCTACTTTTTTGAGCGTTTCAGCGCAAGACCGTTTGCATTCGGTTGATCAGCTGATCATATGCAGAACCTCGGAAAATTTGGAACGTCAATTTGCGAAGTAAAGAAGCCACCAAAATCCAAGGACGGAAGTGATTATTATTCAACTTTTTCAATCTGCTGTTCGCTCATTCGTACACTAAATATTCGTTAGTTACTAACGGTCAATTTTGTGAGGGAGGTGAAGGAAATCAGGGAAACTTTTCTTGTCGTTGGAGCGCCCGTTCTCGTGTGAAGGGTTGATAAAAGGAGAATATATTCGTTCTCCTTTGAATTTTGCAATTCAACAATTCTCTACGACTTAAGAGTTACTTTTCAACGACCTCCATAACGCTGCTACCGTATCGAGCATACCATTGGCAAAATCAATCAACTTCATTTCTAAGGAAGACGAGAATAGCTTTGAAACTGAGGAGGGCCGTTTGTAAGGTTTCGCTAAAGACAAAAGCTGCTCGTCTCCCATCTCCATTACGCTATTCATCGTAGTCAGTGATTCTCACAAAATCGAGAGGCCTGCACGCAGTTCTGCTGCGATAATAAGCGGATTCTTCGCCAACTAAAATACGATTTTCTTTCACAAACTCAATCATTTTCTAATTTGTATGCGAACAATGAGCCTAAGAGTTTCGAAGAACTTTATAAGATTCGCAATTTGCCTGGAGGCTGTACGAGGGGCCTCAGCTTTCGACGCACCTCCTCAAACTCGACAGAATCATCGGGATGAAGCAGGAAAAAAACATGAAAAGAAGCAGAGGAGACCGGGGCTGGTTCGCCAACTTCAAACTATTGCTTGTAAAAAAGGGAACTGAAGAAGATTCCAAAAACCAAATGGTTGTCTCGAATGGAATCTTCCTCTATCTCAGATGAAAATTTGAATTTTTAAGTTTAAAACAAAATGAGTCATCGAATCCCTTTTTTGACGAACCGTTTTCGTGTCAACCGACCCCACGGTCGGGGCAAGTTGACCATATGGTACTATTTTTACCTCACAATCAACTACGTATTAGTGAAATTAATATAAACGGATAGTTATCAACATTATTCATTTGATGATTCGAACAATGAATACAATCGAACAAAATACCCCACACTGCTTTTTTTTAGCAACAAAACGTTCCACCACCAAATTGTAGCGATTATTGAGAAAAATGCTGTGCACAATCATGGTTCAATATATGAATATTCGTGTAGAGGATTATTCTAATAATTGGAAAAAAAAATCGAGGCAGCAAGAGATAGATAAGATTGACGTAGAGATTTGGTTTTGTACCTGGATTTATGAAAATTCTTCACTGTTCCTAAACGACGTGTCGCTCCGCGTCGCGTTGGGAGACGCGAATGAGAAAGAGGTTACAATGAACAATCATATCAACCGGGCGTATGTTAACATTCCGTAGTTTGGCTGTTATTGTTTATTGGTCAACTTGCCCCGTAGGCCAACCAGCCCCAATCTCTCCTAGGATCTCTCTCAATCGATTGTATTCGAATCTATCACGAAATTTTGCCATAATTGAACAATCGTGACCCTCAGACTTGAATCTCCATCGGCCTAAACGAAACCTCGGGCTCCCTCGTCTTTCATCGTCGAGAAATATCGAACAACTGATTGAGGTAAAAAAATAAATTGAACGTGCATTTATCCATGAATTATATCCATGAAAATGAAATGCAATTAGACGCATTTGCGTTTTCGTCTTTCCTACATTATCGAATTGACCCGATCGTGTCGTCTTCGTCTATCGACCTTCCAACGCAAACCTGACCAAGAAAAACTGTGGCTCTAGTAGTTGGTCTTGTAACGACAGAAGCGTGCAGTTCCTAAAAACGTTTTCGCATAATTCTTCGGTACTGGTTCGGCTGCACAACTTTCGATCCGGCATTATACGAGCCCATAATCGGGGCACTACTGTAAAGTAGATGCTTCGCACTCTCCCTTTTACTCGATCCGAGTATTTCAAGTACTTGTGCGAAAATCTCGGAAGCCCTGCTCCTCCTTCCGACAGCAACAAAGATAAAGAGGAAGAGAGGGAGAGAAAGAAATAGAGAATGAAAAGGGAGTAAGAGAAAGAAGGGGAGGTGTTCTATATCTTAGACTTGGACTTTGTTTGTGAGGAGGGCCGCAAGACTCTCCGATGCGACAAAGCTAAAAGTACCGGAATCACTTTGCGCCGCTCTCTCCTTCATCTCGACCATTATTAAACTCGCTTTCTCATACTTACATACGTGTGTCATACTACTCCACATTATACGTCTTGTGCGCGGGTTGGTATGACTATACGATTGTCCTCTGTCTGTATGCTCGTGATAGAAGAGAGCTCCGGGCTCCGTTTGCTTCGATTCATGGCTGATGGAAGGTTTATGACGCATTAAAAACCTTTCTAGCGGTACGAGGTCTCTGAAATGATGGAGGGCTACGAGCCTCGGGTGTTAGTGGAAAGATGAAGGGAATCGGACGCGGGGAACGAGTGAGAAAAAGGAAACGAAAATGGTACGAAAGGTTCGTTGCATTCGATGACGTCGCTGAAAGCCCTCGATACGGTCAACGTCTCTTCAACGATAACGATTCCACCTTTATGACCCAGTAAAGACATCGGGCCAGGTCTTCGCGACGTCGACATACCTTAGAAGGCGAACTTGTTCACCGCAGTAAAGCAAGCAAGCAAGCAAGCAGCGGACGTCACACGAGAACCCGACCAGCTTTAACATTCGTCTCACGTTCTGCAGATTTCTGCGTACGTGGCTGGGACGTTGAACGCTGCACAAACGTCTCCATAACCAATGACAAATTACACAAATCTTGTAAGTTTATTTATCGGATTACGACATCGCTCCCTTCGGCAAAGACTCGTTTTATCCGGCATCGATCATTCCTCGATTCAATTAAATACAGAGCTATTTACTGAATGTGTAGCAGTTCGTAAGAAAAACAGTGGAGAGGGGGAGAAAGAGGCGAAGAAAGAAACTCGGGGATGAGCCTGCTGTCAAGAAAATGAATAGAGACGTCGTCGACGGAGACGAACGAGTCGGAATCAACTGCGATGTTATTCTCCGGTTTAACATTCTCGCGCATAAAATAACCTCCCACTTCCGGCTCCCATTCTCCGCAATTTCGTTTGAGCCTGCTCCAACACCGACAGCTTATTTGAAATAGTTATAAAACACGCGGCCCACAAAGAAGGACTGTACTTTAATGTCTCCATTAAGACTTCAATAAAAACTTACGAAAGCTTTTACTTCGAGGAAGAAGAAAGAGATTCCGTACGTGCGACACGTCCGGAGTCTTGATGCCCGGTTCGTAACTGTAACTCTCATTGAAATCGATTCGCTTCGCGCGAGAGGAAAGAGGCTCGCGAGATATCTCTTCTGGTTCCGTCTATCAGCCAGTCGCGAACTCGTCCGAATCATCGTTTTGTTTTCAATTTCGACGAAATCTGTCGTTGCACAGGAAAAAGTCTGGACGCTTTTCAGTTTTCTGCAAGCTCCGCGCGCGTTATCTCACTTCGGAGCCCGACACTAGAGATCCGTAGAGCCGGGCGCGAAATAAGATCTGCGTGGCGCAACGAATGGGGATGAGAATTCGTAAATGAAATTGTGATGAAAAGACGATAGCGATAGGACCGGATGCTGCGCGTTGCCGGGCACTAAAATCTTTTATTTCGCGACGAATTGCGGGAAGCCTCGAAAGGCGGACAAGCTCGAGAAGGAACAAAACAGATGTCATCAAGGTGATTTCAAAGAGACGTTAAAAAATGAATGAAGAAGATACAAATCGCTGGTCGTTTGGGCTCGGACACGTAATCGAAATGAAACTGAAAACACGGGCTTTGGGCGCGGGGGAGGGAAGAACGCGACAAAGAGAGTGTCACGGTTGTACACGCGAACGGGGCTTTGCGATTTGAAAAAGAGGGAGCACACAGCGAGGCTTCGCGTCATAAAAAATGAGGCGAAAGAGGCTGCTGCAAATATCGCAGTCGTAAGAGTGTGCCGGAGCCCGTTGCAGAGGCCAAAGTGGGGGAGGGCTTTCCTTCGCAGTGTCGTTACACAAACGAGATGAGGGCGACGTGTCTTTAGCTCCGGCGTTTAATAAAGGCACCTTTATTAAGCGCGAAGCGACGACGAACGCGTTTTAAATTCGCGTCGTATGCGTCTCTCCGTGTCTCCGTATGAGTGCGCGCGCCTCCGTGTGCCTGTGCAGACGCTTATGCTCGCGATCTTTACCAAACGAAAGAGCATAACGACGGAGAAGAAAGAGAGCAGTTATAGCATTATAGTTGAACACACCGAGCTGACTTTACGATAGCGATTAAAAATTGCATTAACGTTTAACTGAGCCGAGCCGAGCCGACCCCTTCGCTCCCCATTCCTCTCGCCCCGCGCGATCATATTCATTCCCGTTTCTCCCGCACGATGCGAGCAGGGCCCTGCGATTTTTAAGGAGAGCCCGAAGGGCTCTCCCTTCGGGCCGCTTCTACGATACATTATTCTATCACACTTTTCTATACACACGCATGCTTATATGACCGAGCTTTATCTCCGCCATTCACCCATCCACCCGCCCAGCCTCTACGTGCCTCCTCGACTCGCTCATTTCCGATGATCGTATAAATTGCAATAACCAAAGATTAAAAGCCTCGTCAAAGTGAAGCATCAACTACGATTTTTCCACTATGGAACTTGCCTCTCGTCGCTTACATTTATCCCTCGGTATTCAACATCCCTATAAAACTCTGCCTAAACCAGACTCAATGAAAAATCGTCACGCGAACGAGCATCGAACGAGCAACGAGCGCTCCAACGGGCATTACTCTCGCATCGGTCTCTCGAGCGCGTCGAAGGTTCAAACTCGTACTAAACGTGTCACGCTGCTCGACATTTCATTTTTACCCTGCGAAGAGCAAAATTTAACACGAATTTTCCACTTCCCTCGTGAGATCTCGCTGCAGAGATTAAGGGGCAAATAAGAACGGTCGAAAATCCTCAAGTTTCGGCCAAACGTACGGGAGAGAAAATCGAATTGAAAATAGCTGCGGCACCATCGATTCCGAGCCGAAATCGGCACTCCGAGTTTTTCACCACTGACAGCAATTTCTCATAAAAACTTTTCGATCCTCTCTCGACTCTGGTGGAGGCTCTCGAAGCGGCAATGTCTTGGGGCTTTTCCCTCATAATTTCCTCCCCTTGGACAAAAGGTCCGAGGTCATCTATTCGGCAGATTCGAAAGATCAGATTCGCAACGTCGCTTCGAGAGCGAGCTCTGCGCAGGTGATGCAAACTGCGTATATTCGATTTCCGAGGGAATATCGAGTGACAGATGAACTAAAGTTACAACCCGAATTAGCGGACGCCCCGGCGCGAGGTTCGATTGCGGGTGGGGTCGGGGGAGAAAGATTCTCGCGTACTCACAATAGAAGGGAAGAATCTGAAGAGGGAACAAGAGGGAGATAGAGGAAGGGAGAGCCGTGCGCGATCTGCTCGAGCGGGAGCATAGTGGGGGCAATTAATCGAGCGCGGGAAACCAGTTTGTCAGAAATAAAATCTTCTGAAACGATCGCTTGACCGCGGCTACTCGGCATCATTGCGAACGAGAGAACCGCGAGCGATCGCGAGCGCGCGCACGCCCGCGAGAGAAGGAGCGCCACGGATAATCGAGGCTGGAGAAGTGAGCGCGAGGAGTTGAGAGGCCAGCGGAGATTCGGAGTCGACACGGGAGTAGGCATCTACTCTAGTTAAGTAGCGTGACCGCGCGGCGCACCTGGATAGCATTCGTGTACGCGTACTTGTGTCTTGATTCTTTCTCCGATTCTCCTCAACATCTATCCTTGTCCCAGGATTCGTCCGATGCGTGTGCGATGGCGTTCAGGAATTTGGAGTATGCTCATGTGCACACACACACAAATATATCTACGGTACAAAGATTAACGCACACGGACGCATGCGCGCTAGGAGAGAAGAGGATGCGATCTGCCATTCGCTCCGTCCCTCGCTCTCTTGCTCTCCTTCTCGTTCGCCAAGGTCGCGAGAAGGAAAGAAGCCAAAGAGGTAGATAAGGACCACAAGGACCAAGAGAGAAAGAGTCATTCCACTCTCCGCGCAGTGTGCTGGCCGTGTAACGAAGGCGCTTTTTCATTCTCCATTTTTCTGCCCCCTTCGCCCGCCGCCAGCACCACCGGCGCCGTCCTCTTCTTCTCTTATTCTCGCATCTTCGCTCTCTCCTTTCTCCGCTCTATGTCTCGGATAGCTGCTCCCGCGCGAGTCGTTTCAGAACTGCTCGTCCACGTGAGTTTTCGATCTCATCTTCTTTCGGAGGAAGCGCGCACGCGGGGGCTAAATACGATTATTTTGATGATCCCTCGGCTCGAGATCCTCCTGTATCGAGATACGCATCGAGGTGCGATCTTTCTTCTCTCCAAAGTTTATTATCTTCTCGCGATCTTATCGCCGGTGAGAATTGACGCGAAGCGCCGTCGCCCACTATATTCTCCTAAATCCGGCTTAATTAATAGAGTCGTGTGTCGCTCGCGGGAGAGACTCCGGGCGTTATCGCGGTGATTTGTTTGATGGAAAATATGCCGGTTTCGGTGCAAGCTTTTCGCCCGTTTCTACTCAGAGAGTTCTCCGCTCGTGGGCTCGGCTCGCCGGCGAAGCTACACCGTCACAGCGAAGTTGGTATTCATCGGGAGAGCGCTGTTTCGAATTAATCGAAAAGTCCCTGCTCTATCCGGGGCTCTTGTACTCGACTAAACAAAGCCGAACGCCTACATTCAGAAGCATCTCGCTTCTCGTTTTCTTTCTCCCTTCTAAAGAGGCGCGGCTCGATTGGTGCGATAAAGAAAGTGGAAAAGAGAGATCTTCCGGAAAGCAGGCTCCCGGAGTCTGGTGGGAAGCAGAACGAGACAGGGATATCGCGATACAGACCCGGTGAAGATCTCTGGCTACCTTATTTCTTCAGATGTGCTACACTAATCTTGAGAGAGCAACTAAAGCAGGCACCAACTTTTCGCTCTCCGATTCTCTCTTCGTTTTCATCCACTCCAAAAAATGTCTTCCTCTTCAATTGTTACCCTTTCACATTGTTCCTCTCCGTACCGGAGATACGAGCGAGGCGAATCTTCTCGAGGGTGGGGACGACGACTCAGCTGAGCATTCAAAAAATACTCTCAAAAATAACTCCTCGGAATGGGAGACCCGCATTCAAATGCTCCGAATAATGTTAACGTCGATCCTCCGCGTTGTACTTAACCAACGCATTCGTCTCAAGGATTTTTGTGATCCAAAAACCTCGAGTAACCAACGACCAGCTAATCGTTACTACGAATCTCTCATCGATAAACCTTCGTTCGAATCATCGTCGAAGCTCCGAAGAATCGTCGACTCCTTCCGTACATCTTTTGTTCATTTCCAAGCTAAAAACAAATCCGAACGAAAAAGCCCCGTTTCGAGATCGATTCGCGGGCTCCTCTCCGACGAGATGAACCCGAGCAAGGAGTCCCGAGGACTCGGGACAACGCGTACACGCGCGACTGCCATATGGAGTGCGAAGACATGGCAGAAGTTATTAAGTATCCGCGATGAAATGATAACTCTTTGAAGGATCGAATCGATCGAGTACAAGGGAGAATCGAACTACTAGAAAAAGTACATACAAAAGTTAGTTACTCGACAATGAGGATTACTGCGATGAAAATTTGAAATGAACTTACCACCAATTCGCCAGCACAGCGTGATCACTCGCAATCGCCATCACTAGCAAGCTGATGAGGAGCGTCTTCCCACTCGACTGATACATCTTATCGGTATCGGAGCTTGAGATCCAACGTCGGAAACTTTGGAAGTACACTGATCGGTGTATCTCTCTATTAAGGGATTATATCTGTAGAAAAACTTAGAATAGCACACGACAAAAAGTATCACTTGGGCCAAAATGGCAGCGGCAGAACTTGCAGAGTTGCTTCAACTCGGCATATTTTGTTTTCTGGAGGATCTCGTTGATCGATGGCCCGGGGAGTCCGATGCCTCGGGGAGGCCAATTTCTTGGGAAAGATTCTCAAAGTGATCTCCGGATGTCGGAGGTACGTGCTGGGGGGCGGTTACACAGCAGCTTCTTCCCGACCACCCCGAGAAGGTTGTAGCTACTCGTTATTCGCGCGGGCTCGAGGAGCGCGAAACTCGTTCCGAGCGAGGGAGTCTTATCAGCCCGGTTTCCAGCGGGTCCTCTTCGTCCCTATTCCTCCCTGGGAATCTTCCTCGGGCCTCCGAAAGTGGATTTTTATGTGTATTTTAAATGGTCTCGCTTTCTCGGGTGCACCTGCGAATTCGGTCTCGTTTCCTCGGCCCTTTTGCTCGATCCCGGAGTGAAAACTTGTCCGGTTTCTCTCGCCGAACCCCGACGAACGGCCAATTTTTCGGAGCGATTTATCGTCCGCGGCTTTCGCGTCTACGCCGCCGTGGTCATCTCGCTTTTCAAGCGATTCGAAGCCCGATCACCGGGGCCGGAAAATTAACGAGGAGTGTGAAACGAGCCGGGGTATCCTGTCGACGCTCGATCGTCCGTGTCTCCGCTAAGCGACTGTTCTCGCTCGAACAAAATGCCTCCTCCTCGATGGCTCGGACGGGCTCAGAGCGTACGGAGAAACCGTCACAGTCCTCGCTCTCGCGCTGTGTTTATACATGCATTTTACATACTCGTCGCGATATTTGCGAGCTCCTTCAACCTCGGACTCGCCGGATTTTCACAACGGAGCTTCCTCCACTCCCGCGAACTTTCTTTCTATCCGAGAGCGATCTTTTGATCAGCACCGTTTTATTTTTGAGCCCTCGCTAATTCCAGGAACTTTGGGAACTCCTGGAGAAAGCCACTGGCGTCTCGACTCGACTCTGACGAATCTGCGAATCCACTTGCTCGCTAAAACCTCTCGAATGTCATTGATACTCAAAGATCTTCGGGCAGTGGAAAATTTAGCGGACTCTCGACAAACGCAACTACGAATCTCCGCAGCCTTCTCCGGAGCGAGCCAATCTCAACCGGCTCCGCGACGTAGGCTGATTCGAGGGAACAAGCACAGCTCTGATCCGAAGCTGTGAAAATATCTTTCAACTCTTATGCTTTAATCCACCGCGATAAATCGCCTAAACCAAGATTACTTCGGTGCACAGTGGCACTCGATAACAGAACACTCGGTGCTGGCCCCGCTGGCTCGAATCGCGTTCCTTTATCCGGACGAAATTCCCCGGGAAATATCGAAACTCGAGATCACGGAGCCGCTGATTATCGAATGATGATGAGGCTTGGCAAAGAGCTCGAGAGGAAATGCAGGAAAAGCGCCGAGCACGAGCACGACGACGATCGCGACGACGACGACGGCGGCGGCGACGACGATGCGATCCATTCGACGTTCGCGTACGTACTGTGTACCAAGTCCGGTTGTCACGAGGAAAAGGGCAACGTAGAACGTATGAACGGACCGGAGTAGAAGAGAATCGGGTAGCAGTAAAGGCGGAGCTTATTCGAGGAAGCCGGTGAACGGGATTGGCCCGAAAGGGGAGGTTGGTCTCGCGGTTATATACTTCAACTATTATCCTCATCTACCTACTTTGCTCCCACTACCGCAACGTAATCATGCAGACCTGCTCATAGTCAAGTTCTTCGCTCTTTCGAGCCTTCTGCCCAGCATCCCTGGCCTTTCCTCGACACGCACTTTCTTTTCTCCTTCCCCCATCCTCGCTTCGATCTCGAGCTTTAAATGCTCACGCGATCGGCCCGATTAGCGTGTCCTCCGTTTAAAAAAGTGCAGCAGTATCAGCCGGCCACTTGTTTCCCTCTTCAAATTGACAGATCAACATTCCGCCGCGGATAAACGCGAGATTCCGAATCTCTCGGCCCCATATTTGGCTGCGGAGCCTCGAGGAGCGCATCGTTCCGAATAAACCATCCAGAAGAGTCGCCCGTGCTCCTGAAAACAGCGAAAAAGTACCAAAATCAATGTCTTCGGAGGCTCTCCGGTTTCATGCAATTATTCTAATGATCGAAAAACCGCCGCTGTTCCCGGGCCACGAGAAACAGCAACCGCGCGAGGCAGCCTGGCACTCAAATGGGACGATTCAATTCCAAGTTCGACGAGCGAAAAATTCCAACGCTCTTAACACCTTTAAACCAAGTATTTGCCCCGATCGATCTCTCACCCCGATTCATCATCGTTTCGAGCTCCCAGGCAACCGCGAATTTCCAGCATCCAGCACCGTTTACGCCCAACGAACATCGCGATTCCGATCAATCCCTATTTTTCTATTTGCCTTTTTTGTGCATGCGCGCGCGTGTGTGTGTGCGTGTGTGTGTGTGTTTTGCCACCAGGTGTCGCATTCTTAATCGATTTACTCTTGTTTGATACGCATTGCGGTGTGCTAAAGCGGCGAAACCACGCGCTCTGTACCTGCACCACTCGACGGAGGTCAGGCGGCCGAGCTCGTTTATACTTTCACTGGATACGCACGCATTAGTGAGCGACGTACACTAACGCCATTCGATATACAACACTTTACGGTTGTGAGGGCACCCGGTTAGCAATATCCATGCCGAACCGAGGGTGATTAATGTCAAGAATACAAACGAGCTCTCGTCATACATCTGCGAGCTTCTGGGCTCGATCTCGACGCTCTCACCTTCCTCGCCACTTTCCTCTCCCCCCCGGCCCTTTTTCGCTCTTTCAATTACTCAGTTTTGTTCTTACCAGTATCGATTTACTTCACGATTGAGTGATAATCGCTTGTTTCGCTCCAACCCAATCTCAGAACCACTCTCCCGCTCCGCTTCGTGCCGAATTACTTTTTGCCTCCTCCCAGAGAATCCATTGTTGAAACATTCCATGAGTAACGAGTTTAACTACATCCACGGTCCCCGTGAATCGTCCGGTGTCCTTGGAAACCTCGTGGACGAGCATATCGCGCGCGATCCACCGAAGCTCTCGATTCACTCGATCGCGTCGATCTTGCTCTCCGAATAATCCAACCTTTGGCCCCTGCTAATGTGACGTTTTGTCAAAACAATGTGTCCAATTCGATTTTACGATGGAACGATAAACGTACTAACCTCGGAGTTCAACGCTTGATAATCCTCGAAGGGTTCGAGCCTTCCGACGAAAGAACGTCCCGGACGTGCTGATCAGCTTCGAAATTTCCAACGCAATCATTTTTTCTCCAATCATTGCAAGGAGCCTTCGAGCGATGTGTGCCAACGGAATTTCGTCCTTGACATTGAATGAAAAGAAGAAAATTTCAATCGATTAATCGCACAAAGGTCGTTCATCCAAAAAAAAAACAATCGAACGTCAAAATCGAAACTTCTAGGAGCAATTTAGGCTATATTCGCACGAGGGAGGAAACCCCCGAATCTATAAAAATTACTGATTAATGAGATCATGCCCACCACACGAGCGTTGAACGACTGAATTTTTTGTCATGATAAGGGATTGGTGCTATTGTATTCTCTCAAAATTTATAGATTTAAAAATTAACATAACTAATCAATTAGTCCGTTGTAATTATCAATTATATTTAAAAAATATCATTATTAGTAAAAATTTGACTAGTTAACTTTTTGATTTGGCAACTTTGTTGTTGGTGGAGAGATATATCTATCTTACTAACGGTAAACTGATGGCTTGTCGCACTCACATATGACTTGATACACATAATCAACAATTTATTTGAATTTGAGGTTACGTCATTATTTGTGATTACAAATATTTTTGTTATCACAATATTTGTATAAATATGAACAAAAAACATTTTTCTATTAATTATACCGAGAAAGTATACACGTCTGTACAGTACCGATACACTAATGTAAGCAGGTCACAACTAAACACGATATACGTCGATATACATATATATAAACAGCTGATAGAGCGGTGTTGCCGATGTCGTACCGAACCTAGTATTCAACGACTCATCGTGAGCGATAATCGCAGTTAATTTATGATTTCATTCTTAAAGTTTCGGTGACCTGATATTTTTATAACGCCATTAACAAGATAAATGTTCAACGAATACGTATATGATTTAATTTTTTTTTTTCCAGCATTTACGATCCCTTAAATTTGGTTGAAAAATCACGATCCATTTACTGCCATTACGATGTCTAATTTTCAATACTTATTTTCTTGTTTAAATGTTCGGTAACCTCCCCTCAATTTTTTCTACCGTCATTTTCGAACATTTTTCTATGCTGTGTAAAAAAATCAGATTTTCCTGCAGATTTTTAAATAGTGGCCATGATCTCATCAAGGTCCCACTAAGTCATTAAGGTCATTGAGGTACGTCAGCCCCAACCAAAAGTTATGTACCGTCTGCATATTAAAAGGGTTGATAATTCGTTCGGATCGTAATCAATAACTTTGTAAAGAGCCTATTATATAGTACGTACTCGGTGCCAGCAGATATAGTACAAATATCATTTGCTTTCGTACTAAAAGTATTTTTGAAATCGAAAAAAATCATCACTAAATTTCAGATTTTTAACTACAATGGTTTATCCGTGAGAACGGTTTGAAAAACGTTATGACGTCATAAATCGACATATTCGCGTATATAAGAGTGCGAATATCTCTTGATCTGACATCGCGAGTAAATTTTTTGACGGAACTATCCGGGCTACTCTTCAAAACACAGAAAAAAAGTTGCCTATACAGACGACATTCGCTTGTTCGCTTGCAAAATATATCGTATGCAGCCTAAACCCCTTCGTACTTCTCGAGACTATATCTGTCAAACTAGATGGTCAATCACCTTGATTTTTTTTCACAATATCTGTCATATCCTGCTCTAGCTCCTCCTCGTTTTTTATAAACTTCCTAATTTTAGTGCTAGCGGTAGAATTATAATAATGAGTTGTTTGCCTATGCATGGTCCATATGTTACGTGTTAATTGAGTCAACTTCAATTACATATATCTCGGGTTCGGGATGATGAAATTTGTTAAAATTTTATAGAGGTGTTGTTCATATGTTCAACAATACGTATGCCAAATTTAACTGTCTCGTGGAGGAACCACCTTAACCAAAAATCGCCAGTCTCTGACAAGAATTTTTCACTCTTGGTCTCGAAGCAATGAAACCTCGAATTTGTAATTTCTCAAATAAACTTATTAACCGCGAGTACTCGAGAGATAGTTGCAAATTTCGAGATCGAAATTCTTCGATACGGTTTGACCAGTCGAAAAGAGGCTCTGTCAGCCGATTTTTGCCATCGTCCTGCGTAGGCTGACAGAGTCTTTTTCAAACTCTTATCAAACTCTGTCAAAGAATTTCGGTTTCGAAAATTCTAAGCGCGAGTTTATTCGACTGATTCATACTCTCAATCCCTTAAATTTTCAAAACGCTTTTAGACCAAGTTTAACGTACCGATTAAAGGGAATTATGCAGAAGCGGGGCTCCACCTACAATCGGGTTGGATTTTTATATTTGTATAACTTTTGCATAATTTTATATAATTTATATAACTTTATATATAATTTTATATATATATATAAATTTATATAACTTCTGCATAATTACCGAAAAATACCAGTGAAAATGTGTCAGCGTGGAAATTTGCATTTATCGGTTGATGCTTTTGCAAAACTAGCGTTTTTAATATTTTTACATCTTAATAAGATATTCTGTAATACAAATCCACTAACAATACATTTAATCGGGTAATTATGCAGAAGTGGGGCTCCACCCCAAAACAACTCCAAATAATTTTCTATGAATTCAGGACTATACTATGGCATGAGAATATGTATTTTATGGTGGCGGAAGATGGCTAAAATTATTTAAATTCCCATAATTTGCAAATTTATAGAATTATGAGAAATTCTGATAAATTCGTACTTACAATCGCAACACTGATTCGGATATATGTCAACATTCGTATGACGATTATTTCAGTCTTATGTATACAAAAAGACGGTTCTCAAAAGAACCATTCACTAGTAACATGGATGGCAAACGTTGCGCTCCGCGCCGGGGAGACCCACCCATTTACTTTTCAAGAATTTTCTTTTTTCTTTGTTCAAATTAAAAAAATAAAAGAAAAAAATTCTTGAAAAGTAATTGTTGAAAAATTCTTGAAAATACTTTTCCATTTACTTTTCAAGAATTTTCTTTTTTCTTTGTTCAAATTTAAAAAATAAAAGAAAAAAATTCTTGAAAAGTAATTATTGAAAAATTCTTGAAAATACTTTTCCATTTACTTTTCAAGAATTTTCTTTTTTCTTTGTTCAAATTAAAAAAATAAAAGAAAAAAATTCTTGAAAAGTAAATGGGTGGGTCTCCCCACCCATTTTTAGGTCAAAATCCCCGGAGTAGCCAAGCCAAGGAGCGCAACCTTTGCCATCCATGTAGCCTTCAAATCAACCGTTAAACGTACTTATATACACGCATAATAACTTTATTTTCAATGTGTAAAGAATAAAATGAAAAAAAATTTTTTTCTTGATCCCCAAGGTCATGCGCCACCACAATATTGCGTGTTTTCATGTTTTATATTCATAAAAAACATAAATATAAAAATTCAACCCGATTGTAGGTGGAGCCCCACTTCTGCATAATTACCTATTTTTCAAAGAATTATCTGCGTTTTTTCATCGATTTTATTGCAACAAGTCTCATTTTGTTCGTCAACTGGTCCTCTATGAATCCACCATGTAGTTGCTTTTTTTAACTCGATCGTTTCACTGTCGCAGTTCATTAAGTGAAAACACTTTTTCATTCACAATTTCTGAAGGAATGAGTTTAAGGGAAAATCTACGTGATGAATTGGTAGAGGATCAGTTGAGGAACAAAATGAGACTTGGTGCAATGAAATCGGTTAAAAATACAGATGATTCTTTGAAAAATACCTGTGAGAATGTGTCATCATGGAAATTTGTACCTATCAGTTGATAGTTTTGCAAAACTATCATTTTAAATATTATTATCTTTTAACGTAAATAAAATATGCTTGAATACATATCTACTAAGAATAAGTTCAATCGGTACGTTGAGCTTCGTCTAAAAGCGTTTTTAAAATTTGACTAGCATGCAATAGAGGAGTTACCTTAAATACTCGTGTCCTCGATAACTCGTCCCTTCGTGACTGTCTTCTCGGACCCGACAATCCTGGGGATCGACAAAAAAAGGTGATAACGATTGTGAAGGGAGGATCGATACATGTGCGAAGAAAAGTAACGTGAATTATGAGATTGAACTCTCATTCATATACAAATCTATTGAACGTAACGTGCGTACGTCTATTACATATTCCGAATAGAGTTGCAGAAAGATCTCACCCCTTTTGAGGGGAAGTTCCCTTGGTAATATAATGAGCATCACGTGGGTCTCTCGTTTTGACGTGCTGTTTATTCTCTTCATATAACAGTAGAGAGACGTAGGATGAGAGCAGCAGGAGGAAACTTGATCGGCCACTTCAGGAAGAGAGACGAGCCTTGTGTTACGTCCGAGCATATGCACGCTTATATGTATATACGCGTGTACATTTGTCTGCATAGAGCATCCCGGGACCCCGAACGCCCTAACCGCGAGCTCGATCTTTCTTTTTCTTTCCTCCTGAAGTTTCCCTCGGCCAGGCTTTGTTGCTATTTAGGCAGCCTGTTTATAGAAATCATTTCGTTGATACAACGCGCCCCCTCCCGAAGTACAGGAACACGCGTGAGCGGATTTCTCATTTTTATGAAGAAGAAAAAGAAAAAATATTGAGAAAAAACTGGCTCGGTGGACAACGTGTATATAAGCAGGAAACTTAGACTCGGTCGCTTTCGACGAATCCTCTAATTTTTCGATTTTATATATTGTCAAATATAAAAATAATATTCTGGATAATGTAACGAGCACGAAATGACTGCACTGAGAACGAAATTTGTTCGTTGGACGAAAATTTCGAAGCTGAACAAGTTTTTTGGTTAACTGTCAAATGATTCCGTTCCTTCGACCGAATCGTGAAAACTTTTTGTGGATCGATCAATGGAGCTGTGTGATTTTGTTTTAACAGGTCATTTGATTTATTTGTTAGGCATACTTTTAGATTGATACAATAAATATATTGACTCGAATGTCAACTACCAAATCGACTGAACGATTTGTTCGGATGCACGTGTATTCGTGTTTCGATCCAGAATTTACGAAATATTCTGTTTCCGATATTAAAATAAATATTTTGGTTAGGCGAAACGAGAAGGATCAACGAAATTTTATTCTCACCGTAAATATACGAGCTCATCAGTTTTCACGAAATTTCTAAAAAAAACGTTCGAACCGTGAAGAACCAACTTGGCCGTTTCTCCCGCCTAAAACATCAATTCCGTCTCGACACGTTTGTTTACGTCGCGATCTAATTTCCCGTTGTTCATCAAAAACGAAAGTAATAACTGCCATTTTCATAAATACCGAGAAAATCCATGTTTTAAAGAGTCGAAAACGATCCGCGACACAGCCCCGGTCAACATAACCCAACATCGAAACGTCACGAGAGAAAAATAGTACCCTCGAATAACCTAAAAAGTACGTAAATTTAATAGCACAATAAGGAAACGCGCGCGCTCAAAGATGTAAAAAAAATCACGTACGTCGAGCCATGTGAACGGACGCAGCTCGAAAATCTGGGAATTAAAGGCACCGCACAAAAGCATTTGGCTTTCGGAAGTATCGTTCGCATACATTGACACCGTATATATGTATACACCGAGCACATTAGTTGGATATGTCAAAAGTATAGGTATAATAATAGCGAAGTTATACGGGCCACTCAATTTCTCTTTTCCCGTTTCTCGTTCTTCGTTCGTGGCTGTGTTGGAAGAGCGCGCAGCGCGCGGAACCCAGCAACAAGGGCTACTTGCTAAATCATCGACCAAGTCCATTGTTACATGCCCTATAGCTCATTCTGCGTGGCTAATCGGGCATGCTGGTCCTTCTCGTTGCTCGCGCCAACACTGACGGAGAACTCGATGAGAGAACCACGCACGGGGAAGCTGCACCGCGAACCACAGGATCAGGACCCCGTGCAGTACACACACCATACGGATATACAACAAGCTTATATATGTGCTCGAAACACGAACGACGAGGGTCCAGCCGACGTTAACCCAACGCCACGAGTGCTACGAACCGCCCAAGGCTGTCCATCCAATAATACACTACCCGTAGAATATCTCTCATAGAAAAAAACATTCATCATTTTTCGCCCTATTGTGTTAAAACGAATGTATATAATGCGACAACTCTCAACGCGCACTGTGCATTTCTTATTTCTATTATTCTACGTGAAATTTCGACCAATTCTTTGTGACATTGAATCCCAATTTCCGACTCGGATTTTACTTCTGGCACATATTTCTCAACGTTCGAACAAATCTGACCGTTTCTTTTTCGCGTGTACTAGAAACGAAAAATTCAGTGTTTTCTATCGCTGAAGCGACTCGTGCTCGGGCAGCTGACCGGTTGCCGGCTAATTGCAACGCAGTTTTACTTATTCTCGTGAATACATTTTAGATTGATAAATGAACATTTCGTGGATTAGACTTAGTGGGTGTTGGAAAATATCAAACTTCACCGTTAAGCACTGTTACGCAAATAAGTTTCATTTTCTGTTAAAAAAAAAAAAAAAAAGAATAACATCGACAGGTTTGATATTTGAGCGTAACAGCTGATGCGATCGGAAAACCTAACCTTTTTGTTCTGCGGCCCGCAAGTTCTAAAGTTTTTTTTTAGTTTTTATTAAATAATTGTTCATTATAATTGTAGTATATTAGAAATTACCTAATTGAATAATACGAATGTTCCACTCAAGGTGGAATAGTTGAGGTGATTTTTCATTTATTCCCTTTCTTTTGACTCCGACGATACACACAATTATCGGACTCCCGCGCTATTAAATTTGAGTACCTCCTTCGGTGAAATTCGACAGTACAAAACTTATTGAAAAAATCCTGATTTTGGATTTTTTAAGGTTACTTCTAGGATCTCCTCTTTATCATAATCAAGAGAATGAGCTTGATGGATTAGCATTGATCTTTGGAAACGCGAAACTCGATTTGCTCGGAACTTGCGATTTTTTTGAGATGCAGTGACTTATTCGACTGT
Source organism: Venturia canescens (assembly GCF_019457755.1). Taxonomy (NCBI): domain Eukaryota; kingdom Metazoa; phylum Arthropoda; class Insecta; order Hymenoptera; family Ichneumonidae; genus Venturia; species Venturia canescens. The sequence goes on along the minus strand of NC_057421.1, from coordinate 2,766,701 downwards.
TTACAACTTGAAACAAGTTTGTGAGTAAATGTTTTTTAGCGAAGGTTCAACTTATAAATCTGTGGCTAACTGATTTCGTATGTTCATATTCAATACAGTTGAAGGAAATATTTCGACTTGGACTTTTGCACTCTGTTCAAATCTCATTTTATTTAAAGGGTATATGACAAACACAATAGCTTTTGGCAGCAAAGAATTTCAAGTAGACAAAAAAACAAAGAGAAATTCCAGGTACCCTCGAAATCTGGAATGCATCGTATGTATTTGGTAAACCCATGTAAGTTTACAGGGAAAGCGTGGAAGAGTCTCACCGGGTAAGACATACTTCCGGTGACAAAGGCCGGAGTACGACGATTGGGGTGGGGCGGGCGGTATAATACGGCAAAAAGTCATCGGCTCAACGATCTCCGTCAAGACACGTCGGAGACCCTTTGTTTGCCGAACAAATAATACGGTCGAAAGAAGAAAAAAACGTGACTTTACGTGCAAGCCTGAAGAACTGTCGTAATTTTATCTCTTCCGTGGAAAAAATATACATCTATATACTTTCGTGTGTGTGTCTCCAAATTGAACGATTATTTAGGGCCTTATTTATTAGGTGTGCTGTGTTTACTATGCCCTCTCTGGCCCTAGTCACTTTAGCATCGATCCACTTGAGTATCGATATCGATGATCCTGATCGTTCGATAACTCTATATAGACGAGAAAAAAGTTCGGAATAAGAAGTCAACGGAAAAGTGCGTTATACCAAAATGAGGTTAGGCCTAAAAAGTATTAGGTTACGAAAACTGCCCATTCATGAAAAACTGAGTGTGGAATTGGGTGCTTGTACTGTAGTTTAATTAAGCCATCAAAATGGAAAATAAATACATTTTATGAGTAGTATGAATGCGGAACGACGACCATTCGTCTAAATTCTCGCGTCCGATTAGCGTGAAGAGCAATAACTTGCTGTGAATCGATATTTCTTTTTTGAAAATTATATATTTCTATGAAAATACTTTTCAGTTTCACGAAATCAGTCCAATATTCTGACATCAAATATCAACGCAAATGATTTATAAATGAATGACAGAAAAAAATTGTTCCAATAAAGCGTGAAATAGAAAAATGAACGACAGAAATGAAAATGAGAAAAGCATGATGAAAGGTTTTTTGTTTCGTTTCCAATAATGATTCTAAACGTTTCAATTTGAACTTCACTATCGTTCGTGCCTTTACAAGTGACCGATCCACGGATCTTGATTTTTTTTCGGGAAAGACACCGAACTCATTCGATCGTCTTTGAAAAAAAAAAAAAACGAAAAAATTATGTTCGCGCGGTGAAAATTGGGTTTTTATAATAATCAAAGATTTTTTCAACGTATAATTTGAATTCAGCAATCATGCATCTAAGGATATGGTAATTAATGATAATTTCAGTCAAATTGAAACAAAAATTCGATCGAGAAAATAAATTTTATTTCATTCGAAAAAAAATGTCCATTCTTAGTTTTAAAAGCTAAAAAAAAAATGATAAAGAACTTGAAATATTCAAGGTTCATAAGTTTCACAAAGTTAGTTTAATTTATTACTAAACCACCTTAAAATGATGGTAATTGAAAAAATCTGGATTCACGTCTGACGTGAAAAATATTTAGTCAGAAAACTTGAGTGTGCAACAGAAGATGGAAAAATGGGAATCACTAAATGAAATTGTTCGTAGAAACAATACAAAACTCGTTGAGTTTTATTACGAAGTATTTATACACTGATGAGTTTTCCAGCCGATTATATAAATGTTATTAGTTGAATCGGCCAATCTTTTAACTGTTGAAAGAGAATAAAACAACAATGGCCGAGCCGGCAGCAAACCTAATGATACTATTATTTACACAGCTCCGAAAATATTGTACTCTTAAAACTACACTCGGTATTTTGTACATCTTTGTTCCTCAAGCCAGTAGGAAATGTCCCGTTGCAAAATTTCGTGGATGAGTGTGTGGCCACATTGGAAAATAAATAAAAAAAAAATAAACAAATCAACGATACTAGAAAAATCAGAATCGTCGGAATGGAAGAATTATAATTTTTCCACACAATTCCTCCATTTTCAGTTAATGGAATTTTCTTAGTCTGGCACGGATTCCGACATTTAACCCCCAAAAAAAACTTGACTCAACTGAATGAGACGGAAAAAAATGCATTTTTTTACATCTACGTAATAAAAACAAATTTCATTATATTAGGGAAAATTTGAGTGCAGATTCGGACTGTAAAGACGATCTAACTTTTCGTCAGTTCTTTTCAGAAATCCACAAGCAATATTACGCAAAGAAGGGCAGAAAATTAAAAAAAAAACTAAAAGGACAAAAATTGTTTTGTCATTCGAACCTTGCAAACGGGAATCGTTCCATTCGCAGGGAATCATTTGAACTGAAAATTTCACAGTGAAAATCCGTCGTTGAGAAAAACCAAGAATAATTCAGTGCCAATCGTAAGGTCATATGGACATGGGTTCGAGCTGCTGCCGGTGAGTAGGATTGTGGTACAGGCCAGCCATTGCGTCTTTCAAGGCTCGAAGACAAGCGATATTAGCTCTGAAACCACTTGCTCGCTCTCCAACAGTCTCGGCACGAACATGGGATATATAACCGCGTGTTTGTATATCGTTCCAGCTGGGCGGTGAAGGTCCTTCGATTTCTTGTTCGATCGGCTCGTAAACGTAAGTTGGTCCTTCGTCGATTTTGGGAAGAGGCATATAATTCTGAGATCCTTTACCGAATTTTATTCCGGTACTGAATTGCGTGGCTTTTGGTGCAGCCGGAGTTTTCGCTTTTTCTTTGGAAGCTTGCATCGAAGATGCAAACGTTTCAACAATGTTTTTGGCATTGCCCTCGGAGAACATGAGCTCGTCGATCAGAGCCTCCTTGTCACGAATCTTCTTTCTCTTCGTTTCGATCTCTTCTCTCACCAGCTCCACTCTCCTTTCTTCTTCTCGTTGTTTCTCAAGCTCTAGAAGCTCCTCGAGCTCGTGCTCTTTTCTACCTAATCGCGTTTTGTTCTTCAATATCTGATCCTTATTGTCACGCTTGTACTGCTCTATTCTTTTGTTTGTTTCTACCACGTCAATGTTATTTGCCAAATTGTAAACTATCGTTTCAACTTCCTCGAGGTAATCGTTGTAGGCTCTCAAATTCTCGAAATCTTCTTCCTTTTTGTTGAAATCGCGCAGTACTCGCTTTCGAATATCGACCTCTTTCTCCACCATCGAGTCTTCGAACATCTGTACTCGAAAATTTGTTCGGCGCAATGGTATCTGGCATTCTGGACATGCACCGGAACCTGAAATACGAAGAGTCGTTATTTATTTTCTTTACGATTAAGGAATTGAACTGTTTTCATTTCGAAAATATCCATGTAAAGGGTTTAGCGAATGAAGGTTTCTCTTACAAGATTATTTCGAACAAAAATTATGTGCATACATTTTTCTTCTCAAATGAACATTTCTTGAATAGCTCTCGAGTCTACATCGTGAAAAATACAGAGAAATAAATGGCAATTCACCTTTTAAGTTAAAACTGTGAAAACGAGTGAGAAACAAAAGTTAAAGAACAGATATTTATTCTCCTTTACCAACGTTTATGACAAATTATTTCATCAAATTCTATGGTGATTAAATTTTTGATAATTTATTACAATATTGAAAGTAAATGTTTGCCAAACCTTTCAAGAAGAGAAGATCTACACAACTTTCGCACAAACTGTGACCGCATACATTGACCATCAACTTCAGGGATGGGTTTCTATATTTCGTTGTCTTGCAACGAGGACAGGTTTGTTCCTCCATGACGAATGAGAAATCAAAACTTGATTATATTCCAAAAGTATATCTGCAACGTAGTTCAAATCAATGAGAACTGAAAGTTTTAAATTGTAAATTACAGGTTTTCTAAATTATTTTATTCTGCCAATTGATGATAAATCTGTACTGAGAATTTATTTAAAAAAGTCTTTATAAAATATAGCGTTTTCACTTTGAAGATGTATTTACAATCATCTTAGCTCAATAGTTTACAGAATGAGATCTGAAAAAAATCAACTTTCTGAATCAATGAAATAAAATTAGACAGTAAAGAATTAACAAGTTGATTAAACTTTTTAAATCATGTCCAGGTTAGTGACTTTGTTAAAGGTTATTATTCAATAGTGCCATAACACGACTATTCATACTGTTTTTCAAATCAGATTTTTCTATCAATCAACTTCTGACTCATGGTTTATCATGTCAATATACTGACGTTCTAATGAGTTGAATGATCTCAGCGTAAATTCATAATGAAGAGTAACAATGCTAGAACGCTCTCAGTGAAATAAAAAACAAAAGAATTTTTTGTACTGTGAAACTGAGAGAACACGAGAACTTAAAAAATACTCAATAGTAAAAATTTCAAACCCAATTCCGCAAAAGGAGTCATACATCCTGGGGAATTCGGCATGATGGGCAACAATTTTGTAATTTTATTTCCATAAACATTGTGACATAAACATGAACCTCAAAGTTTTTCGTTCTTTTCACATATACATGCTTATAACAATCAAGGACGTTTAGCCCAAAATCCCAGTTTTTAGGTGCAAAAAAATGTGCACGAGACTACATAGGGTTCAATTTATACCAGACGTAAAAATCTGAATCAAATAGCCACAATGTTGACAAGAAAGGTTATATCAGAGAACATAGATTTCATACAAAAACACAAAACCTACTTGTCAATAAGTACTATCGTGCAAAGATTTCAATCATCCCGGTTGAAAATATCAGTTGAACATTCGTTACAAAATTCGTTTTTCTCATTTTCGTTATACGAATCAGCGAATTTTCCTTCGAAAAACACAAGTGGACGTGAGCGCATAACCTATAAGGTTGCCGGGTGTTGTTTCGAGAGAGCCACCGCGTGAGACAGGAAAATTGCTGAGTGGTGTATAGCAAATTTTCATTCCCATTCGTTCCGTTTCTAGCACGGTTTCTAGCATTTATATATAGTGATCCGGTTGATAAAGTGACGTTGGCTATTGAGATTTCCTCTATAGCAATAATGGGTCAGGTAGAGAAGTATATAGGCATGCTTAGTTTTCCCATCCAACGAAATAAATGAAAACTAGAATAGAATTTTTTTTTACCAACCGAACTATTTATGAGAATTTAATCTCGGGCCAAGCTTCCAAACTCTGTATACGTTGTCGCATATGATTCCGCAAATCCACATATCACAGATCACAGCTGTTTAGCCGGGTGTAGTTTTCAGGTTAGAAAATCCGTGGACAAAGTAATTCGATAATAGACGATTGTGAGTGACACGTAAACAAACACAAGGTATGTTTCGAAGAAAACAAAAATTTACCATTCGAAAAAGTGCTACGATTTAATCAACTTCTGCGAAAAATTGATAAATTATTGTTTGTCCTAAGATGACGAAGCTAATGGAATGGTTAATATTCGGTGGCACCTTTTTTGGCGTGTGGGCTGCTCTTTTAACCAGTACCGATCTCACCGAAGGATGGAAATTCTTAATACTACTATTTCCAATGATATTGTTGTTCGTTTTTATTATCGGTGCTGCTGCTGTAGTTCTTTATCGAATATTCACTTTTAACAATTGTGAAGACGCTGCCAAAGAACTTCAGAGGGTAAGAAAAACATTGGTGCAATGATTGCTCAACATGTCAAATTTTCGTAACGAGAGTGTTTTTTTCACGTGCTAAATTTTCTATATCGACCCTATTAACGAGTGAATGAAATTTTTCCATTATTCAAATGAAATATCTCTATGTTTATCTGATCAAAATATTTTATTCCTAACTCCATATTTTTTTAAATCAAAAACTTCCTTGATGTACTCAAATTATATCAACAAGTTAAATATCATTCAATCACATTGTTCGTTTTTTTTGTTACTTGTTACAGCAAATAGAAGAGGCTAAAGCTGAGCTAAGAATAAAAGGTATACTATCAGGATGAATTTCATAGCAGAAATTTGACAAATTGAACATTCCACCGTGTAATTGTAAATGTTTTTATCTTCCAAAGAATTCCATTTTATAAAACATCAGAAAATAAACATAATAATAAAAAAAAAGAATTTCTAGGTCGTATTTCTAATGTTCAAGTTTTATTTAACTCTTCTCTATAATTATCTATAAATTTGTTCATTGGCATAACTTATTGGTAGACCACTACGTCCTTTTTCTGCTGGTTTAATTTCATCCTCGCCCAGTCTTTGTTCGACGCCTTTCCACGTTCTTTCGTTGAGAAAACTTGCACCAGCTTTCCCAATCATCATAGTGCCTGGTTCTTTTTGAGATAAAGCGTTCATTGTTTCTGCCAAAAAGACTTCTTTCTCAGAGCTTCGAAGTTCACCAGTTATTAGTGAAACGTCAGTTTCTTCTGATGTTTTGAATTCTACGTAATTAGCACCACCTGGCAATATTTGCCTAAAATCAAGACAATAGTGCGTTGATAAACTGCGAGAACTGTTGAATGCCAACTCCACTTCGAACGGTGTTAACAGCGGCTTGTAGAATTCTTTTGAATCAAAAATCTCATTTTCTGGACAGGCTATAACCACAAAAGCATCCACCTGAAAGAGATATAATTTCAAATATTCATCATCGTCAACTGGGATGGTCTTTTCATTTTCAAATTTTTTCAACTGCTGAAAAACATTTTTTTTCAATTCATTGAGTCACATTGAAATATGAGAAATTTTTCTATTTTGTTTTTTTTAATAAACAAATTTTCTATGAGATCGATTTCCATTAAATCGAAGAACGTGTCCAATTTTTTAACATAGAACAATATTTTGAAGTTGCAAAAAGTTATAGTTTTACACAATTGTTTCAAAGGAAAGGTATTTCAAATGCCTCGTATTTTTAGAATTTTCCGAGCATAACACCATTTCTACGAACATTATCGAAAAGATTTAAAAAATTACTAATTACCTCAGGAAAATTGGCGAGTTTTGCCGGATTTAATTTCCCCACGCTAAATATATACGATTTTTTATTTTTTTCTTTAAGAACCCGTTTTATCGAGTTTAAAGATTCAAGATAATTTTTAATGCCAAGAGTTGCAACGACGATTCCAACAGTACGAGCGTCTTTGAGTTTTTCGACGAGATACCGTCGTCTTTTGAGCCAGGGATTCGCGACTATTTCGAATTGTGTTACCGTGTTGCCAAGTGTATGGTACCAAAATTTGGCAGGTATGCTCAGTGCCAAGGAGGCCAACGTTTTATCATTTTTGCCGATATACAACGCTTCGTAATCTTCAATTTTATAGCCATTTTCAAGTGTCCACGATCGGCCGGATATCAAAACTTCTGGGCTGTTTTTTGTCATCGTGAAATCGACATTTGACATGCAACTCAACGTTGTTACTATCAACATGGAATATTTGGATTTCAGCAACTTCTGGACGGCCTCTGAAATTCGAAATGAAAATGAAATTCCAGAGTAACATTCATTTCGGAATTTTTTTACTGCTATTTGTTGAAAGTTTAAATATGCCATGAGGCATGAACAATAATAAAGCTTAGTAACTACCAATTGATCCTTAAAAAAAAAAAATTCAATAGTCATAGTAAAACATTGAAAAGCTTCAACAATCTTAACAAAGCATGACTAAAAATCAGGCTCACCGATCGCATGAGCATAGGCCACATCATAAAATAAAATATATTTCCTCGTGGTATCGACAAAAAATTCGGATATTGTTTGTACTAATAAATCAGTGTCGATGTCGCTTTTCTCCAATACGTGAAAAACTTCGAGACGAGATGTAGGATTCAAACAGGCATGACCAAAGTGCACTATTCCATCAGCGTTTATATGATTTGCAGCAATTTCATCAACGCAACAACTGCCGCATGTGGTGTCACCAAGAATGAATACTTTTTTTCCAAGATTTTGTTCAAGGTACAGAGAAACTTGAGCAGATATTGATAGTAAAGAGTCTGGAAACTGGAGACATACCTAAAAGCAGAAATGAGTTTAGACTTCTGTATTCATCAATATGCAAACAAAAATGGAACAGATATTTAAAATTTTTTTTTTTCAGTTTTGTAACGATAAAGTTCAATTTTTGCAAAGAACAAGAAATGCTCATTGATTTTTCAAGGTGTGAAATTTCCTGAATTGTTATTTTTTTTAAATGCTAAATTGAACAAAAAGTCATTTCATTTTTGTAGTTGTGCATCTTGAATAATTTTTTTACTTTGCTGAATAATTAAAAAAAAAAAGACTTCCCCATTACAGCCATGTAAATACTATCATTTTTTTCCTATTATAAACTTCAAAATTTTTTCAAAATATTTCATCTCGATAATAGATATGGGAAATGAATTTAGTTCAAATTGTCATTGAACAAAGTCCGATAGCGAAATTCATACATGAAAAAATTGAATGCAGTCTTGTCTTTCCAGAAGCGTACGTGATCACTCGATAAACACGAATGGCGGCTGACGGCTGGTATAACCTCAATGCGTCAGCAGTAAGAAATATTGTTGTCTCTCAAATTCGGAAAAAACTAAATATATTTTTTATAACAAATATTGAAAAATTTATCGAACTAACAATAGTCACGATTATTCATTACAGACTAACCCTTTCGAGACCACGTGCTTTGATCCATTCGACACATTTGTCAAGGTCGTATTTTTTCACAACATTATGAACTATTTCAGTTTTATTTTGTGACAAATCTGTTTCCAATTTACTCGGCGATTTTTCATCTTTCTTGACACACACTGTCGTCATTGTGAATTATCGTAAACTAACAAAATATATTCTTTTATTTACAAGTTCACCACTCCATGACTCGAGTTTGACTTGTTGACGTTTCGAATCAAAAGGAGAAGTACATATGTCAGTCACGACAATTCACGATCAGCAGAACACGCTTTCGTTCGATAATGAACTTTCACCTCCGTGAACTTTGCTGACTGATTTTTTATTTCTATCTTTTTTTAGTGTAAATTGTTTGTCGGCGATTGTCCAATTGTTTTTAAATATTATAATAGTGCACTTAAATTTCATCAAGCTCTATAGAAAAAGAATATTTTAAATTGACATAAATGTTTTTTTATGATATATATTTTCCCACGAGCAGCCATATCCGATTAACTTTTTCTCCATAAGATTCATAACCGACAAACAATTGAGGTTTGATTGGATTACACTATCATTGGACTATCACTGACAAGGACCCTCCCCCCCGACAAACGATTTACTCTAAAAAGTCAGAAATCCAGAATCAATCGGCCAAGTTCACGGAAAGTTTAATTTTCGATAGTGTACAATTTTTAATTAATGGTAAAAACAGTAATTTTTTTTACTCATTGTGAATAACAGCATAATACACTTATCGATAGCTGGTATAGTAGTCACGAGTTCGTTTACACACCTTTTTAACCATATATGTATAGATGCTATACATAAAAATCTATATGTAGTTGTCGCTTGTTTGCGCGATGCGCAATAACCTCGAAAGCCACGACACGAAAACCAAATTTCGGTGATTAGAAAACAGAGAAACAAGAGTTGAAAAGTTAGGTTTTAATTAAAAAGAATAAAAGTATGAATGATTATGAAATGGACGAAAATATGCCGCAAAGAAGAGCTACATGTGAAATTTCGAATGGTTTGATAAGTTGGAGAGTATGCAGTACTCCCGATTATCGGAATACCCCAAACGTCAAAAAAATGTCAGTGGATTCAGGATTGGAAATGAACAGTAATTCGAACGGCAGTAATGTAATGCCGAACGAAAATGGAACATCAAATTTTACAATACCAATTCCCTTCGGAAATTTAATGGAGATTCAAACAAGCCAGTCTTCACGTCGGTTCAACGATGGAAACAACGAAACAACTGAGACAATCGAAGAAATAGATCAACCAGCTTCTTCATTGTCTGAGGATGTATCTGAATGGGGAAGAAAATCGGTACGGTTTCTTTCTGCTTTCTTCTAGAAAAATACTTGAATTAGACTCTAATTCAAAGTAACAGTAACATAAGATTTGTCTGAAAAAAATTACTTATAAGATTAGTGAAATTTTATTGACATTTAATGTCATGCTTGACAATTTTTAAACATAAAAAATGGATGAGACAGCTACGATTTCCTTAACTTTCATTGATGGAGCAAAAAATTTTTTCTAAATAAAATTGATATTGTCATAAAACTGAAAAAACTGTCTTCATTCTACTTTGATTAGAAATAACGTTCAAATGATTATTCAAATAGAATGCTTTCAAAAGGACAAATTTTGGTGAGAATTTTTTTTTAATCAATACATGCTAATTGAAATAATTTTTTCCTATAAGCTCTTCTAGAATGCTTTTGTTCTAGTGCAACTTGAAACGTATTAATTTTGTGTGCACTCTTCAATGATTTTTAGCAAACTGTGCCTTGAATATACTTTACACGTTTAAAAAACAGGGTCACATTTTTTTAATTCCAGATTACTGTAGAGTTCATTGCAATTTGCTGATTAGGTCATTGTGATCAAGATTGTTCAAGTTCAAATTTTTCTGGAAATTATAACCTCTTTTAATTGAGTAAAATATTATAAATTCAGTTTAATGAATTTTCCTTTTTGTCTCATAAATATTCTTATTTCAGTTTGACTGGGAAAGTCAACGGTGCTTACAAATCCGTAACAGGCTCAAACCCCATGCAACGTCCCTGGGACATATACAGAGAACATTTAGAATTCCTGCCAAGCAACGCTTAACTCGCCGAGAAATTTCGAAGAAACAATTGTTAGAAACTATAAATGCTAGCCGTGAACTACGACTATGCTTAGCTGCAAGTGTCAATCATGTTGAATACGTCGAACGTATGTTGAGTTTCGGTGTATCACCAAATTGCAGAGATTCTACAGGACGCACACCCCTTCATATTGCAGGTCACAGGTACGTGGAAATATATATTGTCCTCGAAACAAACTTTGTCACTTATTTTCTGCAGCATTGAGAAAATATCTTATTGTATAGAGAACTAGGGATTTAAACCACATCCCCAATATTCATTTCTACTTTCAATTCTAATCTTTTTTTGAAAAAATTGAGCCACAAGCTCCGCTGTTAATAGTTTTAGGAGAAAAGTTTCAAAATTTATCCATGCACTGATATATTTCCAATGATATCACTACCATAATTGTCCATTACATTACATAAAAATTATACTTCACTTTAGTGCGATAACTAACTTCGTTTTACGTTTCTTTTTTCAGAGGATATTCAGCTATTGTGGATCTGCTGCGAAAGTACGGCGCCGATGCCAAACTTGGTGATGTCGCAGGCACATCACCGCTGCAAGCCGCGATCACTTGTGGCGATAAACCATCGATTACATTTGTGAACGAGGCCGTTGTATGTCAACCAAGTTCGAGATTTAGACTGAAGATTATTGCTCCAGGTTCTGATTCCAATACGAATGATTTCGAGACTCAAGCTAACGATAAAAATGTTGCTGCAAGTCTAGATGTTGACGCTCCTTGGTCTAATAGTAGTCAAACGTTCGATCAACAGGTTGAAGCTTTGAGTAAAGTTTGCTCAAGGCTTTCATTCTCAAATACCACTGATGGATGTCAAAGCTCATCCTAAACGTGGGTTCGAAAATCCACGAATCACGTTTAAAAAGCTAAAATACACTATTGAAAACAAGTAATGCTGCGTCATTTCTTTACATTGTCGCGTTATTTTTATTTTCTCTTCTCGTTTTTTCAACAACAAGAACGTTTTTATCGTCGTTTTTATGAATTTATATTTCTATCTCATTTTTTTCGGATATTCAATGGATTGCTTCATGAAAAGAATACAAGATTCAGTGAATTATGCGAAACATATTATTTCAAAAAAAAGCAAAAGCCAGATCGTCAAGATATAAAAAGAATTTATTTGGTATCTGAATAGACTGAGAGATAACTAGAATCTCCAGCTGAATAAACATATATACATAGCACAATTACTGTCAAATCATCCATGAAGACTGTCAATGACGTTGAATAATGGTTTGATAAAAACTTCAAACGCTGTATATCGTTACGTGAGTATTTTTTTTAAAAAAACGTAATTGTTTGAAATAATTCACTAACAATAAATAACGACAACGATTGAAATTTGATGATATCGAAGTTAGCGAATTTGAAAGATAAGAACAAAAAAACTAAATCCTACGTATTTTGCTACTTTTTTTCGTCGATCTCCTTATAAGGTTCTCATTTTAATGATTTTCATGAGAAATTCAAATTGTTTGAACTACAACTGCCGATTAGCCATACATAAATTGTAGAGTTTGAGCTTAAACACGTTTGAATGTAAGACAAAAACCCAAATAATCAGACAGTATATATGAGCCCAAAAATAATTATATCCGACGGTTTGCCACCGTCATTATGCACGAATGTATGTATATATGTATAAATAAAACCACAAGTAACAGATACCACTTTGAAGAGGTAACTGTTCAAAGAAATGATTAATTACAGTATGAATATTCGATGAATTCTGTCTCTATTACGTGAGAAATAAGCTATTTCGATGAACGGATTGAATAAAATCTCATGCAATATGCAAAAAAAGCAATGACATAAAAGAATACCGAAAGTTGTAACCTACATTAATCAATGAAGTAATTAACCGAATGAAGTAGTAATACTGAGAGATTCACGACTGAAGAAAAGATTGAATTTCAACAGCTCTCCCAAGCAATCAACAAGTTGTCTTTTTTTGCAAAAATCGTAATGTTTTCATTTACTTTTACAATTGCATTTTTAATCTTAAAAACGGAAATAAAAGTTCACATGGAACTGCAACGACGCAGCACTTTGAACATTCCAAAATATTTTTAGCTCAAAAAGTTTAAACAATAAACACCATCATATAGTCGATATTGCGAGGAATTTAAACGGCTGATTTGTAAATTGAAAACTATGCCAAAATAAATCGTCTACTGTCATGACTGTCAAAAAAGAAATAAAAATAAAGCAATCGTTTTTTTAATCTACAACGGATTGAAGTAAAGACTAATTTGAAGCATCATCTCGTCCAACTCCTGACATAATGAAATTTTACTTACCTCCAGTTATATAAAGTCTGATTGACAATGAGAAATTAGGGTACGTGGAAGCTCAAATCATTTCGATAATCCACAAATCACTTGAGGAATATGTATTTTTTTTTCTTTTTTTTTTCGAAAAATGACTAACAAACAGATTTTGATATTCAACATTATTTTACACAAAACGAGAGCTAATGGATAACCATTAAAATAAAAAAAAGAAAAATAATATGAATACTTGACTATTGCTAAGATTTGTGATAATATGCCGAAAGTTAATTCTTACAGTAAAATTACTAGAAAGTAGTCAACAATTATCGTACAGAGTTTATAGTACATATACGCTAGAATACAATAATGATAAAAAATATTCTAAAAAGCTCCGATATTCATGAAACCCCATTCTTATTCTGTTAACAATTATCCTTTAAATAAATTTTTTTGTTTATGTCACAGTAGCGTAACAACGTTAAGTTATAGAGGTAAAGAAATATTTACAAATGCAGCGAAGATTATTTTGACGCACGATTAGAGGAGAACAAAATCTCCAACGAATCCAGGGAAGAAAAGCATTTTGACGAAACAATTATTTCAGCATTTTTTTCAATTATTATTTTGCTACGCTGTTTTATATTTGATTGAAAATTGTTATACAATATTTACAGTAGAGATTTAGTGATGATAAATTATGACATTGCCCGAATTCGTCTCATTCAACAGCCTACGACGAACTCGACTGATTACTTTTTAATTTGGATTATTCTTACAATATTTACAATGAAATTGACAAAGATTGTTAAGCTCGGGTTCAGCTCTCTGCTTCAAATGAAAATAATATTATTAGAGAGAATTTTAAGGGAGTTTAACACTGAATTATTTATGTCGTCTTTGACGCTGTTCTCGATTCTAAATTTACTATAATTCTGCGTCTTTACAAGCTATAAGAATATTCAAATTATACATTCTATTCGTGGTTTTCGAACAGATAAACACTGTTTATCTTTTGGACAGACTGCATTTTTTTGAGCGTTTTTTTCAAGTCCTATTGGAACCACGTTATAAGGCGTAATTCTTATTTTTATTTGATTTCTTTTCGACTTCAGTTTGGTCAGCCATTCCGATAAGTTGTTGATTCGCTGACACGAATCCTCTTCTTTCTATCAGTGGCTGCCAAAAACCTTCAATTTTTTTTTCTCTTGTACAAATGATTCACTAAACAATAGATGACTAACAATGAGATATTTCTCTAGCTAGTCAATAACAAATATTCGTAGTACTTGCCTACGGCCCATCCCCACGTTCTTCCCGAAAGCATTCCCTTTCATCAACTATTTTGTAATTACAGATTTTTCGTTGAGTTTCTTCGATTAATCTCGATCACATTCTAGGATCATAGGACGCATGGAATCTCATTCAGGATCCATTTTTTCACAAAAGTTTTGCACTCTATTTCGAAAAATGTGATGACCCACATTTTCTTATACAAAAGACACAAATTTGTCCTATTTTCGTCGTCCACAGCACGCAGAACCACACAGTTTTTCTCATTCTTATCGTACTTCTCATGCTTATTTACGACGTGGTCAAGGACGTGAAGCTGACCAAGAGGAATCCATGGAAATGAAGGAACTGTGTGAAAATTGCGATGACCTACTAGCATTTCCACTTCCGAGTAACCGACATAGCTACATCACTGATATTTCCAAGGCCCTCAAATGATACGATCTTGTTTCAACCGCGATAGATTGAATAGTCCGTTATTTAATTTATTTATCATTCTTTTTTTTCTCAGCTAACATGAAATTAAATGGTTCAATCAATGAACAAAGAATTTTTTTGGGTCCTGTGAATGGAGCCTACGGAATTTCTCAATTTTTTCAAAATTTTATTTTTTTTTTTTTTGGAATGCCTATTTTTGACTCGATTTGGAGCCAATAATTGATAAGCCATTCGTTCAATGGCCCGAATCCTCCCTACTAAATGACTTTTGAAAAAAAATCGCTCCTATTATGTCACGTAACGACAATAATGTTCGATTATCGATTGAAAAAGGTTTCGTTGACCAGCAATCTACTTTAAAAATGATATTATTTTTGCGTTTCGAGTGGAATTTTCAAGATAATTGAACTTCATCGAATTTTCTCTTACAACTGCAAAATTACTGCAAATACCGTTCTTCCATTTTCTACGATCAATAAATTTCCATCGACAAATTATTGAGTGGTTGAGTCGAATGTACTTATGGATGAGCTTTTTTCAACGGTGCGTCAAATCACGGATCGAATTTTTATTTCTGGAATTGAGAATGTCTTCGGAATGTTTCTATATCGATTATCGAGAGCAAGAATGAAGAGGAAATTTTCTCAAGCCCCGTTGATTCGTTGTACTCTTTCAGACGATGGATCGCGTCAAGGGCTCATCACGTTGGCGAGCGAGGGAAAAATTTCCGCCTGTAGAGGTCCATAATCGACTACCTCACCGTCGACGGTCATGTGGCCCCCGGTGCTTTCAGCCGGTTCTATCCTAAAAGCTTTGACCGGGATCATTTCGACACCGGAACAAGCCAGATGAGCTCCCGTGCTAAGACCCAGTAAAAATTGCAGAAGATTTGGTCTCGTCATTCCAGCTCGAACTATCAGCAACCAAATTACACCGTCCGCGAGCTTTGCCCGTGGTGCGAATAAGCAATCCTGTCCAAGATGCGACTGATAAGCTGCGTGTACCATCACGAATTCACCTGCCAGAAAAAATGGTGTAAATTATTTTAAATCTTTCAAAAATAGTGAAAAAAGCTTGGTTTTTGAGAATTCGTGATATTGAGTTGAACGCATAAAAGAGTTGACACAACATCGATCTGCTTTTTCTGGTAATTTGAAAGGTTCAACTCGATGCAACGTAATTAAAATTACAAATTTTCATTGATACGATATCAGGCCTCTTTAAATTATGAATGAAATTCTGTATTCTACACAGTTTGAGTCAAATTTGTGTACATAAAAAATTGCCCATATTTAACATACATTTTCACTCATTTCCATCACATTGTAAGATTTTTTAAGTTTCAATTCGTTGATTCGATCCACGAGAACAGGACAAAGTCTTTGCTCGTCAACTTTTTTTCGCAAATAATTAGCAATAAAATCACGTCGATTCCACATCCATTGAATATTTGAAACAAAAGCCCTTACACTGTCTCGAAATAACGAAAAAAAATAAAACAAAAAACAAAAAACGAAACATCGAAAATCATGAGCTGGTCGATTTGTGAAATTTCGCTGATCCTTTTTTCTGTTTCAGGGAATATTTTGCGTACCTTGCACCTGAGTCCATCCATTAGGAAGCTCGGTAGTGAGAGCAGGCAAAGAAGAAGGTGGTCCGTACATGACACGACTACCGTTGTCGCCATCTGAAAACGCAGAGAAACAAGAGCATTTCAATGATTTTCGATGATATTAGTCAACGTGCGGAAGTAAAATTGCGAATAAGGGAGTTGCAGTTTTTTCCAATTGATTTTATCTTATTGAATAATGATAATCTGGAAAGGAAAATGGGACGAAAGAATAGAGCGACAGACCAGGAAGAAAATAAATACTGACCTTGAGAAGAACCTTCGTTATCGTCCATGCTGTGATAACTTGAAACCGAGCCGGTACTGAAATAGGTCGATTTCCTGGACGTTGCCGAATAAAAGCTGTCCAGTCTGCTGCGACTCTGGGTTTCAGTTTCCAACGCCAAACTCTCCGTTATTATTTCATTGCTGTCGGAATTATGCAGGCCGATGTCTACATCTTGGCTCGCCGTTTCCAGAGCGTCCTGATAACTTTTAGATTCTCGAATCCCGCAAAACCTTCGTTCAAATTCAAAGACATTTCATTTAACTTGATTCGA
Organism: Venturia canescens; assembly: GCF_019457755.1. Taxonomy (NCBI): domain Eukaryota; kingdom Metazoa; phylum Arthropoda; class Insecta; order Hymenoptera; family Ichneumonidae; genus Venturia; species Venturia canescens. The sequence continues at coordinate 2,749,710 of NC_057421.1, read as the reverse complement.
GTCTCAACGTTTCCTCGAGTTTTACAATTGTGTTATAACTTTTTATCAATTTCTGTTGAACTCGATAAACTCAAATTTTAAATTGAATTTAAGTAAAGACTCTTTGGACGTTTGGTAGAAATTCATTCGGAGTCATTGGGCTTCTATTTTCATTGGGTCGCTTTTATTTTGACTAACACTTCATCAATTATATAAAATGGCAGGCTCAATTGTATAAACATTGAGCCGAATTCGAGGAAATAACTCTTCGTGATTGATACCAAATTCATCGCGTATTCCAAATCGCATTTGACATTCGTTACATTTAGACACCAATATTATTCACGGAAACAGAGTTTTTGGTCTATTAAAAAATTGTTTTGTATTCTAAAAACGCATTCAATGAAAAGTGAGCTTTGCCCTCGATTTCTCATTTTTTTCTCTCGTCTCAGTCCTCGGTACTATTAAAGCACTTTTCGAGCAGAACAATAATTTTTTGTTACTCCGAACTGCTGAATTCGTGAACAAGTACCGAGGTTCGTAAAATTTCGAGTCAACGAAGCTTTGATTCTCGAGAAATGAGGTTTGGCCTCGAAACCACCGTTTTTTTTCTTCCATTCCATCAGTCTACGAAATTCGAACTTCGAGAGTGATTTACTTCGAAGAATTTCGATTCGATTCGTGTGGAAATTCGACTCGGTAGGAATCGCTGCGACATTGAGATTTCAGGGATCGTTGAAAGGTAGAAATTAAGGAGATTTACCTGTCCAATTGATCGCCGAAGCTCTTCGCATGAGGAATGATGACTTCGTCCTTTTTCATGTTATCCTTGTAAATGACATTGGTCTGATTGTTCTCGGAGGATGGCGGTAATTTCTCGAAGGGAAGATAAGAGACCTTACCCTTGTAAGTTCGCAATCCTATGAGCCTGGCGACTCCCCAAACCGCGAAACGCTGACCACCGATAGCTCTGAGTCTCTCGCTTTCGATGTCTATATCGGAGAGCAATCCCCAACCGATGGAAAGGAACGAGAAGAGGATTTGACTTCGCGTTTCAACTCGGACGAGGTCCATCGGAGTTTTTTTGCATCGCACCACAGCGAGGGAGCTGATTAGCATGGGATTTTGGTCGTACGGCTCCCTGCGAAAGAACAACAAAGTCATTAGTCATTTGGAAGGTACAATTTGAAAAAAAAAATGGAAAGTTGCGAAGGAAGAGAAAACGAGGACGAGGAACCTCAATTACGATCAATTCGATTCGGGTTAGAATCATTGAAAAATTATTTTACCAAATTCATCAATTGAAAACTGTATTTAATCAAAAAACTAATTATTTAATTTTAAAAATCTAGTGAATCCAATGGTTTTTTTTCTTTTCACGATTCTGTTTGTTTGACGACAAATAATACTCGAGTTCATCGTTCTTTCGTCAAAGTGGAATTTAGTCGTTCGTCTATTCAATTTGATTGAAAAAAATTCACTTTAGGCCAAAATATTTTCTCAAATATTTGTCAGGAAACATTTTTTTACGAGCAGTAAATTAAGGAGCTTTAAACGAAAGGGGAACTGGGGAAAAACGACTACGACGTATTCGCTCTGATTCAGTGACGACTAAAAAGCTGTGAAGCATCGCTAGATGCATCGAAAAATAAGGAAAATTATTGTCCATTTTGACTGACGAGTTGAAAATTTAATCAGCAGAAAAGAAAAGCAGTGGGATGAGAACGAAGAAACGGAATTACCGTAAGAACGAAAAATTCGCGACGTCGGTACCTCGAGCAGTTTTATAAAATGAATCAGAAAACAAAAATAAAAACCAACAATATCGTTGCAACGAAAGAAAGATATAAAAATTCAGTACGAGGAATATTACGACCCTCTGAAATTTACATACATGAAATACATTCAAGCAGGAACATGCAATTGGAAAGAACATTGAATTTATAAATGATGTGTACTTGAGAAACAAATGTGAAAAAACTTGTTAGCAATCGTATGCAAATCTTCGGTAGCTTGACCTTCGATGACTCGTTACGTTTTTTCCATCTTTTTTCCCAGTTCGATTGCAACAGGAATTTTTTATGAATGAAGTCTCTCCTGCTGATCTATGCATTTCCATATTTTTTATAATATCAATGGCAATCTATTACTATCGCGAAAAAATTGATTATTTACAATCCGGTTAGAATGAATTGAAAAACTGGTGTCACAGGAATAGAAACGAAAGTGTAATACAATGTTTTTTTCCTCTCAATTTTTAGTGAACAAGATCGAATTTGTTCATGAAATAAAAAATTTCAATCCAATTTAAGGAGTTTCGGTACAGGCGATACAATGTTGCCATGCTAAACCATGCTAAAAACATAAAAAATTTCAAAAAGTTTAGAATTTTATAAAATTTGGTGAACATATTCTTTAGTGCCAAATTTGACAATACAAATTTTTTAAGATTTTTCTTCTACACAGTTATCGAGTAATTGATCACTAAAGTTTACATGTATAAGCATAGCGTTTCCATATATATAGGTATACATTCCGGGCATAAGAAATCTGCTTTAATGCGTAATTACTCGATAACTAAGTAGAAGAAAATTTTGAAAAAATTTGTGTTTTCGCACTTGATGTTGAAGAACATTATCACCAAATTTGATCAATTTCTTAATATTTTGACTTTTGTACCGAAACTCCTTAAAGAGAAAATATTTGAATGTTCTAAAAACTTGCATTTTGCTCGAAAAAAAATGCACAAATTCGAAGTAAAATATGATGAATTCACTTCTGTAAAGAGTTGTGTGCGATTGAACTAACGTCGAAACTCGGTCGAACGAATTGTCATGATAAATTTTGGAGGTCGAATTTATGCGGTGGCAATGAAAACGAAGGAAAATATGTTCCGAGCAAGATTTTTTGGGGAACGAGATAAATGTTTGTGCACGCGCTTTGGCAAACGACGAAACTTACTGCTTGGCATGGGCGATGGATTTGGCGAGTCCATTGCCAGATCCGCACGGAATAACGCCGAGAGGAACTTCCTCGAGGGCTCGTTCCCAGTCGGGTCTCTCGAGGAGTCCGTTGACGACTTCGAAGACGATGCCATCGCCGCCGACCATGAGCAAGCCGCTCCATTGATAAATGTCTCTCGTGCGAACGAATTCTCGTGCGTAATTCGAGTGCTTCGTGATATGAACTTCGTAGGGTTTTTCAGCTTCGGAGAGGATCGGATGGACCCGCCGTTGGAACGTTTCGCGTCCTCTGCCTGGTCCGCTCTTCGGATTTAGGAGCACCAAAAGTTTTCTGCGTTCGCCAGGACACGCTGGAACAAAATAAAGTGCGTCAACAAACGGAAACGACGGTTTCACTTTTTCTCTCTCGATAGGCAACAACGGCTCGACATTAAATCCCGCCAATTAGCTGAATCACCGAGTTCGATCTACACGCGCAGCGTTAAATAACGCGTGTTTCAATTACGAAACACCGCATCCGGTGATCGCGACGAGGAGCTCGTGATTTATGCGTTTTTCCTCGTAACGTTTAAGCGGACGATTCATTTTCTACACCCTGAATAATCCATCCACGAGGAAAACCCGAGAAATATTGAAAAAAATCCTCATAAAGTGAACTTTCAATCGTCGAGTCTTCGGAAGTGTAATGGCAGAAAAAAAATCGTTTTCTCATGAAAACTATCAAGTTTTTTGAACGAATGGCATTTCCGAAGCCTTTTCCCCACGATTTTTCTCGGGTCAGCGTGTTTTTTGTTGCAACAAGCCGGAAAAGCTCCCCCCGAGGAATTCGTTCTCGAAATTTCCGAGCGTTTGAAAGGCGCGAAAGATTATTGAGACCGAGCCCTCGATAAAAAAGGCGTCGACGCAGTCGACTGCGATCTCGCTTTATAAAGTCAGTGCAATATCGAGCGCGACGCCGCACTGTTTCATCTGACGAAGAAAAAAATCTGAACGAGTCAATCTCCGGAGTTGAATACGCGATGGAACCATTATGATGATATTAATCCGATTAAGGCGACGAAATGTGGGTTTAATACAGTGTCGCTCGGAGCCCCGCAGCTCACATCGCATTTGTGAGAAGAAAATTTGCATTGTTGCGGAAATTAACGCGCACCGAAACTTCACGACTTTAATCCATTATTCTCGTCTTTTTGAAAATCGAAGAGAAAAGAAAATCTTTCTTTTGCTAAATCCCTGATCAGCGAAACGAACTCATTTTTTTCAATAATTTCACTAAACGTTTCCTCGAAGCTTCGAAATGTAAATATTCGTCGAGCTCTTTGAGTCAATCGTCAAAATCTTTACTGAGCGAAAAAATTATTGAATTTGAGAACATGTATTTACTTATTAAATCAAAGTATTGTTTCGATTATTTATTTGTTGAACCAAGCGAATCGCTGTTGATTTGAAAACATATTTTCATGGATCTATTACTTTATTATATTAAACTCTTATTTAATAGTATCAATTAGGTGCATGATAGATTTGATTAAATTTTTATTGATTGGATTAATTACGCATTTATCGCATGAAAAACATTAGATTATTTGAATCTACAAAACGACTTCAATACGAAATTGTTTTTTTCGAACAGATTATTTTCTTGCAATAAATTCATCATTATTTTGTTTCTAAAAATATTTTTATTAAAATAGATTTGATTAAATTTTTATTGATTGGATTAATTACGCATTTATCGCATGAAAAACATTAGATTATTTGAATCTACAAAACGACTCCGATACGAAATTGCTTTTTTCGAAAAAATTATTTTCTTGCAATGAATTCATCATTATTTTGTTTCTAAAAATATTTTTATTAAAATAATAAATCTAATTGTTACGATTAAATAAGAGTTCAATATAATGAAGTGATAGATCCGTGAAAATATGTTTGTAACAGTGATTGTCATGGTTCAACAAATAAATAATCGAAATAATACTTTTCGCAACTTATATAATTCCTTTTTCAGTTTATATTTAAGAATGTCGTGATAGTCTAGTGGATAGCGTGCGTACTTAGAAAGATGTAGGTAGGTAGATCGGTATCGAATCCCCATGCAGGTAGGAATTTTTCTTCGATTAATATGGTTTCAGAGATGTACCATAAACTGTGATGATGACCTCACGGGCAGTGAAAAATAATTTTGCAATTGATAACGTAATATAGTTAAAATACATAAACAATATAATATAGTTAAAATCATGGTTCATAAAAAGAATAAGTGGTTCCTTAAAAAACATGCATGTTTTGAATCATAAAATGTGTTATTGATTCGAACTACATATTACATATAATTGATAAAAAATTGTTAGATCAAAGCAACTACTGTTATTGAAACAAGAATTTATGAAATTGACTGAAATTATTTAACCAAATAAATATATGAGGGAACCAATCTAATATGTTCTGGCGAATAATGAAATAAATTATTTTTTCGCTTCAAATCATTTTTTCACATTTTATTGGTTCTAGTAATTTTTTTCTCAGTGTTGAACTCATCAAAAAACCGAACAAAGCGGGGAACTCCTAAAAAATTTGTTAATTTATCTCTAACTGCTTCTTGAGAGCAGAGGTCAAGGTGTATTTTATGAAAGCATTAAAGAAATGGGATTCGCAAAAACATGAAAATTGGAAAAAAAATATGAACGAGGAGGAAAAATTCCTATTTTTCGTTAATTTTTGAAAAAAAACGAAAAATATATTCTGCCATTTTTGCCCGTTGTGCTCCGGCTTCGCCTACTTCCTAGAGAGTTCCAGCAAGATGACTTTCGTGCTGTCAGGCATCCGTCAGCTCCGTTCTGGTTGTTCACGTAACGCATATTGTTTCTAATGGATTTAGATTAGACGTTCATTGGACCGAGCGTTCTCGGCTGGTCACTTTCACACACACGGGCTCAAACACACGGGCGAGTGTCTACGCACTTTTGCATACTCGGAGACGTAAAAAAAGAGCGGTAGCTTCACATGAACGATCCATGAGGAGCTGGAGCGGCGCTACAACCGCTCATTGGCAATCGATTTTTCCTTTTTCTTTGCACTGCTCCTCCGTTGAACGACCAGTGTTTAAAAATCTAACAGGAATTTCAAAATCGAAGCTTCGATTTTAATTTTCAATTCTTCATCGTCAATTTACTCTTTAGGGCACGAAGAGAATACTTTGTTGAAGGAACTTTTTTCGGACGACAATTTCAAGAATTCAAGCATACTTTTTAGTTGCTCAACAAATATTTATTCAATTCTCAATTATCAAATCGACTGAACTGTAGTCGCTCTAATGCAGAAACGAATCGACCCATTTCGACGATATTTCGTAGCCTCGACACAAGTTCGTTCAGTCATATCTCAAAGCTCTGTCGACCATCAATTTTGTTTAGTATTTACAAATGATATTGTTCAGCCTCAGAAATAATTTGGTCGCCCTTATCGAACTGTACGTTTTGTTCAGGAGAAACGAAATTCGCTCGGATCGACAGGTTTTCTTCTCCGTGTCCAAAACCGCTGTCACAAGGGACGACGAGTTCGAACATTTTATTTTTCTTTTTTCACAGCCACTCGATAGAATTGAATAATCTGAAAAAAGTATGCAAAAAGGGAATTTTCCACACTAGATTTTTTTCATTTTCAGCCCATTTTTAGTCTCGGACTCGAGTCTTGGTTCCAACGAAGACTAAAAAAAACTCTTCCAACCGCCTGCTGCACTTGAAGTCTCGAGCGTATTATCAGTCCCGTCATTCTTCGACGTCGACCAACAAATTAGTAGAAAGCTGTCCACATAGCCCGAACGTGACGCGATAAACATTTGCTTCCACATTCATTTATCCTGCTCATTCGTAATTTCTTGGGCGACGTGATACAGAGCCACATGGAAAATGCACGGAAAGAGAAAATACTTTTCTCCTTTCCGTGCATTTTCCGCGACTGCGCTCGATCCCTTGCACAACTGAGCCGCTGCTAAAGATTCTGAAACCGCGATGACTCGTGTGAAAACGATAAGGGAAAAATGCCGAATCATATCAGCAGCTGGAGATTAACGAAGTTTCGAAACTCCGAGTCTCAGCGCGGAATTCTCGATAAGAAATCGAATGCGGCTTCAACGCCGGGTCATAACGTCTCCGTAAACAAAATTACGATCGAAGCTATGCCATTTCCGAGAAAAACAAATCCGGATGTTCCGATCCGAGCAGTTCGATGGAGGGAGTGACAAGAGCGGAGGAAACTCTGAGATGACACTGAAACACCAGCAGAAAAAACGTCGCTCGAACAACCCTCGTCGCTGAAGGGGAATTTCTTTCTCAACGAAGCCTCACGATTTTGCACTCTGGAACCACTTTGTAGCATCGACGAGCCGATTCGGTATCGTGGATTGCGACAAAAGAATATTCGGAATGAGACTCGATTAATAGGAATTCCATTCCAACGAGACGAACTCCAACGTCGTCAGAGTCTCGTGTCGTTTCTCAATTAATTTGGTGTTTTGCCAAATGAGCCCATCGAGGAACCAGTTTTTCTTATATTTTTCGATAGGAAAGCCTACGCGAAGTACGAATTTGCAATCATTTTTTTATTTACTACAAAACGAATGAAAAAATCGGTGGCAGTTCAACGGGAGCTTTCTTTCAGGATTCGTTCAAACTATTTTTATGGAAAACGAACATTTGCAAACGTTTTCCGATCCCGCTGATGCAGCACAAAACTGCTGCAAAAAGTCGATTCGTGACGCCAAAGGAATTTTATCTTTTCACACTAAGTAGCAATTTTCAACTAATCATTCGAATTAATTACACTTTGTAAGACGGAGTAATGAAGCAAAATTCGCTTTAAGGTCGGCCAACGCACAATCGGCTTGTTTACGTGGAGTGTTATACTCGCACCGAACACGTTTGTAACACCTTCATTAGCATAGCAAATGGGGAATTAGCGTCGAAGGAACAGCGCAGAATTGTTGGCTCGAGTAAAAGTTCCCGAGCCAGTTGGGAGGCGTGCGAGGAACAAAATCGACTCGATTATTTTCGTTGGAAATTGTTTTCTCGACGAAAAACATTTTTCTCGCTCGTTTTTTATCAGGCAAGACGACTCTATATGGGACCGAATTTTATCACTTTTCTTTTCTAATCTTGCACAAGTGCGCGGAGTGACGAAACGGAAATATTCCACGAAATAGAGTCTGCGCCGACGATTTTTATTGGTTGACTTCACGTTACCGAAAGACACTTTTATTGCCGGCGACACGATGGAAAAATACGAAGTTATAGGATTTCAGAACCCAATGTGGACGGACGATCGAGAGCAATGAAAAAACCTAATTGTTGGGAAGCAATTAATTTGAATTTGAGAACAGTTCGATTGGCTAATATTTGGAAATATTCAGAAATTAAAATACAATAAATAGAGAACTTCGATAAAATAAAAATGTATCGATACAAATGACAAAATGTGTGAAAATAATTGTCGAATCCAAAACTCAATGAATGAAATGAGTTAGCTCTTAAAAAATCTAATTTTCAATAAAAAAAAATTTTCATTCGTGAATGTTTGCAAAAATGTTCTAATCGAAGCGCAATAAATAAAAAACAAATTTTTTCCTTTCAATTTGCAAAAAAAATCATCGCACAAAATTTTGCAAAAATTCGCAAAAATTTGCTAACGATCTGTAATTGAAACTTCAATCGATCAAAACTCGTCATTTTTTAGTTAAAAACCCATAAATTTTGATAAAAACTGTTGAGCTCGTGAATCAAAGGATTTGTTGCATGTTAATTGTGAAAGGTCACATTACTTTTGGACTTTCTACCAGTGGATGCGATTATGTCGACGATTGAAGCGTGCAGAGATAACTGGATGCTTAAAAGTGCACATGCACTCGGGGAGTACGCACGCAACGAGACCGAGAGTACGATGCACGTGACATAACGCCGGAGCAATCCAGAAGAAAGCTGGTTGCGTTTAACGTACTCTCATAATTTGTTCGGCGGTTACATCGGTTTGCGAGCTCGCTGATCAAGACTCCCGCAGTTCGTTCTCTACCTTTCCCTTAATTTCCCACTATTTTCAACCCATTCACTCGTCGCCCCGCGAGTTACGTGTCCGTGGACGCGGAGATGAGTGCTCCGGAACGAGCCAAGCCACGAAACTGAGGAAGGGAAACGATCGTAAGAAATTCATTTAGCTCGATGAAGTCTTCGAGCTCCGGTGCCAAGTGACACCTGTTAAGGGCTTCGACCGACTTTGGAGCGACAAAAATCAGCATGCTTGAGAATCTTTTAGCGGAATTATGGACTCGGAATCTAAATCTGAACACGAGTCGAATGAATTTCATTGTATTTTTACGAAATTTATAAAAACTTAATAAATTCAAAGAAAAAGCGATTATTTTTGGATTTCCCTCAGACCGAGGCCTATTTCACGTTGAAGGAAAATTATTCCTTTCATTATTTCATCTCAAAATACTTTCTAGTTTACCAATCCATTGTGACATTCCAATTTTTTTCTCGAGAAATACGAATTTTTTAATATTCGCTGCGCGCAGCACCACTTGGGGGGGTGAAATCAGGAAAATTTACGAATGAATTTAGCACACCCAGCACCTCAAATACATCATATTAGCTTCCCTTTGAAAGGATGTAACATTTGGAGTATGAAAAACAAAGGAAAAACTTATTTTGCAATAACTAAAGCACGTTTTTACACAGTGCCAACTCAAAACGAAACGCCGGCTTCGTATTGATATTTCGATGCGTTAAAGCTTGCTTGATGGAACTAGGCAGTTAGAACCCCGACCTTAGTGACCGATGCAGTTGTATGGAGCCTGGAAACGCGTGTTGACGAGAAAAAACTATGCAGTGCCCTGCAAAATCTCAAAATGCATAGAATCAAAAGATTTTCAGTTTTTTCTTCAAAGTGCGTGGTTTTTCGGTAGGATTTCGAATCTCCATAATTCTGTTGGGAAAAAAATGGCAAAGTCGACGAATTTTTGTGGAGCCAAGTGGCCCGGACTTTTGAACTGGACTAGTGTAAACGGACGTGATTCGTTCCCTACCTGAAGACGATTGTTTCCATTGAGAGCTGCATTATTTGAATAAACGATACAAAAATAAGAATAATCGTTCGTCTGATGTAAGTAACAGAAAAAAATGTGTTGACTTGACGATTAGACGTGCGATGAAATAGCAAGATCCTTCGGACGATTAAAAAACGGTTTGAATAGTGGCAAGCAGATGTTGGAGAGTCGTTACTCCGCTGCCTCGACTTTCAGAGAGGAAATACATATTTTTCTAGCTTATTTGTTTCTCACTTGTTACTTCGTTCCGTGCGTCATTTGTGCACGTATCGCGAGGATGATGTCACGCGGAAATTCTTGTTTTATCTGAGGTGAGCAAAGTCGCCTCGGTTTGTCTCTTTGCCATTTTTTTCGAACTTTAATTTTCAATTTTATTCTGTGCGCTCTCGTTAAGGGGGGGTCCTGTTTCAGACAGTCAAAAAAATCGATTGTTTTCGGGAATGTTTTTATAAGATAGACGCGGAAATGACTAACCATAACGAACTTCTCGGTATAGTTTCAAGGGTATCTCGAAAGTACAAAAACATTTTTTCAATGTGAGAAATACCAATTTGTACGTGGCTTATATGCTAAGTCTGATTGTCGGAGTTTCTCAGCTGCGTACAATGTGGAGATCGTAATTACAATCTGCATCAAAAATTTCAATTTTTTTATTTCATTTTTATATATTTTCCTTCCATATGAACCAATAAAAACTCGAAAAAATCGCGAAATTCAATATTTTTAGCGAGTTTGAAAAAAAAGTTTTTGGGTTCAGTTTTGATGAGTTTTTACGAGTTCATAGGGAAGTAAAATATATGAAAATGGAAAAAAATTTGGTATTTTTGTTCCCGAAAATAATTACGATCTCCACATTGTACACAGCTGAGAGACTTCGACGACCAGACTCTGCGCATAAACCATGTACAAACAGTATTTCTCACACCGAAAAAATGTCTTTGTACTCTCGAAAGTATACCGAAAAGTTCGCTGTGGTGAGTTGTTTCCGTCCATTCTAAAAACATTCCCGAAAAGAATAGATTTTTTTGATTTTCTAAAGCAGCACCCCCCTTAAACTCGTTTCGAGGGAATTCCCATCGATCGACGATCAGCCATCGAAGGATTCGTTTGAAAATGATTTTAAAAAGGGTTCGAACGAGTAGGATCGTCAAAGGGAAATGATTCGCGACGTTGGTCAGCGGCGAGGTGACGGAGGAAATAAACGAGAAAATGATCCGAGTGCGAGAACGTTGCAGCCGAGTGTTAGGACCTTGCACTTTCCTTTTATGAGAATGCGGTATAACTGGAGGGAATAAAAGAGTCTCAAATGCAATTAAAAAGTCTGCGCCTACTTGGCTGTGCCCAACTTGATACAATCGGCGTCCTTCGACGGTGTGTTATTCGCTTTTTATGCTTTTCCACTCGTGTAAATGAGTGGAAACAAAACGCGTGAAGAGAAGCCATTCAATCGCGTTCGGCGCAAACGAGTTTGTGTGTTTTATGGCATCAAACCAAGTCCGTTTCTTTATTTGGAAGAAAACGTCATTAATTTTACGATAACAATTGCAAACGATTGAATTCGTCGCGCGGTTACGTCTTCGCCTTGCTTTACCGAGGTTTTCGAGTCCATTGAAATAAATCGACTTTTCAAGGTCCTGAGTTTAAGGTCGGAAACCGTCGTTGGACCTCTCACGCAGGATTTTTTTTCAACTCGCTCATTCACTGAGGCTAAATAAATTCGACAACATTCCTGGCGGCTTGATATCGCACGAAAGCCCACGTGACTGAGATCGTCCAATTTACCTTCGTTTTTTCGTGCATGTTGACTGCAGATTTTCCTCATAGCGCTCTGACGCATTCATTATCCCAAATTGATCTTTGAGAATTCGTGACTGTTTTTCTGTCCAAGGGGACCGAAGACCTGCGTCACTTGCACAAGACTTTTTCCTCGCCACGCGCGCACGGATTCGACCCGAAGGCGAGGCGGTTTTTGTACCGACTTTCCTCTTCAACAATTCATATGTGTTTTTTAATAATTTATGTCCTTCTGCTACTGCCACATTGGGGAAAAAATTCTGTTGATGGAACTGAGCCCATTTAGTTGGACGATCCAACCGTTTTTCGTTCCACGCGCCCAACGACTCGGTTTTTTCAACTGAACCATGCTAATTTCTTGTCGCGGTTGATCAATCGAATTACCCAAGCATAAGGATTTTCTTGAAACAACTTTTTTCGATTAATTTGCCTTCGCATACTTTTTAATTGCTTCGATAAATATTCGTGTTCGAATCTCAATCATCAGTTCGACTGAACGCTTCTCGTTTGTATGGATAATCGAGTGAGTTTATTTCGATATTTCGTTGCCTCGACGCGAATTTGTTGAGCAGCCTCGAAGCTCTGTCGATTCGATCAACGAATTATTTTGTCTTACCTCAGAAATACTGCGCTGCCCTCTCGAACTGAATGATAAATTTGTTTCGGTTAACAAACGCCTTTCCTCGGTGCACGTTACCACTTTGCATTCACAACTGACCGGCGGGCAAATACCGCAGAGATCTAACTGCGATCAGTGAATATAGAAAGGTACGGAAAACTCGCTTCAAGATCTTTCTTCGAACAAATGAAAATACGATCAGATTATCCGAAATGAGATTCGCGTCTTTTCAATGATTTTCCGGAGGGTCGGCGAGTATTTCGAAAACTCACACAATCGGATCGCCCGTGTACGTTTGGATAGCAATAAAATAGTGAGAGAAAAACTGCTTTGTGTAAACGAAGGAAGAGGCGTCGCATTGGCGAGCCGAAGCACTGACTTCAGCAGCATTTTGCAGGAATTTTAAGGTATCCCGTTGACTAAAAACAAAGAAATTGCTGCAGTTACACTTTTGATTGCACGTGTGTTGAAACTGAGCAAAATGTTTGTTTTCGCCTTCTCGAAAAAATCTGTAAACTCTCTCCATTGGACATCAAGTCGCGTTGAAGAAGGTCCGGACTTTTAAATCAGCAGATAGAAATCATATTTATAAACACAAATAGAAATGCAAAAAAATGGAGAACCGACGAAAATATTCAGGAAATATTCGTAAAAGATCCAATCTTCGATTTATAATGACGTCGAAACGTGGTTATATGAATAAAATATAACACGTGTTGGTATTTCGATGATAAATCGTTCGGTGGCCCTCCCCCACTGAACCTTTAAATCACGTTTTTTTCCATTTTTAATCAATTTTTTCATGGTGCATTTGAGAAGCCGTTGACGAATGTTCCGACGCGTCATCCGGCTCTAATGCTCGTTCGGAATGGGCACGAATTTTGAATTATTTTTTGCCAATTTATAAAAACATCGATGACCCAGAAAATGTGAGCTTTGCGTCACTGCGACGAATTTCGTTTTTGGGAATACCCGCGAGCGCGTTAATTTCACCTCGAACTTCGTCATCGCGAACGTAGAACGTTTCTATGAGTCGCCTTGATCGCGGTTAATAAACTTTTGACTCTTTTTCGTAAATAAAAATGTCATGGGTCAAGATCCACGTACCGCCTTGGGGAAGAGGTGACCTTGAATCTATCTGGACGCGGGGACGGAGCTCGATCGGGTCGAGGATAATCCGCCGGGACTGACTGCGAGGCGAGGATTCATGGCGATTCGTCATCCTCGTGAGCCGCCCGCAATCCCGACCGAGGAGGAGTCCAAGGGCCTGAGAAACGTAGTTTATTACACAACAGCATGAGTCTTGAGGTTCGGGCACGTGAGAAAAATGTTTAGATCGAGCTCTCGTTTGGTCGAATCCGCATCACTCGACCTCGTTAGGTTCCACTCCTTTTATGCGGATTTCAACACGGAAAACTTTTCAATTCATGAAAACGAGAATGTGGAGGAAAAAATGTCGTTTCGATCACTCACGATCTACTGTTCGAACATTATTCAGTTCCAGGACGATTCATCGTGCAACGGTAGAAATCTTCAACTCAAAATTGAGAAAAACATTTGGATTTGGGGAATGAAATCTCATTAGTTGGTTGACACTCTTTTCATATTTGTTTAAAGGAATTACCTCGGTTATTCATAAATGGCAGAATATTAGTAGAAAAGCGTCATCTTAATTTTTTAATCGTGAATAATTTTTAAGTTGAGTTCATTGCAGAACATACTCCGAGTCTTTCACATGATTCGATAGTACATTGCCGAAAAGGCAACGTTTGACAAAGTTGAGCGTAGTCGATTCGACAGATTAGAACAAAGATCACCGTGTGTAACCCTAGAAAGTACAGATGTCAATGACGCCGAAGTTTGCACGTAGGAGTCCAACGAAATGATGTAAACAAGCCTCCAATAATTCCAGTAATTCTCCAATTTCGTTCCCTCTCGAATTTGCAATTCGTAGTTTTTCAACCTGCACCGACACTTCGTGGAATAAAAAATTGGTCAATTAGAAATGTTTTTTTTCGTTAATTTCGTTGGCAATGTAAGTTGCGCTGTATATGACAAGTGACGTGCGGGCCTGCAAAATTCAAGATTCTGTAACCATTCGTCGTCTTCGACTAAATATTACCAATTCAGATGGCCGTAGACTCTTTTTTTTTTATACCGTTAGACTCCGCGCGATTCGACTCACATTAATGATGCTTTTAATCTCTCACATCTAATTTACAAATATATAAAATTTTTAGTTTAAGATGGTTGAACACTGAGAGAAAAAATTACTAGAACTAATAAAATGTAGTTTTGAAGCGAAAAAATCATTTATTTCATTATTCGCCAAAACATATTAGATTGGTTCCCTCGTATATTTATTTGGTTAATTTATTTCAGTCAATTTCATAAATTCTTGTTTCAATAACAGTAGTTGCTTTGATCTAACAATTTTTTATCAATTATATGTAATATGTAGTTCGAATCAATAACACATTTTATGATTCAAAACAAGCATGTTTTTTAAGGAACCACTTATTCTTTTTATGAACCATGATTTTAACTATATTATATTGTTTATGTATTTTAACTATATTATGTTATCAATTGCAAAATTATTTTTCACTACCCGTGATGGTCATCATTACAGTTTATGGTGCATCTCTGAAACCATTTTAATCGAAGAAAAATTCCTACCTGCATGGGGATTCGATACCGATCTACCTACCTACATCTTTCAAAGTACGCACGCTATCCACTAGACTATCACGACATTCTTAAATATAAACTGAAAAAGGAATTGCGAAAAGTATTATTTCGATTATTTATTTGTTGAATCATGACAATCACTGTTAATTTGAATAGTACATATTTTCATGGATCTATCACTTCATTATATTGAACTCTTATTTAATGGTAACAATTAGATTAATTATTTTAATAAAAATATTTATAGAAGTAAAATAATGATGCAAGATAATTGCAAGAAAATAATTTTTTCGAAAAAAGCAATTTCGTATTGAAGTCGTTTTGTAGATTCAAATAATCTAATGTTTTTCATGCGATAAATGTATAATTAATCGAATCAATAAAAATTTAATCAAATCTATCATGCATCTAATTGATACTATTAAATAAGAGTTTAATATAATGAAGTAATAGATCCATGAAAATATGTTTTCAAATCAACAGTGATTCGCTTGGTTCAACAAATAAATAATCGAAACAATACTTTGATTTAATAAGTAAATACATGTTCTCAAATTCAATAATTTTTTCTCTCAGTGAAGGGGCAGTAAGTCGTTGTGTCCACAAGCAACACGTTAATTTCTGTACTTTTCGCCTTTTAATATTTCAACCAAACGCAGTCGATAAGGGGTCTTGAAATTTCACGCAGGCATAGAAAAGAAATCTTGGATTGTAAGACCAAAAAAAATTAGAGTGTTGTCTAAAAAGAGGCCTCGCGTCTGTATGTCCTTAAATGCGTTTTGTTTGTTCAGCTAAATCGTCGAATTTTTTTGATCAATCGACCGAATGACCGATGCCAAGCGATTTCGTTGGAAAAACTCGTTGCATTTATCAGCTCTCGATCACTTTTAAATTGCTTCGGTAAATATTTGTTTCAATCTTAATTATTGAATCAATCGAACCATTATATTTCGTAGTCTCAACATGAGTTTTTTCAGCTGCCTCGAAACTCGTTAGTTCGGCCAATAGCTTGTTTCAGAAATCTACGAATCGCTTTGTCTAAGCGCGCAAAAACGTTTCGGTGCTCGTATACGAACTGCGACCATTTCGATTGGTAGAAACGACGATTGTTTCGATCCAAAAGTGCAGTCTCGTTCGCCCTCATTACGGAGCATTAGAAAGCGCTATAAACTGTCCGAATGGCAGCTTCAAAGGTCGTTTCGCTCCAACGGAACCGAAAAAAATGCTCGACAAAAAATGTCGGACCGCAACGAAGTTGCATCATTCGAATGCAACCGGAATTCCGTTTTTCTCGAGCGCTCCGGAAATTAGCATGCAAATTTTGCCCATAATTATACTTCGTGGGACCCGCAGGCTGAAGTCCCGATGAAAAACGAGCTCTGGCTGGTCGCGGCGATGGAAGCTTCGATAATTAATTCAAAAAACTCATTCGTCGATGCACTCTCGAGTGGAGAATCGATCGAGGAGCTTGAAGCGATGGAGCGCGTTGATAATTTTCTTAAAATCAAAGGCGTGTGAATGAATTTACGAACTGGGATTAGACTCGAGTCTTCACACTTAGCGGAAAGACCCAAAACGCCATATAAACGTTGTAGTCTCATTTCGCGGCTTTCTCCCCTTTTTCGAGCCACTCGCGAGCATTTATCAGTTTCCAGGGTTATTGTCGTGTTTGTGCGATGAATTGAAATTTCGTAAGGATTATAGAGGTTCCGCTCGAAACGTCGAGCAAACAGCGGACTCGGTTGTTTCGACGTTTCGCAACTTCGCAGCCTCATAAAATCTGAAACGGCTTATTGATTTTTGCCACGTCCGAAGGTGAGGTCTTCGTGTCTTTCATTGGCTTTTATCCGGCGGAGTTTCTGTCATCTCAACTCTTGCGAGCGGGCTTGTTTTCTTTTAAAACCTTTTCAATGCCTCATGATGGATTCTAATGGTCGAATCGCGTGGGAGAAACGCCTCGAAACTTTGGAAAGTATTAGTTTCAGTGGAATCGATACCCTCGCGATTATTTCGAGGGTTCGCGATCACCGAGGGTGTCTCCGCGTTTCAAAGCGTTTTTCACATTCTCACCGCCGAAGCAGCTGCGCTTCTTCGGTGTGCTCCCCCGCCCCTCTCGTCGCTCGAGCTAAGACTTTTATCGAAATAACCAGAAGATTATTTTGAAAAGTCTTGGGAGCTTATCAGATTCCAACCGCAAAAAATGAGCGACGTCGCACGAGAGCCACGAAACTTTTGTCATAAAATACTTTTTGCATATCGAGCTTGCATGAGGTCGCCGGCCCGTGGGATCGGAACCACCGAACTTTGCAGACGGAAACTTTCTCCGAATGGCCAATTGAATTTGACAAGCTTTTCGCTGTCACTGGACACCCCGCGCTGGCTTCTTCCGAAGGGACCGAGTCTCCGTTCCTCGGCAAATTTGAACCTGCGAATCGTTCATCCTTTCATTCGATCAGTTTTTTCCCGACGAGCAAACCTCCCAGGGTTTCTGGAAGCGCGTGCAAAATCATCGCATTCTCGAGCTTCCGCAACAAACGAAAACATAAAAATTCAAGGAAATTCCAGCTTTGAAGTTTCCTTTGTTCCCTCGAAAGTTCGAGGGTTCAAAACGTTTTTTGGTGAACTTCAAAAAGGAGAGAAAATCGTCGCGCGGCAAAGTTGTCATTCGAGGAGTTCGATCAGAGCGTTTTGAGGTCGAGAATGCGAGATTCGAATGGCACCGCAAGCGCACGCTTGATCCCGAGAACCGGAAGCTTATCCGGAGAAACGAGATGAAATGACGTCGAGTTCGAATGATCGAGAAAACTCCGGATATTGGGGTGGTTCGACCGGCCCGAAGGAGTTCCGGTACACGCGCGACGAAGCGCTCCCGTTTCTGAAAATCATCGATCTTCGGGTAGAGAAAACGAAATTGAGAAAAAATCAGCGAATAAGAAGAAACGGGAAGCCTCGATTCGAGGCTCTTTTAGTTTCCTCCTCGAGCGTGCCGATCTCGCGCAGAAATTCGAGATTAAAACTTCGTCATGAGACCGTGAACTCTCCTCCGCGCTCACTTCAGAATATTTCCGATAAACTCTGATCGACGCTTCGTCACAACGATTCTTACTGAGCGGGAGACTCGCTCCGAGACGTCGAATGATTGACAAGCATCGAATATTCTCGCTCCTGCCGCCACGCGAGTTTATCGTGGCTTCGCGCATAATCGGGGAAACCAAGATGTTGGTCGAACCGAGCCCAGGGCGGGACGAAAATGCAGCGGGTCCAAATACTTTTTTCTTGAGTGGCTGATTATTTCAAAAAATCGTTAAAATTCACAAGAGAAAAATTACCTAAGCCAGCAAATGATTATTTTCTTCACCCAACTCGTTCCATCTTCGAGCACACTTTTTAGGCGCTTCGATAAACATTTTTTCAAATCTAAATTAACGGATTAATCAAACGCACTAAAAAAAATGTTCATCGAAGAAAATGGCACTCGGCCGAGCTGAAATGCGGCGGATTCAACTGCATTTTTTCAAAATGCTAAACAATTTGGTGCATTGAAAAAAAAACAGTGGGAATGAACCACATTTTCGTTCTAGCGAATGGGACTTGGTTCGGGTGGGGCTCAATATGTCGAATAACTGAATTGTAGAACGGTCGATATTTCGAAATTTTTAAAGTTGTGATATCAGTTTGGAGAAAAATAAGTAATTCGAAATTCTTATTCCCGATCGACTATTCGGCAGATTGCGTGTATAATAAAAAAAATCCTTCTTTTAATTCGTATTTACCCGAAAATATGTATTTCAATAGTTTTCATTTCGAATGCAATTTTAACAGACCATCCGAATGTCAAAAGTTCATATTTTCGAATTCAAAATGGAGATTAATTGTTTTACAGACAGACCAGAATATAGAGTAGCAAAAAATCGAAAGTGAATTTTTCGAGCCTATAAAACTTAGATATGCAGAATAGAGATGGCTCGAAAAGGCGATAGTTTAAATGGCGATGTTTAAAATTCGAGATGACCGGTCTGAGTAAGTGAGTGAGTGAGACGCGTGTATTTGGAGCTCCACTGCATTTATCTATTTTTATCGATCGACTTTTTAACGTTTCGCTATTTTGACTGTTCGACTTTTTGGTGTTTCAGTATTTTAACCTCAATAATATTTGGTCTTTCGTTATTATATTTTCAAAATTGTGAATTTTCACAGTATCGCTGACCGTAGTAATTTATGAATCGAAAGAGTGATAGTCGAATTTTCGAAAAATCGATATTTTAGTCATCGTCCTATGGGCGATTGTTACATTCTATTTTCGATGTAAACGTGCTTCGAACCTTGCAGTTTCTGCTTTATTTATTTTTCGCATTCAAAGCTCTAGTCGAATCTACCTGTCTCCATATTATCATTCGAAGTTTATAAACTCGAGATTTTAATTGTTCGAAATTTTAGACATTCCAATATTTGATCCCCACCCCCTGGTTCGACGAACAACCTTCTCATTCCAGTGCTCAAATCAGTTTTAACTGGAAATGAGAGTGAAAAATAGTGAAAACGGAAGAGAAACGTGCGAAAAACGACTTGCGATTTGTTCGCTCCAATTCAGTGACAGCTAAAAACTTCCATCGTTAGTCGCTGTATCGAAAAAGGAAAATAATTTTCCGTTTCGAGTAATCAGAGCAAACTTGATCGACTGAAAAGAAGATCGAGAAGCGATGGAATGAGAGGTCAATAAATTGGCGTAAAAATACAAAATTTACGATGACAATATCTCGAGCAGGATAAAGAAAATTAGAAATTTAATAAAGCCAAAAATATCGGTGCAGCGGTTACCGAAAATTGGAGTTAAGCACCAGGCGTACGATCAGGAAAATGGAAATTGAAAAAAAACAATACGAAATGTTCGTTTGCCAAATTATTTTCACTGGTACTTCGTTGCCTCAAAATATGTTAAATTGCACAAAATCTCTGTTCACCAGAATATAATTATTGCTATATGCGATTGCAGGTAAAGGAAAGCGACGAGAACCCCCGAATGTCGGCGCCCCGAATCGTCTCCTCTGGGGGAACCCTGCACCGAAAATTCCGAGAGTTTGGAGGTCGAAAAGATGGGGCGCGATGCTTGATGAAGCACCGCGGTCACCCCGCATAAAAGAGAAACACTTGATGACGCTGTCCGTTAATTTATTGCTGATGGTAGTCGCGGCTCGAGGAATTACTGGGTGAGCGAGCGAGTAGCGAAACGAAGGGGCTGCGAGGAGCCCTTTGCGTGTTCCCTTTTCCACGTGAAGGGGACTGGGCATGCATACGAGGGCGCGCGGGGAGACCGAGGTCTCGGAGTGTGCTGTCCGCGAGTGTGTAAGAGCGATGCAACGGTAACGGGAGGCGCCTGCCGAGAAGCTCCGAGAGTTTTCGTGCGAGCATGTGCTCTAATCAATAATCCGTTGCCCTCCGGTGTGCGTGCCCCTCGAATGCACTCCCCAAAGGTGGCGGTGATATCGTTTATCGGTTAAACTAACGATGCAACTAAAATTCTCAAAAGTATCGACCACTCTTTCGGAGGTGATTCGCCTCCGAAGAATCTGCGGATGACGGTGCAGCGACGGGGACGAAAAGCTTCCCGGATTTCCTGGGCAGCGTTCTCCGGGCGTGCACGGGGTCCTTGTGCGAATGGGAAATTAAACGGCTTCGGAGAGTGCAACGATCGGATGCAGCCTTAATCCGAATGAAAGTGGGGCGATGCCGTCCAGGAGAGGATTCGTTGCTTCGACGTGCGAGCAGGGTATAAAAGAAGAATGTTTTGTATGATGCAACTCGAGCCTTGCGGAGGGACAAATTTTTGCAACTTTTTTATCTGTTAGTACTGACCGAAGGAAGCTCTTTGTAATTTTTTCGGATTTTTGGCCCAACTCGTATTAAAAAATCAATAAAAAAAATACGCTGGAAATTGAAATTTGCAAATTGCTTTCTCAAGATTGGTCGAGATGCACGATGCTCAAATCTTACTGTATGAGGTGCTACATTTTTCATTTTGGCTTCCTCAGGGAGGAAGCTTTCAGCATTGTTCTAAAAGCTTGAGAAAGCAATTTGGAATTTTTAACTTTTTTTTAAATAAAATTTTAACTTATTCGTCGACTTTTAACTTTTCCAAATTAATTACCAAAAATTAAAGCGGATTTTTCGAAAAACTCATATTTTCGTAAAATTCAAAAAATCATAAAATTTAAACCCCTCAGCCGATATTTCCCAAATTCAATACCAACCTTCCTATTGTGACAATCTATTTATAAAGAAAAAAATTAGTAATAAATCTTCAAATTTCCGGAAGTTGGAGCGTTGACACCCTTTTCTTAAAAATTTCAAAACGTCGTAGGATTCGTATTTTTTTTTTCAAATTCTGCCAAAATTATCAGAGAATGAAGAGCTTGTTCAGATTAACACCTATGCAAAAAGGTAGCCCTGTATCTCAAATCGTTTTCGAGTTATAAGCGTTTGAATTTTGCAGTGCCAATACAATTATGCAGTAATAATATTGCCCAAAAGTTATTAATAAATTGTTTAAATAAATAATTTTTTAACAATTTTACAGTAAACCCTTGTTTTTTTTTTACGAATCGAAAGTGCGCATTTTTCTGAATTCTCATGATTTTTTTCGGAATTTTCGTGGATTTTTGAAATTCCCTTTTTTAGATTTTTTAACTGGCTCTATTTGTACATTTTTGATCCAGTAACCTTGAGACTTTTCAAAACTGATGGTAAATATGTCCTCTAAAACATATCCAAAATTCAAATTTTTGAAAATTTTTTTCAAAATTTTTTCAAGAAATTTCAAAAATCCACGAAAATTCGAAAAAAATTCATGAGCATTCGGAAAAATAGACACATTTGATTCGTAAAAGAAAACCAATAGGTCACCGCAAAATAATTGAATAATTAATTGTTTAAACAATTTGTTATTAACTTTTGGGCGATATTATTATCGATAATTGTTGTTCATAGCTTTCCAAATGTTGTTGAATTTTTTCAGATTTTTATTGCGTCACGAAGTACGGAAATTCCAATCAGATATAATTTTTGGTCGAGCTATCCATCCAGTTTACCTTAATTTTCCCCTTTATACTCGCGACACCTCGCATATTTTATATTGAGCAAAAAAATTTGGTGGGCTGAAAAGGCAAATATGAAACATATTTAATTTTCGTATAGCACAGAGAAACGATTGCTTTGTTATCTCCTAAATTTTCATCAAGCCAGTTCAATAAAAATTTGTCCATTTTCGATATACAACACAAATAAAGATTTATTTGTTTTGCTGTTTTTGAGTTGGAAAAAAAAATGTTTTTCTCACTCTCAATGATAAAATCGATTCAGCGATCATCGAATGCGTAAACGAAGAGGCGAAATTCGTTTCGATCAAGGAACGTTTTTTTCCACTGAGATTCCGTCCCGAAGTCTAGTTCCTGGTTTTTGTGAAGCTTTTTCCGGCGACCGTCTCCAGAGAAAATAAAATCCCGGACGTGTTCGAGCACCATCTAAAAAGTGGTTAGCGCCCGTCGACCTCCGTGCAACGGAGAGTTCTCCGAAACCGCTGATTTGACAGCAGGAAAAAAACCTCGGAAAAAACGGTCGCTCGATCCGCGACGACGGCTCGCCCCCGTCAAACCGATAGTTTTTTGCAACTCCGAGTCTGCACCGGTCCCGGACGATCCCAGACACACCGGCTCGAAAACAAAATAAGTGCCGAAGGCCACGGACGGCGCGATCGATTCTAAAATGTCCCATGCACGAGCACCCAGCCCCAGATCTGTCGAATAATTAATTACTTCGGTATCGAAAGCCTTCGGCGTTGAGCAATGCTCCGTCGCCACCCCGCGGCTTGCACCGACCAATTATTCGCTTCTGTTCTTCTCCCCGCGTGAATAACAAAGCGCTGAAACGGTGCTTCACGAACGGCGGTGTAAAGTTTTCTTCGAAATTCTCCAAGTGGCTTAAGAAACGGCTGAGAAACGACGAGATTTTCGAATCGATCAATGCAAATTGACTTCGCACTCCGAGAACGTTTCTCACCGTTTCAATGCCCAGTCACATTATAGAAAAATAATAAAAGCTTTTCGAGCGCGAGGACTCTCGATATTCAAAGCATTAGTCGCCGAGTACACCCTCATAACTGAATTCATCGGCTTCCCTGTTTGTTCTCCCGTGTCGAAACTACCAGGGACGAGAGCACGCGCGACACCTGCGTTCTCCGATCCGAGCGCAAACACGCCGTCGCTTACACTTCGACGTCGCATCACCACGATACTGCACTCTGCGTCGAAACTCACATCGCTCAGATTCAAAGTGAAAAGTTTTTCATTCTAAACTGGAAATCGGTTATCCTGGAGCGAGCCCGACGACGAAATGACAGTTTTAAATTTATCAGTTTTCAAAGAATTTGGATTTTTCTACTTTCGGAAATTTCCGTCGCTGCAAAATCCACTGCGAACGCATATTCTATCTACTTTTTTATTTATTTACTGATCGAAAAAAATTGCAGTGTGACTTCTGCAAAAATTGCAAAAGTTCATGGTCGAAAAGTAATTTGAATTTCCCGCCACTGGGAATTGCAGGTTCTGGTTTAGTTCCACGGAGGCTTTGATGTTTCGAGCTCCCAAAATCACTGTGCACGAACCTTCATGAAAATCTTGGTAGCCGCTTCGTTTCGTCCGTGCAACGATAAATCTTTGGTAAATTAATTTCATTCATTCGTTTGAATTATCGAAAATCCATTTTCTCTTTGCAACGTAAAAAAACGGGCACCAAACCAAAATTAGCGAAAATGAAAAAAAAATATAGAAAAACTTGATAAAATGTGTTTCTTCAACGGAAATCCGAGAGATCAAGCCATTCTCTTGTATTTTCAATCGCTCAGATGATCGTAAATCACCGTTTTAAAAGTAATAGATTCAATCAGTGTCATTGTAAAATTTGTAAACATGTAGTTTTTCAAATATGAATTTGAATAAAAAATCAATAAAATAATGCCGAACGACTCATAGGATTATTCCTTCTGCGAAATAAAGTGAAAAAATGAATAACAAAATCTTTTTGTATCACATGCAAAAGAGGAATTCTACAAGGTATATTTACGTGTCCGCATAATCAGGAAATCGAACAAGAAAAATGGAGAAGGAAGATTTTAATCGTTGAATCTCCTACGCGAATGATCCCCGGGCTCGTATAAAACGCAAAAAGTGGTCACCCGACAACAGTAGCGAGGAAGGAGTTGCATGGGAGGCTCGAGTAACGAGAAACGATGCGGATGACGTTGGGTCTAGATACGAGCAATGGTTTAGGACTTTGCTCTCCGCTAGTCCCCGCATCGGCAAGGGAGACAGCGAAAGCCACTGAACGTATAACAGACGTTATTACGTTGTTGCATAACCCAACCGTTATCTCTGCTTCTATCAGGTAGGACGTGCTCGTTAAAGTTTCTCATCCGTGGATGAGCATAAGCTTCAACACACGCGCACGCACGTGCGCCGCCTTCGGTTATGTCGAGTCAAACACGAGCATCGATGGTTTGTTATTCTTTTCAAATATTCACTGTGCACAAACGGACTGTTTACGACTTCGAAGCAACGGGCTCGTCGGGGTGTTTTCGTTTTTATTTTTCAAACCCATTTTCTAACACAAATTAGTTGCTTGTAAGACGAATCGTGGAAAGTTTGACCCTGAAAAAATATGTTGGAATTAAATTTCATTAAAGTTCGTCTCGAATTGGTGTGCAGTTTCGGAAGATGGCGACGTTCGTATTTCTCGAACTAAATTGCTTGTATTTTTCGTAGCCACTTTGTTTGAGTTTCTTTGTAGAATTTATCCAGAGTAGATTGAATAGGAAGAAAAAGTTATTCCGCGCACCTTCTATACCGCAGAAAACTTCAATACCGCTCCGCCGGATCGAGCAAATTGAAGAAACTTTTATTCAGAAACATTCATCAATAATTTGCCTCGAAATTCTCGATACAAAATTCAATTCTTCGAGACACTTTGCGTGTATGGAGATTAAGATGATGGATCAGTCGGTAATCACAACCGTGAGTGCGAGAGAGATAGCTGCAAATTTTGAAAAGGAATTTTTTCCACATCGTTCGTTTGATCGAAAAAATAAAAATGTCATCGGATTTTTGCGATCGTGCTGCGTACGATGACATTTTTATTATTTTAATCGGACGAACGATGTCAAAGAGTTTTAATTTCAAAAATTCGAGGTGTGATTACCGACTGATCCATCATCTTAAGGAGAAATATTGCTTTTTCGCGGAAAAAAATGGCGAAAACACCTCCGCTGTTCAAGGTTAAAGCAACACTTGAAACCCCCGTTGGACGTTTTCGTCGAAATATGTACGACCGTGTTATTATTTGACTACGGAATTCAGTAGAATTCATCGAAATTCGTTAAAATTACCATGAAAAATAACTCGAATCGGCGAATAAGATTCGAAGTATGAATTTTCAACTTCGCGTTCACAGCTCCGACATGTCGAGCAGGAAAACTGTTAGTGTGGACGGGTAGATAAAAAAAAAGGTTACTTTGCAAATGACGGAACGAGTTTTTCCATTTTTTCAATGAAAAAAACGTTCGTTGTGTACATTCACACATGGGGAGCTCGACATTGCGATGTTTGACGTGCATTAACCAGTTTTTGTCTAAAACCGGACGGAGGAATTGGAAACGTGTTCGGAGCTCAAAATACAAGACCACCAGTCACGATTAGGTGATTATGAAAAAAAAAAGAAAAATTTTCTCGTTGACGAGGTGAATTTATTCCTTGCAAAAAATTTTCCTTGCGAATGGACGATCTTCAAATTCAAAGGTGTCGATACATTAGGTTTGACGCCATTTTTTATGAAGCATTTAACGTGCATGAGTTCCGTGTTTCTCATTCTAATCGACGGAGGTACGAGAACAGACCCATCGAATATTATTTTCTACACGTTTTTCTAAATTTGTCATAATTACGAAATTTTTCAAATTTTTCCCTTTGAGTGATAAGATAAGCATAGAAAAACTTCGACATTTAGAAACACACAAAGACAAATAGCATCGAACGGTTTCATAATGAGTTTCGCAATGTATAACCAAAGTGAAGTTTCACGTCTGTATGAAAAAGATAAATCGTTATCGCGGGGCATGCTTATCTAAGAAATATTATGCACATAATTAACAATGTTAATGTAAGTAAAATAAGATTGGAAAAAAATGGGAACTAAGAAACTGCATTTCTTACCACTGAGCAACGTTTCGAGATTGCTATGACTGGGACTGAGGAGATTTTTTGGCACGGCAACCCTGGTAACGAGACACTTTATGGCGAGCCTCCATCGACTGGCTTCACGAAGATTATCTTCATATTTGTCGAAGCTACGAAAACGCAACGTGATGGTAGTTCTTTCGCGTCTTCGGGCTCCCTTGACCCTCGCTTTTTTCAGCGTGTAAGCATAGATGTACAGATATGCGGATGTATCGTGTTCATCCCATGCACCGAACGTTTCGGTCGATTCAACGAGTCTCAGCTGACTTTTTGAGACGCTGGGACGGCAAGCGCAGCTTCCCGCGTTTCGACGCTTCGAACGCAGGCACCTGCATCCTATTATGTCGTTGAGACCGATAGTTTCCGTTTTCGTAGCCCCGTTGCTCTCTTTTTGAAGGCTGAGACCCTTCTCTGTCAATTTGACGCGATATAAAGTGTTCTTTTTCGACGTAATGTAGAACGTTTCTTCCAGCACTGTACTGGAGCCGTGCACTTGAGAGTCTTCCATCACGAAAATTTTTTATTAGTCTCTATTACGATCTGATAAAGTCGATTTACTCAGAATAATTTTTTTTTTCCAGCTAATAAAATCAACAAACAAAATTAGGGAAAAATAAACACGCACAAAAATGGTGAATAAAATTTTTATTGCACGATCTTATGTCCAATCGACAAGCTCTCTCGCGTATTCGTGTGTTCCTGGGATGAATCGAAAGTAAATTCGATTCGATGCTCTCATACGCATTGAGCAGGGACTCTCCGTTTGTACAACTACAATATTGCTTACGAGGACAAATATCGTTTGTGTCACAATTTCGAAATAAATAATGATTGAAAAGTGCGCTGTTCGATGTATTTCTCTTTATCTATGCTCGGACGCTGCCAATAGCAGGTGTTTATCTTTTCGAGTGTGTAATTGTAATTAGTTTCGCGATATGTCACGAAATCACGTGGACACTGTATGTCGTTGCGGAATGAGCGATTGAACGCTGTGATATTATCGCGCACTACAAATTCGTCTGGTCGAGTATTTTTTGTGGTACTCGCTATTTCATCAGAAAATAATATTCCATCTCGCAGTTACATGGTTTGACCGAATTTTTACGAAATTCTGAAGAATCAATGGTCAATTGTCTGCGAAACATTGCATCACTAGGATAATTATTATGATTCATTGTGGAAGCACTCGTAACATCCACCTCTCGTGGATTTTGATTGATTGATGTCGAACTCTTCTTTTCACGAGGAGACAGATAGGAGCGCGAGGGGTGAATTTGTAGCAAGAGACTGGAAAAATGCACCCGGCCAACGTTCGATCGAGTTCGCGTGTATAGAACGCGCCTCTTGATTTTTATCTCAACGAAAAATTGCAGCAACCGGTGCTCAGGATTGGCACTCACTTCCAATTACTTCGTACGTTATAATACACCAAATACACGCGTCGTTCTCATTCAAATTCGGAACAAAAATGAACAATCATCGATGACATATTCGAACGAATGTCACATCGTAGTCTACGAAGTGCGTAAAGTTCATAAATCATTGTAATATTGAGTAAGATGTCGAACGATGATGGTCAATTGTGATAAGTATTTTGATGCATCACACAACTAACACGAATTCACATCTGACACAAGACCGACCAAGTGCCTCGAGATGCCTCGAGTGACTGACACGTTTGTAGCCTGTAGCCTCCGATCTCTATCGCACCTCTCCGACTCGTTTCCCACCGCCAATTCTCCAGCTACTTTACTTCAACTCCGAACGATGCATACCGTGCCATCTCGCTTGGAAAGTACTAACTATGTGGTGACGTCATAACTGTCATTGGGTCAACCTCACGGTTTTTTTTTTCAAATTTCAGGTACTGTATCTCACGCCCGTATATCGAACATTAAAAGTTTAAAAAAACCCAAACTCAATGTCATTATTTTTTATTTCAATATCTCCATATTTACCATGCAGGACTTTTGTCATCAATTTTCCCAGTCGGTGACTATACTGACCCAGAAACAGTTTTGTAATCTGATAAATTTTCGTGACAAGTGAAATATTTATTTTCACCAGATAATAGAATCCTTTATTTTTTATCATTTCGAAACAACATTAATCATTTTTTCAAAAAACCGATATTAGTGACTTTATTACAACAATGAAATTCTCGCTCAAACAATGAAATTATATTTTCAAGTTACGGGAACTCCAACGACCCAACATATATAGTAAACTCGCTTTGAAAATCCAATGACCAATCACAATCGTGTAGCAATATGAGGCATAACAAAACGTGAACTACTGCGAGGCACAAAAATCGTGTCGACTCGTGTTATTTGCTGATCTCTGGCTCTCTCTTTTGTTTGTTGTTCCTATAGCCTATAGTGTGGTGTTTGGATTTAACGAACCAAGTTTGAAATTTCGCTATATAAAAATCGTTAATAAATAACCAATGAAACATTATACATCGCTGACAGAGTATCTTTTCATAATAAGAATTTTCATGACTACTTGGTATTTTGTTCTGAATTTTATAGGTTATTTTTTCTCGATGAGACATTTTTCACGATTTATTTTTTTCCACCATGATTTTTTAAGATGATTAGTACGAAATTGTCCAATATTTTTTATGAAACGTTCGGACGGTCGTGCGAACAACTGAATTAATCGGTTGAATTGACCGATCTTCGAACTCATCTCCAATTTATTATACGTCGAGACAGGAATGCAGTCCGCATCAATTGGAATGAATTGCCAATTAATGTCGGAGCGTCGCGCCGTTAAAGGGCTTTCAAACGGTCATCGATTTCAAATCCATAATATGGACCAATTTGATCGTTTACTTGACATTTATTATGGCTGTTGTATTTAAAAAAAAAAAAAAAACATTCGTCATGATAGATTCAGACTGTTTTGATAGATTTTACCACGTATATTTCGGTACGTAAAAAACCAAAGAAAAATGACTTTTTCTGTTATCGAGCTGCAAAAAACTAACCTCAATTATCTCTTTTATACTAACACTCATAAAAAACGTATTGACTTGTCTCGTTGTTTGAGATTGTTGTTTGAGATTGTCTCGTTGAAAATTTTATCGAAAAAGAAGGCTGTGAAAATTTTTGGTCGGTTTAAAATATTATCGTTATAAAAGAACTTTAATGGTGTTAAAACAATTATTGCCGAGTCGAATTATAAATATGAGCCAATTTTTTTACGGTATACACATTTTATTCAATAATAATCCCGTTACGAAATTATTAGATTGACTTTGAGACGTAGCACGAAATAATCATTTTTCAATGGATTGAAAATACGAATTAGACGTGAAATTAAACGTTAATTTCATCTCAGCTCGATCAAACATGAGTTATAGAGTTATAATCCAAAAATAAAATAATAACAAAGTTACAATAATGCTTCGAATGATAACTTTTGTCTTTCTGAATTTTAACACAAAATGGGTATAAATGAGTGCAACGATATTTTCGAACAGAAAAATCATTTTTGGGAGAACTATAAGTGAAGAAATTGATGAATAATTGATGAACAATGTATCGACTTTGGGGAAAAGTAAATAACAAGATATTTTTTAAATCGTAATTATTGGGCGAGATTCAAACATGTCCCGCCGCTCTCGGTCGGTCGGACCGCGCAGTTGCAAGTGCTGCCACCACTGTGACTTCCGTTTCTTTCGTGGCCTTTCCACGCTCGGCCGAAGTGGTGTCTCTTCCGATTTGTCAAAATGGTAAGAAAGTACGCGTGTAATAAATACGTGAATAATATCCGTTTTAATCGTCATCAAATTCGCTGTAAACGACGTAAATCGACGGTTCATCAGTGGAAAACAATAATGGATTATTTAATGAAAATTATATTTATCCGCAGGGTATCGACATCAACCATAAACACGACCGCAAAGTCCGGCGAACGGAGCCGAAGTCGCAAGATGTATACCTTCGTCTTCTTGTTAAGGTAAATCTCCCAAAACATTTCATAATTACGCATTTCTCATGTTTGTTAACATTAGTCCTTATCAAATCCAAGTAAGTGAATGTTACTCGCATCCATTCTATGTGTTTGATCGCGTTTCGGGATCTCTAGGTTATGTTACATTTGTGTTCTAATACGCGATAAAGAGGCGTTATTATTTCTAATCTTAAAAATCGATCTCAAATGCATAATTTTACTTTCACCAGTTCATACTTTTACCATCTCCGTGTTTTCGTTTCATAAATTTTATATTCTGCGAACTGCACTCTGTGCCAGTCTTTTTTGCCATAAACTGGTTCAATTTGAATGTTCGCTATACTAAACTCAACCTCCCTATTCTGACTCGCAGATTTCTTCTGCCTGTCATTTATTATGGTTGATACATGATTTTATAATAGTTTCAAAGATCCATGAAAATGTTAATGTGAAAAATAACCTGCAAATTTTACGTACAAGCTGATCGTAACGCTTCATCGTTATAAGGAATTCAAATTCATTTGATTGTTGAATTTCTATTTCATTTGAAAAGAAAAATACAAATGTGCTAAGATTAAAATACAACATAATGCTGATAAGCATGAACTGGCATCACAGGGATTTTTTTTTTCTTTTTCTATCGATACAATTCAGAATTTAAGAACAGTTCATTCTTTATTTTCGATCATTGTAGCTCTACCGCTTCTTGGCGAGGCGTACAAATGCCAAATTCAACAGAATCATCCTCAGACGACTTTTCATGAGCAAAATCAATCGTCCGCCAATTTCTCTGGCTCGTGTGACGAGATTCATGAAAAAACCAAATCGTGAAAACTGCATCGCAGTCGTTGTTGGCACCATAACTGATGATGCCAGGATCTACGAAGTTCCCAAGATGACGGTGAGTCAGAAAATTTTGCAATATTCAAAATTATACTTCTCTTTTGCATATTCGAAGCATTGAGAATATTTTAGTTTTGTAGGATTGGGAAAGTGATGTTTGCGAACCGCACTCTGTGTCAATTTCTTCAATAGATTGGTCCAATTTGAATGTTCGCTACATTAATTTTCATCGGCTTTCCTATTCTGTCTTGAAGAAATTAACTTCATTTCAATTATACTAGTCGATACATTCGTACTTTCTTATATAAATGAACAGATTTTTAAACAAAATTCAATAAAATTTTGATCTACTTTCTTTTGAATGAATTTTCACTGATAAAGTTCAAGAATTTGAACCAGATTTGTCGCTGCTATTCATATTTAATCTTGGAATTTGTCAACATTTTTATGACGTTTTATAAATTAAATGGCACAGTATTCTGAATCATTGTTCAATTTTGATTTTTTAAATATTTCTGACAGAATTTCTATATCGTTAAATATTTAGGCGATTATTTTCGTTTATAGATTCTCAAACTCAATAGATGCTAATCCAAAATATACAAAAATTTTTTATTTTCTCGTGATAGGCGTGATAATATCAGTTTTTCTTATTACAAATTCGTAGTTTTCTAGAAAAGAAATTTCTGTCGAAATCCGTCAGGTTTATTCTACCAAAAAAAATGGTTTGGGTAAAGAAAAAAATTATAATGGTTAACATTTAAAACCAGGTCTGTGCCCTGCGAGTGACCGAGAAAGCACGAGGCCGTATCTTGAAGGCTGGCGGTGAAATAATAACTTTCGATCAGCTCGCTCTCCGAGCTCCCACTGGTACAAAGACCGTTTTGATGCAAGGACGTCGCAAGGCGCGCGAGGCTGTCAAACACTTCGGTCCAGCACCGGGTGTTCCTCATTCTCATACTAAGCCACTGGTTCAATCGAAGGGACGTAAATACGAGAGAGCGAGAGGTCGCAGGCGCAGCTGCGGTTACAAGAAGTAGACATTTCCATCGAGCGTCGACGTTTAAAATCTACTTCATTGTTCATTAACCCGATAAATACTTTTTGTATTGTCCTCGTACGAATTTATCGTCGATCTAATTTCAATGTTTTCGCGCTTAAATATATGCGAGAGTATTGGGCCAATGAACGATGGAATACACAATTTAACGAGTTATTTTTTTATTCATTCATCAATCTTACACTGTCCTACTATTTTCCCTCCTGTGAAGATAGCAGCATAAAAAATAATTATTCCTGTTCATTTCAATTGCGTCTAGTTTGCTTGAACATTATTAAAAACACATGTTCGATGAAAGAAGGCAAGTGTTACATTCATTATTGAAAAATAGTGCATTCATTTTTCAACAAGAAGATGAACTTGGTGAAACCATAATGTTTAATAAATCACATTGTCTAATTAGTATTCGAGCGTTTCCAAGTTTCCGCGATCAATGATAAACGTGTGATTTTCAAAATTAGTTCATCCGATAATTCAATTTTCGAAATTTCATCGGTTATCGGAAAATTTATTCTTTTCAGATAACATTCCCGTCTATTCTAATATTTTTCCATCTCCAGAATGGTTTCCACCATCAAAATTGTTATGTGTTGAGGAGTTTCGGTACAGGCGATATAACGTTACCATGCTAAACGACGCTAAAAACATAAAAAATTTCAAAAAGTTCAGAATTTTATAAAATTTGGTGAACATATTCTTTAGTGCCAAATGTGACAATACAAATTTTTTAAGATTTTTCTTCTACACAGTTATCGAGTAATTGATCACTAAAGTTCACGTGTATAAGCATAGCGTTTCCATATATAATTGGTGTACGTTCCGGGCATAAGAAATCTGCTTTAATGCGTAATTACTCGATAACTAAGTAGAAGAAAATTTTGAAAAAATTTGTGTTTTCGCACTTGATGTTGAAGAACATTATCACCAAATTTAATCAATTTCTTAATATTTAGACTTTGTACCGAAACTCCTCAAAGCCCATAATATCAGACAGAATTGGGCAAAAACCTCAAAGCTCTTACTTGTTCGGTCGTGTTTTCGGGGGCTTCGCCTTCACCGTTTTCTTCTAGATCTTCCGGCTTGTCGTCGTCGTCCGATGCACCATCATCGGCACAACTAACATCTGGAAAATATAATTTCGCCTCCTCGATCGCAGTCTCGGGATTCTCACTAACGTGATAAGGTCCGATACCGGCGAAAGTCAGAAAAGCCTCTGAACCAATTTTTTTGACGACACTGACGAAAGCCTCGTATCTGCCATGTTTTTTGTTCAAATTTTCTGTCAAGTGCGATCTTTTTGGTACTCAATTTCAGAAAAATTTCATTTTTTCGTTACTCTAATAAATTGATTCGTTCGACTTTGAAATATTGTGCAAAAAAATGAGTGCATTTTTCACAATTTCAATATCAAAGCAAACTTTCTTTTTCATATTTACAAGCTGAACATTCAAAATACCACGTGGTGGTTATTTCGTGGTTTCGGACCTTACCCGGTTTTTCCTTCAAAGTTTTCATCGAATTCTTCGATACTGGTTGCTATGAGTTTCGCCTCTGGTGGTTTGTCCCTCTCGAAAATCCCGAAATTCACGACTTCGGACTCGTAAATGTCAAGCACCATTTTGAGTTCGTTTCTACGAGTGCTGTCGTATTTGAAGACGATTATCGGAGCTTTCACCGTCTTATCTTCATACTTCAGAGCGAGCAAAAATAAAATCTCGTCAGAGTTCATAAGCTCACGAATCTCAATTAGATTCTCTAATTAGGCATCAGAATCAGCCACTTTTACACGTGTCAGCAGTGAAATTTCATCCATCTCAAAATCTTTTGTTTCCTCATTACATTTTGCATAAATTTTCTTGATTTTAATGGAAAAAAGTGAAATATTTACCGGAAACGTCGTTTCGACGTATTTTCGAAAAATAAGTCGAAACACTGTAGCCTTGTTGCGCGGATTCGGCGCAGCCCAAACGACCGGGTACTCCGTGCCCTCCTTGTCACTTGGTAGAAAAGCGGGTCGATGACGTTCCGCGAAACTGGTGGAATAAAAGTGAAGTCTGAACAAGGAAGAAAAAAAACTACGAGTTGCGGAGGACCGCGGAACTTGACACGAACTCGTTAACGACACGAGGATGCAATTAATCTTGAGGGTGCACTATTTTTATTAGCAAGAGACCGTTCGAAAATGACAATCCGCGTCTCAACGCTGCAACGAAAAATGTGAAAAAAACTGTGAATTTAAAAAAATGTTATCGGTGCAAAAATATTCAATTTTTTCGTACTCTCATTCGAATTGATCAATTAAAAAGCGACCAGAGCTTAAAAAAATGAAAGAACATTTTCTCTTTGAAAACAAAGATGGCTCGATAAATATTTGACTAAAAAAATCGTAAAATAAATTTTATTTTAGTTTTGCATCTAAGAAACGTGCTCCTCCGGATTTATTGTACGGAAAAATTCTTCGCTTTTGAAACGAACCATCCTTCGGGAAGTTTTTCGTCGATGAGCGGTAGTCTCGGTTCGCCGAACAACAAACTCAGAAGATATTTTTCAACGTCCATTTCCGGTTTCTTCTCGCTAACTCGAAGCCTCATGCACATGCATCGTCCATCCATCAACAAATTTTTGGCATTTTCGTTTATATCCCAATCAGACTGACATAGAAATAAATAAAAAATCGAGGAGAAATTGATATTTTCAAATGAATTGATTGAGCACGGATTCATCTGCAATGCGCTTCTTTCTCGATCACCTCGAAAAACATTTTTGAAAGCGTCTCCTCGTCCAATTTTTTCCGAAGTTCTTGAGAAATCGCGTAATTTCCAGGCAAAATGTTCTCAATGAGATCAGCGTAAGGAGGACTCGATATTTTATCACGTTTGTGTCCTTCTGCGTCCTTGAAAACCCACGGATACAGAATGAGCAACGTTTCGTCCTGCAGCGAATTTGTGTAATGCAACATTTCCGCTTCGTATTTCGCTTTTATTTCAGCTTCTGTCGAATGTTTAAAAAGTTTCAAGCCAAATTTTTGTGCGATTGAAAAAATTCGAGTCGTAATCAACAATCATGCTGGATTTGTCAGTAAAAAAAAGATTTTGCATCACATTTTGAGGAAATTTTGAAGCAAAGAAATTTGGGAAGATTCGTTGCTGTGGCCTGCACCTTTTTCGGCTTTTTTCGCAGCTTCTTTGACAGTTCTCTCTTCCTCGAGTATTTTCATACGATTTTCTTCCTCGGGACTTCTCTGACTGACAGGAATACAAAATCTAAAAAATATTGAACAGTTGGCAAATTAAGTTTGTAAAAAAAAAATCAAAATTGCTGTCAGAACCGTGCTCTTTGAGACTTGGATCAAAGCTCTCACTCGTGCTCCTCGCCGTTCTGTACTCTTCTCAATTCGTCAGTTAGCATTTTTTGAAGTTCTGGACAATAAGCACCAAACATTAAGTTTACCATTTGCCCATTCTATGAACAGAGAATAAACACGTCCGAGGATAAAAGCGATCGAGCGTGAAGGTCAACGAAACAAAACATTGAACAGAGCGTTGATTTCGATCAAATGGTTGCCACATCTCATTAAAATAAAAGACAACAAATTTCGAAACGTTTGAAACGATATTTTAAAATGTCAAAAATGAAAAAAAGAAATTGAAATAATAAAAAATGTAAGTATGAGCATTCGAAATGTCGAACATTAAATTAACCGCGTATGGAGGAAAAATATCATTCGTAATCCTTTACGTGAATAAACATCCAGGTGGGTTCACTTTTCCCGCGAAATCTTTCCAATGCAGCGATGTTGTCACATTTGGCCTATGTTAAAAAAAAAAGAAGTTCACAGCTCATCAAGCACTCGGCAGTGAAAGGGGACGAGTTTGGGGGATCATTGAATACGATGTATAAAATTCAATCCTACCGTCACGTAACTCAACAAATCGCCGCCGATTTCCATCTTGATTTTTTTAAGGATGCTAATCATACCGCTGCACGGTCCGCTCCATTCTGAATAAATGTCAGCGACTGCGGAGCACCGAAGAAAAAAATCGGGAATTATACCGAACTTTCGATTCATTTTTTCACCTTAACCCTCCGAGTTGATTAATTTGCTCTGTTTAATTACCAATCAATCCTTTTCGCTCTAATATCTTCGCCCACTCTTCGTCCGTTGATACTTCCGTCTGGAGAGCAGCCGGAGTGTTTTTCTTCGCCATTTTCCGACCTTTGCTCAACCCGCCCTGTATAATAACATTTTCGAAAAAAATCACGCTTTTAATCACTTCGTTATAACTTTTTTCTTGAGTACAAAAACAAAACGTCACTTCGAATTTCCGTACCCCTCTTTTGCGCAGCATTCTTCTAGAGTATTCGAGTTATTGAAAAAAAATAATAATAACAATTCACGATTCGTGAACAAAGGAAATCGCCTTTTCCCAAGTGATTTTATCACTGGTTGTACGAATTTACGGATAATTGTTGGACTCGATGACACTTCAAATCGAATTGATCACAAGAAAAAATAAATATTCCTCAGTTTTATAGGTGCTAATGTTTTTTGCATTTAAAAAAACGGGCGTTCTGTTCGCGGAACAGAAGTACCGCGCTCCCGCAAAACTCTTGTCGTGGTAATACTGAACTGATTTTAGCGTGTACCCGACGCCGGTTATATAGCTCGGTTAACCTGCGATGACATCGAAGCAGAAATCGCGGGGCACGCGAGACTCTCCCTTTATGTGCACAGTGAATAATAGACAGTATGCAATCTTTTCCGAACCGAGTCACCGACGAGACACAGCTCACGATAATTATAGTTATAACTGAAAAGTACCTTGTCGCTCATCTCATGATCTATGTATGTACGTAATCGAAACCTGTCGCGTAAGGTACACGACGAACGAAAATTTATTTTATACTTTCTCTGGGCCATTACATATCGATTGATTTTTCAACTGTATAATAATCGATTCAGGTGAATTAGACAAAGAATTGACGTACCAATGAATTGAATTACTTCGTAAACGTACATCGTCATAAAGTCTTTCCGCACGATTTTTAGGTTAAGGAAGAAAAAATTTTCGATCGTGTCGTATTCGATCTTAGTTGTCCTATCACTGTGACAATGTAGATACAGATTTTTAATGTTAACATCGTGAACAACGCAAATCATTCGGAATAGTTTCAACTTTTTTGTTGTTCAGTGTGATCTTGAGGTACGTTTCATATGTTTCATATGTTCGAAGCGTTAGTGTGTGAAAACGGTGTCCAATGACAGTCGTCTTCTTCGCTTTGGTAGAAAAAACAGTTTTGGCACATAAAATATGATCGTGCGTGACGAGTTTTTTAAATTACTGCGGCGTTTTCGTATGAAATGGGGATGCAGATTATCAGAAATAATGAGATACAAATTGAAGCTTTCCCAGTACACGTTAATAATTCTTCGACATTTACAACCGTTTGTATAACTGAGACAAAATTACTCGGACGTCACGTTTTACCCAAGACTATTCGTATCTATAAGTATGTGGACATAAATCATATGAATTCTGAAACATGCAGAAAACAACACAAGGTGCAAATGAAAAAAAAAGAAATACAATCTGTTTTGACAACACAAACCCGACAGAGGTCGAAGCGACCCCAAACGTCTCTTCTGCACAATACGTGCTTCAAAAATACCATGAATTTGAAATTTTTGTTGGTTTTTTGACAGCATAATGAAATGTTCCATTTTATTTGTACTTTTTGAAAAGATTAAATTTCAAATCTCAAAATATTTACTGAGCTGCAAGCTGCAAACAAACCTTAAAATCTCAGAATTTTTTAACACACGTTTCGAACATAACCAAATTTCATCAATGACAGTTGAGTTTACAACGAAGACTTGCTAAAAAAAAAATCGTTTCACGTGTCATATCTTCGATCATTGGTTTCGTGACGAACTGCTGAGAAGTTTTTGTCCCACCACGAACACAAGCTTTGATCGGGAGTTGAAACTCGTGATTACTCTGGTAGTTTTCTTGTTCAAAACTTCTTGATATAAAAAACGTTACGTCAGAAAAGTATGAAGAGTTTAAGGAAACAAGTGCAATGTGGTTGAGTCGATTTGCGAACAACCTTAATGTAAATGTAATTAACGTTTTGAGGATTCGTGAGCGTGCACGCGACATCGAGGATCCCGGTGGACAAAAAGTCCTTGGCAATCGAGTCAATGCTCTCGCTCTCTTTTCTCTTTCTCCCTCCACTCCCCCCTCCCTGAAATTAGCTATGTGTACGTAAATAAAGCTTTGAAGTTCCTTGCTCGGCTGTCCGAGGGTGTTGATTCACGATCTCGTGAATTCGAAAGGGTTCAACTGTTTTCATATAAATTACGTCAAGAATTTTACAACTGTTGTGATTGAAGCCCAACTGCCACATAGTCCTTGAACTATTTACACGTTTCTCACATCGAGTCGTAACCGTATTTTCTACCTTCAACTTCCGCATTGAACATTCGTGACTTGAAACTCGTAATCTTGTTCAGGGGAAAATCGTTTTTTTAGATTTTTCGAACCTTCCCTTCGTTTCATGAGACTTCATTACAATTTTACAAATTACAGAAATGAAAGAACCAAAAATCACCTTTGTGGACAAAACACGATTATAATTTATGAGAAAAAATATTTTTGTAACATTTTCGATTCGTTTATTGCTCATCGTCGTATCGACATTCAAAGATACACCAATGAGTAACGAATCTTGGTGATAAATCAGTGGCTTCGAGGCCAAAAAATGATCATTTGGACAAGGAACTTTTTCAGCGTTTCAGAACTTTCCCTTATTTCCACTTCCTTTCAACGCATACTCTTGCACATTTCAAGATAATGGTTACTGCAATCGCGTGCACTAACCGTGTAATCCTTACTCTCGTCCTCTACGTGATTTTACATCTAGGATTTAAATTATAGAGCATAATAATAATTGTTGTACATGTAGAGATAATAAAGTGGAAAGGTTGACAGGCTAATATCGTTCGTGTTTAGACCCTCCTAATCAAAACAGACATTCGGCATTCCGATGTTAAATTATATTGTCAGGTTTCTATTTGATGTACACTGTAATTACGGAAATCCGTTCCGTTGTTCATCGCATTATGATTGATGTATATATCGACCTTCGAAATTTTCTAATTATCCATTTAGCTATTCGAATAAAGAAGATTTATCGAATGATTGAATTGATTAATGCACATAAATAATAATTTCCTCGTAAATAGTCACTTGACATTTGGGTCGTTAGTACTGAAAACGATTCGTGCGATGTCTGATAATTTCTCGGAATCGAAACTGACCGTTTTTTTCCAGGAATGGCATGCACGCACAGTCCTCTTCCTAGGCATTGTTTACATTTCGAGGTTCCGGATCGTTTATACGTTTTATTATTCACACGATTTGTGCTCAAGGGGAAATCGAAGCAAAAGTGCTGATGATCGATATACGTTGAGAAAAAATATTAGTCAACACCCTTATTTTGGGTTACTTACGTTTGCTGAAATCGTGCTTCACAGCTGCCCTTGAGTTCGGAACGTTTTCACGCGAAGAACAAACGGTTACGGCGTTGCCCAGGATACGATCATGAAAATCAATTTTTTGGGAAAAATGAGCACACCGATTCATTGGACAACAATAAAATTGATTCCAATCATTAAATAACGTTCAAAAATATCGATTTTGTACACGCATCGATGATATTGAAAACCGTTCTATCCCTTTGTGCGAATTTGATTTCAAAACATTCGATGGAACCTTTTATATGGTCGTTATTCAAATGTGAATTTCGTTATCCATCACTAGTGATTATATATAAGGGGTAAGAATGATAATAAAATTCTATTTTTGTAGAAAGAAATGGTTGTAAG
The DNA here is from genome assembly GCF_019457755.1 of Venturia canescens. Classification (NCBI taxonomy): domain Eukaryota; kingdom Metazoa; phylum Arthropoda; class Insecta; order Hymenoptera; family Ichneumonidae; genus Venturia; species Venturia canescens. Next base: position 2,709,535 of record NC_057421.1, on the reverse strand, counting down.
TGATAAATTTTCATGAATTACATTATGACTTTACTAAAATGGGAAAAAAAGTTGAATTTGTTTGATTACAGAAGTCTATTGAATTTTGTGGATGGAATTATTCAAATTCTATTCCTCAAAATATTTTACGATCACCCGTGAGACCGACTGATTAAACGATAAAAAAAATGGAAATCGATATTTCCAATTTTTGGAATATGTGAGATAATGTAAAAAATATACGAAAATTGGTAATTGTAAAAAATGGACTCAACGGATAACAGCTGATTGGTAGCGACATCTGCACGCAAACCGGCAATACTAAACAGCTCCAGGGACGTATTTTTCAATTGTGAAGAGAGCCGGAAATTGCCGTGGTCTTTGAATTTTCAGCATGTCATAGATTCCGCCGATTCCGCTAAACTTCAATTTCCCCAAAAAATATACCATGCATTCATGAATAGAGCTGTCTTTTTTGTTCTAAATAATTATATGCATGATGTTTCATAACTTCACAATAACCATGCGATAAAACAGCGCATGTTTACTGTCACTTTCGGGGTCCCCTTATCAGCTGTCTTTGAATACTGACAGGTGGAACAAAAATGGCCGAAAATGGGTTTGGATCGGACGTCGGTTCCCAGGAAAATCTCGCTGCCGAGGCTATTAATTTGGATATCGAGGAGGTAATTTTAGTCAATGATGTTGATTTTTAATATTTTTTCATGTGCACGGAATAGTTGATTGCAATCTTGACGATTTAACCTCATAAAAATTTTCCACTCGACAATTACATATTATGCAGGTTATCGTACACTTTTTTCCGAAGCAAAACAAAACATTCTTACTGCTGGTGTCAACAAACAAACTCAAACAATTGTTCATATAAAAATATCGATCTTTCAAATTTTTGACACATCCGAAATGTCGAACATTGACAGTTGCTGTTTCGTAAAATAATTTATTCCGCATGTCATCGTGAATTTTGTGTTTCAAATCCATGGGAAAATACCAGAAAAAAGGAAAATGTTCTCTATTTTTCTTTAAGATTCATTTTAGCACCTAAAATGTATGAGATTCCAAAATTTCATCTGAGCATGACGCAATTGATGGTAACTCCAATTGGGCAAAGTATTCTGTTACTCAATTCTAAACTGTATTAAAAACAATTACACAAACCAAACGATTAATAGAAATAAGAAGTTTCAGGGTAAATTTTTTTTTGCAAAGTAAAAACTGAATTTGCATTGCAGTGAAATTCAAAAGTAAAATGGCAATAATCGGATTTTGATAAATTTATTCCAATGTATTTCAAACTGACTGTCCAGAAAGATTTGAAGTTTTTTTAAGATTAGAAAATCTTTTGAGTATTTGTTATTTTCTTTCAAGAAAGTTCTCCTTCTCTAACAGTCTCAAAAGACAATGTTAGAGACCGATAAGAGCATGATCCAGATTTTGACTCAATACCAGAACATCTGAAACAGCAAATGTGATTCTTTCTGACGGACACAGAATTCCCATTACAAACTGGTAAAATACTTTTTAGACTCTTTTTAACCATAGCTTGATGATGCTGAATATGCAATACCTGCAGTCAACCAATTACCATCGCTGGAAAGCATCCTCAAAGAACCAGACTGTGGTTCCCTTTCAGGGACGGATGATGACTGCCTTGGTGCTGTTTCCGTTGATAAATTGGGTAGCAGCGAGACGGCGAGTGTCGGCAGTCTTTTGTCGCTTAATTCCTTAAACAGAGGTCTCAGGCCACCTCAACTTCCGCCAACAGGAGCTATTCTTAGGCATGTTATCCTCAAAGGAATATCTGCCCAGATTGTTTCCGCAAGTGTAAGGAAAATTGAGAAACTTTTACAATTTTTCTTCATCAGTCCTTTTATTTTACTTCTCAATTTTTCTAATCTTTTTATCAGAATGAGAAAATATGTTACTCTGGAAAAAAAATTGTTCTCAATACTGTACTCAAAAATTGTACTCAATTATTCACTTGCTGTTGATCACTTAGTGACAAGTCTAAATTTTATAATGGAATCAAATTGAACAGCTGCTAGTATAAATAAATTCATGATTTAGAATAAAAATTTTGACCTACAAGAGGATTTTCAGTGAATATTCGAAACCTTATTTTAGCTGCTTGCATGCATTTATTCATGCATTTATTCATTTCAATTCGAATTGGTTAGATTCACAGTTTCTGAATGCCTGTAAAACCTGGTGCAATTCAATATTCTCTGACGTATTGTTTTGGGGTTGCATTCTAAGTTGCAATCTAAATTTTCCATGAATTAAGCATTAGCTGAAAAGGATAGTTGGCTAAATTTTTTTCTAGGAACGAGTTAATGCAGGATTGGCAAGCGCAGTTGCCGCAGGTGGAAATATGCTAGTAATTGGAACAAGCCATGGTCTCGTGCTTGGTTTTGATTCCACACAAACTCTTCGATGGTGCGATCAAGAAGCCCGTCATCAGGGCTCTGTGTCAGCTCTATGTTTCAATCACGACGGCAGCAGACTTCTTGCCGGCTTTGCTCGAGGACATATCCTCATGATTGACAGTTCGAACGGCAAAGTTTTAAGAACCCTAACAGAAGTTCATCCACCCGGGACTGCTGTTCTCCATGTTAAAGTAAATGAATTATTCAATCCTTGATTTGAAAGCCATAAATGCAAGCTCGCCCAGTCCGAACCACGAGATCGAGATTTTCATTCAAGCCACTAAACTAAAGAACCTGTTTGCGAATTTTTTCTTCGAGTTTTCAATTTCGACAATATTAAACAATTTCATTCGTACTCAAATGTTTACATATTCTCGATGAAAAATATCCTGAAATCTTTACAATCAATGTTGACATTCGTAAAATCAACTCTAAATTTTTTGCGAAAACCTGTTTTATCGGTGCTAAAAAAGCATCGGAAGTTCCCACTTTTTTGCAACGTTCCATTCAGGCTCACTGGTGATTCTAGAGCTCAATAATCAGTTTATGCAAACGTTGACTTTACAGCAGGGTCAAAAACGACCTCAGTATTCTTACTACCCCGTTGTCAAAAGGGTTAATTTAATGAAAAAAATGATCTGTAATCGTGAGTTATAAATAATATTTTTTTTACAGTTTACAGATTCCCCGACACTGGCACTTTGCAGTGACAGCGGAGGTTCGGTATTCGAGCTCAGTTTTACACGTGTCATGGGTGTCCGTGGCTGTGACAGCAAGTGTTTGTTCAGTGGTTCTCGAGGCGAAGTTTGCACCCTCGAGCCGCTTCTTTTGAATCATCTTCCGTCGCATCCGTTGAAAAATTACACTCTAGTTGCACTCGCAACTCTATCCAAAGTTATTGTAGTTTGCATTAGACCGAGAATGAGAGTTGTTCTGACACATCCTTTGTCCGGAACTTCAATCGCGCCACCTCAAGTGTCGTGGCAATTAGTCGTTATTCAAGCGGCCGATGCATCGAGGGTCATCGACCCTGTGCTCGCATTAGCGAGGGACATGACTGTCCACTTCTATCAGGTACTACTATTAAGCCATGAAATGCGAGACCTATAATTATCATCCGATTTTTTTCATTCTTATGCAAGGATTTTTCAAGTCTTAAGCTTTTATCGAACCCTGAACTCTTTAGAATCATTGTGACGCTACAGCATCACGAAATATCTTCAATGTATAAATATTTGAATTGTATCTTGAATTCTTGATTCATAGTCACGACTCCAAAATCCACCAAACCGATCATTTATGTGAAAAAAGTTCATTTTTTTCAAAACATTTCTCGACATTTAATTTGAAAATCTGAAATACATTACGTTCCCATATAATTGAATGATTTTCATGTCCAGCACAACTTAAAATCTTTAATTTACGAGTGAACCAGTTACCTCATTACGAAAAAATAATGTGCAGCTTAATCCAATTTGTCGAATCTTAAAGTGACTCATTTCCAATTATGTGAAATTTGCTTTCTACTCTTCGAATAGGTTTGTTCCGAGGCTGGTTCGCGGGTCAGGCTTTTACCTCTTCGAAGAGTTGTTTTGTCGTACACGATAAGCAATCTGAGGTGGTTAAATGCCCGATCCCTCGCCATCCTCGACACGCAGGAACGTCTGCATCTTTTGGATGTACGAACACAGGATAATCTCGAAACATTGGACATGAGTCGAGTGGGAATATCGTACGCTTCGAGTCATTTCAAAGGTTTATCCACCGGAGGCAATGTTTCCAAGGTGATTTATTGACGATTAAAAGATACTTAAAATGGAAAAAAATAATCGAAATCTATAAAAATAACACTAATAATACTAGAATTGTAAAATTTTTTTTCACAATTTTACTTATTTTCTGATACATTTTAGATTCTAATGAAAATTGAACATTTTTTTCAGGCAATGGCTCTAGCCGGTGAACGGGCTTGTTACAATACCGTCATCACTTTCGGAACGCAATTATTGTTACTCGGTACAAAAAGTTTACATGCTGTTTGCATTAGGACGTGGACCGAAAGATTGAGACATTTAACTATGCAGGTAAAGATAATTTTAAGGCAGCAGCTTTCTTATCAAATTTTTCGTGAGAATAATTAACTTTTTTTTTGGGTTTTCAGCGGCGTTTCCCCGAAGCTTTAGCTCTAGGTTTATCATTCTATCAAGACAAAGGTAAAGCTGTTGTGGGTTTGCGAGGTTCTAAGCAACGAAGAAAACAGATCGCGCGTGACAAGGTTTGTCAGGTTTTGATTCAATACATGGAAGAATTGAATCAGTGTTCGATCGAAGACACCACGGATTGCGATATAGTTACAACCTGCGTCGACTACTGCGTTCAATTGGAAAACACCGAATTACTTTTCGGCAGACTTTGGGACCTTGTGTCCGAATCAGAGAGCCTTAAAGCTGCTTATCTTAGAGCACTCGAACCTCCCCTCTTGGATGGCAGTCTTGTACCTCGATTACCACCTCTGATCGCGCAACACTTAGTGGCACTATATGATCATGAAGAAAGAATGGAATCTCTTCAAGCTATTGCTGTTCTTCTCGAAGTCGATTGTCTCGATATCCATCAGGTTACACTGCAATGAGTTTTCACATATTTCTTCGTTACACGTAGAATTGAGACCTCCTAATAATTTATAATCAATGATTACGATTTTCAAAATTTTGAATCAAAATTTTGTTACTTGACTCAAGCACATTTTCTCTTCACACGAATACGGTAGTTCTAAAAATCATGAAACGCAAATGGAAGAAAAATATTCTTGTTTTTCCGTTCCGAGCCGAATTATTGGCGATTTCAATGGTGTCTTGTAATTCCAGGTTACAACGATTTGCAGACAACGCTGTTTATGGGAAGCCTTGATTCACCTCCAGACCTCTGCGTTATGTGACTTTACTGCTCCGATCCATCAACTGGTGCCCCTTCTTCAAACATTTATCACAAATTCAACGTGGAAAGAGACTTTGCCTAGAGATTGTATAAGACTCGGGAACGCTCTCCTCGTTTATGCCAGCTGCTGTTTAGCTGGCCGAGCTTTTCCACGCGGTGAATTACCCGACGGTCTTCCACAACGAGCCAAGGCCGAAGTACTCAGAGCCCTGCTCTCGCAACATTCCAGTCTCGCGAGTGATTCCGAGCGACAATATCCATATCTTCGAACCCTTTTGCGTTTCGATGCGCGTGGTTTTCTCGATGTAATTGCGATAGCTTTCCAAGAAATTGAATTCAAGACGGAAATGGGTTTACGACAGCGACAAAGACTCGTTGACATATTGTTGGGAATCGTTGTCCCAACGACTCCTCTTAGCCCTGATAATCCAGACTATTTGACCGACGACCAAAAAGCCACGGTTCTCGTATTCGTTGCCAACGAAGTCGCCGAAGGAAATGTCAGTCTGGAACCGAGCGTTTTGAATCGACTCGTCGAAGTTCTTACCAGCGACAGTGCTAACTTTACCACCGGCACTTCCAACGTCACCAGGGATCGGAAAATCGAACGCGAAAATGCTCTTCTTAAACTTTTACATTTTAAAAAACTCGCTGGCATTACTGACAACACTCTTTTGAATCTTGCTCAGAGAGCCAATTTGTAAGTTGTCAACTTTTTTTATAGCATTCTTCTCTCTTTACAAGCGTTCATATGCGTTGATATTACTAACGAATTGTTTTGAGAAAGCGTGTGCAGAGTTTACATTTTTTATGAACTTTATAATAGTTCAATTTGTAAAGATCCCAGAAACGAAAAATACTTTCCAGAAATTCACATATTCTCATAAAGAAAATTCGTATGTTTCAGTTTACGAGTCGCTGAGTTACTCTACAGTGCACGTGACGATTGGACAGCAGTGTGCCGTTGTCTGATCGCCGATACGTACCGACATCACGAGATTTGGCCGTGGTTAGAAAGTCTGCCATCTTCGTCGTTCCAACACGTAGTTTTAGCCCAAGCCTCACCACTCGTGAAGATCGATGCAGCGAAACTCGCGTCTCTAATTGCCACAAAAGCTTCCACCAAATTCACTAAAATCCTTGAAAGACTGAGTAATGAAAGTACGTGCTTGGAATATTCGCTCCTTTCGGCGTTGTACAATATCACGAATTACCGGGAGGACGAAGAGGAGGATAAGAAACTCGAATTGAGCACTGAACAATTGGAAAACTTTTTGTCTCTCATGTGCCAACATGAACCCGACAAAGTCGTGAGTCATATGAATTCTCATCACGGCTGCCGACTCGACGAGGCACTGAGAATCGTTCGCGAAATGGGTCATCGCGAAGCTGAGGCTGTGATGCTCGAGAAACTCGGCAATTACCAGGAAGCTTTTGATCTTCTGCTTTCGGAACTCCACGAACATCTTCGCATTGTAAATACTTCATAAAATAATATTTCGTTCGCAACTTAGTTTTTTGTGATTTCCAAGGGCACTTTCGAAGTTCCAGTCCTTTTTTCTCAACCATAAGCATACTCGACGGTTCCGACACCCTTTTGTTTATGACATTTCGTTTTAAATCAACTCCAAAATAATATTCGATTATGAAGTGAAAAGTACTAAGAAAATCGTGCTGAATGAAGTATTACAATTGATTATAGTACCACTGCGAAGACGCAACTGATGGTGACGCAGTGAGATCAACCATCCAATTGTCAGGTTTGTGCCGTAGATCCGCTGGGAATCTTGATTGGATGCCTCTTGTTGAAGCGGTTTTACAACCACAATCTGACGACAATGATCAAAAAGGTAATTATCGTGGACTGTGAAATTTATCAATTGCTATGAAATTATTTGCTAATAGTCAAGATTTAAAATAACTCAGAATAAATCCCAAAATAACTGAATTTTAAACAATGACTTTTGAACCACAATATGCTCATGGTTCAAATATTTTAAGTCATGAATTTCGATGTTTATATTTTGGTTTTCGCTAAAACTTGAAAATTTTTATCTTTTAGTCGAAAGATTACGAGGAAAACTGCTGAAAATCGTTCTGGAAACGTTGAGCGGTACAACTGCTCTCTCCACCGTTCTGGAGCAGATATTGAAACATCCATTGGCAACGAGTGGCACGATAGGCGACATAAGGCAATTATTAACCGGAGTATTGACCCACTCGCGATACGAACAGGTGCTCGTCGAAACAACAGCGAATTTAGTGAGCTTGGAGCTTCATGAGACTCTGAAAAAATCCTTACGCGACGCAGGTCGTGCGTACGCTAGTAAATCACAAATTTGTCCAGTTTGTCGACAAACCTTGATTCAGTGCGCAGATTACACGATACTTTTTGGTTGCGGTCACGTTTTTCATGCCGGTTGCCTCGGCGAATCAAAAATGTGTGTAAAATGCCGAAGCGATAAAGGATGGGCGCCTCCGGCGACAAATGTTTCAGAAGTTCCACGACCCCGACCTCCCGTGAGTTTTGGTATCTTTTTATTTTTCAATTATTCAACTATCGAGAGAACTGCAATTTCCCTTTGAGCTACTGTTTTTAAAAATTCTGATAACTAACGTGGCTAAAGATTTATTTTTATGAATTTACAAGGGATTTCTCTGAATTTGAAGAAAACTCACGCAGACACAAGAATTTTTCCAGAATTGAATCTTTTCGGCTCAGCTTCCCCTTGATTGTTACAAAATTTATAACTTTCCACACAGCGAATTTTTTTTTAATTTCCGAGAAACTTTTGCAATTCGAGAAAATTTAAGTGCCAGATTTTAGAGTTTTCTTATTTTTGTTACAAGTTCAATCAGATTACCATTACATTTTGAAATATCGTTTTTTTTATTTACTGGGCGAAAAAAAATCGTTTTTTGATTACGTGTTTTATTCCCTTTTCTTTCAGGAACGACGACCAATTCTACCGCCCGCTTTTATGCGTCGTAGAGATCTGACTTTGAGGGTCGGAGCTCCGACGGTTTTACCAGATCTCGAAGGTATTTTTTAATCTAGTCCACAAGAAATTGGTTCGACGAACAATCGCATCATCATTTCCATTGTGACGAATGCGTGAACGATCGTATCGATTTTTTTTTTACCTTGAATACTGATTTTCCTTCGGACGATTGCTCACGATCACTGCATTTTTCCGTACACCCGAGTCTGACGGAATAAATAACGAAAAAAGGTGCTCTCGGGAATAAACCAGTTCCGCAAAAGTCATCTAAATCACTTTCCAGTAGCAGTAGCATTTGTCAATACTCAGATTATCAAGTTCTACGACAAATATATTTGTATAATTGTAAATTATTGTATAACTAGGCCCGGCTTTTTCTCTCAGAGTTAATACATTTAAAAAAAAATTAAACAGAGGACGACATGAAAATATGAAAAACCGCGGCCCAACTGTATTATAATTAATTATAAATAATTATTGTTTATACACACACAAAAGATGTCATCGATTTAACGAGAAATATTGTAGAAAAAAATTGTTTATTGTTTTAAAGATGAAGTCTAAACTCTATACGTGGAATTACGTGAACGACATATAAATAAAAAAAAAGAGTAAGAAGAGGAACATCGTCAAAATGATTTCCGTGGTGTGTGTTTCAGTCGTCGAATTCATATCAACGAAAAGAATGATTTCAATATTTTATTTTTTCAATTCACAAATAAATCGCTTTCAATATACAAGTTATTTGGCTATTCCAACAGTTGACTTAATGTCATTTTAATATAATTTTGTTTATTCTTTCAATACAATTGGAAGAAGGTAATGAATCCATGAAAATTATACGGTTTTAAATGAAATTGGTGGAAAAGTGGAACTGCGAAAAAGTTTGTTCCCCGAAATTTTCGGTATGTTCATTTTTCGTTTATTATTTAAGGTTATAAAAACAGGTTTTTTCGGGGCATTTTCGATTAGTATCTGTTTCGGATTCGTCGTTTCTTCGCCCAACAATTCACCTGTCAATAACTTTATGACAAAATTGAAAGCTCGGAGATCTTCTGGTTTTTCGTGAGATTTCCTCGTCGGTAGCAAAAGTTCTGTGTTCGTCACAAATCCATCAACGGTACTCGAAAGCTCAACGAGATATGGAGTCGTTTTGCAGATCACAAGAAATTGTTGGACCTGTTGATCGAAGTGAGGAGTAATTATCGGTTTTTCGCTCAATTTTCAATTTTTCTAATTCCTACTATTTCGGTTTTTATTTTAACCTTGTCATCGCAATGCTCTAAACTGTCCAAAATCTGTACAATTTCTTCATGAATTTTGTAACCTCGAGATACGTAGTCCTGATCATAGATTACCGATCCTATTTGCAAAGATACTTTTACTGAAGCAGCTTCTTTCTTGATTCTTTTGAGTACGTTTGTCAATGGTATGCCAGTCGCTGTTCGACTCGCTACACGGATAGCAGCATATTCTTTCACCACCTGAAATTCCATCAATTGAAATTATTTAGTCCACAATAATGCAATATGAAAATCCAAAAGCAAGAAAATAATATTTTTCTCAAGAATGCACTCGGAAAAAAATTAAATTAAGGATATTGTCATTATGGAGTAACTCAAAATCGTTATTAAATTATTTTGAAATTTGGTGGTTTCATAAATTCAACAGAATCGTTATCGATTATTTTATTATCGAATGTAAAAACTTTTTTTTACATGTGATTCGATAATTAGAACTGCATTTCAAATTTACAATAATCTTTTTACTCGAAATATTTGGAAATAATACCGAATTTCTTGAAATATTAGAAAATAAATGGAAAATAAATGCAAGAATTGTATGAAGATGAAGAATTTCAAAATATATCGAAAATTGTGAACGACTTTTTGATATTTTAATATTCGATTCACAAAGTATAATTCACTTCTTTGTTCGCATGAACCCAAGATAACGTTATTTGCTCAACGAAATCTTTGATTTCTTCTCTGTTGCCAATTCCGAGATCCGACAACGCGATGAGAGAATAAAGTTTGGACGTAAGGTTATTTGACAATTCGTTGAAGTAACGTAGCTTCGCTTCCAGTTGTGAGTCAATGTTTTTTGCTTGATAGGCTTCCAGTCGAAGAATTTCGACCTGCGATCAAAAGGCTAAAATGATTTACACATACGTTCATAATATGTTAATACGAATACGCATTGCAGGAAAAATTTGTAATTCATTTCATGGTTAATTGACATAGTTAACTCGATTCTTAGAGCGACGAATTTCGTACCTAAATTAATGATGAAAAAAAAAAACAATAATCCTTACGTTTTTTTCGAGCGATTCGACGAGGCTGGAGCCAGAATTTTCGATATTTCGTAATAAATACGTATCGGAAATTTCATTTTCAACGTTATCAATCCCTTCGATCAAATTGTTCATCTCGATTTTTGGTTATCGATCTATGGAAGTGGTCAACAAAATGAATGAAGAGAAACAAAAGAAATAAAACACGAAAAAAAAAGGATTTCGTTGGAAAACAGAAAAAGGTCGTATAACAAATTTTTGTTTGAATCATGTGTATTTCGTATTTCTTTGTATCGATCGATCGTTGCACTGCGGTAACTAAGTAAAATAACACTCATAAAAGAATGGTCGATAAAATAAAAGACTTTCGAAATTTTCAGGTTTGAGAAAACAGTGAATAATTGACAAATTGTTATTTTTAACCATCATCACTTTTTTCACTCGCATTTTTTCTTTTACTTTTTATTATTTTAACGGCCAGCCATCGGTTGTTAATAATCGTATAATGTACATATATAAATGTCCTTCCGTTAACTCATGAGACTCATGACAATCGAAGAAGTTAAGATTTCATTTTCATTCTACAGCTGAGAAATCGTGGGTGTAGTTTGTATTTGAAATCATCTCTTCTTCCATTGGTCTGCTTTTTCGTATCGACGATTCCAGTTCTATAACTACAGTCACCAACAATAAATAATCAGAGTCATCAACTTTTATTTTCATGTCCATAAAAATCCGTTAAAAACGAAGAAAAAAAACAAGATTTATCATACATTTCTTAATAATTTGCAGAGGAAATAATAATGACTCGGTGTTCTTATCGTGACATTTCCACCGAGTATTTTTCATTCAATAATTTATTATGCAGTAGTAAGCATTTTCAGCTTTATTTCATTTTGAACCTAGAATTTTCAAAGAATGGATATCAACCATTACTCTCTGTATTGTAGTAACGAAAAAAAGTAGCATGTTTCGAGAAATACAATTCTGAACTCTGGGTGCTCGGTTTTTTTATGTCCTTTACATCCCTAATCAATGATCGATACATATAACTTTTTGGCTAGTTATTTATTCGTAGTATATGTATAATAACGAGGTATTATTAGCCACACACGCGTCGGGCATGGCAAACTCATAAGTCGCGCGATCATTGTTTGATTCGCGTTAAAAAACTGAGATTGTAAAATCAATCTCAAATTTTCATATTTCAATATTTCATTAATCATGCTACGTGGCTCTGGAATAGCGAACTGTCATAATGACGAGAATAAACGCTCAAGAAATCATATGAGTTTTTCCATGAGCCACATTTTCATATATATCTATATATTTTTATATATATATTTTTTACTCATTGTCTCTCGAACTTACGCGAACTTAAAAAAAAGTCTCTTAACTCTATTCATCGTAAATCACTGTAATTTATTCGCGGTACATTGCTCTTCTTTTATTTCCATTCAGACTATTGTTCTATTTGTGAATTTATCATTTCTGTACTTTTCAAAACTTCTTTTTTCTTCTCGTCTAAATCACTTTATTTTATTTTTCTCATCAGCGCCATTAAATTATGGATGATTACAGGGGGAGGGGCACGACTCACGAATTTTTTATATTTACAACGGTCTCTGTTCGGGATTTTCATTTTTCAAAATTTATGACCTCGTTGAATAATAAAATAAAGGAGATTGAAATGAAGAAACGTGATTGAACGGAAATTTGTTGCGGTAAATGACCGAAAAAAAATTATTCCTCGAAAAGTTTTAACTCGGGTTTCATTGTTGTCTAGGCAATTGAAGTATTAAAAAAAAACAGCGTTTTCATTGTTCATTTCATTTTTTTCTCAATTCATGCGTACTATTGTTTTGGCTTGTATAATCATGTTTACAGAGGACGGATTGCGTTTGCGTTTCTGAAAATGAAAAAGCGCAAACGATCTTGGAATAAAAAATTGCCAGGAACTTCGTGTTTTTGAGTCTTTATTTGCTATCAGTTTGAAAGTTTTGCTTTTGTTTTTAGTTTTCTGTAAAACTTCAATACTCCGATGTCGAACGTGTAAGAAAGGCTTTGAAAAGATCACGTTTGGTTCTTTCTTCATCGCAAACATGATTTTCTCATTCGAAAATCATTTTTTCGTCATTCTCCTTTTCTAATGATGATTGTACGCAATTCATTAAATATTGCATTATTTAATTAACATTTCATTACGAATTAATTAATAATCAACGTTCAATTAAGTATCAGCAATTAATCGTCCATTGATTAATAATTGTTTATTAAATAATATTCATTAATACCTAACCCATCCATTCGGTTGACAGATAGGTATCGATAATTTTTTTATAACTTTTGACTAAGACATTAAATATTGAACCAACAATGAACGTGCAGAAAAAAATATGCCGGTAGATAAATTTGTTGAATTGCAAAATGATGGAAATGATTAAAACCTTTGAACTCGATAAAATTCATGAAAACTTGAAATTCGAATGATCGATGGATATAATATTCAAAATTATTCAGTTGTTGGATCAAAGAATGTTAATGAAATTGTTGAAAAAGAATATTGAAAAATGGTTAACGAGAGTCGCGAATGTGAAAACTACAGAGTAAAGCTATAGCTGTACACGACCCGGTTTGAATCAAAAACGGTTTTTTCAAATCAATTTCGATCATTTATGACTACAGGACAAAATATGAAACGATAACTGTATCAGTTAACCTACTCAACGTATATTTCTCAGACAAACCTATCGAAAGTGATTTTGGAAAATTAGTCTTTGATTCAACCGAGCCCCCTTGACAGTCGCAGTGACCTCGAACGGTAGTATTAAAATTACACATTTGAGACAATTCGTGTTTTCGTTAGTTTGGTGTTGAATGCCCTGGTATGATTTCTTTTCAAATTATCAAATGATTTTTGTCTCGATTTCTATTAATCTTTAGCAGAATTCTCATTAGACTCGACTGAGAAACAATGGAAGCTTCGCGCGATTTGGAGATAACCGTAGGCTCGTTCCGCATCTTTATACAAATGGAAGCGAACTCTAACACTCTTGATCTCGCTTCGAACGTTCGTGATTGATTTAAGTTTTTTTTTTCTTTCATTTTGGCATAACTCGCACGAAACTGCACCATGATATTCCAAGCCGTTGAAACCCAAAGTGCAGCTCTCATAAAATTTTTTCGAAATGCCGAGATCTTCGAATTTGACGCAATAATTATCTGTTCAAAAAATTTCCGTCGAATTTCCAACGAGAGTTTTACTAAATTGAACATCAAATTTGGAAATTTAATCGTTCATTGATCGCGATAAACGATCGTGAAATTCGGAAGTTCGTGGACGTCCCGGATCGACCAAACCGGAAGTGTCCGAGCGATATTCGCACGTTAATATAAAGAAAGCAACAAAAAGAATCAACGCACGATTCACTTTTTGCACTTTGTTCTTTCACGATGAAATGTTCGGTCCGAATCATATCCGCTTTTGAGACTTAAACGATCGTTCGTTTTCTATCTGCGCTGCCAATAATCGCGCGAATGATTGTAATGTCTGTGCTTTTGTTGAGGCTTGTAACTTCCTACATTGTAACGCGAACGATTGCCACCTCCACTTGAGGTGTCGTAAAATCGTCGCTGTCGATGAAAACAGCCGCCCGACGATCTGTTCCATGTTTTGCTGTTATGGTATTCTTGGAATGGATTGTAACCGGGATTTGAACGTTCGGTTTCATAACCACGGGTTTTTATTTTCTTTATCCTTCCCCGATCTATTTCATCCTCATCAGGATCTAAGTGTCGCTTGCGGCCCTCTCGCCTCTCGTTGTCAACCTCTCGCCCTAGATGAGATCGGTTTCCATTCCAGTTCGGGACTGTTGGACATAAAGATACAAAATATTCCACGTTATTTTTCATTCACGTACAACGAATGTTTCTCGTTTTTAATTTGCCTTTTTTCTTTTAATGTAGAGCAGAAAAAATGGTCCGGGGTCGAATTGTATTGAAAAGTTTGTAACCAAAATTAGAACATGGAAGTTTGATTTCGTGGTTGGAAACGTCAAGACGGGACGTAGGAGGGAGGAGAATTCGAAACATTGATTGAACGTTTTTGTTTAACATAAATTTGAGAGAAAACCTCACAATTCGGAATAATTCCACGAAAAATCCGATCTGCTTGCCGTATAATTGAACTTCACGAGGAGTTCAGATATTATTAGAATGGAAAAAAAAATTATTTGGTCTTCGACTATAAACAATGAATGACATGTTTTCAATTTTCATTTTTTACTTTCAATGCAATCAATCTATAAACGATGTACGAAATCTGTGTAAAGTGAAATTCAAGTTGTTTGGTCAAAAAATACGATAGAAAAATTCGAAGATGACTAGACTCGCAGAAATTTAATTAGAAACTAAGATTTTTACTTTCTTATTGTTTATATTCTAAGGGACTCTGTTGTGAGCGGCAACCGAGTTTTCCCAGGTTGATTTTTTTCTCTTGCACTCGTCGTAATACAAAATTTAGTAATTTTTCGAGATTTTTCGGAACTGATTATTTTTCTCGTTGTTTGATGTTCTTTTTCGCTACAAGCTTGACACTTTATCGTTGTTAAACGTTTTTGTGGTATTTTCGTTAACGACGCGTCCAAAACAACGCCTCTCGTAATCCGATTTTCATATTTTGAGGTATTTGAGGATCTTGTGGAAGGCTTCTCGTTGGTGTTGGTCAATCTCGGAGGATTCAACATTTTTTTTCTATACTGACCCGATGAGGTGCCGTAACCACGGTTTGACATCTTCAGCAAATGCGATACCGTCTCCGAACGATTGGTTCCATTGAAATTTCGTGGCGCTGCTGCACTCATCGTTTGGGCATTTGTATTCGAATTCAATGATTTACCCTCCCTGTAAAAATTAATAAAAAATATTGTTACGAAATAATCATACGAGTTTGTATTAATGTGACGCGTTGATAAGTGTTTTTTCGTTCGTTATGCAATAACAAATAGAAGTATTGGTGACTTTTGATACTTTTTTAAATGAATTTGCCAATTGTCCGAACAATGGTTTCCAGCAAAGAAAAATGAAGTTTCAATACCAAACTTTGCATTCCGAAATTCATTCAATAAATTATAACAAAGTATGGTTTCGTTAATTCAAAAACTTTCACGAAAACTTGTATCTACGACGAGAAATTGGGATCCTGACTTTTCATCAAAACACTCTTAGTTTCTTATATCAAGAATTGAATGGAAAGCGATGGAGTAAATGAAATTAGCTAAAGGATGATCAATAAATAAAAATCGCAATGCAACAAAAGATGAGACAAAATATGAACGTACTTGTTGTCAGTTACGGACCATCCGTTCGGCGTAGAACCAGAAGTTGGCGATGGTGCGTCCTTCGAGACTTGCCATCCATTTATACTGCTAGCAGCTGCTTTAGTAAAGATTCTATCATCGCTTGCAATGCATGTTTTGACTCTAATAGGATGTAATTTGTCTTTGCCATTGGCCTCGCCGTTCCTGCCATTGGTTTCGATTTTTCCATTTTGATGCTTCGTCAAATTGTTTGTAACACCATTATCAGTATTACTAGCAGTGGTAGCAGTTGTTGTCGACGTGGTAGTCGTGGTGATCGTTAAAGGAGTTGTCGCGGATATTGTTGCTGAGGTGATTGAGCCGTTTTGCGTCTTCGAATTGACCGCAGTCTGTCCGGAATGTTTCAAGTTTCCAGAATTTGACGTCAAGCCGTTCTTCGAATTTTTCGAGGAACTTTCCTTCGAACTTATCAAAAGTTTTGAAGTCTCTTTGATAGGATTGATCTTTGACAAAGTGTTAGTTCCATTGCCAGTACAATGTTTCATCACCGTGGAATTCTGTGATTCCGGACTCTTTAACGTTGTGGCAAAATTAGCTGTGGTGTCGTCGTCGTCGCTGGAGCCATCATAGGGAACGAGACTAGAAGCGTTGTTCAACACTTTGTCATTTTTAATGTGCATAACCAACCGTGGTTGCGACTTTTCCAAATGTCTCGAAGGCAATTGAGGTCCGATGAATTTCGTACTTTTATTCGGTGAATTGACGTTCGCATTGCTGGTTTTGGAGATCGCCATGACTCCCGAGTCCGAACTTTCAACCAATTTTTTCGTCAAACCGTTTGTAACCTCACACGAATTCGATGGTATTACCGATGATATTGATTTCAATGGCGATTTTGCGATGATACCGTTTGTTGCGATCGTCTTCGTTATCGCTCCATTCAATTTGCTTGATTGAGACGCAAAGTTCGCGTTTTGCGATGTAGATTCCATTTCAAACATCATTATGTAAGCGTTCGTGTTCAAAACGTTACCGAGGTTTATTGAACGAACGCAAGAATCGTCGAAAGAATAATATTGCCCCGTTGAGACTTGAGCAACTGCGGTATAATGGCCACAATTCACCGAAGGACCCATGTGTGTTACCATCGACATTAATTTATAGTTTAAATGTCTCGCTGGCTCACCAGGCTCTCTTCGCAAATACGGTCCCATGTCGACCGTCTGCTTAAATCCTATGTGTCTCGATATTTTGCCACCCAGCACACTGAACCGTTTCAACTGTACGCATAAAACTTTTGGCGGCCTTTCGAGACTAAATTGCTTTGTTGCTGGTACACGACGCTTGCAAGCCTCGCACTTGTAATCATTGTTGTCTAACTCCTCGCGACTGAAGTAGGACTGCAACGCCTCGTCCAACGTGGAAGCTTTCCTAATGTCCACGAGAAGATCCTGTAAAATTTGAAACGTTTTATCAACAATTTTTATTGCAAGCTCAACTCAACATTCCTCAGGTTTTGTTGAAAACATTCTCCAGCTGACAGAAAATTGCGCAATCAAGAATCTACGAAACTTTGAGAATTAATGAGTTCATAAAAAAACTAATGTGTTCTGGAATTAACATGGTTGGTAATGAACCGAAAGTTAAGGATAATTTCAAATAATATAATTTCGAGTTAATGTTTTGAGGCTTGCCTGAAAATGTTGAAAAGTCGTTGAAACATGACGACACTGGAGACATTTGACTTCAGTGCGTATGTAGCCCCCAAAGATTTGATTGACCGGAGTCGTTTCCTTCGAGTAACTGTCAAGTTTCGTTGCTCTGTGACGAGCAAGATAAGCTCGCTCCATGCCCTCCAGTAGATACCGCAGAAATTCATGAGCATCTTCCTGTTGCCCTGGCACCATAGTTCTACATATGACTGCAAGTGAATCGACAAATTTCGATCTTTTAATATTCATAAGAAACATCAGCCTTTGCTAGATTAGCATATATCAAACAACATGAAATAATTAATGAATCATAATCAATTTTCTTTTAATCAAAAGACATTCCTGCATGATAAATTAGCGTTATTCCACTTACGTTTGAGTTTGTTACATATGTAGAATGGTTTTATCGCACTACCCGACTTTTCGTGGCTGAATTGAAGAGTCTTGGCAACCGCACACGTAAGGCACTCCCCTCCGCCATCTACAGAAAATAATATTTTCTCAACTTAACAATTATTTCCGCAATTGTTAGAAAATATGCATAACGATATTTGATGAATCGTATGGAAATTTAATTTTCTCTAAGTGAAATAAATTCATTCTCAAATGAGACAATTATGAAAAACTACAAAGTTGTTTCTAGTAGCGCCATAAATTTCTTGTAAATCAATACTAATTTGATAAAAATTGAATGAAATTGTTTATTACATATGAAAGAATTTTTTGTAGTATCTGTGCAAAGTGAACTTCTATCGCATTCGAATTCGTTCGTTATTTAACGAGTATAAATAACTTGAAACAAAGAATAATGAATTAACAGAAAGGAGAAAAATTTTTACCATTCTGTTCGCATTTAGAGGTATGATGCGAGTCAGAAAGTAGCCAATTAACCAAAGCTGGTACATGAAACAAAGCTTGGAGAGTACTGTTGAGGTAACAAGTGTTGCCAACGTTGTACATGCCAGCTCCGACAGGAAATGTGCCTTTCCAACCGAGATTAATTTTATCGGCAGGATAAAGAGTAACGATTGGTTCCGGTAAGCTGGGACCCATTTCTTTGAGCAATTTCTTTTTCTGGGTTAAGCCTTTGGAGCTCTCTGTTTGTTCCAGGGAGTTCGGCAAGCTCAACACGATGTACTTTGCTTTGAGATGATCCAGCACTGTTGAACGATATCCATCTGTCTCTTCATAAGGTATTTCGGTTTGTAAAATCCTTGTTGCACTACAGGTCAAACTTGCTGATAAATCATCCGATGACAAGATTGATTTACTGTGTCCTGTTTCCAACGAGTGACGAATTGCCGATGCGATTGGATCGCATACACTAACGGCAGGCATCCCTGAACTTATTTTTTTTACCACTGCTCTAAATTGCTGCAAATTCTGTGATAAAAAAATATTGTTGATGTAGAATATTCAATTATTTTGTTCAATTGCTTTGAAGACTTCAATGCTATTCAATCACTAGTAAAAAAATTAATTGAAACAGAATTCTCCACCCTTAATTCGACACTATAACAAAAACAAAAGTGAACTCAGTATCTTTTTTCAAAAAACATTAATAAACTATAATTTTCATTTTGTTTACATGGTTGTGATAAATGATTATAGTTTAAAATTGTGTATCATAGCCAATTTACAATGAAAAATAAATCAATTTTTTTTAATCCATTTTGTTGGTCCGACAAGTTTGATGGAGGTTTTAAATGTTTCACTCAAATACAAGAACTAAAACTAAACTAACTAAAACGTGATAGGGAAATTGTTGAGAAATAAATTCAACATCAGTAAAAACTTCACATCAAACAATTTGAATGAACAAATTTTAAAAAAGTAATTGGAAATAATAAAAATATTCCTGCTCATATAAATTAATAACGAATGGGAACTGTTTTTTTCAGTAGTAACTTATTCCTGTATGCAAGTTACAAAAAAAAAAAAGAAATTTTAATTTTTAAACAACCTAGAATGAAGCACGAAAAAAGAATAAAAATATGGAGTAGAGTTGAAAAGAATGAATTCTGGAGTACAACTCAAACAAAGTTTCCCTCGTAAAACGAAACACGAGGATTGATAGTTTCGATTGCTTCAATATGCAAGTTGAATTCTATCGCGAAAATTACAGACGAGAATAGTCAACACCAAAAATCAATCGGAAGCACATGAAAAATAATCGTACATTTCATCCAACTGAATATATGGAGACATGAAAATTTCGATGCAATGTACTACGGCGGGGACATGTGGTAAAAACTCCGAGACACGAGGCACACGCATCAGTAGCACTCATACAGATATGCACACAGCAAGCACACATACACGGACACAGGTAACACGCACGCAATACGCACTGATCGCGGCAAAATAAAACATTGTTTACTGCATTAGAGTTTTTTTGATGCATCATATTATCTTTTGATCTTCACAACTCAGAGCGAAGGAGGGAAAAATATGACTGAGGTGCTTTTCTTGTTTGCAATCTTGATCGGGAGTATGTCGCGCGCGGACTGCACACAACTTTGCGTAAGCATGCACACTGACCAAAGATCGGAAAATTGATCCACAAAATCGTAAATTCAAGGAAACTGAACGAAAGGGCGAGAACTGCTACCATGGGAATTGAAACTAGAACGTGGCAGGAACTCTTGCTTTACGAACAATCCACACACAATCTTAAAAGCGGGAAGAGATTTGTTATCGGTATGGATATGAGACTCGACTCACCTCTCACAACATTCGGCGCATAACAAACTTCGTTTTTTCCCACACGGTCCCGAAATTATATTCCAATCTTTTCAAAGATACTAATTCATCCAATGATTGACATTTTACTAATGTAAAGTCAACGTTTTACACCGAACTCTGGAGGGTTCTTTTTTATTTCGTACACGGAAACGAGGTTCCCCCCCCTTGCACTACCACGCCACCGACAGCTACCGCTTTCTTTATAGTGACGGCGGCCATTTGGAATTCTGCTATCCGGCAATCCGGCCGGTAGCGCCGCTGACCGCTGCTTCACCGACCAATTATAACCCATTATAACCTTCCTGAGCTAGGGCTAGGCAGCAGGATGGATTCATCGTCGAGAGTCCAGAGTTGTGAAGTTAGCTTTGATTTGTCGCTTTTCTGCCATTTAAAAAATATATATTTTTCGTTGTTTATAATGGATTCTGTTTAATTGACAAACAGGAAGAGCACAAACTCCAATGGTGCGATTACGTATAATCAGTTTTGATGTCGACTCAATTCGCGTGTTTTATCTCTCGTTATTATAATGTATCGCATTCTAAAGCAACATTTGAAAATTATCGAATTTTCATCCATCACGTCGATCTATTCTGACGATTTTTTATTCGTTTTCTCCAAGCTATTTTATGAAACTTCTTCGTTCAGTTGTATAATAAATATGTAACATCAAAAAATTCAATGTTTTCATCCCGGTAAATAGAACATTAAGGTGCTGTCACTTGTTCAGTCGGTAAAAATCCTGTTGCACGGTTTATTCCGAGAAGCTTGATATTTGAAAGAAAATATGAGTTACAAGCTATTCTTATTTTATCAGAGAACAAGGTGTAACCTTTATTTTTCTCAAAAAATCAAGGTTGTCCGAGTAAACCGTGCAACCATTTTGCAGTTATCTCTCTCGCACTCGCGCAAGTGATCAGTCGGTATTCGCATTCACGGTTGCGATGTACCGACTGATCCATCCTCTTAAAACGCAACTGATGGTAACAAATCCATCCTTCATTTTTCAAAAAAAGAATTCTACATTGGTTTATTATCCTTGCATAATTTGAGAAACGAACGGAACGCACGGTACGACGAAGAACAATAGTTTTATCGACAATAATCATGCAGCTATATAATACAATTGGAATTGAAAATTTGACTTTTTCTACGAAATTAGAACAATGAAAAGAACGACTGTATCCCCTCCCTCCGCCGGCCGCGTCACTGCATCACTGCGTGCATGTTCTGTACGATTTGAAGTAACTTTCAACCCCCTGCGTGTATTTGGCCGCGAGCTTTACACACACAGAGACGAGAAATCTCAAATTGCATGTGTGTGTGCAATAAATATACCGAGCTACCGAGAACCCGAAAAGAGCCAATAACAAATGTCCATTTCTATGAACGAAGCGTGCGTGTGGCGACGCCTATGGCGTGCGACGTAAGCCATAGCCATGTTGTGTGAATTATTTTCACGTGAGCACGTCAATACACGCTCAAGTTTCTATCGCATTTATTTTTATTATTATATGAGTAGGCAGATTGCAGAGGCTTGAAGAATTGCTGATAAAGCGTTGAACTCTGTTTCGGCAGGAAATCACCAATGCTCTAGTAAAACTGTGCTGTCACGACTGTCATACGGTGCAAGACGACGAAGTAGAACAAGCTCCAGAAAAGCGAAAAAGGGGACAAGAGATCATTGATGATCAGACGTAAAAACAGAATGATTAAAATAAAAAAGATAAGTCCTTGAATAATCTCGATGTCATTGTCAGTTCAACGTTCGAGATGGTGCGTAATTTATTAATCGACGCACGAACGACAAAAATAATCGTGAGTAATCCGTACCCGATCGAATCTCGTTTTGGTAATAGAGAGAATTTTAAAAAATTCCTTTCTCGCATGTATTAAAGGGTGATCAAGTTCGAACGACCTCAAGAATTGGCAAGTTCTGGTGATAAGAAAAAGTGACAGATGCAGTGACCAAAGGAGCACTTAGCTCCTTGGAATCGCTTGCAGTATTCATTAAAATGAGTAAAATGTATTCAACTGCCAATCTTTCTGACAAGGAACTCAAGGAACAGGGTAATCGCCTGTTCAGTTTGCATAAGTACGAAGATGCTGCTAACTGCTATACTAAAGCAATCGTGAGTATTCTAACATACACACTCAAGAATTACAAATATTGATATTTGTCCATCTAAATATAATAAAATTGTTCCCTTCCAAAGCTTTATCCAAATTGATTTGCAATTTTTCCATATATAATAAAAATGACTTTGAAAGTACCCAGGAAAAGTATTTGAGCATTTCATCAAATAATTCATGTGGAAATAAAGAAGTTTTTTCTCTTCTGACCAAAAATCTCAACTACAAAAAGCAGTGTGTGCACTATTGAACTTTTGAGGTATTGATCGTTGTCATTACATTTGTGTCGTGATTAGAGGTTCATGCGAATAAAGCTCGGTTACTCTGTGCACAGCTTCCAGTAGCTTATACAGATGACGGCTAGCTTGGCTCTTGACAAATATCACTGGGAAATTGTTAAAAGCTTGTGTAGCAGTGCTGACTGATTTACAAAAAGGCTACAATAGTTTTTCTATCTAAAATTGAAATATCAGTCGATATTCGTTTAACCAACCTTTGGAATTGCTCAAAATAGTGTTTGTTTTATATAATTTTTTCCATTATAGATTTTTAATAGATTTTTTAAACCTGCCCATTACACAAATCTGTAATTGTGCGATATTCTACAATTTTCTTAGCAATGGATTATAAACAATGAATAATGATGGAAAAATTGTTCCAGATTAAAAATCCCAATCAGGCGCTTTACTTCACAAACAGAGCACTCTGTCATCTGAAACTCAAAAAATGGGAATCTTCATGCCAAGATTGCAGGCGTGCTCTGGACATGGATCCTTGCTTAGTGAAAGGACACTTTTTTTTGGGTTTAGCTCTATTGGAATTGGAGCTGTACGACGAAGCCATAAAGCACCTCCAACGCGGTAAATACTAGTGCCAGAACTATATTATATACTCCACCACTTGTCAGCTATGAACACTAAATTCTTATTTGCCCATGCTAAAAAAAACCTGAAAAAAATGTTCAATACTTTTTTTTTTTTTTTACAAAAATAAAGAAAATTTTCTTTTATTTTCATTCGAGATTGAGAATAGAATGAAGATCAGAATAATGGATACACAAATTTCTTTATAGTAACTTGGAATAAATAAATTTCCTGGATTGAAAAACTAAACGACAATATTCTTGCAGCGGTGGATTTGGCAAAGGAGCAGAAACTGAATTGCGGTGACGATATGACGAGCATGTTAAGACAAGCACGTAAACGTCGTTTTCAGTTGCGTGAAGAACAAAGAGTTGCACAAGACATCGAACTACAATCATATCTAAATCAACTAATTATCGAAGACGCAGACCGACGTTTGTTATTACTGAAGGAAGGTGAAGCTGCGGCTGCGACAGCCATCACTTCCCCAGCTCTTCCGGGAGGAGACAAAAGTGACAACGTCGAGAATGAAACCGCGGATAATTCACAAGAGGAAAAGCGATCACCAACTGAAAAAAATTTAACCAAACCTCTGTTGGACAGGGAGGAAATCGAGGAGAGAAAAGAGACGTGTTTGGCTCGTCTGAACGATCTTTTTGCTAAAGTCGACGAGAGACGACGTGTAAGTTTTATAGACTTTAAAGACTTACCTTTGCAGTATTATCCTGGAATTTTTCAACTCTGACAGGCTTACTACCCTCAAACGGAACTACAGTTCTCAGCAACGGTTGTATTTATTTTCAATTCCTGTGAAAATGAATATTTCCTAATTACACTTTTGTCTCCAGTTTCATTATTGCTAAACCGCTATCACTTTAGATTATTTCATGTTTGTAAAAGTCCTTTCGTTTAAACTGAAAAAGTTTTCTCTTCTCCTTTGTAACCTCCCTCCAGGTCCCCTTAAATTCTGGGTATAAAGTTGAAGTACGTACGTTTTCTTCGGCTTCGTCACAGAAAAATGTTTTTAAAAAATCCAAAAGTTTTGAGGCTTTAGCACAGTTTATATAATTTAGAACCAGAACCGCAATCCTTGGTTCCCTGAACAACGGTGAATGTTGAATTAATAGTGTTTTTTTTTTCACAGAACGTTGTTCACAAAATCACAAAACGCGTGAGGGATATCGCGGATATTATTTTTTCTGAAAAATATCTGAAATTCAATTACGCGCAAAAGATCACCCAGTGGAAATTTACAGATTTCGTAATTAGTTTATTTCTGGAATTATTCTCTGAACTACTTGTCTTTTGTTTCAACGATTTCTATTGTAAAAGATATCTTTTCTGAAAATGAACCAATCGCATGCATGTGTGATACCCCACTTTGTCCTTGCGATTTGAAAAGGCGCACGTGCCGAAAGGCGTATGTAAATTTTTTTATAAACTATTATGTCGATCGTTAAAAAACGTTAGTCTTTTGAATTTATTTTTGGAACACTTGAATGACGTAGATCATTTGAATCGTGAATAACATAAAATTGATAAAAATCCTACGTTTTGTATCACGTGACATGGTGAGAAAAAAAAATCAAAACTTTTTTTCTTACAATATTTCAAGTTTCAAGTTAACTCCGGTATTTTATCTCTGGAAAAAAATTGGGCTGGAGGTGTGTACGCGAAGGGTTAATTTGAAAAATTAGGAAAACAATCAATAAGAATTCACTCGAAACTGTTACCAAGTAAAAAGCTGTGAATATGAAACGTTATGCAAATTCGTGGATTATTTTCAAATATATTCTTGTTAAGTCAGGAAAGTTTTTCAGTAAAAAAGGGGGAGAAAAAAGCATCACAGATGCTACAAAATTGAGATGAAACTACGCTAGCGATACCAAAGTACATTTGAAAAATTTAAGCAAATTGGTAAATTGATAGAAACTCTCGCATCGCTGAAAGTGAGTCGGGAAATAGTATTGAACTACATTTGCCATCCCATGTAATAACGAATCAGGATTGGTTTGTACCAACACTCAAAAAACATTTGAATTTTGTTCCATGGTCATGAATAACGATGGACATGAATAGAAGAGAGAAGTACCGGATTATCTGTGCGGCAAAATCAGCTTCGAGATCCTTCAAGAACCCGTTATCACACCGAGTGGAATAACGTACGAGCGAAAAGACATCGAGGAGCATTTGCAGAGGGTCGGGCACTTCGATCCGGTAACTCGGGTGCGTTTGACACAGGATCAACTGATACCGAATTTGGCGATGAAAGAAGTAGTCGATTCGTTTCTCCAGGAGAACGAGTGGGCGTTGGATTATTGATGAATTTTCAATATCTTATATTGGTGATACACGATATATACAATTTGAAAGACTGGTCAATTGGTGTACGCGATAGATGCGAAGTTGCTAAAAAATTTGTGACGACAAATCGCGTTTTAACGTCCGTAAATATCAAAGGAAGGGGAGTTCACGAGTCAAAATGAGATTTATTAACCGTACTACGGTAATGAACGACGATTAATGGAGCATGAGAAAAAGAGGAATGCAAAGAGTCCAGAAATCACGTGCCAGAAATTCGACCAGAATCTCAGACTACGGCTCGAACGAAAAGCGTTGTATGTACATTACATCATTTTTAATTCTTCGTAACTCGCTAATGAAACGTAAAATAATTTATTTTAAAAACTGTGTACAGTCTTGTATGTTTTTTTTTACGCGTCAACCATTTCAATTATTTCCTTCATTCCTTTTTGACGTATCAATTCTCGATCGCTCGATCATTTTCCTGGTTTTCAATCTTCGATCCCCCGGGAAGTAGTGATAAAAGAGCGAGACAAGTGACAGCGAATGCCACCAGAGGTGGCACCGTCCATTGATAATAAGCTGAATTTTCGAGCGCCGTTGTAAATGCTATGAACCAGGCTAACAAACGTAATATATTGGCACACAATAATCTACGATTACTCATTCGAGGAGATTCGTCAATTGGTATTTCTACCAGCCCCAGAGATCCCCAGCATGTGAGAACGAGCCAGCTAACCATCATCGTTGGATCCTCCGTCGTTAATCTCGTTTCGTATCTGTTGAAAGTAGGAAAACAGTTGAGTAAATACACGGTAAATGGTGCTAGCGTTTGACGTTTTCGACCCGGTTGTCTTGCCACGGTCTATAGAAAAAAAATCCACTCTCAGGCCACTGTAAAAACTCATGATTTCCGTGAAATTTCTGTCGAAATCACGCATCTTGCATAGAGGAATCGTATTGTTTTTCTATTTTCCGAGTTTTTTTTTATTGAAAACTTTGACGAGACAACTGTCTTAATATCACCTGAAATTTTTGGCCCACACAAGAGCTGAAGGCGTTGCGGGAATAGCTGCGAAGCTCCATGTAACAAATAAGAGTAGATGGTTAAGGAGAATTCCTCTGGAAATTTTGCTTGGCTCTGGAGCGAGGACTGGAAGCGGTTTCTCGAAGTTTATTTCATTAACAGTTTCAGTGGTTGATGAATCCGTCGTGGTGCCTCGACGTTTTCGTTTTCGTTTCCCCCGGCCGAATCGTGGAATAAAATGACGCAATGAGGCCATGAACAATTCCTCCAAATACTCTTCCCACATTTTTGTAAGTTTAAAAAAGTAAAGAGGCACTGAAAGGAGAATTGCAATCGCGCCACAGGTCGCTGATGTCAGCGATATTAAAATAAAAGTCGTCAGAATCGGCAACCGATTAAATCCGTCGAGGAGCCACTCGAACCACAAACTAGGCAAAGACACGATCCGAGCTAAAAACCTGCAACACGTATTTAGGAGCAATATTAGTCAAAATAAAAGCACACATCAAAAAAAATTGAAGAAAATTAAAATGTTGTACAAAACATCAAAAAAGCGAAAAACGTCATTTTTTGCTCAGTCAATCCAAAAGTGTATACGAAAATTATCAACGTTTTTGTCGCGAGTAAAATTATTTTATGAAAGTACGAAACGAGCTCAAAATTTGTGCCAACCTTGCGGTAATGTTGTGAGTAACTGTGCCGGAAAATATGATAAGAAAACAAGCTGTAACTGCGACAACGTGAAGTAGACCCAGAGCGACGAATGTCTCAAACAAAAAATCAAGGCTCCCAGCACCCACGATGAAAATACCAACGCTTATTGCCATCGAACTAGGAGAATTATCGAGTCTCATTGATATTCCGAGGAGACAGAGCGATATAATAATCGGATAAATGGTGGACCATCGATCGCGAACGGAACAAGCGACTCTGTCAACTATTCCTGCCCTCCGAATCGTTATCTTGTACGAGTATTCAGCTCCGAGACTGATTCTGAGCGTCGTGTTCTCGTTTTTCCTCGTTAGGTACATGATGAGACGTTTCTTTGTGAAACTTCCGTCACTGCTCAAAACGGGAGAAAAAGATGTAGTAAAACAACAGTTTATTATTTTCATATGACGTCACTAGCATTTTAAACAGACCGATTTCCATTTTGTGCCAAAATTTAGTACGGGAAATCTAAATTCATCAAGCTCGTGTTTGGTACTAAAAGTTGCGACGTCACCTATCGAAAAACGGATACTAATATTGACGATTCTACGCAGTTTGTGACAACCGTGTTACCAATTCTAATGAATTTTGTTTTTCATATTAGAAAAATAAGAACGTTTGGTACAAATTATTCGCTAGGTCTAAAAGTTATTGACATGGAAATCCGACTGTTTGGAAAGACGTTCAATTCGGACAATTGAAAATTACTTTTTACGATCCGCGACTAACGTCCGAACTTGACTAGTGCTCGAGAATTCATGCCTGATGTTCGAGGCCTCGATTAGTTCGAGTATTGCCTGAGGAGCTTCACTCTCGTTTTCCGAACGAGATGAACGTCCATTTGAAACGTTTTCGTCAAGCAAAGATTCGATTTCAATGGCCAGAGCATCCTCGATGCCTGCTAACACGACGTTGTATCTAAGACTACCTCGCAATGTTGTCACACTACCGTGTGGGTTGGGAGACAATATTCTGCCAATAGGAAGTAAACTAAAAAGTCCAGTTGCACCGGCAACCAATTTGTCTTCGGTCCGAAACGTTCGGTCGCCTCGTCTGTACAAATCGACGTGTATCTTGACAGGATTCCCTTTTCTGTTGCGCAATTCCTCCACCGGTATTCTCACAACCACGTGACTCACTTTCCATCTTCGCAAATAGTCCAATGAAATATCAGCGCTTTTTCGAGACCGACGCTGTACCGGATCTGGAGATAAACTCGTGAGGTTTGTCAGGTTCCAGCCCCACTCGCTAGAATTAGAAGTTAGATAACGGTTCAGTTCGAATAGGTGGAACGTGAAAAAGAATTTTTGTGGCTTCATTATTGGATTTTCAGTGATGTTTTTATTTTCAAAAAATGTTATTTCAAATTTAAGTAATTTTGCTCCGAATCAAAACATAAATGAGGTTTTCGTGGACGAATAAAATTGAGGTTTCTTCAAAACTTTGATCACGATTTCGCCTCCGAGTTTGCTCTACGTTTTTTCTTAACGATCATAGAAATACACAATCAAAGTGACAAACTTAATAAGTGAAAAAATATATTTTGTAATTGACATTAGGAAAGATTCTAATCTCTACAAACAAAGATAAGATGTTCATGATTCTTGGACGGTTCTTACCAAACTCTGGAATTGCCTTCGATCGCGTGTGCTGAACACGCAAACAGCCAATTTCGTGATTCCAGATTAATCGTATCAATGCTGATGGTATCATATGGCAAAGCAGCGTCGCCTACACGAATCATCACGTACGTCGTTTTATCCGTCTTACCATCATGACTCCAAGTATAACGGTTTCTGATATTTTCCGTCCATATGCCCCCGCCTTCAAATTTCATCTGGTTTTCATACGGATGCGTTTTCTTCCCCAAAATACGCTACAGAATTAAAATAAAGGAAGGTATGATTTCCAATGTAATGGATAAGTTGGAAAAGTTTTACACGAGTAATTCCAACAGAAAATTCGTCATGAAATAACGTATGCAGCTGTTCGACGAAAGAATAAAACAAAAAACAATTTCAAATCTATTTTTGGAAGCAAATAAGTATCGAAATTTGGAAAGTCGGTAATTTTGGCAAAATTCTTGTAAGTGAATTCGTTCAAGTTCAAATCATGATGAATACGAAATCGTCTGAGAATTGTGCGAAGTGCGAAAATTGATTTCCAACTGTCCGTCAACGTCTGTTTGAAGGATTATTAAATCTTCGTAAACTCACGCTCGTTAAGTGGTAGGAAAGGGCACGAATTTTCACATTCGTGTCCGAAGTTATTTTTGGCGGACGAGCATTGACGTCAACGCAGTCAAATAAGGCTCTGACGATAGTCAGCACGAGTTGCTTGCACCAAAGTATACAAAGGTGATCAGTTGATGCCCAAACACTTGGTATACCGCTGGATACGACGTTCAGATCGGCGGAGGGTTCAATAGTTTGAGATGTACTGACGAGAATATCCCTTCGACCGCCGCCGATAGAAACGAGACTTGTGCCTATTTCTTTGAACTCGCGATTCTTCGAACTTTGCAATTCCTCGTAATATCGAGCGATTGTCCTGTCAGGCAAAAATATTGGTCTATGTGGCGAAGCCAGCGTTATCAGGAGACTCGCAACGGATTCATTTTCCGAGCTGTTGTTAGATCGTTGCAATAAAGATGCTCTAGCTACAATGCCTCCCTGAATAAAAACAAAAGAGAAATAAAACTTCAATCCCAGCACGGTGTCAAGTTCGTAACATAGCCGTAACATCCTTGTAGGAAATTTTTTAAAATTGAGTAATTTTTTCAGGAAAAGATCATGTGAAAACTTGAAATTTTTGAGTGTTTGTGAGTTCAATTTTGAAATATTTCTCATTGAGGATTTAGGCATAAGTTTTCAGGCATCTTTGAGGTGCATTCGGAACAAACATATGATAAAATTTTCCAGATAAGCTCCGACCGAAATTGACACGAAGATATATTTCAAAGTGTTTTAAAAAATTAGTCAATGTATTTTTGGCACTTAGAAATTTGAATTTTTGTAGGAGAAAAAATAACAATTTGGGTGCTTGAACTTTTTAAAATTGTGTGTGTTTTTGAATAGTATTTTTTTCCATTTAGAACAATCGATTTCTTTGAATTTAAACCAGCGCAATTACTTCACTGCACTCGAGACTTGAATGGACAAGATTGGAAGAAACATAAACAAGATTGGAAGAAACATAAACATTTTTACCATAGAATGCCCGATTAGCACAATTTTATCCACGTTTCCTTTGTATAAGCTGAGAACTCTGTCGATACAGAGTGAAACGTAAGTCGTCTGATCTTCTAGTACACCTTAAAAAACATAGAAATATTTCTATTTATATATCTTATTCAAAGAAAAAAATTGGCCTGCATGCTGTATTCTCACCTCCATAAAGAGCAGAATAATCCTTGCTCAAAGAAATTGTGAAGTAATCAAAATGGAACGGAGTACGATCCTTGATAGCCTTTCTCAAACTTACAGAGGCAAGAGATCTGACTAAAGCATTTGAAAAGTTGTTAATACAAGTCATTGAAGTCCGTGAAAAGTTTCCAAAAATTTGTAAAAGTTATGAGTACTGAAATCTAAATTGACAATTCACAGATTCAGACTCTATAACTCAATTAAACTCATTTTTTGAATAAAGTACATGTGAGGGAGGATTGACACAATTTTTGTTGACGATGAAAAAATCTTTTTTGTTTTCAATGTTTTGACAATTTTCCAAAATAGAATTAAGATCCAAAATCATGGCAATGGGACAAAATTTTTTATTTTGTATTGTCCAATCCTTTGCTGTGTAAAAACATCAAAACTGTTACAGAACAAAATTTTTAAATAGGAAGATAAATAAATATTTGCAGTTTCAATATATTGAAAAATTTCCAATGATAAGTGAATATAAAACCATGATATTCTGTCAAAAAAAAATTGAAAGTCACACAGCACACGATGAATTAAAGAATAATTAAAAAAGCAAATAAAAAATCAAACCCATGGACAAACATTTTCTCACAAATGAAAAAAATGAAGTAACTGATGAAAAAATCATTGCTAAATTAGTTATTTTAAATCAGAAGAATCGGTCATTGCCTCATTCTATTTTTCAGTGAAATATTTGAGCTAACCTTGTTCATGAGATCCAGCATTGCCTGGAACGAACAGCACTGGTATTCCCCAGAATTTCATTCTTCTGTGTTTCTCTGTGACGTAACCTTCCCCATAAGCATATAAACTGAATCTGGGATAACGTTCCTCGATTTCTTCTTTAAGGGCGATTTTCTTTGGTCATAGAAGATGAAATATTTATAAAAATATGACAGAATCTCATAAAATAAGCAGAAAAGGAACTTACAACATATTGTGGATACTCAAATATATACGTCATCTCGCATGTGTTTTCTTCCAAATTCGTGAGGTATTTAGCTGCTCCAAGGATATACAATCCAAGTACAAGGAGAGAAAACAACACCGAGGTGGTATAAACCGTTGCGATTCCCAGCCCAGCCATAACGTCTTTTTTCTGTCATATATTATTTAGTCAGAAAACATTTTGTGTTGTAAGGTATGCAGCATCATTTTTCCACAATTCTTATAAATGCGACGAATTCTTGGTTAGTTTATATTAAACATGTTATTGTTGTTTTTTTATCATTTAGAGTAACGGAAATTACACTGTATTACTGTATGATCCTTTTTTTAATATTTCTACAGTCAGCAATTTATTCTTACGTACAATTAACTTTCATTATTGTCAAGGAATTTAATATTGTTGACAAACGGACAAAAATACATCTCAATCTCTGGAACCCTCCATGCACGGCGCGTACTCGCAGCAAACTGATCTCTCCCTGACGCATGTCAGAGAGTCGGAGATCTCATGTCAGTTTTACACGTTCGATCAATTCTATTTTTTCTACCCAATAAGATATGAAGAACGTGAAATATTAGATCGAGTTATCGCCGTTGAGACGACTATTTCTTGGATTCGTTTTATAGCGGTTTGGATAAAGTTTTGTGAAAGACCTCCGATTCCTGATGATCCTTATTTGTATTTGCGTTTCACTGGCTTCACATACTTGCACGTGATGGCGCTAGTTGTAACCCTCTCCCTCTCTCATTTTTCTCTTTGTTGCTGAAATTTCGCCGATCAGCTGTTTCGAAATTAGAAATGAACCACGGTTTTACATTTGCAACAAACCCAAATTTTGGTGATGGAGGTAACGGGCTCTTATGCCCGTTTTCTCCAACATCAATCTGAGTTTAAACTCGGTTCATCCTATCTCGAAACTATATGAAAAAATTGATCTGAGTTTGGACCGCGTCGGAGAAAACTGCCATTAACTTTACAATTTTTGGTGTCGCGGGCCACCCCTGCGCTCTGCCAAGCTCTGCTGTTGCGAAGGATGAACTGTCGCGGAGAGTACCAGAAAAATTACATATTACAATCGGAGCATCTGTGAATATGTAAATCAAAAAATCTTCGTGGTCTCTTCGTGAAAATTTTGTGCGTGTTTTTTTTACAATGACAAAATTGGCATTAAAGTGCCGTCAAATCCTGAAATGCGTAGAAAGTGGATTGCAGCTATACCGGGAATTTTCAATTCTGTCGATAATCGACCACGAAATTAAGATTGACTTTCCCATAGTAATGACTCTAAAAAATGGAGATTAGCTTTACATCCATTTTGGAGAAAAGTAAGAATTCGCAGGGAAAATTTAGTTTCAATGTTTAACAAAAAATAAGGCAATGTTATTTTTCAACAGTTTATTTCAACTCATAAAAACATAAGCCAGCTTATGATGTTTTAATAAAATTTAAGAATTGTAATAAGAACATAGTTAATCTGAACAAAATAGATAAATCCAAACAGGTTTTTTAGAAAGTGGGTGTTCTCCTTCGATAAGTTTAAGACTCGTACGGTTTTTCATATATTGCAGCATCGCTTGTGCAAGAATCCGATTATTTTGGACGATATTTGGATCTTCTGCATAATCTTCGAGCTGCAAAATCAAATTCCACGTTTCAACTCAACTTTCTTGGTCTCATTTATTCAACAAAAATGTGTGTTCTATTCATCAAATCCACTAGTTCAAACTGTGGCCTATAAGAAAATCTAACTACATGACAAATTCTTGAAGAAGCTCAAATTATTTAGTTTTTATGATATCCAAAAGCTTGATTACCTTCATCCAAGTGCAGTCTGCAATTTCTCGTTCACACTTTTTGATCTCGCGTGTAAGAGGTTTGAGGCGTGCAACAACGTAAATGTCAGAACAACCGAAGGCATAACCATGGGCGTGTCTGAAGCCAAGGAGACTCTCAAACTCAGTGAGAACTCCTGTTTCCTCTCGGACTTCTCGCATCACTGCATCTGGAATATTTTCACCTATCCACAGGCAGAGAAATTTCCATTATTACGATGGCATTGCCGATGAGTCAAATAAATGAGAAAACATCTGAAAAGTCTTAAAAGTTGAACGTGACTTCCGGAAGACCGAATTTTATTTTTCTTCTTTATACCTGGATCAACGATTCCACCAGGCAATTTCCATCGTGTTGGCCCATCAAGAACTGATCGCCGATCTTTCACTACAAGTATCTCACCAGTATCGTCGTTCAAAACAAAACCTCCTACGCCAAGATTAGTATGAGCATAAGGAGGAATATTGCTTTGGATTTGAGTTGGTAACCATTTGTACAACATCGCAAAATCTTCCTTCGCATGGTGAAATTTGAATCCCTCTTTCACCAATGTAGGAATCCAGTCTGCACTGGCAAGAGAAACGTGAAACCATATAGTCGATTTTTTCTCGCTTCTCCATTGTTTCAATGAATCTGAAATAAAAATTTTAGAAACGTTTCAGAAATATTGAGAGAATTGAGAGAAGAATTGAACCACTTGAAAAAGTATTTAGAGATTCAATCTTAATACTCAATTCAAAACTCCAAATAAATTTGTGACTTTTCCAGTCTCAAATTCTTCAAATACAGTACAGGAATTTCTGGTATAGTTTTTGAATAACGAGCGCGAGCATCCCATTCATAATTGGATGAGAATTGTCGAATCAAGATAGAGATAAGGCGCGTGGCGCACGCGCTGTTGTCAGTATTTCTCTGCCTTGTGAAGAGGTAGCACGTGACGAAAGATTCCGCATTTTATTGAAAATCACGAATAATTCTTACATTCAATGTATTTAAAGATGAAAATGATTTAAAAGGGGATACACACCTTCCAGACGTTTTGTGAAATTGAAATTTTCACAAGGTTCGAGATTGGAATCGACCAATATACCGTTGTAACGATCTTCACGTCCCACGAAAAGGCGTTGCTGTCTGTCTCCGACAGAGGGAAAACTGTCATCACCTTCCATATTTTTTTTAGCACTTTCGTTGAATCTTCGTTGTTGTACAACGAGTAGTGTCTGAATTTTATGACGATATTGTTGTGTTTCTCTTTCTGAAGCAGAATTCTTCAAAATTCGGGCTGTCGATCTTAATGACAGTACCCGATGTATAACTGCGTACATTTACGACGCCATTTTTATTTCCATCCCTATTTGAAGCGAAAATACACTGTCAGCTGATCGCTATGCATGTATGATTATTGCTTCTGCGATCACAATAGACGTCCCGTGCCCTTGTGCGTGGCTCGTCGCATACACAATCGGCGCGATGTTTTTCTACAGATCAAATTGATTAAATGATCATTATTCATGTGTGTAAGCGTGTACACATTTACACACATTCGTATGCTCAGTGCATATTGCGTGAATAGAGATAACGGGATTTCGCAAATTCTCTTGAAATCGCGTCTATTTTCTAAAATCAAACATCGCGATAGGGATCACAGTCTCTACCGACATTCAAAAAATCTTTAATTCTTTGA
This sequence comes from Venturia canescens, assembly GCF_019457755.1. Taxonomy (NCBI): domain Eukaryota; kingdom Metazoa; phylum Arthropoda; class Insecta; order Hymenoptera; family Ichneumonidae; genus Venturia; species Venturia canescens. The sequence goes on along the minus strand of NC_057421.1, from coordinate 2,674,173 downwards.
TACTTTGGAATCTTCGATGGTCGATTATTGTTGTGTAGAGCTTCGCAAACGCGACAATAATGTTTCGAAATCGATCCGAAGTAACCGTGTTCGTTTACGACCGTGTATTTCGAGCGCCATTCGTGATACGCGTCGTAGGCATCGTCGGCGTTATCGAGGTACAAAAGATATCTAGCAAGACTGCTAGAAGACTCGAAATCAGAAACGTGAATAAAGGAACCGGGCGGGAGAAGTCGCTCGCAGTCGGATCGAGGTGCCCCCATTATTATCGGCACCGATCCCTTCTCGAACGCGTTCCAAAACACCTTTTCCGTGAGGTACTCGCGGCAGTTGGAATTTTCGAAAGCCAAGTAAAATTTGTAGGAGCCAAGGATCGGACAGTCCTTATCGAAATGCCCGGGACAAGCGGTCGCGTTTCCGTTCAAACATCGGCCGAAAATGTCGAGTTTTTCACCAAGAAAATTCTCAAGCTCATTCACGTATTCCCAACGACGATTGTTCCCTGAACAATTGCTCCCCAGAATGGCAACCAACTTGTTTCTTCGCTTTCGCGATCGTCTCCAACTCTCGTCGACAGTTTTTTTCGCCAACGTTCTTCCATAGGGCACTGGCACATCGCTGTTCCTCCTGTAACTCATCGACCAATCAAAGATCCCGTTGTATTGTGAAACATTCCAATTTTCGTCGGCGTAAAGAAACGTGTGAAGCGGTGATTCGTCGGTCAAGAAGATCCAGATTTGACCGGGTTTTCCTCTCGCCGCAGGTAACTCCTCGACTCCTTGTATCATGTGTAAATGAAATACCACTGCGTCGGCCCTCGCGAGGTCTTCGTCGCGGTAAGACAAGTGACAGTTTTGCACCGAACATTCTTCCCACGGCGACGTCGATTCACTGAACGATAAAAACCGTTTTATTTCTCAAAGCCACTTTACTTTTCATCCTTTTCTCGCTAATCAACTTTTTATTTATTTACCTGTTTTCCGTAGAGAAATGACGAACGTGACGTCGATCGAGATAAAGTCCGTATTTCCACACAAGAATCAAGAACCGTTTCGGCCAGTATCGACGCAGCCATTCGCTCAGTATCGACAGATTTCCCGCCCGATTATTCATGCTCGCGGTGCCCGCGAGCTCGAGCACCACCAGCAAACACCCGATCGCCGAAAAGCTCGCGAACAATATTATCCATTTATTTCGAAAGCGAATCATTTTTGTCATTATTTATAAACTTTCTTTTTGACGATATTTCAGATCTTCGCGGGCGGATTATGCACTGTGAAAAACGCGACTGCCGCTCGACAACTATTCTGACAAATTGAAGAGGAGCGCGTGTGAGGAGGAATAAAGCAGAGGAGATTTTAAAAATCACAAACGAAACGTAACAAGAGACTGTCGCCTCCACTTTCCCGAAGTAAGCAGCGTGACCACGCACTCAACGAAAACTACCGTTCAAAGGCTCCATTGTTCTTCTCGGAGCTGCCATCCTCGGATACGTTTGTTGGCTATTTTTCAGTTTTAAAACATTCACGTAAATATTCGCGTCGGGGATGAACACTCGAAAACGCATCACAGACGATTCGATGTCGAAATTCAATGAATAAATTCGGAATTTTTGTAGCACAGAAAGTGAACTAATTTCCATTTAAATCTTACACATTTTCGTATCAAGTGTCATTGAAACTTGCAAGAAACTGACAAGAGCAGATTTTCTAGTGAATAAACTCCTTATTTACATTTTAGACTCGATCTTTCATTTCTTTTACGCGACGTCGAAACTTATTGTGAGAAGCGAGCACCGAGAATGTCATTTCATGAGACCTGTCAAAATTGACAGCTGTCAAAACCACAACGAGTCCTTCGATTATTCCTATCACAGGCTCTCCAAACAATTGATGTTTATCTGTAATGTAGTACGAGCTTCATAAACATATTTTCGAGGAACAAATCGAAGGTTTTCTTCTAACAAACATTTTTCAATATTTAATTAATATTTTGCTCATTTAATACTGAATTACATTTTTTTTTATTTTTACTTTTTAGATGATCGAATCCACAGAATCGTACTCGTCGTGGAGCACCTTTTTTTCGAGGATCATCCAGTTATCGGCTAAAGTAGCATTCAAAATAACGATCGAGAAAAAAAATGTCATATGTCAAAACTAAGTCACAAGATATTCTAGTTTTGAGGCTTCCACGGCCATTAGTGTTGGAAAAGTTACTGCGCGTAGCTTCCGGATGCCGTGTCAAGATCACCGTGTCACCGACGCTTCGCAACGTTACAGTTTGCATCATTAGAGCTACTGGGAGCCCCGATACTGAGGCTCCCTGGTCTCAGGTAGTCCTCATATACGCCTGTTCATCGTTCCGCATGGCTGCGTCAGCCAACCAGATTTTTCGTTGATCAGCTGATCAATTAAAAAAATCAATTATAAGAATGAAAAGAAGTAAGAAGAACATGGATACAATTTTTTACGTTAATAAATTTGAATGTTTTTCGAGAAAAGATTCTTGAAGAATGGCTCATTTTGACTGCGCGTATGATTCTCGTTCCCTGATTCTTGTTAGTACTTCAATAATGAGATTTTCAATCGCATAGCTGAAGAGAGTGCTCGTACTATAAATTCATGGAGAAGTTGCAATAAATTTAAGTAGGTTGTTTGTACTTGTTTGAATTTATATTTCTTGATTAATTTTTAGTTAAAATTCGCATTTGTTTAATTTGTTGTATAAGCTACAAAGACAATCTTCCATTCGACTTTGAAGACAAAAAACTGTTGAATTATTTCGAAGGTTGATGGGTGACGGCTACGTGATTTTTGCAGCAACTGTATTTTTCGAAAATTTCAAAAAACGAAACTTGCTTGAAAACAATAATTTTATTATTTTAGAAATATAATTAGTAAAGAACCAACATTTTTATAAAATTTTATCGTTAAAAAAACGTTTGAAGAGTTCATTTTGACTAGCGTGGTGCAGCAGCAGCTGCCGCCGCTGCTGCTGATGTCACGCTGTCAGTTTTGTTTACAAATTTTATAGGTTATGAAGTGAGTTTACTGTCCAAAGTAGTATTGCACTGGAGGAAAATGAAAAAATTAACGATCAAAAAGTTAACCGGGATAAAAATCGTCGTTTTGTAAAAATTTACAAAAAAATGTGGCGAAGCTAACGAACGACAAAATATGCGACCAAAAGATCGAACTGGCGTCACATGCGAGCGTATATTGAATGCAGCGTTGTCAAACCTTACTGATCCATTCGTCGTGTATAATCCGAATGATTTCTCATCAGATATTTTTTCATATTTCAGCCGATTTTCAATGGTAAGGTTCAAAAACTAAAATACTCATGTATTCTTGAATATCCACGAAATACAACGAACGATTTTTTTTTGCGAAATCTTGGATATAACTAACGAAAAAATTCAATAACTTTTCATGTGTGTACGGCTTTCATATGCCGGAGTGATAAGCGTCAAAAGTCGATATTCAATAATTAATTTGCTGCTAAATTACACGGTGACTAGCGTCGAAATTTTGCAAATCTATCCAGTACGTGTTCATTTTTGCCTACCAAAAATATCATCGCGTAAACTTGGATAGCGAATATTCACCCATCTACCTTAGGATTCAATGAAACAAGCGACGGGCGCTTTTGAACTTTCGTTTTTTTCCCTTTTTGCTCCTGACAGTCCGCCCACATTCGGAGAAAATCGTTAAAAGTACATAAAAAAATTGTAGCAAAATTCGAGCAGTTTTTTGTGCGTGACTGTGGAACGGGCACACCCAGACACGATGGAGTCGCTATTCTCGTATTTACGAAACGGAGTTTGATCAATAACGACCGTTACATTTCAATCCTCCCACTGCGCTGCCCTTCGCCCCGTGCTTACAGCTTTTGTATCAAGCAGACAGGGACAGAGCTGTGGTTACTCCAAAAAATATGCCGCTTCCCAAGAAGACGAAAACGGCCACGAAAGTTAAAAAGAAGAAACGAGTCTCGGGAAGCCAGGAACGTCGGGCTACGGAGTGAGTTTTAGTCCTTCAGTTTCAATAATTTCACGTTTTATTTCCTGTTGTTGCATTTGGGAGGCTTACATTTTTGACGATTTTTAAATTCATGCTCCTTGTCACCCGTGACACATGAAAAACTCAAGTGTCAAATTTTTGACATTTTAGAAAGTCAATTTCAACCAAGTCATAAAAACTCATAAAAATATATAAAAATTCAAGAATCGATGAGCCAAACACTCCAACTGAGTCTTCGTCAGATTTTTCATGATTTGCATGACAATTTCTATTTCCTCACAATACGAAATCCTAAAAAACTGGTCAGCTAAACATTTAAAAAAATTTTTTGTTTCGAATGTTTAATTACCAAGCTTTTTCATGGCTCCATCGCTTTTGAAAGCACTCTCCGAGAATCCGATTCGTCGAATTCAGCCTGAAAATTGAATGAGTAAAAAAAATTCATTAAAAAAATATGAAAACCTGGAAAGTCAAAATAAAAGTAGCGATAAATTATCAGAAATGCCACGGACGATGGGGCCTCGAGGAAAGCGGATCAACACAATGTCGTACCGGAGGAAACGGCGAATGTGGGAAAGGCGAGCGGGAAAGCGGCTCCCCAAATATCGACGGTCACCGGAGAACCGTTCGGTCCGAAATATCGATACATCGATGAGGGACCGGAAGAGCAGACCTCGGACGACGAACCGGCGTCTGACAGCGACGACGAAATGCGATTCTCCAAAGAAGACAACCTCGAGCTTCCCTCAGAATTCTGGCACATGCAGAAACTGATTAAGTACACAAAAGCTGGCAATCAAACGGCGACGACGGTCTCTCTTTGTCTTCTCAGAGACTACGACCTCTCGAGCAGGGTCAGTTTTGCTAGAACTGCAAAAAAGCAAATCGTCGCTCGACCAAACCGAAGTTTTTTTTCATCCAAACGTTTTCCCTCCTTCAAGATTCCCCCAAAACTTTAGCAGAATCATAAAAATTCATTAAATTAGGAAGAAATCGAGGAGCAAAAAATCTAGAAAAATTGCAGCGATTCTCGTCGTAATAAACGATTGATCGTCTATTTGCATAAATTGTAGGCCATCCAGCGGGCCATAAGAGAGATGGGAGGTCTGGAAGTCCTCGTGAATCTCTTAGAAACGAAGGACTTCAAGTGTCAACACGGTGCGTTGGCAGTACTATTGACGATGGCGAGCAGTTCGATCGAAACGAGGAGATGCTTGATCGATCTCGGGATAGTCACGCCCCTCATCGAAATGCTTAAGCATCCAGCCCGAAATATCCAGATATTGGCAGCTGAGACAATGGCGAGCATAGCGACTGTGAGAAAAGCGAGAAAACAAATTCGAGTTCGTTCTGGCATACCTTTGATCGTGAGTGCGTGAGTTTAACGTTGCGAGGCAGTGCTCGTGCTGGTGTCGTTGTCCTCAAAATTTAGCCAATTTGGAGGGATCCAAGGGGTCTAACTCTGATTAGAATTTTCAAAAATCCATTTTTCTTTATTGCATTTTACGAAAGTATACGTATTTTTAAATATCATACTAAAATTTTATAAAGATCTGAGCAGTCCAAGTGCACTTAAACGGGTTTCTCTCAAAATTACGTTTCTCGACGGCTCGTTGATCAAATCTCCGAAACTATTCGACCGATCCTTACCAAAATTTTACACTTTTTAGAAAAACGATCGCCGTTTTGTCATTCTTTAAAAAATAATAAATCGCATGATGAACGCTGAAGCCATTTAAGGGAGAGACCGGGGCAAAACGAGATACCCGAAAAATGGGAGAAATTTTTTTGTCTTTTTTTTTCGATTTTTATACTTGTCCGAAAAGGACATGAAACATATTTTTTCCAAAATGTCTTTTTTTTTATTTTGATTTTTTTTTAATTCGTTTTTTCAAATTCTTTTTTTTTACATCACTTCCAATGTGAAAACGTTTTTGTACAGATATACAAAAAGTATTTGTATATCTGCGATTACTGCCTCGCAGATTACTGTCTACGACAGTAATCGCAGATGTATGTTTGCGAACCATCATGTGTGATTACGCACCTGCACATGAATCGTGTGCCCACAACGCACAATTTTTGACACTGAATCCGTGATTCAGTGGATAGAGAATACAAATTTTTACAAAATAAACATTGGCAGCCTTCGTTATTATTCATATCATTACTTTTTAATTGAATTACAGAGGGTGCGCTCGACTTACGTTTGAGCGCTGTAAGCGCTGAGATCGCTTTTAACGCTTACAGCGGTAAGTCGGAAGCACTCGGTTACGGGTGGAAAATGCACCCAAGGTGCATTGAATTAAAATCATAGTAAAAAAAAATTTCATGGGTTCTTGAGGGATTTTTTTTTTTTTTTTTTTTTTCGAAAATTGAAAAGAATTCCAGTACATTTATTAGTTTTTGGGAGTAAAAAATAGACAGAGCTTCCCAAACTTCTGAAAAGTTCAATATTTCCTTAGGTATCCCGTTTTGCACCGGTCTCCCTTACCTATCGAATCTAAAACGATTTTTATTTTTTTCTCCGATCGTCCATTCCAGAGATTTTATCAACGGCGCACACCCATCTTTTTTGGACCTGTCTTCTTTCTCATTTTTCTGTACGAAAACTGAGTAAAATAAATTAAAAAAAAAAAATGTTTTTGTATATTTTAAGATAACATTTTTTAGGCTCGTGACTTTTTATAGCCATATTTATAGTTTATACCGGTCAAAACAATTTCGTGAAAAATAGTCGTTTTTTTGCCCGTTTTAAACGTTGCACTTTTGCTCCAGCTCGACGTCATGGATATTCCTGACAGTGTACTCGGACGAGAACTCGATCGGTTGAACGAAACGGAACGGGAACTGGTCGCAGTAGCGATCGGATGTGCCAAGGTCCTTGGGGCGTTGAGTACCAGTCCAAAAATCAAGGAAGAACTGCGCAAACACGGTGTCGTTTTTCTCATGGCACGTTTTTTACGCTCTGTCCATACGGATCTCGTCATAGCTATCATGGGTGCGGTACAACGCTGCGCCGATCTCGTACGTTGAAAATAATGAAAACACATCGGTAATTAGATCGAATGCTGAGAAGATCGCAGTCCTCAGGAGTTGAAAAATCAAACGATTTTCTCGTAACTGTTAATTATTTTTGAAAAGAGTTTACGAAATGATAAAGAAAAACTTTGATACCTGCGTCAGAAAAATTGGTTCGATAGTAACGATTTTAGGATTTTAGCGAATTTTTTTTATTCGAGATTTGGAACGTGTAACGAAACAGTACTAATCTGGAGATCGACCTTTTCGGGTGGGGATAAAATGTTAGAGTAACTAAAAATTCGAACAGCTAAAGTTTCGAGTTTATAAACTTCGAATGATAATAAGAAAACAGATCAATACGACTAGAGCTTTGAATGTCGCAAATAAATAAAGCAGAATCTCCAAAATTCGAGGCACGCTTACATCGAAAATAGAATTTAACGACCGCCCCTAGAACGACGACTGAAATATCGATTTTGCGAAAATTTCGAAAGTTTAATAACGAAAGAGCAAACGTTACTGAGGTTGAAATACTGAAACACCAAAAAGTCGAACGGTCAAAATAGCGAAATGTTAGAAAGTCACTCGCTCACTTACTCAGACTGCTGGTGATCTCCAATTTCAAACATGGCCATTTTGACTTTCGCCTTTTCGAGCCATCGCTGTTCTGCATACATAAATTCTATAAGCTCGAAAAGTCCACTTTCCATTTTTTTATACTATTCTGGTCTGTCTATAAAACTACTACTCTCCATTTTGAATTCGAATATATGAACTTTTGACATTCGTACACGGAGAGAAAATTTCACTAAAAACTACTTTGGTGCCATAGAAGTAGGGTTCTATATCGGTAATATTTATTCATTCTTACGAACATGCATAGTAATTTTTTGTGAAGCGACTCGATGAAAATTAATGAGCGACGTCAAAATAAATACATCGGTACACACGTGCATACCGGTATATTATCGTACAATCGCGAATGAAATTCTGTTATTTACCATAGTAAATTTCTAAACAGTTTGGCGTATGATCGATGCTTGTGTTCGAGCTCCTCAAATTTTACTATGTTCAACTGTAAATTTAAATTGTGAAAACAGTACCAAGTATAGCAAAACGGCATAATAATTCTACTTGTCAGTTCATCATCGAGTCAACATAAATTTTACAACGATTCCTTGGTGAACTATGATAGGAAAAAGTACCACAGTTCAAATCTTTGTCACAGCAAAATATGCAATTTAAAAATTTTCATTCAGAATTTACTCGGAAATTACAATATTTTTGGTAAACTCGAAATGAAAACTATCGAAATATGTATTTTCGAGTAAATACGAATTCGAAGAAGAAATATTCGATTAAGGAGTTTCGGTACAGGCGATACAATGTTGCCATGCTAAACCATGCTAAAAGCATAAAAAATTTCAAAAAGTTCAGAGTTTTATAAAATTTGGTCTTTAGTGCCAAATTTGACAATACAAATGTTTTAAGATTTTTCTTCTACACAGTTATCGAGTAATTGATCACTAAAGTTCACGTGTATAAGCATAGCGTTTCCATAAATATAGGTATACATTCCGGGCATAAGAAATCTGCTTTAATGCGTAATTACTCGATAACTAAGTAGAAGAAAATTTTGAAACAATTTGTGTTTTCGCACTTGATGTTGAAGAACATTATCACCAAATATGATCAATTTCTTAATATTTAGACTTTTGTACCGAAACTCCTTAATAAACACGTAATCTGCTACACAGTCGATCGAGAATTTTGAATTACTTATTTTTCTCCAATCTGTTACCACAGCTTTGAAAATATCAACCGTTCTGCAATTCGGTTATTTGTCATATTGAGCCCCACCCGACTTTTTCGATCCCATTGCGATAGCGCGATCTGCTGAATTTTCGTGATGCGCGTTTTCATTTTCTTCTAATTCCTTTTATAAAATGTGACGACTTCAAAGCCTTTTTTACAACGTTTCGTTGTCGTAATTCGCTCTCCGACGAGATTATAAATCGGATTGATAAATTCCGCAATAAATATATCGATGGCAATGCTCAGAAGAAGAGCAATAACACATACGCGTTGAATTAACAGAAAGTATTTCGCCTGGCGTTCGAGCAAATGGGCATGATAGCGGACATCGTTCGCCACTTGCGAACGAACGATAATCTCAAGTTGAAGGAAAATTGTGCCCTCGCGATATATAAATGTGGCTCGAACAAATTGACTCGGGACATGGTTCGGGAAGCCGGTGGTTTGGATCCAGTCGTAAAACTCGTTGAGAGCGAAGAGATTCGTGAAAACAAACCACTCCTCGCGGCTGTGACTGGTGCCATGTGGCAATGCTCCATGAGTTCGGAAAACGTTGGACGTTTCAATCGTCACGAGCTCGTCGGCTCTCTCGTCGGACTTCTCGACGAGAACGAGGACGAGCGTGTTTTGACCAGCGTCGTCGGCTCCCTTGCCGAATGTTGCAAAGATCCTGCGAACAGAGAAGTTTTGAGAAGCACCGACGCGCTCCCGAAGCTGGTGAGAATATTCGCCCGTATAATAATGCAAAAGTTTGGGGAACCATTACCACAGTTGACAGTAAACAACGCTCTGTGCTATATCAAAAATGAACACCGAGCGAATTTTCATCAAAAACATAGTAAATAATGAAATGATTTGATGAAAATTTATGAGATAACACAGCAGTAGTTTCTCTGTGCTATACGAAAAATTGCATGGTTTCGTATTTTCCCTTTTACCGCACGGAATTTTGCGCTCAATAACATAGCAAAATTCGTGCCCCCGCCAAATACACGAGGCGTTACTCCGTATAAACATGAAAAATTAACCCTAGAACGCATGACTGGGGTGTGAGCACACCCCACGCGAACTTCAAACTACGCTCCCGTCCTAACAAGTCACATTATCGACTGATTATCGACGGATTTTTTGATATATAAATTCAATTGAAATTAGTTTTATTGTACATCATTCTTTTCGTTATAAAAAAACGAAGAAAATGGTGTAGGATAAAGTCAGTTTAGCATCGTAGGACCGGATTTATAAACAAAAAAAGAGTGGGGTGCGTTCAAACCCCGGTCATGAGGTTGAGGGTATGAAAAAAGGCACATGAGGTGTAGGGTTAACCAGTGCGATTCACCAATTTTCGACATTTCGCCAAAGACATCGATGCATCGTTCGATGTGAGAATGTCGCAGACATAAATTTTGCCTGTCGTACACAGTAAGATTTCGGCATCAAAATTACTACGGACTTTGGTGAAATGTTATAGAATGGCGATACAGAAGAGCGCTGCTACAAAACGTAGTAAAAATTTTTCCAGCAAATTCATCCGAACTATTCGTATTAAAGTCTCTCCGTGTATCGATTTTTTTTTAAGATCAGACTGCTGAGCGTGACGTACGAACCGCTTCTCGAGAATATACCTCTCGTGCTGAAAGAATGCGCTCAGGACGAGGAGTGCATGAACATAATAAACGACCCGAGTCACACGCTGGACGGTGTGAGGCTCGTTTGGTCGCTGCTGAAGCACCCGAGCAACGTCGTCAAGAGAAACGCCTGTTGGGCGCTGGTCCCGTGCATCAAATATGCCAAGGATTCGGCCGAGATGGTGCGCGCTTTCGTCGGCGGACTCGAACTGACCGTGAGCCTTCTGGAGAGCCAGGACACCGAGGTCCTCGCAGCGGCGTGCGCGACCATCGCGCAGATTGCGACCGATCCAGAAAACCTTGGAATCCTTACGGATCACGGTGTCGTCAAGATGCTCGCCGATCTCGTTGAAACGGTAGAAAAACGATTTTCTTCGTGACGAGTCTCGAGTCGATACGCTCGAGTGAGCCTCGACAATTTTCACCTCAAAAATATCCACTTTCATTATTGGTGCAGGAAGACGAAGAATTGCGCGCTAATCTCACCCTGGCGATAGCGTTTTGCTGCGAATGGGGACAAAATAATTACGAATTTGGCCGACTCAATGCTGTTGCTCCTCTCGTCAGTTATGCAAACAGCAAAAACAAGGACGTGCTCAAGGGCGTTTGCATTGCCTTTTATCACTTGAGCAAAGAACCCCTTAACTGCATCACCATGCATACCTGCGGAGTCATTAAGGTTTCGAATCAAAGATTTCTAATTCGAGAATGGCTGACTGAGTTCGAAATTACTGAGACGCTATTTTCACTGTCAATTTTCATAAATCAATTTTATATAATAATACAGCAATGCCAGACGATTGCACAATAATTTCGCAGTTTTTATTACTCGAAAACTTTCACGCCCAGTTTTACAAAAGAAGTCTTGAATACTCTCGATTGCTGAGAAACTTCATTTGGAGAAATTGGAGAAAATTTTTTTTGTCAAATTTGAGGAAATTATGAAAGAGGAAATATTTGCTCCAAACCACCTCAAGATTCCTCCACATTTTTTTATAACATTGTGTTCTAACAAACTAACGAGGGTGGCTACATTCGTCAAAATTATAAGAAATTGATCAAATTTGGTAATAATGTTCTTCAACATCAAGTGCGAAGACACAATTTTTTTTTTAATTCATTTTCTTCTTCTTAGTTATCGAGTAATTACACATTAAGGAAGTTGAGGCATTAGAATGAAAATGATGCCATCGCTTTTAAACCGATTGCATCTTATAAAGTGAAGTGTAAAAAAAATCAGTTAAATTTTCAGACAGTTTAGGAGCGTTGTTGCTGAGAATAATCAATAACAATTTGGGCCAAATAACATGTAATCTTATGGAAGTCAAGACACATTCAGTGATATCTCCGTTAAAAATGATGCTAAAAATATGAAATTTTTTGGGCAACATGAGCAAGGCTTGCCGAACAATGTCAATTTTTTTCAGATTTATTAGGAGATTTGCTGAGATTATATTAATAATAATCTGTTTCCCGTGCAGTTTTTTGAGGCTAGGATCGTCACCGTTCGTGTTTTCGATTGAGCTTTCACCAGTTTTTCGTCTTTTTTTCCCCAACTTTTCTTTAAAGTGTATGCAACATTGCCAAACTGTAAACTGGCCTAACTTTTGAAAGGTACAGGCCATAACTTTTGGGTAAAAAAATGATTGTACAGCCTCAACTTCCTTAAAGCAGATTTCTTATGCCCGGAATGTATACCTATGTATATGGAAATGCTATCCTTATACACGTGAACTTTAGTGATCAATTACTCGATAACTGTAAAGAAGAAAAATCTTAAAAAATTTGTATTGTCAAATTTGACACTAAAGAATATGTTCGCCAAATTTTATTAAATTCTTATAATTTTGAAATTTTTTATGTATTTAACATGGTTTAGCATGGCAACGTTGTATCGTCGCTATCCACCCTCCTTAAAATGGTATAACATGCAATATCGTGGTGAGGGAGACTCTCTGACACTGAAAAAAAAATATGAAGTGTAAGATTTGTGGAGTCTTCGTCTTCCAGTTCTTAAATTCTCCCCCTCCTTATTAAAATTACATGAAATATAATTTTTTAATGACAAAAACGTAAGAAAAAAATTTGGAACAATTTTGAGGTGGAGCCCCGATTCGAAACAATTACAAATATTATTTTGAAGGGGAATAATACTTGACAATATTTTCACACATAAACTTTCTTCGCGAAGTCAGACGAAGGTAACTCGAAATAGTATATTACACCACAAGGGCAGAAAGTTTGATATTCCTGCACTGCGCGTCACAATGCCCGAGGCGAAGCCGAGGGCATTTGACGCGCAGTTCAGGGCTATCAAACTTCTGCCCGTATGGTGTATACTATTTTTCTTCATAGCCGGTCGAAAGTACGTTTCTTCCGAAATACGCAACTATCGGTAGAAGATGTTTTGATGCCTGCCCCCGACATTTGCTGCACGAGCGAAGCGAGTGCTGCTGGTCGGGGGGGCAGGCATCAAAAAAACAAGATATTAGCAAAGATAATTAATATGAATATTTGCATTCCTATGAAGCTGAAAATAAATCATTATTCCGAACGACTATATTCATTTTATCAGCCTGGTCACTTTATTTTTGGCTTTCACATTGATTTTATCTGGAAGGATAAATGTATGTTATTCGTTCGGATTTGTACTGTTTTGATAATAGTGCTTGGAAATAATATGGCATTTCCATAACATATTTCCGAATGAATAACATAATCTTATTCGTACGGTTTGCAGATGACTAGACACAACCTTTCAAAAAACACGTAAGCAATATCTGTTCAAACGTCAAACGTCAAAAGTAAAAAAAATAATTACGTCAAACCTTTCGGAATGCAGAAAAAAGTTTTTGCTCCCGCCGAGACAAATGAAGCGCATGCAGTTTTGACAGCGCAGAAATGTTATCTTTCGACTAAGGTGTGCAGAGAAAAATTTTTGCTCCCGCTGTCACAGCGAGCGTGTTTTTTTTTTACCAATGCAGGAATGTTGAACTTTCGGCCCTGAAATCGGGGCCGAAAGTGCGTACTTTCGACCGAGGTATGAAGAAAAATTTATAACTTGCAAAAGTATCTTATATTTGAAATTTTGTAGCACGTACTGCGACTAGTGGGTTCGGAGGATCCCGAGGTTCAAATAGCAGCGGCAACGACGATTAGAAACATCCGGAAACTCGCCCTGACCACTGAAAAGTTCCATCTACGGGAGATGTTCGTATTCGTACATGATTCATCTACTTCCTTATATAAACTGATAGCCAGCATTTAAAACAAACGTATCGATTTACAGAAACACTCTCAACGAGACGGATTATCGTGCATAGGCGTGTCACGATCGCATCGAACATGCGATAAGAATAAATTCCCTGGCGATGGCGATTTGTTTACGCAACCTAGTGATACTTTTATCGTGAAAACTTCTTTTTCAGTAACGTGGCAAATGAGGTGTGTCAAAAATAGTGGAAATTGGCTCGATGCGGTTTGAAAATATATTTACGGCGTGTTTTTGTGTGGGTTAAAAATCCGTTATCAGCCCCGGACTGATATCTTCGCGGCTATGATCTTTCGAACATTTTGTTGTTCTCCTATCGCTCTAAATCATCCCGAGCAATACACGCTGGTCGAGTAGAATTTTAAGTGGAGCTTCGGAACGATAGAAAAATCACGAGTCATGAGTATAAGTGTCAAGAAGAAATTTTTTATATTGTTGATGAGCGGCTGCGTAATTAGCTGCTGGTTTATAATTATTGGAGTAAAAATAAGTCTCTTGGCACCGGGGCAAAAAGTTTGGAGCGTTGCTCAATGGCCTTTGGCGAAGCTGAGCGTGGAAAAGCGAGCCCTGGAACCCTCGGCGTTGGGCAAATGGTTACACGCTCCTGAAGAAACCACGCTTCCGTTGCTCAACGCCGAATCGTTACTCGATCCGGGAAAACGAAATTTGATTCTCGTCTGGAAGCACGGAGCTTTCCTTGATCGACGTCACGTTCGTAATTTCGCTGCGAAAAAGAGGTAAGCGAACTCGGAGTTTGGTATTTAAAAATAAAGAAAAAAAAAATGTTTTTTATTGGCCGCAGTGATCCGTCGTCACCGTGGCGAGGATGTTCGGTCCAAAATTGCGATTTGTCCTACCGCGACGAAGACCTCGCGAGGGCCGACGCGGTGATATTTCATTTGCACATGACGAAGGGAGTCGAAGAGTTGCCCGGGGCGAGAGGAAAACCCGGTCAAATCTGGATCTTCTTGACCGACGAATCACCGCTTCACACGTTCCTTTACGCCGACAAAAATCGCAATGTTTCACAATACGATGGGATCTTCGATTGGTCGATGAGCTACAGAGAGACCAGCGATGTGCCAGTGCCCTATGGAAGAACCTTGGCGAAAAAAACTGTCGACGAGAGTTGGAGACGATCGCGAAAGCGAAGAAACAAGTTGGTTGCCATTCTGGGGAGCAATTGTTCAGGGAACAATCGTCGCTGGGAATACGTGAATGAGCTTGAGAATTTTCTTGGTGAAAAACTCGACATTTTCGGCCGATGTTTGAACGGAAACGCGACCGCTTGTCCCGGGCATTTCGATAAGGACTGTCCGATCCTTGGCTCCTACAAATTTTACTTGGCTTTCGAAAATTCCAACTGCCGCGAGTACCTCACGGAAAAGGTGTTTTGGAACGCGTTCGAGAAGGGATCGGTGCCGATAATAATGGGGGCACCTCGATCCGACTGCGAGCGACTTCTCCCGCCCGGTTCCTTTATTCACGTCGTCGATTTCTCGTCTCCCAGTAGTCTCGCCAGATACCTTTTGTATCTCGATAACGTCGATTATGCCTACGACGCGTATCACGAATGGCGCTCCAAATATGTCGTCGTCAACGATCACGGTTACTTCGGATCGGAGTCGAGGCATTACTGTCGCGTTTGCGAGGCTCTGCGCTACAATATTCGACCACCCAAGTTTCCGATGTATCAACGGATCGGCGATTTTTTAAATGCTACCAGAGACTGTTATCCTTATTCTGAATAAATTTTTCACGTCATCGCGATAATGCTCTCAACGTCAACAACTTTTATATCCTTTTTGTATGTTAAGAATTTGGAATCCAGAGTCGCGGCAGCGACTCTGAGACAAGTACATTTATGTTATGACGAGTTGCTGCCAGAGACTCTTTACCGGAGCGAGATAGCGTTTCCAATTGTCTTTCGAAAATTTTCAAAATTTCTTTCTTCAATAATTAATTAACTACAGCATTTCGGAGAATATTATAAGTTGACATATTTTTTTTATTTTTTATTTTTCTTCTTTCGATTTTGAATTTTTCTCCATTGGATTTGGTTCATTCCCGACCGAGCTGTCGTACCGATTATGAGTCACTGCGAGAGGGGACTGCAAATTTGAGTGAACCTTATTTGCCCAACCGAAATAAAACAAAATTTGGCCCATTTAACGTGTTAAAATATGAAGAAAAATACACAGGGTTATAAGGACTCTGCGTTAAAAATCGTTTATCTTTCCATATTAAGAATGAACGGTTCTTCTGTCGAAGTTTATGATGAAAAAGCACCCAATAACAATGAAGTATGTAATGAAAGTTTGGGAAAAAATTCGAGACAATTGTCTTACTAGTAATAAAGATATATTACGTTAAGAAGGGTGGATCACGAAATAAAAATAATGAGAATTTGATAAAATTTGGTGATAACATTCTTTGGCATCAAGTATACAAATACAATTTTTTTCAAATTTTTTTACCACATGGTTATCGAATAATTGAGCGTTAAATAAAAGTTAATTCTTATGCACACGAGATGTATAACCGCATATATGTAAACTCTATGCTTATACACGTGAACTTTAGTGCTCAATTACTCGAGAGCTATGTGGTAGAAAAATTAAAAAAAATTTATATTGTCTTATGTATTTTTAAAGAAATTTACCAAATTTTATTAAATTCTTAATATTTTTAACATGGTTTAGCACGGCAACATTGTATCGTCGCGATTCATCCTCCTTAAAGATTAAACGAAATTGGTAATGGGCACTCGTAGAGCCTCGTCATATTTGTTTATTTCAGCATTTTGTTTCTTCTTGGTTTGGTCCATTCCTGTCATAGCCTTCTGTCTTTTTTATTTTTTTCTGCATCCATTTCCGGTTGTGTTTTCCCTTTGTGCTCTCTAATGCGATTTTTTACATAAAAAACTAGAGTATTTTCGCCAGGGACGAATGAAATTTCGAGTTCAGTCGGTGATGGATAAGTTGGAAAAATGTATTCACGATTTCGAATTAATAATTGACATTAATTTAGAGTTATAGTACCTTCAATTGAGAAGTAAAAATCGAGCCAATTTAGACGCACCCATAAAATACGAGCCTTCCGGCATGATCTACTTTTACGTCGAAAATGTTGATTTGCAAGTATTCGAAGGGGACGAAAATTAATTAAATGAGAACTGAAAAAATTAAATTTATCGTTCAAGATCAGAATTACGTCCCGCATCAACATTGTTACATGTATCTGCTTCAATCACGGTGAATATTGTTAAAAGGTTTCATCACTTCTCAAACGATATGAAGAAGAAAATGAAAACGTCGTACCCGTTTAACTGCGCCAGCTCGGTTATATATGAACTCCACAGAGCGCCAACGCTTGTGAGAAATTTCAGCCTCACTTTGTTTCTATTTATAGTTTTCGTGTCACGGAACGCAAGTATTTTGGTGCACAAAAATTTGTACCTCGGTATGAGGAATTCATTGGATCTATTTTGCCCTCGTTACAAACAATAAAATTGAAATATAAGCTAAATTGGAACGGGATACCGACGGAGCAAATATTTCACGCGGGAGTATAAAAAAAATGTCGTTTCTTCGAAAGTGTTTAACAATTTTTTCACAATGGTCACTGGAGAAACGATTTATCGCATTTCCATTTGTTAAGAAGAATCTTCATACTTTTGTACCTTAAGACGATGGATCAGTCGGTAATCACACCTCGAATTTTTGAAATTGAAACTTTTTGACAACGTTCGTCCGATTAAAATAATAAAAATGTCATCGTACACGCAGCACGATCGCAAAAATCCGATGACATTTTTATTTTTTCGATCAGACGAACGATGTGGAAAAATTTCCCTTTCAAAATTTGCAGCTATCTCTCTCGCACTCATGTTTGTGATTACCGACTGATCCATCATCTTAACAATTTTGGATAATTTTACTGAAAACTGGAATTTGAAACTTGCATGTCAATATTTGACAGAGCGAGCGAGTGATAGCCCCGACTGCAACGCCCCGTGGACAAAACTACTCATAATTTAAAAACAAGAAATTCGCCGAGTCGGTCATCGTGTCGCACACGATGACCGACGTTGTCATAGGTTCAAGCTCAACTGAGCTCAACTAAACGATGTGGGAAAGAAAGAGAGAGACGGTCAAGGGTTATCGTGTAGAAAGTGACAGCGCGACGACGGCGGCGGGTTAAGCAAATTTTTTTTCTTCCCTCTTTCCGAAGTTCGAAACATTACCGCGTGCATTGTGCGTGCGTGTATATCGGAGTAAAGAGCCATTGGCGCGACAATTATTGAGACGGTGATATAAAAATGGCGACCATGGTTACGGCGATGAAAGAATCTCTTGACAAGGCTTTGCGAGACGAAAATAAGCCATGGACGAAATTGTTTGCTACGGCTGAAGCAAAAACCGGTTTTGACCGGTTGTACATTGTTATAGGTAATTAAAATTGAGAGTCCCTTCGGTACGCCGCTTTTCTAGAAAAATTCATCACCCTGTGATAATTTCGTGATGGTAGTCGTTTTGCCTGTGTTTCGAAGTCACACGCAATTATCGATTAATTATTCATGCGTTCGTCTGCTATAATTTACTCATTTTTTTTACTCCAGGAATTTTGGCTCTTTTGACTCTTTACCTGCTGGTCGGGGTCGGTCAACAATTAATTTGCAACATCATAGGTTTCGTTTATCCTGCTTATTGCTCTATGAAAGCATTGGAATCTCGCAACAAAGACGACGACACCAAGTGGCTCACTTACTGGGTCGTTTTCGCTGTTTTCACAATCGTCGAATTCTTTTCTGAATACATTGTGTGCTGGTGTCCCATGTATTGGCTTCTCAAGGTTAGTTCGTATTCTCCATTTTTTACGTCACAATTATTAATGACTTTGAAGTTTGTACCATCGAAGCTGACTAACAGGTTTTTTCCGAATACATCGTATTGATTTTTTAAAATAAGTTTTGACTTATGAACCAATATCTATCAGCAGTGTTGCAACAAATACGTACACGCTTCAACATCATTTATTGATTGTGTGTCATAAGTGTAGCTTTGAATTTTCAATATTTCTCAAGCTATTAGAATAAGTACTCGAGTCAAACACGGCTCTCGAGCCACAGCATTTTTTCATCATTTAGCAAAAATTAGTGTATATTGAGAAGTTACGGAGTAATTTTACAGCATACTTCATCAAGATGAACTCATTTGGAGTTTTTTGTAAATTTCATCTGAGAAGCCTTTGAAATTTCAATATGACCCGTGATAACTTCTTACAGAAAAATCAAAGTATCTTGAACATCAGTTTTTTTCCAATACGACGAAACTAAATAGACATGAATTCACAAAAATTTGTTCCAAGATAAAAATTGACATGTTGGAGAACAAAAAAATGGTGGACTCTTTCGATGAATGTGTTCTTTGAAAATATTGTAACTAAAATGATAATTTTGATGGGTAGTGTATTCTCCATGTCTGGCTCATGGCTCCAATAGAATACAACGGTTCACTGATTCTGTACCATCGTTTCATTCGTCCTCAATTTGTCAAGTATGAACCAAATATTGACAATCTGCTTTCAAATGCTCGTGATGCCGGTAAGTATAATTCTTCCTCGATGTGATTCTTCACATAACGATAGGACGAATGAGTAAAGGTGAAATTTTTTGAACAGCTGTAAAAGCCGCATCGGATGCGATATTGAACCAGAAAAAAGATTGATCACGAGACGAATGAAGAGCCGAGATTCGACGTGAGAACAACAACTATCTTCGAAGCTTGGATCTGAGATAAGGGGAGGAGAGTTTCGGTGCTTGTTCGCAATGGAATGATGAAATCAAGCGGAATGTTAACCTGACGAACATCTCAAATGTGTGAACTTTTTCTAGGTGTGAATTAGCACAATTACCATTTGCCTTATTCCATCGTTATTCCAATCCTAAAACGAGCTCACAAAAGAATTCTTTCGCGTGCTTGTCTCTCACTAGAAAAATTCCCTAGTCCTACTATTTGAATCGACGCATCGGGGACAGACTTGAGGAAAATCACTGGTGTAGCCATTGTCAGAGAGAGATTGAGCGACCGGAGAATCTAAATTCGTCATTGAATTCCTGGAGCAATCAATTCTCATTTGGGAAGGATACATGGAACATTTATATAATGTATAGTTTTTGTTGACTCGCTCAATTCTCGTGACTCCGATTTACCATTCGCACAAATTCGTCTTTTTGAGCTTACTCACTCATCGAGATTGTGATATCTTGACTTTGTGTAAACGTAATTCCGTATATTAAAGCCTCGTCGAATCTCGATGGGTTAACGCAAAACTATTTTGTGCGATTTAGTCCAATTACTTTTTGGTTTGCGGTCTTTGTCAAATACATGGTTTTTTTTTGGAAAAACTACTGTCTCATCGTTGAATTCTCACATTGATAATGTGGAAAAATGGTAGAAAAAACATGAGATGTTACAAAAGCTCATCAAGGTTGGTAATAATTTATTTGGATCTCGTTCGTCCAACGACATCATGGTTGTGTACGAAAATGATGAGAAAATGCTCTTCGTCCATTAGGGTATTTATGAATTAAGCAGGATTTGACGGAAGTCCCATCGACCAAGCGTCCAATAATTTCTGATCGTGCGGTCCAGCTCCCAGACTCATCATCAGCCCAGACAAATCGCCCCTGTGCCCACGTCCGCGCATCGCGTGCAGCACCTTCGCGATACTACACAAAAACAAATTTTTTAGTATCACTTTTCTTCTGATGTTATTGATCAAATTTTCATTACTCCAAAACATTCACTGCATCGGAAGAACGACCTTCGAAGTGCCTCGAAAATAGAAGTGAAGAAACAAGATTAAGTCGTCACGATCATTGATTTTTCAAATAAATAAACCAACAGCGCAATTCATTAGAATTAATCGAACTCTAAACGCGTTGTGATGAAATAAGAATCGAAGGATAGATCAAGTTTCCTAATTTTATCATTTCCTTCGATCAATATTTCACAACTTTCCATTCGGATAAATATCTGCAGAAAATCAACCAACTCTGAGCCGATAAAGCATTGATTTTCCAATTTTATAACATTGATTTCGTTACGTGCGATATTTTTTTTTACGTTTTTCATTTGCCAAGAGAATGAAGAGCTACGAATTTTGTATTATCGAAGAATTTTAACTCCAATCGATCTGTCCAAAAGTTCTGCGAATTGACTTTGTTCATTTTATAATCATCCGATGGGAGAAATCCTCATTTTCAAGTAAATCCTTTTTTTGGCTATCGGGTTAATAGAATGTTCAGAGAAAATAATTACTTGGCCCATTCTTCCTGCAATGCAGCAAAATGTGCGCGAAGAACACCATCGGACATTTGATCGTTGTCGAGAGATTTTTCGAGTTTGATAAGGAGAGTTGGTAATTTGAGAGGTAAGTTGCCAGCCCATCGAACGAGATGCGAGCTGGGCTCGGTTTCGCTTCTGTGCTCTTCCGCGATTATTTCGAGCCGGCAAACGCTCGAACAAGGCAAGGGTACAGCGACCGTGCTCTCGACGCCTGGAGTTCAAAGCGAAGAGAAAATTAAGGCGAATGGTGGCACAATTTGTTATCGCATCAAACCCGAGGCGAGTCACGTACCCAAAAAATTATTGCACTCTTCGTTCTCAGTGTATTCGCTCGCGGTAACGTGAACTCTGCGACATGCTCTTGGAACGAGATGACTCAGGGCGTAAAGAGCTTCGAGTCTTTCGGGTTTGGGGCCACGTACCAGAACTTGTATTCCGGTCAAGCTCGCGTACAACAATTGTCGAAACTCCTGTTTACTGAGACAGGACGCGAGCTGTCGTAGAATGAGGGTCGGTGATTTTTTCGATATTCCAACGAATTCCGGAGTACAAATTTCTCGTATCATTTCCACGTTAGCGAATCTACTCATCAAGTTGTTTCGTCTAGTGTCTGAAATGACGATGAATGTGATGTCTACATGTGAAATATCGGGAGACAAAAATCTCAACATATGGACCAGGAAAGCTGCGCGAACTTACCGGTCTTTACTACCTTGTAGTCCGTATAAGCCGCATCTTCGAACTGCTCAATATCGTAGTCGTCGTCGTCGTCGTCGTCAGTTTTTTCACTGTCGCTCGTTAAGTAATCACAATTTGGAAATATTTCAACGAAGTGTCGACCCCCCGCGCTCAGGATCCAAACAAGCCACATGTGAATTCTGAAAAATATAGAAAAATGATCAGCTGGTTTCTTTGAATTGTCAAATAAATTATTTTAAGGGCTCGAGCTACGCTTTCACATCGGCAATATTTTAAAAAAGGTTACGCTACTTTTCGAATTATTCTCATCTCACCTCACGAACACATGTTTCTCGTTCGTAATTTCACACAATCCTCGAGGACTTCCCCGACTGGCGTCACGGTTGGCAGCCGGTCCAGCGTTTGCGGTTGCCAAACGCGCCGACCGCTGAGGGTTCTCGGCCTCGTCTGCTCTGTATTTTATCTCGGCGTATTCCTGCAGCTCTCGGATCACTTGTCGAAGATTGTCGACCAGGAATGGCCACATGTTCAAGAGAAACTGCTTGTCTCTCATGAATACGATGAAACTACACGATCTCCTTATTCCACGCGCCTGCAATCATTCGCCATCAATCTTTTGGTGCTCTGGTACGTGTGATTATGAAAAATAATGGCAGAGGTAAGAACTAATCGACTAATTTATTTTTAAAAAATTTCAATCAAACATTGGAAAAGTTTAATTGCACGTATTTCGTGATTGAGTTATTTTCTGATTACGTCTACGTTGAAAAATAAACCTTTGAATCAAACTGTGGCAATTTGCATGGGTTCAAATAGAATTAACGGAAAAATGGGCTTCATTTATTATATGACAATCATAATATAATTCTGAGTAGAACATTTTTCATTGTTCGATCTTGTCTTTGTTTGGTATTTTCAACATGGCGGCCGTTACGAGGACGAAAGCGCCCTCAGTTTTTCGAGTAGATAACGTACTTTCCGGACGTTCCGAATAATTATTTTCTCGTCTAACGGTCTAACAGAGTTTTTATGAAGAGATTCTCATAAAGTGCGACTTTGGCAGGCATCGTTGCTAATTGGAAAACGAAGAGACCGGTAAATAATCAAACTTCATTGCCACCACATATATTATACCACGGAGAAGGATATAAAAGGGTTATGTTCGTTCCCGGATGAGGGCTTGCGTTCGGGGAAATCGGCAAGTTTATTTTCAGCGAACGACGAATGTGGGTTATTAAATTCGAGTTGAATTAGTTATTTTTGTCAAACGGTCGATAGTTTTTCTCACCTGAGCATCTTTGAGGGTGAATGCATGACTGAGTACGTGACCACGGTGTTCATCACCGAAGTAGCAAACGCCTTCTTTACCGAGATGGACTTCGCAGCTGAGGCTCCTGCCGCGTAGACAGAGACCATTATTGTCAATGACAAATAAACGTTTTAATAAAAAATGTGGAGAAAAAGGGTCAAAAAAGAGAGGGAGATGGGTCACCTGATGCAGGCGTGTTTGAGCAAATTGACCATATCTTCTGTCAAGGCTTGTCTGGCGGATAAAAAGGAAGTGCGACTTTCATGTTCGTTGCTGAGATATTTGACGTTACCCAAGCTTTCGCAACCGTCGCAATTTTTGTCGTAATTCTCATTGGTGCGATGAAGCAAGGGATCATCGCTGGATTCGCCGGCGTTGTCGCTGCCCCCGCGTCTCATAATCTCCTTAGGCCCATAAAATCTCATTTTTTTCACACACGTTTCGTCGAACGTGCGGTATGTTTGTGTAGTGAATATAACTCTGGGTCCGTGCATTTCGCAAAACGTACACATCGCGATAACCGCGTTCATCCTAAACGTTTCCTTGTTCGGAAGACTAGTTTTTTGAAAAAATTTGTTATCTGATTGTAACGAATCGGGTTTCCTCTTTATTTTCCTTCGTTAACCCTGCTATTGAAGGCACTCTGTTTTCGTCATCTGCCCGTAGGAACGAGTCCGAGTGAAGGTTCCTCGTTTTTATTATTTATTATTTATTGTCTTTCGGACGGTTCGCTGTTTGCGTACACACTTTTGTGCGCTTATCCCGACTCCGCTGATGAACCTTGGAATCTTCTTTTGCGGCGTTTTCTCGTCGTGCCTAACATCACCCAAAAATACGAGAATTCAAGGATAAGCGTACTTCGGTTCAACCGGAAATGCGCCTTTATCGAGAGCCATGAATCTTTTCATTCGACTCGCTACTCTTTTGATGTTCTGCGATTAATATAATTTTATTGGAATATTCAACACCGATGAGCACCCTGGGACAACGGTGAACGACACTGTTTTTGTTTTGTTCTCGTAAGCGATCATAACCTCTCGTTCCACGATCGCGTTTCAGTCTTTTTCGTCCAATACTTTATCTCAACTCGCACGGTCGAGCTTGAACTTTCGTTTATCGTGTCGCGAACATATCGACGAGGAAGGTATTATAAACCTCTTTAAACTTGGCGATTTTTACACAGACTCAAGATTTCATGCAGAATCTTGGGAGTTTGACATCGGAGACCATTTTACAAATGGATCGGACGAGCGACACGCCATCGTAGTTCGTAGTGACTATACTGCGTTGTCGTATGACTATATATATGCTTACTCTTGTTATGAGCGACGATAATAATGAGCATATGTGCGTATACGGTAGAACCTCGATTTCTTATCGCTCGGAGAAAGCGAAGACTGGTCAAAATTATATAGAATCGACATTTGTGAGAGGAGCATGCGTTTGGCAATTTCTAATTTTCGCTTTGAGGTTATGTTACGAGATTTGAAGTCTTGTAACATAAAATAAGCGAGCAGGTGTGAAAAATTGGGGAAAACGTCAAATAATCGGGTTTGTACTGTATATATAAACTCGTGAATTAGTACAAAGATTTCATATATATATATTTTTTTTTTATACTTGATAACAATACACGGGCGTTTGATAACAATTACACCGTGTTTAGTAATCTTTTATATATATTTATATATATCTATATATCAATGTATATATCAATATATATAAACATATTTTTTGAATTTTTTATTGCACTACGTCAAGGACTACAATCGCAAATCGTGTTTCACTTCGTATGTGGCGAAACGCGATTCGCGAAATTCGTTTTTATTTATCTCAACGCGGAGAGACCCGGAGATTTCGTACGCATTATATGTACACTATTTTTTATTCTTTATTTTTTTTTTTTTTTTTTCAACGAGGCCGTCCGAGACGGAAGGAAGCGGCGATCGACTCTTTTGCTCACTTTTTGTCACCGATTTAAATTGATCAACAATGGTATTTGCCCGTATACGAGCGGCCAACAAAATCTTAAAAATATCAGTCTACAAATGTTTATACTAAAATTGTAAATGGTAAAGTAAATTGCTCATTGGATTGTACCAAGCACACGACCGTTACCGGATTATGAAAATCGGTAGCCTTTTTTCTTTCTCACTCTCTCGTTCTCCGTCTTTCGCTCTTCGCGTTCACATTTTAAAAAGTTGCTGCAACAACTGAATTATTGCTGTATAACGACGTATTTCGTATTTTCGTCAATATCTTTTTAACTCTCGCTCTCTTGCATTCTCTTGCGTATCTTGTTAATGTGTAAATATTGTGTATATGTACATTTACTCGAAACACGCACGTTGGGACCATTCATTCATATTGTGCGTACACTCGTAGTACGAAATCGGTAAACTCGCCATCGATGCTTCGACTCTTCCTTCCCCTCCTCCCTCTCTTTTTTCTCGTTCCAGACTCTCTCGTGAACCGACCACTTCCACTCTGTGTAGCAACTGGACTTTGAGCACGGCGGGCGATGAGGCAATTTTGTTTTACTTATTTTCTTTCTTTTTTCATATATGACTTTTCCGTTTTTTTTCTTCTTTATCGACGATCGCTGATCGAGGATTAACTCGTACGTACGAAACACTTCTCACAGAGATTTCGTTATGTTATTGTACAGTCTTTTACCCCACCATGACTCGAGATCGAACGGCTTAAAGTCTGAAACACACCCAGCCATCCCATCAATATTCATCATTTTGTCACATGCTTTCCCGACCGTAAAACAACCTCGAAAGTGCCACCGTATGGCTAACCTCACCTTGGAGCACATCGTTTGGTTCTCCATCGTTGTAATACAGCGAAGAGTTTGAAGAACGCTCCAAAACCCCTCTCGTCTCCGCGCACTCCGAATCCGCCGAATCCTCACTCGTCGCTCGTTCTTCTACTTGGCTCCATGCTTTAAACATTTTTCTTTTTATCAAATATTTATGTATACGCAAATTTTTTCTTAATCAGTCAACAAGGCTGAGGGTCAGCTTTTTCAGATATGTAACTGGGCCACGTCGATGGGAACTGAGAAAGCATATTTTTAAATTCTTATTTGTAGCCGGAAATTCCATGTTCTCCGAGTGTCTGCAGAATTGAACATTCTAACAACAAAACATTATGCGTTTGAAATATCTCTATTTTTGAACTCTGATTAATTCTGGGAAATTTTTCCCCGAGGAAAGATCCTCTGCTAATTTGTAACTTCCAACTCAAAATTATGAAAATTATTCGACTTGTTTTGCTCGGACATAAAAATATTGCAAAATTCTAAATGATCCCTGTTAATTCTTCAACAAAATTCAATTTTTGAATCATTCAAAAATATCCTGTCTCTTTTTGTAAGTCAATTTTTTATGCTATTCATTAATGAATATCTGGATCAAACGATATATGAAAATTTTGATTTGCGTTATGTTCTAAAAATCTTGTAACAATAATCAAATACATTAACGAAATAGTCAGAAAATCATTGAACTTTTATAAATCTGATAAGGATCAACTTTCAGTTTGATCTACTTTTTTTATCAAGAATGTCAAAAATGTGTGGAAAACAGGGTAGCGAGACTGGGTATCGAAGGGATTGTTTACAAAATTGATTCTAATTTCTTTCATTTGAGCTGAGCTGGAATGAAGTTTGATATTCACTAATTCTTAATTTCTTTCCAATATTTTACCTATTTGAATAACAATTGAAGATGTCTTGAATTTTGTAAATAATTTGAATCATGCTTATTCAATTATAAAGATCAGTATCCGAGAACCAGTTGAAAAAGAAAAATATTACAATAAATTATAATAAATGGATGGTTCGCTTTTCCTTTTTCAAGTTTAAACTGAAACTCAACAGGGATTTTTGAACGGAAATGGAGGGATGAAATGAAAAAATGTTCCATGTTCAAGAAATCAGTCTTTCATATGTAATTGAAGGTCAAACTTCACCCAGGGTTTTTTGAACCTGCACTAAAATTCAAGAAGTACACTGCACAGGTGATTTGTAGGATTCAACAGGGTTTCTCAAAGGATTCGTTGGCAATACTCACATTCGTACACAAATTTGATGAGTTGTTCATGCTCCGGTGTTATAACTTCCTGTATTCTGTGTCTCTGTGACGACATCTTTGATCTCCCATTAACATTGAAAACTGGTTTTGGTAGAGGGTGCCTATTTAGCATATAAGGATAGTAGAATATTAAAGTGAGGTTACAGCCTTAACCGGGCTCGTAAATCGTACATCGTGGAGGGTACGAAAGAGAAGAAAAGAGATAGAAAAAAGGGGGGGAAAATAGAACTTACGCGACGATTTCGTTGTCTTCTTGAGAATCACAAGTTTTACGAGTGAGATCCCGAAGGGTTTCCAGCCGTTCGAGATTTTGACTAATTCCTAAAAATCAAAAGAAAACAATAATTATAATTAGAGAGAAAAGCATAAAAAGAGCAGGTTAGCAACGTGCGATTTGATGATGAAACAACCAAGGCGCCAAATGTGCGAGTTTTTCAATAACAGCAGACGAGGTAAAAGTCATAGATTACGAGTAATTGATAATAATGAAATAACACTTACCTCTACGTGTTTTAGCGACAATTTTGCTCGGCCCTTTGGAAACAGTGTACATTTTCTAAATTGATAGAGAGAAAAAAAAAGAAAAAAAAGAAAATCGTAGCACGTTGTAACGTTGCGCAAGTGGAACAAAGCATCCGCCTTATCTAAACGCAAATTTATATTATTCTTACTTTTTATGCGAAATACGTAACTTTTTCCTTCT
Organism: Venturia canescens; assembly: GCF_019457755.1. Taxonomy (NCBI): domain Eukaryota; kingdom Metazoa; phylum Arthropoda; class Insecta; order Hymenoptera; family Ichneumonidae; genus Venturia; species Venturia canescens. Next base: position 2,646,247 of record NC_057421.1, on the reverse strand, counting down.
CGTCAACTTCAACAACGCACGAATATCACTAACACGAACCGAAACAAGAGGTTCTATTTAAAAAAATATATATATTTCAGAAACCAATTCGCCCCGTGATCTCCGCACTGCTATATAGCGAGAAATGCTGCTGCCGGCTGATTACAGCAGAAGCCGTAGGATAAAAATTTTGCTAGCAGACGACTCTCTGGGAGAGATTTCTCGAGATAATACCGACTAGTTTACCAAATAACCGCAAGGGAGCAGCCGAGGCGCTGTGGACAACGGAAGTTTCGTGATCAAACAGATAATTTTTTTTTCATTATGTACGTACCTGCGTGCTCTTTGAACTTTACAGACTTTATTATTTGAAAGAGCTTTCAACAAAATAAAGAGTCTTTGTGGGCTAACTAAGATCGCTTCGATACAAAGACGAAGATATAAATGCGGAGACGTATTTTCATGTGATCCTACAGTAATTCTGAATTCCTGAGGACAAGCAATTTTCAACCCAGATAGATATTTTGCGCTAGAATTACAGCAATAACACGGCACGAAATTGAATTTTGAAACACAAATATGGTATCTTTTGCCGCCGCATAAAGCTTTATTATGACGGCACGGTATTGCGTTTAATACCGTAAAAAGAATCACAATACGCCGACACGACGTGCCAATTCGTAATAGCAACAGAACGACAACAGAACAGCACGCTGTGCCGTTGTATTAACCGAATAAGCGTGGGTAATGTAACAGCAACGAAACGGCAATAGAACAGCACGTTGTGCTGCTGTATTGCCAGCAAAAGAACAGCACATCGTGCTGCTGTATTGCCAGCAACAGAACGGCAAAAATAATTTTAACAAATTGAAAAAAAGCGGCCGTTCCGAGGGAGACTCGATCCCGGGACCTTCGGAGTCCTAGTCTGATGCGCTATCCACTACGCTACTAGATGTCTTATAGTTTAGAAACAACAAAACTTCTATATAAATCTTGGTTCACAATTTACATATAAATTTTGTTAGTATGTAAGTACAATATGCTGATAACGGAGTACATACGGCACTAGATTCGAACTCCGAAACTCCCGGGGTCGAATCTCGCTCAGAGCGAACGATTATTTTTTTTCGATTTATCTACATTATTTTGGCTGGCAATCCAGCAGCAGGCAGTGGTATCGCCAGTGTGAAGGCGATACGAATAGAATACCAAAAATAATTTGAATAAATCGAAAAAAGCTATTCCTCCGTGATTTATATAAGAGTTTCGATGTTATTAAAATATAAGACGTTTAGTAACGTAGTGGATAGCGCATCAGACTAGGACTCCGAAGGTCCCGGGATCGAGTCTCCCTCGGAACGGCCGCTTTTTTTCAATTTGTTAAAATTATTTTTGCCGTTCTGTTGCTGGCAATACAGCAGCACGATGTGCTGTTCTTTTGCTGGCAATACAGCAGCACAATGTGCTGTTCTGTTGCTGGCAATACAGCAGCACGATGTGCTGTTCTATTGCTGTTCTGTTGCTGTTACATTACTCACACTATTCGGCAATGCAACAGCACGGCCTGCTGTTCTGTTGCCGTTCTGTTGTTGTAACGCATGCACGCGTATTGCCGACATCTTGTTAATATTATTTTTCACAATTGTGCTGCCAAATTTACCAACGTGCCGTTAGTTTGCAGCTCAACTCGGAAGCAAAATATGCAATATTTACGTCATGCTATTCCGAATCGTAACGTCGTGTTGCTGTAGTTATTCTGTTTCTAATTTTTTCACAGCACGTTTGTCTATCTGGGAAACCGCCATCATAATTAAACGCATTCTTTTTCGAAATAACATTTTTTTTACTCTCGATGACGAAGTGAAAACTTTAGCTCTCGTTTTCTCAAATCTAAGTTTTGAACAAAAGTTCATTCTACATCGAAACTCCATATTGACCAACACGGGTCATGTGGTCACATATACCGATTTTGAAATTCCATAAGTCCTGGAGTCTCGGAGACTCTCATTTTCCGGTTATCTCATTCGTTACAGAAGTCCAGAGTCCTCGATTGAGACTCGCATTTTCTTATTTCCGTGCCTACAAAAATGTCTTGAATTAAGGTTGGGCGTTCCAAACAAAAAATGTTTTCTCTTCATTGTATTCTCAAAAAAATAGGTCTCAAATAAAGGCTCTAACGAATTCGTATAGAATGACCATTATAGTTTGAGTCTAACCCCAAAAAGCATTAAAAAAAAGGGAGAAAAATTGTACGATGCATCATAGTTCTTAGTTTTTTTCAGCATATAGTTATATTTATTCGAGTTTCATCGCCAACAGCTGTCTCTATTAGCATCTTAAAAATATGTTGCATATTTTGACGTTGTCTCCAGCTACCTTTCTCTTTTTCGTTTTTTTTTTTTTCAATATTATGGGATTTCTTTGGATCCACCGCGCTCGTCGCCAATAATATAATATTCGTTACATAATTAAATGTACATTTAAATAATGCCAATTCCAGTACCAATGTAGTAATTGCAACATGCCGAAAAAACACAGCGAACATATACATTTATTTTCGAGACAGGTAGTTTTAACGTTTTATCTTTTCGTTGCTTTGTGCGGTGTAAAAGCCCAAATTTTAGACACACACGCGCGCGGGGCTCCGGCCTTGCAACACAACGATTCTTCGTTTTTTCTCTCTTAATTATCCTTTGAATTATTTTCAGATTCAGTTTCTTTTCGCTTTTTTTTTCTTTCTTTCATTTAAAACAGTTGTGTATACACATCGATATATATAGATTTATTTATTATATTCCGTACGTCATCCGTGCACGTGTCGAGTGGTGTCACTATGAGTGTATTCCAAAAGTTTCAGGAGAGAATTTCAAATACACTATAGAAAGTTACAGTAGATCAGCAATGTATGTAGCGGTAGTAGTGAACGCGATTACGCTTTTATATACAAATAACATAAATTAGTGTCACCTACGCCCTAAATGTGAAACTAAATGCGGTGCAACCGAGATAACGCGCTGCTTTATTTCAGATAATATTTATAATATGCATACAGGATAAGCCGCAATCGATGGTCGGCGATGTCGTTAGTTAATATTATAACGAAATGGTTGTAAAGTTGGACATTTTTTTCCATCACAATCGCCGGGTCGAAGTGATCAATTGCCACAGTTAACGAAGCTGGGCGCTTTCATCAACTGTAGTCTCTTCGTTTGAAAATTAAAAGTAAAATGAGGAGACCAATATTTCGAGTTGTTTATTCAGAAAAAGGAAATTAATGGACAACCTTGGAACGCGAGGTTGTTTTTTCGATAATTCTTAAATCGTTGGACGTTGGCTCGCAGTGAGCGCAATATTGATCCCATGTTTTTACTTCATTCTTAACGGCCTCAACGGTACGTTTACAACCATCGGTTGCAAGGATACTCTGTATGTATATTTATATATATATATATATATATATATATATATAATATTATAAATGTTATTTCATATATTACATATAACATTACGCACAGAGTGGGTCATCCAGGTTGAGACGATGAATAATCCGAAGAGAAGCATTTCACTAGGTGAAGATCTACATTGAAGCTGGATTCAAAGGCAATGAGCGTGAAAATTCTTACAATTGTCGCCGAACGACGTTTTCGACGTTATTTTATACTCAACTCTGTTTATTGAAATCAGAAATCTACAGTTTTATTCGCAGTTACTAATTATACTTAAAAACATTTTATAATGGAATCGGAAACAAAATTACTGAGAAAAACAGAAATTCTGATTTAAAAAAAGTGAGTTCACCACCTCAAGATCTGTCGATTGGGTCAACTCATGGAATAATTCATTGGATTGATTCAGATTATAGTTACAAAAGAAGAAATATATTTTTTGCGCCTCTAAAAACTCGATATTTAAGATATCAACCATCTCTTTGTTAAAGGCTTTCTTTTCGAAATATTCGTTCGTTTCAATTCAATTGACTTAGTCTGTTTTATAATATTTTATATATTATATATCATAGATGTATAATATTATATTTCATATATAAATATCTAATATTACCAACGTATCGTCGATCGATCTTGTTCAATTTTGACTTATTACGTATAACAATAATTCTTCCCCGCTTGTGTTATTTCCGTAGTTTTTCCGTGGTTGTTCGCCTTCGTTTTTTGCTTGTATTCGTGTTCGTACGTGTGTTTAGTGTCAACTTGTTGGTGTGCGAGTTTGTGTGTAAGTACGTAGAAGCAAAAAATGACCGAGTTCCCGATCTCGATCGACACGCTAAGGAAGCAGCTTTGATTAAAGGGCGAAGAGCGACTTGTCCTGGTCCTTGTTTATCTGACGTTGGATATTCGTGCCCGTCGAGCCTGGGGCTGGGCTCGAGGTCGAACTTTGCGCTGGGGCTGCAGTTACAACTGGCAGAGTCGGAAGTGCTTCCGCTGCAGCTGCACGTTCAGCTAAAAATCTCTCAAATTCCGACGACGTCAATGACTCCGTGTCACCTCGATCCCCAGGCTGGAATGAACAAGCAAACAAAATCTCTTATCGCTGGACCGTGAAAAACTTATTTTGACAAATTAGAATGATAAGGAATTGGCAGTTCAAGGGTATATTCTATTGTGATCACTCTTTAATCAACTTTTTCGCTGCAGAGCCGAATCAAATGACAATACACAAGGAAAATTACTGTTGTCATACTTTTTAAATACGGACCACAATAATTTCCGAATTAACCCATTCATAAGTTCTTTGAATTTCATGAAATATGTCACGTTCTGATTTTTCCTTTGTATTCTACAAATTGAAATGACAATAGAGTCCTTCTTCTTGAAACTGTTGAACGAAAATTTTTGAACTCATAATTGTGCTAAGGACTCATGTAAGGATTCACGATTTTCATCTCCATCAAATAAATCGAATTATATATTTCTGTCGAGTACGAGCCAAAATACTTATCGATGGTTTTTCGTGCGATGAAAGACAACACAAGAAACAAAGACAGGACAATGCAGATACATTCAGCGCGAGCATTAAAATAATCCACAACGTGTAAATATAAAGCAAGAAAAACGTTGATCAAGTTTTTTTTTCAGTACGCACGAATGAAACGCATTTGCTGATTCTAAAATCAGCTCTCTATGGTCGTAATTGTCGTCATCCTGCATCCAATTCTGAAGATATTTTTCGGCAAGCGGATTAAAATTACTTTTTCACAGTAGAATATACTCTTGATCGTTCTTTCAGCATCGAGATCTCGTGTCCCGACACTGGCCAACACTCACCGTATGATCTAACCACGCGGCCATTTCGTTGAACTCGGACTCTCGGCTCGGCTAAGCGTTCCAAAACAAACACAAACGATGAACCAAAAAATAAATAATAAAAAACGATACAGAAAGTGAAACGAGAGGGTGATCGATGCACAAATAATATACAAACAGATGCACTTGAAATATGTTACTTTTTATGAGTTTTTGAAAAGTAGATAAATGCTGTGCCGCTGAACGATGAGTGGCTATATCAATGAGTGCAGTGTTTTTTTTTGACTGTTTTGTTTTTCTACGGTGTCGAAATTTTGAAACGCGTTGCAAGTGATTGTGACACATTTTTTCATCTCGAATTCTGCAATATGAGTTCGTCGATTACAAAAGTCATTGGAAAGAGATTTTTCGTTTAAATTCGGATAAGTTTATAAGTTCACTCCATTCTCAGATGAATTACGAGTGAAAGTGAAAGAACTAAAAACGTTTTTGAAAAATCATTGGACTCTGAAGGTTCCGGAAGAGTATCCGTGAACTCGAGACTACGCGATCACGCGTTTCGGACAAAAACTCGATTCGACGAACAATATTTCTTATTTCTAGATGAAAATTTACATTGCGATGGACGACACGTGATTGTGTATCGAATACAGTCCGGATCTGATTCGAAATTGACTTGAAATTTTCTGTTTACGTACGTTTGAAGTACTCGAAGGAGGAATGCCGGTTGCGGCGTTGTGTTGCTGATGCTGGGGACTTGGTTTTGGATTGGCACGATTGAGAATCGCCGTACTTAGACCGACACCTTCACTCACTGATTCCATGTTGTCCTCGTACTTACTACCACTGTAAAGAATCGATGAAATCAGACTTTTTGTGGGAGAAAAATTTCAAGAATTGTTCCCAAGTTATGAAAAAATCCGTTTGTTTGCACTTTCTTCTGTTTCTGAATCAAATACGTTTGAGGCCTGGATATTTTCTATCCAAAGTTCGAATGTCGAAAATCCAAATTATTAAGAGTCCCTGCAAACGGATTGGCACTTCTTTCTCCTCAATACTTGCCTATTTTTTGTTGTTTCGTAAGTAGCATTTCGAGACTGAGCAAACATATCGAACTCGTCGCTGTCGTGCTCCTTGTCCTTGTGGTGTCCCGGAGCTGCCGCTCCTCCTCTTGCGGCCATCGGGCCGTCTCCGGAAATACCTGAAATGATCCCAGAAAAATGTAATTATCAAAAATGTTAAGAAGAACCCACTACAGATATCTTCTACAATTTTCTGGAAATCTGAAAAGGAATAGAACGTTTCCGAAGATTGGCCAGTTGTTGAAATCTAAAATAATTGTGAAAAACGTTCGCCGTACCGATGGCAATATTGTGCCCGAGTTTTCAACGAGTAAACGCCATTAGAAAAAAAAGAGAAACGACTTTCCGTCAGTAATATAATAAGATCGGAATGTTGGTTTCGAATTCGTCTCCGGATATCTTGCTTTGAGATATTCATTCTTGCATATCAAATAACATAAGTGGACTTGAGAAACTCTCACCTAAATCGGAAATCTGAGTATTGAGAGAATCGACACCGTCCGAGAGATCGATAAGAGAGTCAGGTTCGCCGGTTCGTTTGCTCGGAGTGGAATGTGGGCCAGAAAGGGGGTTGCCGACTGCCGAAGGTTGTTGACCGATGGTTCGAGCGAGAATAGCGCTCGCAGCTGCGGGTTGTTGGCCTCCGACCTTATTTTTAGTGTAACGAGAGTAACGTAAGAAAAGATTATTGAGCTCGTCGTTGATACGTAAAAGTTCAGCGGTCATTTCGTCATCAACGAGTCTGCCGATCAATTCTACCACGCGCTCTTGCATGGATTTGCAGGTTGCATACAGCTGTTGCAAAAGTTCAAGATCAGCAGCCTCCGGCTGCCGATTTCCAGCGGTTTGCTCAGGACTCGTCAGATAAGCTAGCATCTCAGACAAAACTGTCATGTTGCCTTGCACCACGTCGAGCTCACTTCGCAGTTTCGCTATAAGTTCCTCGTGCAGCGGCTGTCCGGAAACACCGATGTTCAACGCTCCACCTGCTGATGGATTTCCATGATGCAACGTCGGCTGTTGCTGTTGATGATTCGCCTCTTCTCCAATCGCATCCTCTTTTCCTTGGCTAGGATGCGTCGGCATTGTCGCCCCGGCTTGAACCACTGGCGTTTGTCCTTGTGCCAATCCACTCCCAAGTCCCATGTTCGCTGCGGATGTTTGTTCAGTTTCTGGTACGCTCTGCAACATTTCAATATCTTTAGCTGCGTTCTCACCACAAATTCATGCTATTATGTCGAGACCAACTATATTTTCAAAGGTTATTCTTAACCTTCTTTTCAACTAAGGAAGAAGCAAAAAGGAATCCTTTTCAGAAATTATACCAGATTTCTGTTTTTCGAGGATGTGAAAAAATGAATCGATTTTTTCGGACCTTTGTACGCTGGTCGAGTGCATATTTTGCTTAAAAAAAATAGACGAATTTGAATGAATAAAATAGTCTAACCATTAGTGATAAACAGGCTGGATAAAAAATAAAAAATTAAGTGTTTTTAGATCACTTTTTATCTGAAAACGCGTATTTGATTCGTAGAATTCGGAGAAAAAATATTATGTAAATCATTCAAATGGCAAAATCAACATTGTCAACTTCAATATCATCATAAAAATGTGGATTTAATACATTCGTCATCAAATTGAAATATCTTAGAAACACTTCATTTTAGAGGTTCAACGGACAAACTATTTTTACATCAATTCTGTGGGGGCCTACCAAACATTTATTCCAATAGAAAAAACTATCAAAAAAAATGGGAACACACCAAAAAAGATGAATCGTAGAAACCATGTACTCAAATTTTCTTCATCGGTAGTACAAATTTGAACAAATAACAAGCCGACTTGTGGTTTGAGTGACAGACTTATCTTGAAAATATGTCAGAGTCTATTTTTCTGTAGGACTACTCACTATTAGTCATCCTAACGTGTTGATTGAATTTGGTAAATACCCAGAAGTGTGGTTCCACTTAGAAATTTTCACACATGATGTCTTAAACTTCCTGTATCTATTACTCATGCCAAGGTGATGAATCATATGATTGGGTGGAGCTACACTTCTGGATATTTGCCATTCAAGTTTAGCCTAATTCACTAAATAAATGCCGAGTTTTAAGAATTTTAATTAGCTTCGGTTCAATAGAAAGTTGACCTTCGCAAAGATAACCTTGACCAAAAAAGCAAGAGGAAAAGCACTCAAGGAATTGTACGTTTCAATAAATTTCAATTTTTTTTGTCCATTGCTATTCTAATTAGCTAATAATTTTTGTGACACAGTTCAAAGGAAATAAAAATATGAAGTTAAACTCTAGGCAATTCCAAATTGAACTCACAAGAAATGGGGCAAAATACAGCGACTTTGAAAATGCTATAAATCAGCGATACAGAGATCAGCAGAGATTTTTAACAAATAGTGTTCAAAAAAGTAGTTGGACAAAATGATTTCTTTGGTAAACCGTTGGAGAATAATTTCTGTCGGAAATGTGTGTTATGTGGATTTTTGCAATTAGGAATTTTGCACTGTAATCTTGGTTTTTGAATATTAATCAGTGGAGAATGTAGTTGCACAGAAAAGCTTCTGTTTGTGCTTTCAATGCAATAGAACCAATATATCATTTTGATTGAAAACAATGTAGTTTAGTGAATCTTTTATGGTTCAAAAAACCGTTCAAAAAAATTACCCTCTCAGGTGTAATGATAGGAGCCATGGTATCCAGGTCAGTAATAGGAAATTGTATTCCTTTGGCTTTGAGTTCCTGATAGACCTGACAAACACCTTGGGCGTGTGGTTGATGACGGAAGGTATCAGCCCAGGTACGAATGAGGCTTAAAACTTTTTCCTGAACGACTGTTGGAGGTTCGTTCTTTGGTCCAATGGTTTTAACCAGATCTTGAACGAAATCACGACTGCAGGCGAGTGTGTGAAAGCGTTTGCCACAATTTTTGACGCATGTTTCCAATACTATAAGAGTATACATGACGACCGTGTAATTTTTGCTCGCAGCTTGATTGAGTCTGCGTTTAATAGCTTTGATTGCATCTCGTGGGCCATCTTCGGTTTCGTTGACAATGTCGCATATTTCCATGTTGAGAGCCCAATTTTCACTAGGCAGACTTCCATCGGTAGCTTGTTCTACAAAACGTACATGGTATTAGCAAAAAAACGATTCCTTTTATTTTTATTATCTGTAAAAATGACGTTATGCAAATAAAATATTGCAACACTATAAAACTCACCGATTCTCTGTCCAACCGGAGTTGAGAAGGGATTAACATTTACTCCAAAGAATGACATTTCGCTCGATCAAATAAACCGAATATTATTTTTATAAGTATATTAACGTTATTGTTATTGATATAATAATAATTATTACTACGAGGCACTTGAGAGTATTCCTTGTAGGAGCTTTTCAGCAGGTGACAGATAACAGCAGCTCGTTCTATATAGCCGCAAGTTTCTGATAGCGCACGTAAACTCGGTGTTTTTTTTTCTACTACGTGCCCGAATCATATGACAATCTCATTAAAAAAATTCAATTATAACAATTTTACGTATGCGTTCCCGAATGAAATATTATCTCGGTGTTAAACGACGGAAAAATGCGTTTCATATACGTATGTTGACAATCGAACGCGGATTTTAATCCAAGAAAATGTCGGTGAAAACGCAATTATGATAACCGTCGGGGCCGACGACGTTACGCCGTTACGCGGCGCGGAGGGAAGAGGGTAGACGTTGACGCATACTTGCGCACCGATCGCACACCATGACGTTCCGGAGTACACACATATGGGGCGCTTCAAGTAAATCAAATGCGCGGATGGTTGAATTTTCGAACTGATTTTTTTTCCATGTCAGATAACTCATAGTTCACCATTTAATTCAGAATATCCCGAATGTAGAGAGTTAAAAAAAATATTGCACGGCAATATATCAAGGAACAAAACGTCTAACACGATTGCACGCAGAACGTCGCACATAGATGGATACGTCAAAATACAGCTATGGGCGCGAGCTTACTGACAACTCGTCGCACGTACAGGCACGAACACATACACCCATTCCGGCATTGCAGCAAATTCCGTAGTACACAGCACACACGAACGGAGCGGAGGTGTTGTCCAGCGTGGGCGTTTGCACCGGCCGTATCGACGCTTATTGCGTATCGAGCCGTAAGCATCGCGAGCGCGCGTTGCTAGGTGAACGCTCAAAAAGTTTCCTTACGTGTTGTTATTTTACCTTCAATCCCACCACACCAAGAATCGCTCATCAATATTCCTATGTTTATTCGTATTTTGCCAAATGTTGAGATACGATAAGTGACCAATCATATCATAATATGGAACAGGCGGGGGAGTTTACTTTTAATAAAGATAACGAAGATGTTCGTGAACCGGCCGTAATAAACAGACAATTGCTCGTAAAACTTGCGATTGAACAAGGACCCAAAGAGGATAACGAAGCCGGCAAACTCTTCGTTCAAGATGGAATTAATCTCACTGAAATACAGCAGATCAGCATTGAATTTTTAAGTACGCTGTTTTTACCAAAATTCCATTATGATTCGAGCTTCCCATGAGCATGCTACACATAACCTGAATTTCAATGAAAATTCCTTTATTTTTTCATATCTCCGTCAAAACAATGAGAATGGAAATGAAGTTATAGATTTCGAAAAAAAATCGAAAAATAATTTTTTTTTTCATAAAGCATCATATGCATGCAGATATTCTCAAGATCGATAATCTCTGGATATTGGCTAACAGTCTCACCCGCCTCAAGCTTTCGAACAATGCGATCGAAAAGATTGAAAATCTCGATTGCCTCGTTCATCTCGTCGACCTTGATCTTTCCTTCAACCACATCAAAACCATCGAAAATTTAGAGAGCCTCGTTAAATTAGAAGTTCTACTTCTTTATGCCAATGAAATACAAGAAGTCGGCGGAATGGATGCATTAACGGAGCTCACGATTTTTAGCATCGGCGCCAATCAAATCGACGACTGGGATCACGTGATTATACCGAATATATAATGAATTTTATATCCACGTTTATGACATTTTTACATTAGCACCCAGAAATACGGTTTACATATGTATAAACATAAGCAGAGCACTGCAGATTTTTTTGAAACTTAATTTTTTTATTAGAAAAGTTAACGAAATTGTTAAAAAAAATTCAATGTTTTTCCAATTCATGCGACCGAGAATTTTATGTTCACTTAAAAATGCTCGGTCAATACCGTCCTATAACTATATGAGGAAAAAATATTTATATAATTTCAGGTAATGTACCTACGGAAATTTAACAAATTACGGTCGCTCAACGTCAAAGGAAATAGTTGTACCAACAAAGATGGTTATATCGATTATGTCGTGGCATTTTTGCCCCAAATTGTTTACCTGAATTACAAAATGTTGGACGAAACTAAGCGCCATCTCGCGCAACAAAAACATCAGTAAGAATCCCCGAAGCCGAATATTTAAATCAATACAAATTTAGAAAAAAATTATCACGATTATGTTCCGAAACATAACCAAACATTGTTTCGAATCTCATGAAGTCATTGAACTTTTGATGAATTTTTTATTTCTCATAAACAAAATTCAACAGCACTAAAACTTTAAGTTTTTTAAATGCAGACGTGCCATTTTTAATCTGGACGAAAAAGAATCAAGCGAAAAAGCTGACACGGCGGATAGAGAAGCGAAGAGAAAAAGGCAATTGCTTCTGTCGGTTTCATACGTCGAATATCTCGACGGAGATGAGTTGTTTCGACAAATGTACCAAAACGACAAAGGTCATTATGGAATAGTCATTATTTTCCAACGATCTTTCAGTTTCTCTAAAGTTTTATAATCGCCGCAGAGGGTAAAGAATTGTCGCTGCTCAATGAGGACACTCAAGATCTGTACGATGAGTATGAGAAACGAATAATGGATCTTTGCCGTCAGCTGTTCGAGTTTGGCTTGCGAGAACAAGAGAAAAGAAGCGAGGAAATAAGATTGTTTGAAAAAACTGTGGACGAAGGACGAGAAGCTGTTCACGCCGAAGCGAGAACGTAATTTTTTCTTTGTTTCCAAATTTTCTTTAAATATTCACGGAAATAGTTGCACAAGAAATTTTCATTCCTCGCGATACTGCGCTGAGTTAACGATTTTCATATTTTTCGACCTTGTTTTCATCCGTTCACAAACTGAACTCCGCACGTTCATAAATCAACGTAATTTAGAACAATAATTATTGACAAAGTCCGAATTAATATAATGATGGAGATTGTTTTGTAATAAGGATGATGGATGAGATAATTGCCCATAAAATCAACATATTCGAGGAGCTCGGAAATTTGTTATTGAATAAACCGAGAAAGGACAGACCGGTGACGAAAGAGGTTAAGGACGAAGATGACATTCAGGAAAAGGTTATAGAAGCTCAGCGACTCTCCGATGATTTCAATGATTTGTTGTCGAAAACTTGGACCAGACTCATGTACAGAGAAGTCATTTTGCACGAGCAAATGGAGGTACGCGTCGGAACACATGTTTAATATTACTTCATGCGTAATGAATGAAGAGAAAAAGATGTAAGTAGATTTACATACACGCAGGAGACGAACGAGTATCATAAACAAAACATGGGCGACTTGGTGACGAATTTCACGGAAACTGCTCGGGCGACATTCGCGCTGATGCGGGATGCGGAGGCGGATTATAATGACAGTATTGAGAGCTTGGCTACTATTTATGCAAATACTTTTACGGATCAGATCAAAATGCCGGATCGTCACGCGCAAGTTTGCGGTGACAAGAATATTTTGAGCAATTGCTTAACCAGTTCCCACGACCTTCATTTGCAGGTACTTTTTAAAATTTTCAAAAATTCGTGGTTAAAATCATGGGTGGGAGTGAACTTATTTTTTGTCATTCTACTCAAACTCTCACTTTTTTGAATCTCTAATTTTTTTGAAAACTAAGGGAAAAGTTTAGAAGGAGATTTTATGATCACATGAGAATCGATGGAAAAAAAGATAAACTTGCAGAAGTTATAATCACACGCATTTTAATGATAGACTGTCGACGCCCGAGAAGATCTACTATTGTCCAGAATCAAAACTTGGTACGACGAGTACACAGAGCGTCTTGTAAGGTATCGCCTTTTATTCTAATGCTAGCAACAGCACAATATTCGTAATTTCTTCAATATGCAATAAATTCAGGCAATTCGATAGTTTTTCGACCTTTTTATCGTGCCATTTTCGAGTTTTGCGAGAGTAGAGAGCAATGTTGTTGAACCTAAAAAAAAACAATGGAGAGTGGGAACATAATTGCTCGGTTGGTTGGAAATTGCCCTTCAGAAGATGTAATAAAAAAGTTTGTCATGAAATATTTTCTCAGGGTAATATAAACTTCATTTTTGATTTCGTAACTTTTTCTTAGTTTTGTTTGGCTTAATTCTCAATTAGAAGACGAAAGTATTCGGGTAAATTTGTTCAAAGATTTTTGAAATGGAAAGTAGAATTTTTCTTCATGTCATGAAGCACGCTTGAATTCATCAGAATATAAAACTGAAATAAGTAATAAATGAATGTGTGAAATAATGAAAAATTTGAATGTTAAAGCGAGGAGATCGAGCGAAACCGGAACGCGGTACTCGAAATATCGCATTTCCTGGAGCAACAAAGGGAAGAATTTGACGCTATTCATACTCGTTTGCGTTCGGGTAGTAACGATGCGATAGACGCGGATATAGTCGCGACGTTGGGAGCGGGATAACGAGCTCTGAAGCATTGAATATTCATGAACGTGAATAAGTATGCTATTGAAACAGGCTTTCAAATTATAGGATCGATGATACCGTTAATTAATATTCTTTTGGTAGAAAAAAATCAAGCTAATTCAGAAAATAAAATAGTTGAGAAAAAAATGGAAAGAGAATCGAGAATCAATTATTTCGAAGATTGTAGCCTTCGAAGAACTTGAGATAAAGTTCCAAAAACTGATACTGATATTATTATCATACCTTATATATTCGTGTCAGGACTCCAGCCCCAATAGCGATTTATCAAAAATTTTATAAAAATATAAAATTTTTCGTACGTTTGCAGTTTAACGATAATGTAAATATGATTTTGCAGATATGTGCAAACGTAGAAAATACAAAGAGAGTAAATTTACAATTTACTCTTTTGCTTAAGCGACTCAAGGTAAAAACCTAGTCCCATTTGTACATCCGGATTTTTAATAATGCTAACAAAGGCAGCAAGGTCTTTTTCACGATTATTTTTTAACGCAGCGATTCTGTCGTTGCGTATAAGAAATTTCGTTGTGCTCCTTCCAAATTCTGTAACAGTGTGGAAAACAATTGCGTTATAAGAGAATAACGACTTTTTAACAATTCTACACAAGTCTTACCGGGAACCATTCTAGCAGACTCAATATACTCTTGGCACTTCCTTATTGCATCTTGTTTATCAGTTGCAAGCTCATCCACCAACCCAATTTCGATAGCCTCCTTCGGTGTAAACAATTTTCCTCTGTAAAACAAGTTTATTTGTAATTTTGCATTGATCTTCAAACTAGTTTTATAGACAAATGACTGCGCCCCTAACTATTCAGTTTGATTTGAAACAACTGATTATCAAGCCCGATCATTCACTTCTAAAAACGTTATTATCATGACAAAGTTTAATCAATGTGTTCGTTTTAATGACACTAATGATTGATTTTGTCTGCAGACCCATTCATTTGATTTGTATCTGATTTAAAATTTGAGAACCATTTAATCGAAATATTCAACAGTTTGTTGTGAGCTGGTTTCTCCAGTTTTTTGAAACATTAACAAAAGAAGTCATTATAGGTGAATTGTATTGCAGTGTTTAAACGTAGTCTAGAGTTGAGCAATGTTTTAAATTATTCATCAACAGTATGTTAACAGATGATAACAAAATTGCTAGTTACTTCAACAATGCCTTTTCAGCTTGTCGATATCCGATTGTATCGATCATGCAAGTCATGAACCACTTTGGAGCTGCAATACCCAGTTGTGTCTCATTCAATCCAATGGTGAATTTGGCATCGACCATGACTCTGTGTTCACAGGTCATGGCTAACAAACATCCTCCTGCAGGACTGTTGCCCTGTGTTCATACCAAGTCATTAACACCTTCAAATTCAATGTACTTTGATAACAATGATAAATATAGTTGATAAGAATTCAATAATGATAATGATTAAAGGATATTGGCGGTTGGTACTGTCACAAAGTTTGGAATTTTAAACATCAAATATCTGTTGATTATCCCAATAATTCATGAACAATCATTCATTCTTGGATTACAATTATTTGTACTTCATTGTAATCTTTGAAGTAAAATGATAATCAAAGAGTTTTGGGTCGAGGAATAATTCTTTGCAAATTATATCAACATACATTGATAGCGGCAGCAGTTGGTATAGTGAGGCCATTAAGGGCAATCCAGGCATCCTGAAGAGCGGTCCAGAATTCAACAAGTCTTAAATCATTTGGTTTGTACATTTCTGTAAGATCGAGGCCTGCAGAAAATACAGTAGCACAGGAGGAGGTCAAAATGACACCGTCGCTGTTCTCTTTCTGTGCAGTTATCAGAGCCTCTTTTAAATCAGTCAACAATGCAAGATTCAAGCTATTCACAGGAGCTCTTGCCATGGAAATAATGCTGATTCCTGAAACAGGATACCAACGTATAAATGAAGAATAAGTGATTGAAGATTTTTTTATTTTACAAAAATGAACTTTTCCTTTGCCTACCATTATTTTTCGTAACCTCCAAGAGTTTCGGAGCCGCGGTAGCGACGTAACATTGACCTACCATAGCGCTCGAATAACTGACTGCTCTCCTCACTAGTGTACCCAGCATTTCAAATACTCGCTTGTTATTTTTTCTAACCTGTGTTACCAGGACTTATTTATCAGATATACTTTGTAACGGGATTTTCTACCTTAAATTATAATTTTCCTGCTACGATGGTCTGAACATTGGACCTTCGAACGTGGCACTGCACAATTTTGCACCAACTCTATATATGTGTATGAAAACAAGTCGTCCACAAGATTTAATCACGAGTAAACATAACCTCAATGTTTTCCATTGAACCTCAATCTATCCGTTCACGTTGTATATTCCAAATAATATTCCGTATTTACGAGATAAAGAAATGCATTAGTAACACGTAAGTACAATAGGACAATAGTAATGCATCGTTTTTTTCAGCATTGTATTAGAGTCGAGGGTCGAGGTGGTCGAGGTACAGAAAAACTTTTGTGACAGACGGTAAAGATGCTGCGTGCGCATCCTGTAAACAAAAGTTGCATGTTCATTAGAAAAAGATAGATATTACAAGTACTTCTA
This sequence comes from Venturia canescens, assembly GCF_019457755.1. Taxonomy (NCBI): domain Eukaryota; kingdom Metazoa; phylum Arthropoda; class Insecta; order Hymenoptera; family Ichneumonidae; genus Venturia; species Venturia canescens. The sequence goes on along the minus strand of NC_057421.1, from coordinate 2,629,539 downwards.
GACAGATGTCATTAGGAATGTGTCAGATAAGGACAAGCATACGATGCTATCCTTGTTTACCATCCATCGCACTTTCACAGTGAAATATTTGACCGTACTGGCAAAGAGAGATTTGTGTTCTTGGTGTGGGTGCATGGGAGGGGAATCATAGAGGATGTCGCGCGATGTTCCGCGCGTAGAGAAGTGCGCGGAGAAATTTTAGTGTTGGTACGTCGTTGGTGAAACATGGCTGCTGACGAGCAATTTTCACGTCGTCTTGCAGCCATACAAAACGTCAATATTACATCGGTAAATTTAAGGGCCCAAAAAAAATCGTCCGATTCCATTAGAATTATCGTCAATTCACGTAGTGTTCAATTTCTCGGCTCGCCGCTTCTTTAAAAAACGTACATTGCAGTCCATTTACGCTAAATAAAAAAGTTTTGTTTTCTGAATGACACACGCACCCCACCGAGTATACAAGGGCGCGCGCGCGCGTCCAACCACAACGAAAAAAGCAAACGTCTCTTGTGATCGCCGGGAGCAGAATATATCATCAAAATGTCAACGAGATCGCAACTGACCAAAGATCTCAACGGTCAGTCTCATCACTAATTTTCTTCTGTTTTTTTTCTTATGAGGCTCGGCCGAACCTACCCAGCCGAAGGTTCGATGGGCTTTCCCAGTGACAAATCTTCAATTTTCTTTCAGAATCGGTCAAAGCACTCCTCGGAAAACATGTCAAGATATTGTTGAAGAATGTCGTAAAACTTGAGACTAAACAGGACAAACAAGAGAATCGTGTTTTAGTGAGTCATTTTCTTTTTTGTTTTTCTCATATATTACTAACTAAGCAGTTTGAATCTTCCAAAATTTTCATTAACTTACAGTCTTGAAGAGAAAAAAACAATAAACAATCCTTTATTGTTTGGCGATTTGAATTATCAGAATCTCACGTCTAAATTATTCTTTCAAAGTTGTGAAGAAATAATTTTAAAATAATGCTAATCTATTCCAGGAGCTTTAAAGGATGACACAAAATCTTAACTAGAAATAAGCCAACAAAGAAATGATGTTAAATTGAAGTTTCCATTCTGACAACATAGAGGAAATTTTTTATTGTGTACTTGCTAATTCCCAATTATTTTTATTGTGGTATTGTGATTCAGTTCCTGGGATGCAATAAATATATGATCAATTCTCATAGCTCTCAACTAATACAAGCAAATATTAAAAATCTTGGCTAATCAATTCATTCATTTGCCAATGTCAACCGCAAAGTTATTTAACAATAAATTTTAGTAGTAATTAAAAATCTTTTATTCTTAAATCTTGGAACTTAGATTTTTGGATTGGAAAAGTTTTTTTTATTCACAATGCCTATATGTTGTTTGTACTTTTGCTACACTTTTACTTACTTTTACATACTTTTTTTCTGAAGACTAACTTTACTCCACAAAACTGTTTATTAACTTGACCATGGAATTTGAATTATCTTTTGTATAAGAATAAACATTTTTCTTTTAATATAGAAAATCATCCAGATGATTTGCTTGTTCGGTTGTTGAAACTCTAACAAAGTGATTTTTAGTCGGAGATTACAGAACTACACAATAATTTCTGTCCTTAAATATAAAAAAAAGTTTTCAACAATCGGTAAAATGCAACTAGAAATGCTTCAATTATGTCTTTGCCAAATTATCTTTATTCTTCTCACTTTGCCTCTCGTGATCTTACCAAAAAAATTGTAGAATTTTGACAGCTGTAAGGAAAACTGGATATAAAAAGATATAATCGTTGCAACATTAAAAATTTGGACATGAAAAATGAATTCGTGGTTCTATTGAACATTTTTTAATCTTGATGAAAAAATCTAGGATTTTCTGAAGATAAAGGATTTAAAATATTTTTGAGGATTTCAAACTTTTTTTCTTTTTAGTTTACATAAAACAAAATGCGTTCACTATTGATAACTATCTTTCATTATATTTTTTATATATATCATTTTCAGGTATTTTCACCATGTCGTCTCTTTCTACTAACGGCCAAAGTACCGACAAGGGTGAGTTATACAATTGATAAACAAAGCGAAGCACATGGTGACTGAAAAACTATTCTTTGCCAGATCGACTGCCATTTCCACTACTTGGAAATAACGTCTGTCGAGTCCAAGAGAGCAAACCAACTATGTCTTGTAGTTGGAGACAGGAGTTACAATTTTACAACAATGGGGGCAGCTGGTGGCGGCGGTGCGGATACCACAGAGGTAGATGCCATGATCGAGGCACTGCACACAGCAATTAGAAATATATTTCCAACTGTGCCGCTCAAGTAAGTCTAAAACCTGAGAAAGACATTGTGAAAGTTCGTCGATTCTTTTATATTTCTCAATTGTTTACAGTCCAAAGCTTTTTCATCTAATGATTTGAATTTTAGATCAAAATGATAATGATAAATAAATTTATACTATTTCTTGCCAGAAGTCATTTTTATCCTATCGATTTCTTTAAAATCGTGTTGTTAAATTAACTAAACACTTTTAGTTTGGCAATGGTTTGCCTAAATGGTAAATGAATCTACCCAAAAGAATTGCAATTTATTGAAACGGAGTTATAAAATGTTCATTCTAAATAAACGCATTGACATAATTGACCATTGAAAATGAATTTGGACGTCAATTGTTGAAAAACAATCAACCATTTATGAATGAAACAATGCCATTTCTAATTTTAGTTACATAATACGAAAGATCGATGTGATTCCGGCGAGCAGACTTCAGAGCATAAGGGGCAGCGAACTTGCAAGAAGTACCGAAGCCACGCGAAATACGGGCCCTTGTGGGGGATTTTCGACACAATATGCCTGCATGTGCGATCTTCATTGTGTTCAGTATCGCGAGGAAGTCGCTTGGGTAAGCGGATTTAACTTCGAATTCGGAAAATTGAAGTTCAGGCTTCGTTTACCTCGTGTAATAGATTTAAAAAAATTCAACATATCAAAAGATTTTTAATTAATAAATATTGGAAAGGGACTGTAAAAATTCCCAAGTATTTACTAGAGAAATTCCTTGCTCATATTTATACTGAATTATTAGTTTTTTAAAAACATGTAAATTGCGATCACAATTGAAAAATGTAAATTTTTGTAGGACGTCGATACGATTTACTTATCGCACGATACACGGGAGCTTAATTTACGAGATTTTGATCACCTGGATCAAAAGGATTTGGTACCTATTATTTCGGCACTGGAATACAACACGTGGTTCACCAAACTTCGAGCATCGAACCTCAAGCTTAGCCACGAATCTCTCGAAAGGATACTCCAAGTAGTTCGAAGATCTCTGTCTATTCAAGAAATTTACCTTGACAATATTGGTGTCAAATGGTGAGTGATGACCGATTGAGACTAGACGAAATGATATTGAAGCTGAGATCACGATAAAATCACCGAAAATCTGCTTTTTTCTCGCTCAAATTCACATTCTTGAAAAAAATCAACGATGATTCGTTGAACATTCAGTTCCTGACTTTGTGACCAAAAACGCAAAAAGAGTCTGACCCATTTGAAGAATTGAATGAATCGACATCGGAATGTTGAGCGCAGAGAAATTTCGTTGAACGACGAAAACTTTGACATCGTTCGACCCAAATGATTTTTGGTCCCAAATTTTGCTTCCCATTTTTACAGGGATTTCGCCCACAAACTGTCGCTGGCGCTCATATCCAACGGCAATACAACACTGCACACGATCGATTTATCGAACAACACAATAGAAGATAAGGGTGGGTATTACGACCCCGTAAACCCCAACCGCAACGTTTACTAATTAACGTGTTACTATTCTCTTCAGGAGCGGCGAGCTTGTGTGGAATAATCGCCAAATTGACACAAGGTTCGTTAGGTTCCAGAGAAAACTCCAAGCGAACACGGCAGCTACTCTGTTTCCCAGATTCATTTCATTTTTATTTTTAAGGTGGAGCAACTCTGTTGAGCGGTCCGATTGGTAAGCTTGCCAAAGGCTTGCAGAAATTGAATTTATCCCGATGCGGCTTAACGGGAAAAGGCGTTGCTCAAATCGCACATGCTCTTGGCCTCAATCGCAGCATGACCACGAGTCTTCAGTGTCTCAATCTATCGGAGAATACATTAAAAGAGGATGTTAATGTGAGTGTGTAAAATTACAACAAAGTCAAAGCCTCGATGATGATAATAATTATAATTGAAGTAATATTCTTAAAATATTTCTTAATGCACCATTTGAAAATTCGAAGAACCAAACGGAATAGTTATTATTGCTATAAAAACACTTTGAATCGAAGTATGAACCGATCTAACGAATGATAAACGTTTCTATCTCATTTGATTAATTTGACCTCTTTTCAATTGCAGAACTTGTGCAATTTTTTGGCTCAGCCAAACAGCCTGACACATCTCGATCTTGCGGGTACAGATACGACCCTCGAATGCGTGAGTGCAACGATAACAAGTTAGTTTTCGAATTCTCGAGTCCTTTCAGGCAAAAACTATTCATTTTTTCAGCTATTCGGTGCTCTGTTGCGTGGCTGCGCAACGAATCTAGTCCATTTGAACGTCGCCCGGAATTCCTTTACGAGCAAAAAAACGAAAGAAATACCGCCCAGTTTCAAACAGTTTTTCACGGCGACATTGTCACTTAAGTATCTTAATATTTCCTACTGCAAATTGCCACTGGAAGCTCTGAAGCATCTCCTGTTGGGACTTGCGTGTAACGAGAGTACCGTCGGCCTCGAGCTCGATATGAGTGGCAACAACTTAGGATCGATGGGTGCTCACGTCCTCGAATCGTGTATTCACGGGGTGCGATGTATCGCGACGCTCGACATTTCTGACAGCAGTGAGTATTCATTCGTTCATACAACTTTTTCCTTTTTGTTAATATTCGTAATTTTTTTCCTTGCGTTTCGATTCGTCCGAACGTTGATTAAAATTTTTTCCCTCTAATGAAACTCTTCCAGACATGGACATGGATCTCGCTCAGGTTATAACGGCAATCGGTAAAAACAAATCCCTGAAGCATTTATACATGGGTCGAAATACGATTGGAATGAAGAGCAAGCACATCGCGGTTGTCATGGACGCTCTCGTGCAAATGATTCAAGAGGACGACTGTGTACTTCAGTCTTTATATTTGCCTGACTCGCGGCTCAAGGGCGATCTCTACAGCTTAATTGATGCTCTTGGAAGCAACGCGTGTCTTCATACGCTGGACATTAGTGGCAATCAGATTGGCGACGCAGGAGCTCGCTTACTAGCTAAAGCATTGCAAATAAACAATCATCTCAAGACTATCATTTACGATAGAAACAATATTACTATTTCGGGCTACGCGGATATCGTTCATGCTCTAGAAAAGTAAGAATACATTTAGAGCTATGAAATTTCGAGCTTTGCCAACATTGAAAATTTCAAAATGATCAATATTGTGTTTAAAAATTGATCAGTTTTGACAATAATTTCTAGATAAATAGAAAACAATTATTGATTTCTAATGACGAATGCTTGGTTGTTTCAGAAATTACAGCGTAAGACACATGCCGTTTCCAATTTACGACATGCAACCCTGTATGAAAGCATCGGCCGAGAGAACGGAGCATCTTGCGAAAAAGATACAAGAATTACTCCAGCGGAACGTAACGCCTTCCAAATACAGTCACGGTCAGGCTTTCAGACTCCAGCAGGGTTTTTTGCTCAGCTCGACTCAGCAAGTTGTCGACAGATTGGTCGTGCAAACTCAGGACACGATAAAAGCTCTTGCCGCTGAAAGCTGCGATGCTAATAATGACATTAACTATGCAACTGGACTGATTCAGGACGCTGACAATTCGAAACAAGTACGTCGGAGAGTCTTCCTAATTTCGACTCTGAACACGATTTTCTTCTTTGATTTTTATTTTTATCTGATAACTCTTATTTCATAAGCAGCGTTGGAGTAATTGAGACAAAAGAAACAGTTGAAATCATTGAATCGTTTGACTTGCAAAAGTTTCGCCCACGCGAATATAAGCGAAAACGGACTAAATCCCAAGCGATCGAAGAGCGTGGAAGATTCTCGCTTTCGAAATTTGTAGCTTTCTCTCTTCCTCTCCTGGCAGCTCAGCTGCCATGACTCATGGCCTCGATAGTTTCGCTTAACGTATAGAAAATCCACATGTAAAAGAATCGAACGTCAATGACTCGTTTTCACTCCTGCAATGGCGCATTCTACTTTACAATTTTTTCGCATAATTTTTCTTCACCATATAACAAAATTTCGATAATTAAACATTTCTTCTACGGGTTTGAAGGAATTCGCTCACTTAAGGGAAGACAAATATATGAATTACAGAAACATTTCTTTCGATTTGAAAGTGAGATTCAATAAATCCTCAACGATTTTTTTCAATTTTCTTATTCGTTTGATTTGCAGCTTTTACCAAGATTGCACGAAGTATTGCAGAGGAGGGATGACAGCAATCCTATAGAAGTTACGCTACGGGACATGGCTGAACAAGTTCACAAAGTTGTATCGACGTATTTAGAAGTGAGTTAATTGTACTGTAAAGGCTCGAGGAAAGGCTTTCATTTTTTTTGTATTTTATAATAATTGCAAACAAAAGTTTGGGCCCCATTCCAGCTAGAAAAAATCAACCTAATCTGATTTCTGATGAAATTGCTTTGATTTTTTTACCAGGATTCTCTCGATGCGATGCTCAAATGTGCCAATGATCATTGCCCTACGGTACTCTCCCAAACGGTTGTTAGGGGTGACGAGAGCGAACCGATCTCAGTCGAAGATGATCTTCGCAATGCTTGCAAAGAGAAAAACCAGATAAGCTCGGAGTTTATTAGCACGGTGATTGTTGAACAGGCTGGAACGGATGTTATAAATCGTGTCAAGTATGTAATCATTCCAAATTGAAACAATGCAAATTCTCAATAACTTCTGGCATCACGTTTTTATAAATTTCGATTTTTCGAAGAATTTAAACCTCAGTCTATCGTTCAATTACAAATAATTGATTTTCGAGTTTCATTGATGCGGATGCAACGAAAATAGAGCATGATATTCATTGTAGCACATGTATTATTATGAAAAAAAAAAATTTCCTTTAGTGAGCTGAACTTGTCGGTGGCTGCACACGTTTCCGATCGAATAACTGACGAAGTCATTGAGTCGCTTTCACGGAGTTACAAGACGCTGGTAAACGAAATCGGCTGATGGTCCCATGCAGTTGTGCTTGCAGAAAACTAACAAGAATTTTTCCAGATTGGTGACACTGACAATCGTACGCGAAGTAGTACTCCAGACGTTTTAAGACCGAGTGCTGGTTCCATGAGCAGTGGCAGCGTAATTGGTGTTCTCGCGGGAGCCAATGATCCGTCGAATATTTCAATGTCGATGACAACACGAACAGGATCTAGTGTGGCATCCGAGGATGACTCTTGTCAACAATCTTCGCACATGTTGCTCGTTGGTTCGACTCTTGGTCAGCGGATCGATCATCAATCGCCTATGGTAAAATGACTATTTTTCTCGTTTTATTTTTATCTAACCTCTTCAATGACTAATCACTCTAACATGATCGCTGCGTTTTTTCGCATGTCTTTAACACAGAAACTGGATTATTTGAATCTCGTGAGTACAGGGTGCACGTTGAAAAGTGGAAAACGTTGAAAATCATTCGCAGTTCAGAATATTCGTAAAAATGTACTTTTTATTCTTGTAGGCCACTCCGCATTTGTCCAACAAGCGCAAAAGTCTTCACGGCAGAAAGTTGAGGCCAAAATCAGTGGTGGATTCAGTCGAGGGCCTTTCGGCCGACGATATTCCGGACTTACTGCCTTCGTTACCTAAGAATCAGACCGAAGGTGAGTACACAGGTCTGAGAGGTTTCGAATTCCAACGATTCTTTTATACGTTCTTTCATTCATTTTTATACATCCGGCAATGTTTCATATATTTCGGGAATATTAATCATCAATTTTTCTGTGCTTTTCCTTGCTTAAGTTGAATATACTCGTAATCTTTAGCTATTTCGGAAAACGAACATTCCTTAACGGAGTCTCTGGACTCCGTATCAGAATTGCCTAATGCGGGGATAGGCCAACAGTTGCAACATCTCGTGAAGTCGCGTCCCCGTCGCGCAAAAACGCGAGCTCCGACGAGACCGATGCTGCGAGCCGATTTGCCAGTGGAAGGTATCGCGTTGGGCGAAGGTTTGGACGTATTTTTTCGCCCCACGACCCCGACGACTCCGCTAATATCACCGACGAGCGATGACAGTTCGTTACACACGTTCCCGACCGACGGCAGTCCGAATTTGTCGCTCACCAGTCATCGAAGCGTTCCTCCTGATCTCGACAAAAAACACAGTTGTAACTCGCCGATGTTAAAAACATTGCTCGAGCCAGCGCCGCGGTCGCGCTCGACGGACAACCTCGAAAAATTTTCACCCCTCGTCGGCAGACGTTCACAGGGTGATACACCGTTGACGACTTCGCCTTTGGCACGGCGAAATACAACGGAGAGCACTCATAACGAGCAGCCTCTGGTCGGGGGAGACGCCAGGAAACGTTCGACCTTGCCGATCGTCGGGTCGACGTCCAGCGGCGTTTCCAGAGTAATCCGCGACTCGGACGAAACAACGGATCGTCTCTCTTGCAGTCCGGATGCTGCACGAGACTGCGAACTTCCGGCGTCACACAATACTGTCGGATCTTCGATTAAGCTCAGATCCGCAGCCTTTGATTTGCGAAGTCCAACTCGGACGAATCCCGTGAACGCCGCTGGCTCCAAAACCCCTGTCAAAGTTGGCAACGACCACGCGGTCAAACAATCTAACGGTGGCGGAGCTACGACAAAAAACAACAACGGAACTAAATGCAGCGTACAAGCACCCGTAACTGCTCCGAAACCTCGACCCTGGAGCATGACGAACGATCGAAAATCGGGCGAATTCAATAATTTACTCAGCGACGGATCGAGTCCCAACACTTCAGCTGGAAACACGCCCGACTCCGGAGACGCCCTCGACGAATCTACTGACAGTGGCGTCAGCGGGCCTGCATCCCTGCCACCCACACTCTCCACCAGCAGTACTTCAAGCTCTCTGAGCAACAGCAGCGTCGAGAAAAGATCTGTTCGCGAACTCGCCGCTAGTCTCACCAGAGATAGAGGCAAAAATGTGACCAGTTCTATCGCTACCGACAAAAAAGGCCCAACGGGTAAAATATCTTTTGTTCACAATCTTTTTCATTTTTTGAAGATAATTCATTCGGTTTACCAGTCGGAAATTCAATTGAATCAGAATTGCAATCGGATCATCCTTCCGTGAAAAGAGATACATTTTTTTTATCCGTTACGATTTGGGTCAGTTTTGAATTGACAATGCATGTTTATTCTTTCACATACTTCGTAAAACTCGCGACAAATTATACTAAATCTTAAAAGTGCTTGAAAAGAAGTTGGAAAAGCATACGGAAAAATAAACTTATTTATTTCAGGACAGGAGGAAAATCTAATTTTTTTTTAAATTATTTTCTAAAAAAATTTCTTCATAATTTAATATCGAACGTCAATACTCATAACATTTTGAATATGGCTGAGATTTTTCACATTTAATACGAATTGTTAAATACCGAGTTTCTGCTTACTAAAATGGTTGGCACAATTTCACGTGCAATTCATTCTCGATTATTATTTTTTTGTATAATTTTTGTCGCCCATGCTTCTGCACCCTTTATTACGTATTATTTTTATTTAGAACATTCCGCACCCGCTGCATGGAGATCGATGCTTCATCGTCCTATCGACCTTACCGCAATTAAGGTATTATTTTCATTATTTTTATTTGCTTTACTAGTTTATCATTCCACTTTTCCAGTTTCAATTTTACTAAAATTCACCGAGGATTCTAGTTTCTTTAGGACTTTACTGAGTTTTTAGTCGATCCAAAAGTTGCATAAAAGTAATGAAACCCTCCGTTCAACGATCGAATTACTATTTTCCTGAAATGAAATTCAATTTCATCGAGCACCAATAATATTACTTAAAATATTAAAATCCCAAAGCTCCATGAATTTATTTTCCCCAGCTTACATTTTAATAGATTTTTTATTCCTCCCCCCTCGATTGATTGCCTATACTGAGTAATGCTACGAGCAAAACTTATTTTTTGTAAATATGCTTTCGAAGCAGTTTTTTTTACATTTAAATACTACATAGAGGGTCAATAAATGATTCTGTTAACAGGCAACGGAGGTACTGAAAACGGGTGATGAGGGACGTGTGAGTTTCAAACTCCGGCGCACTTCGATCCTGCGTGATTCCAACTTCAACTACGACAATGACGTCGTGGATGTATGATCCTCGGGGAGGTAAAGGCGAGAGTGAAAGCGGGTACGAGCACAGTGGCAAATGATCGAGCCCTAAAACACGTAGTGATTTAGTGAAATTTAGTGTTTTCCACGGACAAATGAACGGCAGCTCGTACGAAAGATAAACGAAAAATTAATAATAATATTAGGTGCACACACTTACACATTACAGACGTACATACGACATTCCATATTACACCAATAATTCCGCATCTGTGCCATATTAATGTTTGTTCATTGCTGCGATAAAATAAGAGATGGGAAGCTCTGACACGACTATTGGAGAGCTTTTCATCATCTATCTTAATATTTAATCCAGTATTAGATGATAAGAAAACGAAAGCATAGTGAGTCGAACGTTAAATTCATTGAAGATCTGTGGAGAGTGGGAAGATTGAAGCTAATTGTAGACATTTTTGTAACATTTTGACTGTAGAGTGTTTTAATCGTTTTATGGTTATGTCGACGACGAACTCGTGAGTTCGTAGAATTTTTAAAACATTTTAATTGCGCGTTACACGTGCGCCTTTCACGTGTAGTACTCATTCCCTTCATATACCCATAATATTGCATTATTAATCTATTGTAAATATCAAGTATCCAAATATCGATCGTTCATTTATTATCATTATCGATGTATCTTTTCTTTATTTTTTAATTGTTCAATTATTTTGTATTGTCAATTTTTAACGGCAATAACATTCGTCGAGAATAATTGCCAAGCGAATTGCGGCCAAGATTATATATTACGAGCTACGATGATGACAGCATATAACGACGTAGAAATGACATTTATAGTACGAAACCAATTTCAATCAAGCAAGAAATAAATCATGTTTACCACTCGTGTCTTCCTCGTCACCTTTTTCATACAAAAACATATCCGTCGCGAATAGGTCAAGAATAGGAATCACAAAAGGACCTTCTTTTTGAGAAACTACTGTAGCAACTGCATCGAGATTTAATTTTGAGAAATTTGATCTTTGATATTTTTTTTATTCGTTATTTTATTATTAGTCTTTAGTAAGGTTTTATTATATTTATTTATTTTTATTTTATTATTATTTTTATTATTATATTTATTATAATTAGTCTTTAGTAAGGTCTTGGGGAAAAATCCTGGAGCTGTGAAATGTCGTCAAGAATTTGCGGAAAATGAAATAGAATACTAACTTTCTCGCAAACAAGAATGAGAATAGATGAAGATATTGGAGCATCATACGAATTTCAAAAAGGATAAGTTTGCATACACACCCTACCAAAAAATTACGAGGAAATTCGCCGATTTTCGATTTCTCTTCAAAAAGTAATTTTTGCACATGTACAATTTCTGCTTTTATAATTTTTCGTTGAACGTTCTCATATTTTTGTCGTTTTTCGCAGACCCAAAAGTAAAGATTGTTTTCAGTGATTATATTTCATCGGTCTGTGGAGAACTTAAGGAGGTTCACTACCTACTCGGTGAGTCAAAGATAGATCGCGCGTTTGACTAGCGCAGTGCGTGTGAACGCTTGGCACCTGCGCAACACATACGTGATCACACACAAACATAGAGTCTCGCGTCGTTTACTATCGTGAAGTTAAATGGAGTGAAATATAATGAATAACGGCAAAAATAAAAACTTTTTTTGGAAAGGGAAGCGAGTTAGTGAAAAAGTGTATTATAATAGGTTGCGACTGCAGAAAGTCGGCAAAAATTTGCGGCAAGTTTATGGTTCCGCCAAGGAAGTTGTTCATAACCTCAAGCATAGCGAATGTGCGAAAATCGAAGGTCGTCGGATTATTCATCTCAACACTCTAGGAGAACAGCTTTTTTGCTCTAAATGCAAGAGTATATTATCTATCTTGGATAGTGTACAAGAGCAACGTTTTGGTTTAGCGTCGATTTTCCATGTAAAATGTCGCACATGCGGCATGCTCAACCAAGTGTCGACGGATAAAAAGCATTCAACGACCAATTCGATACAAGCTGAAGATTGTGAATCAAGCACAAGTACGTATGACATTGAAACCTTTGTGACAAAATTCGATCTTGTTAATGGCTGATCTTGTTTACTAAATATTTCTTTTTTATCACAGACAAAAGATTGGACATCGTTGTGGGTCATTGCAATGCAAGTGTCGAAGAGTGCGCTAGACCTAACTGGAGGAAACATTACGACACCAATACGAAAGCCGTGATAGGTAAATTTGATATTAATAATAATATTATATTAATTAATAGTATTATAATCGTTAGAACGAAGTTGCTAGACTGCGTCGTTATCATTTGCAGCCAAAAATTTTTATTTTGCCACGGAGCGAAGAAAACAATTTCAAGATATTTGGAATCCGCAAAGAGAGTTTTGTGAAAAATAGCTCTTCGAAGGGGAACTTTCAAATGCTCAGTGGCAAAATATGAATTTTGAACTCGTGCGAAGAGAGTTTTATGCATTTCAAAGTTCCCCTTCGAAGAACTATTTTGCACAAAATTCCCTTTGTAGATTTTAAATATCTTGAAATTGTTTTCTTCGAATTGTAAATATACCAAGAGGAATTTAATTTCTGCCAAGTTTAAAATTTTCTTTCGGAAGAAAATCAATTCTTATACAATCCGAATAAATCAAATATAAATTTTGCCTCTGAGCAAAGAAAGTTTTATGAATATAAATTGTTCTCCAGAGGGAAAATTTGATTTGTTTCATATATAAATTTTTAATTCCACTCTAAAGCACTCTTATATCGATAGGTTACTGCATACTACAAAATAATTATTCGCAAAATTTTATTTAATTTGTTCCAGGTGTTCTGAACGGAGGAATGGGTAACACCCATTTGAACAAATTGCTGGCTTCGTTAAACATTTCCCCACTTCATTGGAAGGTTTTTAAAAATCACGAGGTGGAAGTAGGAGCAGTCGCAGAATATATGGCGAAGGAAAGTTGCGAAGAAGCTGCACTTCAAGAAAAGAGCTTGACGTTCGAGAATTATGAGAGGGTTAAAGAATTGTTGTAAGTATACGGCATCATTTAAGTTACTCGTCTACTTTAGATGACCAAAGAAAGAAGCAAATTTTTAAGATTTCTCTTCTTTGTAATAACAGTTTTACAGTAATATCTGATAGAGGAGCTGAGAAAAGAAATCTGAAAAATTTACTTTTATTTTAGCCCTCGAAAGTAGACCAGTTCCTTAAAAATGAATTGAAATGATGGAGAATCGTGCATCGATTTGGTTATTCACCAATGTACAATTATTCTATAACGATTGTCGGTTCTATCGAATTTATAAATATGAAAGTGTTTTGTATAAAAATTTATGTACAAATATTTTGACACAATCGAATTCTGAATTTATACAAATTCAACTTGTATTTTTTGTTACATTTTCACTGGCAGCATTTTTGACAGTCATTTAAGATATTTTGTAAAAGAAGAAAGCACATTACATGTATTGATAAGTATGTATATGTATGTTATAATTGTGGGAAAAATAAATGCCTCCATTAATTTGACATAATTCCACTAGTTAATTTTCCTCATCAGGTCCGCAAAATTCATGATTTATTTCTAGACCGTCTCATCTGAAGATTGGTTTTGTTTTCCCTGGCTCGTCTCCGCTCGATGAAGGAAATCTGCAATATGCTCCCGATATGCCGACTCGCATTTGCGTATCATTCGACATGGGATGGACAACTCGAGGTACCGGTCGCAGCTACGACAGCCTGAGTGGCAACGCAGTTCTCATTGGCCTATTCAGCAAAAAAATAATCGCTTACATAGCGGAGAACCGAAAATGTAAGAAGTGCGATGCGGGACATTCCCAACAGGACCATGATTGCAGAAAAAATTGTGCTGGAACAGCCAAAGGGATGGAGCCCAAGGCTGCGGTTGAAATGACCGTGCGAAATCCGATTTTCAAAAAGAATAAAATACAAGTTGGATTGATTGTAGCTGACAATGACAGTACTGCTATTGCAGCAATTCGAAAATCGAGCAATCACGAAGTCGTGAAACAATGTGATAAAAATCACACCAGCAAGGGTGTTGTGAATGAATTGTACAGGCTGAAAGGAAAATACAAGGAACTGACCGTGGACACCATAACATATCTACAGCGCTGTTTTTCATATTGCATATCTCAAAATCAAGGAAATATTCAGGAGATGGCCCGAGCAATACGGAATATCCCGTACCATTGCTTCAATCGACATACCAACTGTGGGAATTGGTGTACTTTTAAAGAACATCCGGAGATTTATCGACACGCGAATATTAATGACGGCTTCCACGATGAGAGTTTGTTTGAATCCCTGCGAAATTTATTTGACATACTCGCAAGCAAAGCAAGTAGTTTCGCTGCTGGTGTTTCCAGCAATGCGAATGAAAGCTTTAATGCGATGCATGTCAGTAAGGCGCCTAAGTCACGCGTGTATGGCATGTCACAATCGGGTGATATGAGGCTGGCATGTGCAGTCCTAAAAAAAAATGTCGGGGAGGAATATGTCGTGAAGCTTACCGAGAAGCTATCGTTGTCTCCTGGGAAATACACTGAACATTATGCAAATAATGAAACCTCCAAGGCAAAAAGAAGGTATCAGTCCGCTATAACTCCGCAATTTAAAAGACGTCGACTGTTTCTCAAAAAACAGAAAACTATGTTACGGCACCAAACCGAATCTTTAGAAGGAGTAACGTATAAAAGGAACATCGATCTTCTCAAACCTCACAATGCTCGATCAGATTCCTCCACGATTGATAAAGAATCTTCTGAGGTTGTAATCTTTTTTGACTTGGAAACGGGAGGTCTTGCTAAAACCGCAGACATTCTTCAGATAGCTGCAACATGCGGTAATTCGTCTTTTTCCGTCTACATACAACCAACACAGAAAATTGATCAACGGGCGAGTGCCATTAACGGATTGCGGATTGTTAACGAGCATCTCGAGTATCGTGGGCAGATAATTCCAACACTACCTTTATCGTCAGGCATGCAAGAATTTTATGCTTTTCTACAAAAGTTCGAAAGAAAATGTGTTTTAACCGCACATAATTGTGAATTTGATTCCTCCAGATTGTTAATTGCTATCGAAAAAACGAACATGACAGATGAATTCGAAACAGTCGTGCATGGGTTTTGCGATACACTAGCAATAACAAGAAGAATGCCTGGATCGAGTGCAAGAGGAAATAAATTATCAGAATTGGCAAAATATTATAACATCCAGTCGAATGATGCCCACAATGCCGCTGCTGACGTTGCCATGCTTGAAGCGGTTATCAAAAAATTGAATGTTTCTGATGAGATATTGATCAAGTCTGCCGTAACGTGGAAAAAAGTTATTGAAAAAAAAGATTTTCTCAGACGATTGCCAAAGGAGATGATGAGACTTGATAAGATAAAAGACTGTACATCGTTGGGCACACGGAAAAAAATGGTTGCAGCTGGAATTACACTCGAGATGATTAAATGCGCCTACGACGAAAATAAAATTTTCGGACTGATCAATCTCTTGGGCGAAGATGAGAACGGGATTTTGCGGGTCACGAAATCGCGCAAAATCGTTCAAAAAATTTACGATTTTCTAAGTCGTACTTAGTCGTACTAGTACGATGTTAGTCATCCCAAACATGTGATATATAAACGTGATATTGATCTGTGTGATCATGTTCTTTTGTTATTTGCTGATTTTTAAAAAGTAATACGAATTGCGAAACATAATGTGATAGAAAAAAGGTAACATTGTTCGTACATCGATATTTTGTTATTTTGAAAAAAAGTAATAGTTTATATATGAAGGTTTGAAATTTAAAGAATAACTAATGAAAGTCATACTTAGTACAATGTAAGTCATGACAGAAAAGATATATAAAAATATATATATAATAAGAGAAAAATATATATGCAATAAAAGAGATATTGTTTTTACATTTATATTTTGTTTCTACCTTTTTATTTTGCTCCTACATTCCTACTTATACGTTTAGTTATAAAAATAATAAAACATTTATAAAAGAGTTATTTTTTTATTCGTTTTCGTTTGAGTGTTTAAACTGCTGTTTTAAAAGGCGCGCCAATACCCGAGATTGCGGCGTTGCCACATGTCAGTTGCAAGAGCTGCCCAAACGAGAAATTCGGTAAATTTTTGCAGTATTTTAACAATTTCTCGCACTGTAGGTACCCAATTTCTCAGAAGTTTTTTAATTCGGTTTTATTAATTATTCATCCCTTACCACACCAAATTTTATTAAAAACTCGCTGTTATTTCTATTTAAATTTCGGCATTGAAACCCCTTTGTAGTGACGAGCGCCATAAGACGCCATGTTAGATGCCTGATATTTACCGAAATTCATTTATTATATAACTCAGCCCACAGTCTTTAAATCATCACGAAAATTGGTATACGCGACTTTTACAACACAAATAATGGGTAGACCAAGTTTCATCGAAAACTCGCTGTTAATTCTTTTAGGTAGTGAACCTCCTTAATGGAATTTGTCGCGCCGCCCCTATGGCCTGCACTGATTCGTCATTCGTTGATGGTCGCAACGAACCCAAATCCCTGATTGTCCCAGATAACGTTAGGTGTTGCACTCCCGACCGAGACGTGGCGGACTGACAGCTCGTTTTTTGTACACTCTTTTTTACAATTTTCTGAGAAAAAATGTTGCAAAATAAAACGGACAAAGGCTCAAACAGTAGCAAAAACGAACATAGTGTATGGACACGAGCAATTACTGCAAATTCAGAGTGGCCGGATAAGGTAAACATAACCTCCAAAAACAGTATCAACCCCTTTGAAGGAGATTTTTTTTCTACACACCTGTATTTTTCTTACACAGGAAGAGTTTCTTGATGTCATCTATTGGGGGCGACAAGCTATCGGAATTATTATTGGTATTGCATGGGGCCTTATACCACTTAAAGGATTTCCAGCCCTGTTGCTGTCAGTTGATACATTTTTTATACAATTTTTCTACAATTCTGCATCGCTGTAATACAAAAAAATGTTGATTTTTCTGATTTTACGTTTTCTACAGTTTGCTGAATATTTGTTAGAAAATTGCAGTATTTGTCAAAAATTCACGTGGTAATTTTGATACTGCATTGATGAAATACAATAGGAACCATTTAAGCGATTCTGAAGATTGTTCCACTTTTAAAAAATCAGTCAATTTTCAAAGCTTCGAACGTTTTAATCAATTAGCATTATTTAAATAGCGATTACAAATGTTTATGGAAAATTTGAAAATGTACCTTTTGTATTGTCATGATGCAGAAAAAATCTATTCATTTTTTTTTTACCAGATTGGTTTCCAAAAATTCAAACATTACATTTGTTTTATTTTTTTTTTCTCAACAGCTTTGTTCTAGTTAATGCAGGTGTAACCTACCTTTATTTAAGTAGTTATCAGCAAGTTGACGAAGAAGAATTCGGCGGTGCTTGGGAACTTACCAAAGAAGGTTTTATGACTTCGTTTGCTGGTTTTTTGGTAAGTTTTTCATCAGTAGATCAATATTTTTAACAATTATAATCTACCAGTTAAACCAATTTTCATAATTTTAGAAGTAACCTTCATCGGTTATATTCAATTTTCAAACCTCTGATCATCCCACTTTTGAGTTGTAAATTTATTGGTTCAATGGAGCAATCATTTTAGGATGATTTCAAAAATTTCAAAGTTCTTCAAACACAGTGATAATTATCTTCACAAATAATTCCAACTTTGAAGGAAGAACAATACAAATATTTTTTCCATGTTCTAATTTTCAAAACGCTTCGAACTCTTCAACGATCGAAAAGATTTTTTGACATTCGATTGAAGCCGACTAAAATATAAATAATTAAAACTATTTAAACAGTTGAAAAGTAATGAAAAATTCCGAGTAATGGACATATTGATATTATTTTACAGGTGACTTGGATCATCATATATTCAGGTCTGCATTTTGACTGATCGGATTGCGAATCGGGGTGAAGAACACAGGGGGATTTCTACTCGTTACAGCATACATTCATTTTTCAAATACATTTTATTGTAGATATCATGAATCGTGAAAAAATGAATAAAGAAGGGGGAAAAGATTTTAAAAATTTATCCAACCATGAGACGTTTGCGACCCCGAGCTCGAACTTCTTCGTACTTCGCGATCGTCTCCCGTCTTTGTTTTTTGTCGCGGATGCAGTCGACGTAGTGCGAGAGAATGGCGGGAAAAAGGCCGGTGAATTCGGAATGCGAACTGAGCAAAGATCGCTCGAGAACGTACAAGTCCACAGCTTTGTCTTCGGTGGTCGACTCCACTCGTGCCAGTCCAAAGTCTATGAGAACGAGAGACGCCTCCGCTTCTTCTACGTACAAGGAAAAATGAGTCATCGACTGTTTCATCAATATTTTTTCATGGGTCATTCGTCGTACCTTTCTCTGAGATCGGCTCGCGAATCAACACATTTGACGTAGTCAAATCGCCGTGGATTATGTTTTTCGAATGTAATTTAGCTATCGCTCCAGCGAGCTTCTCGGCCAAAAAAATACATTCTTGTAACTCTGGTTGCGATTCTTCGCCCGACAGTAGCGGCGCACGCTCATCGAAATAATTCTTCAAGGTTCGGGCGTTTTCGATGTACTCCATATAAATACTCCTGCGATCCAGATCGACCAGAAACAACGTGGGCGTTGAAACACCTTTTTTTCAAAAAACGATAATTCCGTATTATTCCCATTTGCATCGACCGAATGTAGCGAAAATTTGATTGACAACTCTCGAATTTTATAAAAATACAAAAATTTGGAAAAACGTTTGGTCGGAGTACGAAGAAATTTATATTTTTTATCATTATCCGCTATAAAATATTTTTATGTTTGATCAGAAGATTCGAAAACTCCCTTAAACGTTGCATTAAATATTTCATCAAACTTGCGAAAAATTTCGAAAAGTTGAAGTTTCCCCCCATTTTGACTTCCGGGAGCATCTTTGAAGCTTTTGAAATTTCCGACGAAAAAAATACAACGCCGAAGCAGGGAAGAGATTGAATATTGTTTCGTTTCTTCCTGTTGCTTCAACGTCGTCATACGAACCAGCAGCTTTGGCGCGAACAATTGCTCGTGCTTCGGCTCTGATACGATCCTTTGTTAGCCTGGAATCGAGATCCGGATGTCTATACTTTTTCTCAAATCGTTCCTTTACCAAAGTGGATTTGCCGAGATAATATCCAGAATAGAGGCGAGCTTCGGCACCTTGACCGATCAATTGAAAGCCTTCCATGACGTTTTTGTCGATAAAGCTGCGCAAAAATGAAAAAAATCCTGCGTGTATGATACGCGCTAGCTGGCGAGCAAGCGAATGAGCATGGGGGATAAAGCGAATGAGGGCGAAAAACAAAATCGATCGCGCGCACCCTCTGTAAAGAAAAACGTCCTGCGCGCTAATCGACAACCCGAGCTAGTCGAATCGCTAGTATTAGCCCGTACTTTGTTGCATTTAGATGTAGTCGTTCAGCGTTCAATCACGATGATGGTCAGTTGAACAATAAAATTGTAAAATATCCATATATCTCTGATAAACGAGAGCCAAGGAAAAAATGGACGCGAAACGTTTGATAGCCGAAGTCTATAAGCGACCAGCGCTCTGGAATCAAAGACACACGTTGTACCACAACAGAGACGTGACGAATCGTGTTTGGATGGAAATAGCAACGCTGTTCAAGCTCCCAAGTGGGTCATTATCATCGCATAACCTCGAATTTCTCGTTACGTTTTAACTCACCCTTTACGTATTTTTATTAATTACAGAACAAATATTGAAATCGAAGTGGAAAGGTTTGAGGGACACTTTCCGAGCGGAAATAAAGAAGGAGCAAGCTTATAAAAAAACTAAATTAGGACAAAACCGACCAGTGTGGAAGCACTTTAAAACGTTACAGTTTTTGAAGGAGCAAATGTTGCCGAAACCGCCAATTTGGGAACGCGCTAGTTGTGACGCGACTAACGGCAACATAACAGCTGCTCGTGAGAGCGCCGCTCGCGACAACGGCGCTAGCAGCAAACCGCTCGTCCGTCCGTTGTCGTCGCGTCGTCGTTTCAACAATAATAATATCAGAGTTATCGATGCGAGTGATTCGATTTCCAAAATCAAATTTCGATACGGAAGTGGAAATTCAAGTCGAGCGGAACACGAGAATAGCCGGGAATCGAGTAGAGAAAATGTGATGACCACCGTTTTGACGGACTTTCAAGCTGTTGACACAGTGGCTGCTCATCTCAGGCATGAGGCTGCTGATTCAATAAACGACAATTGCAACGAAAGTGCAACACAAGTTTTCCCGATTAAAATTGAACCTGCGGAACATTGCGAGGTTGAAATACCCGAAGTAAACGGTGACAACCCTGAAAACCCAAGTGCTTCGGAAATCCCGGGAATAATCAGTGACGAAACGTCCCGCGACATAAACGACCCTGATGGCATCAATCTGATAGATGGCGCTGTCAATGATCGTTACGACGACAATTATTACTTTTTCGTCAGTCTTTTACCCCACATTAGAACTTTGTCTGCCGAAAGGCGGATGTTACTTCGAATGCAAATGCAACAACTAGTTTACGAAGAAGTTTACAAGAAATCACCAGCTCCCTCGAGTATCAGTCAACGCGTTATCGTCAGAACGAACGCGACACCTGACTCGGGTTCTCTAATACGCGACAAATAATATTATTGATCCAACTGTTTTATCATAATAATGTATATTCTATATCTAAGATATATCGAATAAAAGTGGAAAATACGTGTACCGGAAGTCTGTAACGTCCGTTCGTTCGTTTTGAAGAAAACTTCATATTGACAATTTTTTGATACTTTTTTTTATTGTCTAAAGTTTTTGTCGGTATTACAGTCGCGACTAGTTCATTTTGTTATTTCTTTAATTTATTTACATTATTTATATAAAATTTTACATCGAAAATCTATCATTTATTTTTGCTCAATCATCACACTTTTGAAATTGAAAGTGACAGTTGGTCGAAGGAAGTTTGGGTCGGATATTGCTTTGGGGTAAATTTCGCCCGCACTCTTGTAGGAATCCAAGACCTTTGATCATCTGATTAAATGTACCGTGAGGTTGAGAGGTTAAAGATCACAACTGAAGAACCGTTCGATACGCGCGATGAATATTTGTGTGCATGGGAGAGTGAAACTGCCGTAAAAATTTCGAGCAAACCGGTTGAATAATATTCCTGATACAAATTTGAAAAGTTTAGCTTCGATAAAAACGTGCAATCAGTTAGATCGCCTGGAAATGTTTAGAAAGGTTCTGTTCTGATATTCACTGCGAGTTACTGCGAGTCCTCCATATAGATATAATCCACGGTGTATTGGCAGTGTGAACACCGGAAGGCACCCAAAGACGGTTGAGCTGTCTGGGTGTAATGCGTTCATAGTTTTACGATTTTTGCTTCAAGACTTTCCTCACGCAGGTTCGAAACTCCTGAATATTACGGAAAAATGAGGAAATTGATTTTTTTTCTGCCGGGTGCAACGCCCTCGTCGGAGCAAGTTTACCGTTCAAAATACTCTAAAAAATATCTTTCCGCAAATTTTACACAAACACGAATTACTTTATTTAAAAAATTTTATTCGTGTGAGAAACGCGTCGATTTCTCGTCGCAAGCGACGTTCTTCGAAATTCTAATGGACAAGCACAAAAAACTAGGGAAAACATAGTCAGTATTTTTTTTAACGTACATTTATTTAAATCAGTTAAAAAATATTGAGTTTACGCTGATTCGAGATAGTGAAATTTTTAAGTACATATGTGTTTATGGTCTTTGTTCAACTGCGAATGAGTTCTTCTATGTGCACTCAAATAACCAAAACGTTTTTTGTAGAAACGTTTCTAAATGTCAACGAACATAAACATGACGAAATATTGTCACAAGTGTTCGCGGGAGTTTATTCACAAGTTTTATCACTCTTATCGCGTAAAAATGACAAAAACATTGAAACGCAAATTCTCTAACAATCAGTGTGTAAAAACGTATTGAAAATTTGAAAAAGCGGCATCCGGAAGAGAATGCGTGGGGAAAACGTTCGGATGTATACAGAGACGTTACAGGGAAAGATACACCTTAGTACCTGAGATTGCGTTCGAGGTGGCGCTGGGTAAACGTGTCATTGGCGTGTTGAGCTTGTAGTGTATTGTGTGTTTACCGAATGTATAATATGAAATAATCATAAACCAAGTATTTTTTTGAATTTACGTACAATGTATATACACCTACGATTCGTATCCCGTGTCCTAAACCGTCGAGATATTCAATAAAAAAGGTGCGAAGGAAGGCTCTCGAAGTGGAGAGGACGGAGGACAGCCATACAAACAAATTCGCACGAGACTACATATACGTTGAGCTAATACGAGAGAAGGTATGAGAATGAAGGAGGAGAGAAGGGGCAAGTTTCCCCCACTCAAAAGCGGTTGGCCGTCGGTCGTGCACCTATACAATACGCACGGGTAATTTATATATATAAAAGTGTAGGAGGTGTATTCGCCATCGTTGTTGGGATACACGATCGGAGGTGGCCGTTAATGCTGCTGGCTGTGCTGTGCTCGGCGTTTCTTCGTGTCAGGCTGCGCGTTGCACTGTCGTGACACTCGTGACTTTAGTGTGACGTTGCACACTTTGGTTAATATAATTTAGAGAATCTCGGTGTCGCGTTTGTGCGGGCTTTGAATTGAAAATAAAAAATAAAAACAAACAACTTTCGTGCTCTCTCTAAGCTCTCTCGTTTTATTCTCATAGCCCAAGGTGAGTGTTTTGGAATGTCAACTCGTTTTATTCTCCTCCCCGGGTTTCCGTCGTCCCCGTCCCTCTTCTCGACCGAGTCAACCGAGTGTTTAAACATACGCGTATGCATTGTGTCGAATTTTCTCACGGTTGCAAGTGCTTCTTTCGGGCCATCTTAGATCGCTCGTTCAGGTGAATGTGAACTTTAACGCTACTTCTCGAGCGACCTATTTATTTTTTCTCCGTTCAGACAACACCGTCTCTATTCGTTCGAGGCAGATATCTATTCGAAGCCAGAGAGGGAGAGAGACGACGGAATTTTTATAAAAGTGGCACTGTCGATTTTGTGCCGTGCTTAGCCATGCAATACGGGTTTATAGACGCTCAGCATTTCTCTCATTCTCTAGTACCGTGCAGCGCAGGTATTTTGCCGGATCGTGAGGCTTGAGTCACCCGACAAGCATTTCTCTCTATCCCCGTCTCTCTTCCTCTCCCTTGTCCTCTCTTTGTACTCGCCTCTCGCTCGCTCCCACGACACGCTCGCGCACTCGTGGCTCCCCTCTTCCTGTCTTCGCCACCTGATTTCTGTGGGAACGCCAACACGCTCATGCCCAGACCCCCACTCGTTTCGACATTTCAGATCTCTCGAGCGCGCTCTTCTCCCTTGTGTCGCCGTTGTCCCGTTGACGATGACCAGTTCGTGACAAGACACGCAGATGTGTGCGCCTTCGCCGAGACGGAAAAACAGTGATACTAACATTAAAAAAAGGGCATCGGGGGCTCCATCTATCGTCGATCTGTTCTCCTGGCTCGAATCAGGCGCGATCGTGGTGCACGATTTTTATCAAAACAAGCATGGTAAGCTCCCGATCTCCGGGGCTGACTGGAGTGAATAACGACGACGCAACCGATACTGATCGCGACAACAACGGTAACGCCAGCACCAACGACAACAATAATCACCTGCGAGATCCATCAGCAACGCCTGCACGAGAACCCTCCTCCAACTCCACGCCGGAAACTCAATTACGAGCCAATGACAAGGATGCGATACTTTCTTACAACGGACCCAAGAAGAGCAGACGAACCGATTCTATTTCGAACAAACAGAAACACGTCTTCTCCAATAACGAAACTCAAAGTGGCCCTTCCTCCTTGTCCTCGCCCAACGTACAGCCCAATTCCATCGCCAATGTAGATTTTCCTGACGAAGAAAGTTACGAAGGTTTTGGATACGCTCAAAATTCTCTTGGCGTCGAACAAAATCTTGAAATCGAGCTCGAAACTGACGGAAGTCTCGGCTGCGGTGCCGGCGACAGCAGCAGCTCTGCACCCTCCCCTACCGGCCCTAATTCTCTCTCTTTGTGAGTCGTTTTATCATTTTCATGAAGTTTTTTTCTTTTTATTATTGCCCACTCTTCGTCCCCTTTCATTCTTGAACGTGTACGTTTTTTTTAAAATCACCATTTTTCTTATTTATCCACTTTGCCCATTGATGTTGAGCAAAATTTCATTTCGTATTACCATCTTCGATAACTTTCGTTAATTTGTACATGAGAAACTAATTGTCGATCAACAATTTTTCGATTCATTTCAATTCCATCTGACGCGAGCTAAATCTCATCGCCGTTCAACCGAACTCTGATTAAAAGGAAAATATTTCTCCCGTTTTAACGATGCCGACTCAATCAAAGCAGAATTCTGAGCAACTCCTGGCAGTCAGAGTTTTAAAATCGAATTTTTATCAAAATAGCTTTCCCAAGTGGACATTTTGGAAAGGAGTAAAATTCATTGAAGCGCGGGTGCTTAGTGTGCATCTTTATAAAAAGGCGAATTTGCTTTTTTCTTTTTGGATTTTCAGATTTCATTGAGTTTTCTTTAAATTATCATACAAATTATTCGAATCGTTATTACGTTGATTCGACGAGCTTTTTCAATCAGGAAAAGTTTCAATATTTTGTTCTGAAAATCAAACGATTTTCAGTGTGGCAAATAACTCGGAAAAAAGGTGAATCGTTATTTTTTATCGTCTCGCCCTGTTTCCTCCACACCCACGAGACTTGACTCGAGCCAAAATTTATTTTTTGAAGAGGAAATCATTGTTTATAGTTTTCCGAGCAATTTTGAATTTCCCTCTCGGTTTTTCCAAAGAGAGACTCAGCTTTTTGACTTTGGAATAGTCTCTCGAAAATTCGGTTTTTTTTATATCTTTGATCAAATTTTGCTTTCATCAATTTATACAGAAAATCAAACAGCCCGTGTTCGACGATCGGGAGACACTCGTGGCTAAGAACATCTCTCAGAAGAACGTCACCAAGGTAAACAAAAATTTCTCATCGATATTTTTCATTATTTGCTTTTGTTCGTTCACACAATAATCGAAGGTTTAAATTGTTTATTTACAGTACTGCAACTCGACAGAGGCAGCTCGGTTCGAACGCACTTGCCAGGTATATTGTTGTGCAGCATCATATCAAGGCTCATACACTATTTCAAATTCAAATACAAATTTCAATTCCTTTTCCTTAAATTATGGAAGGAAAAAATCGATTCTTCCCAGTCGAATGAACGAAAAAAACGCGAACACTCGAATTGGCACTATAAATATCATTTGAATCTGATCCAAATTTGTTTTTGGCATCGACAGAGCGAGTGAATCGCGCAACTGACTACATCATTGATAATTTGGAGTCAAAAGATTTTTCATTTCGAATATCGAAGCCTCGGTGTCTTCAGAAGTATTTCATTGTAACAGCCATTGGTTGAACTATTTTGTGAAAAATCTCAAGAAAAAAAGATAAGTCCTTCGAAATTGAAATCGAAGTCTTTGCAGTTGTCCAAGAAATCAACTGATCGCTATTTTTTTACAGAATTAGTTTTTCGCCGGCTTTCGGAAAGTCTCCACAGAAAAATATTCGTACCAATCTTGACGAAAAACTGTAAATTACACTCCCAAATTTTGTCGCTCCAAAAACAAATTTCACAACATTTTGCCAAATATTTATCCTGCTTTATTCATAGCGGGTTACGAAATTTAAAGCAAAACATGTTTGTTATTCGTGCACGAAAGTGTGAATCGATGGCAGAAAAATATTACGAACCGTTTCAAAAAAATTCGACGGTCTTTGGCCAACAAAAACGAAAGTTTCTCCAAACCAAAATTTTTCTCAACTCGTCACATTCTTGGGAACATTTTAAACCGTCGATACTTAATCTGCAAAAAATTAAAAAAGTATTCGAAATTTCATTGTTTTAAGGAAGTTGAGGCTGTACAGTCATTTTTTTTACCCAAAAGTGATGACCTGTACCTTTCAAAAGTTAGGCCAGTTTACAGTTTGGCAATGTTGCATACACTTTAAAGAAAAGTTGGGGAAAAAAAGACGAAAAACTGGTGAAAGCTCAGTCGAAAACACGAACAGTGACGATCCTAGCCTCAAAAAACTGCATGGAAAACAGATTATTATTAATATAATCTCAGCAAATCTCCTAATAAATCTGAAAAAAATTGACATTATTCGGCAAGCCTTGCTCATGTTGCCCAAAAAATTTCATATTTTTAGCATCATTTTTAACGGAGATATCACCAAATGTGTCTTGACTTCCATAAGATTACATGTTATTTGGCCCAAATTGTTATTGATTTTTCTCAGCAACGACGCTCCTAAACTGTCTGAAAATTTAACTGATTTTTTTTTACACTTCACTTTATAAGATGCAATTGGTTTAAAAGCGGTGACATCATTTTCATTCTAATGCCTCAACTTCCTTAAGAAGATTATCGTTTCTAACGACGAAGTCGCAATAATTCCTCGGGATTTTAAATAAAAAGTACGTGCTTCGAAGCGTTGGAAAAGTTCGAGTTAGTATTATCGCGATAATTTACTCCGTTGAGCGGACTGTTTCGCTTATCGACATTCTGCACGCCCCACATTCTGCATGCGAATGACACAACGTACGTGACGCCTCCGTTAATTAAATGAGTTGAAAAAAAAAAAACAAACAAACAACATTTTGTTTCAGTCAACTGTACAGGAGCGGAAGTTTCAACAGTTCCGGGAGAGGATCGACTTGCGACGCTGTCGACGATATGTACAGCGACGTATCGCTCGAGGACGATGTCATAGATCTCAATCACAGGGTAATTTTCAAACGTTTACACGCTCGATTGTTTGTGTCCAGCTCTGAATCTGTAAACGCAAGTCAAGCAGTGCTAACACCAGCGTTACGTGACGTTTATTCATCGGACCTCAATCGTGGACAATGAGCTGGCAAAATTGCTGTAAAGTCCGTATCAAATTAACGTGGATTCGAGACCAGCACTGACGGAGTCAAAAATACCAAAATTCGGAGTTGTCGCAATTGGGCTTATGATCACAGATGTCTCTTTCCTTCCTCCCAACTCATGAGCGTGTGTCGCGCGTACAAATGAAACTCGGACAAAGTCGGTAGAGCCATGCGTTGTTCGTCGTCTTCACCGCAATCTCGTGCAGCAGCCCCTGACACAAAAGAATTGGGGCGAAATCCGAAAAGCGACGGTTCTCTATGGATACATTTTCTTAACCTCAATTATGGATTTTCTTGACGTTTTTTGTTTTTGGCTTTTTGCTCTCGGAGCACGCGTCTGGTGTGTGAGACCGAATCGTTGAAAAGTCGCAATATTTTTACTCGATAGACAGTTTGCTTTGAATCTGACATTTTTTTTTTAGTAAAATTCTTTCGAATATGATACCGAGGAAAAGTTTCATAAGAATTTATTCAAATTCTTGACGCTTTCCTAAATATTTCTATTTTCCTACCGAGTTTAGAACTTGTTCGATTCGAAAATTATAACTCGTTTCCGAGAATTTCAAAGTGCTGGGACCCATCGAGAGTCTTCCGTCGCGTAAAAAAAACCATAATGGATTCGACCCCGCAAAGATCGCAGTATCCGCGAACTCGTCGGTCTCACACACCCGAAGCAGTTTCAGCTGCTGTCAAAAAACGGATGGTCTCGAGGTGAAACCGTATATTGGGAAATTGCAGCAACGTGCGAGTTGCTGCGTCGATGCTGCGAGGCTTATAACGATGTGTGCAGCGACCATCCGCTGCGCAACATTGGTACGAGCGACACGTGCCCATTTGTTCACCCATTTACGGCCCGTTCGGCTCACCAAACGGTGGAAAAATTTGTTGAGGATGACGAATCAACGAGTCCTGGATTATCGTTCGTCCTGCTGCTTCTTTTCTTCACGGTGACTCTCTTCGTCGTCCTTTCGCGACGTTCAAACATCCTCGCTTGGCTACGGACAAGATTCCATCGGCGCAACAATAGTTTTGATCAACCTCGACAAGATCATCATCACCCGGAGCACGATAATCGCCGCGTTGTTCGTCTCAATCGACAACTTCGTAGCAGAGATGCTCACCAAAATTATCCCGCGGAGTTCGAACACCGCGGACCTTTCTTCGTTGATATACCGTGCCCTAATGTCAGAAGACGCACCACTTACGAAAACATGTAACAGCTGTCCAGTACGAGTTTTTCTCTAGAGAGCAAACACGCTCATTCTCAAGGCAGCATTAATAACGAAAATTCTTTTATTTTTGACGGGAGACTCTTTCGAGGTAGTTTTCATGCTACCGCGACGTTCAAATGCCACGATTGGGTACCCATAATAACACAAATTTTCGCTGGGACAGTTAAATTTCTGACAACAATTTTTCAAACTTTAATATTGTCTTCCAAACATGCCTGACAATATTGTTAAAGATTTTTTTAACGATATCGGAAGCGTATTTGGGCTGGAAATTCTGAAACGTGAGATATTTTTTGGTTGCAATGATGGGAGGCAGAAAATGTCGAATTTTTGTACAGAATGCTCAACGTCGTTGTTAATTATCTGTGCTTAATGGATAATCGATGGTCGATCGTAACGAGAACAAAAGAATAGTCACTAAACGAATAGCTTCAAATTGCTTGACAAATTTCCGTTGACAGAAAATCAGGAACGTTGATAAATTTCAAGTATTCAGTTTCATTATTTCACAAACTAAAAATTTATAATATAAAATAATGGCGTGTTGTCGTATGGCTGGTCGTGCATTTTTCGGATGGCCAGGTTGGCCTTTTCTCAGCACCATCATTCTCATCTGTGCAATAGCATTCCTCGGATACAATCTTTATCACAAGTTTATGGAGTAAAATAATTCTGAAGATCGTAAGAAGTTGTTTTCGTCTCAGAAATCGTGTTACAAGTGACGTGTGAACATTTTTTTATCGTCGAATACAATTTGATATTTGTTCTTCTATGTTCACAGGTAAGAATGATCCAGGAACAGATGCACGTGTTGACCGACACACACTCTGTTGGCGAGGAGCGCTACGCCAGAGCAAAACAAGAAAATGCTACCCTTCAGGCCAGAATACTCATGCTGGAAGAAGCAGCCAAAGATGCTGAAGCTAGAGCTGAAGAAAAACTGGAGGTTTGCATCAAATTCACTGTCTCGAATCGGAGGATGAACATTTAGAAATTGAAATGGAAGGAAATTTTAGCCTATTTTTGTCATTTCCCTCTGTGGGCTGAGCGTTCGTTTCATTTTATTGGATGTTTCAATGCTGAGGAAAAGACGATCCTCGATTCGATAATTCGTGATGAATTATTATTGACTGAGAGAAAAAGAGTAAAAATTATCGAATGTTTCTAGATCGAGCAACGACGACACAGGGAATGGGCGTGTCGATTGGAGCGAGAGAAGCAATTGCAGTTAGAAAATTGTTCAATTAAGATGCAAACGATCGAGCTCGAATGTTCGAGTCTGAGGGATCAAGTTGCGAGGTTGCGTGAGCAGCTGGATTCGACAAGGGAAGATCGAACTCGTTTCGACGGTTTGGTTGAGGATCTTCGTCGAGAAGTCGCTGACGTTCGAGAGGCAGAGCGACAGGCCCTTCTGCGATGTAACGAGGCTCGAGTTCTTCTGGACGCAGCGAGAAATGAATTGAGCACGAGAAGTGACGACCGTCTGAAACTCGAAGAACTCGAGCTCGAGGTTTCGCAGCTTCGTGCCCGAAATAAAAGTAAGAATTTGATAAAAGTAAGAATTTGAGTCCAGATTCTCCTGAGCATCAAACTAATTTCATGTTTTCTTGGAAACTTTGAGGTCTCGAGGAATCGCGAGACGAATTGCAAGCTGCGGCCGCTCTTCATGCCGGTCGAGAACTCTTAATGCTCAATTTACCTCGTCCAAGCTACGACACCCTCGATTCAACAGATCGAGATGGAGCGTGCAGTCTTGCGGTTGAATTATCGGCTGATGCAATACGCGATCGTAACCCTGTGGCTCGTATCGCAAAAGAGCCTCTTACAATGCCTGAGGTAATGACCATGCCAAAAGCTAATATTTCTTCACATCTAAAGACTTTTCCGGGACGAATGATAATGAATGTGAGCTTCGATTTAAAATTCCAGTCCTAAAGTAATAAATTGAAAGAATTCGAAGATACATTCTCTTCTATCGCGTCTATTGACACGTTTAGTGGGCATAGCACCAGAGGCCATTGAACTACTTGTGTAGATTTATTTAATTATCTACAAAAATGTCCCTGACTGCAGTTTTCTATTGCTAGAAGTTCAATTCTGAGTGCGAATCGAAAAACATCGTGAACGTTCGTATTAAGGGCAACCTTTCAAAACTGCATATTTTATTAGCTCTCGGAACTAGATTACTGAAAATTAGCTGTTGAACACTTTTGTCCGAGGAAATTAGCTCTATAATATGATTGGCCTTTCGTCTTCTGCTCTATCCTCAAACATTTGGGCCGCATGTGCGATAAAATTGAAAAGCTTTCGATAAAACAATACTAGAGTTTTTCAGACCTCAAATACACATTCATAATCAATGTTCGTGGGGAAATCACGCACATATCTACATCGCAGCATATTCGTTAATCTATTTGTATACTTGACAGATGCGGCAGGCCTTGAAAGAACAACAAGAGGTTAACACTCAATTGCGCTCATACATAGATGATATTCTATTGAACATTGTAGAAAATTATCCTCAATTATTGGAAGTTAAACAAGCCACTAACGGCTGCTGAACGAATCTCTCGAATCTCATCCATGCGTCGCCTCCCTGAATCCTCTGCATTATAAATCGTTCGTAATGTGTGAGAGCTGACAAAAATTATGCATACAATCCGTCCATATGGAAATCATCACATGAATGAACGGTGGGCGTATGCGCGTTGGATGACTCCTACGAGGATCGGCCCCAAAGGCTCGTGTTTCACTGCGATAATTAGTTGCGCCCTTCTTCAATCCCACATTACAAACTTGATCTGATTTTATTTTCGGGTATAGCCTGTTTCGAAAAACATTTACCTTTCGAATAAACTTATTCATATTGTATTGTAGCTGCAAAGTAGTATTCTCGGTACTTAAAAACAAATTGCTAAATATTCATTGCTGCTCCATCAACTTTATATATACATATATAAATATTTACACTGCTGTGGGTATATCGTGTAGGGTATACGTTTATGAATGTACAGCACATAAAGAAAAATCATCGTTATATTGCCTATACTCGGATACATTGTTACAAAAAATAATAAATGGTTATACTATTTTGATAATTTTCTCGTTTATTTTTACTCTTTTTACTATTAGGCAGAGCCTAATTGTTTGAATGATAGCAGAGGAATGATGAGCGTGCAAAGAGAACCAAGGACACTAGAGAGGTGTCAATGCAGCATTTGAAAAATGGGTAGTAACGGTGTCCTCGAAATCCTGCCCTCAATTAGTTTTTCCCTCTGCCACCAGGATCGCAGGGGGGTTTCTCGAGAAAGATCGTTGCTACCATGTGCTACAGGGCTGCTCAAATTCAGCAACACCTATGTAGACATTTTCGTATCCAATTTTCTCCTTTTTTTTTTTATCATTCATATGCTTATGGAGCCAATTTCTAAGAAGTTTGGGATGAATCATTAAAAAACATTGAGGCAGTAGTCATTCAAGCTATTCATTTATTATTCGAATGTAATTAAAAAATTCTAATTTCAATAGTCTTATCGAAGACACATTGTTCGCCCGCAGAAGAAACAGCGCTTCAAATTTTTTTTAAATCTATTACGCAGTACATATACAACAATAGAAACGAATTAGTTTATGTTGTCGTTACAAAAAGGACGGAGTATTTCTGGAAGACGAACAATCGTACGATTCATAATATTAATTATCGAATGCATATATTTCTAATATTGCGTGTTTCTCGTATCTCACGCATCTCCATTACGCGATATTAAGAAAAAAAAAGATGCAGCTCGGAACGACTGCATTGAACTAAGTACATCGAAACTTCGAGCTCTTTTTTCTCATCGAGGATGCATCGATGAATGCAATTGATCGTAATTAACCGTAATGCGTAACTAATTAAGTTAAATTAGTTACATGCTGCACAAATTCTGCGCAAAGTATTAAAGGATCGGATCGTTTTCGTAGAAAACACTTTGTAAAGCCTCAAGGCTTATTTGGAGCGCTTCTCGGCCTTTTCGGTGTGGCGTATCGAATAAAAAGGAATCCAAAGATAATCAGCAGTCCAACAACTGCCATGCATATTCCTAATCTCATTTCAGGCCACGGTACAGCATCGTTGAGAGCAAGTTCTCGCAGAGCGAGATCGCCGTCGGGCGGTTCGCAAGGAGCTTGGACTATGATGTCCTGCCGGAGGACTTGTTTTCCTTTACAATTGGTCAACTTGTTCAACAGCTCGTTTGCATGAATCCGAGGCAGCAGAGCTGAGAGCGTCCACTTCAATGGACTCAATTGACGATACCAAACTGGCATATTTTCCAAGTGAAGCATTACTCCACTGCCCAAAGTCATCTCGCCGATAACAATGCCAGCGAAGAATGCTGCTAGCATACTCCATTTACAAATGTATGCGAAGAAAACACATATCAAGTGTTGTATCATCATGTAGAGCAATCCGAAAGCCAGGTAGTCCCACAGTGACGTCAAATTCTCGTCGACCACAAGATGAAGACCCGACATCGCAAAAGCTGGTGCCAAGTACATCACGTAAACGATGCACCAGGAAGGAACACTGCAGATGAGCTGGAGATGAAAATAGTACAAAAAGTTTATCAATTGATCGAACGTTTGTGGACGAGAGAAGAAAGCTCAATATCTCAAAATATTTTAGAGTTTTTTTTTAGGAGAATCTTTCAAAAATTTGACAGAATTTCCAGTGCGAATAGACAGCGTTTATCGAGTTTACTTCTGCTTGTTTTTTTTTCATAATATTTTAAAACGAAAATATACGAAGATTATTGACAGAAAAACTTACCTCTAGAATAATGTGGATAAATCTTCCATAAAGATCGTCCCTTATGTCTCTCTCAACGTTGGGTCTCGACTCCGTAACTTCGCAAATAGCAAGGAGACTAAGAGGCCAGAAGAAAATACCCAAACTGGCATAATGGAAGCCTATTCTATCTCTTAGATACAAATCACCATCACTTGCAACGTCCCAAAATATAGCACCGAGTATTATACTCAAAGACGCCGAAATAACTATTTTTTGAAGTAATCGCGTCAAAGCCCACGGCTGACTGTAGATCAGAGTTTTTAGTAGAATGGCGTATATCTGTACGAAAATATTCGCGCGAGATATCGACGGCGGAAGAATGCCCGGTGGGCCGGGATCGCTTAGAGCTGGCAATCTCGATCTGGCCAGTTCTGCAAGATGGTCGATTCTCTGGGAAGACTCGAGCATCGCTTCGGCAGATAAGTCGTCCAGCGTAACCAAATCGACTGAAAATAAAAAATGTTCAATCATCGTAATGATAAAATCAGACACAATCGTACGTTATTTGAATCGTTTTCGGGTTAACTAACAAATTTCGGATTTTTATTATTCTTTGAAAATATTAAAATCCGATCTAGTAAAAGTACTATTGCTCAACAAAATTAAACTGCTTTCAGCAATGTTTTCCAATGATTTTCGGAAAGAAGCCAAAAAGTAATGCAACTCGAGAGCCACTTACGGTAATAATCGGATGGGTTTTTGAAAGGCGGACACGGAAACTCCGCGAGCGCGAAATAACGAAGCATATCGCGTCTCAGTCCAGAATACATGATTCTTCCACCAGATGTGAGCGCTACTCTCGAGACCATCGTAAGGATTTCGTAAGTAGGTGGATGCAGGGTCAAAACGACGAGTCTCTGTGCCCTGGTCGCCCATTGTCTAAGATATTCTACTAGGAAAAAAGCGTCGAATATATCGAGCCCGTGGGTCGGTCGGTCCAACGTGAGTATTTGTGAATCTTGAAGCAAGCGACAGGCAAGCGACAGTCTCCGGGCTTCCGAGGTTGTGAGTGAATTGACCAGACAATGTTTCGTTGCTTCGAGGCCGAGCTCCTGAAGTATCGCCTCAGTCTCCATGGGCGAAGCTCTCGAGCTTCCCCTCAGGCACATGTAAAAGTTTAATACTTGTTGAGCCGTCAATCCCGGACTGAGACCGCTGTCGGCAGGTAGGTAAGCGACGCGTGACCTTGAATTTAAACAAATCGTTTAATTAAGCTTCCTGGAGCTTGGGGTAAAATGATTTTTTCAATCTCTATTTCTTGATTTAATTTAAGGGTTTGTCAAGGAAAATGAACTTTTCAAATGAAGTACTTTGAAATTCAGGAAAACGAGAAAATCGATTCGCTATGATAAAATTAGATTTTTCAGCATATTCGACGGTGGGCTGTTCGCACATGGTACTGCACGATAAAAATGGTTTCTACCTAAGTGTGCTGGCAGAAACGGGACGACCGTTGAGCAAAATATCGCCCCTCTTGAAGCGCCTACGTCCAGCGATAGTTTCGATGATGGCGGTGCCTTCTCTCTCGGTGGTCGACATTACAGCGAGAACGTCGTTAGCACCGGCTTCGAGCGTGACACCCCGTAACAATGGCAAACCGTTTGAGCCCGAGGCTTCAATGCCTCGTAATTGAATGTGAGGATTCTGTAAGGAGGGTATCCTTCTCATTTGCAAGGCCGAATAACTTTCGGGTCCGAGGATTCCTTGTCCTTGTCCTAGGGCGGAATGGTGACCGTAACCGGGGTCGATGGGTGCGATGCTGTGTCTCCGATTGGCTCTGCCACCGCTCTGCAGTAGATTGGCCTCGCTGGAACTCCGCAATCGAGGATTTTCCCGGACTGTAAGTTGCGAGTGTGCGACCTGATGGTCCTCGCGACTCGGCGTCGTGGCGTGGATCTGCCGAAAATCCGGGTCGCTCCTGGCTGATCGCATCGCCGAATTTCCACCGCCGACGTGTGATATTCTCCTGCCCTCCTCGCTGGAATCGTAACCGCTGGAGCCATCCCTCGCTCTCGATGGTGGCAACACTCTCGGCAATCCGAATTTCAAGTAAGTGTACGAATTACTCGCGAGTGGGCTCTTCGGTCCGTATCGAGGGTGTCTCAGTATGCTCTGAACCGTCGAGTCTCGAAGCTGAAAATTGCCATAAGGTAATGGCGATTTTTCAGCGGAGCCCAATGCCGAATCCGTGAAATCGGAGTTCAAATTCTGCCTGAAAACCAAACGAAAGGCATCGTACAAATTTTCTTTCTTCCCCAATATCTTTCTCTATGGTTTTTTTATATTTACCTGTAAATCGACCATGCGTGGAGATCCTCACTGGCAGGCGGCTCGAATCCCCGAGTATCCAGAGCCCCGGGCACGGAATATCTTCTCTCCAATTCCCAAGCCTCCGATCCCATTTCGAAGGATTAACTGCAACAAGTCAATCGGTCGTGTGGCGTATCAATAAATGACCTCATTTCCTGTTCGATCATGAGCGCTTGCGAGTTGCAATGATCGTTCAACGACAAAGTTTCTCGGTTCAAGATCGTCGACAGTCGCTCGAACGAGGCTCGAAATATTCGCGGAATCTCGGTGAGTTTGGGATCGAGATTCGAGGTGTATTGGAAAAGAGGAAATTATTCAACAGGCTCCGAGGATCGTCGAGTGACGACAACGCCGGTGACGACTGGGGATGAGACAATTTCCAGAGAGAATCATCGATTCGATCATTTCCATTAAGGATGAGAAGTCTCTAAAGCGAAGAGGGAAGAGACGAGGAACGACCTTCCGCAGTTTTCTCGTGACACGAGAGTGCACGCGGAGCCTGTAAATTTGTGGAATGCGGTCGTTCTTGAAGATCGACGAGAATGACGCGTCCGAGGGAGAGAGAGAGAGAGAGAGAGAGAGAGAGAGAGAGAGAGAGAGAGAGAGAGAGAGAGAGAGAGAGAGAGAGAGAGAGAGAGAGAGGAAGGGAAGTGAGTCGAGGGGAAGGAGAGGATGACACCTTCGCGGAGGAATTAGAAGATGGAAAATGGGAAAAAGCACGTTTCCACGAGCATCTCTGGCGCTCGGTGATCGCGGTGGCCGTGAAAGTCTCGTATGTGATTATCCTCTGCAAGCAGACACTCTCATCGGGTCTGTGGCATTCCAGAAACGTGAGTGCGTCGACGGTTTCGCACGGCGCGCCTACTTCTGCCCGCACGTACGGAAGAGACACGACAAAACCATTTCTGCATCAACGAACAAGTTGTTACGAGCCCAACAAAAGCTCCCACGATTTCTGATCCCTTTATTTCTCTCTCCCCTAATTTTTTTTCATTTCTTTTTCGTTTCCACCATTTCGGCGCTATTTTGAGGCCAATCATCGCTCGTGTTCAACGCCGATGATAAATCAACGGCAGAAACGACTCGCCAGAAGTGTACCGCTACAAAATACTCGTTTCCACGTTATGCAGACGAACGTACATACACGTCCTGAAAGGATGACTTATACACGTACTCCCCCCACAAAAAGCCGTGTATCCAACCATATAACTGTCTCCTCCTCACACACGGAATATTTATCCGCGTGCATGAATTATCCGAGATAAACTCGAGGCTATTCGATGACAAAAGAAAAAGGAGAGAATGCGACACGATTGCGAACGCGAATTAGCGGAGAATTACGTGGCGCGCGGCTATCTGCGACGACGCTGAAGTTTACAACGTTGCAGTCCGACGGAATGAGCGAAAAAAATATTCCTTTTCGCCCATTTTTCATTCCACGAAGCGTCGAGGCAGCTTGAAAAACTACGAATTGCAAATTCGACAGGGAACGAAATTGGATAATTGCTGGGATTGTTGGAGGGATTCTTAAATCATTCCGTTGCAAACTTCAGCGTCATTATATCTACGTAGATTTTACATTCGCGAGCTCACGCTCATAAGCTCGAGACTTCGAAACTGTGCTGCATTCTGGTACCGCCGATATTTTACGATCCAAAGCCACCGACGTTTCTCCTTGCGCCTCAACACGATCGATCTTCCCAAAAATTTTTTTACTACGGTCCGAACTTCCTGAAATCGTTTTCATGTCGTTCCGCCACGAGGAAAACTGATGAAAGCAGTTTTTAAGAATAAATTTTAAAAGCGCACCTGGTTATTTAAATATTTTAGTGAAATTTGGAGAATTTACATTTTCCTTTTGGTTATTTTCATAAAATGTGAGAAGTTATTATTCTTCGTTTGATTAATTTTATAAAATTTGAATAACGAACATTTTTCAGACCCTCGCTGCAGTCAAATGTGGCGAAGAATTTGAAAACTGGATAAAAAAGTGGATTTTAAAAAGTCTGAAGGTCACGAGCCGACTCGTTTTGACCTGGAATCCTCGGTACACGTACACGCGTTGATTTTAGTGTGTATACACACGATTTGCCTCGCAGCATCCCACTTAACGGTAAGCCCAGCACCGACCTAAAAATCCATAAACGCCACCTGTTCATTGGCGTTTTGCCGTTTCATTTTAATGGATCTATGCTCGTGAGAAGGAGAGAAAGAATGAGAGAGAATGAGAAGCGTCAGGAGACAGTTACCTTCGTGTTTTACAAGCTGTTGACTATTTGCTGTGTATTTGACTCAAATATATAATTGACACAGCATGTGTTCGTCGTAGTCTTCTCTGAATCAACGAGACTCGAGGCCACACAGGCTGAAAATAAAGTTCAGTTTTAATCACCGTTTCTCAATCGAAACGTTTGTTCATCGCTAAACTTTTTTTCCACACGTTTCATCAAATTTTATCTTGTCTCCACAATTGGCAAGATGTAACAAATGTTTTTGCTTGAAGTAGACTAAAAAATCGAGTCTCCGTCACGAGCATTTTTTTCTCGAATCTTCTATCGATTTATTCAAATTTCTGTAAGTCTTTTCCCACGGAAAACTTAATTTTCGGCCACTGCTTATTTTTTTGTTCTCAGATACTTTTGTCCGCGCTTCTTTTTTGACAAATGCGAATTTCGAAGCGATCGTTAACGATGAAATTTGAAAATTGAGGCCGATGGGTGCCGACTCCGTGATCTTTGCTTAAAAGATTCGTCGTAGTCCGTCCACGAGTTTCTTTTCACTGTAAAGTAGCCAAACTTTTTTATCCAACAAATTCGCAGATACTAATTTAATCGAATAAACTCAACCCTACTTCCAGCTCTTCCAGCCAAAAAATGCAAAATTTCAAGAAATAAACGCTCCCGACATCATCAACATCGATATCTGGAGAATGAAAAGAAAAAAAAAGAAAAAAAAACATTTTATCGCCTCTAAGTAATGGCATCGAAAGTGCATGTGGCACCTCAGCTCCATTATCGATAAGATTTCAATCCTGTTTCTCGTTCCAGACCGTAAAGACATTTTAAAAGCGAATTATAATTAATTTGCGACGAGAATATTGGAAAGTATGTCTTGGCGATTTGACAAGTAAAATAGTGAATCAACGTCCCGTGCGTTGCGGAATAATGATTTATCATTCGCTCGAGCAGAGACAAGCTGCGAAATTATGTCTGCTCGGTATACATAAGCTCGAGCACACTTCCTATCGACTTCTCGTTACTCCACAGCCTGTAATAAGTGAAATAAAGAAAGAGAAAATGGTATTGCTACATCCGACGAAATGTACTGGGCGCCTATCTGCTCGTGGTAAACGTAATGGCATGCGGGCAACGTCGGCATTGCATATTCATTAAATTTTACAGTTTCGAGCTTGTTGTGCACTGGACACTGCGCAGTTACGGGAATCGGCTGGAAAATACCATTTTCTTTCATACCAAACGGCAATCGAGCCCGAATTGGGTTATCCGCTGATCCAGGAGGGACGGAAGTACTTCGAGCAAAATTTCTATTCGAGGTACCGACGACTCGGTTGAAATTTTTGCTCGCTTTACCGCCAAAAATCAGGGGAGCCCTTGCAACGAACTTTTCACGCGATGAAAACTTTTTAAATTTTGTATTTTTTCGAGGATGTGAAAAAACGAATTTTAGTTCTGCTCCGCTTAGGAATTTGAAAATTTAGCAATTTCTTGATGATTCGAAATGGGAAAAGTTTCATTGAAAAGAAAAAGGAATAAATTCGAGCCCGAAAAACGACTGCGGAGCTCTGTAAGTAAACGCTGAAAAGTTCCGTTCGAGAAAAAAAAGAAAATTGAATTTGTCAGCGTCCTCGAATATTCCAGTGCTTGACGAAAACGAGTGACCTCGTCGACCGGTAGCAATGTTGAAAAACCAGAAGCAGACCGACAACGCTCTATTTTTCTGGCGATTCTCTCGTCCGAGACGAAAGTAGTTCTGTCCGGACGAATCAGCCTCGTTTTTCCGACACCGCGGACGAAAAGTTCAGCGGTGTCGAAAAGTACGAAGAACAAATGAGTTTTTCACTCCCCATAGCTTTGCACCTTCCCACGATACCGGCTCGTTAGATACGCGAGATAAAAGAGAGAAACGCCCGGGGAAATTTATTCACTACCCCGAAGCTCGAGAGACGGAAAGAAACGTAGTAAAAGGAGGAGAAGAAGAAACTCCGTAGTAGCGGCGAGCCATGGGAATTCCACAAACCGTTACAATTTGCCTCCGTCTTTCTACGGCTCCTTCTTCTTCTTCTTCTTTTGCCTTACAACTTCAATGCCCCACAATATACAGATATTTAAATATACACGGAAATGTGTATATAAAGCCTGCCAAGGTATCACGAAACGAGAGAGAGCGAGAGAGAGGCACAGAATATGAGTGAGTATACACAGGAATCCCATACGTTCACGTGAGTCATTAAGGTGCAGTGAAGTAATCATCGTGAGGCTTCTCCATGCGTCACTGGATCACTGTAATTTTCATATGTGCCGCGTTACGTGTAGCGGTATAGAGGAGCTCCTTTTTTTTTAGGCTGCGTATCACGTCACATCCTTCGAGTAGTTGCAAATACGGTATAGAAGTGGGTTGACCTGGCTGCAGCTCAATTCGTCAATGTAGAATTTTATTTTCCGATTTTCATTTCAAATTGGAAATGAAAGATTCGGAGGTTTTGAGTTTCAGCTCAGCCCCTTAAAATTGCTGGGGCTTTTCCTGCGGAAAATTCGAGGCTCTCGCGGCGACGGCCTTGTTTTCCAATTGCGAAATTTGTAATTCGGTTTTTCATATAATATCGAATCGATGTTTTTCATGACGACTCGTTGAATCTGAGAATCGGGCAAATATTTGAAGGCTTTTTTCACATTGTTGGGAATTTCGTTGAACAACGATCGCAGTTTGAATCGTGAAATCCGATCCGGAACGTCCGAGTCCGACGAATTTAACGAAAAGACATTTGTTATTCACACGATTTTTATTTCACGAAGTCATTCGTGTAGATCGAAAGACCACGAATTGGAAATTCGGTAGGAAATTGGGGAATTACTGGAATCGCCGGAGGGATTTTCCCATCGTTTCGCTGGACTCGACTCTTCGCGTACCGAGAAAAATTCATTCGACGAATATCCAAGAAATCGTGAGATATCGCGTTACGCGTAGCACAAATATTTGTCGTGGAATATTATTTTCACTTCTGTTGCAACAGGTGTTCCAACGTTTTACGTACAACCTTAATAATCGCGACGGTGTAGCTAAAAAAGCGACGTTAACGCGTGATATTATCACTGTGGATTGTATTGTGACGAACGAGGCTAATGTTATTCCTGAAGAGTCGACTCGCGGTTCGCGTACGTCGTCCCCGAAGACGAATTTGTTTTCACTTTGCGCGGAGAAAAGGGAGAAGGAGCCTCGCCGTTTTTTTTGTTGAGCGAGTATCGGGAGACAAGTTCATCGCGGGGAGAGAATCGGAGAAAGTATAATTGGAAAACCTTTTGCGGCGCGGAGCACTTTTTCCTGCTAAAATCTTGTTCTCTCTCCGCCGTGCACGGAGACCGAACGAAAGTTCATCGGCTGCTTTACCTCCAATTAGTCGCGGTCGTTTGTCAATGCGTATTACGCTCGTACAGGTTTTCCGCCGCACCGACACAACGAATTGTGGAATGTTGCTCCTAATGGCAGCCCCACCCGATCGCGGCCGATACGCGAGCAAACTCAATCGCCTACCGACCAATTATTTCCCCGATATATTCGACCAAATCTGCACCGAGAAACGAGTTTTTTCTCAACTCTTTCAGCACCGCGATCGCACAACGTTCTCTGCGCGGATCTCTCGCGCATTTTAATCTTCGACGTTCGGACTAATTTACTTTGTCCCCTTTTCACCAAATCTCGTTTCCAGAAATGAAGAAATTTCTCCTATTTTTCACCATTTCTTTGAAAGTATATTTAGATACAAGAAGAAAGCTTCTTTGTACTGACTTTGCACGGACTGCGCCCGCCCCACATTCTTTTGCATTGACAATTTTTTTCAATAAAACACTCAGAAATAGAAATTCGCAATTTTTTAACTTCTCATCAAACCATTTTGGCTGCAACCTTTTTCTTCGAGCTTTGGAGCCTCGTGCACCGCTCATTTTTCTCGTTTTCAACTTCAAGTTCGTAGTTTAATTCTCAAGTGTAGCCAAGTAATTTTTTATTTGTTTTTTGAAGTCACTATTTTATGGTTTTTTTCATTAATTTTGAGTTTTTTTTTTTTTTATTATTGTCAGAATTATTATTGATTATTTTAATTCACTTTGTTCTTATTGAATTTTAAAATCGAACAAGATGTTTCGA
This sequence comes from Venturia canescens, assembly GCF_019457755.1. Lineage (NCBI taxonomy): Eukaryota > Metazoa > Arthropoda > Insecta > Hymenoptera > Ichneumonidae > Venturia > Venturia canescens. The sequence continues at coordinate 2,587,371 of NC_057421.1, read as the reverse complement.
AAAAATTGTCATCGCGTTTTGGCAAGGAAAACGAAAAATCAGAATTTTGCGAAATCTCGAATCTTGATTCCTGATTTGATAAAAGATTTTTTGTGATCGGTTCAGTGGTTTTCTATTGAAAAGCAGTTTTTTCGTCATTTTTTTCATCGTTTGTAAGCGAGGTGCCTGAGGAATATTTTAATTGCAATTTCAATTCCACGCACTTCGATCACTTCTTTTGAGAAGCAATAAAAAAAATTGAATTCTCTCGAAATTTCTCTCTTTTTCACATTGTTTTTTCAATTTTTATTATTTCAAATTTTTTTCTCTCCTCGAAATCGCCTTCTCGAAAATTTTCAACGAATTCCCATCCTTTTACTGGTCCGGAGGAGTACAAAAAACAGCGAAAACGAAAAGAGAAATTCCACAATTTTGTAAGTAACGAATACTCGAATTTCAACAAAATTCCGTTCCCAGTGGAACAATATTTTAATAACGTTACAACGCGGTCCCGCACGTTGAGAATTAAACGGTAATATTTAGCGTGAAATTCACTGTAAAGTTAACCGGATGTGTTTGACTCCGAGGACAAAAGTATTTATTCGTGTAACGCACTGTAAAATTTACGCTACGTACACTAAAATTTACAAAAAGTTTCGTAAATCTTACGGTGCATCGCGGTAAAATGTACTTGCCCCAACGTAGGTATCGATCACTCGCTTCCGAATTCCGTAGCACACACACCGAATCGGTGATTCACAAACTTCAACAAACTGCTAAACATTCGTACGGAAATTTTCACAGTGCAGCAAAGTAAAATTCACCGTGACTCGCAAGTAATATTTCGAAATATCGAAACAATCTCCAAAAATATGGCACCTTTAACCTTTGTCTTTTAAACATATTCCCATAAAAGTTTCTCCTTTGAACAATCGATGTTATTTAAGGAAGTTGAGGCTGTACAGTCATTTTTTTTACCCAAAAGTGATGACCTGTACCTTTCAAAAGTTAGGCCAGTTTACAGTTTGGCAATGTTGCATACACTTTAAAGAAAAGTTGGGGAAAAAAAGACGAAAAACTGGTGAAAGCTCAGTCGAAAACACGAACAGTGACGATCCTAGCCTCAAAAAACTGCACGGAAAACAGATTATTATTAATATAATCTCAGCAAATCTCCTAATAAATCTGAAACAATTGACATTATTCGGCAAGCCTTGCTCATGTTGCCCAAAAAATTTCATATTTTTAGCATCATTTTTAACGGAGATATCACCGAATGTGTCTTGACTTCCATAAGATTACATGTTATTTGGCCCAAATTGTTATTGATTATTCTCAGCAACGACGCTCCTAAACTGTCTGAAAATTTAACTGATTTGTTTTTACACTTCACTTTATAAGATGCAATCGGATTAAAAGCGGTGACATCATTTTCATTCTAATGCCTCAACTTCCTTAATGTATAAAAAAATTCAATATTTCCCCATAATAATTCGTCAATTGCAGCTCGTCCCCGCACACCGCGTTTCTGGACAGCAATTTTTCAAATTTAATTTTCTCCGTGCGTGCATTTTCGGGTGCTGGGATCAAAGCGCACGGCGTTTAAAACGTCGACAAAAGTCCGTTGGTGGCTTCTCTATGAAAATCCGTATTTCTGATAAACTGAAAAAACAATATTTCAAACGATCAATCCTCGCTGTTTCGCGTTCCATGGCTAGGCTCCCACGCACCGATTTCATCATCGCGCATACGCGAGTGCAGTTGTAGCAGGCAGCATATTGGAACGGCCGAGGCTACCGGAGACAAAGAGACGGAGCGAGAGAGCGGGAAGAATGGAAGAAAGACTGGAAACACGCGAATTCTCGGGGACGAGACGGTGTGCCGGTAAGTAAACCGGTGCCCTCGATTCCCGGGGAATCACACGTTTGTATTACACACGTATTAACGTTGTTTCTTGGAAATCGTGGAAAGCATGCATCAAAAAATATTTCCGCGTGAATTTCTCGGCGAAGACAAGCAGCGACGGCGTCGCGACTTCCGGTTAATCCGGCGAGTTGTGACACACGAGGCTCGTGTCTTCGTCAAACTCTCGTCGCGATCTCTCCTACGCGGATTTTCATTCTTTCACCTTTCCCTGACGACACTTCCTCTGTACTTCGAGACTAGTTGCGCCGGGGGACTCATTTGCATTGACAATATTTGGACATTCGAAACTGCGAGGTCAAGTCACCGGGGGAAACTCCTCGTCGTCTCTTCCCGCCACGGAAAAGCCTTCGATTATATTCAAACTTTTCGGATCATGCGACCTCGTGTACTTTCGTTTTGTAACTCACACTTCCGGTCTGCTTCGATCCTCATAAATCACGCGGTGGGAAAATCGACTCAAGCTCCGGGAGACCGCAAAACTGATTCTCATCGCGAGCTCAAAATTCTCTCGTTTTTTCAAGTTTCTTTGAAAATTCCAGGAGAATTGGGGTCCGATGAAAAACACTCGATTTTAAGCTAATGCTTTTTCGATAAAAACTGACAGTTCAGAAAAAAATACATCTTCCAATATAAAAGTCAATTTCATCTGGAATTGAAAAAAAATGATTCGCAGTCTATCGAGAATTCGAAATAAAAGGGATGCGAAAATTATTTCGCTTCCGAATGGAAACTATTGTCGATGCAAAAAATTCAAGCTAAATTGAAAAAAGTAGGAATTATTGGAACTCCGGCGTAGCTCAGTTCCAAATTTACAAAATTTTCGATTTTTTACACCGATTTATCCTGATCTGGAGACCTGGCATAAAAAATGTAATTTTCACAATTTTCGGTTTTTTTTTTGCGAACCCCGCCGGGAATTGAATTTTTTACGAAAAAGTCCAAACCGTAAAATAAGGTTCAACAATTGTCTCAACGCGCGGCTGCACCGGTTCTGTCGACCAATAAATATTATATTTTCAATAAAAGCTCTCCGAGGCTTTCTCCGAGATCGAAAAAACTGCTGGCCTCATCAGCCGCCATTGTATGATATAACGAAGCGATCTCAGTGTCGCTGTTCTCACGTCGATGCTGAATTCTAAGCGCATTACGCCGGGTACGTGTTTGATTGATGGCTCATTTGAATTGCAATTGCAGGCGGAGCGTGATGTGTTTGAAAAATAAGCTAAATGCAAATTGGACGGGACCTCATGGGCGGGGACCGTCGCTCCTTATTCGCGCGTTGAAATCTCAACGCCCTTTCACACCTTTTATATTTGCGAGAGCGACAGACTCAGCGCAAGAGGATCGAACAATGACGCACGAATTAATATAAACGCGTGGCTGCGAACACGATCGAAAGTTAAGTTAAAATTTGTTAATCGCTTGCTTGAATCTTCGCTTGCGAATTTCCGGTGTAAAAATCGTCGGAGCAACGACTTCAGCAAGTCACGGGCTGCAAAGCTGCAGTTATATTCTCGTATGTTTCCAGATTCAAATTAGGTTCGTCCAGATTTGATGGAATTTTTTAAAATAAACTTTCACCGAACGATCGGAAATCAGTATTGAGCCTGACTGCGTTCCGAACAAATTGAATCGTTAATGTAATGTTAATAACAGTTTCACCAACTTTTCAAATAAACTTCAACGGACCGAGAAACACCGAACGTTCAATTCCGGCTGTTCCGTGCCCGAGCGTGTGCGTGCGCGTATTTGAATACATTATTTTCAAGGCACTTTATCACGCGTGACTTCATCATCCAGCACGCCTTGGTACTTTCCTCAGCGCCGCGAGAGAACAGGCAAATAACTCTTGCAAGGGAAATTCTTGGATTCTTCGGGTTCGCGTATGCATCCAGACGGGGTTTTGCTTGGCTCTAGTACAGCGGTCCGTAATCGATTTTTCCGGGGACTGTACCGAGATCGTTTACACGACGAACGCTGCTTTATTCTTCTCGCGCGAGTGAAAGAATTTTTACGACAACAGATGCCGAGGAGAGTTCCGGCTTGTCATTTTTTTATTCCGAGATTCCCAGCGGGTAGCGAAAAAAATGTCTTCGTTATCAACACACCACACGATTACCAGGATGAGCATTTTCGGACGAAAATTTTGACGCACACGCGGTAGAATAGCGAGTGAGCAAAAGGCGTATTCGTACTAAAAACAGTCAGCTTATAAACCCACATTTTTATCAGACTTCCGTCTCACTCTCGCTTCCAAAACCATATATTTCCTCGCAAATGTTCTTGCAATATAGACTCGATGATAACTATAAATGGTATCTCACGAGTAGCGAAAGAACAACAAGATAAAAACTGAATGTATATGAGGCTTTCGATTTCAGCGGTGTTGAACGCGCTCGTAATATAAACTCGAACGGTTCCTTTACACGAAACACAGGACTCGGTTGACTCGGCTTGATGCACACGTGCGCCGGAGAGCACCACCACGGCGCTCATACGTGCCAATATGCTTGTATATAATACACAAACACTCACATTTCTACACCTGTATATACGTAGACAATGCGCACGTACGTGTCTAAACTACGCGATGATTAGCGCGCGTATACTCCCTTCGCCGAGTTCGGCGACTCTTATTGCGTTATTTTCTCACTATTCCCCCTACGCTTGTCCGTACGTCGCGTATACTGTGTCCGTAAACACACACGCGTTCGCGCGCACGCACTGCAAATAATATGAAAAAAGGTCTAGCGTCTGATGTGCAACACCACGCTGTTTGAATTATAATAAAACGTACACGTTTTGTCTACAATAGGATGTGTTTATACGCCTGTATTCACGGAGGTACGTTATTCATATGCACATACGCTTTAGTACCGGTAAAGCCACGGCCGGTGGAGCAGGCAAAGTGTGTAGGCGAAGAGACTACAAATATTCTTGTATGTATACAGTAAATCTCTGTGTACTTGTACGTATTGTTAGGAATACACAGACGGAGAAGTATAAGCGAGAAAATTCATGGACGAATCTTCGGGATAATGACTCACCGCGAACAGACGAGGAGTATTTCTTGTTTTTTTTTTTATTATTCTTTTTCAACTCCTGAACTCTCCGTTCCAAGGTTGTTTCCTCAGCGGCGGTGCTTCCCCGTATTCCCCATAATCCTTCGCGTGAGTTAACCAGTTCCGTGTGTGGGCGATAGGGCCGGAGAAGTAAAAAAACAAACGACAGACTCGATCGAATTTTTGAGCGGAAACAATGGGACGACAACACTGAGTCACTTGGAATTTTCACTGCAGTTTTTGTTATTGTGATTGTTTCGTTTTCCACGCTTCTTCGAGTCCAGTGGATAATGTGAAAAATACATGAATTTGAAGGATCGTTTCGCGAACGAAATAATAAAGCAAAGGATCGGTATGCAACGCGTTCGGTCAGAGTCCACGAAAGAACAGAGACTTGACCGCAGCGCGTGTGTGCGAGGACTCTCGCGCTCACAACCGAGGCAAAAGTTCCTCTGCCTCGGTTCTGTCGGAACTTCCGAGCTGTTGGTCCGCACACACGACGCCAGAATTCTCGCGCTCACTCTCGTACTATTCCTTCTTTCTCTTCAGCCACAATTCTTCCACCTTCTTCTCTTCTATTCCCTCCACATTACTTTACTCTCGCCACTCACCTTGCCTGTGCAACTCCCTCCCCTGCTCTTCTCCCACTCCAATCGTAGCTTTTTTCAGGGGATAAGAGTCGAAGACATTCACCTCTTGCAGGGCGCTGTTGTTTTTTTACCTCTTTCTTCTTCTCTCTCTTGCCTCTGCATCGCTCGCGATCCACACCGAGTATCGGCCGCAGGTATACGCGACTGGAGCGTCACTCTTGCGTCCCCGCTGGACTCTGCACGAGCTCGCCTCATCTCGTACGTGTTCCTGTTCCGTGCGCTTGTGCCTATCGCGTCTCTCTCTCTCTCTCCATCCTTTCGTGCCTTTGCGCTCCAGTCGCGTTGCTGGAACAGAGCACTCGCTCGCTCATCAAAAACTTCCTAACCACAATACTGTTTACGTGAAGTTCTCTTCACTCTTCGGTGGAGAATTTTCATCAGCATGGCCCACCGTGACTTTAGGCGTATTCCTGAGTATGTTGGAGTTTGAAAAATTCGTTACAATCATACGGAGGCTCAGTGTCGTCGATCGTGTACGTTTTTTCATGGTTCTTTTTTATTCCACTGCCAATAAAGCCTACAATTGATATTTCTAAAAAATCCATGATTTTTCTTCGACAACATTTTATTGACACCGCATTGATAGTGAATATTTTGAAATTCAATTTTCTTTATTACTGCATGTTTTTTAAAACATCGTTTCTCCCATATTTTTTTTCCTCGTCGGGCTGACATTTGTGAATGCAAAAAAAGTGTGTTTTGTCTTCGAATCACTCGATCTGCTAATGCGTCTTCTCAAACCGGTAATGTTGCGGCAAGATTTAATGAATTCGTGTGTTTACTTTCAGGATACTCATTTGATGAGATGCTTTTGGAAATTATTCTCCAGACGAATAAACGTTATTGCAAGATAAAGGAAAATTGACAATATTCGAGCGCACGTACGGAGAATCGTTCGCGTGAAATATTTTCAACGATACATCGAGGATAAAAGATGACGCTACCGGAATGCGTTCTTGACATAGCGAGTGTGTCACATTCGACTGCTGTCGTGATCGGAGGAAATTGTTTCTCCAAGACTGAACCTACGGCTGTACTGCGCGATGTTTCTGCTCGCGTTCACGGTGGCGAAGTACTCGCTGTGCTCGGATCTAAGGGCTCGGGAAAAAGAGCGTTACTCGACGTCATTGGTGACTAATTTCTACACTCGTTGAATTTTGAAATCCGATATAAATTACATTTGGATTCGAAGACCGGTAGTAAGCGATCCAACTCGATATACCGCTGAGGAAAAAAGGTGTTGAATTCGGAAAAAAAATGTTGACAAATTTACAGACTTTTTTTAGTATTGGTAGTATTGGACTTTATTCGTAGAATATCCAATTCGCTGTGAAAAGTACGAAAATATGAAAAAAGTCCTTAAAGTGTTTCCTTTTTGAGTGGAAATTCAAGATTTTTCGTAGTTCTAGAGTTAAAAATTTGGCATGATCATAAATCATGAGTTTTTTCCAACTCGAGCAATGAAAAAAGTAAAAAAAGCAATGGAAAGAGTAAAAGTGGTGAGAAAATCAGCTCGTTTATTAAACACTGTTCTATTCTCCTTTCTGTTGCACGAAGCTGGAAGAGCTGTGGGCAAAACGCGAGGCCGTGTGACGCTGGGCGGGAGTCTTCTAACGCCGGAACTATTCCGAAGACACGGCGGTTACGTGGCTCACAGATGCCACCTGATACCGAGTTTGACAGTACGTCAAACTCTCTCGTACGCAACGTGGTTGGCCAATTTACCGAACTGCGATGCACGGGTCCGTCAAACACTGGCCGATTTAGCCCTTTCACAGGTTGCAAATCGCGCTGTAAACGATCTCACGAGACCGGAGTATCGACGGCTGATGCTCGGTGTTCAGTTAGCCAAGGATCCAACGCTCTTGTTATTGGACGAACCAACTTGGGACACCGATCCACTCAACACTTATCTCATAGTCTCGATGCTCTGGTCTTACGCCACCAGGCGGGGCTCGATCGTCGTCCTCACTATGGAAACACCCAGATCCGACGTCTTACCCTTTGTCAGTCGCGTTACCCTTCTTTGCCTCGGCGCTGTCGTTTATTCGGGACCGACCAGGAGCATGCTCGACTACTTCACTTACATCGGATTCCCTTGTCCTGAGCTTGAAAATCCATTAATGTATTACCGTGAGTCATTCTCTTGTGAAATTCCGTTGACTAGAAAAGTTGGCTGATTTACAGTCAAGGATTCTTCATCGAAATCAAAGATCATTATCCAAACTTGTGTGTAGTTTGACAGAATTTTCATATTTTCTTTGCTCGAATGAATTTTAATAATTTAGTCGATTTTCAAATCGAATTACGAATTTCAGGTTTTTTTTGGAACAAAGAAAACTAGGGGGGTTTGATTTCGTCTAGAAAGTTAAAGCAATTTCAACGAAATAATAAACAGTAAAAAATTCAAACTCCTCTTTTGAGTATTTTATTGAAGGGAAGCTGAGGGTTGTTTCAGAACATTTTTTGCTAAAAAATTGCATCGATTGATGAAACGGTGGTATTATTTGCAGTGTGTTTATCAACGGTCGATCGTCGCTCCAGAGAACGATTTCTCGAGTCGAATCAACAAATATCAGTGCTTGTTGAAAAATTCAAAATAGAAGGTGGCCTCTACATGGAAGAAGCGCCGCAGTCGGCTCCAAGCGTGAAAGAAACGCCTCTCGGTTTCCTTCACAAGGGCTTAGGTCGTGGAATCAAGCCAGGATGCTTTTCGACCTTGTTAGCTCTGTACCTGTGAGTCATTCATGAATCCGACATTCCTTCGAATTTGCTCGATACAACTGTGTCTCTTGAGCTGTGCAACTTGATTTTTTTCACAGACGAAGCATGGCGGCAACTTTTTCGTTCAACAAATCGGGGCTCGGACACTTCACCACTCGCGTACTTCTGCTACCATTTTGTATTGCACTCCTGAGCATTTTGTACTCGAATTCGAGTCCCGTACAATCAAGATTATTTTTCCAAACGGAAGGACTCGCCTTCAATTGTCTTACTCTCTTCTATCTCGCTGGGATAGCAACGACTGCTCTTCTCTGTAAGTTTTTTGTGATTTGCAACTGTTGCACTTTCTTGTACTATTTAGAAATATCGCGAAAAAATTTTCTTTTTCAATATTACAGTCCCGGGTTTTCGAGCGCGGTACTATCAAGAGAAGAGGGAAGGTCTTTACGGCGGTGCGATGTTTTTGACCGCATACACATTGCTGAGCCTACCGTTGAGTTTTATCTCAACGATAATAACAATAGGAATATTGGAACCAATATTGGACCTGGATCTGCCATCATGGGCATACGCGACGGGTACGCTGTGGGCGAGTTACGTAGCAGCGGAACAAGTGACGATTGGCTTTTTCATGATAATCGCGAGACCTTTGACCGGCGTAATAACAGTTCTTTATCTCGTCCTCGTATCGCTTCTGATCGGCTCAGGGGGAGTGAGGAGTTTCAGAAATTTGCCTGATTGGTTGGCAGCCGTCTCATCCGCATTGCCAACAAGGTACGCTTCGTTGGCACTGAATGCATTGGCAATGGGAGAAGGAAAGTTTCCCGATTTGCGATACAACGAGAGCGTCGCTTGCCCCGGGATTCCTGAATTGTGTCGATACCCGAGTGGCGAATCTTATCTTAATAAGAGATTCACACGCGACGGTGGAAATACAATGGACGTATTGGACGCCGATCTCAATCTGCTTGTTTCACTGGCCTTCGCCCTGGGACTCGTTATTCTCAATAGCGTACTTTATTTATTGCCTTTGCCCGCTAGAATAAAAGCAAAGTTTCGTGAATAATTTATGATTTCATAATAAATTGAACAAACAGCTAAGTAACGAAGCTAAAATGTATTTCTTCCTCTCAGAACAACCTCAAGCTTGATCCACAATCATCATAAATGCTCTTTCGAACACAATCCTCGAGTATAATACTAAATGATATTCAACTGCATAAACCTATGCACTAACGAGTAATCCAGATATAGTGTACATGTATAGTTAATAAAAAAAAAAAAAAAAAAAAAAAAAATAGAAAATGAATTATCAACTTCACAGTGGTGATATTTACAGGCGTTGTTCTCGTCTCTCAGGTCATATCGGAAGGTTTTTCCTTGTCTAAAGCATAAGGAAGTTAGGTCAAGGATCCAAGTCACGTACGTGGTTATGTACATGGAAATAAAAAAACGATCCTCGGTAAAATTCAACTCTCATCGTCAATTGAGACTTGACCCATCACCTTAAGGTCATCGGAAACGGAAAATTCGCAACCGGTCGAGCTTACTATTTCGCTTATATCGACGTTCGGTGCAATTTCAATAAGTTTCAAACCTTCGCCTTTTTCAACCTCGAACACTGCCAAATCTGTGATTATCAGATCGACGCATTGTTGACCTAAAAAGAGATTCGTTTCGTTAAACCTCCAAGTTTGGATCAATACATTTTTCGTTTTATTCTGATTTTTGGAGATTTACCTGTCACCGGTAATGTACAACTTGGCAAAATTTTTGGACTTCCGTCACGCGCTTTGTGCTCCATTGTGACAACGACCCTCGTCTCTGCTGCTGATACAAGGTCCATTGCTCCTCCCATTCCTTTGACCATTGTACCCGGTATCATCCAATTCGCCAGATCACCATTTTGGGAAACTTGCATACCTCCGAGAATCGTCAAGTCGATGTGACCGCTTGAAATTAAATAATGATGAACCTTAGTTGATTTTTTTTTCAGTGTAATTCGTACTTCGATATTGTAAGAGAATTCATTCCACGTATGGTTCCATACCTTAATCGATCATTTCTCAATAATCCAAAAGAAAATGAAATTACACAAAGACTTGCATCAAATCAGACGGAATTGTCTTCTCTCAGTTTTTTCATCGTGAGCAATTATTTGAATATGGAAATCCAAATTTGTTTTTGTTCAATTTCGTTTAAAACTCACCCACGAATCATTGCAAAACTATCTTCGCTGCCGAAGTACGATGCCCCTGGTAGAACGGTCACCGATTCCTTGCCAGCATTGATCAGATCAGCATCTACTTGATCTTCGGAGGGATATGGTCCAAGACCCAATATTCCGTTCTCGGACTGTAGTGTCACTTTTATACTTTTCGGTATGAAATTGCTAGTCATCATGGGCATGCCAATTCCAAGATTCACTAATATATAAAGAATCATGTTATTCGTTCACACAAATTCTAGAGTTTATTCAATTTTATTCAGGAATGAAATTCGTTGAAAGTTCGTGTTCACGATGAGAACCGAGTTAACTTACCATACATTCCATTTTTGAACTCAAGAGCTGCTCGTTTGATGATTCTATCTCTCGCCTTACTGGCAGGTGTCGATTTTTTTGTTTTTATCATTTTATTCGTAGTTACTCGCTGCAACGTACGAAAATAATTCGTTCATTCAAATAGTGTGGGAAATTTTGAGTATGGAGATAAAAACGAAAGAATATGCAGACCTCGATTCTCTTCTCGTATGTCTGGCCCTGAATAATGCGATCAACATAAATCCCTGGCACGTGAATTTGATCAGGATCCAGTTGACCTATCTCCACAATTTCTTCTACTTCGACGATCGTTATTTTCGCTGCTTTACACATTACCGGATTGAAATTTCTTGCTGTTTTTCTAAATATCAAATTTCCCGCTTTGTCAGCTTTCCACGCTTTGATCATAGCGTAATCGCCTGTTATCGCAGTCTCCATCACGTAATCTCGGCCGTTAAACTGTTGCACGCTTCTCGGATCACCTGATATGTCAGCGTTGCCTGCATCGTCGTACTTCACAACAACATTGCCCTCTTGTATAATAGTACCGAATCCTGTTGGCGTATAAAATGCTGGGATTCCTGCACCTCCCGCTCTCAGTCTTTCTGCCAAGGTGCCCTGTCATCGATTAAAATTGTTCAACAAATTTTTATCGACTAAAATTCATAGTCGGTCAAAAATTTCATAACGCAACTTAAACAGGCACCCAATAGATCAGGTGAGCTGGTATGATTCATGAGCAAATTTTGCCTCAAGTTCCCAGACATCTTCACTCAATTCACTAACATCTACATAAAATTCAAGAATGTTATATTATACCTGCGGAGTTAATTCGACTTCTAGCTGTCCACTGAGATACTGCTGTTCAAAGTTAGCATTTTCTCCGACATAAGAAGAAATCATTCTCTTAATTCTGTGCTCTTGTAACAACAAACCAAGACCGGCATCCTCTATTCCAGCATTATTTGAAACGACAATGAGATCTTTAGATCCCTTTTTTAAAATTGCTTTGATTAGGTTTTCGGGTATGCCACAGAGGCCAAAACCTCCAACCAAAAGTTTAGCACCATCAGGAATGTCTGAGACTATCGTTGACATAGATGTGAATACTTTCCCATCTCCTTTAGGGGCAGGAACTTTGGGGGTATCTCCATCGGTATGTGTCGGTTCAGCTTTTATGGAAAAATTGAGGGTGGACACCTGAAATGTAATTTGTCAATAATATTTATGAAAACACGAAACAAATACCAATTGTTCAACTACAATATGAAAAAACCGATGTAGAATTATGATTTTTCGATTTCATTTAAATTCTATTTTATTGTGGTCCATTCATTGCTACATTTTTGAATTTTGATAGTGTGAAGATCGTGAAAATAATAAATTAATCTAATTTTTTATATATTTCAGATTTTGCAATGCTACACAGAAAAAAAGAATTGTTTTGAAAATAAGAAATAAACAAAGACGTATTTTTCCAAAAATTAATGAACGTCGATTGATCCAGCAGATAATTTTTTTTAGGTTATATCAAGCAAGGACCGGACTCACTCTTGTGATGTTGATTTGTTCGAAATTTCGGCATCTGGTACCAACTCGGAAAATAAGTCCACTAAATTTTCTGAGAGTAAAAGCCATATTTATATTTATTTACAAAAATCTTTCAATTATTATAATAATAAGTGGATTGTATATCAAAAATCCGTGAGAGTTTGACATTTAGTCATGCTTTCTCGCATTACAGGAGACCGACTGAAGACCAGTTACCAGTTGGGTCGCTTATAATACAGAAAATGGAATCAAATAAAAACTGTTACGTGGATAGTATATACCGTATATACATGCAGATACGACGTATATATGTAAATAAGTTTTAACATTTGAAGATAAAGGAATGGTACGATTAAATATGTTTTGTAAGTTTTAGAGGGGAAATCGGCTCCGACGGAGACCATCAGATGTAATAAAACTTGTTCAGTCAAAAAAGTTTTAGAAAATGTGTGTATATAGGAGGGCATCCACGCAAACCAGTCGCTATGTACCTCACTTCGATTTTTTATTTTACTGATCTTTTTTTTCATTTTTTTCAACTCCCGACTGCCCGCAGGGCAAAAAGACGGGAGTTATGCATTTTTTATTCATGGCATAGGGCTTATCAATCGATATTTTTGACATTTTTACTTCGAAATTTTGGAAAAATTTATTATCTTTTGTGCTTACGCTTTACGACCCGTTAAACAATCAAAAGTAAATCTAATGGACGAGGGGTCAAAATTTTCATTTTCAAATGTTCTTTCAAAATTATTGAATGAACAATTCAATTGTGTTTTTTTAATTCCGAGCACAAAATCGTCGATTATTACCGCGATTATCTTTTTCGTTATTCTCTGAATTTTCCATAAAAAGCGGTAAACTTATTACAGAAAAAAATGATTAGCCATTTTTTTCATGAAAAAATATGGAGAAAATGGAAAAAAATATTGTAGAAAAAACGATTTTATGGTTAGGCTCGAAAGTATAAATTGAATAAATCATTAAATGTTTTTCAAAATTCTGTCAAAAAGAACAATCGAATAGAAAATTTTGATCCTTCACGGATTGAATATGCTCAAAATTGAAGAAATTATAGATGAATAAAAAAAAACAAATTTTTCGAAAAATTTTACTCGCCGAATTCCTGGAGAAATTTTATCACAGTGCACATATGCATGCATATGAAAAACACGAGTTCCGAGGTCTTCGAGTTTATCTGCGTAAAAAAGATGCCTTATCTTTCATGAACATATTAATGACTTTATTTACATTTCGCAGTGTCTCAAGCAATAACGACTCTCATTTTATTAACAGGATACTGGATAAAAATAACTTTTGTTTACAATATCATTCATTGCGATGGATTTTTTTCATTTTTTATTTTATGAACAGCTGCTTCAATGGGAACAGATTTGAGCTTCAATCATTTTTTTCTATTCCGCAGTCATACAAAATGAGCGTTTAAAAATTAGGCTGTATTTCAGCATGTCACAGCACAATCGAAAGAATATGCTGATTGCCTTCTAGTTTAGCTTACACAACAGGAATTTTACCGAGAAAACAGTGAAACTTGCGAAAGACAATCTCGGCCCTGATTTGGTGATTTTTTACTAACATTTTCTTTTCGATCTATTCGACAACAGAGAAAAACAGTGTAGACGGAAAATCGTTCAAAAATCGATGTCCACGAGTCTTCACAACTTTTTCACGCGTTGGTATAAAAATAAAAATCTCCAATTTTTTTCAGGACTTGACATCTGAAGTACAGTAATTGGAATGTAATTGACACAATATATGTTTGTCATATGTTTATGGGGGCAATACATTTTCAAATTGACGAACTTTGACGAATAAAAAATGAGAATACAGTCTGCTACTCTGATCCAATCGCAAAACATCGGAAAAGTGAGATGCAAATCAATTAATCACTGTCGTAAAAAACGTTAACGCCGTGACAAAATGTCCGTTCAAAAGCGATTTTGAATGAAAAAATTCTTTTCATTGTATGCATCCCGTATAACTGTAATACTACAACTACTCGTTCCGACAACAGACTTCATATATTACTATGCCATTAATTTAATCTCATTATCAACACGATATAAAATACTTTAGTAATACAAACTGCTGAATAATTTGTTCTCAATTGGCGATAAAAATGCCTTATCCACTCTAGTTCTAAATTAGTTTCTTAAATAGTCTAACAAATGGTAGAATTTGCACCAGCCTTCAAATTAGTATAGTCAATCATTTATAAATCATATAATTTAATGGCGAATCGTAAATTCGTGGCTTCATATGATTCAAATATGATCTATCGTTGAGCCATTTGAATAGTGATCGTTATTCAATCACTTGGATATTTTTGACTCTTGTAACGTACGAACAATCTCACAATGCATTTCATTCGTCAAATGTTCGATAAACCGTGCTGTCGAAAGTGCGTTTTCATTGTTTGAATACTTCGAGTCTCTTTTCAATACATTTTCGTGTGTGGCAGATGTTGCTAGCTGAGACTCCAGAATACTGAAGTTCTGTTTCTTTTTAATGGTTCGCCTTCGTTAGAGTGGTACTTGAACATTCAGCTTTATCTTATTTCAATTATAGAAAAATGGATCATCGGAGACGACCACTTCGTGCATCCGTCACAGCACCCCATAATTCTATAACGAAATCGTCCGTGAAGCCAAAAGCTTCCAAATCCGAATTGTCGATGGCTTCTGCAAAATCCATACTATTGGTTTTGCCTTCGGCCAATTCCCAAATTTGTGATGCTGAAACAAAAATTGGATGATAACTCGAATCTCTAATTCATTGCAGACTCGAATTTTTTAACGCAAACTTCAATTTACCTAATTCGTTGTCATTAATGCCCATGAAATTTTCCAAGATCAGATTGATCTTGTCTATTCCTATCGCAGCGGCGTTATTGTCAGACTGTTGGAAGAAAACACGAGATCAATTATTCGTGACATATGAAAACATACAAGAATTTAAGAAAACAGAAAACAAAAGAAAAAGGATTTTAGCACCGAGTAGGAAGTACTTACAACTTTTTCAATTTGAGCACTGCCATCGGCCTTAAATCTCAGCGTTTCTTTACCCGTGCCATAGCTGACAGATTTTTTACCCTTTTTTATGTCACTGCGCGGTCCGATACTGCCGAATCCACTTTTCTGTGGCTCGATCAGTCTCAGCGTAAACGCAGCCCCTTTGGGTATTTCTTTCAACATTTTTGCAACCTCGAAGTGTCTGCGTCCTATGAGGTTAAAAGAGTTTATCTTTTCTATGTGGTCGCCAACTTGAATAACTTTGACTCGATCGATAACCGAATTGTCTTTTATGCGTTTGATGAAAGCGTAACCAGCGCCGTTATCAGTTATCGTCAGACCCAGAGCGTCATCAGTCTTCACCAGTTCAATTTCCTTCGGTTGACCTGAAAGAAAACGTAAAAATTCGATCATTCAAATCCCTTTTTTACAAAAAAAATCCAAACGTTATTTCGTCATTTACGAAGCAAATAAACACATCATTACACAACTTTAGCGTCTTAATTAGCGTGGATGATCCTTCTCAAAACACTGAACAAGGTCACAACAATTACTATCGTTTGCTTTTTCATTGTAAAGACTTCAGCGGTGCCGCAATTTTTTGTACTCGAGTACACAAACTGCATAATAGACCAGAATAAGTACGAGAAACTTGCGCACTCAGTAAACTTGATAGTCATCGTTCGTAGAAGCGAAATATCAGCAAGAGTTTTGAAACGTGACAGACAGCTTGACGGTATTAAATAAACATAGAACATTATATTTCCAAACCTCTTCGATGAGCAAATATAAAATCATCCAATCCGATCTGACCACCCAAGAGCTCGGACATGTCGATCTTCGGAGTGTTGAGCGTGCAGAAGAGTATCTGCAATTGTACAAAGAAAAAAGAATAATCAAAAACTCCATTGAATTTCAGTTATAAGATTTGACTGGGTGAACTAGAACTTTATTCATTATTTTCAATAAGCAGGCTGCAACAGCAGCAAAGTAACGGTACAATTTGAAAGGTTTTTCGAGCACATTATTGTAAAATTGAAAAAATAACGAATAAAGCAGTTACAAATGAACACAAAAATCGTCTGTTTTCTCACATAAAATTACAGCTAATCAGAGCATCAGTTTAAAAAGTATCGAAATTTCGATTTTGAGAGTTCCTAACGATTCGTAGTGTTCGAGGCTGCGAGAAGGCCGAAGAGTGGGGGGCCAGAATCACGATTAAAATGTTTCAAGTTTTCAGAAAAAAATGTATGCACACGCATGCGAGTTCGACGGCGCGTTCACAATCCGTGACCAATGTTTCCTGCGTCCGGTTTAGAGGGGCGCGGTGGCGTAACGCACCGTACAGATTCGTCTCATTCTTTCTTTACATTTAACGCTGTCCGTTATTTTTGCCTTTGCGCTTAGAACACCTCGGTAAAACATAAGGATTCGATGGTGATTGATTAATCGAGAAATCTTTTAAGAAAAATAAAATTATTTCGGAGACAAAGGAGGAGTTTAAGCGTTCGCGATTTCTCATGAATTCAAAAAAGATTCGTTCACAATTTCATTGACCAATCAGAAAAGACTTTTTCCAAAATTTCCCTTCTCGTCTGTCATTTCCTCAAGTTTTTCAAGGCCCCAATGAAAATGGCTTTTTCTCCCGTCGTTTTTACGACAGCTTCGTTTACGAGGGAATCGCCAACGTAAATTTACTTCAGATTTGATTGCGCAGCAGCGGTCGAAGCAGTTTCTTTGAAATATTTGACAGTGGGCGTTCTACCTCGCTCGACGGAATATCGTAGCACTCTGCAATCTTCTGGTACAGTTCTCTGACGTTGCTAAAACCAGAGATCCGGCCGGTGGAGCTACCGTGAGCCAGCTGACATCGGAAAACTAATCGTTGTTTGATGTCCCCCTGATTTCCAGTCGGAGCAGCTGGTGGGTTTTGATCCTGAGTATTTTCACGCCTCAGCGTCCCATTGCTGCTCGTGTCATGACCCTCGTGATGATGCGGAGCCCCGTTACCGGTGCTACTTGTTTTCTCCGAGCCTTGAGATCGCGGCGTTGTTTTTGGCTTGAACAGCGGCATTCCTCTGCAAAAAAAAATCAACGGAATACGTTACTCAATTTTTCCTTCGTCCTCGTGTTTTTCAAATTTCCTTTTCGAACGGTGCGACTCATTTTTTTATCATAATAAATAAGTCAACGGGGAGCATGAGCGACGTGCAAGTTCTAATATCTTCTCACGGGTCCAGGAGACCCGAGGTCAGATAAGCAATAATAGAAAGTATCGATACAATAAATAATCTAACATTCATTTATTTTTTCCCCTGCAGTTACATTCGTAATTTCAAACAAAAGCACACTCATTTATTCGATAACAGCGGTAAAAATGCACGGTATCTGGCAGTCCTTGAAAACCTGAAAGCTCTTGGAACGTCCTCAAATTTTACTTGTCCCTGAAAAGTCCTCCGCAAATGTTGCAACTTCGTAATTTTTTTTTCGATCTCCCAAAAATATCATGTTACTAAGAATTCTTTAGGCAACATTGATTTTCGTCGTTTTTATTTGTATTCGCTTTGGAATGATATCCAATCGGAAAGATCGAATTTATTTCAACTTTTCGTCACGAAATATCGATTGAAAATATTGTTGCGAGCCCAAAGTATATTCGAATTTATTATGCAATTTATGTCGACTCGGTGGGAAGAATATTTTTGTTTTTTATAAGTTAACTTGATATTTTATTATTATTATTATTACTATTCATTTAATAATTTATATAAAATAATAATTTTAATAATTAATATTTCTTAATATTCAATTTATAATAAAATATTGACCAAAAATGGTTTTAAAATCTATGGAACTATACTTGGGAGAAAAAAAAACGAAATGAGAGAGCATTTTAAGGGGTTACATGGGTTTCACAGTTTCAGAAAATCGAATTTTTTTTATTGTCTTATTAATTTCTACGACATCTCGAGAGTTCTTTACTTTATGGCCCAGGAATCGACGATTCAATGTGAGTTACAAAAAAATTTTTTTTTCCAGTTTCATTGTTACTCAAAACTTTAAACGCGTTTTTCTCAAAACTGTGTTTTCAAAGTCGATTGTCAAAAGTTTTCGAAAACTACTCAACCGATCATGATGAAATTTTACACAGGGCTTCGAAATACAATTCACGAGGACTTGGGCGAAGAATTTTTTTTTTTCAATCACAACTATTTAAAAAAAAAAAATGTTGAGCAAATTTTACCAAAATTTGCATCTTTTTGTAAAGTGGTCTGCCAAAAATCCAATGTTCACTTTTTTTTCCTTCGTCCAAAATTTTTTAACTAAAACACAAATTTTTTTTTTCACTTCAGATGATTCTGTCATGAGTTCTACTGTCAACGCGGACGCACCTTTTTTCCCCCCCGAGGGATCACCGTAAATGACGTCACAGTGGTGGAGTTTTGGATATTTTCCTTTGAAAATTTCAGACATTTTTTTTCAAATGTACATCTTAAAAACAGTGAAAAGTTTGAATAAAATATTTCATTTTTTATATTAAAAAAAAATGGTTACAAATAGATCTTTTTTCCCCCCGATTAAACCCATGTAACCCCTTAAGAAAATAACAGAAAATGTTCTCTTTAACATGCAAATAACCTTGGAAATGATAAAATTAGAGTTCATTATCGTAGCCCGTGTTCCGAGATAATAATTACTGACAATTAGTTGCCTCGTACAAATTGTATTTGGATACGTCACCAATAAGCGGGACTCATTGTACGCTGATGTTGTACAAAAAGTAAACATCTTATAAAAGTACAACAAAACGCGGCGCGTATACATAAAATGTATACAGACGAATAGTCATTGTGTACGTAAACAGAAGACGGAGGCGCTAGCTGCCGGACGATTCGTAAACAAGCGAAATGAAAAAGGTCGCAAGTAGGATGGAAAATTTTCCTTTCAGTCGATTTATCGGACGAGATATAACCGCTAAAAAACGAAGACGCGTTGACCAGTTTTTTATTTCCGTGCAACGCTTCCGTCTATATTTTGATACCGCGAGATACTGAGCTTTACTGATTCGCTGCTATTTATTTACGAATCAGAGCTACAATTGGTGGTCGAAATATGCCGTACCGGCGGCCATTCTCGCAGACCACTTTTGGTCGAAGTATTTTATCTTTTCGTTTGATCAATTTGTATCACGAAGATTCCAGTGGTATTTGTAGCGATAATATGACATCGGACATTCGATCTCTCTACCGTCGTTGTATGAACGAACTCGTCCAATCGATACTCGATCGAACGAAAACGAAAAACAGTGTATTGTGAAATCATCGTCGAGTTCGTATTGTTACTCGTGTCACGCAACTGATGAAGAATTGTTTCGAAAAAATAGTTAATAATAAATAAAATCAATAATAAACTGATATGAAAAGTTGCTGATACTACAACGATTTATATCAATATCATTCGGAACTTGGGAAGGAATGAGATTTTTTGTGCACGAAAATGGTTATGATAAAGATCAAGGTGCTACACTGACATAGTTGAGAGAATGTATTTCCATGGATAGGAATATTGGTGATGAATATCGCAAAATTAAGCAGGATTCCAATTTCTCAGTCACAACCACTTTGCAACGCAAAAAATTGTATTAATTTTTTTCTCTCAGATATAATCTTGTGGTGATTCTTCGTCCGCACTAGTAAAGCCAGAAACCACGAGGGAGTTTGATAAAGTGAGAAAATAAAAAATCGTTGAGCATTTACTTGCCTCAAAAATCCCGACATGTTGCACAAACACCATTGGACAATGTAATGGTTTATACAAAGTAGCCAAAAGACGTTCGCTGCCGCATAAACACTGTGTCGAATAAGTGATTTCGAAAAAAAAAACGTTTCATGTGACCGTGAGAAGACGAGCGCGATTACGTCACAAATAGGTCAGAATTTGGACAGTTTGAATAGTGAGATAAGTTGTAAAAATAACGGTAATAATGATTACAAAAAATGTTGAGATCTTTTTCACACAAGTGTCAATCCGTTAGATACGGCGTTTGTAGCACTACGAAAAGTACAATGAGGAACGTAAATAACACACGAACACAGGTACAGACACGAGGGAAAGGAACGAATTAGCCGGGAACAAAAGAGAGCAAGTTGCGTTGGAAAAGAGGGAGAGGGCGAGCAGCGCGCTTTATGCCGATCACAGTACCGATCCCAACTGGTTATAACAATTGCGACGAATGACACGTCACTTAAAACTGATTTTCATATAGAATAATTTGTTTGGACACAGGTCTTCTAAACATTGTGGGTCCGCAAGAAACAACACAACACACCACATACGGAGATAAAATTGCATACACTAAGGGATTACCAATTCGTTGTCGCAAGTTCTCGACTGCGAAACATAGTTTTTAATTACAAACCGATTTCAACGACCGCCGACACGTAGCGACACTTAACAACTGCGCAACCGTAAGCGGAAAAAATGTTTTTTAAGAGTTATGCCCGTAAGTACTTGAACGCGGATCTCTCTCTTTTATCGTTAGATTACTCGCCAGTTGCGGTCGCATTGTGAATGTAGATACACATTTTATCTACGAGAACTCGCTATCACAATAACGGCTCACAAATATTTTTTTCGCTAAGGATACTGCGGCGCGCAGAATGCAGTTACTACACGTTTCGACATACACGTACATTTTGTTAATCCATACATGTTTCGTAATAATACGTCTCAACATGTTCGTTCGATAAATTGCTGCTGGACTCGAATTATACGATACGGATACAAAGTCTCTAAAACACTCAAAATATGTTTTACATGTGCCAAAATTTATTACGATCTTTTGTTCGAAATTCAGCCCCGAAACTATTCAAAACTCTATTCCATGCTTAATTCTCTATAAAGACATGATGGACGTGCAATTATTTTATTGTAAAACTACTGGTTTACGCACCGTACGAAATTCGTTTACGATAGCACTTGCATTGCTTCTCCCACGTTGTAATTATATTGTGTACGTGTGCTGTGTTAGATACACAAGACACAAGATGTAACGTCAAAGTGCAACCGGTGGTTCCGCGACGGACAGATATCTCGATTTTGTAGAATGGCGCTCTGCCATCTATCGGCGCTCCCGCGATCTTTTCATGTAAAGGAAACTACAGATACTCGGTTGATTATTACCGGTAATTTATGCACTATATGCAATGCATGAGTCGAATTTTGAAGAGCAACACTAGGAACACCAGCAACACACAAGATCTAAAAGATCTTTCGTAGCCAGACCACCATCTTCTCAACCTCAATCGCCCTGAATTCGTATTTAACCTGTATTATACTACAATCAGAATTTGAGATTGGCCGGTACTAGGTGTCTATGGCGTCTAAGAGTGAGAGCGTAATCACATATATAATCTGAGCAAGCGCCTTAATCATACAGGTTTAACGAAATTTTGTCTAAAACAAAAATTGGAAACGGAGTTGTCAGTAGCAAAAGGGTTGATTAAAGTTTCAAGACATTTCGACGGAACACAACGTGAGTCTCTCGTCTTCGTTGAATGACATTTCGTATCTCAGTATCGAAATAAGCGATCTTTCAATAAAACCATTGACATTGGCGTGCGAAATATATCATCGAATATGAAAAAACTTTCATAATTGTTTCTTATCGTTAAAAAAAATATTACTTATAATTTACAGGAACTTTTTGGAACGACAGTTTTTTTTCGTATTTTCGAAGCGCTTCGCCCCTTAACCTACCTCGTCAAAATACAATTCAAAGTGACTTGTGATATTTGTTTGCAGTCTAAGGAATAATCATGAGCGAAGAACCTTACAAACTGAACTGTGTGTTGCTCGGTCATACCCTCGATGTTAGAGCTTTGGCAACGTTCAGAGATGGTACTATTGTGTCCGCTTCTAGAGATAAAACTGCTCGTGTATGGACTCCAGGCCCGTAAGTGTCAATACTCCAATGGATAAATATTTTTATGAGCGTAACTCAAACTTAGCCTATTTCAGTGATAGGAAAAATCTATCCGCATAATTGTTGCGCAAAGTTTATTTATGACTAACTTTATCTTTGTGTTCATGAAAAATTCGTTCTGATTTGTTGTAAAACAAATTAGAAAAATCAAAATGAAATACCGATCTTTCAACAAGTTTTATGGCTGTTCTATTCTTGATGTGGTTTCAGATCTTTATCTTTCATTGAATGCCATATTTAGAAAGGCTTTCATACCTCTAACCAAAAAAAAGATCCTTTCATGTTTAGAACCATTTTTGTTACTTGATATTGATTAATATTCTGAATTTCACTTTTCTGAAAATTGTTTAGTTCCCATAATGGATCTCATCATGTTCCAAATAATTTCAATGCCTTTTAATTCCAATTTTTCTCAAGTTTTGTTATGTACTCTCCCCTCTGTACAAAATATGTAGTATTTTTCAATGGAAAACTTGAATCGCATTGCGTAAGATCATTGCAGAACCAAAGGTTTTGTTTAAATTGTACTTGTATTATAAAAACACATTTTTTCAAGCAAAATTAACTTTTCAATATCTCTGCGTAAACAGTTGACGAGCCTTTGCATCAGACTTATGTTAGTGGTAAAGATTTCCTGTAAAATTTTAAGACTTTAGCTTAGTGAAACTTTGTTTCCAGGAATGGGATGGATTATCGAGAGACTGCGATACTGAAAGGACACAAAAATTTCGTAAGTTCTGTATGTGCTATAAACCCATCCGAGGCGTATCCAAAAGGTCTTGTTGTAACGGGGAGCAATGACAATCACATATGCGTATACGTGTTGGGCGAGGTCGAGCCTGTGGAGAGGTTTCAAGCACACGAGAATACCGTGTGTAATTTACATTGTGGCCACGTGAACGGAACGTTTCTCTCGAGTTCATGGGATTTGAGCGCAAAACTTTGGCAACTCGAGGATCTCGGCAAACCATCGAAGACATTCGTTGGCCACACAGCAGCTGTGTGGTGCGTAATCGACCTTCCAAATGGCTCTGTAGTCACTGGATCAGCTGACAAAACAGTTATAGTTTGGAATAGAAATACCTGTTCGGTTGTACACACGCTAACCGGTCATACGGATTGCGTGCGTGGCGCCGTGCCCATATCGGACGACGAATTTTTAACGTGTGCAAACGATGCTACAGTGAGACACTGGAACTCTAAATCGGGTACTTGCCTCGGTGAATTTACCGGTCACGAAAATTACATATACAGTATAGCAGCAACAGTCGGTGGTAACCTCGTAGTGACGTCGGGGGAGGATCGCACCTTACGCGTATGGAAAAATGGGGTTATCGATGATATAGTCGCTGTACCAGCGCAGTCGGTATGGTGTTGCGAATTTCTCTCCAACGGTGACATTGTCGCTGGATCATCCGACTGTGCAGTCAGAATATTTACCGCTAATAAAGAAAGATACGCACACCCCGCTGCTATGCAAGCTTTCGAGGAAGAAGTTGCCAAAGATCAGCTCCAAGCTAAACTGTCCGTTGGAGCAGTCAAAATTAGAGAGTAAGATTTTTTTCATCTACTTTTATGCACTTGTACGACAGAACATTCTTCGGTTCGTTCTCAATTGACTGGGTTAACGATTTCAGAATTTCCCTTGATTTGCTATATCATAACATTCAGTGACATTTCATTTAAAAAAATATTTTTCTAATTTTCGACACTTACTGCTTAAAATCTAAGTTTCACTGAGAAGCAACAACAAAAATTGTGTACTCTATTTATGTTTCCAGACTGCCAGGACCTACTGAATTGCAAAAACCTGGTCGGGAGGACGGACAGACTAAAATGATAAACGAAAATGGTAAAGCAAAAGCTTACATGTGGTCGATGAGCGAACGCAAATGGACGTTGGTTGGCGACGTTATGGGCGGTATCGGAGGCGATGTTCAATCATCGGGTAAACAGCTTTACAATGGTGAAGAATACGATTACGTATTTTCGGTAGACATTCAGGACGGTGTACCACCTCTAAAATTACCGTACAACGTTACCGAGGATCCTTGGCACGCTGCACAAAAATTCATTCATCGTAATGGCCTTAGTCAAATGTTCCTCGATCAGGTAAAAACCTCCACGAAATACGAGTTTACCCGAAAATGTTCGTTCTTGACGTTAAGCTACAACTATTCTGTATTGATTTTCTATTCATACATCAAACTAACTGGATTACAGGTGGCTAATTTTATAGTGAAAAATTCACAAAGCGTTCCAGTATTGAAGAGCGATTCGCAATTCGCTGATCCATTCACCGGAGCAAGTCGTTACGTACCTGGTGCAGGAACTCCGAACGCACCACGTTCTATTTCCGAAGAGTCGACCCCGAGCACGTCTTCGAGTCAAATGAGCACGGTTCCTTCGTACATACCGCACGTTGATTACCTCAAACTCGAACACGCCAACTTGCCAACAATTTTAGGTAAATTTAATCAAACTTAAAAAAATGGTAGTTATTCGCTATATAAATTGAATTATTTTTATATTTTGCTATTCAATTTAGATATCTTTATTCTTAAAAAGATATGATAACAAGCAAATTTTTGTCGTTCTTCAGAAAAACTCAAGGAATTAAACAAAAAAATAGAAAAAAGTGGAATGACGGACGAACAGTTGGAGTCTGTAGTGAGGTTGGCGAGCAGCGAATGTGACATTGAAACCACAAATAGTGCTGTTGAAATATTAAAACAACTCCTTCAGTGGCCCCCTCAAGTGGCATTCCCATCGCTGGACGTAGCTCGTTTGGCAGTTCTACGCAAAACGGTTAACAAGATTCTATGTACTGAAGAAATGTGGCAACTAGTAGAACCTCATTTGAAAAGCGACGCTGTACCCGCCAATCAAATGCTTACCTTCCGACTGTTGGCAAATATGTTTGTCCACGAGATCGGGGAGAGACTCGGTTTATTGTATAAAGACCAAGTGCTCAACGCTCTTGTCGATTTGAAATCTCTCGGCAGTAAGAATAATCAGGTGCGTATTGACTCATGAATGAGGAAAATTAAATAATGCTCTATTCACGTTTGAATATGATTCGCTGGACTTTTGTTCGCGTATCGTGTTTTCCTGACACTCCGACTCTGTTTCAGGTTGCATTATCGACATACCTTCTGAATCTTATAATCGCTGTGAACAAAAGAAATGACTCGGCGGCTCGTACAAGAACGTTGTACGTTTTGATCGACGTTTTACCCCGTTTAAGTGAGCCGGAAGCCGTATTTCGTGCTCTCGTCGGCCTCGGAACTTTACTAGTGACTGCACAAGATACGAATGACCGTAAAAAGCTTATCCGAAGTGTTCGAGAGTCTGAAGAAGCTCTGGCGCTCTTACGAATGTCTTCGGAGAGCGCACCTGACATTAATGCCCAAAACAAAGTTGCTAATTGTTCGAAACAGATCATTGATCTGATCATCTAACCGCGTCCCGGTTACCAACCATTTTTTTTCACCCTCGGTATGTGCATTTCGATACTGACAGAAGAAAGAAACCGCAAATACGATTTTTCGAAAAATGGACAGAAACCACTGAGAAAAAGGCAAAGTGAGTTGTTTACCTCGCAAAAGGAATAAGAAAACATTAAAGAGAATCGATACAGCTTTATACAATCTTGTACGGAAAATTGAGAAAATACAATAATATTAAATATTATTACGATCCATCGAGACATTTTTAATAATTTCACCCAACGTAACGAGAACATTTTGTGATCGAGGCAATGAAAATAAAATGAGAACATCTTGCAGGTAAGATAAGTTTGTATTTCTAATGAAAATTAATTTAAAATATATATACAACGATGAATACAAAATAATAATTTATGGTAATATACATAATATTTGATTAAATTTCTTGGGCATCTCTGCGCCCATTAAACGTACAACAGACAACAGTTTAGTAGTAGAATATTGTTATTACAGTAACGTCAAATATATGTATATATGTATGTGTGTGTGTGTATTTTTATATAATATATATATTTTATTTTTCTTAAAGGTAGATCAATTGAACCTCGCAGTTGCAAGATTGCTCGTTATCCTTAAACTTGTGGATTATTACATGATAAAAATAACATTCACGGTATTACATTCATATTGATTTCAATAATGCTTGATAAATGATACATATAGTACATTGAGATAGTTACGGTTTCAGGCCATTGTGGTGGCTCGTGATGGGAATGTGATGTCCTTCCATTATAAAAAATAAACTTTCGTATATTTATTTTTGAAATCTCTTTTCGACTCTGTGCAATACACCATAAGAAATGATTTTTCGTTTGTTCGCATGCCTACAGAGTACAATGAATAATAAGCGAAAGTCAACGCTTTTTTTTCTGTCTAAAAACTTGGCGTGTGCATTATTTTTTACGAAACGACGTGTTGTTATAAGTGTCGAAAGAAATTTTTTTTTAAATGTGCGTGCAACAGGTACCATTATTTTTCACTCTGGAAAAGTCGGAGGTGCCGAAACTTTATGGATTTTTCTTCTGCTCCACAAATAGAAAATTTAGCGATGTTTGCCGCGAATATTTTTATTTTGTTTTTTTTCACTTGTCATCCATTATTTCTGCGCGACAAATCGGAACTGGGCGGTGGGTCTGTACGTGGAATTTGGTGCCCGGCGACCACAAAGAGGTCTTCGAGAAACACTTCTCTTTAAATTGTTTTGCATTTGTTTTTTTTCTTTTCTACGTTTCTTAATCGCTATAGAACGATAGATCGATCTCATTGTCAGGTAAGCTCGAAACTATCAGGAATGCCCCGTAAAAATGCACCGAATCCCGGCTGTCTCGTTCTACCTTTTATATTTCTGCTTTGTTTGTTGTTTTTTTTTTTAATTTTTTAAATTTCATCCCAAAAGTCGGGAAGCGTCATGCATGTGTCTGTATTCTTGAATATATACTTTTTGTTTGAGGATAAGTCACTTTAGTGTGTGTGTGTGTGTGAGTTTGAGTTGTCTGTTAAGTTTCGTGATTATAAACTGATTTTCTGATGACGCGAATGTCATTTGGTATGTTGCAATCAATGTTTGCCATTTTTATCTATTTTTAAATCCTCTTTCATAAAACTTTAAGAGATATACGGAAGTTCGTGTATTCTTGTCACTTTGAACATCAAAGAGTCGTATGAGCGAACAAATGAAACAATTTTTGCTCCAATGATACTCGTCTAACCGGTGCTTTTTGTTTTATTAAGTTTTACCCTAGTTACGAGCTTTTTATACTCGATTTATTTTCCTCATTTTGTTTTCGGCACTGAATAAAAATAAAAACAGCCTCAACAATTGACGGATCCTCCTGACGGAGGTTATCGGGGGGACGCTCGAGGGAAGAATTATTAAAATACATATTTATAAATTTCTTTTCTCGTCTCGATGAGGATATAAAATTATGTACATATTCTAAAGAGGTGTTGGACGTTGATAAAAATAAACGAAAATTACCGAACGCGTTCGTGTTTCTTTATAGTTATAAATAAAGAAAGTCGTGGTAATTTGAAACTTTTATCCGTTTCACTATTTTTCTTAACGTAAGAGAACATGCAAAATTAAGAAGCAGTAAAAAGTCGACATGTGTTTGGAGTTATGGTACCAGTAATTTTCAACCATTGCATGAAGTTTCGAACTATTTATCAATATATGTTCATATTTTCATTAATTATTCGTTGACTTTGATCCAGGCTCGAATGATCGTCACGTACGAATATTTCACTGGTTTTCTATCATGCATTAGTCTGGTTATTTAATCGAGAAGGATACAAAACAAAGCTTCGTTGCTTTTTTTTCTCGCAGTTCTGCTACTGTTTCGATCGCTGCATTATTTTTTCTGCGGTTTTTCTTCATTTCAATCCTGACGGAAAAACAGTTAAAACGATCTGAATAAAGCTTTTGGGCTCTTACATTGCTCATTTAGGTTTGAAGCATTCGTGTTTACACTCACAAAATTTTGGATGCGTATTTTCTGCAGGATTTCAAATTACCACCTCTTCCCATCAATGTACTATTCGAATTCATGCATTTTTAAAAAAAGAAAAATATCGTTTTCTCAAATTTGTCCTATTTGTCGAAAAAGTTCGGTATTCGCGACCGCGTTTCTTCACTAATTGCTTATTCTCTTGGTTCACAATGATGAAACTTCATTTCCATATTGCCGTGAATCGTTGAGGTCGAGAAAATCTGATTTTTTCGTAACTGATTTTGTTTGTTTTTTTTAATCATTATAAAATACTTTCAAACACCTGGACGTGACTACGTGATGGAGGGGCGTTAAGGAGGACTCCGGCCCTAGTAATACTCTTGGAAGATCGTGAAAAATGCTAAAAGCATCAAACGGATTAATATTCGGATCCGTGTTGATCGAAATTTTATCAAAATCAAACGAGTCTCTCAAAAATAGCATCTCACACGTAATTTCTGATGAGTGGAGTGTGATATTTGTGCGACCAGTGAATGCTCTTTGCTGTGTTTCTATACAATTTTTCTTCCAAAGCAAAAAGTAATGAAAAAGAATTATCTTTCGATGCGCACTTATGAGCCCGAGGTCCTCGCTTTAACAACATTCTTGTTTCAAATAAAGTTCACGCGGTTGTCAGTTGTACGGTTTACTCGAAATTCCGGCACACGCACATACACACACATAAATCCCCATGCACACATTCGACACAGTCATATTCTACTCTCTCCCTAAGTCGTAACATGCTGAAACTGTGGCGTTTATTGACCGTGTACCGCGCCCTCGCAATTATGAAAAAATAATAAACAATTAATGAACAAGTAACCGATGAGACTGTAACGCGGCAGAAAGCTTTCTGCAAGCCCGCCCCGCGGGTTGTATTTACTACTCTCGTGTCGTTCAGCTGCGAGCCCAGTTACGAACAATTGTACGCAAGGAGAAGATGCTCTCCCCTGTCTCGTTAGTCGCGCGACGTACATTGATGACTTCGCAAAAGTGATGACGGATTATCTCATTTCGCTTTCTGCATTTTCTTTTCCTCCCTCTATAGAACGTGCCAGAGTAGTCTCTTGGTGCTTCGGCGCTTTGGCGAGTCTCGTATTTCTTCGCACAACCGAAAAGGTGCGTCTACCGTAAGGAAGGAAAAAGGTGAAGAAGTTCCGGAGAGGATTTCCTTCCCTCGTTGAACTTTCTCTCACCAATTACCAGAATGCAGAGGCTGATTAACGCGTTTCCCGCGTACGTGCCCAAGGAGGGACCTAAAATTTGTATTGGGTCCCTCCCGGCCCGTCTCATTCCGCCGGCGTACTCGCTGCCCATCGGTCAAACTCGATACCCGAGTCCGGACTGAGTCCAAGATCGATCGGACTGAGAAAACTCGGCGCTGGACAATTGCACGGTCCTCCCGGTCGGCACGCGCCTATGCATCGCTGATTATTGCGCTTGTTTCTGTCGCCACGATCCCTCAATTCTCTCTCGAAACTGTGCAACTGCTCCATGAAGTGGAAATTCGGTGCTACGTTAGACTTTCGGCTTCGTACCAAATTGAAGGCGTCGTTCAAACTCAAACTGCACTTGTGCATCAGATACGCCACCGTTATCGTTACCGAGCGCGATACACCCGCTAGACAATGCACCAGTACACCTTTATCCGAATTTCGTGCTTCTTCTGAAAAATAAAGAAAAATTACACGTGTTTATCGATCAATTCAATAACATCGGAGTGACTCATTAAATTAATTTCTTAAAAAGACGTTCCAGAGCATTCTTGTCGAATAAAATATTTGTAAAACCGCGCAACCGGAAACATTCGTTTTCTCTGAATAAAATTGACGGTTTTTCATCTCATTTCTCACAGCACGAATAAAATTTGAGCATTCATCGAACCGCGATACTTTCAAAGCTTAACCCATTTGCGAGTTTTTTACTGACAGTTTTTCAGGGCTTTTAGTTTCGCCACGCGAAATACTTCGTTTAACGTTTCTCACGAATTCATTAATGGGATTGTACCGCGAATTCCTTGCCGCTGGGAGGAAATACGTATACGTTCTAATTTGGTGGACACTAATAACGGGGACAAACAATAATAACGTGTGAATAAGAGGGGAATCGTAACGTAACGCTCGATGCCACACGATGACAGACAGTGCTTGAGGGATAGGCCGTAATTTTTTCTTTCATATTTTATGTAAATATTAGTTAAGGCGAAAAAATACGGAAGAAGTAGTTTGAGTGAGATGAAAGACGATTCTGTTCTCGAGAACAATGCGAAAGAGTGCAATTGGTGAAGAGCTCTCGACGTTTATAATGCACGGTAGAACTGAGCAGCGGCAAAAGTTGGATCAGCCCAGCCCAGGGTCTCGACCGGACGTCCGTTGTTTAATTGTCTAGTAGCGGCTTGGCTCACACGTGGGAAAGTTTTCTATTTATAAGAATCCCTGCTCCGAGAACTCGTTCGTTTCCCTCCTCGGTTCTTCAAACGAGGTTTACTATTGAGCCGCGGCTTTCTCAAACAGGATTTCCTGTTTAAGAAGCCAGAAAACGAAATTCGTAAATTTGGGGCTCTCGATGAAACGGAGGAAGGCAGAGAGAGAGAGAGAGAGAGAAAAGATTCGAAGCTTCCGCACAACATGAGAGCAAAATTGATTTTGCAATTGCGTCATCGAACGAGTTTGAGAAAACGAGCCGAGAATTGTCGCACCGTTTTTCTCCCTTCTTACGTTTTTTCTTTACTTTTTTCATTTTCACGCGATACGCAATCGCCAGAAATTCCTGAATCCCATGTGTCCACGAGTTTTCCTCTTTAGGACTCGAATCGGGTCCCAATCACGAGCCAATCGACTCAATTTTCTGCTCGATATCTCCTTATATGCGAATCACGATATTACGGTGTTACGTCTGAATTGAGCGGTGCGATTGTCGTTCGACCCGCCCGGGAAATACCAGTTTCACAACTCATTGCTCAATTAACAAGTCGCAGACAGACGGAAGAAATTCCAAGTGAATTCGTAAGGGAAAAAAGCCTCCGCAAATTAGAAGATTGCGCGTACATTTTCCCTTTTTCATAGAACTCCATCACGTTCAGGAATTTTCCAATTAGTGCATCGCCTTTTTCGTCGAGACTTCCATTCAGGGAAAACATGAAAAAAAAACTGTCCACCGAGTTTGGAAATCCGTCAATGAATCTCAGTGAGCCAAAAGTCAACCGGTGACCAGAATGAAATAAGCTTGAAATTTGTCCTCGAGGCAAACATTCGAGCATAGAAAATTCTATACAAATCGATGCTCACCGATGAACTGGATGGCTTGTGGGAAGAAGCTCGCGAGATTTTGACTCCAATGGTCGCTTATAGGGATCTGCATGTACTTTATGGAACCGGCGCTCTCGAAGACGTTCGGCAGATCAGGAGTGACGTTTAAAATATATTGTATCCTGTGTCGTGCCAGGGCGTCCCTGTCCTCGCTGTTCGCCGCATTCCCAAGGTACAAATGGGGAAGAATTTCCACAGGAAAGTCCTTGTCTTCTTCTGGACCTGAATAATTGAAAATAAAAATAGCAATTAAACAGAAATTCGTCGTG
The DNA here is from genome assembly GCF_019457755.1 of Venturia canescens. Lineage (NCBI taxonomy): Eukaryota > Metazoa > Arthropoda > Insecta > Hymenoptera > Ichneumonidae > Venturia > Venturia canescens. The sequence continues at coordinate 2,555,345 of NC_057421.1, read as the reverse complement.
AAGGAAGAAGTTTAAAGATCTCGGAAGGTTCCAGGGGGGAAAATTAGCGCTATGGAAACTCACCGAAAGAATCACATGTACTGTCGCTATCCGAATCCGAATAGGCTCTCGTGGTCGGAGTTGAAATACGTAACGAGCGAAGACCCATTAATTCACCTTCGTTCGGCTCCTGGCCAGTTTGTCCTTCGGCGTTCGCCTGACCACCTTCGCACCACTCTGGATAGCGATCACGGAATGCTCCAAAACCTCCTGGAAATTCAAACGTAAACGGTACTCGTTAATAAATCGTTAAAAACGATTCGAGTAAGTCGCATAAGGTGCATAAAATATTGTGATTTGTTTTTAAACGTCGAGATTTCAAATTACTTAATATTTGCGGAAGGTTCTTTTCATTATTTTTACTTTTTTTATTTTTTATTTTTATTACTTTTTTTTTTTTATTTCACGGGGGACAAGTACAAAATGATTGGATGGAAAACAATCGACAATCGAGGGCCCCAGAGCAATGAAATGTTCACTTCATTCATGTATATTTTGAATCATTCACGTGTGAATTCTCACGGGTGACAAGCCCATCTCACTGAACCGAATTCCAATTACTCAGTGCCCAGGTTCCCCTGAGGGGTCCCCGAACTCGAATAACGCTGCGAATTTCGAGAGGAATTTCAAATTCAATATTTCTAACGCATAGGAAAAACATTTCGATATTTTCGATCTTTTCTTTCGGGTCCTCACGAAAAATGATTTCGGATCGACAGCCTGAAAAAAATGTAACAACGACACTCATCGTCGCTCCCTTTTACTGATTGGCAAACAAAAAAATCGAATGTCGATTTATGTCAAGCGAAACGCTCGAGTCTTGTACGGCTACTGACCAATGCACACAGAAAGTGCGTTGATAATGGCAGCTTCGTAGATGCAAGAGTGACCGGGGGTTTGTCATCGAAGGCTGAGTCCGGCTGAGCATTGGTGCGATGAAGCTCGTTAAAAAGTTGCATAAACCATCTCAGCGAAATTAAAAACGACAAAGAGGCTCCAAGAATTAAAGATTTCCCCGAATGATTGCGTGTCTGCAGTGGCAAGAATCGATAACGTTTTTTTAACGAATTCTCGAATAATTGCGGCGAAGGTGCGAGTCGCCAAGAAGTCGTTCTCCGGTGGAGCATGAGGAGAGCACATTCGATGCTAATTTCATGTTAATTGAGCGTACGTACACGCGGCTATTGAGGTAAAAGTACGTACGAATAAGGAATGAATGAAAATGATTGAAAGTCGAGATGAATGGCTGGCCACGTAGATGGCAGTTAGCAGGAGAGGAAGAACGGCAGCGGGCATGGCCCAGTAAAGGCCGGTAGCGAGGCTACACTATATACGAATTAAGTGTCTGAACTGTACCGGAATGCCTCCCACACAAATCAATACTTCATTCACAACTTCCCCTCGGCTCTTTCAGCTGATGTCTCGAGAGAGGAGGAAGAGAGCGAGGGGGAGCGAAGGGGGAGGTCGGATATACGTATACCACAGTGTGAGTGTAGCGCGTGGAACGTTACCGCTGAAATTCAGTTCGCTGGTTCACAGTTTCACGTATGTAAATATGATTTATTGCAAGTTTGACGACGAGCTTGTCAAACTCGCTATAATTTCGAATGGCACTGCCACCTCGCCGTGGTGCTCCGTGCTCCTGGTCCGGACGACCCTTCGTAAATTGCTCTTCGACTCTCCCAACAATTGGCTTTTCTCGCCTCGCTCCTCACTTCCACTACCAAATGTTTGTAGCATTAAATTCTCGTTTTTTTTAATATTCTCTCTCCTCTCGGAGCTCGCCCATCAACCCACATTCGTTCGGAGGGTTAATTAGGGCTCGTGCTGTCGTGCCCGGAGTCAAGTAATCGCCAACTGCTCTTTTTACTCCGTTGACCTCTCCCAGCGCGCCACCGACGATAATTTTCAACTTTCGACCACCGCACGAATCTCATGCGCTTGCAGCTTTTCATCCTCCCCTGGCACTCCGTACTTCGGTTATGTGCACTCGGAACGTGGGCGCATGAAAATCTTCCATCTTTAATCCACCTCCTCGCGATCACAAAGGCACCGCACATTTTTCCAATAGATTCCCCTGTTCCTCAATCGCCGAGCTGTTCTATTAACGCCAACACAAAGTCGCTCCTGCTTATCGAGTGGATAATCGAGGCTTCGTTTTATATACAGAATGGAAAGCGAACGTGCTTAACGCTGCAGGAATATTCAAACTGGCCAAGAACAAGATAACTTTCCTGGTTCTGACTTGAAGAATGCCTTTACAGCTCCCTCCGAATTCTACGTACTGAAAAGGAAAATATTCGTGATAATTCGATAATCGAACACATTCGTTTGTAACGCGCATAAAAGTCATTGAAAAATTTCTCTGAAGGGCGATGATAAATCGACTATTTTCTTCTGAGACCCAGAAAAAATATTGAAAAATTGAGAAGCATTCGAAAATTGAAGTAATAATACGGAAACTAAAAAGTTTTCCTGACGTTCCAACGTTAGAAATTTCGATGAGAAGGAGTCAAATTTTTTAAGTTTCTCTATACTTTTGGCTACAGTTATGGTCATTGTTGTGCTAAATTTTTAGCTTTCTCTGTATCAGCATCGAGTCCCGATTCTAATCACGATTGCGGTATGACAGTCGTAAAAAAATTAGCACTGTTTCGAAGAATTTACGTCGTTCATGATCTGCATTTTCATGTCGAATTGTTCTGATGTTTTAGTGCATTTTTTTAGTGGAAGAAAATTTGTGGCTGAACTAACAGAACTTCAAGGTGTGCGTATCTCCTTGAATAGCAGATGCCTGTTTCTACTTAAATGATGAAGAAAATTCACTACGCATCAATGAGCATTGCCGGAACTGAAATATCCAGGAAAATGAAATTTCTTCGTGGTTGCACTGCCAAAGGTTTCTTACCTCTCCCATGATCAACTTTCATTCACACATCCACCCTACAGTCTTGTTTTTGAACTATTGAGAAAAACTTTTGACCGTTTTATCTCTAGAGGAAATACTGTTCGGATCGAAGGACAATATTTGCTCTCCGAAGAGACGAATTCTCTGAAGCTCTGAACAATAGAACTTTCTGATTCTGGAGCTTAAGCTTCCAAAGTGTGAGATTCAGTAACGTGAACGATTTTGCAGTTTCTAAAAGCAACGGTTCAAAAGTTCTTTGAAAAAAGTTAGTCCGACCGAAGGATCTGTGAAGATAAAGATAGCGAATGAGTACAGAATTTAGAATTCAGCAATGAGGATAGACTGCAAGGAGGTTTTATGAAAACATGATTTGTTTCTCACCTATAAGTGTAGCGACGCTGCCCCCTCCGCTGCGCAGTCTTCTGCTGAGCACCTGGATAGTTTCTCCTTGATGTCCAGCAGGCTCAGTGGCATCTCCAACGAGAACAAAAGTTCCTCTGTTTTCGTTGTCACCGTATAAAAAAATTTCGACCCTCGATCTCAGCTCCAAGCATCTTATCGTCGCCAGCAGATCAACTTTGCCAGCTGCGAGTCTCCTGAGCATGATACTCGGTATGGCCAGGGGCACCGAGCCTCTGATGTGGTTTTCAGAGAACTCTGAATGAGCTCGGCAATCCAGGATGAGAAGTTTGTCAACGCTGGACTGCGATCTGAGCTCTGTGAAGAGCCATTCCGCCGCGACAAGTCCTTCTTCTCCAATGCTACTCGGCATTTTAACAGGATCTTGGAATAATCACTAAGAAATATTGCTTAGCGGGCAAAGAATGTAAATGAAAGACTTTTGATGGCGTTGAATTTTCGTTTTACTAGGTAACCGCTCTCAATTCCATGTTCTTGCAGTCGCGTTGTGTCTCCTTTGAAAATTTCCTTCACAGCGCTGTCGCAAATATGGCACTTGTCACAGGCGATGGATCGAGTTCAAAAGATGTTTGGGAAAGCCATAAAATAACTTGAATTTTCACTCAAATTCTCGTTTTCCATTGGAGCTCAAAGAGAACGTTACATGGTTGGAAATTTGTAAATAATCATGGTCACTGTTCATACAGCATTCAACGATTCACGCACATGTCGTTGGATCTCGTGTTTTGAAGATGAATTTTCAACACTGTGAGATGGCACTGGTGATTTTATGTGGTGAGGATAGAAGAGAAAAGTCTTGATAGATGTTTATTTTGTCAAGATGAAAAATAAACAACACGATGAAGAAGAGTTTCCTCGATTTTTTCGATGAACCAACGTATTTCCGAGACTCTGTCTCGTTGCCTCGCTCTCTTAATTATCGATCCCGTGTTTAATCGACGCGGCGATTATATTGTTATCCGAAAAGACACTCAAATACACGTAGTAAATAAGCCCCATTAAAACTGGAATGTTCGTGAGGATTATAAAAATTGAAAGAACAACAAAATATCCGTAGTAAATGGAATATCAAAAAGAATTCAAAGTATCCTTTTTCGGGAGATTAAAAAACAAATGAAAATAATAAAGTTCATTCACTCGTAGATGATAATGACAATAACAATGGTAATAATAATAACAAACAGTGGCACATCCTGTATCAGTCTTTTATACCGTACGAATATTTCCGTCTGGCGAGATTACCCGAAGCCCTTTTATACCCTATTGTCATATTTATCGTTTTCCCTCGTCCTCTTTCACTCGCTCTTCCTGTCAAAACGTTGTACACTTGTATATACACATGTAGATGCTATCACGTTACAATTCATGGTGTTTGGAATAATGGTAGCGTCCTCTGAGCACAGTTCAATCCTTTTACCATCGGAGGGATGCTGCGCGTATGGTGGACCACACTGTACGAGCCTTTTTTTTCTTCTCTCGACGCTCCGCACACTCTCGCGATCTTCCTGTCACATCTCACTTGCACGTTAGTTCTCGCTTATTTCTCCGTCTTTCACCAATCGTTTTTTTTCCCTCTTTTAACGAAGAACGTTAAAACTCTTGGCGCACTGACACGCGCGCACTCTCACTAGCTTCTTTCACGTTGAACCATTGAAATCGAAGAGAAAAAAAATAAAATATCAACGATAACTACATTTGTGTATCTTTCTGAAGAAAAACTTGTTTTCAGTTCATTCGAACACACGTGCCGCGCAACAAATTTCACGAATAAAACCGAGTAACAACAGATATCTTGAAGAGTCGCCCACGAGATGAGAGACTAAACATCCACGTTCGGAAGACGCATTACACACGCACACTCGTGCACAAGCGAAAAAACTGCTGCAAGCAACAAAACTGTGGTGGTTTTGAGAGACGAGAGAACGCGCGCGAGTCGAGTCGAAGATATGCACGGGGTAAAATGTTCTACAGCCGATCTCTCATTATGGTGAATAAAAAAGAAAAACTCGGGACAAGCGAGCTAGGATAGGTGTACGGGTGCTTATGTGCAGGTACGAATAATGTTTCGCGAGTGAAGCGTGATTATTCTCAGAGAATTCGATCGAGTGGGTGATGTATACACGCGGCCGATTAAGAAACGAATGGCATGTGAGATTGAACGAAGTGTGGAGGGGATGAGGGTGGGGGTTGCGGTTCCCTTTGAATTTCTGGGGTCTCTCTATCTCTCTCTCTCTCTTTCTCACTCTCACGTGTGTCACCGCGGCTTGTTATTACAGTAATAACGTATAACCATATGGGTAATGTCGCGCAGAAAAACACATGTACACCACACTACGCATTCACACGTTAAAAGTACGGCTCAATGTATATTCGTCTCTATGTATGTATACATGTATTTATATTTATATATGATGATGGAGAGAGAGAACGCGAGAGATCCCGGAGAGGAGCCGCGCGCGCGAAAGCCCCACAGCCACACCTTGCCTCGAGCGTCCTTCCGTCGAGAATGGGGCAAATGGCGCTCGTTCTCACACGGTCGTGTGTTTTGGGAGGGGCGGAGGAACGAAGGGCGATGCAAACTCTCTCTTCCCATTCGCCGATGATCACGTGGTAAATATACAACGGACCAATGAGCGCGAGGGCTGACGTCAGTTCATTGACAAAAGATGTTTTCATTAACGAGGCGTGGGTAGTCGCGGGTCGTGGGGGTCGCTTCGCGAGTGAGGGGCGCGAGGGGCAACGCGATACAAACGCGCGCGCGCACATGTTCCTCGCTATCTGTATTTCTATATTTCCGCACGTTACTGCCGCATCAATGTCTTCGTATTTTCGTCTCTTTCTCTCTGTATACGTCTCTGCCTCTGTGTCTCTGTTCGTACCGTAGAGGAAGGAGAAGCGAACGGGCTACGCCGAGTTGTAAAAGACAAAATACATGGCAGAAATCGTTGAATATTACCATCTCTATCGCACTCACTACAGTCCGCGTGGGCGAACAGAGATGTATCAATATATATGTTTATATACGAGTAAATATGTATGTTATGAATATGGTTATGTATCATATGTACCGGGCGATTCAGAAGATCCTTGCTGCATGAAATCTGTGCGTGAGAAATTGAGACTTAACCTCTTTATCATTAGAAAACTTGGGTATTAACTTTCTATAGTACTTGAAAGCACCGAAGGGCGCTGCTGCCGGATTCTCTAATTCCTGTGGTGCATCGACGAAATAACTGTTGTTTTTTAAACAATTTCCAAACGGTTATTGTATGTTATTCATTCGAAGTATTGTGAAGCCTCGAAAAATTTTTTTCACGTGTGTTCAAAGCACCGAAGGGCGCTGCTGCCGGATTCTCTAATTCCTGCGGTGCATCGACGAAATAACTGTTGTTTTTTAAACAATTTCCAAACGGTTATTGTATGTTATTCATTCAAAGTATTGTGAAGCCTCGAAAAATTTTTTTCACGTGTGTTCCTCCCTTCGTGCATCGATCTTTGCACTTGTGCGAATGAGACCTGCATTTTCTTGCGATTCCTCACAGAGAATATGGAAAATATGAATACAAAGAATGTGAAATTCGGAGGATATACGTTCCGCGGAACTTATTTGACACGCGAAAAATAAGACTCGGACGAATCGTTTGAGAATGTTGCACACGTGTGTCGAAGCAGAAGGACGCATTTCGTATTGTTATTCAAAGCTTGCACACGTACGACGAGGAGCGATGAAACTCTGTGGAATACCGTAGATGTATCGTCGCGTTGACACACAACTCAATGCATGGATAATAAGCGCGTACAAGATTCGAAGAGACAGCATTCGTACTCGCGCGTGTATATGAACGTGCTTCGGTGAAAGGGGGTTAGAAAGGGTGAAATAACGAGAATGGAGAATAAGCACGAATTCGTTCTCTACGTTTGGCGAATCCTCGCCTTTAATCCTGTATATATGTAAATAAAAAAACACACACACACACACACTCGGAGACAAAGAAATGTGAGTATATACGTAACGGACCTCGACCCTCGAGTGTTCCTCGCGCCGCCGTGTCCCTCTCTGTGTGTACGATGGCTCTTCTCAGCGTGGGTTGGCATTCCATTCATTTGGAGGAAAGAGACGGAGCGCGAGCGAAAGAGCGCGCGCGCGCTGGTGCCCCACGCTCAAGAATTCTCATGTTCGATCGGTCCTTCTTTGCATCACTTTACTCTCTGCCCCCCCCCCCCCCTCACATTCTCTCGCTTTTGCCTTCTTCGCTCCTTTCTCTTTATATACACGCCTCGAACCTATATACACGAATTTTATACGTATTAAACCCACACGTACTCAACACGCTGTATACATGCTTTTTTATTCCAATAGGTAGAAACGTCCGAGACCGAGCTATGGGAGTGAGATGCCCGAGGAAGACGAAGAGAGCGCGGGACGAGTCTGTGGGGACGTAGGACGACCTTCCACGAAGTGTTTGTGGCTCCTTGTGCTCTTAGGAGCACGTGAATCCGTGCCCGTTTCTACTACACGCCATCCATCGGGCTTTCCACCTCGAATGCAACGCTTCTCTCTCCGGTTACTACCGGAAATATCGGTTACAAAAATCCCAAGATTTTTTCTCTCTTCCTTTCGACCTTGCACCTGTGCTTTCAACTTTTCTACACGATTCGAGATTTCCGTGTCTTGAAAAGCTTCACCAGCTGCGCGCACATCAATTCTTTCGGGGCAAACAAAGCTTTAGTTTTTCTTGCAACAATTAAGTTAGAAATTTTTTAACTTTTCATTAATCCGTTAAAAATTCTGTCGATATTTTTCTACACAAAGTTAGGCTCCAATTTCTGCTCGGTTTTTTTGTTTTCGAATTATCTTCAAATTCATATCAATTTCTCTCGGTCAATTTTTGAAGACTGAACAAACTTTTGGACTGTTTTGTTTTCACATTTTTGAAATAAATGTAATAACGAAATTTCGTAAAACCATTAGCATACGGCGAACCCTAATTATTGATCTCGTGAGAATCGATTCGGTGGTTTTTGATGGAAAGTAGCCAAAATTTATAAACGAACAGATTATTTATAGAGACGAGGGAAAGAAGTTCTTGTAGAAATGTAAACTCGTGCACGAACTTTATTCTCGTTCTAATTATAACAACGAAAATTTGAATAATTCATTTGGCAAGTGCCAATCAACGAATCGATGAGCAGAACGATGACGGAAGTTTAATGAATTTCTATCGGGTGCTGTAAAGTTAGTGGCGAAAATTCATTTTGGCTCGAAGCGTTCGTTCACTGGAATCAGGCAACATGGGCCAGCAAAATGAGTGAATATTTAAGAATCATACAAGTTGAAAGCTTCGCTCGTTGAAGATTGAATCGTTTTGTATTAAAACTTGATGGTTCTGTCGCGAATGAATTGTTCAAATCTTTCGATGACACCTCGCTGCTCTTTTTTATTCTTTCGAATCATTCACTCGACATTAAATTTCCCATATTTATATAGGTGTTTATCCCAGTGTGGGAGGATCCCCGAGACCCCGGAGCTGTGTCGAACGTCGAAAGTCGTTTTTTTGTTCTTCTTCTTCTGCCGCTGCTGCTGCTGCTGCTGCTGCTCCTCGACAGATAACGATTTGCTCCACAGTTGGAACTCGAACCTCGCCTAACCTGACTACGTTTTCCTTCATTCACACTCCCTCCCTCTCGCTGTCCCCCGCTTGCCCCTTCCTCTCTCGTTCTTGCACCCACGTTTGCTCTTGCTCAGGATCTCCTCGTTTCGTTCACGAAAATTTTTCGGGCTTCACGTTGCCAGACACATCCGCGTCAGGACGAGACAGCGACATGGGCAACGTTTGACGTACACTTTTATTCGTCTTTTTTTTCCTTTTTCTCATATCCACACGTTCACGAAGATGAAAAAAAATTGAGTGCTAATATCGTCCCCATCTGCGGGGAGAAAAGAAATTTGTTGGTGGAACAAAGTTTTGGTTGGCTATCAACAAATCGTGGGAAACTGAATGAAATTTTTTCATTCAACAAACATTTTAGCCAACGAATTCGATTTGCTTTTTTTCATTATTTTTTATTGTTGAATTTTGTTTGATTCGATTTTACTTTGTTTATTGATTCAAATTTTTTCAGATTTCGAAACGAATTTTCGAAAAAGGAAGAAATTGTTCTGTAGGTGAAATCACGGGATAGGACATTAAGGATTAATGAACCTTGCGAACTCGCATAAATTCACACGGCACGTCGTTAAAGGCTCATGTGCTCACGAACGCGTCAAATTACTAAGCATCGCGTACCGTAAGATCGAGCCAAAGGAAAAAAGATACGAAGACAAAGAGGAAGAGAATGGAACGCCAAGATGAGGCTGAAGATGGAGGGGATCGTTGATCGACGTCTATTAAAACGTTACGTAAACGTCAGAACTAAATATGTTCGAGTAGATTCGCACATACGCGACGTTTAGTTCGCAGTGTGAGAGTTTCCAAGTTTCTTCGTTGCTAGATCGATAATTATTATCCAAGCCGTATTTTGTTGACCCGGGAAAGGCCGAAATTCTTCATCAGCAGTCGATGCCTGTAAAAAAATTTGAAAATATTAACTTCTATTTATTTGCAATTTGATTTAATTTTATGTTTATGGGAATGATAAAAAATGCTTTTCGTACTTCGCAACATCTTTGATTTTGAGTAAGACTTGAGAAGTCGTTCTTCGAACAAAAATCTTGTTTTCACTGTGATGACAACAATATCATTGATTTTTTTCCCCCCAAACTTACATTCCGAATTAAAATTTGTTGATTGAACTAAATTCGACGTCATTGGACCAAAAATTGGGAATTGGATATTTTTTTTTTTCACTAAATGACTCAGGATTTGGTTTATTAAACTAAAACGTGAAATTTTACCTTTAGTAGATAAATTTTCATACTTTTAGTTGCTTAAATGAAATATTCGTTTGGATTTGAATGGTCGAATAGGCAAAATGAGAATCGTGCGAACAAATGAACGGATTTATTGATTCGAATGGAATTTCGTTACATCAACACAAATTGGTTGAGCTTCGTTAGGGTGGGCGAGAAGTTTTTCAGCATTGACGAATTGCTTTGTCCTACCCCAAAAATAACTTGTTTCTCAGGCCACCGAATAATTCAGTTTCCGCCCTTTGAAAGCTGAGCTCTTTTTTTTTGTCTCAACGGGATGCTCATTGAGGAAGTCATTTTGTGCGTGATTTCGACCCTTCAAGACCCTCCCCACTTCCTGTATTATTTCACCTCTTTTGAAGGGTGGGCGTGGATTATTAAGTTTGGGAAATACCCACTCGTTATTATGCTACAGCCTGTGATCAGAATCGTGAAAAGACTTCACTCAAAATTGACGAGACGTTAATCACCTCCAGGGACTTCAAGGACAGTCAATGAAATTGAAGTTTTTAAAGCATTTTTCACGCTGCTGTTCCATTCCATTGAGCTCTTTGCAGAACACTGGAATCTCTGTTGGTCTAACTTTGTTGGCTGTCCAGCAGTTTTTCAATGTCAAGCACAATCTTTATTTTTTCTTCAATAAAATACTCGGAGATTCAGAATCTTTGAACTTTTCATCGTTTTACCAAAATTGCTGTTACTCTTTTTTCAATACAAAATCAGGGCACCAGCGACCGCTAATTTTGTTCGTTCTCGAGTTACAAAAACAGTTTGACTCACGATTTGATTTCGTGGGATTCATAAATCTGTGAGAATTAAAAAGTCAACGATATTGATAGAAACTGCTAACTTTACAAAATTAGATTTTTGTATTGCTATTTTTCTGCATAGAGATTTTTTGAAATCCTTTTATTCTGACACTATTTTGCGCATGTCAGTCCCTGGCTAGTCGTTCGATGCGATCTCATGGATTCGTATTTGAGCTTGGCCGGTACTTTGCTCATAAATAAATGAATAAAACTTTGACGGGTTCGTTCGACGACTGGATTTGACTCTTTTCTTTTTTCGATGTCCTATTTATCTTTTTCATTAATTGATCGACTGACCGTTGTTTTTTCAATAACTCCAACAGCTTTTCATGGGAGGAAATCAACATTTTTCTTCAGTTTTTTAGAATCTAGAAATAAAAGTTTCAACGAGTTGCCCGTGCCTGAAATTGGCTGCTTCTCAGTTCCAGTCTTGATAGACGAGAAAAAATGGTTTTAAACCACTTGTACAAATATACTATAAAAAGTATGAAACGGAGGATCAAAAGATCCCAGAGAAAAAGCTTCTGCTATGCTCGCTCCCATCTTTTACTCACTCGAAACCCACAAAAATTAGCGATTGTAAGTGATGTTTGCGAACTTTCTCATTAGATCTCCTTTGTTGGTACGGAATTTCGAAAATCTTTTGAACGATCGTCAGCTTTGGAATCGACCTTCGCGAGCGTCTGTATCGATTCGCATAGAAATTTTTTCCATTTGCTTAGTTACAGTTTAGTTTGACGACGGTTGTTTCGGTGTAGTTCACACCGACAGTACGATATCTGGATCGACGTTGATATAAAAAGAAACGAGAGATACGAGGCGATCGGTATCGGAGCGTCGTTGAAATTATCCCCGTTCAAACATATCTACGAAAAAATTCAGTTGATCGTGAATCCACTGCGTTTTATCCAATATGAAAGAGCATAGGATAAGAATTTCTTCACTGAGAACCAGATTTTGGTGAAATATTGAAATTATACGGACTGAATGAAATTTTTTTCCCACGCAAAAAGTTATTTATCGTTCCAATGCAATTTCGTTAAATTTTATTTTTTAAAATAAATCGAACGTCCAATAAAGCATTTCGTCCGAACACCAAAATGTTTGATCGTTCACCAAGCGTTTGTGTTCGTATGAAAAATTTTTTTTAATGTTAAAAATTCTGTGATTTTCAGTCTCGTAAACGAATCGATTACCCAGATTTTGTATCCCCAAGTAAATAATCCTGTAAAAAATCCGAGAATGATCGGTGCTGCAAAAAAGTAATGAAAGTTTCCCGAAATTCCAGAATTCCCACCAGGTTTCTACAAGAGTCCGAACGAGAAGGAAAAAAGGTTGCAACGTCAGCAAGAAACATGAACCGCCGAATTCCCAGAGGCGAGTGGGGAGCCCCGCGAAGAAATTGAGCGAGTAAAGTGGCCGAGAGGAAGTAACGTTTCAAGTAGGAATTTCTTGTCCGGATAGCGAATGAATGAGAGCGTGCGTTAGTATGAGTGCCGGATGACCAGAGATGCTATCACCTCGTGCACTCTTACGCTCCGTCGATTCTTCTGGGCCAGAAGGAGAACGATTATCGTTGGAGCCGCCTTCTCGGATGTGTGTTTATGGGCACGTTGAATGGCACACGAGCATATGCGAGTGTCCGCCGTGCACAGTCGTGTGAGCTTCGACACAATGTTATTCCACTACGAACGTCGTCGCTCGACCGGAAGTAATACCTACAGCAAGGAATGCCTTGGCAGGGCGACGGCGAGTGTGGGTGATCGAGTTCCTCTGTGTGTGTTTGTCTTTATGACAGGAGATTAGTGCTCGTGTATTTACTAGATGCACATTACGCTTTCGTCCATGTGCATACCTCCGTGGATGGATATAGGTGCGTGTGTCGCTCCGAGGGTCGAAGCGTCTATGTGCGCGCAAAGTTGCAAGTCGTGGCACAGCGTTCTTTGCGATTACCACGAAAGGAGCTGTACACGTTGAGAGAGGTTCTTCGAGTCCCAGGTTGACAGGAAGTGCTCCGAGATAAGATAATGACGTCCCTCCCTCTCCTTTTCTCTCTCACTTTATCCTGCATCCGGCAGCTTTCTTTAAGCCGACTTCCAGCTATTATAAAAGGCTTCTTTTATACACCACTTAAACAGGTACACTCGAGGCTTGTACCGTCCCGAGGAATTGTAGCTGAATAAATTGTTCTTTTGATTCCTTTTTAAAAAGAATTTAGCCTCTTGGCCTCCCTTCATTTCTCTTTCTCTGTTGCTCTCACTTTTTCAGACACTTTTAGTGGCGATTGACGAAAAAGTTTGAGTTTAAATTGCTCTCTTCTTCCTTTTTCGCAGCGTTGTTTCTCCACTCTCAAGTTTCTCGCTCCCATCGCTGTTTCATTGGTTCTGGGGATGAAGATTGCTCCCAAAGATTGTTTGAGGTTCGTTCGAAGTCGGGAATCGTCTGCTTCGTTTCAATCCTCGGACCTTTTCTTCATATTTATTTAACTTCGAGTTGCTTCAGCCTCCCGACCCGTCCTCCTCGTTTCCAGTGCACACTCCAACCGCCCCCTTCCCGCTCCTCGAAGATTCATCTCGGATTAATGAGAGTCTGAATTTATGCAACCGGAGTCAGCTCCGTACTCGCGTAGCCGAGGGGCGAGGGCGGGGAGCTTCTTTTCCACGCCGGACATCCGTTCTTGATGCTCGAACAGCGCCTGCAAAGAGGAAGACATTTAAAAAACTTTTCAAACACTTTCACGTCAACGACGGTCTCGTACCTACTCAACGATCGGTGAACGAGGATGCGATTTTTGTAGATTTTTTGCTATCATTTTGCCTTGCATTTGAAATCGAGTTTTCGTGTAAAAAAAAATTGTTTAACGTTTTTTTTTTTTTTTTTTTTATAAAATTGAATCTTCGTGTCTTTTTCTAAACAAAATTATTCGGCAAACAGCGAAATAACATTTTTTTCCCAATAAAATACTCACAAAATAGATTCTCCGTTTTCTGACTTTTTCACGGTTTCACCATTAACATTGCTTTGATGATTTTTGCATAGAATGTTAGAGTCTCGGCCACCGCTCATTTTCTTCGATTTCAAATTACCTTCAAATTGATAAAAATTAATTTTTTTCGTCTATCGATTTTTTTATGACTTTTTTTTTTAATGAAAATTTTTTTATTCGAAATAATATTTTTAAGAGTATGGATCAGTCGACTAACCTCACTTGGAATTTTTGAAATTGGAATTCTCTGACACGGTTTGACAGATTAAAAAAAGGCTCTGTCAGCCTGCGCAGAACGATGGCAAAAATCGACTGACGGAGCCCTTTTTTAATCGGTCAAACTGTGTCAAAGAATTTTGATTTCGAAATTTGCAGCTATATCTCTCTCGCACTCACGGTTGCGATGTACCGACTGATCCATCCTCGTAAAAGAATAAGTTCTTTACCTTAATATTGAACCACAAAATCTCGTGATACACTCGCGCAATCGGAGTGATTTGCGCCAAACTTCTTCAGCGAAAACATTCATCATAGTGAAAGTACGAACGAGTTCGATTCCACGATCACAACACAATAAACTATCAGGAACCGCGACGCGAGCTGTAGAAAAGCTTTCGCGTCGGTGTTACTCGGTTTATTATTAATCGAGGATGAGAATCGTGACGTTTCCCGGATACTTGGAAAGGATCAACTATCGGTAATTCGGTGAAAACTATTCCGGGAGATGTCTCGCCTGTAACAGTGAATCTCTGAATATTTCACATATACGTATGGGAATAATGAACAACGCACGGATATATAGAGACCATAGAATCGAAGTTAATGCTGTACAGAAAAATAAATGAATCTTTATACACGTGTGCTGTAAAATCAGGCAAACGTTTTTCCGTAGAAAGTATCCAGGAATAGAAAGACTCAGTGTCATAAGCTTTCACACGCTGCATATAAAGAGTGTCTGCGAAGTCAGTTTTGGAGTTCGCGCCGTTAGAACACAAGAAAAAAAATGAACATGGCGAAAAATAATTTTCCACTGGTCACTCTCCTCATTTTCACATTCCTCTTGATATTTTCCACAGATTTAGTTTTGAGGTGGTCACAAGATATTCACTAACAATTGCAGAGAGCACTGCGCATTGATAGGCGGAGAGAGTTGAAACTAAAAAATGCATCGTAAAGTTAGGTTAGTTTCGAAGAATTTTCGTTTTACTTTCTCCCCGAACAAAAGAATTCATCGATTTATCAAAATATTTGTTCGATCGCCAAATCGCGGTGGCCAAAGATGAAAATTATCCACAATGTTTTTTATCGTCGAGCGCAATATTCTACGAATGACACGACCAAATTTCCCATTGAGTCAGTGAATTTTTTTCTGTTTGTCACGATTCGCTGGTTCAGCTAAAAGTTTTATTGGACTAACACATTGTTTTTATTGGAGAATTGAAAAATTTTCTCAGTCCCAAAAATTTCGAATTCCTCTTGGTGTAGCGTCATTTTTTCAGCTTCAATAAAGAATTAAGCTCGCGATCCCCATCTTTGGGGCACCCCGTATACGCATAAATCGAGAAATGTCCGGGTGTCACAGTAGCTATTATATCTTTCACGAGTTCCAGAAAGCGTGTACCGGCAGCACATTACACATTACACTCGATTTGCAACGGTTTTTGTTAATACGAGGAACACACACACACACAAATTTTGCGGAAAAAACATAACAATTGCAGTGCATACGTAAAAGGACGGAATGAAGAATTTTATCCCACACTTATTCATCAAATGTTATCCACGTGGAAAAAAAAATTAAATACGATAATTATACATATTTTATTCTCAAAGTTCTCTTCTAACTTAGTAACAATCGCGAATTCCCTCGTTCACGGATCACAAACACAGATGGACGCACGCCTGTACACATAACCACACGCGGCCACTTCGCGATTACACGGTTACGCCAGTCGCTCTATACCTTAATTATGATTTTCCGGGATTTATACAGCTCTCGGAACGGTGGATGTAATTAATAGAGAAAAAAGTTGTTAAGAAGTTTTAAAAAAATCAGGAGAAGAGATATCTCACGGAACGTTCTGTTGAAACGAAAAACTTTTGCAGGCGCATTAGAAGAAAAAATGAAAAAAAGCAATTTTGTTCCGTGTTGAACCAGACGGCTTCGAATTTCGTTGTTTTAGGCTCTGTCGTTGAGGGTGGGGATCAAACATTTTTACGATGAGCCTAAGATAGACACAATGGAGAATGTGCGTTGCCTTTGACCTTTTCGAAAGATAAACAAACTTTGGATATCAGTGCTAGGTTATTTAGACGAGTCTTATCCCCAGATAGCGAGATGTCACGGGTATATCGATCCCACAAAACGCCTATACGAATGGCAGACATTCTTCAAATTTGGTTTTTTTTTTCATGCCATTCTCTTCGTCAGTATTGTTCCCGGCTATAAAAGCGATTGGAACGCTGTGAGGACGAGTTTTTCGAAAGATGAGAAAAGAATCGAGTCAAAAATAAACCGGGCGTACTGATACCAATCAATTGATTAAACGACACTACAATAAATTCGTTCTTCAAAGAAAGTGTCCAAGACCGGAAATTATACGCGTTATTTCCATTGGTGCACATATGACAAAAGGAATAAATAAATAAACGAAATTTTATGATCCAGTGTATATAAATGGACGAGAATTCGAGAATGAAAGCTCGTGGTTAACCTCTCTGAATGATACACCGCTCCAGTAGAGGTTTCTATAGCTATCGTATTATACTACGTGAAATTATAGTATTATATATGTGTATATAATTGTAGTAGCACATGTATATACGTGGTCTCGTGCTAAAACGTAGAGAAACACGTGGGTGTAGAGCGGTTGGGAACACAAGAGACAGCGAGGGGGGAGAGTGAGAAAAAAGGGAGAGATGTACGTATAAGTATACAGAGCCCATTAGAACGAAACTCGAATATTATTCACGCACCTTCTACCTCGCTCCAGCGAGCTGTGCGCGCCTTACGGCGGTCACGGAAATCTGAATACATGGGCGTCCGGTTCTTTGAATGACTCGCGAAACTGGTGCGCCCACATTCTCCATCTCCATTCCTTACCTTATAACACTCCAGGCCATGTACCAATACAGTTTTCTCTCCTGAAATCCCCTTTTCTATTTAGTTTTTTCGCTTTATTATTATCCCCCTTTGCCAATATCAATAAAGTAAACGAAGCTCCGTAGGCTCTCACTTAACCTCACAACTCGCAACGCTCTTCATCGCGCGATCCACGTTTTTCTCCTCGATTTACTTGCTGTCGCGTAATAACGCGTGGGTGGAGCGCCCGTATATACAATAATCCGGCTGAGAAATTTCTTTCGCAATTTGTCAACGGGGCTTATTCCCGTTTGAAATGAAGACAAAGTAAACGACGATAAAATCAATTCTGGTTTATTGAGGCCTCTCGCGCGAACCGATTTACGGAGGTTCCAGTTATTCAAGGACTGTTTAATAACTACTGGTTTGGGCTTACATACAGCTCATTATATTATTAGATTTCTCACATGCGCGCCATATGAAAATAAAGATTATCAATTTTCTCCGCTTCAATATTAAGGACATTGTGGGGTGCAAAAATGTGACGGCTTCGACAAATTGTTTTCAGCTATACTTGCAGAAAACTCGACACAAAATCAATGATGACGTAACGCGAAGAATAGCAACAAAAGTCTCTTTATACTTCGCTCAGATACGTCGTTTTCCGTGTTTTGATGAACGAATACACGAAGAGCGAGGTCAAAAAATTCAAAGTTTTTCCATTAGTGTTACCTTCTCTATACAATATATATACGAATATTTCTGAATTCGTAATGGCACCGTAGAAGTTTGAGGAACAACATAAATTTCGTGATTTGAATTGTAAAAATGTGTTTCCTGAGACTTGAATTTCGAACGGAGGATCCAAGTGACGTAAATCGTTAAAGTAAATCCTGTAAATATGTGGCGCAGAACTGTAGTAGAATTTGTTCGGTAAGCAAAGGACATGTAGCGAATAGTGTGTGGGCCGTAGGTGAAAAAACGCAAACCACGCGTTACGGTGTTACAGGCATCGATGGCGCTGGTGGCATACCAGGCCGCCACCGCCACCATCGAGCCCAGCGAGCTCGCTAAACCATAATCAATGAGTGCAGAAGAGGGACGGAGAGCGAGGCTGGTGTAGGGATTTTGTCCTGGTAAGGCAGCGCACCCACGCGGCTATACTACCACGCATAAAACACTTTCGCCCCCGCCTATATTCTCCACCTCGATCTCGTGTCTCGCGTCACCCTCAGGTTGACGTTTTTCTGCGTTGAGCTGTTTTTTGCTCTCTTTCTCTCTCCTGATTTTCTATTTCAGGATTTTATTCGAGGTAAGTATAAAATAATATGTAATGTAAGTGAATATACGAATCGCGAATGTCACGACCCCTCAAACGCAAAGGATGTAACAAATAAAGGGGAACGGTCAGGAGGGCGACCGTGTAGGAAATTTCATATCGCGATTTATTACTAGAGCGTTGATTAATTGAACGGTCGAATAAACAAAAAGGAAGAAAAAAAAAACGATTCTACGCCCACGATACCGAATGTGACAAGAATTATCGTCGACCAGGGTATACGGATTTTCGTTCCATAAACACACATGGGAAGGGAACGCGCCTGAAACGAGGATCTCTCGGTATATGTCACGGCTGCGGGGGTGTAAGCTCCCCTGGGCGAACCGAAACAAAATATTCTCTCAACTGAATTCGCGTTTTACTCGTTGATAAATTTCACCGGAACTTGAAATTAATGGAATTTCTTTTTTTGTTCACAATCAGTAACGCAATGTAAAAGTTTGTATTGCTCTGTGATTGGTTGGATACAGAATCTGTGTAGGAAGTTGAACGTCGTTATGCAAACTGATCTGCGATGGTGCTGCTACCACAAAATAGACAACCACGCAATTTTTTGGCATTAAAATTTACCCTGTATGTTTTTCGGATAGCACATCTTTTTTGTACCTCAAATCATCACCGACATCCCAGTGTTTATACGTAACAAATATATGTATGTTCGTTAAGGTAGCGCAAAAAAATTGATTATTTTTTTTCAGCGTCTCCTATGAAAATATGTTAATTTATCATGTTTCAGGAGCCCCCTTCAAAAATCAAGTCAACAAAAAAAGGTCGTTCAAGATTTTTAAAAATTCCAAAAATAGTCGAATTTGAATTTTTTTATTTAAAAAATTCATTTTAAAAGGTCGCTCATAATTAATTTAATCTTTTATATGCTTTGCTTTCGATGCTTCGAGAGACCTTTAAATATTTATATTGATTATTCATTTTAATTTTCACTTTCAATAAGTAAGATAATGGTTAGAAATACACAATGAGATGGAGGAAAAATCTGACGTAACAAGGTGTGATTTTACAATAGGTCGATATTTTTATTTAAACAATTCAAACAATTACGAGAACTAGTTAGCAGAGAAAATGTCATTATGAATAGAGCATGCCTGTTTAATCAAAACATTTATTGACTCTCATAATGAGTGAATTTGGTACAATACTGAGTGATGCTTTGAACAATTTTTTTAAATAATTATCAAGTAGATTTTACCAACAAAAATACTTCGAATTGTTGTTTGCGAACAAGTACTTTATAATTGAATTAAAGCAAAAATAGCGCAGGCTCAAACACGGTTTGCTACACGCCGGTAAAAAAATTTCCGTGTTTCTGGTCCATTACCTACAAATTGTTATATACGATTTTTTCTCCGTTTCGTACTTTTGGAACTCAAAATTCAAATTGATAATCAATATGAATATTTAAAGGTCGCTCGAAACAATAAAATTTAAGTATATAAAAATTAAAATGAATTTTGAGCGACCTTTAAAAATGAATATTTTGAGTTGGAAATTTCAGAAACTCATTGGTTTTTTCGGCACAAAATTTCGCTGCATTGAGGAAAAAAATTTTTTAAGGAGTTTCGGTACAGAAGTCTAAATATTAAGAAATTGATCAAATTTGGTGATAATGTTCTTCAACATCAAGTGCGAAAACACAAATTTTTTCAAAATTTTCTTCTACCTAGTTATCGAGTAATTACGCATTAAAGCAGATTTCTTATGCCCGGAATGTATACCTATATATGTGGAAACGCTATGCTTATACACGTGAACTTTAGTGATCAATTACTCGATAACTGTGTAGAAGAAAAATCTTAAAAAATTTGTATAGTCAAATTTGGCACTAAAGAATATGTTCACCAAATTTTATAAAATTCTAAACTTTTTGAAATTTTTTATGTTTTTAGCATGGTTTAGCATGGCAACATTGTATCGCCTGTACCGAAACTCCTGAAATAAAAAAAGTCAAATTTTGACTATTTTTGGAATTTTTAAAAATCTTGAGCGACCTTTAAGAAAAATTTTTTTGAGCTGATTTTTGACTCTGAAAAAAAAATAGTCGATTTTTTGCGTCACCCTAATGTTCGTGTATGTAATGAATTTATATGTTGAGATTATGAACGGTCACTGAATTTATAAAAATGTTGATGCATTTTCGTCGTTGGCTGTTTCGCTCGTTCAATTTTCATCTTTGTTCACAATTTTGTATTTTTAATTAACAATAACCGAGACGAGCAGTTAAAATTTTAAAAATCATTAAACACGTTGAAATTTTTTATTGAACTTTTTTTCCCAAACTGCCGCTAGAAGTCCACGTTTCCGGTTTAAAATGTGCTCACACGATTCTTGTTGCGCGGGACGCGTCGGTGCCCCTTTTTCGTGTTAGCCTAGAAAAAATTACATTCAACACAAAAAACAGCGTGTCATGTTAAAAAATCTTCGTGCATGTGAGAGCGACTCTGGTGACTATAAAGTTTGAAAACGTCGTCGAAAAATTTATCGAACATAAAATTTTGTAATAACAATAGCTCTTACCTCTGTTAATTCCACGAGAATTCACGCATGTTTGCACATTTCCTTCGCGCTACTCTTCGGACTCTTTTTATGACACTCGCGAGAAATATGGTGGCTATGCACGTGAATCATTTATTTTCTCGAACGGTGTGTTCGTGTAATCACGACAAAGAAATTGGAAACCTTCAAGACAGAAGAGTCATCGGACACTTCTGCTGATAAACTTGTGAAAAAAATATTTGATCCGTCACCAAAGACACCAAAACGTTTCTTCTCATCATTATTATATATGTATAATACTAACAATAAAAAGTGTAGTGAACGTTGTCGCTTGATCTCAATCGAACCTCAACGTCATTCGGAAAATATTTGAGAGTTGTGTGATTTAACCTATCGCAAAACTACGTTCATTTGTGAGCGTATTTTCATGACGTGAACGAAGAATGCGTCATACACTGAAATGTCTAAAACAACATTGATCATCAGTGAAATATTCCACGTCCATTTATTGGTTAGAAAACTCGAGTGACAGTTGACGACGCATCGCCCACGATTTTGCAGCGAGTAAATCATGAAATCTCCTTGAAAAATGAGGTTCCAGACATTTCTTAGCGGGTGAAAAATCGCGTTCTGCTATAATAAAGAATCGTAAAAATGTTACGTTTACTGTTTACTGCTGTTCGATGCGAATGAAAAATGGAAGGCGAAACCGCTCCCAAGACGATCGCGGCGATAAGATTTTCTTTTCTCTCAACGCATCTCCTGTCAACAAGAGAATGATATCATCGATACGGTGCATAAGCGACGCTTTTTTTTATGAATGAAACAGTCTGCTATATTGTTACAGGCCTGTGTAATACACGATCGTCGTTGTTTTTCTGTCTCTGTAGTAAAAGTGATTGTATAGTAGAGACTTTTTTACTACACACGTATTGCGCTTCCGAAGGTCACGGTCTAGGAGTCAGGTTATTTTTATCGTACTGGACTTACGCAACTCTCACGGTCATACCGCAGGTTCGGGGAACGGGAAGGGGCATAGGACTCTGGTTTTTCAGTGAATGAACGTTTTTTAATCGTACAACTTGTTTGAGAATGAGAAGTCGTATTTATAAAATATGCGATCAAACTCAATTCTCTTTCACAAAGATCGTATAGCTTTGCCCATTGAAGCATTGAGGAAATATTGCCGATATCCTATATATAGTTGTTTTTTATTGCAGCTTGTTAAGGCTTTTGAATGCATTGAAGTGTATGACGAAACTATTTTTAATCTCTTCGTTATGAATCGGGCTACGTGTTAGAATCTTGAAAAAAATACGCAGATTCTTGAAATGTGGTTAGAATTTTTTTTTATAATTTCAAATTGTTCGTAAGTGGGTTTTTAGATTTGACTAAAAGTCGATAACGTTGAATATTGAAATATTTAGAATGTTTTATGATGTTGGTGAAATCAATTGTGTTTTACAAACACGGTTGAAATTTTTTACACACTTTCAGAAGTCGTTCAATAGACTTTGAACATCGGTCAAAGTAACCAATTTTTTCCTTTGTTTTCTCCATTATATACACATAACGTTATATCGATGAAGCACTCGCGATGATTTCTACTTTATTGACGTGAGATAAAAGCGCGTTGATAACAAAGGAACCTGCTCTCTTCACTTTCATGGTTAAACCTAACCTCATTTAATGAAAACCGTGACCACCAATTTCTAATGTCACATTGACACTGACACGGTGCGATGTTGTTATTGCGGTTATTATTGCGACGTGATGAAGCGTTACGAATATGATTATTAAGATCAATAAACACAAATTCTAAAGTATAATACAGGTACGAAAGCTCAATCGAGGTTGGTTAATTCCGAGGTTTTTGTTGAGAGGCCTTTCTTTTCGACTATCGCAGAGGTGAGCAACGTTTTGAAACATCGTAATAGTTATTTCTGAGTTTTTTTTACGATTTTAACCTCATATTTGTGAAGCTTGCATACATTTAATACATATTTCCGATCTATCGTCTCAATTTAAACCCATGCTCTGGTAATTTTGGCGTTTTCGTCTCAATGTGTTACAAAGCAAAATAAAATAAGTTATCACCATGATTGAAACAATTAAATGCCACTAACGGGAAATTCGATCTCTGTCATTCTCAATGTTTATTTGAATTGGTATTTTTTCAGAAGACATCTGCCAATCTCCGATCGAATTCCTGAAAAATGAATAGTGGCGCAGTTTCAACAGAACGGGTGAGTCACTCGAAATAAAATTTATTTGTTGCGGCTTTTGGAAGTTTTGAGTAACGATTATTATGATCTCCATTTTTAGAGCACTCGCTCCTCGAGGCTTCGAGGTGTAGACAGCAATACCAAGAAATTTTTAAGCGACTTTGATCCTCAAAGGAGCGAAAGAGAAAAGAGAAAACTCAACAGACGTCTCTATCCGAATAGCAAAAAATATTCAGTGTATGACGAAAGAGGCTTCATGGTCAAAACCGGCTACAATCTTTGCGACTGCTTACAACTAGATTGTGCTGGTTGTCATTTTCCTTGTGCTAAATGCGGCTCCACCAAGTGCGGTCATGAGTGCAGGTATTAAAAAACATTATTAGTTAAATTGAGTTACACAGCATTCTCGGCTACTTACATTCGCTGTATGTTTCTTACCGTTAACAGATCATCGATATTGCAGGATATTTTTTCTCTTGCCTGTCCATGAATGTTTTATTTCATGAAAAACATTGCTAAAGTGTATAGTTTTCTTGTCGTTCACCAGTTTTAGCTTTCGTAACCATGCGGTTGTTTTGAACATTATTTTTGGTGATTATTTTCAAAGTAGGCCAAATTTGAGGCCACAAGATTGTTCTTTTGGGTCTTCTTACTTTGGAGACGACGAAATTTCCGTATTTAGTTGACAAATTTGGTTGAGATTCGAAAAAAATTACACAGTAGGCTGCTTTTCAGCAATGAAAAATGATGAATTGTCATAAATTTTTTCATCAATCGAATCCTCGCGATTTTGTGGAATCCTTTTCAATTTCTGGCACACGGTTTTAGCTCAATTTTTTTGTCACACTTTTCGACTAAATCGCAGGAAACTATAGTAAAGAGTTCATGAATTTTTCATGCGAAATTTAAGAAAAAATGAAGCATAGAGGAACAAAAAATTTCAATAGACGAACTGGAACAGTTTCGTAATCGCTTGAGCTCGAAAACTACTCGGTAAAACAGTTTTTTTTGAGAACAATTCAACTGTGACGAGACCACATGTTTTGTTTCTCCGTTACTTGGCGAATGAAACATCAGCGTAGCAAACGATTGTAAAATTTCTTTACAAAACCTTTTCTGTTGAAAAAAATAACGACGATTTTCTCATTTCTGTTCACAGAAACTTTAGGAAATGGACTTACGATACGATTGAAAACGAGGGCAGCGACGTCATCATAAAAAATCCTAGTTTAAGACACTAGCAGAACGAATAAAACAGTTTGTTTCCTCGTCCAAAGATTTTCCAAAGAGATTCGATCGTCCCGCATCACTTCTCCTTCATTCGCCAGACGGTAGTTGCGTAACGGAGAAAATCTAATTTCCTTCGTCGTTTGAACATCGAATCAGTTATTTCGAACGACGAACATGAGCGAAACGAGGAATCTTCTTCGAATGTCAACAAAATATCAACGATTCGTTTCCACGCAAAATACATTATCCCAAATGCCCTTTCGAGCTTTACATTTCATTTCCAAAGGTTTCCAACAAGCTCATTCTCCAAATAAATCGACTTTAGCACTTTTTTACATTTCCCGCAAGAAAAATCTCTAAATTCATCAAAATATATTCCACGCACAGCTCGCGTACTCGAGAAAAAGAAAAATATTAGAAAAAAAGTAGGCGAAAAAGCAAGAAGCTCAACTGTTATGATGGCTCGTGTCCTCGATAAAAAATAAAATAAAAAAGCTTGGATAAAATGAGAATATAAAAAAAAAAAAAAAAAGAAGAAAAAAACAAGAGTCGATTGTTACTGTCGCTCGGTAAAGAGCGGAAAAGTGTGTCTTCGTCTTGGACAGGTAACGGCAGGTTGAGTGGCCCGTCATTGATGTTCCATCCTTACTTATTTTTCCCGATTCACACTCATACGCCCACGCTGGCTATTGATTTTCCACGCTTCTCTTTCCGCTGATGGTCCGACGGTCCTATTGCGCACGTAGAGTTGCACACACAGTTCTGGGGAGAGAGTGAGAGAGGAAAATTGCTCGAGGGAGAGTGTGCGAGCGCCGCCGAGTGAGCAGGGAGAGGGTGTTCCCCGCGCATCTTCTCGTCGCAACTCGAGAAATAATCAAACTCTCCCCAATAAGAAACCTAACGCCCCGAGGCCTCGAGCAAACGGTTTGCGTGTGTGAGTCTCTCTACGAACGTGATAATCTTTGGATCAACGAAAACTCCTGGTTTTATAAAAGCTGACGAGAAGCAGCAGCACCAGCTACAAACATTCGGGGCATGAATTAAGACACTGCTGGAACGAGGAGTCCTGCAAGAAGCCAAATATTCACTGTGAAAGGAGGAAAGAAATAGAAGCGAAGTGAAGTCCTCGCGGCAAGTACGAAAGCACGGACAGAATCGTACTCCTTCTGCAGATATTTTGTTACGGATCTCCTGGCGCAAGGGACGAGTTATCTCGTCGAAAACAAGGACGAATTTTGCCGAGGGGAAAGAGAAAGCGGATCGGAGTCGAAGGATGAACGTTGAAGTGGAACAAGTCGTCGGCAGGACTCGCTAACTCGGTGAAGTGAGGAAAATTGAGTGAAGTTCGTTGGCAGAGTTGGAAAAGTGCGTTTCCACCAACGCGTGTGCTCCTCGAAGGCTCGTTTCTTACCGGTGACAGCAGGTGGAGGGGTTCTCAGGCTGATATATAGTCGTCGGTTTTGAGAGGGTGAGCAGCAGCAGCAGCAGCAGCAGCGGTTCGTCGATAAAGTGCAAACGTAGGTGAACATCAAAGAGCTCTTCGCTCGTACGAAACCGATATCGCCGCATTCGGTATCAGCCCTCAATCAGAATCCCACGCAGCTCACTTTTAGAAATTCTCTAACCTTTCACGTTCCGGGAAAGCTTCCGCCTCGTCGTGGCTGCTCCGACGAGAATGACGTCCGGATAAAAGGGAGCAGAGCGATCATTGGAGCTCGACAGGACTGGAGCACCTCGCGGTGAATTTACGTAGCAACGCATTATGCTGGCCTTCCGTCAGTTCACGAAGAATCGTTCGTCAGGAACGAGCACTCGGATCCTTCACCTCGCCAGATAGACCGACAGCGGAGCGTTCCTTCAACCGGATCATCGAGCCAACGACTCGCTCCCTCGTTTCGCCGTGCCCGCTCGCTTCCTGGGGAAGTGCATCGCTCGCGAATCCGACCGGAAGTTCGCGGATAAACGCTCGCAACGAATCCTCGCTCCCGCGAGCCGCTCATCCGCGGACGAATCGTCCCCCGAGCTTCAAATCTCTTCCCCGAGCGCAAAACTCCGACGGAAAAAGCCTCGGCTCATCCTCGAGCCCCGAACGGAGCGGCGAGACTCCTCACGAACCGCGGACGCATCCTCAGTGCAACCGGAGACCCCGTTCAACGGGGCTTTGAAAAGCAATCACGGCAGATGTCAGGATGCCGGAACAGAGCAACGACTATCGCGTCGTCGTTTTTGGCGCCGGTGGTGTTGGCAAAAGTTCGCTCGTACTCCGATTCGTCAAAGGAACTTTTCGCGAATCTTACATTCCGACTATCGAGGACACTTATAGACAGGTAATCGAACCTCCGCAATTCTCCACAGTTTTGTTCCCTGTTTTCTCTCTCCCTGCCTACGAAAAAACACCAAAATATTATTTTCGCTTTCTCCAATATCAAAATCGATTATGAACCTTCCTCACTTTTCCAAAAATGTGGCTTCTCTTCGACTACATTCACAAGAAAATTCACAAAACAACAGTCTTGTTTGAACCGCGAAATCAAGCTCCAAGCACGAGCAGAACTCGAAATCATTAAGGACTTTGAACAGTGCAAACGTTCGAATTTTACGTGTTTTTTGTTTATTTTATAAATAAATACTGGTTGGATGGATTTACATACAACTTTGTGCACATCTTTTACACATTCAGAAGTACTGGAAAATTTTTTTCTATGCTATTCTTTTGTGGAGGAAAATTTCAAAATATTGTTTAGAAACGAAAACGGCGACCATTTGAATTAAAAAATCACAATTTTTGTGGATTTATCCGTAGAAAATTGTTTGTAAAAGAAAAAAAAAAAAAAAATTCGAATCGAGTCCCTGGGACAAAAACTTTCCATTTTGCTTTAAACATCGATTCAAGGGGTGCCATTTTCAACGCACCATTGTACGAAAATGTAACATTAAAAAAATAAAAGAATAAAAATTTTCCAGTACTTCTGAGTACGTAAAAGGTGTGCACAAGGTTCTACGTGAATCCATCCAACCAATTTTCATGTATAAAATAAACAAAAACACCTAAAATTCTAACGTTTACAGTGTTCATAGCCTGAATGAGAGTTTTGTACCCCAATGTTTGCATCTAAAATTCTCATTCCTGCAATTGAATTTCCGTAATTTTATTTACGAAATTCGATGAAACTGGCCCAACGTCAGACTGATTACGAAAACTTTAAATTGTTGAAGCTTTTTTTAAACTTTCAATTCGTCGAAATTTCGTTCGTCGAAGAAACAATTTTGTTTCATCGCCCAATTTCGTTGGAACTTTAGTTCAGAGTCTGAATTCTCATTTTTGGAGAAGTGAAGGACAATATTCGGAAATAATTTTGTGCTTATTTAAGAAAACGAACCAAGAGAAACCCAGTTCGAATAATCCCACGAGTTCTCATCTCCTGCTTCCTCCCATACGAAGGTCAAGCTTGTGAACGGTGTGGAAGAATTTCCCCGGTAATTTGCCCCTCGCATCCCTTTTATAGTGCTCTATTTATCGGTTTACCTGCACGCTTGCATACACGAAACTATGAATGAGATGCTCCGACGACGGTGTCTGCGTGTGCGGCTTACACACGTTTCTATAGGAACAATCCTCGTAGTGGAAAATATGTTTGTGTCAGACTAGTCGGGCGAGACCGTGCAGTCCGTGTCATCGAACTATGAGAATAGCAAAGAGAGAGAGAGAGAGAGAGAGAGAGCGAGGGATGCACGCGTCTCTATACTCGATGGCCACTGACCCGAGAGAGATTCGATTAAAATAAGCATATGCAGACAGAAATTTGGAGAGCACAAACGATCGAGTGAGATAGACGTTTGACGAAGGGATTATTGTCTCGTTCATTCATCAAATTTCATTGTCGCTTACTCCGATTCGTCGACGAACGAAAACCACAACGAAAGGTAACTCGAGTGGGCAGCAGGCTACGCTCCATTCGGCTCCATTGTTACCTCACATTTCAGTGTCTCGTATGTGCATTTAACAAATGTTTTCATTAGACTCGTCTCTCGACGACGGAGCGATTGATTGTTCGAAACTTTCGAGACTCGCTGCGTTTCCTATCTCGTTAAATGCAATTAATTAATTTCAATGCTTCGTTAATTTCGTACCGTTCTGGGTGCACCAATGAAAATTTGATCACAGCCTCGTTTTATGTCCTGTTTTTTCCTTCCGGGGGGAGATTTTTTTAGTGCGGTGGACACTCGATCAGTGGCTTTTGTGTGAGATAATAATTGGGAGGATGAAAATTGAAGGTGTTTCAAAATTTTTTGAAATTTCTTCCAAAATTCAGAAGAATTTGAATTTTTTTTGTTTTTTACGCCTCTTGGGACGTTGAAAAAATTCTGGCTGCCGATAAAGATGAAAAGTTTTTGAAGACAGTTGAAAATGAGAATGAAAATCGTGGAATTATTCCGATGGAAAGTCCTCGGGGCTGTGATCGTTGAATTGCATTGAATTTCAAGTGCGGATTTTCATTCGCGTTTGTATTTAAAAATTCCACTTTCGGCTACTCTCTTTTGTTAGTCAATTGACTGAGGAAAAATGAAAGGTCTCGAAATACGATGATTCTGTGGGTTCTCCTCGCTCGGTCGTAAGTCGAATCTCATTCATGGTTTCGTCTCGTTGTCAAAATAAGAGTGTTTTTCGTAAGGTATAATAAAACAGCGAAATATTGAGAATAATGAAACTGGTGCGAGACTGTTTGGACCCGAGCTGTGTTCGCGATGCGAATATGTCCGAGAGCTGCGTCCGTTCTTCCGAAATTGTATTCAATTTCGATCGAACGATTTGAGGCTCTTCAATGATCTTAATCTTTCCGTTTGGTTTCTCGTAAGAAAAGGCGCAAGCCAATTCAAAAAATCATTGAGCGGCTATCGGACGTGCCTGAATTTTCAGGTAATAAGCTGCAACAAAAATATTTGCACTCTTCAAATTACGGACACAACGGGGTCCCATCAGTTTCCCGCAATGCAGCGACTCTCTATAAGCAAAGGTCACGCTTTCATCCTGGTTTACTCGGTCTGCTCGCGGCAGAGCCTCGAAGAGCTTCGACCAATATGGGCTGTCATACGAGAGTTGAAGGGACAGGACATTTCGCAAATTCCTATTATGCTGGTAAGATCATTTTCGATTCAAAATACGGGAAAGTAAACCCGCGACAAATTGGGAGTTTCCCTCGGAGACGAGAGACTTGCAAAAGGATACGAAAAAATCCAATAAAAGGTTCCCCGAAAAATGCCAGAAACTTGAAAAGATTTACAACTTTTTCCTCTTTTAAACAATTTTTATTTTTCATTCTTTAAGGGCTTATGCACACTTGTCATGGGCAGAAAAATCCAACATTTTTTATCAGATATTCTTCAGTTATCTCAGAATCGACTTTTTTGAAAAATACCTTCGCGGCGGCGACGATTACTAAACTATTAATTCGATCCACACCAAATTTATATATACCACTTATTTATTATAATAATATGCTCGAAGGATTTCGTATTTTGTTTGAAAAAAAAATTGCAACAAAAAACCGAAAATTTAGCACCTCGAATAATGAATTTTTTGTTAAGACTGTCGCCATTTTTTTTAAGTTAAAATTTTAACAAATCCTTCGTCCAGGCCCAACCTATTATTACAACAAATAAGTGATATAAATTTGGTATGGATCGGATTAATAGTTTTTTAGTTGTCATGTCCACCGCAACTGATGCTCAAAAAAGGTGCTACTGGAATACAGCCGGAGTTGTACAAAAAAATTGTACAAGTACACGAACATATGTACGAATGAATGTCGTTTACAATTTTTCAGTAAAAATTTATTTTCTTGTCGAAAAAAATGAAGAAAATCACGTTTTTTCGCCCGCTGCAAATGTATTTAAGGCCTTAAGATACATACGAAAAAAGGGGTTGTTACGCATGGAAAATAGGGAAAGCCTGAAAAATTCAGTGAATGTTTGTGCTCCTGGAATAGTAATCAGGAGTCAGGCAGTTTTGAAAATCCTTTGGAACTTTTCTAGAATCGACTTTCCTCGATAATTGTGCAAAACTAGCTCACTCGGGCTCAGAAAAAAGGATTGGAAGTTTTGAAAATAGTCCAACATCACATCTAGAAACAGCCACTTCGATGCTAAAGATTGAAAACTTCGAAAATTAATAACTCATTCGAAAGCACTCATGATTCGTATATTTTTTTCTCAATCTCGATTACTCACTGAGATGGGTATCAATTTGAATTTAAAACTGAGTTAAAATTTTTGTTAAATCTTCACTTTCGTTACGACTCAAGTAATTTTCCATCAAACATACTTCACTTTTAGTCTCGATGGCAAAAATGAATATTTGGTAAAAAGAGGAGTCTCCGCAAGCTCTTCCCGAAAGTTTCCAAAACTCTTTTATAAAATTGGTCAAAGTTTTGAAACTTCTGATTGTGAAATGAGTAACAGCCCTGATAGAATTTAAGTATGACGTGAGTTGGGAAAGCAGCTCGAAAGACGCTTCAGGAGATAAGATCGTGAAAATTGAAGAACATTATTATAATTACAATGTGAGCTCTCAGCATCCGAGCGAAGCTTTCTAGCATAGATGAATATGAATGAACACGGAAGTATGAATTTTTCGAGGTTCCATTAAACGAGAGCAAAGACGCTTGAGCGAATCTGTAGTGGGTGTTGGATGTTGATTTATGAAAATGAGTTTGTCAAGGGAAAAACAAAGCTGACAATGTGCAGGAGTGCATCGCTCATCCGGGGAGCTTGAGAGTCCTCGAGATTCCAGCTTTTTCAGTTACCTTCTCGTGTTGTGCTACTCCAGAGTTGCCACGTTAATCACTGCGTAATAAAACACCCTGCCAAGAAGAACGTTCGCGTATACTGCGTCAACGTACCCCCGGTCACGTATAAAGTATTCAGGGACGTGACGTTGTAATGCCGGTGTTATTGCACAGAGACGAAACTTTCCGATCCGAATCGGCAGGTTCGACGACTCAAACGTTTTTGCTTCACAAGAGTGAAAGGTTTCCAACTTTTTTTTCATCGTACAATTTTTATCGCAGGAACAAACTCCGAATATATTTCTTCGATGCGATTTTTCGGTGAAATAGGAATTGAGGTTGACCTGTCGCCGGTATTTGTTGAAAACTTGAAATAAACAAATTTGGAAAAGTCACTGATCTGGAATATAAACAACTGGCATTTTTTTAAGGTTCAGGTCCCCCCGTTTCGTAATCGGATAGAAAAAGTCGTGGACCGAATCGAAGATTTGACAAAAACACGATCCTCGCCATATCGTGTGTCCAAAAATTGCACATTCGTGGCTGGCACCATCGTTGGGGCAGGCTTCCCAGAGGCCCGCAGGTCAATTTCCAAATTTCAATCTCATTCACTGCCACAAGTGTTCTCGAAGTTTGTCAAAGTTTTTCATCGCTTTTTAACTGTCAAATAAGATGAAAAACAAAATTCGTCTCCAGTTCTAGAGATTACGATAAGTCAACCTCGCAGTAAACCGTCAACGGAAGATTCGACGTCGCGAAGAATCATTCGCGTTCTGTCAACAAGTAATGATTTTCCTGCCCGTTGACGCTCCTCGATCAGCCACAGCGCTGTTAAGGGGAGACCAAAATACGCGCGGTTTATGTAACAATCGTCTTGAGAGTGGCACGGCACAAAAGAGCAAAATTTCCGAGTTATTTACGCGCAGGAATCTGAAAAATTGATCCGCCCGATTCGAGATTCTCATATTCATCCGATCGCGGTCACGGGCCGTGATGTAAAACGCAGAAAAACCAGTAAAAAAAGGATTCTTTTCAAGTTGGCACAAAGATGTACGGGACAGAGTAAAGGAGGGAGGGGGGAGGGTGGGAAAACGTTGTTGCGCCGGTCTGAAAAAGTGGAGAAAAGAAAAGAAAATTATTCTCGACAGGTTGGCAACAAGTGCGACGAGAGTCCCTCGGTGCGCGAGGTCCCGATGACCGAGGGAGCCGCGGAGGCGGCTAATTGGGGCTGCGGTTTTCTCGAGACATCGGCCAAGACGAATCACAACGTAAATGCGCTTTTCCGCGACCTACTGACGCTCGAGAAAAATCGTTCGGTGTCGTTGCAACCGGTGCAGAGCAACAACGCGATAAGCCTTAAGGAAAAATGTGCCGTTATGTAAAGATAAAAGGAGAGGACGGAGCAGAGGCGAGGGACGAAGAAAAGGGAGGCGAGAAGGAGGAGAAGAAAAGACGTGTACTTATCGATTGTCATTACGATTATTATTCCGATTGATATATTATCATTATTATTGTTATGAAACGCATACGTTTATATGAGCGTACGCGCGTGCATGTACATAAAATTTAATAGAAATTAAGGGGCGACACGATCGCTCGGTTTCGTATCGTTTCAATCGTTTTTCCATCCACTTTCTTTGCTCCACCAACGAATATATTTTCCTTCTTTCGCCTCAGCGTGCAACTATTCTTTCAGCGATTTATATTTCATTGTGACGCGGCCACTCGAACGACGTCGGCTCCACAGTTATTTAATATCTAGTAGTGAAAATGAAAGAAAAATTCAAATAGCCATTACGATATTAATAATAATAGTTATCACGATAACGCAACGCATTCGGAGATAAGAATCGGCGTAGCTCGCTCGACATCATACGTTTTCGGGTTTCTGTTCCACTTATTTCCGTATCGTTTCCGCATCATTCGATTCTTATTTTGTGTTTAGTCCTCGATCGAACTCTGGTCCCGCGGGGGCAATGAGAAGTTTGGCGGGGGGGGGGGGGGGGGGGGGGGGGGGCGCAAAAGTGTGAGGAATCCGAAGCCCTCGCGGTGTCTCTTGGTACGATTATTTAACCGATTTTTCACTTTGTAAGTAGTAAATAATTTTTGGCTCGCTGGAACGGGCTTTCGGAACTCGTGCGATCTCGCCCCGTTCTTCTCATTCCGGGGGGCTTGTTCGTTTGGCAAATTATTTTTTATATTAAAACCGCGAGCGGTGGTGGGAGGAAGAATCGAAAGAAAAGTGAAATCGGCGAGCTCGAGCAACCGTTTGGAGCTGGCGCAGGTGATCGTCGGTCCGTCGAAGGTCGGAACGCAAGTGCCGAAAGTTTACCGTGGACGTTGAGCCGGCTCTTTTCTCTAAATTTATTTTTCCGACCTTCGGTCGGCGGCAGGCTTCCGACAGACGACGCCCGGGAAATTCGAGCGGCGAGAAATTCGCTCGAATCTCCACACTCCGAACGGAAAATATATTCGATGCTAATGTTTCGAT
Source organism: Venturia canescens (assembly GCF_019457755.1). Classification (NCBI taxonomy): domain Eukaryota; kingdom Metazoa; phylum Arthropoda; class Insecta; order Hymenoptera; family Ichneumonidae; genus Venturia; species Venturia canescens. The sequence goes on along the minus strand of NC_057421.1, from coordinate 2,521,613 downwards.
GGAAACGGAGTAAAAAACGATCGGAAAGGGAGAAGAAAGTGAAAGAAACACGAAACGATGCTACACGAAAATATAAACTTCAAATGCAAAAGGAAAAAACACACAAAAATAAACAAAAGAAAAACTAAAATTTAAATAAGAATTGTTACGAGATTGGTTTTTGTTGAATAGTTGTAAGATTTTTGTAATGACGCTAACTAGAATTTATTATCGTCACGTAAATGATACGGAGATTGATTAAGCGAGACGAGAAATGCGTTGAAAGATCAGAAACTCTATGTACGACGAAAATAAGGGGCGAAATGAATTAAAAAAACGGTATAGAGACGAATGTTGGACGCGAAGGGAGACTGGCAACTTCGTCGAGAAAACACTGACGAAGAAGAGGAGTGCAGAAGGAGAAAGAACGATGCTACAATAGTGATTTATCTCGCAAGTTTTTGGCCGTTATTCAATACGTAGCGAACGGTATTTGCGATTAGCGCCTTCTCGAGAACGTCATACCAAGAACCTGCTGAATTACGGAGCCGAGAAATATCGTGCATTTGAAAAAAAAAAACACGGGCAACGGTCGCCAAAAGCAACAGTTTTTATTGCACGTTTCTTAAGGATGTATTTTCCCAACGAGCACTCCGCATTTTGTCACAACTTTCGCGAATTCGTGGGTCGATTTTTTCTTGAACTTTGATGAATCCTCGACGCGATCGCGAAGCGGATTATTTCTCATGATTACTCGACTTTTGTCAACATATCGATCCGAACGTTTGTCCCTTTAAACGCTCGGGAAATCAACGGTCCAGAAGCGGAGTCCAATTATTGAATAAACACGTTTTTTAATAACTTTATCGAATAATTTTTGTAGCTTCGAAGCTAACGCCGAAGCGACGGTCTCAGTTCCTCTCACCATTTCGCGAGTTTCATTTGCGGACGAGAATTTCGTTTGCACGATTATATTATGACAATTGGATCCCGGAAGATATATCCTTGAGAATAAAAAGTCGGGGCTCGAGCTAACAGGATTTGACCGAAAATGCTACGCTTTTCCTCTAGTTCCTCACAGATGTCTCTCCTTCGCTCTCTGACTTCCACCAATTTATCAAACTTTTATGAGAATATTGAGACCAGTAGACGCTAAGAACCCCCACAAGTTTAAATCGAGAGAAACTGAGCGGCTTTGCTCGAACGAGATTCCTCCAAGGAAAGAAACGTCAAGCGCTTCGAGAATACAACATTTGAAAAGCCTCATTCTTCTCAACTTTGTCAAATAAAACGAAGCCACTGTCGAGCAATCGATACGATCAGCCATTGAGGAAGCTCCGATGCCACTTTCAATGCTCTCCAATGATCCCTGTGTAATGTTAATCGTCGCGGTGAAAACGGTCATTGTTCTTCCTTGAATATTCCGTTCGGTGGAATAAAAAGAGAATTTTCGCGATGCACTAATTCGATGAAATCTCCAACGAAATCGATAAATTTCAGTGCATTCACAGCTGAAAGAACGCCATCGAATAACCGATTAAAAAATGATGAGTGAGTTTTATCTCGTCATTCGATCGAGCAAAACCTCTCGTGAGTTTATTCCCAGATTGATGTTCTCCGAACTCGACGCCTCAAAATCCCACGATTAATATTTTTGTAAAATAGTTGATTCGCTGATACGCGGAGACGCGAATAAACGATTAATCAAAAGGAGTTGCCCAATGAATTAATCTCGTTGCGTTCAAGGGAATATCAATCGCCGTGGATGCGATCGCGATAAAAAAGGCCGATCGATCCCAATGCACCAACCGCTGGAAGCAAATGACACAAAATTGTTTCGCTTTCGGGGTTTATTTTTATGGAAATTCGACGAATGAGCTGAGCGCGGAGCTTCCTCAACGACGAGACGAAACATCACTAAGCAGCCAGACGAAAAAAGCACGAAACTCAAACGGTCATAATTCCATCGAGTGACAATATTGATAAGAAATTTTTTATATATATTATTACATAGCGATATAAAAATTGTTCACTAAAAAAAATCTCATATAGACTGCACCAAAGTACAATTAATAAAAACCTCAAGGAGTCTCGTTGAGTCGGGGGATTGTCGGATAAAAAGGTGGTTAGAAGTCGAGAGTCGAGCTCCGCGCGTAATTTTATCATGAAAATACATGTAAATCGTAGCTCGCTGGACTGCCGGAGCCGTAACGAGCTTTTGTCACTCGGAGTAGAGACGTACGAAGCGCCAGGGAGGTGGGAGCAGGCTAAATCGAAACGAAATATGAATAAGGCTAAAACGTAGTTTTAACGAGATGAAAAACCATGTGCGCAATCTCAAGCTTAGCTAGGCCGTTGTATACGTAAATGACAGACATGACAGCTTATTGTCAGTGTCACGAGAGGTGGAGAGACTTCTGTTGGAAGAGCCCGAGGCGTTTCGATCCGAAGGACACATATTGCGGGTCCGCTCGCTCAGACATTTCATACTTGATGCATATCGACGACAATGAATTATCGATTATCGAATTACGATTTTTCTGCATATCCATATCCCCGCGAAGCTCCATTTTCTCCTCCGGTTACCTGCGCTCCGTCGTACCTCGACGCGCTGACAGTTTAACGAGAAACATCCTTTTTCTTGCATGCGTTCCTTCCATTTTCTATGCTCTGCATTACAGACAGTTTAATAATCAAATGCTGATATAATAAGGCGAAACGGTTGAGAATCCGCGAACGAGCGATGCGCACACCTCGCTCAGGAGCGATGCTCGATCAACGAAAAAACTCAACTCCGTGCTCTTATTTAAACTAAGCTCAAACATTGTTTCGATTATTCTTTACGATTGAAAATCCAATTTGCAAAAATATATCAACTATCGATTAATCGTTTGAATAACTATTTTATCAATTCTTTCGAAAAGACTACGAATACTTTGGAGAGAGAGAGAGAGAGAGAGAGTGAATCGCGCTTAGCTCCGATTCAGCTTCGTCTCGCACGCGAATAATGTTGAATCAATCGCGGACCGCGAAGATCGCGAAATGGGGAGTGACGAAGGCCAACTCGTCGAAATCCAACGGCGAGAGAATTCTCATTGAAGAAACTCCGGAACGCCCGAAATCCTCGAGATCGCGGGACTAAGGTGCAGATGAAATAATTATAATTTTCAATCAAATCGATATTACATGATCAATAGACGAATTAATCGTTGTTAGCGAGAGCGAGATGAAGAAACTCATGCGAGAGCAAAACACAAATGAAGAAACGAGTTATACATATCTTTATGAAATAGTATTCTGCGGCGCGGCTGTTGTGCAGGGGCGAGAGAAGAATCTTTTAAGTGTGCTGAGAGAGTGCATGAGGAGGAAGGTATTAAGGGGTCTACCCCAATTAGACGACCAAAAAAAAATACTATTTCCACGAATTTGTTTTGACCGGTATAAATTAGAAAAATGGATATAAAAAGTGTTGGGCCTAAAAAATACACTCTCAAAATATACGAAAAATTATTTTTTTATGTTTATTTTACTCAGTTTTCGTACAGAAAAATGGGGGAGAAGACAAGTCCAAAAAAAAGGTGGGTGTGCGCTGTCGATAAAATCTCTGGAATGGGTGATCGGAGAAAAAAAGTGATTTTAGATTCAATGGGTAAATGGCTGTAGCGCGCAACATAAGATTTTTTATTTTCACAGAAATGACAAAATGCCGGCGATTTTTCTAAAAACTACGAAAGAGCACGTTTTTTCATCGTTTTTTGGAGAAAAAAAATAGCTCCACTCGGAATTTCAAAATTCGTATGATACGCGCTAGTCACGAAGAACATGGGTGAAATTTTGGTAAGGAACGGTCGAATAGTTTCGGAGATTTGATCAACGAGCCAGCGCGTACCAGCGCGCTCAAACAGCCGAGTGAACGTCGCTCAAAAGTGCACTTGGACTGCTCAGATCTTGATGAAATTGAAGTATGATACTTTTGAATACGTATACTTTGGAAAAATGCAATAAAAAAATCGATTTTTTGATAATTCTGATCGGGCTAGACCCCTTAAAAGGAAGAAATTGTATGAATAAATGGTTATTAAAGAGAGAGAGAGCGAGAGAGAGAGATATCTTCTGATTTTCGGGGCCAATCGGAGTCGAGGGAGACCGCGTGATCCCTCAGACACGTGCTCACTCTGCTATTTTATTGTTAAACAAAGAAACATTGAATAAAAATAACAAAAATTACGAGTCAACGTGTTGTTAAATCCTTCGTTCAAGCGAAACGAGCACGCACGTGGGCACGCGCATGAGAACGGATGAATAATTACGAGGCGACGCACTTCGAATCTCCGTGACCTCGATTATCGCAATTTCCCATTCGTCTTCATCCCTCGTTCCAGGAGATCACTGAAGCAACCGTTGTGCGCGTTGGTTTTCAAAGTTCTTTCAATTCCTTCGAATAGCTACTCGCTTCTAAATTCAAATCACTAAAAACCGATGGAGCACGAATGTTTTCGTTGGCTGACGCCGGAGATCTCGGCCAGCGAGCCACGCGAGCTCCATTATTTCTGAAAAAAACTGACAAATTCCCTCCACTTTATCGTTCGCAGCTCAGCTCGCAACGAGGTGCTTCCAGAACGTTTTTTCACTGTATCGATTTTGCTCAACGCGATGATTTTTGTTTGGGAGAACGATGCGGCGAAGGAACGTTAAACTCATGATTGGGGCGAAGCTCGAAAAATTATTGCCGATCTACGCAGGCACTCGGTTTCTCCAATTATCTTCATGGTTTGATGGGGCGAGGAACGAATTAGGGTTGAGCGAGATTCGAGAAGGCGTCCAATTCGGGCGGACCGTCGCGTGTCACGTTCCAAGCGATTTTTTCACGCTTTGCGTTTTCAGACGCGGCGCGACCGCCAGGCGCGTGTATTTTTTCGTAAAATTTTCACTTACGCACGATTTTTCGCATTCGAATTATTTTTCGTAAGCTTCTATTTGGATGAAAAAAAAAACGTGAAAAAGCAGGAGAAAAAAATGAAAAAATAAAAAGTAACGATACAAGTTTGCATGCTTCGGGATGTGGACACGAGAGCAATTTTACAGATACGCTCAGCATACGTTAATCTATTATTAACCTCTGTAGGGAAAACAAAATCTGCGTGCGGAAAATGCGCGTTTGTTAGCTCAGAAATAGCCGGATACATAATCCCCCTCGAAGCTCTCAGGTTTTACCTCCACTTAGGGCTGCCACTTGAGCCCTCGCTCTAAACAGGAACGTTCGCTGATGTTGTTAATTTTATTCTCGTATTACGCGAACACTCGTGGCGAGCTCCAGCTCACTTTTAATAGAAAATGCAACGATCTTGAATCTCGTCCTTTGGCTGCTTTATTTTTACTTAATCAAAAGTAAACGGTACGGATGACGACCCGGTCACCGGGTCAAGGATTGCGGGCGACTATGAAATTCTTTAAGCTCGTTAATCGGTTCGTATTATCAGATCGAAAGAAATTATTCTAATGGCAGAACGACGACTCTCATCTTGGCTTTTCTCTTCTTCATTATTCTTTATCTCCGTTCTTAAATAAACACCAGACTGATGCAAATTTGAATTTACGAAAATTTCAAGTGTCTAGAACTTCAAAATTCCTTTCTTCAATTTGACCATTTTTCTATGATAAAAGCTGATTTTTCAATTTTTTAAACGACTGCAATCGATTACTAAGGAATTGTTACCCCTTAAAAGTCTCGATGTAAAATTAATTCCGCATGCATTCATGGATGAAATAAAAAGTTTCGAACAGTCCAAGTGCAAATTTGCACCTCTGCTGAGTGTGTGACCTGGTTCATGAAGTGTCATACAATCCCTACGATAATTTGACGGACGATTTTTCGTCTGGAACGTTCCGTGGTGTCCGGTCCTTACGATTGTGGAAAATCCGATTTTCTGATGAGCGTTCTGTTGATTTTGATTGTCAATAGCTCCTTCAGACCTTCGTTGAACCCACTTTTTATCATTGATTTTGGAACATTTCTGTACTCGAGTGCACTGAGAAAAAAATGTCATTGGAACAACGAAATGTGGCATTACGAGGTGCCAATTAAATATGTGATCATCACAATGTTAAAAATGATTAAACGAATAAATTAATTTTGGATCAAACTGCAGATTCATTCTCTCCAAAAACATTGCAGTTAAATGAAGAAAAATCTTCTAAAACATCTCGCAATTGCTATTGAATCGACCATTTTTTTTCTCAGTGCGTGGTTTAGAACTGTTCTATTTTGAATATCAGACCAAAACTGAATTTCCGTATCAAAACATTTTCTCTCATTAAGAACGCTTGACAACAGGGATGTTTCAAAATGGAGTAGTTCCGATCACCAATATTTATCTCACCCAAATCCTCAAGATCAAGGTCATTAGTGAATAAAATTCATCATCCAACGAAGCATTTGAGAAGAGAAAAATAAAGATCAGAGGCTTCGTCTCCTCTACAAAAATGATGGAACCACACGAAGTTTTCTATTCTATAAAATCTCATTGGATCCAAGTTTGGGAGCTCTCAATGTAGGAGAAGAAGCCAAAGTCAAAGATACAAGTGGGAAAAAGACTCTCGCAGCATTTCCGATTCGTTGAAATATCTAGCGATAATATTACCACTGTAAATGACAAATTGACGCGTTAAGTTGTTAGCGATCGTTCTCGGTCCTCGTTACGCTAATATTTTATTGATATATACATAATATATATTTGTACAATACGTTTGAGCAGCTGTATTATCGATTGATTGTTCCCCAATGTAATTGGCTCTGATGGGCGAGCGCGTGGACGGTGTTTGACGAGAACTCGAAGAAAAAAATAATTTTGAATAAACTAGGGGGGTCGAAAACTCGACGAGATTCTCCGACACTGTCCTGCGGGGTACGAGGGGCCAAGATTCGTCATCTCGGCTTCGAGCTTTGGTGCGATATTTTCTTTGAGCTTCCGAACGACGTGGAGCGATGAACGAACCAAAAGTTTGGGAAAAACTTGGAAAACTCAAATGAGAGCTCAGCTTCTCTTTCACTCTGTAACGAAAATGTTAAAACGATGTTTGAGGAGACGGCCGAGAAGCAAAATTCAGCTCGAACGACACGAATGAGGGACACTTAAAAGCACATATCAAAGGGAGCCAAGTTCAGATGGAGTCTGTAAAAACGAATGCATTGTACAGAAAATGGAAACAAATAAATAGGAGAATATCGACGGATGTGTGTGTGTGTGTGTTGAGCGTTTAGTAGGGATTGTAAATTATATGAGAATCGATTGAAATACGAATGAAAATAAAGTTTAAACAATACCATCCCGCACGCTTGGCACGACCAATTGTATTGTTCCGACGAAAATGTTACTCTCAATCGCATCTACTGTTGTATTCGCTCGTTCAAATTCCCCTCGAATTTCAACGGACGAATCAGTTGAATTGCAGTTACGATGTTGCAAGCGATGACGAATAATTGATTAAACAAAAATGGACAAACGAAGAGAAAAAAGTAAACGAGATGAACAAAGTTGTAGTTGTAAAGTTATTTAATGAATTATACGATCTTGATTCTCTTGCCAGCATATCGAACGTCGACGACTCCTTTTTCATTCTCTGCTCCCAATTTACATCCCCCATTCACTTTTCACTATTGTTTTTTTCAGCCGGTTTTGCGACGATCCGTTTTTTTTTTTTTTTAAATGAACAATGCTCTTCAATCAGTTGCGCTACACTGCGGAAGAATTCGTGGCGAAGAGAATGAAATTTGTTGGTCCAGCAAAACTTTTGTTGATTCGATCGTGTCTTCTTGGTGAGCGAGTCCCATTCGAGCCAGCAAATCGAGTGATTGGATCAACCGAACTTCTGGCGTGGGGTAACCTTCCACTCGCCACGATTTGGTGGAGCAACAGAAATTTTGGGAATCAACAAACCTTTTTCTCCACCAAGTTTTGTGGGATTGAGAAATTTCTTGATAGACCGACTCGTTGAATGAACGAATTGGGGGGAAGCCGATATTGAGGAATCTAAAACTAGTTTGTCAACCGATTTTGTTAAATCAACGAATATCCTATTTATCGTGAATCAACAGATTTCCGAATCAATTGAATTGTCGAACCAACAAGTTTTTATCTCCCCGTTTTAGTAAAAAGTTTCACCGTCATAACCGGAAATAATTTTTTCCATAAATCCACATTTCAGTGATGACGAACCCGGTAAAAGGTCAAAAAATATTTGCCAGTGACTTCGCTTTTTCGTCATCGACCCACTCGCACGTCGCATCAGTCTCGGTCGAAACATCAAAGAAAAATCAATGAGATATCATCCAGTAAAAAATTTGCTTACTCGAACTGGCCTGAGTCGAGTTTTCGCTTCCGGTTGTTGATAAATGCGAAAAATTTGAGGTCCCGTGTCACAGTCGTATTTTTACAAGCTTACAATAAATTCTTTTGATTTGAGCCGCGCGTGTAAGTCGCAAAGTTGTAAAGCAACGATGACGACACGCTCGAGGATGTTTGTCGAAGGCAGAATTCGTGCGGATAATACGTAAATCGGGCGAAACCGATTCGATCGAGGGGGGATCGCGCTCGAGTAGCAGTACGACGGTCCATAAGCGAGGAGGAAAAAGCGCCGGTGATGGTGGGTGGTTGGCTTTGTATATGAAGAACAAACACGTTGGGAGCCAATGGAGAAGAAAGGGTGGTTCGTTCAAATGTTTGTCTTATAGGTTCCTGTACCCCGAAGGGATGCTGGCTTGTGTTTCTGCAACGAGAGCCCATATCGTTTCCTCCGAGCGTGTTATAGCCGCCTTTTTCTCCGACGACCAATCCCCGAATACCGCGAGCTCCGAAGACCACACCATTAGATAAAATCTCGATGCGCAAACGTGTTCGAACTCTTTATCAAATACAATTGTTCCCTTTTATTTCAGTCGTCGATTAACCGTCGTCCAAACTTTCCAAAGGCGAGATTTCACTGTTGATGGGAGAGGCGAAGACTCTTTGTGATTTTCCATTCGATTAAATTCGAATTGATCCTTTGCTGGGATTATATAATTGAAGAAAGAGAAAACTGGAGCTTCAGTGATGTGCTTAGTTACCCGAAGTTTGTCATTGTCCAAGGATGCTCGAGGTTTTCATGTTTATCTTTGAAAAATTGAGCTAATTTTGAGTGAAATATTGAAAAAAATAGGAAATATATCATCGTTGGAGAAAGCAGGAAGGAAATGTTGCGTGGAAAATCGAAAAAATCGGACCACGAGGATCACGGGGACGAGTGCAAACAGCGAAGACCGAAGTGTGCACGCTGCAGAAATCACGGACTTATCTCCTGGCTCAGAGGACACAAGAGGGAATGTCGATACAGAGAGTGCATGTGTCCAAAGTGTTCTTTGATCGCTGAGAGGCAACGTGTTATGGCAGCTCAAGTAAGCGAAACTTTTCATTCGGGGTCGCCTGACCACTTTCAACTGCAAAAATTCATTCCAAAGTCCTTCAGAGATTATTTATCCATACGGAGCTAACGTTTGGATTCTTAATTTCGATAACAATTACACGGGTATAATGTCAATAGAAAAAATGATATTAAAATAACTTTGTATTTTAATTTTTATTAACGTTTTCTAAGCTTTGATAAAAAATAGTCGTTGCCATAGTGGACTTGCATGAATCGCACTTGCCCAAAGAAACGGAGTGACAGCTGCTTGGAGCATTGGAATGAACGAAGAAGAAATCGACAAACGGAATCGCATTTTTTAAAAGCATTGTTTATAATTGTAACTTTGTTGGTTTTCATTTTTTAATAAAATTTCTTCTTATTTTTAGACTTCCATGAAGTAGTCTTTTTAAATGATGAAAACAATTTTCTTTATATTCTTATTTAATTGAATTATTTACAATTTTTATATTTCAATAAATTTTTTCTTCATTTTCCTTATTATTTTTTCTTATTTTTACACTTCAATGAAGTAGTTTTTTTAAACGTTGAAAAAAATTTATTGGTACTCTTTTTTAATGGAATTCTTTTCAATTTTTAAATTTCAATAAATCTCTCTTAATTTTCCATTCGATTAAAATCATTTTGCAACTGTGGCATTTCAATTGATTCGAGATAAAATTGATTTTCTTACATGAGAAAAAAGCAATGCGTTTTGCATCTCGTTCGAGAATCATTTACGGAAATACTAGAACTTCAATGACACATTCAGGAAATTTGTTTGCTAATGAATTTCATTTGAATCGGTACAGAAATATTCATTTGCTCGGACAGGAGACTCGAGAGAACGTCGTCGCTCGTATGAACTTAATCCATTCTCATCAATCGTGTTACTCTGCGGTGCAAAACTACTCTCGAGAGTTAAAATCCATTAGGGCTCGGTATAGCGTTTCATTCGTGTTTGCACGAGCATTATGACGACACTCGATCTTGTGTCTACATCGTAAGCCTTCAATCCGTGCCGACGTTTCGTTATACTAAATTCATAAGTCAGCCACCCTCTGCCGTCATGCATAAAGTTCCGTACCCACTATTTCGATCGAACGAGGACACTCTTCGCGGAGACGCTCCGAGGATCCTTCATCTCCGAATCCTAGCAGTCTCCTGCCTCACGAGGAAACATATAATTGATGGAAATGTTGAGGAACAACTCCAGTTTAGGAACATGCCGAAAAATGTCGATCGAGATGAGAATTTTGATAAATAATCGAACAGAATTCCATCAGCTTGGACAAAAATTTAATGAATTTAACTGAATTTTTTTGCATCCTCAACGACTTAGTTCAGTCAACAATAAAACAATCGAGTCCACCATTTTTCCGTTCAGCTCAATGGGTTTTTTACGATAAACGAGACTTTTCTCAGTGAACGGTTGGTTGACAGCACATTGAAACTAATGTCACGTGGATTCAGGTCGCGTTGAAACGGCAACAAGCTGCCGAAGACGCTATTGCACTCAGCATGGCAAAAGTCGCAACGGGACAAAAACTGGATCGTCTTCCACCCGGAAAGATTTTCGGTATGGCTGTAACCGAACCGAACTCTTCGAGTCTCTCAACTTCGATTGTTACTGCTGAATCAGCGGTCTCATCGGACGACAAAGTTCCTTCGGCGATGGAAAACGATGGTGAAGCAAAGATCGAGGCTCCTGCGTCGATGCCTGAGAATTCGACGATTCGAACTGCTGTTCAAAGTCCAGTGGTAATTTACTGCGTTTTCATTTCGTCGATTTTTTCATTCGTTGTTGAACAAAGTTAATTCCTTCTTTTCACTAGTATTTCGAGGATTGTCAAAGGTTCAATTTTACGGGAGTTCGTACAGTGAAAACTAAACTCTGTTGGAATATCGGAAGTTAAGGGGGTTACGAACGTGTTTGAGAATTGATATTTTGTCTTGCAAAGCGCGGAAATCCTTCAATTTTTAAAATTTCTGTATGATTTTAGTTCAGGCGGTAGCCACTGCTTTCCAAGTCAAAACGCTCTTTGGTGTTTAATCTCAGATAATCAGAGTTAAAATCCAAGATATCAGAGTTAAAAAATTCTATCCTAGAGTAGAAATACCAATAAATAAAGCCCCCAAACTTCAAAAGTCTGTTTTTTTCCTCGCAGTAAGAAAATCGTGAAAAAATCGCAAAAAATCCGGCTGCCACACGGGGTGACCCCCTTAAAAGTGTGAGACTCTATCACTGTTTGAAGACCCCTGAAAGTTTCTTGCCCCTTTGGTTCGGAGCATTCGAAATTCAACAAAAATATAGAACCGCCCTTTTTCAAATTTGGTCCAAATGTTTTGAATTTTGTACAGTCATAAAAATATTTTTTCAAGTATAACGAGTCACTCTTTGATTGTTTAAGGTGGGAGAAGATTGTACAAAGAATGAGACGAGTGGAGGGTTCGGTGTGAGGAAACGAGCGGAGCCAGGGACCGATGAAGGGAGCAAAGAGCCGAATCCCGTTTCGCCAACGTCAGTGGAAACGTTGGCTCGATTGTTTCCAAGCACAAAGTTATCGGTATTGCAGTTGGTTTTGCAGCGCTGTGGTCAAGATTTGTTGAAAGCGATAGAGTACTTTGCGAGTGAGAGTGGAATAGTGAATCCGTCGTCGCGGACCTCGGCGTTCCGTCCGCCGCAGGCCGGATTAGCGGAAGCGAGAACGAGCAGCGATTATCCATCGAGTATATTCCCATTGCCACCGATATACTCGAATCTCTCGCGGAATCTGTACGGCGACGGTTACTGTTTGCTCAACATTGTGCCGGATCAGCTATCGCGTGGTCTCGTCTCCGGTGATTTGACGGGAGCGTGTCCGGCCCACGGTTATCCGAGCGCGAAAGCTTCGAGCTCTCACGAGCAGGACAACAGCGTGGCATTCAGTGTCCAGTACAACAACTACTTCAATTCGAGTGTCCAGCAACAATTGCGCGAGCATACGAATCGCAGCGGATTGCTTCACTTGCCTCCGGTCATGCCAGGAATCCCTTGCGTCCAACCGAACTGCACGCAGTGCTACAAATTTATGTAAAAATGTCATTTAAAAAGTGGTCAAAAATCGAGTTATTCTAAAGTTAAATTCAACGATATTCGTAGTTTTAAAAAAAAGCATACAATTTTCTATTTCTCTTTAGCCAATTTTTCGGGATTTTATTAGGCACATTATTGACAAAGATTCATATTTATTGCTACCTTTGTGATATACGTATATGAAAACGCAATATTTATACGAGTGTAAATTGATTTTTCGTTCAATCACCATCCGCATTTTCGTTGCGACGTTGCTGTTTTTTTTTGCGCAAATTTGATGAACTTATTAGATCGAGAACATATGAATAACGACAAAATTGTACAGCTTCTTCGAATAATAATATTAATAGTGATGATAATAATAATAATACTAATAAAATGCTTCTATGTAGAAATTGCACTTCAACGTTTTCTAAATATCGTCGTTTTCTCGTATTCTTCGAGCTCGCTTACCGCCCGAGGGTATCCAGTCGAAGTGATAGGGCGTGACAAATCGAATTAGTAAGATTATCGAAAGGCTGTGTAAACAGGATTGTTATCCTAGTGGTGTACATGCCTGAATTTAAGAGAAGAATCTCTACCCGAAGGGCTTTGTTTTCATTGGTTGTACAACTTTGATTTTTTTGCTTGGATGGAGGAGGTAAAAAAATAGAATTTCTGAAGAAATTCCTTCGGGAGCATGGCACGTACGAAGTTCGTGGATCGAATCGTTTAAGGGATGCTTGAAATTTAACGGTGAACGGGGCAAAAAACTGTGTAGAAAAGGGCTCGTTTTTTAGCTCTTTTTTTTTCTAGCCTCATAGTTACGATTTGGTTTCTTGAGTGGGTTGGTAGTGTAAAACGTTTTTTCTTGGGAATTTCGGCAATGAGACCGTAATTGCGATCATTATTATCATCATTATCATTATCATTAACGGATAAATGACAGATCTTAGATCAACGAAACTGCAGCGTTTGACAACTTTTTATTTCGGTCGCGAATCGCAGTGTGTTGGCTTCATTATTATTTCTCACAGGCGTGGTAAGTATAATTAAACGTATCTTTTATAACACATTTAGAAAAAAAAAACATTTTTTCTCGTTTTATCCTTTGGTTCGTTCGATTTCATGATGACTTTATGAAAAAGAAAAAAATCACTAGCTCAGGTCCAGTCTACTCACAACTGCAATTAAAAACATCTTCAATCAAGTTGAGCACGCGAATCAAGTTGGCGTCGGTAGTAAAAATGAAATTTGCCAATTCTACACTGTGGATTTTGCTTCTGAGTTTTCGGGAGAAGCGAATTTTTCAATTGAAACACAAGATTTTAGGGCAATATAATATTTAAAAGAATTTCTAATTTATTGAACTTTTTAGAGAAACTAAAAGAGTCAACAACGAAGTCGATAAACCAATAGTGAACGTGTAAAATCGGAGTGATATATCTCATATATTTGTATATATGCATATACACTTTCATTGTGATATTTCGTCCTCTTTTCATTTATCTCCCTTTCTCTTCGTCTTATCCTTTCAACTATTTACATTATACATTTTCATTTATTTTAAATTTGTGAAAAATACCGAATGAGGGTGTCTACGAGAGATGATGAATGGTGTACGATGATTTGTCATTGTTTAAAAACGCAAGTGCGGTTTGTTCTTGATCATGTGCCTGAAACAAGAGAACATTTGAGTCAAATTATTGTTCGTGTACATAAATAAAATAATATTATTGTCGTGTATTATTCAAAGAGAAAAGGACTGCTCACTTGTCAAGATGTTCCCAGAACATCATCAGTGCTGCTCTGTCTAAGTGACGTTTTTCTCTGCTCAATTCGATTACCGTAACTGCCCAACGAGCAACGTTCGCGTCGAGCTTCATTTCGTCGTATTTCAAGTGGAATGCGGAGACTGTGGACAAGACGAATAAAAATAATGATGTTTTTTACACGACGTTGAGAAACTGACCATCAAAGGAGCTTTATTTGAGATTTTATTCTCTGTGGAATTCAATTTATGAGTTTTAATTTGTAATTGATGATCAAAGATTTGGGAAGTCTTGACGTACAGAGATTTGAAAATTCGTGCTCTCGAGCATTCAATTGAATGGCTGTAAGTACCTTTGGAGAAAATCTCTACAGGGTTTCCGTCGAAAGGCCATCCCTTGAATTGCCATGCGGGTCCCATAACAAAAACGGCAACAACTCTTTCCCAATCGGCGTTGGTCAGTTTTGCGGGTGTGTCGACAACGCGGTATGGCACAGTGAGACCACCATCTTTTCTTCGTTGGAGTAAAATTTCGTTTTCCCTCTTACATCCCGAGGCCCGTTTCTCCTCGTTGGAAACATATTTTAATTCTTGAAGTATATCCTTGGCGTTGTACATCGTAATGAGAGACGTGTTGGCGTTTGGTATAATTATGATGGGTGTCCTGCTTGGTCGTTTGTTCTGTGCTGCTTGTTGAGGAGTTAATTTAGCAGCAGACGTTGGTAATAAGCCAGAAGTAGGTGTCGTCGATGGATTCGCGATGGGCGGTTTTCTCACAGCTGGATTTGTGCCTTCAGTCACGGATTTCAGTGTCATACCGTGGTATGTTCCCATGGTATCGATCTTGAAACCTTCCGTTTCTTCTTTTTGTCTTATGAATCTTTCCTGATCGTAACGATTGTAAACTGCTGGTTGTGGCAGAGGTCTCATCGGAGTAGATCTTGGTGTGACCATGGGAGTCGGCGCGGAGGGTCCTTTTTGTCTACCTTCCTCTCTTGCTTTGATACTCTGCAATATGGCGAATATATTTTTGGCAAATACTTTACCACTGCTCTGCAATATCGTCGCTCTTGTTCGCCATTGCCTTTCCCTCGAAACAATGTCCTTCGTGTCGTCCACATCAAGATCAAGGATTACTCGCAAGTCCGAGCCCATTCCTATGTCATCATTTTCCTTAATGGTCGTTCGCTTTTTAGCCAAACGCTTGGCTTTTATCGCTGCTATTTTTTCCACGGACATTGCCTCTGACAATGATTTAATATTGTCCACCGTCACTGAAGCCTCCTTCGGTGCATCCAGCCTCGCAGCCAATTGTTCCTTCACTTTTTGCACATGAGTCTCCTCAAAACGTGGCTTTTTGGAGGAACCACTCTCTGTACCATCTTCAGCTGTTCGTTTAACCTGCGTCGACAGACCGATCGGCGCTGACTTATCTATGGCTGCTGAATTCGCCGTCTCACCATTGAGATATGCCAATAAATCTTTTCTGTCCGGACGTCGCACCACCGGAATATTTTCCGCTGCTGCTTGACGCACGTAAACCGGATGAGTGAGTTGTACATGTTTCAAAAGGAATAATAAACACTCGAGCGTGTAGTACTCCTTGGCGTTTCCTTCTTTTCCTGACCTGAAATTGCAAATTTGCTGAATTTATTATTGCTCATTAAAGGATTCGTAAGGTTTCCAATGCTTTATACTTGTTGACATGGAGCAAAAATTATGACAAATTCAAAAAAATGTTTTGTTAAATATTCTAAATAGTAAATTATATTTGGTATTGTACAAAAATGATTGGGAATCTTATTGGCAATCTGCTATTTCTCGTGGTAACCTGTAGAATTTCACTTCTTTCATAGAATTTATAAATATTTTATCTTAATATTTTCATAACTTTGCAACAAGTTTCTCTTTGGTCAAGATTGTGCGCTCCGTATCGAGCTGAAAATTAAACATCAGTCCTATGCCTAGTCATGAAATTAATAATTTCATGGCTATGCATATTCGTGACCTGAAATAAATGAAAATAATAATGGTAATGAAACTAAGAAAATTTTTGCTCAGCAGACAAATTACAAATGTAGTGAGCCATCTGGAAAAAAGAATTTTCTCTTCATGACTTTTTTGCTCTGTCAAATATTCTGGTTTTTTTATTATTGGAAATTGAAATAAAGATGGAGATGTGGATTTGACTGAAGAACTTTCACTGACAATTTGAATTGAATTTTGCATTGTCTTTATTTGGTTTTAAACCATGAAAAGTTACTTTAAATAAATGTGGAGTCAATTGTATGCTCGTGGGAGATGAAAATTTATATATTTATAGATATTTATTGAGAATGAAAAGTTATAAAAAATATTTTAAAATATAAAATAACTGTTTTCAGGTAAAAAACGAAACAAGTGTCCAAACTGGAGCATAACCCTGATAGATTCGGAGCGAAAGTGCAGCGAGAGTAAAAGCGATTTCGAGAAAACTTACCCGTAAGTCAGATAGTTAGTTTTGACGTTCTTCGGCCAAGAAAATTCACCAAATATTATCTCATTTTCACGCTCGATTATTTCTTTCTTGTTGACATTATACTGCCGAAGAAGAGACAACGGGTCCGCCATATTTATTTGTACGCACTTATCGCGACTAAAACCACACTAAACAAGTATCGCAGTACTGAATATGTTACCAGATGTAATTGTGTAAATCGCTCATTGAGGTTGGAAAACACATATGTGTTGTAATTGGTGAAACATGATTTTTTTCAGTTGGTAAGTCCGTGATTCGTTAATTTCGAACTCGCGGGCAGATGTCACGACTGGTTGATTCTTTTGTTATAATGATCTATACAGTTGCTCGAGTTGTTCAATCGGTAAAAATCCTGCAGCACGTACTCGTATTGCGATTATAGCTTGATATTTTAAAGAAAATATGAGTTATACGCGCACCGCTATTCTCATTTTATACGAAAGGTTTAAATTGGATTTTTCTCAAAACATCAAGGATTTCCGAGTAAACCGTGGTGGTGACCAGTCTTCGACGCTCTGGCTCTGGCAACTAATATAGTTGACAGACTCCCTGAGTTGATGGATGAAAGGACATCAAAACTAACCTATAAACTATAAAACTTTCCAGTGAAGCAACGGAGTTTAATCTGACGATTTGATTTCTTTCATATATAGTGAAAAGTTTTTTCCACTAATCGCCAAAATGCGAAGATTTGCTGACTCGTTAATCTTCTCGATCCTAATACTCCAAAGTTATATTTGTTTATTGTCAGCCAACCCAAAAATAGGTAAACACTTGGGTTGATATTATGATATGGCGAAAATGGTATATTTATCGAAGAAACAGAAAAAAATATTGGAAATACTCTTATGTAACACAAAATTCGTTTTGAATCTGGAAACGAAGTTTTCTCATATTTTTTGATACGGCAAATTTCTCAGTTAAGAAATATAATTATTTGTAATTTTGATGTTTTAATAGCTATCATTGGTGGTGGGATTGGTGGAGCGTCAGCGTCTCACTATTTAAATGAATTATTCCATGGGGAATTGAATATGGATCTCTTTGAAGCCAAAGAGCTCGGTGGACGTTTGGCCACAGTGGAAGTGGCTGGAACAGAGTATGAATCTGGTGGATCTATCATTCACGATAAGAATTTGCTTATGAGGCATTTTGTGAAACTACTCGGTGAGACCATGGACCCAAAAAATTCAATTGCATTATTGCATCTAGAAAGCATATGATGAGTATGAATGCTTGAAAATTTCTCAGGAATGGAAGAAAGACCGTCATGTGGGGACCAAAAGTTTGCCATATGGAACAAAGACGAATTTGTTTTTGAAGAAAGTTCCTGGACAGTTATGACTGTGGGAAGATTAATCTTTCGATACAGTCTGCAACCATTCAGACTTCATAGGTAATTTATTTTCTCAGCAATCCAAGTTCAATGTAAAACCATGAAATGTCAGATTCTGTTGAGCCAATGAACTTTTATCTTCTTCCAGTCATGTGAATTCGGTGCTTGAGGACTTTAGCAAGATTTATCAACTCCACGATCAGGGTATAGCGTTTAAAAATGTAACTGCTTTGCTTTCAGCGTTAAACGTCGAATTTCCAAAAATGTTGCAAATATCTACGCAAGAATATCTGACCAAAGCAGGATTTTCTCCGCGTTTAATCAATGAACTGGTTGAGGCTACTCTCGTTGTGAATTATGGTCAAAACACCAACGTTCAAAGTTTTGTTGGTTGTGTTTCTGTCGCAGGAGCTGGAGCTGATTTATGGTCTGTTAAAGGAGGAAATAAAGATGTAATAATCGTCTCTATCTTTTTTGCGTTATTGAATATTTAGAATCGCTCATGAATCTAAAATCTTTGGAACGTAATTTATAAAATCGAATTGCTTACAGGTACCAAAACACTTGATATATAGAAACAGCAAAGTTAATGTTGTGCCTTCAATCGTCAAAAAGATAGTCCATATACCGAGAAAGAACAATAGTCCAATTTACGAAGTGCACTACATTAACAATGGTGGGTTCTTTAATCATTTAACAGTTCATTGAATCACTTTTCACTTTTCCTCAATGAAAATTTCTTTAATTACTTCGATTAATAGTTTTATACGAAAAGTATCAAAAAATTTGAATTTTAGAAGTTTAAATGCGTGTATTTTACAGGGAGTTCTGATGTCATCAAAAGTATCTACGACATAGTGATCATAGCAGTTCCTTTAACGGCAGATCACAAGATGGCGATAGAATTTAAAGATTTTCCGAAAAACGTGAACCTCGAATTTCCGGGTTCTTATCAGACTACGATTGTGACATTCGTCCATGGTGATTTGCAGCGAAAATATTTCAATTTGGATGACTCGATCGATGCTATACTGAGTTGCAATCCGAATAAAACAATCATCAGCTCTGTGGGAAATCTCGTATCGGTTGATGGGAAATGTTCTAGGGTCTGGAAAATATTCTCGAGGGAACCTCTGGAACAAAGTTTTATTAACGAAATGTTCACAAATGTAAATATTGAGCTTTATTTTTTTCAATTGGATTTTCGTGAATCGATCTGAGTTTTTTGAACAAGGCGTTGATAGAATTTTTTGGCTTTATGCAATCATTGGTAAATAATTCTTAAAATTCCTGTTTATCTGAAACTTTTGATGTAGTCATAAAAAATAAACACTTCTATCTTTTTATCATCTCACACACATATTTCTGTCAATCACTTCATCTGATAAAAATCTTAGTATTTGACAGTTCACCAACCATTTGAGAAAATCAAAATTTCAACAATCTTAAGAGGAATTCAAAAGAATGTCGATAAAGATGTTTGATTTATCTCTGAATGTGTCATTTTTTGATATTTTAATTATATTCTTTTAATTATTGCTGGCAGATCGAGAACAAAAACATTATAAACTGGAAAGCATATCCTAAGTACGAAAGAAATAATCCTCGGCTGGATTTCAAATTATACGAATCGCTGTATCACGTGAACGCGATTGAATGGGCCGCAAGTGCTATGGAAATGAGTGCGATCGGAGGGAGAAACGTTGCAATTCTGGCTTACAACGAGTACATGAGAAGTCATTTACCAAAGGAATCATTGGATGTACCGAAATACGAAAAATTGCAAAGTTCCGAAGACCTATAGAAGTGTCAGGAATCGCAAATTTAGGTTAAATAACATAGAAAAACGTTACTGTGTGACGCAATTGTTATACAGTTAAGTGATTTGTTAAATAAAGATTACCATGTAATTTTAACCAAAGAATGGTTTTGTTTCGGAAAAGTAGTCATTTTGAAAGTTTTCCAATCCATTCCAGTTCATATCCTTCATGTCGCCGGCAATTTCAAGTTTGGCGCTCGGCGTCTGCTTTCTAACAGCTAACAGATTCCTTGTTTATATAAATAACCTCAAAACTGCTCAATTCTTCGTTCCCTGACACTCGAAGTGCAACCTGTGCAACTCGTGTAAATTCGGTGAGATAATAAAAGCGAAATATTAATTTGATGTTACGAAGCGAAAATGTCTGACACGCGATATTATCAGGGCAAATTTTAATAATATATAATGACTATTTTTCGAAGTTTGTTGACATCGTCGGTTAAGTTGAGCACGTGTTTCGTCAGGTTACCTGGTCGCTTAGTATCGCACAGTTCTCTCCGAAAACGATCTTCGATGGCACCGTCGAATGTGACAATTGGTACGCACAGTGGCTGTTTCCATTGCGACGAGGCATTGGCTTGTTTCATGTTGAAACGATTGCCTGAGTATGAAAATGCTTGTATTGTTAGGTAAAAATCAAACACCTCATATGTTTTTCCCTTTGGAATTCAGAAGTTTGTTTTCATTTCATATAAAATTTAATTTTTCTCGGTTGCTTTTAACGAAGATCACGAGATCAAAAAGTATTGGATTCCTGCGATATCGTTGTGGATGTGGGTGGAGTTTACGATCATGATAAACGACGCTATGATCATCATATGCGGTAAGTGGTTTTACAGCTGACTATTTTTTCTGTACTATAACTTCCACATTTATAATACGTGTATAATACCACAATTTATTTATCTAGAGAATTCAAGGAAACTGGAAGCACTGTTATGAAAAATGAAAGCCTCAATTGGAATATTAAATTGAGTAGCGCTGGTCTAGTTTATTGCCACTATGGACACAGAGTCATTAAGCAACTGGTACCTGAAGTAATGGACGATGCAGACATTGACAGAATTTTTAAAAGGGTCTATGAATCGTTAATTACAGAAGTTGATGCAGTGGACAATGGAGTGCCAATGTTTGACGGAGAACCTGTGTGAGTATTTTATCTTCAAAGTATTTCCTTAAAATATTATATTAAGAAGAAGTCTCAACATCTTGCAATGTCCTCAGAATTCCCCTTTAAAAATGATTTGATACTTTCTTGTTTGTTTTTTTGAGTTGTAAAGAGGGTCCGTATCAAGATTAGACGAGAGAAATGCGTTTTTATTTTATTAATAACAGCAATTCTTTTTCAACAATTTTTTTGACAGAAAAATGTACCAATTTATTACACAAATTCAAGACTCTGTCTCCAAGAATGAGAAGAAGTTCTGAATTTGAAGCTAGGTGACTTGATTTTTTCAAAATTTAGTGAATGAGAATAAAATTATTTTTTTAGGTATCGTATTGTAACTAATTTGAGTGCACGTGTGGCAAGGTTAAACCCTGACTGGAACAGTGAGGGTTCCGACAGCGATGCACTTTTTTTAAAAGCGATGGATCTCTGCGGCGAGGAGCTCAAATATTTTGTCAATAATGCAGCAAGTACTTGGCTTCCAGTGAGAGCAATCGTCAGGGAAGCAGTTTTGAAAAGATTTGATGTAGGTCACAGTTTCATGAATGAATGAATATTGTTTCTCATCTAATTGACTTAACTATTCTCGTACATCGAAAGTCATTTCATTTTTATTAGTTTGCGATGTTGATGTCAATTTGCTCTTTTTTGAAGCTGGAATGAAATAACAATAATGTGGCAATACTGAAAAAAAAATTTTACTGACAGAAAAAATGATTTTTCCCACTTCGAGGTCGATCCTAGCGGTGAAGTACTTGAGCTAGTAAAAGCTCTGCCCTGGAAGGATGCCTTTTTCGAATTAGAGCGCGAGAGTGCGATCGAGCCTCCCATCAAATACGTCATCTTCGAGGATAATAACTACAGAGTTCAATGTGTACCGGTTGCACCAGGAAGTTTTGTGTGCAGGTAAAAAATAATAGTTCACCGATTGCACAGGAAATGACAGTTTTCATCAGTTAATACCATATTTTTTTGAAGGATGTTCCTGCCGGAAGCTTGGGCTGGTTTGAGGGACGAGGAATTGTCTCGTGTTGCTGGTATCGAAGGCTGTGTATTTTGTCATACGGTTCGTTTCATCGGGGGAAACAAAACGCGAGACGGCGCACTCGCCATGGCTCGGAAAGCTCTTGAAATCGGCAGATTAGCAAGCAATTGAAGTATATTTGCAGCCTAAACCAGTAATTGGTTTATGTTCGGTTGGGGACCAGAAAGCATGTGATCTTCAAAGCTTTTCCCTCATCAGTTAGAAAAATATCTGAAGCTGTTTGTGCATTCGGAGATTCTTATTTTCATAAAATCCACTTTTTCATGTAATTTTTGTGTTAACTAATTCATCGAATTTTCACACGAAAATATTTTCGATCTATAAAAATTTCTTTCTACGATATTATCGACAGCGCTTTCAGCTTTCCAAATATACCTAACCAGTTGAAAAGTGTGTATGAAAGAACATTGAATTTCCATTCGCCATTCGAATGGTAGTTTTTCTAAAGTTTCCAGCAAATATTCTCAATGGCTAGGAACAATCGAATTTGAAAGAAATACGATGCTAATTTTAGCGCTCAAGTATCGATCTGCTGAATAGTGATAGGCATCTCTGCAGTTGGTTCTTTAAGGGTGTTGATCAGTTGACGACTGCAACGCTGATGACTCATGTTTTTTCAATGAAACAAGATGAATGGTTGGGAAATATCAAATCGCAATTGTTGTTTCCACACGAATATATTTATTACATCCGCGAGAGTGAAAAATTCGGACACTCACAATATCACTATGACGAAAGAAGCAAAGTGAACATCATTGAAATCTCCATTGCTCTTTTCTCACCGGTCATTATGATTCCAACAGAACCGAGGGCGTAACAATTTTCTTCGTATTACGGAGAGAAAACAAAATGAGGTTTTTTTGTTAATGACTGGCGGCGGCGTGTGCTGCGAAGTGAGCGGCTTTGGCGTGAGCTACTTCCGGTGTATCGATCACGCGACCATCATGACCCAAAGGCGCAGCAGATCCGTATCCGTAAGCGTAGACCGGTGAGTAAGAGTAAGCGAGAGCTCCGTAGCCGTGTCCAGCAGTCTTGGCAGCCTCCTGCAATCACACGGAAACAAGAAAACTTTTATTAACAATGAAGTTACAGATTTCTCTAACAGCTGACAAGCCACGCATCGGAGGACACTATTTTTTCCTTGTAGAATCCAAAACTGGGTTAAAATCATGAAAATGAGTCCCTCTGAAAATACTTTTTTCCAGAATTTGATGAATGGAAACACAAAATAATCCCTCAGAGGGCCAACTTCAATGGAAATCATTCAAATTAGGTCTTTTTACTATTCATTCATTACTCTTAAAGTATTCTTAATAAACAGTATATAAAAATATGGAGCGACGTTGATTCCAATGATCTCTTTGTCTGCGGGTACGACGAAAACGAGCAAATCCCTAAATTCGAGTTACAATAAAAATCTGTCATCAACTTTGTATTTGAAAAAATGAGGATGTAAAAAAGCGCTGTGCATACGCGTTCAACTCACAAATATCAGAAAAGTACAATTTTTATCATTTCCCGTTAGAAAAATAACCGAAAACTCCAATTCAGAAAATCGAATTGCAGCTTCAAAAGCGACTTTACATTTCCTTCATTTGTTTTCAGGAAAATTTCATATCAAGAGAAGTTTCTTGCCACGTTTTTATAATGGAAGTGTGAAAAAAAAGAAAAACTACCTGAGCGTGAGCAGCGAGGTGAGCGGCTTTGGCATGAGCGACCTCGGGGGTGTCTACGACGCGTCCATCAGCGGCGAGCGGAGCAGGGTGAACGTATCCGTGGTGAGCGGGGTAGCTGACGTAGGCGGGGGATGCTGCGTATGCGAGTGCTGGAGCGTAAGCGTAACCGTAGGAGTTTCTTGCTGCTTCGCTAGCGTGAGCAGCCAAGTGAGCTTGTTTGGCGTGTTCGACTTCCGGAGTATCGACTACTCGACCATCGTGACCGATCGGCGCTGCAGAGTGATAGGCGTAATGGGAGTACACCGGAGCGAGGTATCCCGGGGCTGCGACAGCTACGGCCACGAGGGCTGAGAGAACGATCTAAAAAACAATATAACGAATGAGTAATCCATGGAGAAGTCTATAAACCGAGGGGGATTCTGTCGAAGACGTTTTTTTCGAAGGAAATTAGATAAAAAATTTTATCGGGATGTACTTGTCGGGGGATAAAAATCGGGGCAAATCTTCGGAAGGATGGCGCGACTGTTTTATCGAACCGAAAATTCCACCGGATTGATTTTCTCGAAAACATCTGAGATTTCTCATCTTCGTTAAAACAGTGCTCAAAACTATTATCCGGAAAAGTGTTTTTAATCGTGGTATTTGATCGTCGATTCTTTTCTGAGTTACGACATTGTCAGGTCGGAAACGCTGAGAAAAGACGTTTGGTGTTACAATGTTCGCTGGATCACGAAATCGTGCGACAAGGCAATAAAATTCGTCGACTCAACAGACATTTCGTTGATTCAAACACTTAGTTTGGTCTCCCAAGTAAATTTTCTCACCCTGACAAATTAACAAAAAATTTTGTCGATTAAAAAAATGTGTTTTCTCGCAGTGTACCTATCGAGCGGTTTCAAAGCCTTTTCTTTGTCGAAAAAGGCGTTGAAGATTAGTGTAGGTCAGGATCTTGAATATGAATTAAGTCGTTGTTCCGACATCTACGCATAAGCGGTATAGGAACGTTAGGATGATGCGGCGTAGGCAGATGGTCACGCTACAACAAAGCTTACGGTGCGTGACTCGAATAATTTCTCTGCTATTCACTACGCAATGAAAAATAATCGCGTAAGAACTCGCATTACCGCGATGCATTTCACTTTCGTTGTTTATTATTGTTTGCACGGCTCTTTCTCGTTCTTTGTTTCTCGGTCGGTCTGTGCCAAAGAAACACTTGCACTTTTGCTCGGAAATGCGTGATCATCGATGCATATCGCTCCGATTCTAACGTACGAGCGCAACCAACATCGCGTTATTATGTATGTGTGCATTATTAATTATCGCGGTAATTGAAATTAAATTAAACACCATTTTTATTAGCAATTCATAAATTTCCATCGAAGCGAAAATATTGAAGCCTCATTTTCAATGACGAATAACAACGATCAAACGAAAAAAATGGCTAAAAAATTATTTCTCTTCGATTTTTTATCTCGAATTTCTACATTTTCAAAATTATTCGTCGGATTATCTCCAATTCGGTTGAACAAGCTCATCGTAACTCTTACGCGACCGCAAACTTTGGATATTCATCGCACCCGCTAATTTCGCGATGAAATTCACGAGCGTGCAAGAAAATCGTTGTTTTTTATCCTCAATTGAAACTCTCACGATTTAACAGTTTTCAGAAAATCCTCCGGCTCTAATATTCGACGTGAAATATCATTTTCGCCTCGTGAATTCTCATCTTTGATCTTCTTCTTCGTAAACTCGTATATCATTACTCGTAATACTTGAAAAAAATGGAAATTCTATTAAGTTTTTATGATGCACGACGACACAAAAACTGAAAAATACTTCGTTCGTAAACTCGAGCTGCTCCTTAAAATTTCGAGTTTCCAAAAAATTCTTTTCGCTCGTATTCCCAGCGAATACCCTGACTTTCAACTCGGGCTTTGTTAGCACAAACGAAAAACCCAGCAATTAGAGCTTTGATTGATATTGATTTTGAAATATCTATCGAATCCGATACTCACGAAGGTCTGCATGATTTTGGTGAGTGAGTTTATAAGCGCTGCTGGAATTCCAGTACTCGCTGACAGACTTGAACTGTTTATGCTGTACCAAGTTGACGGTACACCTTTTATACATGAGAAATCGAGTAGGGAGTCGTCGTATTTCGTTAGTGAGTGGGGATACATACGCCCTGAAGCAAACTGTAATACTATTCATAAAAGAGATAAAAAAAAAATGCCAAAGTACGAGAGACCAATGACATTGACATTACTACTACGTTTACGTTTCGGCTGGCCAATTTACAACACGAAACGTGTATCAATGACACTCGTCGAGCGAAGGGCTCTGCTCTCTCACTCCAATATGTATCAACATCGCTCGAAACGTCAATCTCTGCTCCTCCCATGCTGCTTCGATCGCTGACCGCTTCCCCATTCGTCCAAGTACGCTCCTCGCCTCACTTGCACCTTCGTGGGCTTCTGCTTACCAACGAGGCCGCATCAACTTACCTTCCTCGCAGAAAAAAACATCCCCCACTCTCCGATCGAACGGATGCAGCCCTTTGAACCTTGCACAGCGTTCTTGGGACCAGGTCTCGATCGGATTGTGGTTCGTTGTCGATTTTCTTGCATCGATGGAGAAGACGATTCTGAAGTCGTGGCTCGTTACTATGAAACAAATTGAGGGCCAATGAGAGCCAGCAGTTTTGGCATTTTCTGACGGAATTCTTTGTTCTCGTTGGAAAATCTTTGAAGATTGTATCAACGTGTTTCTTTGGACTGGAAATTTGATGTCAATTTGACGACTTTTTACGAAATCGCGAAAGCAAAAGTGCTGCGATTCCTGTCAATACGATTCGAGCGAATAATGTCACACTGAGAACAAATTTCGTCCAACAAAAAAAGTTTGAAGCTGATCTTTTCGTTCGAATAAAAGGATTTTTTTCGACGAATCATTCAATCGGAATGCAATCATGGGTATAACGAGAAATTGGGCAACGGCTCTCATTTGCATTAGATTTTGTCCGAGAATGTGAGTTACGAGGAACCAACGGACAGATCGTACTCGTATTAAGGGGGCTGACCAAATGGTAAGGGGAAACGAAAGCGTTCTCGTTTTCAAGGTTACTGAATTTGGATATTCCTCAACTCGTTGATACGATAAAAATCGATTTTCATTTCTCGTCGATCAGGTTCACGAGCGTATTGTAACAGGAGAGCCGTTACGAGAAAGCCAGTAGGAGGGAGGTGTGTTCGGTGAATGATCTGATACATTTTCGTCCTTCGATTCTCCCAAACGTACGAAAAATTACTCCGATTTTTGGCGACGTTTGCTGCATTTTCACTCAGTCGATTGGCATCGATATCGTCGAATCGGAAATCCAAGAGATTCGATTCATTCGTCTCGACGCGAGAGAATAAAATCCTGAAAAATTAACGTGCACGCGTCACGAATACGATTCCCTCAATGTAGACGAAGACCAGAGCGAAGAAGTCCGGAAGATGAAAAGAGAAAAGAAAAGAAAGGGGGAAAAATGTTTAACGCGCAATTAAGGTATCGTGCAAAGGTAAATGAGCGACAGGTCGTGCAGGTGAGGCAAGGTCGTGGACGAGACGCTAATAAAAACTCTCGTCCTCGAAACTCCAGACCAATTTTTCCACAAATGAGTACTGTGGACGAATCGAATCTGGATTATGGGCACGAGTTCTGGATTGCAGCAAAGGCGAGCCTGCAAGAACATCCTCAAACGGACGAGTTTAAATCCTTTTTTGCATTCAAATCTTTCAGGCAATTCTCTTTCATCCCAAGCGCGGGCAGACATTAAATGTGCATAATTGTGAATTCTTTCGCAGCGCAAATAATCGAATTCAGGTTTTTCGAATCCTCTTTAGAAAACGATCCTGGTTAACTAATTAAAAATGCAATTGCTTTTTCAAATTATACATTTAGTGACGAATAAAAAAAATGATAATGAATCATTTTTTAATTTATTTATTTAAAAAAGCGACTGCTTTTTTTAAATTGAGATTATCATTGAGATCGTTTATTATCTCAATCGCTTTTCGTCACCGTTTTCCACAACGGACTCTCGATAGTGTCGATCTTTTCTTCAAACTTTCTGAGGCTCGATGACAATCCAATTGTTTCGTATGAACAAACATTTTTTCAAGGAAGTTTACGCGAATCTAATGGAAATCGAAAATTCCAACTTTAAGAGTTGACATTTGGAAACATGCCAGAAATATACAGCGTGCATCTATTCCCAGGATTATTATAGGATCTACCGTCTAATTGTCGAGAAAACGATTAAGGAAAATCACATTTTTGGTCGCACACTTCCTGTGCGACCATTTGGATTTAATGAAACAGGAATCTCCAACTTTGAAAAGCCAAAAATGAGAATAAAAAAAAAAATGAGTGAAAATGAGTTGGGAATTAAAACGAAAAACACTTATTTGAGGTTAACGAGTAATAACGACACAAACGGTGGAAGGTTTGAAAACACCATGAGCCAGCTGGTTTAAAATATAGATATGCATACGCGTGTAAATAGAAAATGGCTGATGTTAAATTTCGCTTGACGATTTTACTACGAAAGTATTTTGACCGTAATCGTTATATTAGAAATTAATCTTAACAAATAAGTTGCACATAATTTTACTAATTGCGAGAATAAATTTAGTTCGTTTCTTTGATCATTAAAAATGCAAAAAGGTTCAGTTGCTTTTTTGAGTCACAAGTAGCGCACGATCTTCCTTAAAATTGTATCCTGAATTTCATCAAAATGAAAAATGGTTTTTCATTGAAATATTTATGAGTAAAAAGGTGCATTCGAACAGGTTTTGGTGCCTGCTACATTCGTATCTCATCATGAGAATCGTTCATATTCTTATGAGTAATAATCAGTTTAAAAACATTTCTGTGATTAATGTAACGAATAATGACAGAAGAAAAAGCACGAGCATAATGCGGTGCGAGTTCCCCCGGAAAGGCAATTGTAGGCAGGAGAACACGAGTAAAAAAATCTGTTGCGTGCTTCACTCTTGCGTTTAAGTTGTGCCATTAATCTCGATTTACCCTCCGCTGAAACATCACGCGCACCTGTTCAATCGTTCCTTTTCTACCTGCTTCTTCTTTCCTTCAACGGAGTGAGAGAGAAAAACACCCGGAAATAAAACTAAATATATTTGGTGAATTGTTCTTCTACTTCCGTTGAGAATTACCCGGTACAATCATCATCAAAATTTTAATTACGACGAGTACACTGAGAGAAAAAAGTCATTGAAACAACGAAATGTGACATTACGGGGTGCCAATGAAATATATGATCATCACAAGGTTAAAAATGATTGAATAACCAAAATTGTTTTAGATCAAACTACAGATTCATTCTCTCCGAAAACGTTGCAGTTGAATGAAGAAAACTCTTCCAATAACATCAATTTCTATTGAATCAATATTTTTTTAATGTGCCTCATCGTTTGAGGTAAAATAAAAATCGAAAAATTGTCATTTTCAACAGAAAAAGTGAGAGTCATTGAGAAGTTACGATTGGAGCAAAAAAGCTCGTGACGTCACGATCTTTTGCGAACGCGTCGCATGAATAAAATTCTCCAATTTCAAAGAAAATCAAATTCCAAATGAGATTCGAGCTAAAATTTTTTATTTTCTCATTCAAAATTTCTTCCTGAGAATCATTTTTTCGAAAGAAATATCACGAAATATAACGGAAAATTTTTTCGGTTCAGTTGGTCGCTATTAATGACACTCCGTCGAGTGAGATTGAAATTTTTGATCAATCCGTGTCGAATGATTAAAAAATTCTTCGAATTATTTTAATTGCTACTTCGGATCGAAATAAGCGTAAAGGTTTATCGAAGATCGATGATAGTCGGGCAGGTGAGAACTATCGTTGCACTATGCGGTGTTGAAAACCACGAGGAAAAGCATTGCGCGTTGAAGGCATTCGATAATGGGTGGGTTGGCATGTAACGAGCGTAAAAATGAAAATCATTCGAAAGTATATTAGTCCATTTTCACAGCGCAGGAAAATTAAAATATTCACTGTTACTAAATTCTTGAAAACTAGGCGAAATATCGATCCATTGTTACGTGGAAAGTTGGAGAAAATAACGATTTTCACAATTCCTAGCCCGAGCGAATCTTCGAAATGAACTCAACCTACGAAAATCCTTTCAGTTCTCATTCCTCCTCATCGTTCCTCAACCAGAAAAGTCATTAAGCCAATTTCAAGCTGTCAAACGCATTTTTTCTTGAACCTTGACCAAACCATCTGGAGCCTTCCCACTATCGAATGAAAATCCAAACACCGATCAATCCCCAATTGAAACAGTGTGACCAAGCACGAAACATCGCGACCCAAGACCGATTCCACGTTCTCCCAGTGCCGCGAATACTCGGACTCGAGCGAAGAATTCTTTGTGACGTAGGTGCAGAGAAAAAGAAAAATATTCAAATAGTCGAGTATTCCTCGGTGGTTGGGCAGACATGCGTGTATTATCGAAAGATCCGGCAGCCCACGAGATTGTTACGCACGCATGATTCGAGGCACGTTTTACTCTCCTATATCTACGTACGGTTGCTGCAGTTTTCCCACTTTTCTCTCGCCTCACATTTTCCATTCTTTCGTCCTTTCTTTAATCATGAATCGGCTTTAATTATTTTCATTCCCTTCGACTTTTCTCCTCTTCTTTAGAACAAGCTGGATACGCGATACTCGCCGCAATTGAAAAGGTGTGTGCGTGTGATGCAACAGCGGAGGGATTGCGTGGTCGATTTACTGCGGGCGAACCTGGTGGGTGTTATAATACTGCTACTCACCGACTGTCCCTCTCTGTTCAGCCTCCTTTTCTCCTTTTTTAATACTTCTTTCATTCTACTGACTGCAATACTTTTCATTCTATGTTAAGTAACGCGACCTCTAGCGTTACACAGGTTGCTCTACATGCGACGCGACAAGAGAATCTTTTTTATTTCAAACCTGCTGATACCATCGAGTCTCCGATCGATTATCGTACGTGTGCGAAAAGTGTTATGGAATGCGCACTTACAGAACCGTTTGATCTCGTTTTTCGACATTTATTCACTCGCTTTTGTGCGAAGGAATCGATTCGATGATTGGGTTACAGTTTTATCGTCATTCTTTCAATTATTCGTGATTGTTCGCAGCTTTCGCATTTTCATTCGTAAATTCAATGTTTTGTGTTCAGGGATTGATCCCATTATCGAGTTATAGTTTGAGTTTACGTTTTGGGGACTTGGGAAATCGCCACAAAGTGACAATGATTTTGAGTTTTTTGAACTCAGGATCAGAAATTTCGTTGGATCGATGGATCGTGGCGAACAAAATGAAATTTTGATCCAACAATACTCTTTCATCGATGCAACCGCGCTCTCGTGATAATGAGCAACGTTTTTTGTGTCCCAATAAAAGTCAAGTCATTGAAGCAATAAAACTTTTGTCGAGTCAACTGACTCCATTCTGTTCGCTAGGATTCGGTGATCCAACAATAATTTTGTTCCCCGCTCCACATTGGCTAATCACTGCGAATGTATTTCTTTGCATACACTCGCGTCAAGTGGCACGTGAATCTTGATAATTCTCGTTGTTTATAGTTGCTCCAAAATTTCTTCATTTTCCCAAAGCTGAAAAAAGACATCGAAAAAAAGGTTGCATCATGCAATAATTCCTGCGATCGGAGTTACCATTTTCTGGCCGTTTGTGCAATAAACATTTTTTCGAGATCTCGAACTGAGAAAATATCTCATCATTATATAACTGGGATCCAACGAACTTCGTATCTCGAATGTTTTCCATTTCAGTTTCAAATTTTTTGTGCAAGTTGAACTGCCCCAATTGTGATTGGCTCGAGATCCCTCCTTCGATAGCGCTCGTAAAAACAGAGCTGTTGAAATTTTCGAAAGACTAATTCTCCAAGAGCCATTTTGATGAGCACGAAAGAAAATTTGATGCTCACAAAAGAAATGCCACTGCTCGTAGTGCTGGTATTATATGACTCTGTATATGATTAGGAGTTTTCGCGATACTCGCGGGTAGGTGTTTTAATGATAGATCTTACGATAAAATGCATCGCTCGCCGGTAATGAGGGCCTCTGGGTCCGGCTATTACTACACTTGGCTTTGTGTGTATCACGTATTACGATATCGTGGCGAAACAAAGCCCAGTATCTCTGGAATTTCAAACCATATTCCGGCACGCCCGATTCACTGGTCTAACGTCTCATTGTTCAGGTCGGGACGACCCCTTTGCTCTCGGCACTAAACCATCATCCGTGTACTGTGATCATTAGTCGATGATATTAGTCCTCGCCGAGAGCTCGAGACTCGAATGTAAAATTCTGAAAATTGATTTATTTTCTGTCGTAATTCAATTCGGCTCATGAATAAATTCGATATCTTCTTAGTTTCTTCGATTTTTGTAAGCAACATTTGCAAATTTGACAAACGTGGAATTCAATTTCATGAAGAAGCCCGAAAGCTATTTTGAGGTTTGTCAATTATAAAATGGGTGGAAACTGATCGTGGGCGATCGGAAGATCCCTGGAGTCAGACTTCGATCACATTTTAAAGCACGGAAATTCGAGGAGCTCGAAAAATTTGTAGTGATTGAGCACCGAGCCAGGGCTTTCGCAGATTTTCCAAAACTGCGTTCTTTTTCCGCGGACACTGAGCGACGAAATCTTGGAATTGCTCCAACTTTGATCCTCCTTTGATTCAACAACGTTTTTCCCTCGAGAAACGTTAATTCGAGTCATCAAATTGAGGGTTTGAATCAACCACGTTTTCGTCTGAGTCGCCGAAGTTCATTTCGTTCGCTACGATTCCTTGGTCCAGTAGGAATTTTGTTCAGAGTGCAAACTTTTTTTTTCAGAGATCCGTGCAAAGACGGATTTTCGAAAAACTCAAGTCCATTTTGCCATCCAGGGGACAACGAAATTTTGAAAAAGATGGACGAATGCGTTGGACCGCGTCCATATGAAATTGATTTTCCAATGTAGAAAACCCGACGATTTCTCGATCCTCGCGTACTCACGTTCTAATGCGCGTGCGTGCTCCTAAATAATTGAGAATCAAACAAAGTTTCGGATGAATGGAATCAGCTTAAGGTATTTCTTTCACAAACCCGAAATCCCTACAAAAAATTGATTTCAATTTACAGTAAAGTACAACTGCATCCAAATATAGATTGGCGAAATTTCAGGTCAGGTTATCGATCATTTAATGAAGAATTAAAATGTTAAAAATCGTAAAGTTTTAACCAGAGCAGCTTATAGAGAATCCGTCATCACCACATTTCTATTGAATAATTCGTGCACCGAATAACTCTAAATTTCTCATACAAACTGTCTCACGGATATAAAAAAATGCAAGGAATCCATAGGAACGATAAAAATAAACGGTTATCGAATGTTTAAAAAAGATATCAACGATAGAAGTTGGAAAAATGGCAGAAGCAGAAGCTTTTCCCATATAACAACGACTTCTCAGAGTTTAGGAATCAGTCCAAATTTCGAGTGCCCTAGTTTGCGACACCAAAAAATACGGCCCTGCGAAAGGAATACCTTAATGGAAATCCGAAGTGGGGCCATAAGTTAAAGGCGTTTGAGGTTAATTCCGGAAAGCGAGAGTGCACGTACGAAATGATACGCACATGAAATAGATTCCTCGTAATTTTATGCATGTACGGTCGACGAGGAAGGTGTGTCCCCGATATTTGCCCTGTGCGAAGACAGAGGCGGATATATCTGAAGAATGCCTATTGTGAGGCTGGTATCGAGTCGGTAACGCGTATTTGTTATACATACATGTAATAACACTCTACATTATATAGTTTTATAGCGTCGTAATGTATTATCGAGCTCAGTCGAGGGGACATTCGATACGGTGAATGATAAATTCTTCATTGTCGAAGTCGTTGGCGCCCTCTAGCCCGTTGACGGGGCAACCTCCCCGTTTGCACCTTTTCAATGGGCTGATTTCACTTTTTTATCGACCCACGCGGCGACACCCGCCGCGATCCTTTCAGTTCTCCATTAAGATTAGCGAGGTTTTCTATTAATTATTGGTCTAAATGGGGCTGGAGGCCAGCATGATTCGGCAGTTTGGAGTAATTGCTTTGGTAATTTTTATCAGATGTTAACTCTCCTTGAGCTCGGAGGCTCGTTAATAAAGTTTGATGAATGCGTCGAGAGGTGAACTGCATTTTCGTCAACGAAGCAGCAGCGCTGATGAAATTCTTCGAATTCTTCAACGGTCGGGTGCGCGGAGAAACATTGATTGTTTTTCATCGCGAGGTTCGCCACAGCTTTTTGTACTTTTCATCTATTTCAATGGTGCAGGCGTTTACATGATTCTATTCCAGAAAGTATATCACACAGCAGAACGCCCAGTTTCGAGTTGCTTTAAAAATAAAGAGATCGCGCTCCTCCGGACATGTAGCCAAAACGAGGTTTCGTGTTGCACTCTCCCGTGGCTATCGAAATCGTAGGAAATTGGTGCAACCCTCCCGCGCGTGCGGTTGAACCGAACTATCGCACTCCGCGGAGACATACTTTTTATTGCCACATCTGAGAAATCACAGGCGTGACTGTCGGCGACTCTTTTCGTGGTCAATTTATCTCCTTCCATCCTTAAGCTGGTCTCTCCAGCGATGGACGAAATCGTGCGGTATTTCGGCTAATTGCGTACTGAAGAAATCAAAGTTGCAGTTAAGTTTAAAACTCTGCGTCGTTCCTCTCGTCGAAGGCTCGACGGTGATTTACGGATGTCCAAAAGCCTTAGAAAGTCCAGGGCTGGCCAGCAAAAGTTTGGAAAAAGAGACGAAACGATGTTTCAATTCGGGATCTAAATTGTATCAGTGAATTGAGATTGAAAACGAATTTTCCCTCCACCGAATATCTCCGCCCGTCGGCATGACCTTGAGTTTCGAAATGCCTCGGAGGCTGGAAAGTGATCGATCGGTTCGGAGCGACGGAGGAGCAGCGATCGCGGGCTCGTTCCAAAGAGTGCTGGCCAACATCGGTATTCCCTTTTCTTACTCTCGCGGGGGCGTACTCTCTTTGACAGTGCGAGCCTACACGCAGAGAGAAATTGTATAACTTGACGCTGTTCTCACACGTACTTTTATTTCGCAATTCATCTGAATTCCACAGGATTCTGGTGCTCTACAATTCTCTATACATTTATATCGCGGCTGTGTATTCCACAAAGCGCAATCCCCGTTTCGCTTGCGACATTAGTTTTACCAACGCTATGTGAAAATTCGACGAGATTCCTCGGTTATCTTGCGTATTCCGTTGGATTCGGTGGAGCTCGGACGAATCGGGTGTCAACGTCGATTTCATGCTTCGCGGCTCCAGGCGAGCGAATATGATTTTTCGAAAATTCCTAAACCGCAGTAACTTCGCTGACAGAAATCTGAGGCCACTTTTTCTCGAATTTTAGTCACTTCGCGCGTACTCAATCGGTAGATTCGAATCCTTTTTCGTCAGCAGGTGACAGACTTGATTGAACGGCTCTGCCATTCTAGCGATCGGACGAAGCGTCGTTCGTACCAAGCTTCGATCGCATCCCATGTCGCGTCACGTTCGATGACGTTTCATGAAATTCCGGCGGCGGTAGCGCTTCTTTTTACACTTTCATCGAGCGTTGATGACTCGAAGATTTTGGGTGGCAGGAGCATCAACATTTTTTCGTTCATCATTTTTAGCGATTGATGAATAAAAGAATTTTTTTTTGGTAAAAAGAGATTAAATGAGTTTGCATTCTAATTTTTGAACGCTCCATTTTTTCACGATGTAGACCGTCGGTTTGTGAAGGGTTTCGAAAAATCATGGGCGAACACGCGAGCCCGAATCCGAACACGAATCTCCGATCGCAAGATCGACGATTAAAGTAAGCGTAAATTACAGGCGGAGTACGCAAACACCGAACGGATGATAAAAGTCAAAAATTTCTGTTCCATTGTGCTATTCCCATCGATTTTATGGCCATGAAAATGCAAATGCCAAAATCTCAATACAGTTGAAACTCGCATCAATGTCGAATTTTTTGCTGCAAAATTATTTTTCTTATTTGTAATGTGAAGTCCTGAAAATTGCCGCTGCATTGCCCTTTAATTATTTCATAAAATTTTTTTCGACTGGAGAAGCAAAGTGAACGAAACACTGAAACGACTCCGAACGTTTGAATAATGGCGCATAATGCGAGGACAACGCGCGGATGACGACGGGAGCTAGTGCAACGCAGAAAATGTGCATAACGATGCAAGAGCAGAGTGCAACGTACGACCCGATCGGCGAACCAGGACGCAGGTTACAGGGTATTTCACCAACACAACGCAACGAGTGAGCAACGTACGAGAAAAGTTGTGAAATCGGGAACACGTATTGGCTGGAGACTAAGGGGAAAAATGTCTCGCTCGTAACTCTCGCGGATCTGTCACCGCTATTTTTCTAAATGATTTTTTATCGCCGATCGATCAGGGTGGAGATCAAGAACGAAGGGGATTTCGAGGGAGAGAGAGAGAGAGCAATGGAAAGCGAGCGGTAATAACATAAATAAACGGAGCTCAACGTCCCGTGCAGCAGGTGAATTTTTTCATACTTTGACAACCTTCAGATCTCATTTGGAATTTTCACCGGGATGAAAATAGTTGAAATTACCCGACGATCGAGCGGAGCCGTATTTTTAGAGCCCGACCGATAGCGGCGTCGAGTTTTTTCCGGGAATGTTTGGTCTGCAACGAGCCCGAGAGTCTGTTCCAGAATGCGAACGCATTTCGTCTCCGCGTATCGCGGATCATGATCTTGTGTGATTTTTCCGCCGAGTGCTTCGATCCTTACTCCGGTTTCTCTCCTGCAGCTTTCAAGGTCGTTTGTCCGTGGACGTGGGAAGTGGTCTAACGGCTTCTGGTGCATGGACGATCGAACGCTATTATTTCAAGCTCGTCTAACGGTTCCGATCGCTCCGAATGCGCAGATTAATTTGATTTAATTGCGGCGACGGAGAAGGTCGGCGAAATGCGATGCTCGACGACGAGCAATTAGCGCTGAACTAGGATTTCAATATCTGAAAAAAAACCACATCGAATGTTTTTTTGCTTCTGAGTGGAATTGAAAAACCGAAAAATCATAACCGTTCCCAGTGCCCCACCACAAATAATTATCTAACTCGTTATACTTTCGAGATTACTTAAGAAAAGTCCCTCCGTTATGTAATTGCAAGTGTCGCAGAGGGGGGAAAGAGTACGAACGAGATTAGAAATTTTTCGACTTGGTATCGACTCATTAAAATACAGCTTCCACATAAATCAATGCTAATGACATGCAAATGATTTTCATTAACGAATTTAAGCATTGAGTAAACGTTTCTCGAGGCCGAAAATTCCAGCAGCGCCGACAATGAATGTGAATGCAGTCAACGAGCCTTCGCACGATGGATTATCCTCGTAGGAAAATTGGGCGAAGAGTATTTCGTAAGATCTTCGAAGACAAGTACGTCGAAGAGCTTCTCTAAGAATGATGATCGATGACGTCACATCCGCCCGTGATTTCCCATAAGCCCATAAACAACGCGAAGGAGTGTTAGAATTTATGGAAATTTCGAAAACGACTCCAATGAGAAACGAAAATCGGAGACGATTTTGCGTCAATGCTCCAGAACCTCGATCGGTAATGCACGAAGCTTTGATAAACGTTTCGGTGGCTCAAATTGAGGGGGTTATTAATGGCATTTCTCGTGGAAATGTCAATGCTAATCAACGCTCCGGGCGTCCATGAACACGTGACGGATAGATAATCCCCGTGGCTGACGTCGTGGTGCACAAACGATGCGATTTAATCTGCGAGCGATCAGGCACGCGCCCAGAGATCGAAGTGCAGCGTTATCCACGCACGCACATGCATGCAATGCCAAGTTCCGTAGCGTAGATCGTAAAACGAGGTGGACAATGTGCGCGCCAAGTGTGCGGGTAGTTAAGGCGCGTTAAATGTTACGGGGTAGGGCTTCGAAGCAAGTTATACGACGAGCTCATATAGGCATAGGAAAAAGAGCATTTTCTTGGGTGTGTCACGCTGCTTTGCCGCTGGCTCAGTTTCGTTCAGAAGGGGTGGGGAATCGGGACTCTCCTTCTCGATTGAGCTGCGAATCTCTATAAATTGAACGTATCTCTCAAACACAAGTCATGTAGACTCGTTGCACCGGAACATCAGCATCTATCGCCAGCCGATCCAACCAATCGTTCAGGATAATCCGACTTTCCTTCACTACCAACATGATCCGAACCGTGAGTCGTTGGCAATTTTACATTTCTGACAATTTTTCCGCTCCTCATTGACGTACACCATCATCTCACTCGCTTCGTTTGAGACGAATCTAAAGTAATCCACGTGAAAATTCAGTCTTCGAGGGGAACGATCCAAATTTTTGGTCCAAATAAAATTCTGCCAATCCTGATACATTGCCTGACCAACCGGTGTCTTCTTGGAGCATAACCCTCTCAGATCGAGGCCTATTTCACGTTGAAGGAAAATTATTCCCTTCGTAATTTCATCTCAAAATATTTTCTAGTTTACGAATCCATTGTGACATTTTAGTTTTTTTGTTGGGAAATACGAATTTTTGAGGGTGCCCGAAGCACCAGGTATACTTGGGGCTAAAATCAGGAAAATTTACGAATCAATTTAGCACCTAACCCCTTAAATACATCATATTAGGTTCCCTTTGAAAGGATATAACGATTGGAGTACGAAAAATAAAAAAAAAAAACTTTTCTCTTGCGATAACTAAAGCACGAATTTACACAGCTCCAACTCAATCCGAAACGTCGGCTTCGTATTGATATTTCGATTGGTTAAATCAGTTTATCTCTTGGTTTAGGAGTATCTATAGTGAAATTTAACCTTACTTGATGGAACCAGGCAGGAACGACCTGGAAACGCGTGTTGCTTAGAAGCAACATAGAGGATTTTCTAGTAGACTTGGACTCGAGCAACGACTCGGTTCTGTGGTTCTTTATTACTGGTATTTCCGGGTCAGATTATTCCGTGTAAAGTTATAAAATCCTAGAAAATTCTCATGACATTTGTTAATTTATAGTTTGCATAAAAATTGCTTGAAAAATCGGTTTTGGAGGAAGTTCGATACTTTGAGTAGAGCAACATTTCGGGTGGAAGACGATTATTCGCTTAATTATTTTTCACCCACTTTGAATGTGATTCTCGAATCGACTCAGATCAGGGCGGCTAAGAAAACTGAACCCCATAATTTGGTTACTCGTTGCGGTAGCGATCTTTCCGAGGCTCATTAATTCGCGTGTTTGTTCTTCAAGATAATCTTATCGGCGATGATCGCCATCACCGTTGCGGAGCCGCAATGGTACGGTGGACCGAGCTACGGCGCACCAGCTGGTTACGGTGGCGCTGCCCCACTCGGACCGGACGGTCGAGTGGTCGACACCCCGGAAGTGGCTCAGCTCAAGTCTGCTCATCTCGCTGCTCTCGCCGATGCGAATGCACGTGCACCGAAAGGACCGGGGGCTGATGGGGCTTGGAACCCGGCTGCTGGTCCAGCCAATTATGCCGCGCCCAGCTACGGCGCCCATTACAGGTACGATTCGATGCTCTGACTCGTTATTCTTTCAGCAGTCTCATTGTTGCTTCATACTTTCGATCGATTGTTTTGAGCTCGTTAATTACTGTTGTTCGTGTCTGACGTCGTTCTCGACGATCATTTCTCCCGAGATAAAAAATAGCTGCAGAGCGAACTTAGCTTTCGTAAGAATCTTCATTTCCGTACTGTTTTGCAATGTTCAATCTCCTTTGGAGAATAGATTGAAATGTCAGCTTTGTACGAACCGATGAAATACGATGACGAATTCGAAGCTCGATGATGAAATTATGAAATTTTGGTGACCACATAAAAATATTGCTCGTCGAGTAATGAACCAATAACTTCAGCGGACCACCAGCACCTTTGGGAGCTGACGGTCGCGTCGTCGACACGCCGGAAGTGCAGCAAGCCAAAGCCGTTCATTTCTCGTTGTACAACGCCGAAGCTCAGCGAGCACCTGCTGGCCCAGCCGAAGCCGACTCGGGCGCGTGGAATCCGGCGTGGAACGGCGGCTGGAACGGCGCTTGGGACAACCACTACTAATAAACGAGTTACCGAATGCCACGAGGACAGTTTAAACGGACATGGATAAAGACGCACGAAGGAAAGGGAACCGACCATTTTATCTTTAGAATTTTGAATCGGGACTGAGGAAAAACGTCCCGGAATTCAGACTGATTTTCACTTCGCAAGGAGTCGCGGAGTTCTGAGAGGGCAGAGAAACCTGGTGCTCCGGAGCCTCGAGCCACTATTTCCTCTGTCCAGAGGCAGAGGAGCAATTCCACCATCTCGAAGGCTCTTCAACATTGTTTTTTTTTCCATTTTAGCGTACTTTTAAGACGCATGAAAATCTACCTCATCCGAATCCAGCGATCGTCAAACGATCGCGACGTAATCGTAGGCGTAGAACCCGAGAACAAAATGACTAACCGCAGACACCTCACAGCCCTTTAGCTCCCTTCGCACACCGCGATTATCAAGCACTTTTATAGTTAGCTCCAATATTTTTGCTGATCAAATTGCTCCAATGATAATGAGCGAAAGTTTGCTATTACGAGATAAGCATTTTTTGTACCTTTATTGATATGCGATTGTGATTGATCTAAGAATAAAAACTGCTCAATTATAAAGTTAATATTTCTGCCTTGATTCTCGTTCTTTATTTCCATCCTCGGAAGCCTCGGATCAACCAACGACGTCTCTGAATCAAAGTACATTTCACTTATCGTTTTCCAGCGTTTTATCTCCATCAACATGCCTGGGGAAGGTTAAAATTTTCGAAAAACTCTTGTCAGTTAGAAAGATCAACTTTCGTGTCAGTCTTCGCGGAGCAGACTGAATCCAGGAAGTCGCGTTATGAGTTTTTTCCATAATCCTTGCACTTCCCACTCCAGCTCACGCAGACCGCAATAAAAGGTCCTCGTTTCGTAACGCATCTGATTTATTCGTACATGAATATGCAGAGCGAGCGTTAATCAGCCGTTAGGAGTGATACAAGAAAAGCGTTTATTCCCCAGCGAAATTTCTTTATTTCCTCGATCTTAGCAAGACCGAGACGCTCGTCAGACGAGAAAGATCGAGCGTGTAAACCGGTTCTTCAATCTTACAACGAGCGGACGGTTGTGTTCCGCGACTTGTGCAAGGACGCGATTGTTCAGGCTTGACGAGGAATGCGACAATGACGACGTGGCATTAGTGTTATTGCAAGGGTGGATCGATCCTTTATCAACGTTATATCACGACCTCCGCGCGCCTTGTAAATATCCATTATGGTAACTTTCTGTCTTGTCACATTGATCAGCGATTATCGTACGTGGGGTCGCGCTTTCGAAAGTGTTTGTGTACGAACTCGAGTGTACGCTCGTGCGTCACTGATCCACGGGGCGAGTGGCTCCGCGCTGAAATGATCAACGGCGTGTGCGCGGCTTCAGGTGGCAGCCTTAATGAGGGCTTGACAAGCTCATTATGCGGTGGCTCATAGCAGGAGCTACGGAGAGCGGGGAAAAGCGAGGCAAGAGAATCGCTCTAAATTCAATTTAGCCTTCGCTCTTCCTAGTTTATTATTCTCCCTATTTCGTAACCAGAAATTCCCTTTACTCGGAGAAAGACGCAATAAAGCGGAGGGGAAAACCTCCCGTGGCGTTCGAAGATGGTCAGGGAGGAGCAGAAAGCTTCGTTCCCAAAAGATAAAATCGATGGACGAAGCGAACTGCAGCTATTGCGAAAGGAGCGAGCACCTCAGGTGCCTATCGCATCGACCCGCGGTACGCCATGGGAGTGCTCTTCCTTTCCATTTCTCATAATCGCCGACCCGCCCACCTCCTCACCTACTTCCAACAGTTCCATTAAATCCACATCTCTTTCTTTCTTCAACAATGACTGAGCTCAATGGGTCTGTTGCTGGCTTAGCGCGGTGTAGGACGACAAAATGGGTTCACGTACTCGAGCCACCAACTCGCGCCAGACTAATCTTACGTACTAATGCACGCGTACTTCTCGCTCTCTATGGCAACGCGTTTCCATAAAAACATCAAGACGAATTGTTTCATTCACTAATTTTAATGAACTCCATCTTTACACAAAACTGAGAAAAGTTCGCTGCCTTGAACTCAAAAACCGGTGGACCAAGTACGACGATTCTCTAGATTAAAAATCATGAAATATGAAATAATGAGAAATATTTTGTTCCACTTTCAATTTAAAGGTCCACCGCTATTCGAAGCTCATTGAAATACGTGAAAGTAATGAATTCAAAGATTATTTGAAACCGAATAAATCAGTGGCTGAGGCCCCAATATTTGGATAGAGAAAAAGTTACAGCAGTTCCAATGTATCGATAAAAATTCCATAAATTTCGAATCCTTTCCTTTTGAGTATTTTATTGAAAGAAAAACCTGTAAATTGTGTTTGACATTGCAAAACTGAGGTGCACAGGGCGAAGTCCGTGCGGGCAAAGCTAGTCGATGTATAAAATTATTTTAATCGGACTTTCGCACATCAGTTTCCGCACATTCCAGTTGGTTCGTTGTTCTCGTTATCACAATAAATCTAGACGGATCGTACGAACCACTTTTGCCTTGATGTCCATTCGCTATACAATAAATGTCAATGTTATATACATTCGAGGTACATTATTGGTCAGTTATTTAAAACGAAAGTTTGTGTGACGGGGGCGATACGTTTTCAGAGGTCAATCCGAGTGTGCTGATTCGTGGGATTAGTTGATTCGTCAATGGTAGAAAAGCTGGGAATCTCGATGAGCGTTGAGCGCTGCGGCGTACGCGTGAGCCCGAAGGTGAGCTTCTTTCGCTTTGGCCACTTCCGGTGTGTCTAGAACTCGACCATCCGGCGCGAGGGGAGCTGGTGGACCTTTGTATACCACTGGCGAGTGATGATGGACGTAAGCGACTGGACCGGAATAATGATTGTTCGCGTCGGGATGCTGGCTGCCTCGATCGTCCCAAATCTCGTTGTGCAGTCCGTGGTAATCGTACTCGGCCGTTGCTTTTGCCGCGGCTTGTGCGTGGGCCGCTAAGTGGGCAGCTTTCGCTTGGGCTACCTGCAAATTTGTCGTTCGTCAATGAAACATGATTCAACGATTTTATGAATAATTTTAAGGCTCAATAATGTGGCCAATTTTGCGAATCATCTTGACAACAATGGATTCTTTTCATTCACTTTACTATTGTATGCAGAGTTTCTGGAGAGGCTTAATTTCTACTCGGAAACGATGATTTTTCATTTTTCTTACATGTTTAGTGTCATTAAGGATGTACAGACGGGAGGGCTGTTTTTAAATAGGACTCTAATTTTTTTATGTCTTACAATCCAAGATTTCTTTGTATGCCTGTGAAATTTCAAGACCCCTTATCGACTGTTCGGTTGAAATATTGACAGTCGAAAAGTACAGAAATTAACATGTCACTCATGGCCACAAGACTTACTGGCCCCTTCAACTATCCTCGATTCAAAATTATTTAAAATATTTCTAAACTAGATGTCAAAGATTAAAACCATTATTTATATGAATTGAATCGCGCGGAATTTAAGGTATTCCTTTCGCAGGGCCGTATTTTTTGGTGTCGCAAACTAGGGCACTCGAAATTTGGACTGATTCCAACCTCTGAGAAGTCGCTGTTATATGGGAAAAGCTTCTGCTTCTGCCATTTTTCCAACTTCTATCGTTGATATCTTTTTTAAACATTCGATAACCGTTTATTTTTATCGTTGCTATGAATTCCTTACATTTTTTTCTATCCGTGAGATAGTTTGTATCAGGAATGTAGGGTTATTCAGTGTACGAATTATTGAATAGAAATGTGTTGATGACGGATTCTCCATAAGCTCCCGTATAAATTTTACGATTTTTGACATTTGAATTCTTCATTGAATGGTCGATAGCCTGACCTCAAATTTCGCCAATCTATTCGGATGCAGTTGTACTTTACTGTAAATTAAAATCAATTTTTTGTAGGGAATTTGGGTTCGTGAAAGGAATACCTTAATGGTAGGTTAAAAAAGTTGGGTCAACGGCCATCTGGATTAGAAATATTGAGTTAAAGACGACAAATGGTTACAGAATCTTGAAATTTTTCAGGCCCAACGTCATTTTTTATATATAGTGCAACCTATATCATATTGTCAATGAAAGTGACAGCTGTACTTTTCAGAGTTATACATGGTAATCTGTGATCTAATCTGTCATTCGACTACGTTGAACGTTGTCAAACGTTGCCTTTTCGCAATGTATTATCGAATCATGTGAAAGATTCGGAATGAAATATGTTCTGCAATGAACTCAACTTCAATATTATTGAAGATTAAAAAATTAAGA
Organism: Venturia canescens; assembly: GCF_019457755.1. Classification (NCBI taxonomy): domain Eukaryota; kingdom Metazoa; phylum Arthropoda; class Insecta; order Hymenoptera; family Ichneumonidae; genus Venturia; species Venturia canescens. The sequence goes on along the minus strand of NC_057421.1, from coordinate 2,477,325 downwards.
TAACGCTTTTTTATAGTATTATATTATATATTTTTTATAGTAATATAATAATATTATCACTTTAAATTAATGTCAGAGTCATTGATTCAAAATTTCTGAATTTATTTTTTGGCGAATGAAATTAAAAGGCATTGATTAAACGGGGATTAATCACTGACTTTTATGTAAGCTTTTATGTTAAAAATCGCATTAGAGAGCGCAAAGGGAAAACACAACGAGAAATGGATCAAGAAAAAAGTATTAACAAAAAGACAAAAGGCTATGACAGCAGTGGGTCGAGCCAAGAAGAAACGAAATGCCGAAATAAGCAAATGTGAGGTTTGCTCACTACCAATTTCGTTCAATCTTTAACGTAAGATTAACGTTTTTTTCATAAACTTCGTAAGAAGGACGATTTTTTAAGCAAAGTCTCTATAACCCTGTGTATTTTTCTTCATATTTATATACGTTTATCTAAATAACCAATAAGCCGAACTCTTTAAAATTTGAAATGCGCATCAGTCGGCTACCTATTGAAACTCTGTGTAAATTTTAAGACTTTCCTGAGAAAATCGTATCGCGCACGAACTATCTTAATTCATTGAGAATATGATTGAAGATTGAGGATCTTTATGCATAATTTTAGTAATCTTTCTTTCTCTACAAGATGATCAGTGCCGATATAAATTTAATCGTTTCTCAAATAATTCTGCACTATTAAAAGCTCGGAAAAAATCATTTTCGAGAGAAAAAATTCAATTTATTCCGATTTATGCGCAATTAAATTAGAGCAAAGAGTAGAAAAATCTTCAAAGTCTCGCAGCATCGTCATCAATAATATTTTTCATTACCTTCAGACATCAAAACCGTATAAATGTAAAACTTCCCTTAACGAGAAACTATTTGAAGTACCTCGGTAGTATCGATGACTCGTCCATCGTGTCCCAGGGGCGCGGGTGGTCCGTGGTAATGCTGCGGAATCACGTGCGGATGTCCTGCGTATTTAACATCATTTGGTTCCTCCCAAACTTCATTGTGAGCGTCGTGCTCCATGCTGGCGATTACCTCCGCGTGTGTGGCGAGATGGGCGGCCTTGGCATGGGCCACTTCCGGCGTGTCCACGACCCTTCCATCGCTGCTTAAGGGCGCCGGGGGTCCTTGATAGCCGTAGCGCTCGCCACTTTCTAGCCAATGGTGTTCGGCCGCTGCGCCGGTGGCGAGTAGCGTTGGGATGATCAGCTAGGTAAACGATAATTTTACGAGATATTTTGTACTCCTTTCGTCAAAAAATGACCCGCAATGACTAACAGAAATAGCGAACTCGGGCAGTCGAGTTTCTACGAGAAACGACGATGAACGCGATCGAAAAATGGTCGGATTAATACAGACTTGAGAGTGGAGAAGAAAATTGACGTTTACATGCAAAAGTAGTGCGAATTTTTCCTCGTCAAAAGTCCCCACTGCATTAAGACTGAGTCGCGAGCTAAGATTTCATGAATTAAAAAAATTCGGAGAGCACTGTAAAGTCGGGAGAGTTTCACATAATAATTCCCGTTTCATTCTTCCCTCGCGTACTCAAAGACACTCGTCATTCGCACCGTTGTACCTTAATTTCTTTTAACATCCTATTCTTTCGTCGTTCTGTAACTCGAATCTGAGAATTAATGAGCTTACACTTACAAAAAGTTGCATCGTTGTACCGTTATTGGAACTTGACTTCTCGGTTGTATTTTAAGGATATTTTGAAACGGGGGTGATCCCTCACTGACGATAGGGATGTTTTGAATGCCTCTTTCCCGCTGGGAGTGCGCCGCGGGTGACGGCGAGAATGGCTTTTATAGCGGCGCGTCTTGTCCGCCGTCAGGACTCTCAGCGAGCATCCGTGCTGTCTGCTTCCATCTCTTCTTTTGTCTGTGTTTGTACGTGTGTTCGTGCGGTTCGCGCCGCCACACCCAGCACAGTAAAAGAATATACTCTAATTACCCCCTTTGCTAATGTTGCTCGTAGGCTTCGTTGTCTCTTCTCTCATTACCCCTTTCACGGGGTTCTGCACATCGCGCCACGACCTTAGAATTGCTTCGAGAGGTGCGTTCACGTGTGTTGCTGCAGCTCGACCTCATTTTTCTCCAGCATATTTTTCTTTACTCCGACTGACGAATATTATTCAAATTTCAGAGTTTTTCCATCTTTCAAAGGGTTTCAACGTTTTTTCTCAATGGATCAGCAGAGATTGGATAACACGCGTCCCCGTTGTCAATCCTCGCGGCGAACTAGTTCGGGTGAAGCACGCCAAAAGTGTGCAGAAGTTACGAAAAGTGTTTGAAAAAGCAAATTCGAATGGAAAAACGTTTTTACACTTCGTCGATGTGCTCATCAGAATTGGGAGAATGTTACACCATTTATAACACTGAGGAGGTTGATTCGGCAAAAATGTTGAAAAGTCGACGGACCGATCGTCGATTTTTCGTGGCGATTTAGATCGTGACGAAAGGGACGGAATTTGTTAGCTGAAACTTTGGTAACTGAAAACACTTTGCTCGTTGACTTCAATAAGCATTTCCCATTGCGAAAAATACATCGATGGATCGACAATTGTTGGCAAAAGGTGAGATGAGACTCGTTGGCTGAAAGTTTGTTGAATCGAAACACTTCGTTCACTGACTCAAATGAGTACTGCTGACAGCGTCAAAAGCGGCGTCGGATCATCCAAGGTTTTGTGGCACCAAAAAATTTCATCAAGTTTTCGCCACGGTTTGTTGGCTCCCCAAAAAATTTGACTCGATTGCGACGAATGTTTTTTCTCCGTGCGAGATTCAGTTTGTCCTCAAGTTCGCCCTGCGCTCAACAATGTTCAACGATCAGTGTCAATGCTAAGATTCGAGATGATCTAACAGCATATCGGGGAGCTGATTCGACGGCCGCAAAAAATACAAGGGCTTCGAGAAACATCGATCTCTTGGTTTCTTATTTTAATATATCCCCGCCGCAAACTCATGCAGCGACTCGCGCTAGGCCCCGTTATCGGCGATCAGCGTATCGTCGTCTAGAGTGTTCGTTTATTTATTGCGGTTTCGTATAGATTCACGGACGACGAGATGAGAAGGATGCTCTTGGTTCAGCGGTTTCGCGAAGGTTATTCGTCCTAGTGCGCGTTCAACCGTTTCCTATTGTTCGGTGGTCGCTAAAACTGCATTTTATTGCATTTTTCGTCGGTGATTTTTGACTCCGTCTCTCAATGCATGATTCTCCTATTTCAATGCTTATTTTATTTCGCGTTCGATACACGAGCACGCTCGCCTTATATAACTAAGATTGCATTTGTAAGCAAGAAAAATCGAGTATTTCCAAAGACTTTTTCAAATTTATTGTTCCTCGAGGCTCCTCAATTGTTTGCGACACACTTCATTATCGGGTCTCTTCATTACGTGCGTGACTGCAATGAAAAAAGGAAAACACGGTAATAACTTTGTCTTTCCATGTTGTGCTCGGAACATTACGGAATCCCAATGGTGCCTTCTTGTTCTAGATCATAATCGCACATTCGCGATGACCACAACGAAATGGCGAAGGAAATAAAAGTGTTTAAAGCGTTGATGCAACTGTCCGAACTGGCGCCCATCGATGGTCAAGTTTCTCGACGATTCCTGGAGAATCCGAGGGCCTCGATCGTATTTTTTTAAACGGATGTATCCCACAATGGGTTGGAACGGAGTGCAACGAGACATTCCGCGGCTTGCATCACAGTGGCACGTGATCGATCATCTGGATCGATAATCGACCATAAATCTAGCCGGGACGAGGGAATTTTATCCTGGATTTTTATTTCCGCGACTTTCCTACGGAATGCTCTTCTCGTATCTGATTGGCACGAACCTTTTCGTTGTTTCGTTGATCGAAAGATCGGACGTCGTCTCGGTGTACGGAGAAGCTTTTTTGTAGTACTGGAAACTTCGTTCGTCGAATTTCGACGAACACGTGCACCAAAATGTTCAAACGTTTCTACAGAATTTTCTTTGCAGTGGAAAAGATCGATTTTTGTAAAAGAAAACAATGAAAACACGTCAGCCAACGATGCAGCTTTCATCGTTTAATGGAAAATTGAATATGAAAGTACTTGAAAGTTTGAATTATCCGAAATTCGCGGTAACTTGCCTCTGAGAAAAGCCACGCATGGAGCAACAGCGGACGCGAATCTCGCGCGCATGTGCATTCATAGTCGAGGACCTAGACGCACGAGTAAAGAAAAAGAGTATTACGGAGAGCAAGTACTTGCGCAAGGGTCGTTTGGCATATCTATAGTTCTCTGGGTGTATGTCCACGCAACGCGAGGAGGCCCGGCGTATTGTGGTGATCGCGTAACGCGTTTATAATTCACCGGGTAAGCAGAGCCACGTAACGAGCGAGACCACGAGAGTTTATACCGATTTTTTCCCTTTGCCGAGCGCGATATGGATCGATCGTTGAAACAAGCAAACCAAAAAAATCATAATAACTATGGTTTAGAGCGAAATACACGAAAGAAAGTAAACGCGTCAAAAATAAGAAGCAAACAAAGCGAAAATAATCGTTTTTCGATCAGCTATCGCGAGTCGAGATATACGTGACTGTCCGGATCCGTGCATTGAATTACAAATCGATCGTGAAAATAAATCTCCTTCTTCTATTGGCTGATGGATTTTAGTTTTTCGACAATCCTCGAGAGGGAGTCGGAGACTTGGATCCCCATCGAGTCGTTGGAAAAACGAGATTTAGTCGAGATATTTCACGTTCAATGAAATATTTTGTCCATAAGCAGAAATCTCAGTTGCAATATGAAAAATTTGTTGGTTGAATACGTGCCACGAAATATTTTCATGTTTCATCGAAATTTCGGTTCCGGTGCGAGGTTTCCTTAAATTTAGGCTGCTCGCGTACTTTTTCTTCCATTTTATGCACGCACTTTCACGATATCGTAAGCATCGTATTTTTCCCCAATAATTTTCCTCCATGTTTGAAGACTCTTGGTAGCGAATCGAGAAGAGATTTTTCCCATGCAATGAGAAAACTGATTTGACTGAAACTCAAAATTGGTTAACAGCATAAATTGTTTTTTTGTACATTTTTATTATTTCGTACGACTCTCGAATACGACCGGAACTTGGACGCTGCAACCATATAAGCCTTAATCCCACCATAAGGAAACCATTACGATTTGAGTCTCGCTGTTCGCGTAATAGAATTTATGCGACAGTTATTATCGCAAAATGATTTGCATTTGCGGCTTATTATATGAACGTTAAAATCAATCATTCGCTATTTATGACTTTCAAGTGGTCATAAACGTTAAATCACGAAATTATAAACTCCGTGTCCGGCCATTAATTCAAAACAATTGTCGCTACGGCCCCGCTGCGTGGACATTAATCGAGAATCAGTTTCACCGCTCAATATTTATACCGACATAAATAAATAACGTTTCATCCGATGAAATTCCCCTGAAAATTTCCAGCAGCGACGATTCTCCAGAGATTTCTTCTCACGATATTCGATAACTTTGGCGATGCAGTCGCCTGCATGTGCACAGAAGTCCCGATTACATGGACCCAAATGAATGCTTACCGAGCGAACGTTCGTACGAGGAGTGTATCACAAAATTCGTGATATTAAACGAAATTATACCGGTTACAGGGCGGAAAGGCAAACAAATTCTTTCTTCGTGATTTCTGCGTGGCCGCGCTCGAGTAAACTAATGCCTCGAGAGATAATGAAGGTTGTGGAAAAAAATGGATTGTTCACTTCTTCATCGTCTGACAATCCAGGAGAAAATTTACAGCCCGTATAATGCACAGTTCGGAGCATACGTACGACGAGACGCTACCCATAAAGTACATGCTCGATCGCAGCGATTATACCGAGCATATAACTAGAAGAGCCAAGATGTGTGTATGTGCGCCGAACGTGTTATAACACTTATGTGAATATACAAAGATGGATGTGGAAAGTGCGAAAAAGACGGTAGATCGAGAGCACCGGGTCTCTGGAACGATTGCTGACCTTTAATTCCACGTTTAAGTGCTCTCCGTAGCTCAAATTCTCCGTCCTTTTTCCTCTCCACCAACTAGAAACATTATGATGCCTGCTCGAGTTTATTATATTCTTTTCCGTTCGCTCCCCCCTCGCGAGCATAGACGTTTATTCGTTTCTCACGTGGTCACGAATGACCTATGCCGCAATCGAATTTTACTCTCTTTCTATAACTATGTGCTTACGTGGGATTCCTAGTTCCATCCTTCCAGCCCTTATCTCGCTCACCCATTTTCATATTTTATCTTATTAATATTCGCTTTTCCTCGCGGCACCGTGTCACGAGCAAACTAAACGCTCGGCGAGTCTGCTCCTAAAGTTGGAGAACGAATTGCCGATCCGAAATTCAAATATCAACTGACGTCCGCTGTGCTTCGATTTTCGATGCTCGTGCGCAGTCTTTTCAGTTCCTGAAATGATTCTCCGCAAGCTGAACTGACATCGCGTCTAGAAAATCAGAGCGATTCATCACACGCTTGCGCACTACGAAATCAGCTTTTTTGTTCGAGGGAACGATCGAAATGATTCGTGGCAAATGGGCTTCCGGTTTTTTTTCAAAACGATTGCCCGTTTCGGTGAAAGTTTCGCGTGTACCAACAACTCTTGTCGGAGGCGTGTGTCTCGTCGAACCAAACGAAAAGAGATCGATCAGTTGCATATTTTTGATTTTTTTAACGAAAGTAAACGTTCCAGGGTACGAAAATTATTTGCCATTTGACAATCGAAAAATATTCGTTTTCGATTGTCAGTTTTCGAAATAGCGGATGACTTAGTTCGTTCAACGAAAGGGCAGAGCTAAATCCACCATATTTTTGTTCACTTAATGAAGACAATTTTTTAATCTTTGCAAAATTGAGCGAGTCGTTTCTCGAATTGACGATGAATTGATATTTGATATCCATACAAAATCGATTATTTGTCTTGGGAACAGTAGAAAAAAAGATGCTCAATGAAACAATAAGATCGAGTGTAGGCAATAATAAAAAAAAAAAAAAAAAATCTAAAGTCGTTCCGTGTATGGTAGAGAACAATATGAAAAGGTGAAAACACGGAGAAACCATTGTCGATAATTTACAAGAAGAATTCACGGTGAATGCGGCTCGAAGAATTGCGCGATAATGATCGTTGCGGTTTCAATGAAATTTGTACGATATGATCGACGAAGCGTTTTTACGTGGGTAGAAGAGACAAACCGCAGGGAGAACGGTTTACTTTCCTTCGGGAAGGGGAAATTTTATATGAACGCAATAATCGAGGCGACCGTGCGTTTGCGTCATCGAGGAATGTTTTTAGCGATAAACGATCGATTTCGTTAATAGTCAATTATTTTGGTGCCGATGAGGCGTCCCTGACGCTGCATTATTGACGAGGCCCCTCACCGCGCTGTTACTTCGGACGTAAACTTTTTGTGGTTTCGGTAACCTTGTGATCGCTTATTCGCAGGTAAGAATCGATCACCTCCGTGCACCTCGTCTTTCATCTTCTCTGTTACGATCCAAGATCATTTCGTAATTGATTCGTAACCAGGGGAAACTGAGTTGCGGTCATCAGGGGGGATAGAAAACGTTTGACGAATAAAATTTTGGTGAAGGAAATGATTCCGAGGGCTGCGTACGTACGAAGCTGAGCCAAGATCGTTCGAGGTCATGTTCCAACCCCTCGTTCGATGAACAAACCTCCCAAAAACGGTTTTGTTTAGAAAGCGAAGAAAATACTTCGAAGAAACTCGGACGTACAGATACGGTAGAAAAGAATTTATTTGCCTAAATTATTTACAGGATTTCGGTGGTCGTGTGCTCGTTTCGTGTGATGATTTAAACATGCCTTGATTCGGTTCAATCTCTACGGATTTAGTAGGATTGATAACCATGCGGCTGGTAAGCCTGAGGGGCTGGTTGGTAAGCTTTTCCGTAGGGCGAGCCTTGACCCGGGTAAGCTTGGTGGGAGGACGCGAAAGCCGAAAGTCCTGCGTGCTGTTGAGGTGCGAAGCTGCGGGCTGCACCGTAGTGACCGCTGGCTGGAGCAGCCTGGTGACCTGCATAAGCTGAAACACAAGAGACATTTTTTTTAAAATGATTTTCCTCATGCGACGTCGAGTGTATCAGTGCCCGGCACGTGGTGGAGCGAGAAGGATCGATCGATCGACAACAACAGTACCGGAACGCACGTTCGAACAAAATGCACGATCGCGTTGTCGTGTGAGGACTGCAAAGAAACCGGTTTCTCTCGCGTGCCCTCGCTTTACTACCGGTCTAACGATCGCAGACGCTTCTATAAATGCCCCGTCAACGTAGATGTATATCTGTACGGGGGGCGAGCGACGGATCATCGAGATTCTGTCCACATAGGATTAATAACAGCGGGTATTGTGGAGCGAAGAAACACCAACGCAATGTCCATATACGCGAGCTGGTTTACAGCCCCGGTAGACCTAGGATCTGAATCGAGTTGACGGTTCAATCGATTTACAAAACTAACATTCCGGCTCGTGTTATTTTTCCCCGGTAGGAGTCCATGTTTATCGTAATTTAATTATTCACGCCGACAGACGCGTGATGTCTCATTGAAGCTTCGAGGTCATTGATTTCCGTTGAATAGAATTTTCGTTTGCTTATACAGACGAATGATACGAATGATTATTTTGGTTTTTTTTTTCAACATCCTCAGGTGGAACGATCGATTGGAACAATTGATATAAAAGTATTTCCAGGGCCAACGGGTACCGCGCCCGAGTGTTTGTGACTCGAAGGCCAGCGGTACTTTCGAAAGGGAAATTGATTTGGAGAGTGTGTTACGTCGGAATACTGACCTTGACCCTCGTATTCCTCGGGACCGGATTTGTAAGCCCTGGCCTCGGCGTCGGCGAGCTCAGCGAGACGCGCGGCCTTAAGAGCGGCTACTTCCGGTGTGTCGACGACGGTTCCATCCTCGGCGAGGGGAGCTGGCTGGAAGGGTACTTTGCTGGGGTAACTCGCCGGTCTCGGTTGTTCGTAGTGCTTGGGAGCCTGGTAAGCCGGTTGGTAGTGGCCCGGTGCGGAAGGCCCAACGGGACCAGCGCTCGCGTAAACTGGAGCGGGCGAGGCGTAAGCCTGGCGAACCGGATACGCCGCTGGCGTCGGCTGGGCTTGTGGACGATAAGCGTAGGCCGCTTGGTGACCTTCGTAGCTGGGAGCTCCCTGCTGGGCCTTCTCTTCCGCGGCGCGGGCCGCGGCACGCGCGAATTCAGCGAAGTGAGCTGCCTTCGCTTGGGCCACTTCCGGGGTGTCGATCACGTTCCCGTCGTGCCCAACCGGCGCGGGGGGCGCGAACTTCTGGGGCTGCTGGTAGGCCGGTTGATGGTAAGCGGCACCAGCGCCCTCAGCGTAGTCCGGGGAACCGAGGTATCCGGCGTTTGCTACTGCTACGAAAGCGAACACAACGATCTAGGAAAAAGGAAAATGAAAATACGATTATTTTGACTGTTGCGGTTTTGTCGTCGGATTAATCCGGAGTTTGAGTTTCCATTGAACACTTTCGACTTCACGATCGATGTCTGCTCATTTGGACAAAGACGAAACAACCGTCCAGACCCTTAAGAGTAGCCTCGACCAGACTCCGGGTCCGATCCAACGGAAGATCCACTCCACAATCGCAGTCCAGCTAATTCAGCAACGTGCCATTCGACCGCGACTTACATTTTCAGTGGTGAACTCGATTGGTACGGTTGTTACATATTCAACAATACCAGCTCGATCCTGGGAATCGTCGGGTCGAAAAGAGACTCTCGTTGTTTCTAGTCAGTACGCCCAAGTTCCACTGCGCTTCGTCATAGACCTTTCTCTTCGGTTAATCTTCTCACGACGAGAGATCTCCGAGCACACGAGGAACGGGAGCGAGCGAATCTCGCTCGCGGAGGGAGGAGGGGCATTCGACAAAGGTCGCGCGGGGCCACATTGCACAATCAGCCTCATGGGTGTCTCTAATCATACAGTTGGGGCAGACTCTACAAAGCATAATGGCTAAAGAGCTTGCGCAACGCTTGAAATTTAAACGTTACACATTGGTGTTACCAAACGAGATTAGATGAAGAATCGTTCGAGTGCACAGTGATTTGTGACAATTATGCTGGGACTCGGTTATTCCAGGCCTCGGAAGCCAGGAATTCGTGGATTTTTTATGCAGCTCGATGATCACTAGACCCGCGATCTCTTTGGCTTCCCGTCCCACGGATAGTCTTAGGCTTCTCGACGTTTTTCTACTCTAAAGGCCCCAATTACCGTTCTAATTTTGTCTTCATTGAAAAAATCACTCACCAGCCGATTCATGTTGATAATTTAGGTCTTCGATATTGATCGTCGATAACTGTCCCTCGTGAGTCCTGCGTGCGGCTTGAGTGCAGTTTTAGCGCTGCTGGAGACCAGTACTCGCCTAGGAACTTCCTATTTGGCAGGGCTCTAGGACTCCTCGTTTCGGTATTCACGAGGGACGCTCGGTTCCGTTTGTGTTCCTGGCGAAGGTGGCACGAGCCTTTTATATAGCGAGTGTAGCCACGATTCCCCGGACGTCCCTTTCCCACACTCCTTAACTCACTCCGCACACGCCGTAAGACACATGCACCAGCGGCACACAGTCCTGCAAACGTTGGCTCCATGGAGGGAGCTACAACAGAGACCGGAGATCGGTAAACTCCCGCGAGCTCGTAACAGCCTATCGGTTATAGCGTATATGAAAAGAGAATTTACTTTGCCGCGCAACACACGCCGAGCCAATCGTCTGCGCTTGTACCACACCCCACGCTTTCTTCCTATCGGTCGACACTCGTCTTGGCCCCGCTTGACCTTGACATTTTATCGAAGGACCTGCACGCATGGGCCAATGCGCGTCGATTGTTCGCACTTACAGATTTGCGACTCTGCCGCTTGCTTCAGCTGAGTTTATTTAAAAATCGATCACGTTTTATTCTTTTTAAGAATTCTTCTGAATGAAGACATGGGCAGGAAATGAACTTCGGTAAGCTCAATTACAAATTCGGTGGATTCGAAGACTTGGCTTGTTGGCTCGAATTAATATTTCTCACTGTCACAAAAATATGGTTGAGGCTATTGAAGTTTTGTTGAACCACCAAATTTTTGAAGGTTTACTCAAAATTTCGCTCATTCGAATCCTTTACTCGCTGGCTTTAATAAATTATCACGAAAAAACGTGGCCGGATCGTCGAAGGTTTTGTTGAGGCAACAAATTGCATTTGCCTCTTACCATTTGTTGAACTAACGAATTTTGTCCAATCAGAAAATTTATTTTCGCAGTGTGATCGTCGTACGTAATGGAATTCTCATACTTGTAGAACGAAATTTCTCAACTCCCGAAGCCATAAATTATTTCAGAACTATCTGTCATTGATAAACTCCTTCAATTTGAATGCGCCAGCAGGTTTTGAATTCAATTGGAGCTCAAATACGGAGAATTTATTTATAGATTTTTGACACGCCGTCATCACGTGTAGTGATGGAAGAAAATACAGCATTGCCGAATGCTTATGCACACATATACAGTCACTCGGTGAGATTACATCCTTGATCGTATCGAATGGTGTAAGAAGAAATGATTTTATCAGTTATAGACACATTCAAGGTGGCAAATATGAAGGATTTGATTTTTCAAAGTTTATCTCTTTCAAGGGTAAAACGTTTATTATTTTCTCACTTTTTTCTTCTTTATTTATTTATCGTTTGAATGTCGTGGATTCTCTCTTCGCGTACAGCACTCCGAAGACATTTCTATTCATGATTTTCGCTTTGATACGTCATCGCATAGTACGATGACTACACTCGACTGGAAAATTTGAACAATAAATGACAATGGCGCAAAGATAATCGAAACATGGGCGTGCTCTTTGATCTTACGAAACTGGAAAGAATTTATTGATCGAAATATAGTTATAGCAAGCCTACGTGCATTTCTATGGGAATCGGCATTCCGTATATGGTTTGCATTATCGGATTTTGTGTCATCAAACATTCTAAAGCTTTTCGAAAAATTAGCAGCAATTTCAGAGGATAAACTATAGAATCACATAATTTCTTGAGTCGTTTATTAAAACTTTTGTTGTTTAACTGACAAAAGAAATCCAACTGAGTAGCTGCGCAATTTCAATCGTCTAATTCATAAATAATTGAGATAACAGATTCAGCGAGGTTCGTCCGAATTCGATGTTTCCACTACTAGCTTTGCAACGTGTTTCGACCACTTTGAAATTCCGATTGATTGCATTCCCAAGCCACGAGTTAAAAAAGTCACAAACCTCTTGCGTTCGAATCAGTCAGAGTACTTTGAAATTTAATTTACGATGAAACGGGGAGTTATCGGCAATACAATTTCCATGGATGCTGCACGTGATGCGAATGCATTAATCGCAATTTATACGTAAATAATATTCCATTTTCATATCCCTGTGATATTGAGTATCGATAAATCCCAAGTTTAGAATCCTCGAAGAGAAAAAAGCGCTGGAGATCCAAACTGTTGACGGTCCCATTTTCTACCGCCTCCTCAAAGTAATCTCAGCACACGTTGAGCTTAAAACCAGCCGTGAACCGCCGAAGGACTTGTCCGGGCACCGAAGGACAGCAAACTTCGATGGCAACGGTGGACGTACATTCCCACACTGTTTATGTGTGACTCGCAATAATGCATTATTGGATTGTGTTGGCCACGTATGCGCCGCGGAAAGTGCAAGGACTCAGTGTCATGCAGGCATTGCTGGCGGAGTAGATATTAATAGAAGAATCTGGATAAGACTGCGGAATTTCTTTTAGTTCCCAGTACACTAAGAAAAAAAGTCATTGGAACAACGAAATGTGGCATTACGGGGTGCCAATGAAATAAATAATGACCATCACAAGCTTAAACACGATTAAACGAACAAAGTAGTTTTAGATCAAACTGCAGATTCATTCACCACACTGGTGCAAATTTTCACCCACGATAATTAGAAAAAAAAAAACAGGTTTTCAAAATTCCTTTCGTCAATTTGGCTATTTTTCAGTAACAAAACTTGATTTTTCAATTTTTTTAATGATTGTAACCGCTTACTCGTTGTAAGATTAATTCCATACATCCATGGATGAGATAAAAAGTTTTGCAAAGTCCAAGTGCAAATTTGCAGTAGTGTGGTGAGTGTGTGACCTCGAAGGGAGTGTGGTGTCTACGGGTCAAATGAAGAAAACTCTTCCAATAACATAGCTATGGAATCGAAAATTTTTTTCTCTCAAAAACGAGATGAATAGACGGTCAATTTATTTTTTTTACAGATTCTCCACCATACAAATCTCTTCGTTTTTAAACAAAGAGTAAAATGATCTCCAGAACATTTCATGGGGAACACGTTGACAAAAAGCCCATTCGAGGATTCAGAGAATCAACTAAAACTTCGTTCTCTAGACCCTCGTCCGAGCTTGGGCCCAACACCGATTTCAGAATTCATTGTAGCAATGGTCCAATCCAAATAAATCAACTAAAGCTACCGAGTTTTTTGTTCACTGTTTCATTTCCATTTTCCATTTGTAGACTCGCCATACGATCACGAGAAAATCAAAAAGAGCACATTGAAGCGCAGGATGACGCGAGTTGCGGTGCTCAGTTACGGCTGATTAATTGGAACACATGTTTCATGGTGCATCGTGCTGCTGCAGATTGATCGGTACACGCCACCTTAATAATAAGAATGAGAACTTGATAAAACAATCGTGAACGTCCCGTTGGACGGTGCACAGACATGACCTACTAATATCGCATCGACAAATGGATTCTGACAGTGTGAAAGTCAGCTGCGGCTGGAGCTTGGCTACCGTAAAATTTGTAATGGTAGTGTGACCTCATAACGGGGTCACGATGCTTAGCTCACGATGGATATTCATTGTCCTTTCAACTCGGTTGAAACGGGTGGGAGAATTCTTCGGGATGTGCTGTTGTAACTAAAATGAATCGTCGAGGGAGTTGGGAGTGAGATAATTGAGGAGTAATTGGTTACGCGTCCGTTAATGTTTATTTAGCATAGAACGAACGAGGGAGAAATACACAAGCGTTAAATTCACAATCGCAAGCCAGCGAACTCGCCGGAGATATCGTCCTTCGAGTAACTCGATCGTGGCATCAATGGAATTCGCACTCTGCTGTTATTGCCAAACAACGTTTTCGTGCCCACAAACTCGTGCTAATTCAAGCAAAAGTCGATGAAAAAACGTGCGGCTAAAAAGAATTGAAATTTTGCAACAAACTTCCTGGTGACTCGGTCGTTTTGTGTGGCTACGATGTCAGTAGTGGCAATGTTAGAAAGTCTCTTGACAACCTTTTTTATCTCGCGCTCGCGTTACATATTCGGGGCTTTCGATGTTGGGCTAGGCCACTGACCAGCTCTGAGGAAACCCTTCCAACACATTCTCGTGAGGCAATGAAATAAATGTAAATTAAGTGAAAAATACTCTCGTACAAGCGTTTCGGAAAGATTTTCTTAATGAAGAAATATCCAGCATTTGTTAAATGTGTGCTCCGAAACTGTAGACATCTGTGGAACAGCAAAAAGATTAATAATTGGATCGAATGACAGGCACGAATTTTATTCGGTAATCAAAGGCCTTGACAATTTTAGTCACTCGTGATTAATGGGTGCCGTCGCTGACGCGAGAATACGGGAAATTTTGTTTCGCTCTCGTCATAAGAATGAGCGAAACGGTACACGAAAAAAAAGAAGCAAACGAAGAAAAAATGTTGAGAGAATTGATTTTCCATTTGATCTGATTGGCTCTGAGAATAGTTTTTGCAGAGTCATGACGTTTAAAAAAAATCGTTTCTGCTACAAAGTTTCGCGAATCGCGTAATATCGATACCTCTGTTGTGTCACTTCGCTTTTTTTTTTTTCATTATCACAACTGATTATTTTTGTATTACTCATAAAAATCTTTTCATCGAAATGCCATTCGAAAAATTTGCCCAAAAATTCGAGCAGGTTTACAGAATTTCGAGCGAATTGTACCGACGAAATTGGATCGTATTTAGTGGATGGGAGTTGCGGTCGATTCCGTTCAGTAGTCATGGTCGAATGTACTCAGACGTATCGATGAAACAGCCTTTATGGAGGGGGCATGCGTGAGCGTACGTGCGTACACGAAAAAGACACGGGAGCGCGGCAACTCTCTTTTTCGTAACACCTTTCGGCTCAAGTCAGTGGGGAATCTCATTTGAAACGAGACGATTTTTTTCAGCGCGGGACCGTCCGCGGCTCTCGAGAAAAAAACAGTTGAACCTTAATATGAATTTTCACGGTGCTGGCCGGTAGAAAGATCGATAGATCAGAAACGCCGGACTGGCGCGGTGAGAACTAATAATTGAATATCGTTATCCCACGATGCTGGTGGATGTAACACCGGCACGTTTTCTAGCACCGAGAAAGCGAGGCCTGTAATTCGATTAATTACTCTCGGCGATGGACCGCCGAAAAGAAGGTATTGAATCATTCGTTCCTTCGATATTACAGTTTTGTTGCGTCATGAAATCTCTTTCCCGATGAAAACTGTGCTCGAGTCATTTCGGATTGAAATCTCACAAGTTTCATTTCCCATCGCCAGAGTTTAAGGGTTTCCATCGACCCCTCCGTGTGATTCATTTTCGCTAAAAACTGTCATCGATTCATGTACGAAACGCCCGGTCACGATGACTGGCTTGGAGTCGAGATGGTTTCACTCGACTCCAAACGAAAGTATGGCAATGAATTGGCGGTTGGATTGTATCGAGTGCACCGGAAGAGCGTCCTTGGCAGACGAGGCGATGAATTTTCAACGGGAAAGCTTGCCCGGTTCGTCAAATTATTACCAACCGTGGGTCGTTCCTCACTGTCCGCAGCTCCTTTCCTGTCGACGAGGTCGACTCGAGCAGCTCTTATGAGATCGCGTTACCGACGGAAACCGTATACAATCGCTTGACAAACGGTCATCGCTCGGCGCAGGAAGAAACGGAAAGAGCATGAATGCGATTTATTAAAAATGAACTTTCGGCTCATAAACTCAACGACACGTGCTTCCAATTTTTTCCAACATCGAAAAAGCAGAATGAAATTTTGATGAGAATATATTGATGTGGAAATTGGTTCACGAATAAATTAGCGTCACTTCACGACCTTTTCAATATTCCATTAGGACTCGATATAATCTTACAGAGATCGAGGCTCGAAGGAGATTTTCTTGCCTATCATCGGTCGTGGTATAAGGGCAGAAATGTTTCGTTTAGTCTGAAGCCCCAGACGTTATCAATGCTCAATTGTTTTATGCCAGAGTCTGAGCGAATGTGCGTTGGCGTCAATTGTCGAGATTACGCTTTAGCCTTGGCTCTACAGGCACCTCCGGGGTCTTGGGTGGCGACACGAGGCGAGCTCACTGCAAAGTGAGTGTCGAAGTGACACCCACTTATATCCCATAATACCGATACGCCGTACTATTGGAGCAGCGTTCAACATTGTCGTCGAAGTCGAGCTAATCCAAGCGAGGAGAAAAACGTTTCGCGGCAGCTCGAACCGTGGTAGGGCTCATGAGCTGGGGCATCGTGTCACAAAGCTCGACTGATCGGCATTGAGAAAGGAAATTTGTTGATTCAACAAAATGTCTGGTTCAACAAATGGTGGCGAACGAAATAACTTTGGTTAACACGAGAGAAGAATTGGCTGATCGAAACGATAAATTGTTCAGCTCGAGTTTCTTGCAACGACGCAAAAGCGTCGGTGAATCAACAAAAGTTTAGTGGGACCAACGAATTTGAATAGTTCGCCAGGATTTTAAGATCGGAAAATTTTGTTGAACCCCCAAATCTCTCTTCTATGTCTATGGAATGATGGATGGTTCTGAGAAGAAACTTTGTTTTTTTAAGGCGTGTGAAGGAAATCGGTTTTTATTATCTTCCCCTCGATGGCGATGAGGAGAAGTGACCAGCGACATTTGAGTTCCATTTACAAACGGTTGTATTCAAAGTATTTTTGCGAGGATAGAAGTCCTGCCGTGTGGTCCAGTTCACAAGTAATGCTGGATGTATCCGTTGGCGTAAACCGGGGCAGAGTACGCCGAGACGAGGAGGGGCGAGTTTTGGTACGAATTTCTCAAGAATTCGCTGTTGTGTTCGAGGTTGTGGTTGATGTGAGCGGCGGCATGTTCGGCTTTGGCGTAGGCGACTTCCGGGGTGTCGACGACGCGTCCATCGAGACCGATGGGAGCACCACCTGCGGTGTATTTCGTAAGCTGTGCTGCCAAGGGGGCGGAGTAGGTCGTTGCTATCAGAGGAGCTGGCGCGATCAGCGGTGACGCGGCGTAAGCTACGTAGTCCGCGGATTTCACAGCCTCCTTAGCCAAGTTGAGTTTCTCATTGAGATGAGCTGCTGCGTGCTCGGCCTTGGCGAAACTCACTTCCGGGGTGTCGACGACTCGACCGTCCAGACCGATCGGAGCTCCTGGCAAAAGCTTCGCGTATGCAAGTGGAACGGTGTAGGCCAACGGCGCTGATGGCTTCGCGAGGCCTACGGCGACGAGGGCTGATAGAACAATCTGCGGAAAAACAATGGAGGCAGCAAGAAAGTTGCATTAATTTGGAGGATCGATGCTAACATTGGTACAAAATGATTGTCATTCTGTGAGCCTTTCTATGAGAACTCAAAGTCTAATAAATCTTCGTGATGCTGCGAAGCTTTCACTGCAATATCATTTTGTCAAATTACATTTATTTCGCTGTCACGTCAACCCATGACTTGGGATAATAAGATTGACATGAGACAAGAAAAGCATTTTGATCTGTCGTTGATGGATTGTTGCGTCGGAGAATGAGAAACTGAATATTAATGAGGCCAATAAAGTCAGATATTTTCCCACATCGTTGTAGTACGCTTTGCATAGTGCTGAGAGGGTGCAAAATGTGGTCGGTTTCTCGTCCATCTGTTTCACGACCTTCGATAACTTTGATGATGTTTTAATTATTTTATGATTCGATCTCATCAAAGTGGCTAATATTCCATACAATTATACTGGTTACGTTGCATGGATGCAAATTGTCAGACTTTATCTTCTATAGCGATGCAGACAAAATGTATTAATTCACAAATTTTCTTAGAAGCGAATCAATCTACGAGACCAAACACTCAAGCGCTTGCAAGCATCGAATTTTTCATTCTTTTTCTATCGGAATATCCTCGTAAGTAAATTTCAAACTGAAAAATATTATTTTCTCAGAGAAAAAACGTGGATATACTCACGAAGATTTTCATGATGATGGGGTTGGTAACTCTAGCTATCGAAAAGCGCTGCTGTTGATGAAAAACAGTACTCGCCAGGACAACTGTTGAGTTGAGATTGCGTGTTGTCCAAACCTATTACCGTGCCTTTATATATCCTCTTGGAGACTGGCATACTTGGAAGAAGTGTGTTTTTTTTTCTTTCGTTTGTCTTCGACAAGCATTTGTCTGCATTGGAACGCGAACGATTCGCTAAATACGTATACGTTTCACTTACTTCAGGGATGTATACGTGCGTGAGGCCTGGACCACGCCCAGCCCAATAAACCCCGTACCAACTCGACATTGACCGTTCCCTTGCCTCCGGCAATTTCCTACCCAGTTTGGTCATGATCAACTTTTTTTTTATTGTTAAGGGAAGTCAATGCAAAATGTACGAGCCTGTTGACGGCCGGGGCTTCGGTTGTCATGAGGGAGATGGTATTTGCTACATCAAAAGATCGTCAGATTATCTGACTTTTTATTTTTTTGAAGAAAAAACTGAGTGATCAGAGTATAATGATTGTTGTTGAGCTCTGCCAGAGCTAATTTCGGCAATGATCAAATTTGTAGAATAAAAACTGCTGGTAATGATTGTTGATGTTTATCATTTTTTCATTTTATTTGCTCAGTTTGTTGATTCAAATTAATTATTATTTATTAAGAATTGATCAATTCGTGATTATTTGAATTCAACGAGAAGGAAGAGTTCGAATACTTTTTTTAAAATCGTTCGAAATTTAATGTCAATCATTGAATTTACCTTTAACATTTGCTTCTGAGTTTACCACTCTCCACGAATTTGGAAAAAATATGATATTTTCGTGATAAAAAAACCCCTCGTAAAATTATTCAACAAATTGGGCGGAATGTAGCAAGTTGAAATAGTTTTATAAACGAGCTCAGTTTAAGGGAGGAAACCATATTAGGAGGCTGTTTGACACTGATATTTTTGGATTTATGTGCCTGGGAAGAATTGATTACAGTTTAATTAAATTTTGACATCATTTCATTCATAGTTCGAACAGTTTTTGTGAATTTTTTTGATCAATTTCAGCCAAAAGTAACAAAGTTACGTTGTGATGTCCGCTGAAAGTTGTCAATATAGTTCTTCAATTGCGCGCAGTAAATTGCGCGCGTTTGAAAAGTAAATTCTTAGAAACTAGAAATTCAAGGAACTTAAAAATAATGTAAAACGCTTACCAATTAATCTGCCATTCCAGCACCACACAATGATTCTTTTTTTTTCATAGGAAATTTTGACAGCGCATTTTTGGATAGTTAAGCGATTAATGCAATAAAAAATTGGATTTTTGGAACCTCCTAATGTGGTTTCCCCCCTGAGGACCGGGAACATGGAATGAAGTTGTAACGTCGCAACGATTATGTCAAAAGAGACGAAGATAAATCTGCAGGAATGAGAGTTCGAAAAACGTGTTTTTAAAAATGTATCCGAGGCTGTTAATTCAAACTGTTATTCAAGGTTTCGGGAAGCAGCATGAATTTCGCCATCGTCAGGTTCATCGCGATTGTATAGAATGATTGAAATCGGAGCATATCACGAGTTCTCGTAAATCGAAGTATCCTGATAAACCGGACCACCCACAAAGAGTCCGCTGGTGCTCGAGTCTTGCTGACCCTGGAGGTTCCAAGGTCTGCACCAAGCGGGGCTCTATGGCACGTGAGCAAACCAGCATCTTAAGCGGAATCTCGGGATCGAGTATCGCGGGCAATAAAATTGTTGCAAGTTAAATGAAAACGAATATCGCTCTCTCGATTTTATTTCGACGAGCTGCGCTGGAGGCTCGATAAGCCGCGAGAGACGTTTGCACTCGGAGAAAAAAGCTGGCTTCGGATGAGCGTATCGTGCGATGGGATGTGAGAAGGAGAGCCGGAGAGAGCCTCATTTTTACAGATGATTTGAAACTCCCGTTGAGAAATTCACCGTGTCACGTGAACCGAGGAGACGCGCTCGTTTTACAACAGGCTTGCCTTGTCACGCGGAGATAGCCAACGAAAAAAGCTCAGCCAATGTTAGGATCCAGCGGCTGCAACCGCGAGTCTCGTGAGGAAACCGTAGACGCAAACGGTTCGCGAATCGATACAGCATCTATTTTTCTTCTAAGATGACCCTGTCGATGCGGATGCATGTATCCGAGTGTTGGGTGGCTTGTTACGTAGAATATCGTGGCGGTTGCGGGTCGAGTAAAAAATAGGATCGGTGCCGTACTTGGCGTGGAAGCGAATAACTATAAAAGCTCTGTGAAGAGCTTCCATTTGCACAGATCGATCGCGAGAGTCGATACGCGGAAAAGTTCGCCCGGAATTTGGACCGTCGACCGAGTTTTCACGGCAGATAAACGCAGAAGAATATTCGCTTGTCATCATGATGGGATCGACGATTTTCGTACTCTTCGCATCGCTTGGACTCGCGTTGGCCAGACCATCCCTCCTCGGGCTTCCATCGCTGGCTTACACGAGTTTACCATCCGGAGGAGCCCCCGTTGGTCCTGACGGAAGAGTGGTCGACACCCCGGAAGTGGCCATCGCTAAAATCCAACACGCCGCCGCTCAGCTCAACGAACGCTCGCACCTCGCCAACGCTGCCACGAGATCCGGCGACTTGGCCGGCCTCCTGGTCTCTCAATCCGGTCTTCTCAGAGCCCTCGCATCGCCCGATCTCGGAGGGGCTAGTCTCGCCCTCGCTTCCCTCGTTTCTGACAGCCCCGACGGCGCACCCGTTGGATCCGACGGACGCGTCGTCGATACTCCTGCTGTCGCTCATGCCAAGGCTCAACACGCTGTCGCCCACCTCCACGAAAAGTTGAACCTCTCCAACGAAGCTGCCAGAAATTCTGGACTGATTTCAATCTCCGCGCCATCCGCACTCGCTCTGCGTTTGTAAACATTATTTACTTTTGTTCCTTCGAGCTCTTTATTTCGCTACGATCGATGTCTCCCTTCACGAAAGATTCTACTTCATAAATGTAACGTGTTATATGCTACCGTCTTCGACTCTCTTCTGTTCTTTGTCTTTTCACCTAATCTCGTATTCTTGTACGAAACATGAAAGCATGAAGCAATAAACCAATGATACCAGGAACCGTTTTGTCTGGAACTTTATTTGTGGACCCGAGGACATGATTTCATCAATTGAGGTCATGGGGTCGATTTATTTGGTAGGAATGTAATTAAATTTATATAAAAATAATATGATAAGTGTGGGATGATAAGTAAGATTCGTTCGGCCACGCTTTTGGGGATCTTACTATTGCAATCCACGAGTTTTCATAACAGAAGCACCTGTCGCGTGTTTTTGAATTCTCCTTCGTCTACATAATTCAACGATTCAAGTGTAACGATTCAATTAAATGTAACAAGGCGTAGATGGATTGTAATTTATATTTTGGATCACGCAACAGTGTTGCATTGCGTCATGGAATGTCCATGTTGGGTGTGCCACTGCTAGCTTAGCTATTAGTAAGAACGAATATTGAATTTTCATCGCTGTGGAACTTGAGGAATCGAAGTTTCGGTGAATTCGAGATTGATTGACATGCAGTTATTCACGATATTACGAAATTCGGTGAAACGGGATCACCGAGTACTTGTCAAAGTCACGAGCGGAGGTGGTCATTCTGTATTCGATAATCTCGAAGTCCAGCTAAGGTTTTCTCATGGGGCAAATATGGTAATGGAAGCAAAACATTTCCCATGACAAGGAAGGACAAGTGATACGTTTACGTATCAACGACAAATGCTTTCTATACCGTTTCGCTGACTGTCCCCTTCCCTCACTCTTCCTCTCTTTCTTTCTCGTCGACTCACATTCAGGAATATTAAATTTTTCCCCACGTTCTCAACACTACCTCAAGACTTTAGATTTTGGGGGTCAGTACACAGCTTTTCCGACTCCACTTTGGGTATATATAGCCGAAATTAGATCGACCAGGCATACAATCGCCAGTCATAGCGAGTACTGTTCAGTTCAGCAGCTCTAAGGGGATCACCATGAAATTCTTCGTAAGTTGATTAAAACCGTTCGATAGAGTAAAGTATTAAAAGTAAATTCATCGATCGAACGTCTTTCATCACTTCCACTAAAATTGATCACCAATTGATCGTTCATTCGACTTTTCTTCGCAGATTGTTTTGTCTGCAGTAGCAGCGGTGGCGCTCGCCAAGCCCCATCTTTTGTTGGAGCCTGCGCATTCGCTAGCGCACGTTGGTGCCCCACTGTTCTACGCAGCTCCCAGCGTTCACGTGAAGCTCGTGCCTGGTGCACCCCTCGGTTACGACGGACGTGTAGTTGACACTCCGGAAGTGGTTCATGCCAAAGTCGAACACCAAGCTGCTCACGCCAACGAGAAAATCGCCCTTGCCCACGAAGCTGCCAAATCTGCCGAGCACGATTCCCATCATTACGCCCACGTCGTGCATGCCGCCCCGGCCGTACTCGCCTCGTACCAGTCCAACGCGTACGCTAGCGTGCCGGTGGCTACGAGCCACGTTTCCAGCGAAGCTTCTTATCACGCAGCTCTTCCCGTTCACCAGGTCGTAGCACCGGTTGCTTACGCCAAGATCGTGCCTGCCGCACCCCTCGGCGCTGACGGACGCGTCGTCGACACTCCCGAAGTCGCTCACGCCAAAGCCGCACACGCCGCTGCTCACGCACACGAAAAACTCAGTCACTCTCACGAGGATTCCCACTATTCTCATTACGAAGTGCCCCATGTTCAACTCGTTGCTTCTTACCCAAGCAATTCTTACGCTTATCACTATTAAGTAGCTTCCGCAACCTACGCCAAATGATCTGCTTTGAGGACGCCTGATATGTATCCGTCTTACGGACCCAAAAAAATATAAAATAACTATTGCCATGATATGTTTGTTATTTATTTATATTTTTTCATAATTCCTGAGTATCCACTGAGAAAAACATTTGATCCATCGATCGAAATCAATAGTTGGACGAAAATGAAGTGAATTCGCTTATTTTTTTCGTAAATGATGATTAGACAAAAGAAGCCACTATATCTTCGTCTTACTAAATAAGAAAGAATTTTTTTTTATCCCAGATATTCAGTAACCGATAACGATACATCGATAGTTGGAAGCGAAGTAGCTGGATGTCTAGTGACACGGCATTATTCTTCATCGAATCGAATGAACAATCGTTTTTTGCTTCTTTCATCTTTAAAATAATGCAGGAACATGATTAAGGTGATTAAAGTAACGCTTATTTTCTTCTCGTATCGGCAGATCGATCGATCGATTAATCGATAGCGTGGCGGCTCTGATGGTCGAAACCCCTGAACCATTGGCAGTCGATTTAACAAAAAAATGACATTCCTCCTTGATGCTAAACGCAAAGCCGTAAAATTCATCCACCAGGAGCCTTGTCTCGCCACAATGTAAGGTCACTTTGGCGAGTCGCTCGCGCAGCGCGATCGTCATCACTGTTTATCCACGCAGTTTCGTGTTTTACTGGTACTGAGAAAATAAAAGAATGGTGACACGAAGCGGCGAACGAAGGGGTGCATCGAGCGAGTATAGTCCGGTTTGTAATCACGCAGACTCCTGGGACGTCCTTGAAGGCAACCTGTTCTGAACGTCGCGAAGGACAACCATGCCGATGGTATCCGTTTGCTTTATCCCTTTGCGTATCCTGGGTCAACGGTCTCGCTGGTTTCTCGGGTGAAGAAGCTAACTAAGCCAGGTGCAGAAGACCAGTAGGTAAGGGTATTGAGTGTCCGGATGCGTCTTTTGCTCGTATGTGCACACACACAACGGCCGCTTGAACGAAGCAACAATTTCGCTGGTTGAGCATCGCCACAGCTATATAAACAGTGAGTAGTTTTCCCTCAGGATATTCGAGTTGGAGCTTCCGAGCCAGTTAGTTCGGTGACAGGCAAGACAAGCTCGATCATGATTGGACAATCCGTAAGACGATTCAATTTCTTTACAATATCGAGGAATTCGATGACCTCGCAGTCAGTTTCACTGACGCCCTTATTCAATTGCTTCAGAGTATCCTCGTGGTGTTTTGCGTGATCGTCGGAAGTCTGGCCAAGCCACCGCCGACGTTCCTCGAGTACAAGGACAGCCTGGGTCAATACAGCTTCGGCTACAGTGCGCCTGGATCGGCGAGATCGGAGGTCCGATCGATCGACGGCTCGACCCGCGGCTCCTACAGCTATGTTGACGTGTTCGGAAACATCCAAACTGCCCAGTACACTGCGGACGGGGAGAACGGATTCCAAATCACTGCGACGAACTTGCCTCGGGCGCCGAGGCCTGTCGAAGACACGCCTGAAGTAGCAGCGGCAAGGCTCGATCATTTTAAGGCTCTAGAAGCTGCCTCTAAACTGGCCGACGAAAACTCTCAACAAAATGAACTGAAATCGACTGCTGATGTGGCCAGGTCTTCGCATTCAAATGATATCGATAAAGCTGGAGACAATGAGAAGAAACCGATCATTCGAGCACCGGCGAACGGTGCAATGAGCCCCGAAGCCTCGAAGAGGAGTGGCTCGGACGAGGGCTCGATTAAGATTTCCTTGGCAGCGAACCAAAACCAAGCTGAGGCAGCGAAGGGCCTGGAACAGCCCAATCTCGAGGGACCAAATCCGGTGAGCGATTTTGTTTCATTTTAGAGATTAATGGATTTTGAGCCAAGATCCTTAAGGGATTCAAAATCTCACATTGCTTTTTCGGAGTCGTATAATTTGTTGAAAATATCTCGAACGATGACATCGAACCGCAGCGGAGTAGATGAGAGAAAATGAATTGGAATTATTTTCTACTTTTCCCTGTTATCATTCGTGGCCTTGCAGAAGGACCAACTTGAGGAAAAGTCAGCTATGATTTCGGGTCGCTCGGAGATTCCGGTGGTGACAACATCCTTCGTGGTCCCGGGCAGTCTGAACCTCCATACGAGGATACAGCTGGACCAATCTAGTGGAGCAGCCGGACGGATTGGCCCTCAATCTTCATCGTTCAACGGCCTCGAGGCGTCGATATCTCAAGGTGAGGGTCTCGTCAGAATTTTCATTCTCGTTAAATTCCATGCTAGCGATTATTGAGTCAAAATGAAACGCGTTGTGAGTGAAATGGGCGATAAAGTCTGCGCTTGAAAATTGGCTGTAAATATTCCGCGATCGAAATGCTGCGACACGATTTATTGCCTGTTTGCACTCTTCCTCCCGACCCGAGACCAGCAGAGCTCGATTTCTTACCACAGCAGCAGAAATCCAACGGCAAAAAAAGTCTTCGGAAACCGATTTTTGTACTTCTTCCCTGTTAGCCGATACGATATTACTTTCACGCGAGATCGATACACGAGCACACACCTGCGGAACGGCGGACTTAACGCCTCTGGGGCTGCTCCGTACTCGCGAGTCTACCGGCGTCCTCGCTTCCGCGGTCAACGCCACATTTCAAGGCCACGAATCTCGACGAACGACCTTAAGTGCGCAAGTGAAATTAAGAGCGAAACCTACCAGCATTCTATCGATCCAGATCAGAACGCGGTGCGTCTCGTATTTACGACGCTTTTCAAAGGTCGACCGGATTCTGACCTTCGAAACGATCCGATTTATTTAAGGAACCCGAAGCCAGGCTCCCTGCCTTTCTCGTTTACGACTACACTGCGCTTGGAAAAATGTAACAATGATCCCTCCGTGAGAATAAACTCTCAGTTCCAGGAACCCGGCAGTCTTGACGTCGACTCTTGACGGGTAAAATTAAGCGATATACGAAGTCAAGATATGCACCGTGAATCTATTCAGGAGAATCAACATTTTACTATGATGATGAACCACGCCGCAACGAATAATGATGCGCCATGTGCCACGGTTCATTTTCTTCATTTTTGAAATTTCTTAGTAAAATTTCTTAATTAGTAATTCAAGAATTCAAATTTTTCGTTTATGTCTATTCATTTTGTTTTTATCTGTGCTTTTTAATTCACACAATGAACGAAACGGGTAACCTTTTTTTTGCATTTTCATAAAAAACGATATTTTGTATGGCCACAAACATAGTTTGAATCATGATTTCTCATCTCCCGAAAGAATTCCGTTGAATTTTCAACTGTGCAGGAGGCTAGTTAGCTTCCCAAGATGTAATTTCGAAAATACTCCGCAATACTTACCTCGATTTATTCGAAACTATGGGACTCATAGGCTGAAAAAAATTATCATTTTATTTCGTTCAACAGATGCAAATTCGGGTCCTTCCGGTTCTACGCCAGCAGGCACGAGGATGATGGCATTAAGCAGTAACAGCCCGTCTGAAATATCCGGTGGATTGTCACCCGCGAATTCTGCATCGACAAAATCGATTGAGAACATGAATCAGTCGGAAGAACCCTCGCAAGCATTCGCGCCCGGTGCGTTACCGGCCCCGAACGCTTTTGTGTACGGAATCGGTTTCAACCCAATTTACCGTCAATACACTCCTTATCACTACATTCCTTACGCGATCCTCTGAAGCGTTGAGTCATCGTATTTTTCGTACGAAAGTTGCTCCTTTCGTACTTCAAATCGTATATCCATTAGTCGTCGACCCAATGATTCATTGTACTGGAAAAAATAAACCGAATATCGGAAAGCGCTTGAGCTTGTTATTGAAAAACGTTGCGACAGATAATTGTGTCCGAAAAGCCTTGCGGCCGATTGATTCCAGTCGCTGACGATAAGTATTATAATCATGAGTTTATCATTTTATTCTTATTTGAAAAACAATGTTAATCCGGTGAACAATGGAACTCAAGTTTCAATGCATCAATGATAATAATAAGATTATAATAGTACTTTTATAATGTAAGCTGTCTCCAGATATATACAGAAACGTATATATCAGATGATCCATTTAGCTAGATATTTTGATATACGAGTTATAATTTGCGTCCATCTGTTATTATTCGGTAGGAGATCGAGTTTTCTTGTTGCTTTTTTATCTTCAATCCTCGGTTGTCCGATCGCTAGGAGGTTCGCGTTGTTAATGTCACGCTTGTAAGTAGGTAAATGAAGCCAAGAGAAAGCAAAGTGATGGTTGATCTCTATAAAAAAACGGACCCGTTGAATGGTCGTTTCGATGAGAATTAAATGGAGAAATTAAATTTCTATTTTTTCAAAGTTTCCTTCAACGAGAGCGACGAATGAACTGTTAATGGGTGTTTGATTCAATGTTGCATTTCATCAATCTGACTAAAATTTTCGTATTTTAGGATAAATTACGTAACAATGAATCAATAGTTGAATTGCAACGTGCGGAATGTCCGAGAAAAAACAACTGACAAAGTGCAAAATTCTATCACGTTTTGTAGGCGTTGGAATATAGAATTTCGTTTATTTGACTGACTCGGTAGAGGAAAAATCTGTTAAACGTAACGCCGTGGTTCGTTAGCTAGCATCCGGAGGAGGGCGAGAAGTAAAATCACATAAAAAATGTTTCAAAATGGACGAATCATGGTGGCTTAGCCCTTCGCAGTCTCTGTTGTTTGCATCGAGTAAACTCGATTCTGATTTGCATTTTTTGCGTTTACTTTTCATTTCAATGTCGATGAGTGTATATACCTTTTGCGTGCAATGTCATATATCAACTGATCGTTAATCGAGGTTTTTAATTCAAACTTATCGTTTCACTCCTCGTTATTTGACTGTTAATATTCGTAATAATACTGAATAAAATCACGATTCTTCATAGGCTAAACTCGTTTACTCCTACACATTGAATCGTGACGGTTGTGCTAACAATAGGAATTTATATTTAATAACCAATATTCATTACTTAACGGTCACGTTAGCTAATATAATTATTATTAATTTTTTTTTTTTTTCATATTTATCATCAATTTTTTGTCGTCTTATTATATCATATCTTCCTCTCCTTCTTCTTCTTCTTTTTCTTTTTCTTGTATCCCAGCTATACATAACTCTTTCTTTCTCTCTCTGTCTCTCTCTCTTTCTCTCTCTCTCTCTCTCGTTTTCATTTGTTATTATATATATTTATATATATATAAATCTAAATATAATATGTATTTATACTGTCCATATTTATATATATTTATAAATAATGTATTCCTTTCAACGTAATCGTAACATCGCAGTTAACCTTCACAGGGGGGAATGCTTTTCACTGTCTGCTTGTTTTCTCTTCCGACTATTTATTCCCCACACGTCCTGGCTCTTTTGCCTCGAAGACTTTTTTCGATCGAACTATATAAGAATGACTGTTTTTTTATTTTTAGTTTCTTTTCATATGCGAATTATGAATCGTATTGACGAATTACGAATAATCGTGAAACGGAAATCATACAAATTCATCAACTATGGATAATAATTAATGATATTCGGTGAGCATCTCCGTTCGCTAATGAGCTTCGAACGTTCTCGATGCTCTGAGTTTGGTTTGTTACGTTTTTTTGTTCTCCCTTTGGTTTTTTTTCTTGTTTTAAGTAATTCGTAAAATTCCTGTATGTTTTACATTTGCGAGTGTATATCGTGTAAGTTGATATTAATAAGAGGCATGAATATTTCTCAAAAACATGAAATTCCCCTCGAAGCTGAATACGCTGTATATATTTATTGATTTTCTTTACGTTTTCTTCTCTCTCTCTCTTTTTTTTTGTTCACTTGGGCGGTATTTCTCAAATTCGTAAATGTAAACGAAAGGATGCCACGTTGCGTGATTAATGCACAAATGAAATGACAAGAATTTTATTTCCATAATAATTATTCTTTGTGCTTGCCAATTTGATCACGAGGCGCCATGAGTTTACAAGGGAAATTCGTAAATGTTAAATTCATCGTTATTTATATATAGTTGAGGTTCCCGCAACGTGGCTCTATCATACAAAACATTTGTCCAATTTGCTCCGCCACAGCTTACTCTCTCTCGCTCTCTCTCTCTCTCTCTCTCTCAATATATTTTTTCTACTACATAACTCTCGTCTTTTCACGTGAGTGATGACGGTACAGTCGAAATAGTCATGTGCTCGTTTAAAAAAAACTCTTACACCCAGGACATTGATCACCATTTCTTGAGGACCATTAAATAATGAACAACCCTTCAGGTCTCAACGTAATAACACCTCTCGGAGCTTCCTTAAATTCGCATGACTTATGTATATATATATTTATATACATATTCAGATATTTAATGCCACTGTGCGAACCTTCTTTAGTTTGCATCTCAATTCAACGTGGGTATGTATATGTATATACATATATATATACATGAATAAATAAATATATAGATGTATATTTACTAGCTGCCACATCCCTCGATAATCTTATAGATTTTTATTTATCAATAATTAATATAACTTTTTTCACATTAGCACTGTAATATTGATTCTCAATTGACAATATGTCCCTAACTTTATTTCATTTTCATTAATATTTGAAACTCACTGTGAGTTTCCTCTTTCCCGTCGGAGTGGATTCTCCGCGGGCTGCTGAAAGCTCTAATATTTCCGCAAACTCGACCCTCCTTTATCTTCCTTTTCCCAAGGTTCGACCTTAATTAACCTATTATTTACTTAATCTCACCGTCGGATCGATCATCTTCGCCCGTTTCTCTCGTTTTTCGGCTCTACCCACGCTGGATATGTAAAAGATAATATTTTTTTTAATGTGGTTTTTTTTTTGGTTTTTCGCATGTCAAATCGCACACTCGCGTTTTTGGTACACGCGCGATTTATAATTTCTGTTTAATTGACTCGCCACTCACCCCCTCCTCCGACCGCTCTGATAAAAAAAAGGAATTTTCTGAGACCCCGAAGAACTTGGGAGGGTGGCGAATCTCGTGAAAGCTTTCGGAATAAACTTTTAGTCTATTTTTGCCTTTCGAATACACCGAACTAAGTTTGTCCTGTCGCGAGAGGAAATGCTGCTTCGGGGATTGTGGTTTCATTAGTCTATCGTACACATTATTCTTTTCATTATTCTACTCTGTTTGATATAAACGAAATTGGTCCGATCGGATTCAACTGATTTCCAAAGACGATTGCTCATTATGCCCTCTTCTTCATCTTTTCTTAACAATGCAAATGAAATTTGGCTCAAATTACATTGGGAGAGTGTCAGGACCTTAATTTATTTTTGCGTTTGCTGCTACCCGGGGCATCTCTCCGGTCAGAACACAGCCACACTCATGAACACATTCGTTCACTCGTGGAATTAATACAATAGTACGCTCCAAAGTACGCCGATGAGAATTCTAGTTCGACGCTTCCCCCCGTCTACTCGACGCCTCGGTAAAGAGAAGCGAATGGTCCTCCCTGATATTCGCGGTCTCAGCACACGAAAGTATGAGCGATTTGATGGGGCCAATAATTGAATGAATAAAAGCACAAAAACCCGCCTACGGGTCGATGTGCTTTTGAGTTCTGGAATGGAACCTGAGATCGCGAGGATTTCAATTCTCTTGTAGGTCGTCTTTCACTACAGACGCATCGTTCTCACATTCCTTCGTTTCTCAATTCCTCTATCCCTTGCGGATTCGCCTTTAGGCCTTAAAGTCCTTGATCAGGGGTCACTCGACTCCTCGCCATACCCCACAATCATCGCTGCTATGGTGACAATCGCGGATCAGCGGCTTCAACATAATGACGACGACCCCTCCGACCCTTCGTACTCAATTTGCAATCCGGTGCTTATACTGGAAGAGTTATTTTCAAAAGATATTAGTTCCCGTAAGACCTGATGGAAAGCGTAAACAAATAGCGATGATTTTCGTTATCTAACATTCACGTTTCCTTCGCATTTCCCTAAAATTCACACTTAAACTCACATCACTTAACGACATTAATATTATTGATATTGTTATTCGAGAAAACATTCATTCTATCACGAATATTTTATATAAATTTGTAGTTTTATTATGTCGTTATTGATTTATCGAGCCTTTCTGATTACTCGTGTCTACTCGTAATTGCATAGAAGATAAAAGTGTTAATTATTGCTCGAGAGACGAGTCTCGACGCTTAGACACTTGTGCGAAATGCGCAATCAACGATATTCTTATCTCCATCACTTGAATTATTATTAATCTAACCTTATTTATACGATTGTACGATCGGGATCGATATTCCGACCCACCCTGACCCTCGCAGCAATAAATCCTCGAGAGATTCGCACGAAGTTTTATGTCGATTTTTTACGCTCAATAATCCTCTAAATATGTGCAAATACGTGGGATTTCATTTTTTATCCCGTAACGAATAAAGTGGAGTGAAAATTCAGTTACTTCGCCCATGTTAAAATTTCGTTTCATCGATCTGTACCGAAAGGAGGCAGAATAACAACCGTCCTCTTCACCGCTCTACTCAAAAACAACGCTCCTCCGAACAGCCCTATTCTCAAATTTGCAAAATCAATACAACGCAACACTCCCCTCTTCTGTCATTAATAATCTGTCTTATCCGCCTAGACATGTCAAGGAGCAGAGACGTTATTCGTGCATAAAATAAAAATCTTTACAGTGGAAATGTTATCGAGTCGATTTATAAGA
The DNA here is from genome assembly GCF_019457755.1 of Venturia canescens. Taxonomy (NCBI): domain Eukaryota; kingdom Metazoa; phylum Arthropoda; class Insecta; order Hymenoptera; family Ichneumonidae; genus Venturia; species Venturia canescens. The sequence continues at coordinate 2,445,482 of NC_057421.1, read as the reverse complement.
GTCGCGTTGCGTTGCAGCAATTCGACAATTCTGCTCTCACTAAATGTATTCAACAACGGTTCTCCTCTAAATGCACGCTTAAAGAGCAGAGTTGTTCTCGAGTAGAGGCGTAAAGGGGACGGTTGTTATGCTGCCAGAAAGGAATGTGCTTCTTTTATTTTTCCTTTTAAACGCATTTTTCTAACGATTCAAAGAATTTTCGAGTTTTTCTTCCTCAATCACTCTGTATGATAGGAAATAAGTTAGAGTTATAATTAGCACGCGTGCCCGTGCTCGTGCCCATCAACGTGTTCGTGTGTGTGATCCGTTGTTTATTTATTATTTAATGATTTCACGTATTCTCCGTGCGCTTTCGTTAACAATGAATTGCGCAGATATATTGAAAAGCGAAGAATAAAGTTGATACAACGTAGACTATGTTACAAGTACAGAAAGATGTATAGGTCTAAGAGATAAATATGACGACATATTAGGCCATTTTATTCGTAGATAGTGAAGAAGAAGTGGAGGAAGATGATTCGTTTATAAACACGTATAGGTGTTTAGAGAGAAAGTATATAGAAAGGACGAGGTTGTCGTTTGTCAGCACATTTGGCGGTCGTCTCCGCGGTGCGTCGTTTTTTCTTTGAAAGAAATATCGGTAGTGAGAATAGTTCGATCATTTGGAAGAATGATAGACGAGAAAAGATATCACATAACACTCGCGATGAGAGCAGATGTTGTGCTTAAAATAACAGCGAGAATGTTTCAATAGAAATAATATAAAAGAGACGTTAAACGCGCACTCAAACATACCGAGAGGAACGAAAAATATATTTATAATATTCGTTAAAAGTATGTCTCGCGAGATCGAATGTTAATCTATCGAGAATGCAATTTGGTCCGATGAGCAGGAAGTTTCATTTCACGCAACGTCCTCAGTTCATTTATCATTTACTTTATATTTATTATCGACTAATGATTGTTTTTATTTTTTTTTTTTTTTAGCTTTTTAGTTTTCGATTGTTTCAACGCGCAATTGTAATACGAAGAAAGTAATTTGAAATGAATGATCTCGCCCATCGGAGAATCAGAGGAATGTAGAAAAATAGAGATTTCTCAGTCTCCACACGTGGAAAAAATTCATTAATAGTAGCAAACAATAGAAAGATATATGTAGACATTCATGAGAATCCAGGCGTGCATTGATGCAACTCTATGTGCACACGTTTCTATCTATAGTAATATATATATACATACATATACTAAATGTATGGTTATATGCACACCTGCTATGTGTAGTACAGACAGATGTGAAGCTACGAAGGTACACGGATCACTATTTAGGTATACAAGTACATTCAGATGGGGAGGGAGAGCAGGAGAACATCCGAAACGCCGAATCAATTTTTATTTAAGATTTCGAATGTGCTGCACTCCCTCTTCGTGTGTATACAGATAAGAAATTAGTGAATGTGAATAGTAAGAAGATTCGTAAAAGATAAGATCGTTGATATGAAAGAAAAAATTGGGGCTTTTCATTTCTGCGTGGAATGCGGAGCAGCAGAATGATTATTTTTTAAATTTAATTTCATTTAATTTTTTTTTCAATCTCGAGTCCGCTTGTCGAAGAATGTTCATTTCGTTAGCATCGTCTTGATAGATATTTCGAACAATTACCAACGCTAAACGCGGTGCAGGCTGTCAAACGCATTGCAATAACAAAATTACTCCGCCTTCATTATACTCTCGAGAGCATTTCTCTTACGAAAATTAGACGTTTAATAAAATGCCATTATCCGCGACGTCGCGGACACACACGCGTATAACAAAAGCCTCGAGATAATCATCATTTTTGATGCTCTTATGACATCGAGAAAATCACCTTTTACGCCCCAATTCGTGACACAACTGTATCTTATGTCTGAAGACAATGCTTTTTTACTTTTTTCTTCTTCTTCTTCTGTTATGCATCTTTCATATCTGTGTATATACGTTCACGTTCTATTACATTAGTACTCGGAAAAACTCGTTACTTCAAAGTTTCTTTAAATTCTTTCGTTTATTATACAATATACTTTAGCTGGATCGGCATCACGATCCCTCTATATTTATCTTTCTCTCATTACCTTCACTCTCGGTCGCTCTCATTTGTTTTTCCTATTCCTTGCATTCTTTCAACCTCTAATACTTTTTTTTTGTTTATTTTTTATTTTTATTTTCTTCGTTAAAAGGTAAACGCGACGTTGATCCCATAAAATACTTGTTTTAACATCTAGGCACAATTCCTAATGATTGTATCGGGCGACATTGTGCGCAAGAAACCTTTCGAGTGAGCTTTTCGCTTCTCTGATACGCGAGAATCACCATTCATCCTGGTTCTATTCCCTCAATACTCTCCTACTTTTCATTCCGTCTTGAAATTTCCCCCTCTCCGGTATTTTGACACTTGTTACGTCGCACTATCTCGGGAATAAAACGTCCGAGGATCAGCTGACGCGCGAACCGAGATCGAGTCCGTTGGATATCGGAAAAAAACAATAAAAATTAAACATTTGACTCACAGTGCTTGTTCAACGTCAGGAATGTGGGCATCGCTCAATCGATTTTGCTGGTTTAAAGCGTGTTTGAAATTCCCCAATTTTCACATTTCTCAGAAAACACGCATTTCAATATTTTCACATTTAAAAACCTCAGGCGGAGACGCAAACAGGGGCAAATCGATTGTTCGCATTTAGCGACAAAAACGGCGATGCGTAGAGACTAAATAAACTTCGATCGAGGAGAATTTTGATTGTGCGAACCTCGATTTATATCCAAAGAACAAAGATAATTATTTTTTTATTTTTATTTTTTTTTTTCACTTTGTTTCCTCAAAAATAATGTGTCAGAAATTTCTTGTGCGTATTCGCGTTAAGTCGTTCGAAAGAAGGTTAGAGAATAGATAGACAGAGATACACAGGCGCGAAGGACGAACGATCAAGCACGTTTGCGAGAATGCGAGAGATGCAATACACGTCGAAACTTTTCGTGTACGTGTGTTTGTGTGCGTGCGTGTGCGTGGGTGCCTAGTTTGAAGTTTCTTGTTTGTATATAATCCGAGCTGCAACTTTCGAGGTAAAATCGTATTGATGTTTCATGTACTTACTGACGTTAAAACACATTGTTAATTCAGATAATATTGGGTTCGTTTGCTTAGCCGAGTTCCGAAATGAAAATCAAATCCCTAGCAGCGAGTCGGAAAAATTGTGCGTTTTTTCCTCGTTTAGCATTCCGGAATATTATTCTCGGTCGACTCATAATTATCCGATAATAAAAATATATTTTCATATCCACGATAAGGGATTGATTAAAATGAATAAAAAAATAACGATTTTTATATGAATGAAAAAAAAAAAACATTTTCTTGGAGTTTTCACATCTCCGATTTTTTCGTGCAAACCTTTTGCTAAGTTTTCCTCATTTATTTTTCATTTTAGTTTGCCGTGGCCGCACGTTGCTTCCGAATCGAGTACTGGAAACGTTCGTTCGTTCGTTTCTTTCGATATTGACAAGACCAACACTTTTCTCGGATCGAATAATCGACTCGAAATTATTCTCTTACATTCGCAATATCGATACGCTAGAGACGAAGTAAAATCATAAGGAAAATAACAAAAGAAGAAGACACTACGAAATACCGGGTGAACGATGATTATGAGGATAGAAGGGTGTCGATCGGGGTGAAAAATAAAAAAGGTTGGAAGTTAGGAAAAAAACACAACGTAAAATAAGCAGGTTTCACACAACGGATATATTTTTCTTCTTTTTTTTCTCTCTTCTTTTTTTGCTTGCATATTATTTTCAATATTTTTCTTCATCCGCTTGGTATAGTTTTTTTTCATCTCTCGTTCATAGTTTTTAATCGACAAGAACAGACAGTGAAGAAACAAAATAATAAGGATGAGAGAACTCGGAAACGCTGAAGAGATGCGGAGATGACTATGAATTTACGATGGTGGGGGATGAAAATTCGTGGCATATCAACGTAGAACATTTCATATGCATATAAAATAATAATAATAATAATAATAGTAATAATAGTAATAATAATAATGATAATTAAAAGAATAGAAACTGACAAAGAAAAAAGAACGATAAAGCGCAGATAATTGAGGAAGAATAAGAAGAAACGAAGCGACAAGTTGAGACAAAGGAAATTCAACCCTTTGACTGTGTAGAACACGAGTCGACTAACCGATTCGTGTTTATTTCCCCTCGGTAAAGGCAGCATCTAAAAGCAGTCACCGAAGCAAATACTGTCGGTCCGATATAAGTCTCCATTCTCAGGGCTTCACAGTCACAGGGTTGTCATAGCAAGGATCAAAGAGGTCAAGTGACAGAAGAGATAGACAGTGAAACAGAGTTGTAGTTGATACAAGTAGTGAGAGTATAGATTATATAAGATAGATACATAGGTTGGTGACAATAGATATAGAGCATTGAAGAGATAATTCATTGTAGAAATAGTAAGTAATAGTAAGAGTAAGACTAAATAGTAGAAGAGTTTCTAATGACGACGATAATAGACAGTACAGTAGTTGCGACTTTAGAATCGCGAATGTTTATCATTGTAAATCAAACGAAATAAGTGAAGAAATAAAGGAAAATATGTATCATCGTATAGTATGAAGAAGATAGTTAGTTTTCTATACTTAGTAATGCAAAAGTATCGGTATCGTAACAACTAAATTGGGGGGATTAGATCAGCGGAGAAAGACGGGCTCGAAGTTTCAGTGAGACAGTATGTATCGTGTATGTGTGCGTTTTTTTTTTTTTTTTTTTTTTTTTTTACTTGTCTCTCCATAGTACCAAGTATAAACAACACTCGCGCACTCACACACATACACGCGCAAAGATGACGAAAAACATGTACGTTAACTAAAGAGACTTAGGACTGAGTAGAATCGTTAAAACTAGTGATCAACTGTTCCAATCGAGTTATTCTATTAATGGTACAAATTATAATTCAAATCAAATCGTAATAATGCTGGAAGAGTACAGCGACAGTAACAGAAGTAGTGGTAGTAATAATGGTAGTAATAGTAGTAGTAGTAGTAGTAGTAGTAGTAGTAGTAGTAGTAGTAGTAGTAGTAGAAGTAGTAGTAGTAGTAATAGTAGTAAATAGTGATAGTGATAGCGGTAGACAGTAGTAATGCTCCAATACTAGTTACGCACGGCGTAAAAAACAAAAGTTTACGCTAGCGACAGATCTGGGTTTAAAAACGAAGACGAAAGAAAAAATGTCTTGAAGAGTTAGGAACAAACATAATAACGCTGGCGCAATCCAAGTTTGTGGACTGTCCGAAGTTGTATCGCTATGCATCATTTCGAATGTTCGAGCGGCAGCTTTTATTCGATTCTGTTTTTTGTTTTTTTTTTTCCTCGTCGACAGCTCTTCTTTTTCACTCAATTCAACCGTTTTTCGGTATGAGAAATTCATGCGTGACATAAAAATATAAATAAAACGGATATGTCAAAATGGTACGTTCAATACGATCCTAAAGTTGACTAAGCACACGAAGACATTTCTTCCTTTCTCTCTCTCTCTCTCGCTCTTCTTGTTTTCTCACATCTTTCATCACGCTCCTCATTTATTTTTGTTTCACTTTTTCATACTGTGCTTACAAAAATATGCAACTTTCGAGGAAAAGAAGTTAATCGTTTGATTACTTTTTTGTTTTCGATTGATTTGACGAAGGGAAGTTTGTTCCGCTAGACAGAATGGGGAGAAGAAATTTTCTTTTTTGTGTTGGTGTATGTGGGCTAGGGCGCGCGTGTGTCAGTGTGCATGTGGGAGGTAAAAAAGTAATTATGTTGCGAGCGAGTTTTGCACGGTGGAGTTGCTCGTATAATTTTTTTCATTTTTTACTTCGTGAATATAACGTTTTTGTGAGCTGTTTTTATTTCGAGTGGATTTTCCTGTTACGATTTGTTCGGTCGTCTTAAACATGTTTTTTTTTGTTTTTCTAATGTCGTTCGTTAATCTTAGGTCGTAAAGTAATGCGCAATTTTCTCACTCGACATAAAACTATACGTAATCTTAAAATCTATCTCGGTGCTTTCTAACTTTAATATCGAAAAACTTGTTACTTTATCTCGATTTTCACTTCAGCCCTGCCGAGAGTCCTACGTGAAATTCTCTTGAAAAATTTCGGATCGAACAAACGGGATGAGCGAAGCTTTTACGGAACTTCGCAGATACTTTTTCTGTGACTTTTTTTCGTCGATTCTATGGTCCCCCCGAACAAAGCCCGTTTTGGTCTTCGCGAACGTTGCCTCGTCTCTAATTCTACATGCCCAACGAACGACGTACAGTTTCAATCGTATAATCACCTGGAGTGGTTCGAGAGCGCGGGCTTGGTCTCTTTCCTTTCTCTCCCGTTCCTCGACTCTCACTCCCCTTTTTTTTTCTCTCTCTCTCATTTTCGGGGTTTTTTTTTCGCTTTTTCAACGCTTTTCACCTCTTCTCGCAAATCCAATGCATGCACGCTTCGATTGAAAATGTTTCTCCCGCTCTCTCCTTATTTATCTTTCTCTCTGTGTGTCCACTAAATCCCTAATCAACTTACTAAGAGCTTAACCGTAATACGCCCGCTCTGACAATTGTTCTCCTTTTAAAAAATGATTTGTCTTGCCGGAGCTGAGCTGATTGTGATTTGCAACGCAATTCCTGGCCCAATACTGGTTTACTTGGTATATTTTTGTTTTTTTTTTTCTTTCATCAAGATCTCTTTTTCTCATTATTTTTCAGTTTCCAATGGGCGATACCAATAGTGTCATGACTCGCAACGCGAAGCTGACCTTTTCTGTTTTATTTTTTTCTCAGTGACGATTTTTCGGAAATATTTACACTAGAAAGTGGCCTCAAGAATGGGTCGCTATTATTGGAGCTTCCAGACTCGTATTTTTTCGTTTTCTTTTACAAAACGTTTGGTACTTAAGTTTATCTTGAGTGATTATACGATGCAACGGAGAAAATTTGTCAAATTGGCACGAAGTTGATATAATGTTTCGGGTCAGCCTGACGTCGCAAGGGCATGTCATACTATTGGAATACTTGGTAGGGAGCACGTTTCGAAACTGACGGAGAATAGACCGGAAAAACGAGAAAAATAACATCCGAAAAGTGATGTTGGATTTTTCGGGTCGTTCCTGTGTATCCGGTGCCCTGAAACGTACCCAGAATAGTGGGCGACAGGAAAAGTAGAAAATAATTGGCCTAACCGAGAAGACGAAGATTCAAAATGTTATTCATTCATTTTCAATTCAATTAAAATTCCGATAGTTTCGAAAAAATCATACAAACGTATATAAACAATGGAATATTCGATACGAACAATTGAGTGTGTAAAAAACTATCCCTGCTAAGAATAAAACGAAGATTTGATAAAACTTTTGATTTTGGAATAATTTTGCATGGGATGTTGCAGCAGCTCGAGGGAGGGGCGAGAAAAACGATGGTTTTCTCTTGAAATTGGCTGATAGAGAGTGATTGTCATTAACTATATAAGTTATTCGGAGTTTAGATAGAAGTCTACGATAAATGTCGACTCTAACAGCGTTTATATTCCCTTATTACCTAAATTTCATTTCCACAATCGCACATGTACACACGCTCGCATAGGCACACACATGCACGCGTCGCGTTCTATATTTTCATCCGTAGTCATCGCTATCTCGAAAGGTAAAAGTTTTTTTTTTTTTTTTTTTAATCGCAACCCTAAACGCTCCCTCGCTATCTCACGCTACTCACAGAGATTCGAGGTTTTTGAGGTGTCGTCATCGTCGAATTTAAGTGAAAAGATGAAAAAAAACATGGAACGAATAAAACCAACGGATCATCACGGTGGATCGTTCACCGTTGGATCCGAATCATGTTTTTCTCCGCGGCCCGCGTGCGAACAATACTCGAGCTACTGATCGCTCCCTTTTCCTTTTCATTCTCTCATCACTCCTTCGAATTTCCTCGTCTCTTTCGCACTCATTCCACACTAATCACAAACGGTTGTAGAATTACTTGACACACACACACCTTTCAACCATTTACTACGCTCTACCAAATTATTGATTCCCTCCTCGACGTTGAATTTCATTCGCGTTTGTCCAAAAACCGCAATCGTGCCGGTTGCCTTTCGCTTAGTCCGAATTGCCATCAAACAGTGGAACGTTCGTAAAGAAAAAAAAGCTCCGGTCCTCGTTACTTTACTATTTAGTTCTCGAGTGATTGATTATATAGACGCTCGGCGAATGTAGTCGGACTATTCGTTACTCCAAATTTTGGTTCAATGGGACACCTTGCCGAATGATTTGTCGGTGAAAAGAGGAGAAGGGGGCAGATTATTTATCCCACGAGTTAACGAACAATGGCGCGAATCGATAAACAAGTTAATGTGGTGCGACGCTCACGCACAATCCCACTAATTGAAGACTATTTTTCCTCTTCTTCTTCTTCTTCTTCTTCTTCTTCTTCAAGCATCATCATTTTATTTTATAATTCACCCGTAAATCTAGATCTTATTAGATATTAATAAAATATAGTTATATGTGTATATTTATATTTATATATTGAAATGGAGCCGTCGCGTACTCTGAATACATCACCCCCCTCCCCCTCCTTCGATACCCTCTTTACGCTAGAATGCATTTGTTTATCAAATATATAGGATAATACCTATGCCGGTGTACGCACTAGTTTCGCAATTCGTTCCATGTGATTTATGATTTTTTTCGAATCTTCAAAGCCGCGTGGCAACATACGGCGCGAACGTAGAGGCGTAGACGCGAGATAAATATTTGAAAAATAAAATAACGTTTGACATCTACGTTTGTGCGCGCGTCGTTCATACACCATCAAAATTTAGCGATCCTCCCAATTCGAAATTTCATCTCGCTCTTATTAACGCAAATAAATCATATTTATATCCCCGCGATAATAATAACCCAAAGCATTTTTCTCTTGCTGGGTTTAACGAGACGATTGAAATTTCGAAATGTGAGCAACCTCAACATCCTCGCAGCGTATACGTTGGCTAGTCCAACACTCATTTACCTCGGCCCCCCTCAATCCAGCTAGTTAATTCTTTATTTTTCTCTACTAAGTGTGTGTGTGTGTGTGTGTGTGTGTGTGGGTGTGTGTCTGTATGTTTTGTTTTTTCTTGCTTTTCCTATAAACTTTCTAGAATACGATCGAATGGAAGAAGAAAATGAACGCTCAAAAGGTGAACTGTGTGTGTGTGTGTGTGGGTGTGTGTGTTTTAAGTGGCAAGAGGAGTGATGCGAAATTGACCAAGTTTTAGCGTGGAGATTAGAAAATCATATTCGAGCAATGGAAGAGAAAAAAATATATATTTAAAAAAACATTCTTGACACGTTAAAAATGAGACGCAATGAAAAAGCTTTGACGCTTATACTAGCGCTAAATGAGACAAGCGATTAAAAAAAAAACTTTAGTAAAATAAAATAAAATAAAAAACTTATCGAAAGAAATACTTAACGCAGGTGTATTAATACTAGAATGCTTTGCTCCGTGCACACGTTTGCGTGCTCTCTGTGCTTTTTCAATTTCAAAGTGTTCGATAGATCGAGTTCACATGGTTCGTTCGTTTTGCTGTTGTTTTTCTTTTAATTCGTAGATTCAAAATAGTTCCTGGCTCAAAAAAAGGAAAAACTAACGTTTCGGTGTTTTTGTTGTCGTTTCATCGTTTTTCAGTGTTTACTTTTGAACGAAAACCCGACGACCATGTTCAGCGCGTAGCTCAGCTCTCCCTCCCTCCCCCTTCCTCGTTCTTCAAACTCGCTCTCTTTGCTATCCTATTGTGGTTTAGTAATCGTAGCTTTAAATTGGTAATATTTAGTTGCGTGTGCAGTATTGTTATTTATCATAGAGATTCGAAAGACAGATCATAGATGCAAAGACTGGCCCCTTCGCGCTCATGCCGGCAACTCGCTGTTTTCCCTTCTTCGCGACGAGAAAATTAACATTCATTTTCGTCGCCTCTCATGCCACGTTCGTGCCCGGAAAAATGTTTTTTGTTCTTTGCATTTACTCCTCGTTCTCGGCTAAATCGTGGAAATCTTCATTTCTAGAATCAATATTTTAGCCTACTTTGGCACAACCAACACTGCTCGGGCCGGCACTCGCTTATATTTTAATGGTTTTTCTTTTCTTTCTTTTTCCTCTCTCTTTCAACATTGTTTTTCCTTCAGTCACGCAAAATAATCTTATCGTATTGTTTTTAATTTCTTCCATCGTGTTTATCTTTTTCGTATTTTTGCCCTTTTTGTTTAATGCCAAATTCCAACAGCTTACATAGAACATGTTAATCATCAAACTTTCTCACACGCGTTCACGCTACGCTCCATTCGAAACGTTATCTAATTAAAATACCATTAAATTTTAATTGACTCCAACAGAATGCCGTGTCGGCTCGACCGAACGTACGCGACTTTATGTTTGTTTTTCATAATTTACACAGAACTTGGATTGGCTCGTTCGAACGGTTTTTCAATCGCGTTGTTCTCTGTCGTTCTCTTTCTCTTTTTCATTCTATTCTTTTTTTTTCTCTTCTGTAATATTGGATGTTATACGTAGGTGGACCATTTGACTCTTATTTATGAATAACTTTCTAACATTTCACGATATTTATCCGTGTCTCCTTTCACGTTCGCCAATAAATTCGATTTGTTGGTTTTTTCTGTTCCGGTAAATTTTTTGTGGATTATTTATGTTTATAATATACGTGATTGCGCATAGAGCTGTCGCTTAATCGTGTGATTATAAGGGAAGCTTAACACGAGAGAGTGTTTTGTGCCGTCGTTTAAACTCCTACCTCGTCATCTATTTTTCTTGATTATTTTTTCCCCGTCGAGCGCGCACTATCCGCAATCCATTATCAGTGAATAAAGTTTTTATCGATCTATCTAATAATATCTCGAATGTCAATATTTCTCTTGTGGGCCCCGGTCGTCGGAAAGAAAAACAATTCTTTCCTGTAGATTCTGCCTATTTTTTATTTTATTTCTCATGTTCCTCGGTCAAAGCTAATCGGATTGGTACGTTCCCTCGTTCTTTTTCAACATGGAAAACGGTGTATGGTTTTCTGCAGTATTTTTTTTTCGACTACTCAAATGTTACTCCGTTCGAACGAATGCTTTTTTTTTTTTTTTTTCAGATTCCCGGGTGACGACAGAACGCCGAATCAGTGCCCTAGTGCGCGATTGAGTAGAGCGATCGATCTCTCGTGGAAACTCGCTTGCCCGAATTCGGCAGCTCTAATTGTTTAACCGATGGAAGACTGAATGTGGAAAATCGCGAACGTTTATTGTTGAACAAAATTCAAGCGGCTGACGTCACGGGGGGATAATTTTTAAAGGAATAAAATAATCTGAAACGATAGTAAATGGAAAGCCATTGGAATGAGTTTCTTCTGTTAGAAAATGGAAACAGCGATATGTGTTGAACATTCATTTGATTTCCGCCCCTCCCCCCTCCCTTCCCCATTGCCCTATTTTATATATAATTGTATCGTCAAGCTCACGTGATTTCACGTACTTATGTATACTTAAGAAAGCCCATTGAAGAAAGGAACGAATGGAAGAAAAAAAAACTCGAAGAGAAAACAAAAAGAGAAGAGATGGAAATAAAAATGCATTAAAACCGCTCCTGTGAGTGTCTGTTTCGATTTGTATTCTCGAGTGTACGCTGCTATAATGTGTATGTTGTATTGTGCGGACATGCGGGTGTTTTAATAATACTATGAAATCGTCGTGAACGAAATTTTAAAACTAAATGTATGAAAAAGTAATAGTAATGATAGTAATAATAATATAATTATGATAATAATAATAACACCTTTTCGAGTCGCTTGACCATCACGGTCGTGGGCGAGATATGTCGGGCTGGCTCAGTTATCACCTGACAAAACGTAAACTGATCGGCGATATGAATTTTACTTAACGGTTCTTCGTGGTTTTATCCCTTTCCGTTCAAACTGGCAACAAAATTGTCGAACCATGCACTAAATCATGGACGATAATGAACCGCAAAGAAGAAAAAAGAAATCGATCACCGTATCGAGTGAAGCTTCACACGAGCTGAGATCCACTCGAAATTTCTTAAAAAACGAACACGAGCTTTTTCCCCATTAAATTTCTTTTTTCACTTTGACTCGTTCGTCCTCGATCAAAAATCGATATACTCTAGATCGAGTTGTTTGAGGAAAACTCAATAGCACCTCACCGTAAGTTGCGAATAAATACATACATTTTAGTATGCTCTCTCTCTCTTCTGGAAAATGGCAATTGATGGAAAAATTGCTACTCAAATTCTCGTTCTCGTAACACACTTACACACAGACGCACTCGCATACACACATATACATGTATATGCGGACAAATACACGTGAGACCTCTCATTTATGTTTTTGACAATAATCAGAAAAAATCAACCAGAGGTATACCTCTCTCTGCTCTTCACAATTAATTCCTCTCTCCGAACTACCGGTTTAAAATTGTCTGATTTTGTTTACTTTTTGTGTTTTCCTTTCTTCTCTTCGCTTAATTCTAAAAATCCTTAACGTCTTAAATCGTAAAATTTTAAACCTTAAGTCTGTACAAGAGAATTCTTGGGGCTATCAGCACATGTACGCCCTCTCACTTCAGTTTCTTCTCTTTCATCTTGATTTCGGTTTATATCCAGTAATTTGTTTTGTTTTTCCTATTTTTTTTTTCCATTTTTCTGAATTGCGTAACCACACAGAGCTACCGGGGTTTCTTTTATCCTTGCATTTGTGTTCTTTGCTTAATTATTCTTGCTGCCTATTTCTAGCTTCGTTGAAAAACACAACGACGAGACGATACTGACTTTCGAGAATAGGTCTTTCGAGTCCGAATTTATGAACAATTTGATTGGTTTTATTCTTTAATTATTTTTTTCTTCATTTTTGCGAGATTAATATGTCCCGAGTCGTAATCGAGAAAAATAAATGGGTAAAAGGCCGATTTGATGAAACTATCGTTTGGTCCAGCACCGACAGCCAGCACCGTCGCCTCGTTTTGCAACATTTCAACGTTCTTATCACGGATTTCTCTTATTAGTTGTCCTAAGGCTAAAAAAAATGTTCCACGACCGCGTTAACGATCACGCTTTTTGTGTCGTCTCTCCTCCGTTCCTCTTCGGGAATAAAATAGGATCATCAATCTTAACGCGATCGTTGTCTTGATCGACGATATTGTTAACGCAAAAACAGTGTGAGATTTTTTTTACGCGTTGCACGACCTACCGCGGAAACTTTTTTCTTTATCTTAAGTATGTTTTAATTTTTCATCCTGGTTGTTATTTTAATGCTGTTGTTGTTGTCGTCTTTGCTGCTGTTTTCCCTTTTTTTCGTTATTCTCAATTGTTCAGCGTCAACAAATGCGAAAACGTCGCTTGGGACGAAACGATTCGGTCGGCAGTAAAATGGAGTCGTAAAACATCGCTGGATACCAGTATTGGACACGGGGGTAGGGCTGAATAAACCACGGCGTCTCGCTGGATGGCCTCTCTTGTTAGATGTTGCTCTTTGAGAAAGACACCCTCAGATGATTGGATTCGCTCAGTTGGAAATTGTGCATTTTCTGTAATCAGTCAATCAATTTTATGATGTTTAAACGTCCGACGAATAACGCGTGTGTCTGTGAACAATGATTGAAAATTTTCTACTAACGATCAAAGCCGCAACAGCCTCGTCCATGCTTGGCAATTGGATTAGTGCCATTTTTCTGTCCTTCGGGAAAAACTTGAAGGCCTTTACCGTAAAACCATTTGTTGTGAAGGCTTCCTTGATTTCTTCTTCAGTTACAATCGCTCTATAACATTAATCAGAGAAATACAAAACATGTTTCTTCCAAAAAAAAAATTTCATTATCTTCGTACTCGAATGATAGAACAATGAATGCCCCCCCCACATCTAAAAATGTGTGGCTACAGAATGTGAAAAATAATTGAATGTCGACTCACGGAATGTTGGATAAGTGCAGAGTTGCGCTTGGCGGATAAATGTTTTGATAATTTTTTGAGCCGGGTTTTTTGAATCGATGAAGAGTGCTGTTGGTGTAATCCTTGGTGAGGCCCGCGTCCGGCTGGCCTTCCTTGGGCAATTGAACAGTCTGATGTTTGCTAGTCATGACTCTTATCTGTTTACCGAAAACCCTGAGTTTGTCCATATGAGTCATAGCTGTGGGTTTTAAGAACGAAAAACAAAAGTGATTAATAATTATCAACACTCAGAGAAAATGGAGTGTGCTGGAAGGTGTGAAAAAAAAAATGAGGTGCAATTACCTAAGTGACCTTGATGAGGTTCAGCCATTTGGATGAGGGCGGAGTCCTTTTTGTTGTAGAGAATCTTCACGCGCTGTACATCCCCATAAACGCCTACGTGGGCCAACACAAGCATACGCATAAAGAAAAAAAAATCAGTCTCAAAATAATTCTTCCATATTCACATTCGTGTGAAATAATAATGAAATGATTTTTCATGGGACAATATTCATATATCTAGATATTCGTTGTTATGTAGATATATATTTTTATACGAATAGACGAGAGGGGATGTTTTTGTTTTTTTCTTTTTTTTATCTTTTTTTTTC